>NC_090931.1:916448355-917812807 GCF_040938575.1 Ambystoma mexicanum
CACTATTAGAGTTGTATGGTGTTGCAGGGAGCCTGCTACTTCCTCATATAATTTCATGAATGGCGCCAAGATCGCTGTCGTTGTTTATACTAGCAAGAAGTTGTCTTCCTGATCTCTTCTTGGCAGTTGCCTTAAATTTGGGCTTGTGTTGGTTTGCTCCTTTTGATCACTTGTCGCCTTTTCACTAACTTTGTTGAGACCCGAGTTAGTTTGTTTCTCTAGCTCAGCTCCTCTCCAAGAACCAGTTTGCGTGGTCTGATCTTTTGATACCCAGCTTGACTTGATCCCTTTAGAGTGGGAATCCAGATGTCTATCATAGTTCTTATTTGGAGTTTGGTCTATATTCAGTATTTCCATATTGCGGGAAATTTCCAGCAACATTTTGTCCGAAATGTCTGATTCAATTCTTTGCGACAATGTTTTCTCTCCCAGCTTTGACCCCCATCTGGGCTGTTCGCTTGAGTTCTGCTTAGAGGTCCTGTTGAAGGTAAAGCTAGCCAAGCTCATTGAACCTGTTAAGGTTTGTGGTTTCCATATGTTTCATTCTTTAGCAGGGCTCTCACGAGTATTACCTCTGTATGGGGGCAGCAAGCCCCTGTTAGCTCTTTTGTTGGGCAGCCACGTTCTTAAATCCTGATTTGGTTCACAGTCATCAGGATCATGTAGCCTAATTCTTTTTACGGTATGTTGGCTAGCCGGTGTTACTCTTTTGTTAGATTCTTGATCCTTTGCTTGCTGATCTTGATGCCAGGGGGCCCCTATCGGCCTATTATTCCCAGTGGCCCCTGCGTGGAGCAATTGTTTGACTGACTCTGTTTGGCTCACCTCTTTATCATTGAGTGTTAAAGCTATCCTCTGTCTCTGGGTAATTCATGACCCCTTTGCTCCTGGGGGCCGCCTCTCTTCGTTTTCCACTTCTGGTCATGTGGATTTACAATTTAAGGGGTTGAGAGGTCTATTATTATTTTTTCATGTATTTTCCACCTTATTGTCTTTGAATGTTGGATCTGGAGCGTTATCGTTATCAGATTGCCTTTCTTTACTTAATGTGTCATGTTCTTTAGTAATCTCTTTTGTCACTGTTGTGGTCTCTTTATTACGTCCTACATCCTTCTCTGTCAACGCCATGCTGTCAATATATTGAGCAGTGCTAGCCCCAGTATTGACCTTGATGGTGAACGGGTATACCGTCTATCCTTCTTTCATGATTGGGGATGGCGTGTGGTTGAATGGGGTTGCTGCTTCTGCTGCCCTCGCCGGCGTCAAGCAGTCGTCCCCTTCCCTTTACTGAGACTGGGGTCTCTATCCTTTATTCCATACTTGTGTTACCACTCGTTAGTAATGACTGTTGAACTTTGTTCCTAGCCTCCTGCAACCTTGAAGAGTCGTCTAATGCCTTAAAAGGCGATCTTGTTGAATAAAGATAGCGTTGGATAGCCCAATGACCCAAATTCTCTTACCTGCTAATGCCGCACTGGTTGGAGTGTGAGCCCTTGTCCGCTGCCACCTGACACCGGACACTCTGTCTACACTCTGCTATGTTTCGCTCCCACCCCTGTTTTTGAGTTAGGGCGAGCGTCGGCAGAGCTTTCCGGTTGGGGTGGTGGCAAGTGAAAAAAGACTGTCCGCAGGTGCCTCAAAATCCTTGATCAAATTGAAGTTGTCAGCACTATCCTCAACGTGCTCCACAAACGTAGTGAACAGTTTCCACAAGTAGCGAAGCAGAGTTTGCACAGAGTTTTTGGCACACCGGACACTCTGTCTCATTGCAACTCATGAACATGATGACCCGCAATGGATCGGCAGTGCTAGTTATTGATTTTCATTAATACCAATACGGTGGAAAGTGACAATGCCATGCACTCATGCTGGCCATGCCTGTGTACCGCTCAATTAAGCCTGCATAACATTGATGCAACTCCACTACTGTAATAACCAGCAGCAACGCCACAGCAGGGTGGGCTGAAAATAGGAAACCCAGCAGTACCAACTTCCGGGCAATACCAGGGAAAAGGCCGTTGCTGAGGGGGAGTGCCTGTCCCCAGCGCCAACCAACACAAGAAGATCTTGCTGCAGTGCTTGACAGAAGTGTTCATTTCAAGTTTTGACGGCATTTGTACATCAATTAACCATGACAGTCAATGAGTTCCATTTGCCACCTAAAGAATCATTGCAAGATGTTAACCAATGATAATGTGTTTATGAAGCATTTAATCATGTGTCTCATTTCAAGACAGCAATGCAAAAAAGGTAGCAGGCGCCCCTCTCTAGAAAGAACATGGCATGATAACCTGTTCTGTGGTTTTTTTATCCACAGTGAGAGTCCTCATCCATTGCTCTTAGTTCACTGTACTTTTCACAAAGGAGGAATATCCATTTGCGTATCAGTCTTTGTCCCGCCCACAAGGGCAGTCCAGCATCGAAATGCCAGGCAAACCTCCTTTAAACAAGAGTACCAACAGCAACCCCAGACACATGTTTCAGCCTTGTTGGGCCTCATCAGTGAGGTGGAGCTGTGCCTCTCTGAACACCGTGAGCCAGGGGTCCACGTCTGGGTTCCCCCAGGTTACTTAGGGTGACCAACCCAAAGTTCCTTACAAAAATGGTAAAAAAAGGTAGTAGACGCCCCTCTCTCGAAAGAACATGGCATGATAACCTTTTCTGTGGTTTTTACCCACTGTGAGAGTCCGCAGCCATCGCTTTTTGCTCACTGTACTTTTCACAAAGGAGGAATAACCATTTGCATATCAGTCTTTGTCCCGCCCACAAGGGCAGTCCAGCACATTTCAAGACAGCATGTGATATGTTTTGCTGATTTTCATTTGTAAATCGCATATCTGCCATAGTCGGTGCATCAACAATGTGCGTGTGTGGCTTGCAGCTTTAACCCCAAATATGATGATACTGTGGGGGGGGAGGGGCAGCTGTGGGCCGTAGCAACAATGTCACAGAGCAGCCTGCCCCAATGTGTCACAGGCATGCTAGGAAATATTTGGGCCCTGACAATTATATTTTTACAAATTAAGAACTGATTTAAGTTCATACGAATCAGTAATGTGTTTGCTGGGCGATAGATAAGGGAAGGGACCTCATTATAGGTTTGGCAGTATTCTGAAGGTAAATATGGTGGAATACCGCCAAATGGAATTACAGTTACTGCCACAAGTGGCCATAGGCGGTGTGAGTCCCCATTTTGTGGAGTCCATAGGACTCCATGGGCATATCGGTAGAATTACCTTGAGCAGTAGTTATGCCGGTTTTGCCAGTGGTTTCACAGTAAGGTGGCGGATTTACCTCCAGCCTTTTTCTGGAGGAGGATAATGCACCTCACCATCAAAGCTGTAGTATGGCGGTGCAGTAAAACAGTGGTAAGGGAATTACTGCCACTTTATTGCCGTTTTTACCTCACTGCTGTGATTGTAATGAGGCCCAAGATATTTTAAAAAGTTTTAAAAGTTAACCAGTCCTGTTATCCCCGCTAGTAGGTGCTGAGGTGTCGGAAGCGGCCACAATGAAGCATAGAGTGCAGAAGCAGCGCGGCTTAAAGCTCTATGGTGCTTTCCTCTAGTGCTGTTTGAACTGTCGTGTAGAGACATGGAACAAACGGAAGCAGTGTGGAGCGAGTAAGCAGTGACAACAAGAGACGGAGCAGGTGTGATGCGGGTGCTTCAGCCACCTCGTGTGGAGGCACACATTGAGCCTTTGAGGGTCGAGCACGGGGGCGCCTTGGAACACGTATGTATTGGTGCTCAAGTGAAGAGGCCTGTACGGGTGGGACATCCCTCTGTCTCAGATCCTCATCAGTCCCCCGTGGTGTCTCTGTGTCTGCGTGATGGACGTCCGCCTCACAGGTAAGCACTGCCTGGTGGTCCACACTTGGCAGTATGTTGTAGATACGTAGTTGCACACAGGTTTCCTTTCCACTACAGCGGTTGACCTCATATTATATTACCTCACAATGGGAATTCATTCCTTTTCTACATGTGAAATTAGACTGTAAAGAGTATAAGTGCACTAAGGCCTGACATATCGATGGGTCTGTCTTCTTTATCTTGTCGGGTGATGTATGACCTGCGCAGCAAGCCAGGGGAGGGAAGGAGTTGCAGGTTCCCCCATAGTCTGTCCCTTGTTCAATTACTTAGTCGTCACTAATGTAACTACAAGTGTGTCACCTCCCACCGTTTGTAGGGAGTATTTTGGATCCCTCAGCTACTAGTGCACCTTTGATAGAGGATAGCTCAGCTTTGTCCAATAACGCACAGGAGGACAACACAGTCATTACAAATATCAAGATGGCTCAGTGTCGAAAGATCATAGCCTAGTACTTTCTTTCAATCACTGCAGGTGTCCCCCTTCGTGATCCCGAAAGCCTTGAGTTCTGCAGACCAGGATGCAGATTCCCGTCCTGCCCTAGCCCATCACACAAGCATTGATGATGCTAAACTCTTGGCTGGTGTGGCTAATGATAATTCATTGAAGGCCATGACTGGACGGCAACTTGTGTCTGTAGAATTTTCACACTCTTTGTCTTCTTCACCTAGGATGTTTGGGGTTAGCACTTCACTGTCTGCAATTGATTCCTTGGGGCTATTGCTTTCCCTGGTGGCTACCACTTCCATGAATTTCTTGTGACCAGGAGCGAGCATCCAGGTGGAAAATTCAGACAAAAGGTTATATAACCCTCAATGTGTGAGCCTCGTTTGGCTCCCTCCTCTTCAAGAGTAACAATTGCATTTTTACTGTCTGACCACCAGGATCCGTTGTTAAATAGACATAGCATCTTAGCTCTGTCTTTTGAGATTCCAAGGCCCCAATTAATAACCTCTTCTGACATTGACCAGGTTGACTTTATTGATGAACACAGGTTTTACATAGTTTCTCTCAATATCCCGTCCAGAATCAGTAGGCAACTAGTCCTTTCTGAAGAAGAAAACTTGGGCTGATGGGGTATGATGTCATGTTAGAAGCAGACTGGGAATTACAACAATTTAAGAGTCGGTTTAACCCTGGACAAAGTGGCAGAGAGCCTTACCCCCTTCAAGATCTAATGATAGTATGTAAATTCAACAGTGATGGTGCGCGTGCTCGTCAAGAGGAAAATGTAAGTAAATTGCTTACGGCGGTTGGGGGGGGACATGGACTGGTGGTGGCTTACAGCAGCCTTGAACAAAAATTGCTGCCACCTGCAGGGTACGTCACAACATCTTTAATCATAGTACTAATATAGAAGTCCTCTCCTGGAATACAAGAGGTAATGCCCATCTAACTACCAATCGTGACTTTAGGCAGTACTTTAAGACAATACTCAGTTGCCGCCCTGCAGGAAATTTGGCTAACCTCAAATGTGTTCTGGGATGGTTACAGTATTTCTCAGCAATTTGCAGTAAAATGTCCTTGGGGTCATCCATCTGTGGGTCTCCTTTTTGAGGTCAAGAACTCCATGCGTTGGAACCTGAAGGACACTTTCTCCAACATGTACGGACTTCTGGCTAATTGGTTCACTTTTGAGCATGGGTCTAGGTTAACCAATCTTTTTATGTTCAATGTATATTGGAATCCTAAGAGAAACCTCACAGAGTAATTTCTTGACCAAAAGCCATTGATTGTGAAGGAGTGGTTTTTAAAAGTGGGAGAGGACCTATTACTGCTGATTGGTGATTTAAATCCTGATTTGAGGGAGGGAGTTATACATTTATTGAGCGACGACCCTCTCCTTCTAGTTGCCTCTTTAATTGCTGATGGACACAGACAGACAATGTTTATAGAAGAATGAAAACGGAAACGTGGAGGGGGATTTGGGTGCTAGGGATATGTGGTTTAATGACACTCCCTCTTCCAGAATTGACTATGCCTTGGTTGGCAGGTCACTGGTCTTCCTGGGTGAACCATTCTGCATACTCGACACAAAGTGGAGTGACCATAGAATGTTGATTGCCCACTTCCGGTTGCCACATTCACAGATACACTTGGGAGGGCCTTCATGCGGCTGAACCAACCCTGCTCTAAATCGGATTAAGTGGACCTGACACTCCATTACAAAGCTCAATGAATCTGTAGCTTGAGTCTTCTGTGACGCAGAGGAGTTAGTACATTGACTTACTCCATGTTTCTTGTTAAGATAACCAGTGATTTACAAAGAAACAAAAGGGCTCCTAAAAAAGTACACACACATCGTTTTGATGCAGAAGTGCCATCCAAAAAAAGAGCTTAGAGAAGAGAAATAAGAAATATAAAGCATTTGCAAGACACACAGGGGGTTAAGAAGCAGGAGGTTTCCTCCACCCCTTCCCTTGACACTTCTCCCCTTCCTTCCCTCGGCACTTTCCCCCCTTCCTCTCCCCTGCACTTGCGCAATCTCAATGTCTCTGGGCCTAGTAAGATTGTTGTCTTGTACCCCCTGTTCGCCCCCGCCTCATCACGCTTTGAAACACTTGTGTATGGACGCACTATAAATGAAATATCATATTATATCATACAAATGTATAAGAAAATGTCAGCTTACTTATAAAAAGTGACTAGAACAACATAAATTCTGCATGCTTCAGAATGATACGGAAGCAATGTCACACGTTTTGCTTAATAAACAGGAAGGGCAGTTTTGGACACTAACCAATGGGCTGGAGGGGCGACCAGGTTCTGGACCAGATTAACCCTATCTCGGAAGAAGTATGAATGTTAGATTTTCTTAATTTGTATGCAGAAAAGGGGACACCAGATGGGAGGGCCTACATAGAAGATGGATGATGTGCCAGGTGCAATTAAGAAGGCAAGCAGATCATATGCAGTGGGTCCTAATGGCTTAAAGAATACCATCTTAAAAAGAGACCCTGCATTATGGGCAAAGGCTCCTTTTGCCCTCTTTACTACTAATATCGTTAAATCCCTCAACCTAGTCTCTTCGGTTCGTGGTACCAATATTTGTAAAGAAAGGCACTAGAAAGTACCCCATAAACTGCAGGCCAGTGACCCTGCTGGGTGTGCATAATAACAAAGTGGGTTTACTCTAATGTCAAAGGAACTGGGAAATTGTCTATTGAGACTGGTCATATGAACAAGTTTCAGTCTGGCTTTAGGAAATCTATTGGTACAAACCTGAATTGTTTAATTTGAAATGTGTTCCAGAACAAGGCATGCCTTTCTAATGCACCTAGCATATTCCTCTGGTGTGTGGATTTCTCCTCAGCCTTTGATATGGTGAATCGGGAGAAACTCTGGGCTAAGCTAAAGAAGTGGGATCCTCTCCAGTATTTTTAGTGCACTTGCACTTCAATACAAAACTGAGAGTGCCTTTAGATCTGAATGGGGCATTGCCGAAAGAAATGTATACCTCAAGGGGCCTTCGGCAAGGGTGCTTATTGGCCCAGACACACATATATATATATATATATATATATATATATATATATATATATATATGCAGGGCAAAAGAGGAAAACAAACTGCACACCCAGCGAGCACAGAAATGTATTTAAAAAAATAAAAACTCAAACCAAAATTAGTTAGCAAGTTTATTGAATTGGTTTTGTTGTTAAAAACAGTACAAAATCCAGCGATGACACAACAACAGAGGCAGGACACCATGGGGTTAGGCCAGTACACAACGCGTTTCGCGCTTTACATAGCGCTTGATCACGTAAGGGGGAGACAGCCTTTGGAAGTCTAAACAGAAAGGGAAAGTCCTTTCACTATGTTCACTAATTGTTAGACTGAGCCTATATATATATATATATATATATATATATATATCAGATCTTGGGGAGAGAATTGGGAACTGCACTTTAGCGTCCTCCAAATTCAGTAGGCAACCCTTAAAGTGGCTTGCTTATACGGGGGACGTGCTTTTGGTGGATTTTACACAAGTGGATGTACAAAGGCTCTAAAATGGCCTCGAGAGGTATGCCATGAGAAACAACGTAGTCATTAACAATAAGAAAACAAACTTTTGACATTTTCTCGATCTCGCAAACCCATAAAATGTATGTGGTTTTGTGAGAACTTAAAGTTGGACACTGTTGACTATTTTCTGAAGCTGGGAATCCCCATTTTTACTTTTCCCAAATAACATAGCCCTACTTTCCAATTTGGACACGAAGATCGAAGTAATGAGCCCCAAAATGCGAAAGATTTTGTTCAAGTATCGTTGGTTTTCTAGATCCAGTAATAAACTACTATACTGTGAGAATAATACCTAAATTCATTTCTGTCCTTGAAACAATCCATGGTTGGACTGGAAGGTGAGGGAAGGCTTTGAGGTCTTGCTGTGGAGATGCCCAGCGCTTGCCCCAGAGTGTTCTGAGTACAGTCGCTAAATCTGAGCTGGGGTTGATCTCTCTAAAAGCAAGGTTAATGCCCTGTACCTTGCTTCTTTTTAGAAAATGTGTATTACCCCCTTGTGATTCCTTATGTTTAGAATTGAATGCTCTTTACTTAAGCAAAAAGGACGATTATTTTAGCTTGGGGTGTACGAGGTGTAATGACCTTCTCAGAATGATAGATTGCAGTGGTGTCCGGTCAAAGGATCGAAAAAAAAGGATCGAACGCCCTTTTTTTCTAAACCAAAAGGACCGAAAAAAAAGTTTTCAATGCTTTTATATTTATTTATTTATATATGTTTTAGTTTAGTGTGCAAAACATGTTTTTCTAAAAAGGGAAACGAGGGGTTGAGGGGGAACCACCCCCCATAAAAAAATTTTTTGGAAAAAAGCATTCAAAACTTTTTTTTTCGGCACTTTTGGTGTCGAAAAAAGGCATTCGAGCCTTTTGTTTTAGATACTTTCACCTACAACCGATTGCAGTCATGACAAATGAATTCAATATCCTGAGATGGTAAAATGTAAGTTATGGCAGTTCAACTGGATTTTGACACATCAAAAAAATGAAACATATGGGTTACTGCTACCAATGTTCCCTCATACTGTGCACATGTGCGCTTGCCAAGCTTCCTTCTGAGTCTCACTCAGAAGAATTTGAGAAGCGCACAGAGACAGTTCCCACCTTCTCAAGAAGTAATAAGGCACACGCCACAGCAGTTATCTGGCATTTGCTTTCTTTCCTAATAAAACGAAATTATACTATCTAGTCTTGATATTCTGGTCTTGCCTATTTACATTAAAGGAATGGTTCGCCCAAAAAATTTTATTTCAAAAATAGATAGGCAGTATAAAAAAAAAAGATTGACATTTTTTTTTCGAAGTCCCTATGTCAAATTTTGAGCAATTCAAGCTCAAAGATAGCACATGGGGGCATCCATTTTGTGAAATGGATGCCCACCGCTGTGCTCGCTTTGACTTTTGCGGCACTAATGAAGGAAAAGCCAGCCAGCTGTAGTAAACAAAAGCTACCACTGGGTGGCTTTTCATTCATTGGTGCTGTACGTGGAGGACGGGGACCGGAGACTACAGGCAGAAAAGCTGCAGCTGCATCTCGGTAAGTGCTATTTTTTTAATAGAAATAAACACTAGCTGCGGTTTTTTTCTAAGTTTTCCGGGCTGCAGCTTTAAAAACGTTGGATTTATGTTTGTGGTAGCTTTTGAAGCGACCGCAAACATAAATACAACGTTATTGTGTTTGAAAACGCTGCGGTTTTTCTTTCTGAGTTTCTCAGGCTCCTCCGGCTTGGAGGAGCCTGAGAAACTCAGAAAGAAAAACCGCAGCGTTTTCAAACACAACCGCATTGTGTTTCTGCCTGCCGTGGCTATAAAACAGAATACACCCTCAGGAGGTTAAAAGAATATGAAAAAGTGGCTCCATGAACAGAAGATCTAAATCAATGCCCACACACATCAATGAAGTAACCTTGCATCCCCACCAATGACTCTTATACTTGACTTAACCACACGTGTATCTTGTACCTATTGTAGCTTCTGCCTCAGTCCACAATTAGATATTAACGGACAACCTTGCCTCTGCCTATGTTGGCTCTGTGAAAGGTTACCAGATGTGTACCTACATCCACTTATTTTATGTTTGTTTAAATATGAATGACATTCAAGCACCAAAATTTTAAAAAAGCATCATCCACGCTATATAACCCAACTGTGAGCTCAACCATCAGATACTAACTATTAGGTAAGCAGGCTACATGGATGTGTAACCTCACCCCATGCTCCTTATTTGTCAATATCGCACCCAAACAATTTGAAACGGTATCCTGGCAAGTTAATGTATTATTAAAATCAAATATGCCCTCTAAGGATTTTGAGTAAACAAATGTCAAACTCAAAGTCTCCTACTTTAGCACTGCAAACATTACCCTATAAGTGGATAACAGCATTGCAATATCATTTACTTGGCCCGTAAGGGCTAATGGGCAAGGACTATGCCTGGAATTACTTGTACATTGTATGGGGGCAACCGACATTCAGACACCTAGAATACTTTTCGCACAATCTGCATCTTTTCCAGGTTTTCAGAGTACCCTTAGGCATGGACCTTAACAAAATTATACAGAAACACTCTGCTATTTAAAAAAATGTTTTCACTGAGCACTTGTATAATCCTACCTAATAATATTATGGTGGGGTACGTTGCAAACATTGGCCCTCATTCTGAGTTTGGTGGTAGTCATGGCGCTATTTGCACCATGACTGCCACCAATAATGGTACCGTGTCCGGTTTGGTGCAATGGGGACTTACCGGTCTAGTCAGACTTTGGCGGGACCGGTAAGTCCCCATTCAGCAAACCATTCCCCATTCCCATTTGAGCCCCATTAGGCGTCAATGGGAATGGGGAGGGCATAAATAACGGGCTGGCGTATGTGAAGCCCGTTATTTGCACCCAGGTCCATTAACGGGTTCCGTCCATAACGCCAGATCAGACCAGGCGTTAAGGAAGGTACCCGCTAAGGGACCTCGTAGTAGGGAGGTAAGGGATTACCTTACCGCTGCCCGGTATCTCTCACCGCCCTACTCGGAATGAGGGCCTATGTCTGCACTGCAAAATAATTGCATACATGCAGATTCATGTCATTTTCTTAAACTTCCCATGCAATCATCGGGAGGCTTTAAACATGTTTTGCTTGCAGAGTATTGTGGGTATGCAAATATCCTAGTCAGTGTTTTACTGCTGCAATCCCTCACTTTTTACAGAGCACTCCCAACTAGAATTGGAGGTTCGCACAGGAGCTGTCAAGGGCCTGGGGGAAGGGGCCAAGAGAACACTCATTGGGGTGAAGAAAAAATTTGCAACTTTCAAAAAGTCAGATGTTTCACCAGCACAGCACAGTAAAGGAAATGTGTTGTTTGTTTGCTGAAGGATAGGAAACGCTAGGAAACTGCACCTTCTGTTTCTTTCGGTGCTCATTAGCTGAGGACTTTTCCATATAATCATGTGTTCTGTGTTTAGTGCCCTTAGCATCCCCATGCATCTTGTTTAACTGATAACAGTGAATTGCAGAAGAGGGGTCCCTAATTACAGACGATGGAACTCAAACTGTTGTACCTCTGAGAATGCTGCTTTTCTTCCACAGGTTCCATGAGAAACCTCAGTAAGGTTCTTGTTGAATTGTTATCTAGGCTATAGTGAGGAAGGGATGGCAAAACCATGGGCTATAATATGTGCCCTGTCCTTTCACTTCCTATGTCGCAGTTACAAGTAGGGCTCTGATGAGATTTTACTCGCTACATGGGAGCCAATGGTTTTTCAGTTAATCAAATAATTTGCTTTGCCAATAGGGATACTTTATGCCTATCAAAAGATGTTATTTCCCATAATAATTCCTCTTGGAATCAGGCAGTAATATTAGTAGAGTTCCCTCCTATCACACTTCTCTGCTGGCCACTGCTTCGAAAATATCAAATGGAGCTTTGTGGGTTTAAGTAGCGTGATGTATGAATATGATCATTGTTTACCTTTTTTTGTTGGGCACAGTTTCCTGTTTTTAGGGAGTAAAAATGGGTGGCGGTATGCCTCTTAGCTGCAAGACTGATTGTGAGTACGTGTTGTCACAGCTCCGTACACAGGACAACGTAGTGTGGATGGAAAGTAGTGGCACAGGAATTCCTATCATATTCTGTGGTGCAGTTATTCTGATACAATTTTCATCCTTACACAAATGATATTCTCCTGGCCTTTGAATTACTTCATTATAGTTGAGATTCTTTTTAGTTGTCATTATTCCATCTGCAATTATTGTATCCTCTCTGAATTTGTTGCCATCCACATCAGTAACGATGAGTGATATTTGTTTTTTGTAATACAGAGGTTTTTTCCAAAGCTTTTTATAATGGCGCAATCACATAGGAAAACGTCCTGTGGATCAGGCCCTAAGTGCCGGGGTCAAAATGTCAAGTTGCAAGCTACTAGCCAGCCATAAAAATTAACTTGCCACCTTAATTATACACATACACACAGCACACTGTTTCTTACCAGGAGTCAAATACAACTAGCCAGGGCTACTGGCAGGTGCACATTTCGTGCCCTGCTTGATGTACTGTGGCAGATCCTTAAGTCTTAGACTGGCAGACTCTTTATAATCACATATAAAATAAATCATTTTTTAGTCTATCTTTGGAAAAAGTTATGCAAATTACACTGTTGACTGATTTGTATAGAGTTGCAGTAGCTCGAAAGGATCAAACGCTTTTGAATTGATAGCTCACTATGAATGCTCACAAAGTGTCTTACCACGTTGGTCAGTTGTGCACATGGAAAATAACGAGCGCACACAGGCCAGCCATTTCCGCAAGTAGAGAAAAATAATTAGAGGGAATATTAACTGCTACTAGAACATAGAAATGGGGCTCCCCGCCGCTATATTTAAAGAGATGTCCCAATACAAGAATTTCTCCGTCTCAGGCTGAATTTGATTTTAACCAGAGAAATTGTACATATTAGGCATAAGAATGAGTATCCCACGACACATTGTAGGTTTTGTAAATTGTCAAGTTCAGTGGAAACGTTACGTCACATTTCGTGTGACTGCGCTGAGTTAAAGGCTATGAGACAGCAGTTTTTGGGAATGGCTCTGAGTGACCTCTGAATACTTGACGGTGAAATACTATGGCGTATGATTCATTCGGGGTCGTCAATAACCATTAAACTGGGTTCCCCAAAGTTCCTGAATGTGCTCAATTTGATCCAACTGTATAAACAAGCTGCCTCCAAATTAGATACCGGAGATAATAACGATGCAGGAATAGTTTCTAAGTGTGTTTCTACATGAACCGTAAGATGTAAATATTGATCAATTGTTGTGAAAGGTTTATATTTTTAACCATGACACAATAAAAACAAGTTTAATATGTATGGATTTAAGAACTGTATTCTACAGCATCAAATTAATTCAACCTGTGTTGTAGAAACATGGCGGGGTTACGCGGCGCATCATATCCTTTTAAGCTGCACCTCACGTGACACTGCGTGCAAATCTCAAAACAATTACCAATTTAGGATGCAGGCTTTGAAAATGCCAGCTAGATGGGCACAGTTCAGGCTTCAAAGCGAAAGGGTTGCCGTTGCAAGACAGACATTTCTTGAGATGGCCACTAGATGGCAGGCTTACCCTAGCGTTCTAGCTAATAAAACGTAATATTGCTTTCTACTGCTTGCAGATATCATCACTGTTATATCTCGGGTTGCGCAGATTAAGTGCATAATTGTTCACAAAGCCCCAGAAGGATGCTTTGTCCTTTGGGTAATTGCCAGCATGTCGCTGCTACCCTCTTCTGGCCCATCTCCCGGTTGCCTCATACCATTTGAATTCCTTCTGGACTCAAATTAAAGATATTAGCACTATTCAGTCCTTTAAAATTGCTCTTAGAAACGCACCGCCTATGTCTACTAGGTACCATCGAGACCTTCATTGTCATCAGGTCACCCCTAGGACCGTCTTCTCGGCTCACAACGGAACGTAATTCAATGTAGTGCACAACCTCAAACGTTAGCCAGCTTTTTGTGTATGCTGTAAAGATCCGTGCGGTTTCAATGTACCCGAATCCGAACAAGGTTCACGTTTCGTTCATATTCACTAACCTATGATTGTAATGCGCCTGGAAGCAGGACTGCTCTGTTTGTTTGCACTGTACATTGTTCCTCTTAGAAGCGCTATATCGCTTGCAAATACCCGAGGAGCCAGGAGCTCTGCAGAGACTGGGCCAGCTTTAGGCCCCTGGGCGCCACATTCGACCCCGCCAGGCCAGCTCAGGGGGGGTCTTTCAAGGGCTCCTCTGAGATGAAAGGAAATGCGCGCCGCTCTCGGTGGTTTAGCATCAGCGTCCGATTGAAGTGATAAGCCTGGAAGTGTTTTTGTGCTGGGGAGTGGCATGCGGGTGACACGGGTGGATGACAAGTGTGACAAGACAGGCAATACAGTAATGACAGTTGTAGGAATGAGGAGACTGACGGCCAGGATGTGAGGTGGAAAAAACTTTGGCCACAAGCTTTATTTTAGTACCAGCCATGGTGCAAAAGAAAAACCAGCCATAACATCACATAAGCATAACAATACTATATTTTGGCGACAGAGGGAACAGGTGAGCGGGGGGCCCTAATCCCAATTAGGGGCCCGCTCGAGGCTGATCCCCGCCGCCATTCAAATGAAAGCTTGTGACAATTGTTTGGCCCCAGCGTGTGAGCTGTGACATGTTCATAATTGCTTGTCTTTGGAGCAGGTTCATCCTGCTTTCTCTTGTCCTTTCCAAGTGAGGTGGGGAGGTGTGCGATTGTGTGCCTTTCATTGCTGTCCAATCTGACCAGGTTTAGCACTTGCGCCCTCTCTTGCTCACAGGGTGATTTTCGCTGAAGTTATGGCTCTTGATCCGTATTTCTTGATAAAACAAAACCCCGCGTTGTGAAGCCTTTCACTTGATCCTCCGCGGGATGTGTTCTTGGAGCCATTTTGATTTATTTGGTCATGTGTTTTGTACTTTTCCATGGATGGAGGCGTTTTAGCCTCTTGGTCCACTCTTTGGAGATGAATTTGGCACTTTCTCCACACATGATCCACTTGTTTTTGAAGCCCCCACGCTCCGTTTGCGGGCTAGTTGTTTCCTCGGGGGTGGGTTTTTACCCTGCTCCCGATCCACTTGCATTGTGAGACCCCCTCAGCGCTTAGAGCTGCTTGTTTTTACAGCCGGGGTGGGTTCAACGAGCCTTACTGGGTTTTTACCCTGCTCCCGATCCACTTGCATTGTGAGACCCCTCAGCGCTTAAAGCTGCTTGTTTTTACAGCCGGAGTGGGTTCAAAGAGGTTCAAAGAGCCTTACTGGGTTTTTACCCAGCTCCCGATCCACTTGCATTGTGAAACCCCCTCAGCACTTAAAGCTGCTTGTTTTTACAGCCGGGGTGGGTTCAAAGAGCCTTACTAGGTTTTTACCCTGCTCCCGATCCACTTGGTTGTGAGACCCCCTCAGCGCTTAAGGCTGCCTGTTTTTACAGCTGGAATGGGTTCAAAAAGAGAGCCTTACTAGAATTTTCCCTGCTCCCGATCCACTTGTGTTGTGAAACCCCTTCAGTGCTTGTGTTATACTATTTCGCTGATGGGGTGGGTTCTAAGGGCTTAGCTGGGAACTTCCCCTGCCCACGATCCACTTGCGATCCACTGATCCCCACCGCCACCCTGAGGGGATGCTGACCGGCGTCTCCCAGGTCCCCCCAAAATAAGAGATTGTGAATTAAGTACAGCCTCTGGCTGCTAGGGTCCAGAAAATATTCCTGGTGAAGATGTCCATACCTTCAATGGACAGGTGAACCCCGTCACTGCAGAACATGGCCTGGCTGTGTACCGAGATCCCATGTTTAATAAATTTGAGGCCTGAGAAAAGGCAGAAATTGGCCACAGCTTTGTTCAGTTTGCGCCTAGAAATCTCCATGGCTTTGTTGCACTCTGCCCCATGCCAATGTTGGCGAGGGATGATTTCTGACATCATCACTTCTGTTCGAAGTCTTAGCATGTGTGCCAGGGATCTGAGGGAGGTGCAGATTTCAGCCAGGAGAAGCTTCCTGCCCTGCTGAGGCAAGTCATTGCCCCCGAGGTGTATGATGAGAAAATCGGGGGGAGGTGAGCAGGCCCCCAATAGGCCAGCCAATTTGTCGTGTAGGTCTCCCCAGCGCATGCCCGGCTTGCCCCACCAGTAGGTGACGGTGTCCTGGAAATGCATGCCGTCCTGGGTTTCCTCCAGCCATCTGCTGGCCCTGGTAATGAAAGAGTGACCCACGATCCACGCCGTCTGGGACGGGGGGTAGCCTGTGGTTAGAGGAAAAGGGGGGGGAGACGGAGGATACTATTAGATCAAGTCTTTTCTGATGTATCTTTTGTAAGCCCCCGATTTCCAACCCCCAATCCCTTTTATGGCTTTCTCTTGCAGCCCCTCATCCAGGCTGAAGTGGCTGGTCCTATCCTGAAGGAGTGGGATTCAAACTCAGTAGGATTCCATCCTATAGCTATTATAGTCTTCTTGAGGACAGACCTCACCTGGAATCTACTGAGGGCAGACCCATTTTTGTGTGTGAATAATTGCCCCCCCCCGGCTGGAGCGCTTGTTCATGAATGCCCTAGTGGTGCAAATGGGGCAATATTCTGTTTCCTCAATGCAGTACAGGTTGATGATCCTCCCTTTTCCTAACTGGTCAGTTTTGGACCTACACAGTTTCACAGCCATGGGGTCCTTCCCCAGGTGTATGTCGCCTATATCCAGCCCTTCCTCTGATCCTGTGTTTTTGGAGGCTATCTCGCTGATCCTGAACGCCCCAAAGTAGTTTAGTGTGAAGGCAGCTCTAAATAGTGAGGTCTCGTAGGCATTGTTGCATACTGCAGGGAGGGTGTCTAGCAGAATTTTTAATTTAGCAGTTTGGTGTCTGTCTTGACCCCTTCCATTTTGGACCAACCCTTGAGCGCATATCTGGTTAGTGCTCCGTGGGTGGGGTCGGGTGCCCCCGCTAATCTAGTGTAATATGAAACTGCTGCCAGATGGGATGAAGCCCATGCCTTCTTTTTGCTTTGTTTGAAAGCCCACTGACATGGCACTCCTGTATATCCCTGATGTTGGTGACTTTTGTGTTCCTTCCAAAATCAGTCAAGCACTTCTTGTACATTTTGGCAGTTTTCTGTGCCAGCGCCTTTTTGGCCAGTTCCCCTAAGACACCTTTAGGCTCACCTGTAGGAGTGTGGTGCCGGGAAAGGCAACCCCTCTTGTCCGGGCCCGGGGGTGAGGGTAGAGTTGGGCGCGGGCATCTCATGGAAGAGCTGTGACCGGCTGGCTGGCGGGGGCTGTCTTGGATGTGTCCATGATGGCCCACACCTCTTCTGGAACTGCTGTCCTCCTGGCTTCTGCCTGTGGGTTTAGTGCCTTGAAAGTGGAGAACTGAAAACGGGACAGAGCGTCAGCGGCCTTATTATCTTTGCCTGCAATGTGCCGCCCAATTATTACAATGTTATTTTTCCGGGTGACCTTCGTCATTTCTCTCAACACTTTTAGCACCAGAGGGCAGGAGGCAGCACCCTTGTTTAAAATGTGTACAACCGCCATGTTGTCTGACCATGTGACCAGTTCTGTGTTGGCCAACAAGTCCCACCATAGGTAGAGTGCCAGCCATATGGGGAATATCTCTAGCAATGTGATGTTCCTGGTCCAGCCCCTCTGCTGCCAGCAGGGCGGCCAGTGGCCGGCGCACCACTTGTTACCAAAACATACGCCAAAGCCTCTGCTGCCAGCCGCATCCATGAACAGGGACCTTTTGTCTGCCCCATTCATGGGTTTGCGCCATATCACTTGGCCATTGAAGTTGTTAAGGAATGATTCCCACATGGCCAGGTCTTGTGTTATCTCTTTGCCCAATCTGATGTGGTGGTGTGGCTTCGTAACACCCCTCATTTTTAGTTCCAGGCTCCTGTGAAAAACCCGGCCTTGGGGCATGATTCTGGTAGCAAAGTTCAGCTTCCCAGCAAGGGACTGTATTTCACGAAGCGTCGCCTTGTCCCTGCCTGTCATCCGCCTTATTGTCTGTAGAAGGTCCTCTATTTTGTCCCTGGGCAGGCGGCACTCCCCCATGGAAGAGTCAATCTCTATTCCTAGAAATGACAGGGTGGTGGTGGGTCCTACAGTCTTCTCGGGTGCCAGCGGAACCCCTAATTCCTGCATGGTTTCACTGAATGTTTTTAGGGATGAGCTGCATAGGAGAGACCCTGCTGGGCCAGTGAAGAAGAAATCATCCAAATAGTGTACCGTTCTGGCTCTGGGCATGGCCTGTTGGAACGCCCACTGTAGGAAAGAACTGAACTGTTCAAAATAGGCACACGCGATGGCGCAGCCCATGGGCAGACATTTGTCAAAATAGAATTTATTGTCAAAGTGGAAACACAGCCACTGGTAAGTGCTCTTGTGCAGCATCCTGAAAGCTGACTTAATGTACACTTTTGCCATGAGAGCATGTCTACCTGACAGTTTTACTAAGTCGACAGCATCTTGCACGCAGCTGTAAGAGACAGCGGCATCCGTGACAGGGATGCCATCGTTGAAAGAGCTACCGGGTGGGTGTGATAAATGGTGGATCATCCTGAACTCCCCCGGCTCTTTTTTGGGCACGATGCCCAGGGGCGAGCATAAAAACTCAGTGAAGGGGGGGTGCTGGAAGGGGCCCTCAATCCTCCCTAGTCGTAGCTCTTTATCAATTTTTTCGCTTACTATGGTAGCTAGGAATGAGGCAGATTGTAGGTTCTTGGGTATTGTCATGATCTCTGCTTCCAAAAGGTCAGGGTTTTCCCAACTCCCTTGGAAGCAGATCCATAACCCAGGTTCCGAGTGCCAACCAGTCCCAATTGGGACCTTTTGGACCCAGTCCTGGCGCCAGTGGCACCAGACTCATAAATATGCCCAGTCCCAGCGCTGGAAGCGCCGGGCTCATAATGCTTGGGTGGACTTACCTGCAGCAGACCATGCTGCTTACTTGCCTGCCAGTTGAGCCTCTGATCCTCTTCTGTTTGGAACTACTTTTCCTGTTGGGTGGGGCAGGAGCCACTCCCTAGGTTCAGAACACTGGAACTCTTCTGGAAAGCAGGAACTCTTTTCTTACCTAGGCGTGGCTGTGGAAGGAGACACCTAAGCACTACAGGAGGCTATTTAAACCACACCCGATGGATGAATCTTGCTTTGAGTTATTCTGCATCCTCTGCAGCAGAACGCTCATCGTGTCTTCTGCATCTGATCCTGGGCCTAAGGAAAAAGGCTTACCATCCTGAATCCAGTCTTCAGCAACACCTATAAAGACAAGAAAGAACAGGTTAGCATTACGGTCTTCAGTGACAGCGCTTCACTTACCTGGTCCATCGGCTGTCACCAACGCCTCGCGCTGCATTCCGGCATCTGAAAGACAAAGGCTTACCTACTCTTCGTGCGCTCCGGAGGTCTTCGCACTGCATTCCGGCATCTGAAAGACAAAAGCTTACCAGCTCTTCGCACGCTCCGGAGGCCTTCGGCGCTGCATCCCGCATCTGAAAGACAAAACAAGGTGCGTTTAAAGACATTGGAGAACTTTAATACTCACGTGCCATTACTCCTTTCCACATCTAACCCAGTGGGTATTCCGGCACCCTGCAGCCGCTCCGAACTTGTACCTGCAAAATAAAAAGACAGTTAGAGCGCATCGTGAAGCAGGCAACAAGCGCTTACTTACGTGCTTCCAGGCGCTTCCATTCATCACACGGTCTCCATCTTCAACTCACTTCAGCCCGTCATCCGCCATCGCCAGAACCCTGCTAAAACAAGAGACATCATTACTAAAGACTTTTAAAGACATTAGAATTACTCAAAACCGTTCGTGCAGTAAACGACGGACAGCAGTCCTCTGAAGTCAAGAGGCCTGCTCCCCTTATCCAGCGAAGAAACTGGTTACAGCACCCTGCCCCGAGGCAGATGGAGAGCACGGCGTTCACTTACCTAAGGTGAGAGCGTTAACCTTTGGGGTTCTACAGGAGAAGAGAAAGGGAAGAAGAGAGAGACATTCAATAACCCAGTTCATTAATCCCATATTTTCTATCTGCAGACATCTTACCCTTCGAGTCAGACATACAGTGCACAGAGGTCCAGCCCAAAGAGCCAGCCGTGTGTTACACATCACCTTTGAAGATACGGTATACGCCCAGTCAAGACCGGCGCCTCTACGGGAATCAGATGAGCGTTACAGAACGCGAAGCCTACCGCAAAACTCCCGTCCAGGCGCTATGGAAACCTCGGATACCGACCAGCTAGCCCAGTTACTTGGGGAACTAAGGGCAGAAGTGCATGCAGCCCGTCAGGAAACGAACGCTCTAAGAAGGGAACTGATTATTTCCAAGGAGCGAACAGATGATCTCGCTAGACAATTGCTACAGTCACAAGCCGGACAGACCCCGTTACCCGCATCTGGGGGAAATCTTCCTTCTACATCCTCTATGAATCCAGTGCAGATCAACCTACCTGGGAATGTACCTCTGGCTCCGCCCGAACGATTTTCTGGTGACCCAAAGAGGTTTGCAGTATTTATCAATCAGTGCCGGTTGCATTTCTTATGCCGGCCAGCAGCCTTTCCAACTGATCAAGCTAAAGTAGCTTTCGTGCTTTCGTACCTTAGTGGCAATGCTGCAGACTGGTCGATCCCTCTAGTAAATCAAGATGATCCGGTCCTCCATGATTTTCAAGCTTTTCAGCTTAGTATGGAAAAACTGTTCGCAAGACATTCACAGGGGCAGGCCTTGGACAATGAGCTTCTTTCGTTGCGACAAGGTAATCAAGACCTTTTGGCTTATATTGCATCTTTCAATAGACTAATAGTGGAAACTCAATGGCCTGAGGACAAAAGGATTACGCTGTTTTATAGAGGTCTACGTGGAGAGCTCAAAGATGTGTTAGCCCAAGTAGTGAATCCCCCACAAGATTGTTCGGACTATATAGACTTAGTCGTTCAAATAGATCACAGACTGCAGAACAGGAAGGCCGATCGTTCCAAGTTTGATGCTCGAGTATTTTCCAAACCGCCAACTCCTTCCAAAGGAGTAGACTCCGGGGAACCCATGCAAATAGGGGGCCTGAAAGGTCTTCTAACACAAAAGGAGCGGGAAAGGAGAAAACAGTTGCAATTATGCCTCTATTGCGGAAACTCAGGGCACTTTCTTCGAGACTGTCCGGTGAAACCTGCCAAGAAGGCAGTAGGAGCTGCAGTTACCAAAGTTACAAACTCTGAGCAGGGAAACGACCTCGCCCGACAAGAATAGAGGTCCTCTTGCCGAGCGTGAAAACCAGTTCCGTGACCTCGCATTTCGTGATACCTATGGTCTTCATTAGCCCTGATAATCCGGATCGATTACATGCAATTGAAGCTTACGTCGACGGCGGTGCCATCGGCAATTATGTGGATCATGAAATGGTTTTGAGGATGAATCTAACTCTTTGTCCCAAGGCTGTAAAGGACGTCATTACTACGGTGGATGGAACGGAGATAGCCTCCGGACCAGTAACGCATACCACTCAAGAAGTGACGCTAGTAAGTCAAGATGGACACCATGAGAAGATCGTGTTCGATGTGATCAAGGCTCCTCAGTTTCAGATTATTCTAGGAATACCTTGGTTAGAGAAACACAATCCTCTGATCGATTGGCGAGCAAGAACGGTCCAGTTTCCAGAATGTGTCTCTACTTGTCACCCTCCACCTGGTGTTGCACTGGCAGCAATTTCTTCAGAGACTCCCCAGTTACCTCGCGAATACCTAGAATACCAAGATGTTTTCCGGAAGGACCAGGCTAACTCTCTACCTCCTCATAGGTCTTATGACTGCCAGATAGACCTGATACCTGGATCTACTCCTCCTTGTAGTAGAATTTATGCCCTCACCGAGCCTGAGAACCTTCACCTTCGACAATACCTGGATCAATACCTGGCAAATGGGTTTATTCGTCCTTCCAAGTCCCCTGCTTCTTCAGCTTTGTTCTTCGTTCCAAAAAAGGAAGGAGACCTTAGAACTTGTATAGATTATCGCTCCCTGAACCAGATCACCGTCAAGAATAGATATCCGTTACCTTTGATCCCTGAACTCCAGGACCAAGTCAGAAAAGCATGCATATATACAAAGCTGGATCTTAGAGGAGCCTACCACTTGGTACGAGTAAAAGAGGGCGATGAATGGAAGACGGCCTTCCGCACCAAATATGGGCTATTTGAATATCAGGTCATGCCCTTCGGACTTTGCAATGCCCCGGCCGCCTTTCAATATTTTATGAACGATGTCCTCAGAGAGCTCATAGATGTGTGTGTTGTTGTTTACATTGACGACATCCTCGTTTATTCTTCATCGGAATCTGAACATCGGAAACACGTGAAAATGGTCCTCGAAAGATTGCGTCAACACAAACTTTTCGCTAAGTTGGAAAAATGTGTTTTCAACGTGACTGAAGTTGAATTCTTGGGATTCATATTATCACCTGGCGGAGTGCGTATGGATTCAAAGAAGGTCGATGCAGTTCTCAAATGGCCATCACCATCCTCCGTAAAAGGTGTACAAAGCATGTTAGGCTTCGCTAACTTTTACCGCAGGTTTATCCCCGAATTTTCTCGAATAGTCCAGCCCATCACTGCCTTGTTAAAGAAAAACAAACGTTTTGAATGGTCTACCGAGGCGGAACAAGCTTTCCAGGATTTGAAGACTAAATTTATCTCTGCACCAATCTTAAAACACCCTCGCCCCGAACTCCCCTACATCGTGGAAACTGATGCTTCAAGCCTTGCCATGGGGGCAGTTCTATC
This sequence comes from Ambystoma mexicanum, assembly GCF_040938575.1. NCBI lineage: Eukaryota > Metazoa > Chordata > Amphibia > Caudata > Ambystomatidae > Ambystoma > Ambystoma mexicanum. The sequence goes on from NC_090931.1 coordinate 916,471,066, forward strand.
ACAAAAGGACCCGGTAACCAATCAGTTGCATCCCGTGGCATTTTGGTCCCGCAAATTCTCGCCTCCTGAAATCAATTACATGATTACTGACAAGGAACTTCTGGCTATCAAGTCTGCCTTTAAGGCTTGGCGGCATTATCTGCTGGGGGCCCGACACACCGTTACTGTGATTACGGATCACCGAAACCTGCAATATTTGAAAACCGCAAAAGCCCAATCCTCTAGACAACTCCGTTGGGCATTATTCTTTGCCGAGTTTGACTTCATAATTACCTATTGACCTGGTACAAAAAACGGTAAAGCTGATGCCCTTTCTCGGATGGGAGTGGAAGAACACTTGATCAACCCTAAACCTGTACCAATCATTCCCGAACAAAGAATTCTGGGTGTAATCGCCACACAATCCATAGAGGAAGTTAAGGATAAAGCCAGGCAACTTGTAACTCCAGCAGACATACAGAATTGGCATCTGCAGGGAAAGGACTTTGCAGTAAAGGACAACTTATTGTATTTCCAAGAACGATTATACCTGCCCAGCACAGATTTACAGAAAAAAGTAATCTCTTGTTATCACGATTCTTTAATGGAAGGACATCCCGGTATGGCCAAGACCTCAGAAAAGATCAAGCGCTACTTCTGGTGGCCGTCTTGGAAAAAAGATATCAGAGACTTTATAATGTCCTGTGGAGTATGCGCCCAAAACAAGAGTCAAAAGGAAAGACTAGCAGGCCTCTTACGCCCTATTGACATCCCACCTCGCCCTTGGCATACGCTTTCTATGGACTTCATCACCGATCTACCCCCATGCTCCGGATATAATACGATTCTAGTAATCGTGGACTTATTCTCCAAGATGGCACATTTCATTCCGCTCAAAGGCTTGCCAACAGCAGCAACTCTGGCCCGAGAATTTCTTGAAAACATCGTCCGACTGCACGGTTTTCCTTCGGTTCTAATTTCGGATCGAGGTAGTCAATTTATTTCTCATTTTTGGCGAAGTTGCTGTCGGTCGGCTCAAATTGATGTGAGACTATCGACCAGTCACCACCCTCAGACCGACGGACAAACCGAGAGGACCAATCAAACTCTGGAACAGTATTTACGCTGAATGCTGCAACAAACTGAAAAAACTTGGAAAGACATCCTTTGGATAGCCGAATATGCCTACAATAACTCTGTCCATTCGGGAACTGGGAAAACCCCGTTTTTTCTTTTATACGGCAGTCACCCTCGAACCTCGGAGTTGGATCCCCTCCAAGATCTTGAAACACCAGCAGTAGACTACCTGCATTCTACAATCACCCAAGCCTTTAAGGAAGCTGTTTCTCACCTTCAAAGGGCTAAAGAACTATACAAGAAAGGAGCAGATTAACATCGGAAGGAAGCCCCTCAATATCAAGTAGGGGATCAAGTCTGGTTATCCACCAAATATCTACCTCTAAAAGGGCCACGCACATTCAACCCAAGGTACCTTGGTCCCTATTCCATCACTACCATAGTAAACCCAGTAGCGGTCAAGTTGGACTTGCCCCCGCACATGAAGATACATCCGGTCTTCCACGTCTCTCTATTAAAACCTGTGCAACCTCAAACCCGACTAACTAAATCTCCAAAACCCATCCTAGTTGATGGAGAACTCGAGTTTGAAGTCAAAAGCATTCTGGACTCCAAGATCTCCAAATCTAAACTATTTTACCTAATTGACTGGAAAGGCTACGGCCCCCAAGAGAGATCCTGGGAACCTGCTGAATATGTCCACGCTCCTCGCCTAATCAAAAGATTTCACCGAACATTTCCTGACAAGCCAAAACCCCCGGAGAAGCCTGGTTTGGGAGGGGCCTTGAGGGGGGGTACTGTCATGATCTCTGCTTCCAAAAGGTCAGGGTTTTCCCAACTCCCTTGGAAGCAGATCCATAGCCCAGGTTCCGAGTGCCAACCAGTCCCAATTGGGACCTTTTGGACCCAGTCCTGGCGCCAGTGGCACCAGGCTCATAAATATGCCCAGTCCCAGCGCTGGAAGCGCCGGGCTCATAATGCTTGGGTGGACTTACCTGCAGCAGACCATGCTGCTTACTTGCCTGCCAGTTGAGCCTCTGATCCTCTTCTGTTTGGAACTACTTTTCCTGTTGGGTGGGGCAGGAGCCACTCCCTAGGTTCAGAACACTGGAACTCTTCTGGAAAGCAGGAACTCTTTTCTTACCTAGGCGTGGCTGTGGAAGGAGACACCTAAGCACTACAGGAGGCTATTTAAACCACACCCGATGGATGAATCTTGCTTTGCGTTATTCTGCATCCTCTGCAGCAGAACGCTCATCGTGTCTTCTGCATCTGCTCCTGGGCCTAAGGAAAAAGGCTTACCATCCTGAATCCAGTCTTCAGCAACACCTATAAAGACAAGAAAGAACAGGTTAGCATTACGGTCTTCAGTGACAGCGCTTCACTTACCTGGTCCATCGGCTGTCACCAACGCCTCGCGCTGCATTCCGGCATCTGAAAGACAAAGGCTTACCTACTCTTCGTGCGCTCCGGAGGTCTTCGCACTGCATTCCGGCATCTGAAAGACAAAAGCTTACCAGCTCTTCGCACGCTCCGGAGGCCTTCGGCGCTGCATCCCGCATCTGAAAGACAAAACAAGGTGCGTTTAAAGACATTGGAGAACTTTAATACTCACGTGCCATTACTCCTTTCCACATCTAACCCAGTGGGTATTCCGGCACCCTGCAGCCGCTCCGAACTTGTACCTGCAAAATAAAAAGACAGTTAGAGCGCATCGTGAAGCAGGCAACAAGCGCTTACTTATGTGCTTCCAGGCGCTTCCATTCATCACACGGGCTCCATCTTCAACTCACTTCAGCCCGTCATCCGCCATCGCCGGAACCCTGCAAAAACAAGAGACATCATTACTTAAGACTTTTAAAGACATTAGAATTACTCGAAACTTACCGTTCGTGCAGTAAACGACGGACAGCAGTCCTCTGAAGTCAAGAGGCCTGCTCCCCTTATCCAGTGAAGAAACTGGTTACAGCACCCTGCCCCGAGGCAGATGGAGAGCACGGCGTTCACTTACCTAAGGTGAGAGCGTTAACCTTTGGGGTTCTACAGGAGAAGAAAAAGGGAAGAAGAGAGAGACATTCAATAACCCAGTTCATTAATCCCATATTTTCTATCTGCAGACATCTTACCCTTCGAGTCAGACATACAGTGCACAGAGGTCCAGCCCAAAGAGCCAGCCGTGTGTTACACATCACCTTTGAAGATACGGTATACGCCCAGTCAAGACCGGCGCCTCTACGGGAATCAGGTGAGCGTTACAGGTATGGTGGGAGATCCCTGGCCCTTGAATGAGATCTGAAAGCCATCTTTGAAACCCTGAGCCAAGAATGCTCTAGCTGCTGGGTCAGGGTAGTTCTCTAACATTTTTAGCAGTTTGTCAATTTTTATTGGAGAGGCCCCTATTCTGTAGCTAGTGCATGTTTTTGCCCTCAGTGACTTTTGGGCTGGGCCTGGAAGGAGAGGCTTTTGTGCAGTTGTTGCTGCTGTGGCCACCACTGCATGTGCTGCATTGGTGCTTGTATCTGCACTCGTTGCCCTTGTTACATGACCCTCTGTTGAAGTACCAGCAGGCCCCCGGTGTGCTTCCTTTGGCCCCCCCGTTGCTGTGGTTGCCAGACTGCCCCTGATTATGCCCTGTTTTTTGCCCTCCTGGGGGCGGTCTTCGAAAGGGGGGTTTGTTTTTGTTAGTATTTATACTGTCTTGTTGAGGCCTGCGCTGGTTATGTTGCCTGATTCTACCCCTTCTATTATACTGATGCTCATGGTCCTTGCTGCTTTGGGCGCTCCTAGCTGAGTTTTCTTTTAAAACATGAAAAAGATACAATTTAGGGTCTTCCTCCTCCCAGCCCAGGTCAGGGAATCTCTGCATCTCCTTCCTGAACTCTCTATCATAGTTCAGCCAAGACTCCCCCCCAAAGGTATTGTGAATCTCCACAATTCCGTGGTGGTAGGCAATCAGTGCAGTGCCCTCTTCTGGGAACTTTTCTAGAATTATTGTGGATAGGATTTGAAAAGAGGCCTCCCAGTTCTGAATATTCTTCTCCAGTGTGGGCCTCTTTGCTCTCTCTTTTTCTTCCTCTTTCTTATCCCTTTTTGAAATGCCAAAACCTAATTCTTCATATTCCAATAGGCAAAAAATGTCAATAAATTGCTTTTTCCAAATCTTTCTCTTAATTTTCCGCTCAATGTGCCATGCAATGGTCTTTTTTAGGCTTCTATTTACACTTTTGTCGGCAGTGCGCCTCCCATATTTAGTCATATGTGGGATTAGAGACAGTACATCATTGCTAGGCCCAACCCATGCTTTAAGGTGGCCCTGGTCATCCTCGCCCCCAGATTCCGACTCTGTGTCTGTGCTGTCACTCTCGCTGCTCGAGTCATCCCTGTGCCTCTTCTTTTTCCCAGCACCCGCACCCTTATGCCATTTTAAAAATTGTTCAAGCATAGGCCCCAAATCATTGCTTTTCACAGTACCTGATTTTGCTTTTCTTTTGGTGCCTGGGTGGGTGTCTGAAGAGGCGGGCATGCTGCGGACGTCAAGGCGCTGCTTCTTCCTAGCTGGCTGCTCCCTTTCTGCTGGCTTCTCCTCGCCGTCGACCTCATCTTCCATTGCCTCTGCGTCATCATCATTGAGGCTGGTGGATGCGAGCTCTGCCATTCTTTCCTGCACCACATCCATGCCATGGACGGCTTCCGCTGCTTTGGCCCATTCCAGGAGTAGTGTTTCTTTTAGGGATAACGCTTTGGCCATCACTTTCCTCTTTTTGGCCTCTGTGTGCTGATTTATGAGTGCTGCCAAGGGTATAGCACTCACCTATGATGTGGGGCGCCTTTCTACTTCTTTAGTGCACCAGTTATAAGATCCAAATATTGCTCCGTGTCCTCCTGCTTCCAAAATTTGTTTAGCGCTTTTAGCAGAGTAAAGCGCTGTCTGCGTCCTCTTCAGATGCTTGCCGGTGCTGTGTTTTGAAAAGGAGATGGCCTGTCAACACCACAGTGGCCCCGCTCGGTGGTGGCTTGGCCTGGGTATGGGTATAAATGTAAAGCCTTTTCTTTTCCCCAGTTCGGCTTGTTCTTATCACAGCATTCGGCTCCCCTGGGATGTAAAGAGCACACTTTCTGCCGATCTCCCTTCCGCAATGTGCTGATGTGCTAATGCGGAATAGTTCAGTATTATGTGTTTAAAGCTTTCCTCGTGCTGTTCGACTTTTATCTCCTTCGAGGTGGCTCTGTGTCGACTTGCTTCCAAGATTGGGATTCTTTAGCCCTTACCCCTTCAGGCGCGGCTGCTTGTTTCCTTATATTTATGCAGCCTCACCGCAGTATCCCCAGAGCAGCTGTTGCATTCGCAGCTGTGCCGGAGGGGACTGGAATTTAGTCCGTCCTTCCCAGTGACTCTGAGAAAGGTTAAAAAGGTCGCCACTCTAATGCTTTTTGTGACCCGAGATCGCGCCTTGGAGAACACAAAAAGACCTGCTGTGCATCATAGCATTTTCAGATAAAAATGCTCTTCTGCTCCTGAATGCGATTACGAGCAGTTTTGTTCCTCCTGCTGTTGAACTTAGTTTCCTTGACTGTCCGTTGGCTTCCGACAGCTTGTTTGTTTTCCAAGCAGCGTTGATGTCCAAGGGGCTGGGGTAGCTGCCGTCCAGCAGTGTTCCGGTGAGGCCAGATGGACGAAAAACCACAAGGAAACCCACAAATTCTTCCTGGCCTTGAATTAGACCTGCAGCCGTACTGCTGCTGTTCGTGGCTGACGGGGAGGAAGCATGAGAAGGGCCACCTTGCCCCCGCCAGATAAAGGCAAAATTCGGCCTGGGGGCAAGGCGGCCCTTTCTTTGAACTTCAAAAGGCCCCCGCTCAGCATCCGCAGGATGGGAAGGGGGGCCTTTGAAGTATGGATGGCAAGGTGGCAGGGGGCAGCGACTACCGGTTGTCACCTGCCCCTCTCACCTCACCCTCCTGTCTTGGAGACGCGCTGTCTGGTTTCCCATTGTTAAGAGACCCAGCAGCCCGACTCCACCATGTGCATGCTAAGTGGGGCAGCGCCAAACAGGCGCTGCCCCACCGGACTTCGCACAAATCCCCCACGTCCCAGCTTACGGCCCCGGGCCTCCCATCCGGGTGGGCCCGGGTGTATTAACTCTCGGGGCTTTGACCGGATGGTAGCCAGATTTTTAAAATAAACTTTGATCGGAAGAAATGAGGAATGTGTTATGTTTGACTGCTTCTCTTTTCTCTTTTAACTGACGGGGCTAGTCACAGAAAGTGGAAGTGTCAAGCACAGGACCACGCATTCACTACCCCAATGTGCGTGGTTGGATATTTTACGAACAGACAATGGGCGTCCCCTTGGCAGCACCCGTGTTCCTGTAAGCCATTCTCCCCGAAGTATTTGACCATTCTAATGTACAGTGTGACGTCACCAATGCCAAGAATATATGCGACTTCGGGGTACGAGTATTGGCTGCTTGGTGCTTTTTAACCTCACTCTCTTAAGTACTGTTCACTTTATACCTGGTTTCGCGCTAGTGCTGCGTGTTCTTGCAAATAGTGTAGGCTTAGAGTAGCACACTACCTTGCCCTGACGTGCCCGGGAGTTTGAACAGTTCTGTTTTGAGAAACAGTTGCAAGTACATTGATGACAAACAAGAAGCATCTGCTCACAAGGTGCTCAGCCAAGAACCGAGGCAAAACATCCACAGGTTCTTACATTGCGAGCAGCAACTGCTCACAGGGTGCTCACCCTTACATTGGGAGCAGCAACTGCTCACAGGGTGCTCACCCTTACATTGGGAGCAGCAGCTGCTCACAGGGTGCTCACCCAAGAACCGATGCAAAACATCCACAAGTTCTTACCTTGCAAGGAGCAACTGCTCACAGGGTGCTCACCCTTACATTGGGAGCAGCAACTGCTCACAGGGTGCTCACCCAAGAACCGAGGCAAAACATCCACAAGTTCTTACCTTGCAAGGAGCAACGGCTCACAGGGTGCCCACCCTTACATTGGGAGCAGCAACTGCTCACAGGGTGCTCACCCAAGAACCGAGGCAACACATTCACAAGTTCTTACATTGCGAGCAGCAACTGCTCACAGGGTGCTCACCCTTACATTGGGAGCAGCAACTGCTCACAGGGTGCTCACCCTTACATTGGGAGCAGCAACTGCTCACAGGGTGCTCACCCAAGAACCGATGCAAAACATCCACAAGTTCTTACCTTGCAAGGAGCAATGGCTCACAGGCTGCTCACCCTTACATTGGGAGCAGCAACTGCTCACAGGGTGCTCAACCAAGAACCGAGGCAAAACATTCACAAGTTCTTACATTGCGAGCAGCAACTGCTCACAGGGTGCTCACCCTTACATTGGGAGCAGCAACTGCTCACAGGGTGCTCACCCAAGAACCGATGCAAAACATCCACAAGTTCTTACCTTGCAAGGAGCAACTGCTCACAGGGTGCTCACCCTTACATTGGAAGCAGCAACTGCTCACAGGGTGCTCACCCTTACATTGGGAGCAGCAACTGCTCACAGGGTGCTCACCCAAGAACCGATGCAAAACATCCACAAGTTCTTACCTTGCAAGGAGCAACTGCTCACAGGGTGCTCACCCTTACATTGGGAGCAGCAACTGCTCACAGGGTGCTCACCCAAGAACCGATGCAAAACATCCACAAGTTCTTACCTTGCAAGGAGCAACGGCTCACAGGGTGCTCACCCTTACATTGGGAGCAGCAACTGCTCACAGGGTGCTCACCCAAGAACCGAGGCAAAACATTCACAAGTTCTTACATTGCAAGCAGCAACTGCTCACAGGGTGCTCACCCTTACATTGGGAGCAGCAACTGCTCACAGGGTGCTCACCCTTACATTGGGAGCAGCAACTGCTCACAGGGTGCTCACCCTTACATTGGGAGCAGCAGCTGCTCACAGGGTGCTCACCCAAGAACCGATGCAAAACATCCACAAGTTCTTACCTTGCAAGGAGCAACTGCTCACAGGGTGCTCACCCTTACATTGGGAGCAGCAACTGCTCACAGGGTGCTCACCCAAGAACCGAGGCAACACATTCACAAGTTCTTACATTGCGAGCAGCAACTGCTCACAGGGTGCTCACCCTTACATTGGGAGCAGCAACTGCTCACATGGTGCTCACCCTTACATTTGGAGCAGCAACTGCTCACATGGTGTCCACCCAAGAACCGATGCAAAACATCCACAAGTTCTTACCTTGCAAGGAGCAACTGCTCACAGGGTGCTCACCCTTACATTGGGAGCAGCAACTGCTCACAGGGTGCTCACCCAAGAACCGATGCAAAACATCCACAAGTTCTTACCTTGCAAGGAGCAACGGCTCACAGGGTGCTCACCCTTACATTGGGAGCAGCAACTGCTCACAGGGTGCTCACCCAAGAACCGAGGCAAAACATTCACAAGTTCTTACATTGCGAGCAGCAACTGCTCACAGGGTGCTCACCCTTACATTGGGAGCAGCAACTGCACACAGGGTGCTGACCCAAGAACCGATGCAAAACATCCACAAGTTCTTACCTTGCAAGGAGCAACTGCTCACAGGGTGCTCACCCTTACATTGGGAGCAGCAACTGCTCACAGGGTGCTCACCCAAGAACCGATGCAAAACATCCACAAGTTCTTACCTTGCAAGGAGCAACGGCTCACAGGGTGCTCACCCTTACATTGGGAGCAGCAACTGCTCACAGGGTGCTCACCCAAGAACCGAGGCAAAACATTCACAAGTTCTTACATTACGAGCAGCAACTGCTCACAGGGTGCTCACCCTTACATTGGGAGCAGCAACTGCTCACAGGGTGCTCACCCTTACATTGAGAGCAGCAACTGCTCACAGGGTGCTCACCCTTACATTGGGAGCAGCAACTGCTCACAGGGTGCTCACCCAAGAACCGATGCAAAACATCCACAAGTTCTTAACTTGCAAGGAACAACGGCTCACAGGGTGCTCACCCAAGAATCAATGCAAAACATCCACAAGTTCTTACCTTGCAAGGAGCAACTGCTCACAGGGTGCTCACCCAAGAACCGATGCAAAACATCCACAAGTTCTTACCTTGCAAGGAGCAGCTGCTCACAGGGTGCTCACCCAAGAACCGATGCAAAACATCCACAAGTTCTTACCTTGCAAGGAGCAACTGCTCACAGGGTGCTCACCCTTACATTGGGAGCAGCAACTGCTCACAGGGTGCTCACCCAAGAACCGATGCAAAACATCCACAAGTTCTTACCTTGCAAGGAGCAACGGCTCACAGGGTGCTCACCCTTACATTGGGAGCAGCAACTGCTCACAGGGTGCTCACCCAAGAACCGAGGCAAAACATTCACAAGTTCTTACATTGCGAGCAGCAACTGCTCACAGGGTGCTCACCCTTACATTGGGAGCAGCAACTGCTCACAGGGTGCTCACCCTTACATTGGGAGCAGCAACTGCTCACAGGGTGCTCACCCAAGAACCGATGCAAAACATCCACAAGTTCTTACATTGCAAGCAGCAACTGCTCACATGGTGCTCACCCTTACATTGGGAGCAGCAACTGCTCACAGGGTGCTCACCCAAGAACCGATGCAAAACATCCACAAGTTCTTACCTTGCAAGGAGCAATGGCTCACAGGGTGCTGACCCTTAAATTGGGAGCAGCAACTGCTCACAGGGTGCTCACCCAAGAACCGAGGCAAAACATCCACAAGTTCTTACATTGCAAGCAGCAACTGCTCACAGGGTGCTCACCCTTACATTGGGAGCAGCAACTGCTCACAGGGTGCTCACCCAAGAACCGATGCAAAACATCCACAAGTTCTTACCTTGCAAGGAGCAACGGCTCACAGGGTGCTGACCCTTAAATTGGGAGCAGCAACTGCTCACAGGGTGCTCACCCAAGAACCGAGGCAAAACATCCACATGTTCCCACCTTGCAAGGAGCAACGGCTCACAGGGTGCTCACCCTTACATTGGGAGCAGCAACTGCTCACAGGGTGCTCGCCCAAGAACCGAGGCAAAACATTCACAAGTTCTTACATTGCGAGCAGCAACTGCTCACAGGGTGCTCACCCTTACATTGGGAGCAGCAACTGCTCACAGGGTGCTCACCCTTACATTGGGAGCAGCAACTGCTCACAGGGTGCTCACCCAAGAACCGATGCAAAACATCCACAAGTTCTTACCCTGCAAGGAGCAACGGCTCACAGGGTGCTCACCCTTACATTGGGAGCAGCAACTGCTCACAGGGTGCGCACCCAAGAACCGAGGCAAAACATTCACAAGTTCTTACATTGCGAGCAGCAACTGTTCACAGGGTGCTCACCCTTACATTGGGAGCAGCAACTGCTCACAGGGTGCTCACCCAAGAACTGATGCAAAACATCCACAAGTTCTTACCTTGCAAGGAGCAACTGCTCACAGGGTGCTCACCCTTACATTGGGAGCAGCAACTGCTCACAGGGTGCTCACCCAAGAACCGATGCAAAACATCCACAAGTTCTTACCTTGCAAGGAGCAACGGCTCACAGGGTGCTCACCCTTACATTGGGAGCAGCAACTGCTCACAGGGTGCTCACCCAAGAACCGAGGCAAAACATTCACAAGTTCTTACATTGCGAGCAGCAACTGCTCACAGGGTGCTCACCCTTACATTGGGAGCAGCAACTGCTCACAGGGTGCTCACCCTTACATTGGGAGCAGCAGCTGCTCACAGGATGCTGACCCAAGAACCGATGCAAAACATCCACAAGTTCTTACCTTGCAAGGAGCAACTGCTCACAGGGTGCTCACCCTTACATTGGGAGCAGCAACTGCTCACAGGGTGCTCACCCAAGAACCGATGCAAAACATCCACAAGTTATTACCTTGCAAGGAGCAACGGCTCACAGGGTGCTCACCCTTACATTGGGAGCAGCAACTGCTCACAGGGTGCTCACCCAAGAACTGAGGCAAAACATTCACAAGTTCTTACATTGCGAGCAGCAACTGCTCACAGGGTGCTCACCCTTACATTGGGAGTAGCAACTGCTCACAGGGTGCTCACCCTTACATTGGGAGCAGCAACTGCTCACAGGGTGCTCACCCAAGAACCGATGCAAAACATCCACAAGTTCTTACCTTGCAAGGAGCAACTGCTCATAGGGTGCTCACCCTTACATTGGGAGCAGCAACTGCTCACAGGGTGCTCACCCAAGAACCAATGCAAAACATCCACAAGTTCTTACATTGCAAGCAGCAACTGCTCACAGGGTGCTCACCCTTACATTGGGAGCAGCAACTGCTCACAGGGTGCTCACCCAAGAACCAATGCAAAACATCCACAAGTTCTTACCTTGCAAGGAGCAACGGCTCACAGGGTGCTCACCCTTACATTGGGAGCAGCAACTGCTCACAGGGTGCTCACCCAAGAACTGAGGCAAAACATTCACAAGTTCTTACATTGCGAGCAGCAACTGCTCACAGGGTGCTCACCCTTACATTGGGAGTAGCAACTGCTCACAGGGTGCTCACCCTTACATTGGGAGCAGCAACTGCTCACAGGGTGCTCACCCAAGAACCGATGCAAAACATCCACAAGTTCTTACCTTGCAAGGAGCAACTGCTCACAGGGTGCTCACCCTTACATTGGGAGCAGCAACTGCTCACAGGGTGCTCACCCAAGAACCAATGCAAAACATCCACAAGTTCTTACATTGCAAGCAGCAACTGCTCACAGGGTGCTCACCCTTACATTGGGAGCAGCAACTGCTCACAGGGTGCTCACCCAAGAACCAATGCAAAACATCCACAAGTTCTTACCTTGCAAGGAGCAACGGCTCACAGGGTGCTCACCCTTACATTGCGAGCAGCAACTGCTCACAGAGTGCTCACCCAAGAACCGAGGCAACACATTCACAAGTTCTTACATTGCGAGCAGCAACTGCTCACAGGGGGCTCACCCTTACATTGGGAGCAGCAACTGCTCACAGGCTGCTCACCCTTACATTGGGAGCATCAGCTGCTCACAGGGTGCTCACCCAAGAACCGATGCAAAACATCCACAAGTTCTTACCTTGCAAGGAGCAACTGCTCACAGGGTGCTCACCCTTACATTGAGAGCAGCAACTGCTCACAGGGTGCTCACCCACGAACCAAGGCAAAACATTCACAGGTTCTTACATTGCGAGCAGCAACTGCTCACAGGGTGCTCACCCTTACATTGGGAGCAGCAACTGCTCACAGGGTGCTCACCCAAGAACTGATGCAAAACATCCACAAGTTCTTACCTTGCAAGGAGCAACTGCTCACAGGGTGCTCACCCTTACATTGGGAGCAGCAACTGCTCACAGGGTGCTCACCCAAGAACCAATGCAAAACATCCACAAGTTCTTACATTGCAAGCAGCAACTGCTCACAGGGTGCTCACCCTTACATTGGGAGCAGCAACTGCTCACAGGGTGCTCACCCAAGAACCGAGGCAAAACATTCACAAGTTCCTACATTACAAATCAAATACACTGCTGCAAAAGGTGAACAGCGGCTGCAAGGTAACAATTACAAGCGTACAGTATAATAAATTAGTCAACCATGGGAACCTGAAAGTCAGCAGATAACAAGCTCCCAGCAGAGGCACAGACAGGGTTGGGCCTTAGTGGGCAAGGCCCACTCAAAATGTCCAAATGCTCACTCAGTGGCATGATCTTCCCTCACCGGTGTGCTGACTCCTCAGCAGGAATCCTATCCACAGGGCTTTTTTTGAGTCGTGAATTGACAGCCACCATTGAAGGAAATGACACTGCTTGGCGCTTGTGATGGTTTAGGCTCACTTGCAGGTAGCCCTCATGATAGTATGAAGCACAGCATGGCCTCTAGAACCTGCATGTGTTCAGAGATGGCCTTCCCTCCCGGCAACTTAATTACAGAGCTGGAGTTCATGAGAGTTGATGCTACTCCTAAAGCTAAAGCCCATAGGGTAATTACCGGGCATGGAGGGAAAGTGGTGTCGAACATTTCCCATTGATTCGTGGCATGTTTTGTGTCCATCGTTCAGCGAGTTTCTAGAAGATCACGCCCTTCCATTTCCCATTTTCCATCCTCGCTGTGAGGTTGGAGGTAACAGTAAAAACAGTTGAGGCCCCTGTATAACAGTGGTGGCAAGGGTAAAAGCAAGTGGTATTTTTAATGTCTCCTGTTTTAAAAATCCCTTCTAATTACATTTTGGTGTTCATTTTTGGAAAATGGAAATTGCATGACAGGGACCTCAACGCTTGCACTTATGTGTTGTTGGGTCACCGGCATGCAGTTTTCCTCACTCGCAAAGCAGAGCGTAATCATGAAGAGAAATGAAAGCAAAATTGCCTGTAATCTTCACCTTTACTCTCTGCTTTGAGAGAAACAGAATACTGCCTGCAAACTATGCTTTACATGTAGCGTTTTATAATGGATTCCAACAGAATGTGCCTGTCTTATGTCTTATATTTCCCTGCACCTTGCCCTGTATGCATGGACTGCTGTGAGTGACTGACATGGAATGTGTGTGTGAATGGTTCTGTGAAGGTCTGTTGAGAAGATGGGTTGACTGAGAGAGGATGCCAGTGGATGTCTGTCCAAGAAACTTACTTGATGTGGCCCAAATGTATTACTGTACCTGGAGCTGGAACTTAGTAAAACATTTTCCTGTTCCTACCACAGTGATTCTGCGTGCGGCCATCTTTAATTCAGGCGAGGTTTGGACAATCATAAAGTAGAGCCAGCACGGCAGTATACGTTTACATTGCGCTGTTTTTCTTAAAGCTGTTCATTATCAAAGGAAAAAGGAAGTTCAAAGAAACTAAGTCAGCAACAGTTTCACGTGGCACAGCAATAGTCATTGCCCTACGCTGATAGCAACGTTGAACCCTAGGAAGCAAAATCTTCCGTACCCATTGTCAGCAGCGTTCAGAGAGATATTTATTGCAGCAGTGTTCAGAGAAATATTTATTGCAGCACGCGGGCCAGCAATCGCTTTGATCAATAATACTTATAATGGATCGGACATTATTCCATCACATTTGTGTATAAACCAGTGTTGCAGTTACTCGACGCACAATGCAAGGTTCGACTATTCATCCTCCCCAACCATTTTTGGCACCAGTTGGAGAACCTCCAATTCCATGGAGAGAGTGGAAGGAGTATTGGGGAAACTATACGGACACTATATACAATGAGAGTTTCACAGCAACCAAGAAGAAGTTGCTATTACACTTCTTAGGCCCTGAAGGGCACAGGACATATAAGGAGTTGCCTTCTCTTAGTGTAAGTGAAGGCGAAGGTGATGGAATGGATGAATATGAGTTAGTGCTGAAAGTTCTTGACGGCTACTACTATCCAAAGACCAATGTGGCTTTAAATAGATTCTACTTTCACACCAGAAAACAAGAAGTTAGTGAAACTGTGGATGAATATGTCAGTGCGCTTAAGAAATTGGCTGTAACTTGCAATTTTGGCAGAGGAGTGACACAGGATGAATTGATTTGAGATCAAATAATTATTCATCCTAACAGCAATGTAGTCCAAGATAGATTATGGATGTATGGTGACCCTTCCCTGCATGAAGCAGTGGCGATAGGTAAAAAAGTTGAACACACAGCAACATGCAGTAAGGCTATTAAGGATCGAGGGAAGGATTTGGTGACTAAGCCTGTTAAAGTGAATGTTGTGAAGCCAAAGACTGGAAGAGCAAGGAATCTACAAGGCCTTCTACAGAAAATGTTGGAGATGTCAGTGCTAAAAAGGCTTATTTAGGAAAGTGTTTTCGATGGGGCAAAAAAGGACATTATGCCAACTCTCAATTTTGCCCTGCGTGGAACAAAACATGTTCTAATTTGCGAAATTAAGGGTCATTGTAGCACATTGTGCAGAAACAGGAAATTCAATCAAAACGTTAAATGCGTACAAGAAGGGGATGATGATGAGGGGGAGGGACAAGAGGTGGAGATAGTCACTATGGTGATGATCGGTAGCAAAAAGACCCCTAGAGCATAGTTTGCATTGATGGCATTGTTTCTGAGCTTACTGTTGACTCAGGTTCTCCATACACTATAATAATGAAAGAAAAGTGGCAAGAGTTGTGTAGAAAGGGATATAGCCCTATTTTGAGGACGGCTGATATTAGAGATCCTGATGCTTTTGAGGGCTCCAGGCTTGCTTTAATAGAGTTCAAAGGCAGATTGGCTGAGTTTAAGGTATATGTAGCATTTGAAGGTGTGAATGTTTTAGGCTGGGAAGATCAGGCTAAGCTCCAAATTAAACTAAGTCCTGTTTGCCAAGAGCCGATTTCCAAAGTTATGGCTAACAATGAGCATGATGAACTTAAGTATGTCAGAGGGAAAGAGAAGGAATTATTTCCAAAGGTGTTTGAGGAGACTATTGGTAAATGTAAAGGGTATAAACATAAAATACAAGTACCTATGTCGCATGCAGTGAGACACATACCTATTGCCTTGAGGGAACATGCGAAGGCAGAGCTAAATTGAGTGAAGGGGTGATTGAAGAAGTTGATGCTTCTGAATGGGTGTTCCCTATTATGGTTGCAAAACATCTTAATGGTAAGCTCAGAATCTGTATGGATTTGAGAGAGTTGAATAAGGCTATAATTGTAGAGAAGTATCCTTTACCTTTGATCTCTGAAATGTTACATTTAATTGCTGGAGCAGATACTTTTTTCCATGATAGACCTTTCTGCTGCATATCGCCAAATACAGTTGCACCAAGATTCGAAGAAGTATACCACGCTCAGTACACCATTTGGCATGTATAGGTATATTAGGATGCCATTTGGGTTGGCTTCGGCTGCCGCTGTATTTCAAAGAATTATGTAACATTTAATGGCTGGAATGCCTGGTGTGTATGTATTCCAGGATGACATTTTAGTGTGTGGCCAAGGTACTGAAGAACATGATGAGAGATTGTGTAACGTTTTAAAGAAATTGGACGACAAAGGATTGACCATTGAGTATACTAAGTGCAAGTTTGGTAACCATGAAGTTGACTACCTAGGACACACACTCTCCAAGGGAGGGTATAAACCTAAATTTAAAGCAATGGTAGCTATTGAAAAAGCACCTTATCCTCGTAGTAAGGAAGAATTACATTATTTTTTAGGGTTAGCCAAGTATTACAACAAATTTGCTGAAATTACCCAACCACTACGAGACCTAATGAAGAAGAATTTGAAATTTATTTGGAGTGGTGAGCATGAAGGATTTGTGGACACCATAAAGAAATGTATTCTTGAAGCACCTTTATTGGCAGGTTTTGTTCCTCGAAGAAAGTCCATCATCACTGTGGATTCTAGTGGAAAAGGTTTAGGTGCTGTCTTGTCTCAAGTTGGAGTGGATCGGGAGATCATAAGGTTTGCCACGAGAGCCATCAGTGACACTGAGGCCTGTTATTCTGTGATTGAGAGGGAGCAATTGCCATGTTTTTGGGGCATGGAGCATTACAGACAGTATGTGTGGGGAGAGGAAATGGCCATTAAAAGCAATCACAAACTTTTAGTTGAGGATTTGACAGTTAAAGGTATGTCCAAAGCTATGCCAAGGATTGGCAGGTTAGGTCTGAAATTTTTGGAATATCATTTTGAGATTGGGGAAGAGAAATTGTATTGCAGATATTTTGTCTAGAATGCTATTACAAGGGGGAGAGATGAATACTGATGGGGAGTTTGATGAACAAGTTTGTGGAGTACTTAACACTTTGAGTCAAGAGAAGTGGAAAGAAGACTGTGTAGAAGGTGAGATTTTGATCCAAGTAAAGGAATGGATAGTTGGGGGATGGCCGGCAAAAGATAAGGTGGAGGATAAGTTCAAAGGTTATTTCATGGTTAGGAATGAGTTGACGATTGAGGGAGATTCTGTCTTGAGGGGGAATAAGATGATACCTCTGGTAGTGTTGAGGGAGGAAATTATAATGCTAGCCGATGAAGATCATCCTGATATGTCAATAACTAAAAGGAAATTTAGAGAAAAATGTTGGTGGCCTGCTACGGATGCACAAGTAGAGAGATGTTTGCGGTTGTGTTGTGTAACAATTGTGATAAGAATATGGTCACCAAGAAGTCACTGTTAACTCCTATACCGGTTCCTGAAAGGACCATGGATGGAATTGGCCATTGTTGTGTTAGGTCCTTATGAGGGGGTTGCCGTGGAAATAGGTTCTTATTGGTATTCATTGACAGATGCACCAAATGGCCAGAGGTTGCCATTGTGGATTATTTTACATCCAAAAGAGTTTTTTTTTTTTTTTAAAACAATTTTTATTACATATTCAAACAAACAAAACCAATACAAACCAAACTGCAGTGCAAGTATCGACAGTACTGCTTTTACATTGTACATTACAGACTTTTAGTCACTGCTCCCCTTATCCCACCCCCCCTTATGAGCCTATTTGTTTTATTCACTTTGTATCCGCACCGCATGATGGGGTCCCACTTTCAATGGATTCTGACAAATCATGTATCATTCCAAACAGTTCCGCTACCAGCGATTTCCATGCCATCAGGGTTCCCACCTCTTCCTCTCCTCCCATGTTACTTGCTTCCTGCCATACCATGGTCTCCGCCTCCGCCCACTTCTGCAGATCCTTCCACCACATCTCCACCCGTGGCCCATGACAAGCCTTCCATCCCATGGCAATCCTCCTTTTTGCGAGCATATATGCTAAATCTTTTAGTTTATTGACATGCTTAAGTTTCTGCGATTTAGGGAACCCCCCCAGTAAGCAGGCCCAGGCTGAATCTATGACCATAGTGACTCCCTTTTCCGCCAGTTTCCCGGCTACTTCGCCCCAGAAGCGCTCAATCACCGGGCAGGACCAAAACATATGTACCATATCAGCCCGTTCTTCGTCGCATTTGGGGCATGCTTGTCAGCCAGCATTTTCAAACCTCGATATCCTTAGGGGTGTCATGTAAGCCCTGTGCGTAATATATAATTGTATCTGTTTTAGTCGAGCATTTCTTGACACCTTTTTATGGTACCCCAGGGCTCGTTCCCACATCCCGTCCTCTATCGGGGTTCCCACCTCTAGTCTCAGTTGTGTTGGTTCTTTACCAACTTTGGACATCACCATTTCATACAATCTAGAGATCTCATGCCCTCCTTCCGTCATATCATATATCATATCTACGGTAACATCTGGCTCTTATTCCAGTACTGTCTCGGGCCAAGTTGTCTTAATTTTCTGCATCATTCTATGATATGTAATATATTGACCCACATGTAACCCCACTTCCTCTCCTAGCTCTTCAAAGTTTATGATAGTCCCCTCCCGCCAAACATCTCCCATGGTTACCAACCCCACCGATTCCCAGTGGTTCCTAATTGTCATTCGTAGCTGCTTATGTTCCCCAGCCAGCGTAACCAGCGGTATCTGCGTAGAGCATTGGATTGGGTTTTCCATCATCCGGCATGCTCGGTGCCAGATCCTCCACCCAAGCATCATCATCTTAGGACGCGCTTTCATTTATGTCTTGAACAGCCAGATCACCTCTTTTAAATAAAATGGGGCACAGTCTGCTCCAAACAACCTGGATTCAGGAGTCGCTTCATCCGAGAGCCATTTAGCAATATATTGCAGTTGACTCGCTACGTAATAGACCTCATAGTTAGGCAATTTTATTCCCCCTTTTTCATAAAAGTTCTACAACTTCCATAGTGCTACCCTATTCCTGGTGCCCTGCCACAGGAAATCCCTGCACATACTGTTCAGTCTGGTGAAGAACTTCTTAGGTATTAGGTACGGAATGTTCCCAAAATAATGCAGGAGCCTGGGTAAGACCACCATCTTGAGCATTGCGCCTCGCCCCATTATTTCTAGTGGCAACTTCACCCAAAATGTCATGCTCTTTTGTATTTTCACTACGGCTACCTCGGTATTGTGCCTATGTTCTTCTTCTACCGTATGGTACACATCTATCCCAAGGTACCGAAAAGTTCCAACAGCCCAAGGAGCCTGCAGCACCGGCAATCGCGCGACAGGGATCCCCTTATAACTACCTAGTGGGAAAATAACAGATTTCTGAGGATTCACCGCTATGCCAGACAGCCCTGCATACCTTTCCATAACCTCCAGGATGTACTGGAGATTCTCCTCTGGGTACCTCAGGTAAAACAGCAAATCATCCGCATACAAAGAGATCAAGTGTCGCTCCCCTCCCACCTCGATGCCTATAGTATCGTACTGTTGTCTGAGGTATATTGCCAGAGGCTCTAAGGCTAATATATACAGCATAGGGGACCATGGGCACCCTTGTCTGGTACCTCTGCCTAGCTGCCATCTCTCAGAAATCACTGCTCCTATTTTAACTCTGGCCAACGGTTCACTGTATAGCATCTTTGCCCAGAATCAAAGGCCTTCACAGCGTCCAGGGACACTATCGCCATTTCGCCCTCATTTGTACTCCCCCATTCAACAACTCGATGGAGTCGTCTGTTATTATGCGTTATGTTCCTATTCGGGACATAGCCCGTCTGGTCGGGGTGTATTAGTTTGCCAATGACTCTGCGCAGCCTGCTTGCCAAGACAGCCGTCAATATCTTGCTGTCCTGGTTCAGCATTGACAGTGGTCTATAGGAGCCGCAGCCATATCCGGGTTTGTTAGGTTTGGGGAGCGGTATTATGATCGCTTCTCTTAAAGACTCTGGCAGCCGTCCCATCTCATACGCCTCATTTAGCATATCCAACATCGGGGGGAGCACTTCTGCTTTATACACCTTATAAAACTCACTTGGAAACCCGTCCGCCCCCGGGGTCTTACTAGTAGGTAGTTGTCTAACCACTTCTTCTAACTCCTCCAAGGTAATCGGTGCATCAAGCTCCTCTCGTTCTTCAGCACTTATCTTAGGCAAACCTATGTCTTCTAGGGTATCTGCTATTTCTTCATGACTGCTTTCCTCCCCACCTCTGTATAGTTCACTGTAATAATTTACAAACTCCTGATTCACTCCCTCTTGGGTGTCAACTACCCTGCCATCTTCTCTTGTTATCGTCCTAATAGTGGGTCTGGGGGTCTCACTTTTGTATAACCATGCCAAAAGCCTTCCTGTTTTATCTCCACCCGCATGCTGTCTCTCTCTATATTTCTTATAATTAAGGTTACTCAGTCTATCCCATTGCTCTGCGCATGTTTGTTGTAGTTTAAATATCAACTCCATATCTCTTTCAGTATCGTCACTCCCCTACTGCGCCTCTTCCAATTCCCTTTCTGCTTCCTGTAGATTGGCCAGGATTCCCCCCTGCAGGCTCTTAGATTTTGCTATGGCTACGCCCCGCATCACCACCCTAAAGGCTTCCCATAGCGTGCTCGCTGAGTCCACGCTACCCGTATTCTCCTCAAAGTAGTTTATGATCTCTTCTCTTATATCTTCCCTAAAATGGGGGTCTTTAAGCGTCTCTGCCCGGAGATGCCATGTCGGGATCCTCGCTCTTGGAGGGCAGTATTGCCAGCCAATAACCAAGGGCGAGTGGTCCGACAGGACCCTCGCCTTGTATTCTGCCTGCACTGTTTCCACCATTATTTCGGACGTGGCAAAGACATAGTCCAGCCTCGTATGCAACTGTTGCGGAGCAGAATAATGCGAGTACTGCCTTTCTTGGGGGTGTTTCATTCTCCACACATCTGCCAAACCAAAGTCGTCTAATAATGTCTGTAACGTTTTCGCCACTGGGGCAGGTCTCTCAAATTTCCGATCTGATCTATCCACCCTAGGGTTCAGTATGCAGTTGAAATCCACCCCCCAGATCACCGCACTCCCCATACACAAGCTAAGATTAGTACTCAGGGTTCTGAAGTATGTTGCCGTATTCTGGTTGGGGGCATAGGTGTTCACAATGCATATCTCCCTGTTTTCCACCAGTCCTCTCAGCATAACCATTCTCCCATCTGCTTCCGCAGTTTCTTGCAACAAGTGAAATGGGACATGCGGCGCCACCCAGGTGAGCACTCCTCTAGCATAGGCAGAGTATGTCGAGCCCGCAACAACCCCTTTCCATTTCTTCCCCACCATTCCCAGCTTTTCCCGTGTCAGGTGAGTCTCCTGCAGCAGCGCAATATCTATCCTTTGTCTGCGCAGGTACAACATAACCTTGTTCCCCGTGGCTTGTTAGAGTTCCCATTCCCTCCCCGTCAGTGCAGACCAATCCCCTTTCACATTCCCGTATATATAGGCTCGTACCCCAATTCAAACTTCCCCTAACTACAAACACCCCCAACATCTCTCCCTCTCTCCCTCCCGCCACCCTTCCCTGCCCCAACTTCACCCCCCCAACAGTTGCCCAGCTCCAACCCTGGATCTCAGGCACCCCCGCAACTAGCACTTTCTGGCAATAGCCTGTACTCGAAGCCCAGCGGGGTGGGTTAGCCCGAATGGCTATCCTCTTACTTCTACCACTATCTAGGGGGTAAGGTACCTGTGTTCTGCTGCTCCTATCTGCCACATTTCAACCACATGCTATTATCCAATTTACCTATGCAATCAGAGCTTTATATTCCAGTCCAATGCCACTTAATAAAATCAAGAATATCCAAACCTAGCTTCCGCGCCACCCATCCCTTCTCATCTTTTAAAGTTCCTGTCAAGCTTCTGCCAAGATACCTCACCGCGTGCTATGCTAGTCCACATGAGTTGCTGCAGTCACTTATCTTGTTCTCCTTGGACTCGTGTAGCATCCTGTTCCGGGCAGCCCTGCAGGTCCAGCCATGCGGCAGCCTCCTCTGGGGTGTCAAAGAAGAACATTCGACTCTTATATAGTACTTTCAGTCTCGCAGGGTACAGGAGCATATATTTGCCGTCTCTTCACCGCCACATAACTATATCTCTGCCTCTGGACCAGCATTGTATAATCCGGGTAAGCTGTGATGGTGGCCGAGGCTCTGTCTCTCGTTCCTCCTTTCCTGAAATACTCCAAGATCTTTTCACGATCTCTATAATTCAGAATCTTGGCAATTATTGCACGAGAAGGTGCTCGGGCTTCAGTTTTCTCGTGAGGGCTCTATGTGCACGCTCCACTGTGAATCCTTGTGAGAGTTTGTCAGCTCCAATTTCCTGCAGGATCATGTTCTCCACATAGTCTGTGGGGTCTTGGCCTTCTACTCTTTCCGGCAGCCCGACCACACAAATGTTGTTCCTTCTCGCTCTCCCTTCCGCCTCCTCTGCACGGTTCTCCAGGTTGGCCACCTGCTGTTTTAGTATGTGGACTTCCTTTGCATTGTCAGTGCAGGTGGTCGTGTTAGTTTTGACTGCACTTTCCAGGCTGCTTGTTCTGTTTGCTAGCGCCCTGACATCTTGTCGCAGCAAGTTGACATCTATCCCCACCGCGTCGATCTTAGCCTCCAAGGAGGTCCTTAAGTCCGCCATAGCTATCCCCCAGGAGTCCTTCAATTCCGTTATGGCTGCCAAGATCTGGTGATTTTCGGTTCCAGTTGTGCTACCCATGGGCCCACTTGCGCCTACCAGCGCGGATGCAGCCGGAGACTGCTGCGTCTTGGCAAACGCCTGCATCGTGGATTGCTTGGTCTTGCTTTTAATCGTTCTCCCAGTCATCTTGCGACCCAGGGCAAGTGTCCTTTGTCGCTCCTTTCGTAGCACAGCAGGTCCGCCACTCTATTCCACTGTGTTATCTGGCCGCAGGTTCCGTTGTATGACAACCCCTTTCGTGGCCTGCCTATTAGGCACCTCCAGGTCTCCTAGCAGCCCCCAGCAGTCTCCACCTTTCCCAGGGGGCTAGAGTGAGTCCAGGAACATCACAATATGGTTTGGCCTCAGAGCCAAGGGATTCGAGGGGTTCCTGGCCCCCCAACCCCTTCGCGGGTTACCTCTGATCACCGGGGGTTCTCAGCTGTTGGGCTGGGGGCAAACAGCAGCACTGTCCTTGGTTGTAGTGTTGTAATATGCTGTCATTCAGTGTGCTTTCACGTGCATCTAGGACTCCTGCGCGCTATGCACGGCTGCTTTCCACTCAATAATGTGTTGATATGTGGCCGTATCCCTAGCCACGTGACTTGTTGAGTATACTGGCAAATGCTGCAGCCAGCCGTTCCTCATCAACTTGCAGGGCTTATAAATTATTCAAGCAAAGCTCCGCATCGAGCCCCCAGGCCAATCCATTATCGTTGTGAGCGCGGAGTGAATCGCGCCTGATACCTTTAACAGCTGAACACGTCTAGGCTCCGGCTTCATTCCGGGTCTGATATACAATGTGGCAGCCCGCCCGCGTCACCCACAGGGCCGCGGCCACACTGTATCTATTCCCGATCCAGTCACTCCCGTGCGCGCATCGCTCGTCCAGCGCCGGCTGCTCCGTTTCAGTGCGGGTGCTCGATCTGCAGCCCCCGAAGTCCTCTCGCACTGACTATGTGCTTTCTGGCCTCCGATTCGGGCGCACAGTGTGATCTGTGCCCTCAATGCACACGGCCGACGCCGTCCTCCGCCTCATGCACCCCCGCCTCACGCTTGCTGATGATTTCATGGGACATTCTTCATTTCGTCCCTTCTCATTGTTTCTTTGTTTGTCTAGCAGCGGCCATCTTCCTCGCCGCATAGGTCAAACCCCGGGCTCTTCCTCAGCTTCTAGCTCCATGGGCGCTACACAGATCCGCTCAATATTACATCTTCATGTGTATCAGAGCTTCATACACACGATCCTCCAATAATAAGACGTTTCCATAAGTATTTGCGCAGTTTTCTTGCAGGATGATGTACGGATCGCAGGAGCTCCAGGGAAAACACGTCCTCCTACATGTCTCTTTACATCCAAAGAGTTATTGATTTTTTGGAGAAGATGTTTAGAAGAGAAGGAGTGCCGAGTGTGATTTTGAGTGATAATGGTCCACAATTTAGAAGTAAGGAAATTAGTGATTATACTACTAAGATAGGTTTTGAGTGGAAGTTTTCATCGGAATACCACCCAGAGACAAACAACATGGTGGAAAGTCTGAACAGAGTAATTGGAGATTTGTACAGTTGGCTTTAGCTAATGTATTGGATTGGAAGTAAAATCTTTGTGATTTGCTGTGCAGCGTGAGAGTAACGATGCATAGTACCACTGAAGTTTCACCATTCAGGTTGATGAGAGGCAGAGAACCTAATTGGAAGGTATGTCCATTTTGGTTGAATGATGCTTTAGGCATACCTGTGGTCAATAAGGATTTTGTGGCTAATAAGATGTTGCTAAGTCAGCAGAAATCTAAGGAGCATCATGACAAAAGATAGTATTGCCTGGAATCGGGATAATTTTCGGATAGGTGATGTTGTGAGAGTGAGAAAGGGAAATATTGGCGTAAGGGAGCCTCTAAATTTTCAAATCGTGTGAGGGTCATGGTGTGTTTTAAAAAAATGGTCACAGTTGAAGGTGGAGCTGTTTGGAATCTCAACAGGGTGTTCAAACTGTTGAACGAAAGGGCAAAGGAAAACAATGATATTGTTGTGAGACAATCATTGGGACTACCCTCTAGGGTTACGAGAAGACAGTGATTATCGTAATCAGGATAGGAATGAGAATGCTGATTTGGATACGCATCCTGTCCACAATGAGGTTAAGAAAAGTGCTAGAGTGCGAAGGTTACCTAGCAAACTTCGGGAGTTTATGATGTATAAATAATAGCGAAATATATATATTTTTCCCACCATGTCCGTAACATGTATTTGTTTTAGGCAATATCATCTTAAGGACGTTTTTCCCTAAAAATGGACTATTGGTTGATTTTTGTGTTTTTAGTTTTTGTTTTATTGTTCCCTGCATATGTTCTTTTCATTTTCATCTTTTTATGCTATATTGTATAGTCATTATTTTCACGTGTTAAGTAATTATTCTTTTCACGTGTTAATGGGAGGGGGATGTGTTATATACTATATGTTTGTATGGTGGTTCTGCTGAGTTAGGTTGGAATGTAGACTGTAGAATTGTAGAATGGTGGAATGGAAGTGAGGTTCTGTGAGAGACCGTAGAAGATTGCTTGGGAGAAGATAGCATTGTTGTCAGTAGGGCCTGTACTTTGGAACATGCTTGCTCTTAATCGTACAATACCACTACTAAACACTGCTACTTCCATGTGGTTACTTCAGGTTTGAACCCTAACCACTGTGCGGGGAGTGGTGGATGACCAGAGTACCATCCCCCGAAGAGAAGACTTTGGCGGCCCTTTTAGCTCATCAGAGCATCTTAATACAGGGCCAGGACAACAGCTGCTGTGTGCCTGATCTCAGGCATGAACTGTTTTTTTCCAACTGCAGAAAGTGCAGAGAAGGATACATGTCCCCTGCCTGCATGGCAGTGGAATTGTGGGACAACAGCAGCCCATGCAGTAGCGACCAGATGGCGGCAGTACGTTTTTGATTCCGTGCAGGGTTGAAGTGGGCAACAGATGTAACTTGCATGGCAAAAAGGAACTATTAGAGAAATGCTGAATTGGTATGGAGCAGGAGCTTTTCAAGAAGAAGCTTGGCGAGTTCTTACCTGCTTTGTGCCTTTATTGTGACTGGGAGAAGATCTGCCTGGGTGGTGGGCACCGGTATCTCTATGGTGTGGCCTTCGCTTGTTCCTGAGAACAGGAGCTAATAAAGACTCAAATTGCAACTGGAGTGACGTCTCTGCTTGATTCCTGCCTCCGTCTCTCCATATGTGCCCAGGTACAGCCCCAAGGGACATCCCAACAGACTGTTCTCTCAGCAGGGTCCAGTGAAATCTTCTCAAGTGATGATCCAACCAACAATGCTTCGAGATGATTCCCAAGATGATTCAAAGAAGTGGTGGAAGACCCCTTCTTTTATAGATAAACCTCCCCGGGTGACTGGACTAAAGCTAGCCTGCTGTAGTGATCCAATCCCTGCTCTTGAAATTAGTGTACTTGCCCTTATGATGTCACACTCAAAGTGCTTTGCTCTAGACGAAGAGGAGGGGATAGGAAAAAGAAAGAGATGTAGAGAGAATCCAAATGGTGGACCCTCCAAAAATGGTGTGCGCGGTACAAATACCTTTAACATTTAACATTTTAACATTTAGATCCCTCTATGGCTCATCTTAACTCCCCACTCCTCCCCCACTCATAGTATCAAAGGCCTTTAGAAATGCAGCCCCTGGTGTGAGGCCTGACTCTCTGTGAATGGGCATTGTTGGTTTCTGCTGGCAGGCAGTTCTGTGGAGTGGAGCCCTTTACAAAAGAACAAAGAGAAGAAACCCCCAAGGCTAGCCCTGACAGTGCAGCAGGGCACAAGTACACACTATGCTAATGGCATGGAGCCCATGAAAGGGGAATCTGATTAGCAGATTTCCCTTTAAAACATGTATTTACCTGCATCATTTTATTATTTAAGGTCTTTCACACCCTCCAGATGGCAATTCATCACAACATGTTTTTAAAGGTACCTTGTTGCTGGAACAGCAGAACCCATGTACACCATACGACATACATTTGATACAGCCTTCTCAGCTGAGCCCCTGCCCGCCTTCCGCATTTCTAGTCTATTAAATAGAACTGTAAAATGTGATTAGTGTTCTGGAGAACACAATACAGAGGCCTATTGCGTTTCCTCTGCCACGCTGGGCAAAGATTCAGTTACTCCAAAGTAAGATTTAAGTGAACACTGTCTGCTGCGGAATCCGCAAGCGGGTTAATGGGCTCGAGCGACGGGTCTGACATCCGGATATATCGTGTGTCATATCGAGTAACAGCGACCTGCACCCCTCAGCGGCATTGTCGTGAACTGGCCGCTAACAAGAAGTCGAATAGGGCGCATGCGCACAACGCACGTAAAATGTTTACTGTGGGAAGGGATTGTGATGGCGGACCCTTCTGAGTACTTAGTGGAAATGATAACGAATGCGCAGAGAGGTTCTGTGTTGTGTAACTTTATGATTTGAATGTCTTGTTTTGTTTGTTTTGAAACTGTGTTTCGAAATCAATCGTTTTGATGTACTGATGTAGAGAAAAATGTCCTACATAGGTACTTCAATAATTCTGCTTCACATGCCAATACGGGCAATCTGACAAATATTTAATTCTGCATAGTAAAGTCTATTTTCTACAGATGCCCTCTCACCTCGCTTATACAGCATGTACACCCGCCGACACCTGGACACAGCATGCCCGCCCTCTAACATCTGTGTACAGCATGTTTACACCATATGTTCCTTAATGTGATTACTTTTTCAAAACTTTATCAGCAAGCACATATTTAGAATAGTCAGGTTTTTCAGCTTCACAGATTGGCATCCTGTTATAATAATGTTTATCTCCACAAACTGTGTGTGTGATTTATCAAATTGCAATGTGGGTATGTGGCTCAACTCTACCCTGAAACAGCACGTGTGCCCTGGGATCCACCTAACTACATTTAGACAGCACTGGCCAGACACACCGTAATTTATGGATACGCAAATGATTTCTCAAAATGGCCGCCGCGGACTCTCAGTAACCAGGAAGCTTACATTGCAGAGCTATTAGAATTGCAAATGTGCATTGCGGGCCAGGAGGCTTCACAGCGGTGGCTGGTGTGGCCTCTGGTGATGTACAAGCGCTTCTTCTTGGGGGGCACTGAACCCTCGTGCTGAAGCGGGATTTTCTTTATTGCTGTCCTTAGGTAACTCATCCTGCTGGGATATGTGGTGTCTTGCTACCCATGTACAGAGCTGCGTTGCGTCCCGAAGCTAGGCTGGCACTCAATAAATGCTCACCATAAAATGAAATGAATACATATTCTGCACTATCTTTAATAGGACATAAAGTAGGATTTTATCATAGCATATTTTTGAGAGTAGTACCTCATTCCAGATTGTGCCCTGTTAAAAGCACAGTCATTAGGACAAAAAAATAATGAATGTGAGTTTTCATCATCCTCTTTTGTACATTACTGAAGATTGCTGGATAGAGTTTTAGGTGATTTCATGAACACAAACTGCAGAAAAATAAATATTCAATTAAAGTTATTGATCTTTTAATGATGTAACACCCAACAGCAATATCTGAATGGTGGGAGGGTTAGGAGGCACAGGTATTATAGTTCAGTGGCCACGCGCTCCTCTTGGAAGCAAGACAACGCAGAGCAACACATGTTTGAATCCCTGGTCCACGCTTAGAAACCTCTCCTGTATTAAGCGTGTTATGAATAACTGATTACATATGCACAACTGTTTGGTTATCTGCTGTGTTCATTCTTAACCAGAAATAATGCCACCTGGGTAGTACTATGTTAAAGGTACTAATTCAGCGCCAGACAGTAGGATGCACCAACCAACTACGAGAGTAAAGAAGGTGTGCGGTGGGGGCATCTACATGGGAAATTACACAGGTATTTAAAGCCCCAGACGCCCATGTACAACAGGCTTCACTGGGAACAGTAGGGGGTAGTGATGCATTGGGTGTACACACAGTTCGAGATACTGTCCTATGATTAGCTAAAGAGGGGAAAGGACAAAAATAGTGTCATTATAAACACACGTAGTGAGAAATCCCTCGAGCAGGCTGGACCTGGGAAACCTATCTGAAACACGTGACCAATACAACAGGGATCTGCAAAGAAGGTGGGGCTCAAGCTGCTCATCACGAGAAAGCCAACATAACTAGAACAAGGTGATGTAATTACAGGGCGGTCAGCCAAACTAGCCTCCCTACAAGGAAACAGGCAGGGTGGCTCTGTCCCAGTCACATGACCGTTGATGCCCATTGGCAGGGCGTTATGGGAGGGGAACACTGGACGAAGTGGCCTTCCTGGGAAGACCAATCAGACAATACGTTCTTGAGCTTTGGGGAAGTTGCAGCCTCCAAAGTAGCTAGTACACAGTTTGCAAAGGTCATCATCTAACAGGTACAGTGTGAATGTCCCCCTTTCCACCAGCTGCAGGATGTCTTGTGTTTTGTTCCCATTTGTACTGACCAATGGCATTGTATTAAAGTTCTGGCGGTCAGCACAGATGTTACTTCAGTAATAACAAGTTGTTCCAGGGTGGGGTGCGAATAAATGTGGTACCACATAGGGATGCATTGTAATGGGAAACTGATAAACTGTTTGCTTCAATGATGCTTCACTAATCAACGTAAACCTTGAGGAGGTGATGTCTATAAACCAATCATATCCCTGCCAAACATAGAAAAGTGAATTCTCCAACATGCAAGTGTTTCAACAGACCTGCAACCATTGTATTTCTTGGTATAAAACTACTGTTAGATTCTGTTCAGATGATAGCCTCTCGATCAGAGCCCATCCACTGCTCTGCTTGTAATCAACAGCGTTGCTTCTTGCCTGATGTTTGCTCTCCCTTTTGAGTGCGTGGTTTTTATTATACTCTGATTGCTAGACCCCTGACTACAGTAGCATGCCAACTAAACACAGTCAGCTTGCTACATAATAAATCCCAGGGAGGTATCCGGGATTGCAGAAGAATACCTTGTCAGTCTCTTAGGGCTCTGATAGAATTGATGCAGACTTTTGAAATGAATAGGTTTGTGTCTATAGTTGGTGGAAGCCGATCCAGTTTGTTTACAAACTATTTTGCTTTCCTATTTTGTGAACTGGGTGTCTAGAGGTGTTTCCCATCTGATATGATTTGTGGCATGTCTATGCCACCTAGCCTTTGTGCATTTGCCAATTTATAGAGTCAGGACACTATATGAGTATACCTCGAGGGCTCAGTTACACATTGCGTTGTGATAAGTGATGTTGGAGGTTCCTTGGGGCTGGGAGGTATATGTGTCTGCAATGTATTTAAGAGACCTGGGCGAATGTCCTTGTGTGTGCATGAGCTAGTGCCCTATAACATGCATGTAAGCCATGCTGGGTTGGATATCACTCTTTCAATTGATACATGTGGAAATTGATGCCAGTCTGTAAACCATCAGATAGTGTCACTCTGAAATACAGCTCTGGATCTGGTACCGCTAGTCACCCTTGTTCGTATGTGCTAATGAATGTTTCATAAGAAATAGGTGGTCGTTTATAAGCACAAATGTAAGTAATCATCAGTCTCTTAACACATCTTCAGTATGTCTTGGGAGGAATAATCAGCGTACTCTTCCAAATATAGAGGAGTTTGAAAACCAACACCGTTTTCCCTCCAATGTTATGACATAGTTCTTCCAATAGATCACTTTCCTTTCAGTGGAAACCACTATTCCCAAAAATGTCATTGAATTTACACCATCTGAAACTGAATGGCTCACAGCTTTATCAATTGCTGGCATCAGTGGGAACATATGTAAGCATGCCAGTCAAAACCCTGAATGTTTTTATACCCTTCACTATTGAGGCTACATTTTGCACTGGGTGTTTCGTATCTAATATCAAATCATCATCATACAGAGATAAACATTTGGAAGCTGAATACAACTGTATACCAGCTGGGCATATGCCCCTGTCTCTCTAAGATGACAGGTTATCCGCTGAACCACCAAAGCAAAGAGGAGAGGGGAAAAAGGTGGCAACCTCATCTGGTACCTCTACTTTGGAAAATAGAATTAGACTGGATCCCATTCGTTAATGGCAGGGGAGGGACCACCTGCACAAACAAGCTCATTCTATGTGGCAAATATGTGGAGCCCTAAATAGTACAGTAAACCCTTTAGGCAATCAGTCCACGGCAATAAGCCTGAACAGCCATAGGACAAAACCATGTGTGATACCACTTTATGGTGCTCAGCTTTAGGGATTCGAGGACACCAATTCTATTCCATTGAAGGAGGATGCCTTTCTTAGATATCTCCTCAATCTCCCGCTTTCGGCCCAGATTTTTGCCATGAACTGTGATTTGAACCATCCCTTTATGAGTGACGAGCTCAGGTTAAGGCCTATTTGCATGTGGTTAACTCTATGGACTAACTCCGAAACTGTTCTGTCTCATAGGAATTTAAGGGACCTCATGGCAAGAGAGAATACACATAAAATCCCAGGGCTAAAATACATGCTTACGGATTTACTGCAAGTGAACGTAGGAGACCTCTTTACAAATCCGGGTATTATCTCCAAATACAATGTTGGGCTGATCAGTAGGAAACTAAAATTCATATGGGATTTAGAGAGGGGGGAAAATGAACTGCTCAAACACTGCAATAGGAACCATGCCACTATCTCTATCCCACGTCAAAGATTGAATCACTCGGACCAGATTGCTTCCCCTAAGGGCAGATCTTTTATAATGCATTTCAAATTCAGCTTCCTGCTGGTGGTAAAGTACACAACTGGATGGAGAACACACTCATTCCCCCAAAGGTCTCCCTGCCCATAGGTAGAGAAGGACACTAAGCACTTTATGCTCCGATGTACGTTATATATGAAATTAAGCAGAAAACCCTTTCCCCCCTCTTCAGGCGTATGGGTAACCATTGGGTTGGCTTCATAATAATTATTAGCTGCTGCAGAGCAGACAGTTTTAGCAGCTCTACAAAGCTGCATTTGTATTGCACGAAGGCTAAGAAATCGATACAAAGATGGGCCACTACCCCCGCCCCCCACCCATAAGTATCTGGGTCTACCTTTAAATGGTATGTGTTGCCTTGTGCCAATCATTTTAAAATATATTTTATGTACATATTTATGACAACGTGTTGTTTTAAATGGGATGCATTTTAAAGGCTTGCGTCAAATAGAGTTTTTATGATGATAAGGCCATTCTTTGGTATGAATAAAGCAGTCTGATAAAGGCTATATACTGCAAACCCATCCCCGGATCTGCACAGAACCTTGAACAGCGAGGGCCATTCGATAGAGCCAAATGGCATCTCCGCATCAGGCGCCACTGGCAGTTGTAGGTTGATATTGTGGACAAGTGATAATAGTACAGGTTCTTTATTTGAGTGGCGCGGCCTGGCACAAGCCCTGCCTGATCACGGATAACTAGGGATAGCATGCCGGTGAGTGATCACAACACTAATGTTCTGGCTAAGATTTTATTATCAGTGTTGATTAGAAAGAGGGCTCTGTATAATAAACATTTGTGGGAGGGGTTATCAGATTTAAGCAATAATGTCACCAGGGCAGTATGAGTGGAATCAGGAATCTTGCTCTGCCTTAATGAAGTTGTGTACATTTCAGGTAAACGCGGGATAAGATCTCCTTTATAGAATTCTGGCGTCAAGCCACCTGTGCTGGGACTTTATAATGCACTTGATCACCTCCAGCATTATTGGCTAATTTGAAGCTTCACCTGTTCGTGCTCCAGCCAACCCAGAGCGACCTGCCACATTTTGAAGAATATAAATCTGCATTATATGTCTTAACCATCTATTTAAGTTTAAAATGATCCTTAACAAGGGATCTCTTTGCTACCCACACCAGGGTGCGCCCGCGGTCGCGATCACCCATCCAGTATTGTCTTGCTGATCGTGCTCGGTCTAAATGCTTGTTTTAGTTCTCTCTCGGACTCCTCCCTGAAATGGTCTAGTCCCTTCCGGATTTCCCCTAACACACTTGCTGGTTTGTACACGAGCTAGTACCTTTACATATTCTCCAATGTTGTTTAGAATTTGCTGTACCGTCCTGACAATCCCATGATCTTTAAAAATGCAAATCCCTTGAATGCATACCTTGATCAACACTTAAAATACTCTGATGTCATAAACCAACCCTGTAGTAGTTTAAAATAATAAAGACATTTCTTCAGCTACTGTGTTACAGAAGAGAGGGTCTGTAAGAATCCCTTTTTTAAAAAAAAAAAAAAAGCGCCATGGTATACTGTGCCCTCTCGAAAACCAGGAGGAAAGATGCCATTATTATAGGGGAGTGATTGGAAAGAGATTTAGGAGTATTAACATATCTGTGAGCAGGGGTGTCGCTAGGTCTGGAAAAGTTCTGGGGCTACGCTAAGGTCGGGACTCGGGGCCAGGTAGCCTTTTGGTTGTAGCCCATGAACTTCTATCCGAGGATGCAACCAAAAGACCCAGGGGTATAGATCCCTTAGCGCCCCTCTCATTCCCCCCCGCCTAGCAACGCCTCTGTCTGTTAGGTAAGGATTGAGAGACCATTCTGTAATCAACTCGGGAATGAGATAAGTGAACGTGGGAAAAACATGTATGTTCCCTTTCCTCACGGCAGATCTTGCACCAAACGTTATAAAAGGTATCGAATCTGTTACCCCATTCTGTGTAGGACCTGCTTTCGGTAGTGAGCCTTCGGACACTTCCAAGCGATAGGGTGAAATTAAAGTTCCTCGCCCGAATGACTTCCTAATTGGTGTACTTATTGCCAAAGAACTCAGGGGAGTCCAAGTTCGGGGCATACCTTTTCAGAAATACATGGTGCATTCCCGTGACGTCCCCCACGACCCATATACGTCTACCCCATCGTATGCGTGCAAGTTAGGAAGTTTCAATTGCAACAGGTTGTGTACATACATAGCTGTCCCTCTGGCATTCGAGGCGTACGATGATCAATTTCTACGGATCCCTCGACCCTCAGCAGCTGGAAGCTGTGTTCCCGATGGGACATGGGCCTCTTGCAACATTAAGACATTCAGAGAGTGTCACTTGGCATGTCTCATGATGGGCCTGATTCACAAAGCTTTTTTCAATGGGGTGCACCCATTGGAAAACCCTTTGTGAATCTGGCCCGGTTTGTGAAAGCGTCTTATCATTTGCAAGGCCTATGTGACTCAACTTTTGATGACATTTCTATTTTGGATCAAATATCTAAAGTTTCATATGGTGCCTCAAGACATGACAACACAGCATCCATTACACCTAAATGTATTTTTAACCCTTTCTACTGGGATTAACCACAGCGAACATGGTCTATCGCGGAAAAAATCAAAACAATCTCCCAGCCCACCCTTACTCAAGACCACCAGCGCCAGTAAACCCAACTGACCAGCTGCACCATTAACTATACCCAAGGGGAAAAACATCGGTCTCGGGAGCATAGCCCAGGGGCAACGTGCTCGCATTGGAAGCAATAAGACACAGAGCAACACAGGTTCGATCCTCGGGTCCGCGCTTAGAAACTTCTGGGTATTAAGCGCGTTATAAATGACCTATCATATCATATTAAAAAACGCCCGAAATACTCTGCGTTTCGCACCCAGGGGTGACTGTAATCCATGCTTTTGGCCACTGTGAGCAGGAGTATTCTGATACAAATTTAGGCGTTATCATCAATCTTGATCGCTCTGTTCGATCTGCCAAAATCTGCTGGTCATGCCATCCTCTCACTTTGTCTGTCGGGTGACCCATGTTTTTCAATCAGGGCCCCCGACTCTGGAATGCACTGCCTGCCGATCTTTGGAAATTATCCTCCATTATTCTCTTTAAATAAAAATGGAAAATGTACCTGTTTCAATAATATCTTTACGGTAAGATTCTAAGTGGTGTTAGGAATGGAACATCTGCACCTAGATGCAGGTTTCCTACTTGGTTCCGGAAGGATATGCACAATATAAATTCTAAATCATCAAATCATGTAGCATAAAAGCATAACGCACGTGCCTCACTAACTTCCCAAAATGTTATGATACGGGAATGCCTAGGGGGCTGTCAAAGCACTATTCCAAATCTAATTGGTTCGTTCGTCCTCCACAGAGAAATTGCCCTGGGCCTGAGGGCTCCAGGAGGGTTTTCTTCCTTGAATGCCAAAGGCTGTGCAGGATCCGCAAAGAAGGATGTTTTACCATCACAAACCCCTCAGTGTTTGGCTGGCTGCACCATGGCATACTGTCTGGCCACTATACGCAGGATATTGTTTGCTGCCAGGAATACATTTCTTGCATCCTCCACTGTTGGGCTGAAGTCTGGGAACAGTGACAGAACAGTGGACCCGTATCTTAGTTCCCCCATCCCTCCCCCAGCACACAAACGAACACCACAGTCTCGCTTATGAAGGAGGTCTGGGGGGGGGGGGCACTGGATAGGAGGGCAATGTGGCCTTTTCACAAGTTAATCCATCTATACACGAAGGTTTACTCAGGATCTCCGGCAATAGATTTTACACACATAGTTCAATTCTTTCCACGTGTGTAGATTCGGGCAGGCCAAGTATCCTAACACTATTTCTTCTAGATCTTCCTTTCAAATCTTTGATCTTCGCATGCTTTTTTTAAGGCCCACCTATAGTCCC
Source organism: Ambystoma mexicanum (assembly GCF_040938575.1). NCBI lineage: Eukaryota > Metazoa > Chordata > Amphibia > Caudata > Ambystomatidae > Ambystoma > Ambystoma mexicanum. The sequence goes on from NC_090931.1 coordinate 916,506,185, forward strand.
TCCCACACCACTCCAGCTGTAATCACCCACTTTGTCTTCAGTGTTCCCAAAACGCTGTTCAGCTTGACATTTGGCTAACTAACCTTTTAACCTGAGACAAGGGTGTCTCCACTCTGCGTGCAAGGTGTGCATTTGTTACCTCATCAAATCTATGCTTTCCCCCAGGGATTCTAAAACCAGCATCCCCTGGGCATCTTCTGCTGTGGGCAGAGATGGCTACCAGTCATTTAGAGATTGTTCCACTCTTTTTACAAGTAGAATACCCGATACTTTGTTATGAACAGCCATCTACATTTGCCTGCTTCTCGCAGTTATCCGTAGTCTTCCTCAGGGAGGTTGCACAAGCTGAATCACCCTCCTATGAAAAAGAGTACTACCTAGGGTGGAGTGCCCGGTGTTTAATTTGTGGGGGTGTTTGCCGGGGCTCAGCCCTGGCACTTATTTCTCAGCTCCAGAACTTATTGTCTCAGACTCAGATTGATTATGTAGCTATTATAGCCAAAGCTTCCATCAACCCTAATGCGCTGGTGCCAGCTGTGGTTTATTCCCAAATGTGTCAACACAGTGGGGAGCAGCTGTGGGCCGTGGCAGCAATGGTGGGGAACTGCCAACCCGCATTGCCACAAGCATGCTAAGATGATTTTGGGCCATGGCACTTATTTTCTTATAAATTAAGCACTGAGAGCGCCTCCTGGCAACAACCCGCTTCAGCTGTGGCCCAGTGTAGCTCCATGAGCAATGGCCTTGTCGCAGTGTGTATGTATGGCCTCCGTTAACTTTCTATGATCAAGACACTGGCCGGAGAAGAGGCCTGGGCACCCCACCCTGCCAGAACTCGCTCTTCACATCTTTATGGTTTGAGGGATTGATGTCAATTAGACCCGCATAAGTGTGCGTCCATCTCATCGCCCACTCCTTCACAGGGCTCTGCACTCGCAATAACTGTCCACTCACACTCTTGAGGCCAGACCTTCTCTGTCTCCAGGCACTGCAGGGCCCCATCCAACCCAGCAGAGACCCCATAAGGGCCTCCATTGTTCCATAGCCACTGCACACAACGGCCCACATGTTCCATGGGAGCACCTCAATCTCCCACGGTCACTGTATTGGGTCCCACGTGCACCAGCTGGATCAGGCATAACTGCACACTACCACACTGGGGCATCTAATTGGTGGTTTCATCCAAACTCACCACCCTAGTATTTTCTGTTTTTGATTCGGGCACTGCCCTGTTGTCCTATGAGCCAGTCCGAGTCTTCTTGAAGGTCACTGTATTTGCTGCTATGTGGAAGGAGGAAACCAAGACTTTTTAATTGCCATTTAGGGCTACTGCAAGAGCTACAAGCAGAAACAAAAAAGGGCGGGGGTAATGTGCCCACACCGCCCCGTTAGTGCCTCCATTGGGCTGTGAATCAGTTGTCATTCACACTGTCTTTGTTTTAGAAAATGCATTTCCAATGGGCACTTTAGGCAGTTCTATTAGAGATTTGCAGAAGCCACCTCAAATAGGACAATTGGATCCTTGACAAGTGTCAGCCCCTGTTAATAGACATTTCTTTGCCTGCGTAGCCATCCACGCTGAAACCCCTGACGTGCCTCTGCCATTAGTATACAGCGGCAACCTCTAACACATTTTGGTCTTGCTGGGCACACATCGAGTCTCCGGCACCAGCACTCTATCCTAAACCACCAACAGCGCCCACCCTCGTGCCTGACCTCTGGGCTACTTACTGGAGCCTAGCCAGCCCACCTAACTCCTAACCTGGCAAAATGCACGCACGCATCTTAAAGTTAACTCTTAAAATCTCCCATGCATGGACTCCGGTCCCCGAGGGCATTCGAACCACAAATGGCATTGAGACCATACAAATGGGGAAAGGGCGCTATATAAATGACGAATACAATACAATAACTGATGGGCTTTATGCATTTCAAAGCCCATAAACTGCATACTCCTTAATCTGTCCATACTCCGAATCCGAATTGCGAAGAAAGCATCTTTTTAAACCTTTGAAACACTTACGGGTGCTTAATACCTGTTCACCTTTTCATATGTTCTGACATGCCACATGTCATATCTGCGGCCAGAACCATATTTGACAATAGTCAATCTGCGCTGGACCACCTAACTAAGGTAAGCCCTCTTGCCTGTAGGAACATGGGTAGTTACATGGACCAGAATAACTCTAGCCCCTTATGTAAATCCCGTCAGGAAACTCCCTTAGACCATCCTTACACGGGCGCTAATTTTCAATCCTTAGATTCCCCCGAGCCCCCGTTATGGCAACAGGAGAGCCACGGGTCACTCTGGACAGTAGCAGTTCCTTGGAACCTGACTCCATTATAGAAATCGACCAAGGCTATCACATTATGCGTCACATGGGATCTCTAGTCCCAGGATAGTTGCTTAATGGTCTGGAGAAGCGTGGCCTTCCACTGGAGGCTGGGCCCAGGAGCCTTTTCCCTAGATCAAAGATCACTCCAGTCATAGGTCTTTAGTCAAACAGGCGGTCGAAGTAGCCACATATATCGCAGAAATGGAAATTGATATCTGTGCTATCACCGAGACTTGGGGCCAAGATGCAGCAGGTCCCTCCTTGAGCCTGGCTATCCCAGAAGGATATAATATGCTCTGTCAGGATAGGATTGGGGGAAGGGGCGGGGGTTGCATTGATTTTTAAATCTAACCTTGTTATATGGGAAGTGAAATGTCAACCCATTGAAGGGACGGAGTCAAAACTAGTCAAACTAGGGCTTAATGCAGAGACCACCATACATTTTCTCTTGCTTAATAGACTCCACACAGCAGCAGAGGACTTTACCATTGTACTCTCTAACTTCCTCCTTCTATTTCTTAAACCTAAAACTAGATTTTTAGTATTTGGTGGCTTTAATCTTTGGTTAGGGCATGAATCTGATGTCATGGCCTTAGACCTGGAGACCGCATTGGCCAATCTGGGCTTTGAACAGAAGGTTTACGAACCTACCCATTGCAAAGGGCACACTCTTGACTGGGTATCTACACTCAATATTGTAACGAATAATCTTCAAGTCCTTGCCTGCCCCTGATGAGACCATTTATTTGTGCATTTCACAGCGCAGTCTCCATTCCCAATTAAAATGAGAGGCTTGTATAAACAAGAGTTCTTATCTAGAAACCAGAGACATCTAACATTGGAGCGCATTGCGCCTCCGCTTAGACAGGTTATTGCGAATTTATCAAATCTAGATTCAGCAAAAGAGCTATCAAATCTTCTTTCCTTATCATTTGTTAACATTTCTAACACTTTCGCACCCTTAAAAAACGCAACAGCAACGCATAGTATTCGCCAGAACTCAAGAAACTCAAAGCCTCTACACTTAAGCATTTTTATGAATGGAAATCCAACCACTCTCCCCTGACCTTGGCAGCCTACAAAGGGGCAGCCAAAGAATCTAAATTAGCTATTTTTGACGCAAAAAAAAAGTAGAATCCAGAGTGCTCAATCCGAAGTGAAGGAGCTCTTTAAAATTCTTAAAGAGCAGGAAATCCTGCATACTCAGAACACTGGCACTGTAATTAACAATGCTCCTTGGTGTTCAGCCATTCAAGAAGTTATGCATGGAAAACCTAGTAAAATAAAGGAAGATATTGCCCTTTAAAAAAGGGGATCAATCCAAGTTATCGGGAGCTGGGGCCGATTTTGTGAAAAACACCCTTACTCCACACTTTAGTTTTACCGCTATAACTGTACCAGAACTATCTATTATCGTTGAACATGGCTGGGTGGCATCTAGTGAGTCAGGTGGAGCAAGGGGCGATGTGATGGCTTCGATGTTGAGGTGTAGAAAAGTCCCCTAGAATCCTTTAATTTCCCTGCTAAGTCCTTGGAGTGAGAGAGATTGGGGAGGTGATTTCTACTAAGGGCGCTCATTCTAAATAGAATATCTTGGTATTTTTGTGTGAAATGCAACAGTGTATTTAAAGCCAATTGAGATTTGACTTCTTGAAAAAATGTATTTTTCTGTGCACACAGCGTAGGGGATGATACATTGATAAATCAGAATGGGAATAGGGTATTGTAGTTTGCTAGTGTGAGTTGTATCTTGGTTTCACCGCACTAAAGCTGAGGAAGGTAACATTCAAAATAAGAACAAAAAGGCCTTTTCTGTGCTGTATGTGAGAAACCTGAAGGTGTCTCCCTGGCTAAACCCCAGGGATCATTCATCCAGGTGGCCAGGACACGGCCATCACTATTGGATCCAGTTCCTAGGGGTGGACCAGTGAGGGAGGATAACCTTGATGGGGGGGGGGGTACTCGGGGAGTGGGAGTGGGACAGTGACAGGTGAGATACAGCATCCCCCTTCTTTCAGCACCTTACCCCCATCCTACCATGCAGGACATTCAAAACCACTGCCCCTCGCCCCTTTTTTTCGACACAAACATTTTTCCATGACACACCAAAGAACGGACTTACCCCAGAGCCGTTTACCTGACATGTCCCAATACAAGGGTCAGGCAAAGTCAGGCAATTGATGAGAATCACACACACCCGACAGCCCTTCCCCTTCCCCACAGGGATAAAAAGTGGAGCAAGAGAGCACAGTACAAGCAAGGCAGACCGCACAACGAGACAGCTATCCAGACCCAGCAGTTCAAGAGGAGGAGAAAGGCGGAAAACATCGAGAGGCTGACGAGGAGAGACACAACCTTGCCCTCTTTGACAAAACCCAGCAAACCCTCAGCTGAAAGAATCGTAAGGCAGAGGACAATAGGCCAAGAGTGCTGTAGCAGATGTCAATGGTACACTGAGCGTGTCGACGCTGATAAGCAGGAGCGAGGGAAACTCCTGCTACTGTGGTGCTGGCCTTGACTCCGGTTACAAGGAAAGCCAAGTGGTTCTTCACAGCTGGTGAGTCGAGGGGAGAGCTGATAAGAACTGGGCTGTGGGGAATGAAAGACACAAAGTGGCAGGTTGAACCAAGTTCAAAGAACTGCAAAAGTCTTGAGGGGAGACCAGCTATAGAGGGAACCGGCACCACATGGGTGCTTACTCGAGAGACTCTGGTCGATCCCCGTCTGAGTAAAACTACAGAAACCAGAAGGCCGTAGAAGAGCCGCCAAGATAGGTCAAAGTGGTCATACAGGAGGTCAAGCAAAATACCTGTACAGTCGAAAGCCTTTGATCTACTAACTATAAAGAAAGCAAGGGAAGGGAATCATGCTACAAGAGAAAGCAAGGGAAATTAATCCTGAATACATTGAAAGTGAATGTGAAGTTGGCAAGAGTGAACCCGGAAGAGGGATGCTGACGAGAAGGGGAAAAGTCTAAAGTCCCAAGAAACAGTGTGATGACAAGAGTGAACCCGGCTGAGAGATGTCCACTAGAACTGTTTAAAAAGAGAGTAAGAGTTGTGAAGAAAGGAAAAGCCATATTGAACTCGGTGGAGGGAGGTTTACAGTCCAGAGGGGTCCGAACCCGAACGAGAGAGATCCAGGGGTGAAGCTATCACCCAAAGTCCATGAAGAGAAGGAACTGTTATTTGATTTGCGAAGTACAATTTGTGGAGGGTCAGCACCCAGAAGAGGGGGACCCAAGGGTAAATCCATCACCAGAGAAATATGTAGAACAGAACTTTGTGTTTGTTTGTTGTTTTTCTTGAGAAACCTATCAGGCCCGCATGATCAGGAAACCACAACCCCAAAGGCCTTGATATCGATAAGAACTGTTATAGGATCTAAACCCGGAAGAGGGAAATCCGAGGGGTGAAAACCGATCACCCAAGACAAAAAGGAACAAGCGTCAGCACCCAGAAGAGGGGAACCAGGGATGGACAATTCTCACCCTAAGCAAAACCAGGAAACAAACTTTCTTTTTGTTGAAGGAACTATTGTTTTATGTTGAATATGTCAGGCCCTTGAAGGCAAGAGACTTTCAAGATAAACAAGACTTGGCCATTGACGGTCCTAAAATGGAAGTGGAACTGTCGACTTGTGCTGGGAACGCTCGAGTGTGTGCTGTGCTCCAAGGTCCCACCTTAACCCGTGCTCAAAACGTGGGGAAGGAAGACTCAGGCTAACACATCATGACATATTATTTGTGAACACTAATTTAGTCTCTTACGATCTAACCCACATCCTTATTGTATTAGTTGGAAGGCTTGGCAATAGGTTTCTTAGTATAGGCCCTTTTATTTGACACAAATCCACAAGGGCTGCCTTATTTTCATTTGATGGTCAATGCCTGCTCCCATCTTGGATTTAGATTAGGCGTTTTTCCACCCTGCCTACAGTTTAATAAACACCCTTGAACTGTGATCACTTGTGTCTGTCTTTACTGTTGCCACCATGAGTTCATTACATATATTAAACAGGGAGTACTTCTCAGCCCTGACAGTGCAGAATTTTTAAAATGATAGCTAAAATAAACTGAATTCTATGGAATGTCATAGGTGTTTAGTCTAACACTCTTGACTGTGAATCGGTGTCCACGCTTCATAGCCTAAACAGAAAATACTTGAACATGTGCGACCTCTGAAAACAATGGATATGCAAAAAGTGAATGGGGAAATGAAAGGGAGTTTACCCATCCTAATTCCATTCCCAAAGAAAATCTTACTAATATAAATCACATCCACTCTAATCTCTTGATGTTTCACAGTAGGGGAAGGGATTTGCATAAGTGGGACCGGATTTGCCAAGTGAAGTGGGAGGGGCACTCATCCTTGTATTAGAAAATCATAAAATACTTGTCCTACATTGGGTAAGGGGACAAATATCCTGTGCATTCTGAATTGATATCACTACTTTAATCATTCAAACCTGTAGATCTAGATACAATTCAAATAGCCTACACATAGGCTAAAAATGCACAACCACACGTTCATATAGGGGGCGAAATGATGAAAATATGTGTGCATAAATGTTATCTTTCTATGCAACATTTCTCTGGTACAAAAATGTGTTTTTGATTCTGGAGAAAATAAAATGTTCTGGACTTGCTATTCATTGGCTGAGGATGATTTTGTGCAAATGTTAATTGAGACAAGCTTTAATACACTTGCAGTTAAGCAGCATTATGGGCATAGAATCAAGTACTGCTTAGAGGGAGGCTTGTATCATTTAGGATTAGAAATATTAGAAGTATATTTACTGGATGTTATGGCGATTTAATGTGCGTTTGCCACCACCCAGCAAGAATGTCACAGCCAGGCCAACATTAATTGTGCAAATAAGACCATGTTTAGATATATCTGATTTCTGGTGGTGACTTTCCCTGCATAAAGGAGAACACCTTTGTTTTTTATGTTTGAGTGACCTTACCAAACTTCAGAGCTGAATCGTGGACCAAATCGTGACGGATCTGGTGCTAACTGAGCACAGCGAATTAAGGAGTCACAACGGTGATCTGATCATCCAAATGATTTGAAAAAATGACTAAGAATTCTATGGTGGAATCATTCAGTGTTTGAATTCTTGAACAACGACTCTTTCCCTTTGCATTGAGGTGTAGTTGCACGTCTCTTGTTGCTGTGTTGTATTAAGTTAAGTATACAATAGGTCTTATTTTAGTTATGTAAGAAATCAAGATGCCCAAAGTATGACACGATAAAGTAACAGGATCTTGTGTTTAATGGTAGTATTGCCTGCCTTGAAAAACACCCACATAGGATTGAAACACGTCTTGCATTAACTACTTGCAACTTTACATTGAACACAATTCTATGAAAACTATTTCATTATAACTTTATTTGGTACTATTGGTACTATTGTCAATAGACTATTGTCTATAATTACCAGCACAAGACATCTTTGGGCATCTTGCGTTCTTTTTTTACTTCATTTTGTCCAGACAGGTGGGATACCACCTCCCCCCGCCCTAGCACTCGTTGCAGGTTTTCAATATTACTTCATATCCAAATTGTTTTTGCCCTGCGCAGTTTTGATTCACCATTCCAGTGCCCCCCTCTTGAAAAATCTTATTTTAGTTATGATGTATTAGTCCTCCCCTGATTTACATGAATATAATTCTAACTCTTTCATTGCATATAGTTATCATTTAAAATGTGTTCCTTTACTGTGTGGGACATTCAATAGTTGTCATGACTTATGCTTAATGGCTACCATCTAGCAATACTGTTGGAAAATAATTACATTTTAGAAATGTTAAAATGGAGATAATGGGCCTCATTACGTGTCCGGCAGTAACCGTGCTGGTGCTACCGGCAGGTTGCCGCCGGACCCATAAATATTTAATGGTGCCTCATATTTAATGAGCCTCATTACGTGTCCAGCAGTAACCGTGCTTGTGCTACCGGCAGGTTGCCGCCGGACCCATAAATATTTACTGGTGCCTGACTTCCCGGTGCCACCGGGAGATTACAACCCCGGCAGCCCGGAACGTCAGGCGCTGGTAAAATGTTGTTCCCCATTCCCATAGAGTCCAAAGGGACTCTATGGGAATGGGGACACGGAAGCACCAGGACCATTGCTAACTGTGCCGGTGCTTACGTGACGGGTCTGCCTACTGTGGCCGCGGGGCCCGGCCGGGTCAGACCTGTCGGGCACTGAGGCTCTGGCAGGCAGACGTGTAATATGCCAGTATGGAAACAACGGTGCCGGTAAGCTTAGTTTCGGGACCGGCAGGGTCAGAATGAGGCCCAATGAGTGCTATAAGTCCCCTACATCTTTACCTGGAGGACAGGCTCATAAAACTCAGCCATCTAAAAATAGATGATATGTGTTATGTAACTAACGTCCTCTTCATAGGTGGATTACTAGTGGTTTTAACGATGTGGTAATTCGAACCTATTTTAGATTGATTTTTTAGATGATAACTCAGATGATGTATATATATGAATTGTGATTTTGCCCACCTTTTGCTGTTGTTGTGAAATAATGAAATGTTGAAGTAGAGGGTTTGTAGGTTTTTGCTGGGTACTGATTTTGAGCTTGATTTTGTTTTGAATTTCATTTTGATGTCCAATGTGATTAATTTGTGTTATATATTAAATTGAAAGGTTGATTATCAACCAACCAATTAATAAAAAATAAAAAAAAAAAACTCAGCCCTCAGCACCAGAGAAAAGAGGTAATGATATGTGGCTGGGGAGGGAATCACGGGAATAACTTTTTCAAACATGCTTTTCATGCATATATTTTCTTTTAAACTTAGACCAATACTGGAAAGCAGTGAACACCAAAAAGGGCCAATAATCTCACTAACATGTTGGGACATGAGCAGAGTAGAGAGTCTTGGCACTTCAAATCAACCTCTACATTTATTGCATAGCTATCTCCAGGGGTCACACATCCATATTGGGCAACGGGGTGTCGACCCACCCATTGTGGAGGAGCTGCCAAGCCAGCCCAGCTAAAACACTAAGCTCTCACTCAGCTGCAACAGGCAGCTGTGGGATCACACCTAGGCTGGCTTGAGCTGTCAAAGGAAAACCTGTGCATGTTTGAATGCGTGCATTAAATAGTGTGTGTTGTGTGGGTACATGTGTGAATGAGAGTGTATATTATGGCTGCATGGATGAAAAAGATATGAATGCTGTGAATGTGTATGGGTGCGCTATTAAATGTGTGTTGGCATGTGACCAAATGTGTATGAATGCTGACTGTCACATGAAAAATGTACACCCTGCACCAGTCTGGTTAGATTTTATGGCATTGCATTTCTTATTGGGCATCAAATTTAAAGCAAAGAATGTTTGCTTATCATGATGTTTGCTTTAATCCTGATGCCCAGTAAAAAATTCCATGCCAGAGGTAGAAAACCTAACCTGACTGGCTGCAGCAGTACAGTCCAGTCTAGCCACGTAACAACAATTATCTTCTTTGGAAAACGTGATAAATTCTGTTATGCAGCTAGAATGGCCTGCATTGCTGCAGCCAGTCTGGTTGCATTTTCTAACTGTGGTACTAGCATGGCATTTTATTTTACTAGACATCATGGTTAAAGCTAACATAATTGCTGTTATGTGGTTAGACAGGTCTACATTGCTACAGCCAGTCTGGTTACATTTTCTAACTGTGGTACTAGCATGGCATTTTATTTTACTAGACAGCATGGTTAAAGCTAACATAATTGCTGTTATGTGGTTAGACAGGTCTAATTTGCTACAGCCAGTCTGGTTGCATTTTCTAACTGTGGTACCAGCATGGCATTTTATTTTACTAAACATCATGGTTAAAGCTAACATAATTGCTGTTATGTGGTTAGACAGGTCTAAATTGCTACAGCTAGTCTGGTTACATTTTCTTCCTGTGGCATGGCATTTCGTACTGGGCATCAAGGATAAACTAAACATGATGAGTGTTATTATGTGTCTAAACCTGTCTACAATGATGCAGCTAGCGTTAACAATTAATTTACTGTGGCATGGAATTTTGTATTAGGAAAGTCAAGTGGAGCATGTTTTCATATGGGAAATTTGGTATTTAATGGTGCAGCCAGCATGGTCATAAATTGGCACAGCCAGCATGAACATGTTTTTCATACTGTCATGTTCTGTGGGCAAAGTCATCATGAAAATGAGTTGGAAAATGCGCTGTGTGCTTTTGGAGACTTCCATCTATTGGATTTTCTTATGTCTTATCCCACAAAACCAAATGTAAACTGTGTAGCTTTTGACCCAATTTTTCATAAAAGGTATGCTGTAAAATGCACCATTTTAACCCATTATTTATATAAAAAAAATAACTCTCCTTGGTTGCTTCAGACTCCCTCACTACACTTGGCCATCCAATCAAAAAATTCACCAGCCACCACTAGCAGCAACAATTATGCTCCTCTTTCCAGTAACTCATCTTTTAGCTCTGATGCCTTCCTTCGTTTCTCCTATATTTAGAACATGCTATTTCTACTCTTTATCCAGTTCTCCATAGTCAAGAGTTTGTTCCCCATTAAGCGGTTTATCATTACTGTACAGATTCCATCAAAAAACGACCAGTGACCGAATTTTGACCGGTCAGCACTTTCTCTGCCATGCTCCAGTAAACTGGGAATTCCTGTCCTCCAAACCCCTCATGCCTGTTCACATTTGTAAGTGCTGTTTATTATTTATTACTTATTAACTGACTAGCAGCTAAAAATAAGGATACATGTGCACCTAGCTCAAGAGGAAGTCATTGCCAAGGGCACTCCTTTTCTCCGGCGGTAACGTAAGCGCGTGCCTGGGTGAACCTAGCAGACCTTAATTGGTTGAGGTCAGACCTGTCCTCGTGCGGATCCGACATGGGTAGAAAAGGAATGATATGCAGGGGGACTATATTAAGAAAACAAATCAGATACCGGGACCAATTGTTTGATGCTATATTTTTTGGTTGGCAAATACATTTTGCAACGCGTCTTGTAGTATTTTTGTACACTGTTTTCCAGGCACTCGACTTTTTGGTATGAACAGCTTTTTTTTTTATTTTTAAGAATGATTAATTGCCAATGCATTGCATTGTTCCTTTTTCTGGGTTCCTCTCCTGTCATCTCTGTTAATTGAGGCAACCAGCTGTCCTTCAGGTAACCTACTTTCCCCGCTGCAGTCATCGTATGTGAAAGTCCACAGAGATTTGATACATGAAGGCAATTTATTTCTACCTGATCCCCAATATGTTGGGAGTAGTAGCCAAGGGCTTTCGCGGCAGCGAGGAGCACAGCGCAGTGTATAAAGCCCCTGCAGAAAGAACTGTTTAATAGACCAGTTATAATGGGAACACGTGCAAATATATGTTTTTTAAATCGAACAATTGAATGCATATTACTGAAATTACTAGCAAATAGGTGCTCGCTTGAAATGGAATGAGGAGTAGAAAGAAGGTGCCCAAACGCCTTTCCAAGAAAAAGGGCTGAGAAGGGAAATATGAAATAAAAAACGTAATACATTGTTCATCTGTATGCACTATATCCAAACACTATAATGTGAAAGAAACACCCTAAACATGACAAGCGGGATACATTATGCAAACTGCTCAATTTATTTTAATACACTTCGGTAATGCCACTTACTCGGCTGGGTTTTTCCGCATTATTGGCATGTACTGGCTTTCATCACTGCCAAACGGGCGCAACCCATCTTTCGGTGCCTCAATGCACTGCAAGCGAATAATGCATACTGATGTGCGCCATGCACGCACGAGTGCATCTGTAATGGCGGCTGCCATGAAAAAACAAGGCAGCCGTTATTCCAATGAATTTCGATTATTCCTTGTAGATTTGATGGAGAGCAGTCACACTATCAATGGTAGTGAGCCAAGAATGAGGCCCTTTACTTTTAACGGCGGTAAGAAAACATAACAAAAGTACATTTTCCATGAATCCACTAATGCCCAATCCACCAATCACCCTTCCCCAAGTCTATAACAATGTCAATGACCCATGTGACGTCCTATTTTCAGCTGCGACCACCAGAACCCTACAGCGCCATTTTCGAAAGAAGGATGGGAAAGCCAGCATCCATTTCAGAACCCTAGAAATTCTGCTGAAGTCCTCAGAAGAACGCCTGACCCCGGAAGAATCGGCTGCGGAAAACAGCAAAAGTCAGAGGAGGACAAGGATGAGTGGGATAATACTTGCCTCTGTGCCATTAATAGAATCTAGACTCTCTGTAATAACTACTATGAATTATTACAATTTGATGGCACTGAGACTTCCCATGATGCACTTGAATTCCACTCAAGTAGAAGTGGCACAGCAGGTTTGCAATAGAAGTTAGAAATAGTTTGCTCATTAGACCATTAAGCTGCCCTAAGAAGGTCCTCCAAACGAGCCCCCAACCAAGGCCTTCATCGCCTTCGCCCCTCAGTACTGAATGGGCCTCATAAAGCCAAATGTTCATATCCACTTGAGACAGCACCCACTTAACCCAACTAGTCAGAAAGAGAGTCATGTTCCACAAGGCACTGGACCACACACAGATTTCAGAAATCATGAAAGCAAGGGAACGTAATGAACGAGCCTAGACCAAGTCTTAGTCCTCCTGGAAATGAGGAAAGAAACTGCATCAGGAAAAAAGACCTTTGTGCTAAATCCAGATCTCACATCAGTCACCCTTAAGAAGGAAACCAGACCCAGGAGCAAACCAGTTTAGCCGAGAGCGACTACAATGGCAAGCCCACATTATCCAGCCAATCCTAAACAACGACATGATACAGTTCATATCCCTCATACCTAAATACATTGCAGAAGGGGGATTGATCTAAACCTTGATGCAAAGCATGGATTTTTAGCCATTGCAGAGCCCTGCAATGAAGAAGCTGGCAAAAATGGCATGAATGGACACAGACAGAAGTCCTAGCACACATGGCAGTAGTTTGAGAGAAACCACAGGTTGCCTGAGGACTCGTGGAAGCTCCTTCTTGATCACGGCTTCCCTAATGGATGAACGGCTCATGGAGAAGTATTCCAAGTTCACAATTAATGCTAGTAATTGCTAGGCCTGAGAGGGAATTTCAGCAGATTTATGTCAGGTTATTACAAACCCCAAAAATGCAACAGGTTGAGGGTTGCACGAAGCTGACTCTGCAACTTCTGGGGGGATTGAGCCATAATCAAAATATCATCCAGATAGGTGAGAAGTCTGACACCACTGGACTTGAGAAAGGTTGCCACTGGACGAAACAGTTTGTTGAAGCATTAACGAGTGGAAGATAGTCCAAAAGGTAGATAAGTGAATTGGTAAAAGACTTCCACTGAAAGTGGAGGAACCGCCTGTGCTGATGATATACCGAAACGGTAAGATAATCATCCTTTAAACTGAGCCGAACCAACCAATCTTCTGGCCTCAACATGTCTCTCAACATGGAAATCGCCTCCACCATCAAATGACGATACACCACAGACCTGCTCATTGCCCTAAGATTGAGGAGTGGACAAGCCCCTTTTCCTTCTTCTCACTAGAAAAATATTGCTGAGAGCCCACAGGTGGGTGAAAGCAAATCCTTTCTATTGCCCTTTTTTTGTAAAAACTCCCTTATTTCCAGTGACATCAACCTGCCATTGTCCTGGGAGAAAAAAAGACACCCTTTTGATTGTCCCCTGGCAGAGATTTGCTGTGAACTCTAGCCTGAACCAGTGCAGAGTGTGCAGAACCCAAAGATCCTGAGAATAAGACACCAATTATTTATGAAAAAGTGCAACCTTCCCCCAATCTGATGAACTGAAGGAACCTGCATCTTCCCACTTCCCTTGGTTGGTAGAAACCTGCCCTTACTGCTCAGCTTTCATCTCCTCTGGATGAAGAGAATCTCTGAGGGGAAGAAGGGCCTAGTCTGCTGCTGGGACTGCAGGAAGTCTCCTTTAGATTGGTTTGAGGAGCCAGGAGAACATGCTCCCGGCCAGTCTTTGCAGCTCCTACTATAACTGGCCCTGGCAGAGACCGAGCGATAGAACACTTTCTTTAACATTGCCTGAGAGTAGTCCAGGCATGAAACGTTGTTAACATATTTCCCAAGATCTTTGACTAAGTCTTTCCCAGTGAGAAAGCTGCCCATATCTTTTGGAAAGTAAGTTTCTTCCGAGTTAAGAGCAGATCTTAAGGAGGAAAAACATTTCATTGAGAAATAGAGGCATTAGCATCTCTTAGAGAGCAAACGTTCCAATGAGCCAATTTTCTTAACTTCTCTGAGTCCAATGGACACCCAGATGTCTTGGTTACTTTAGCTTGTTCCAGGATCTATATCAGAGGTGCCCAAATATTAAGGGCCTATTCTTGGGATGAGTGTCATGCTGTATCTATTCCTTAAGATATAACACACCCACAACATCAGAAAAATAGTTTTCTTTAGGGTGTATGGAAGTGGTAGGAGATTTGTATGCCTGGCAATATAGTCCCAGGGCATACGGCCTTCATTTTATTGCGAGATGCAGAATCTAACTTAGACCTAAGAAAGGTTTATGCAGAATCCATGATCCCTGGAGATGGAAACCATTTCCAAGAATTATGATGGGAAGTGATTTAGGGCAAAACATGGAATTGCCAACTGTATTTAGCAATCCCAAAGAACCCTCCCCAGGGTTTAAGTCAGGAAAAGGAGGGATAACCATCAAATCATCATGCTCTAGAAGCGGGGTGGGGGCCCTGGGTCTAGTCCCCTCAGCTACGGGTCTAAAGCCACCAACACCCGGCTTTCTTGGGCTGTTTTATGTCTTTTCTGAAAGCCTGGGGATCCTATGAGTGCCTGTAGCAACTCTGTCATGGATAGACAGAGCACCAACTCAGCCTTGGAGACCCCAGCGCTGGAGTAGTGGAGGCCCCCAGAGTGCCCGCAGTGCGGGGAACCTGCCACCACATGTCCTGCGGGGCCCCCCGCAGACTTAACAAATAGTTTATTTTTGAAGTCATTATGACTTTACAAAGACATTCTTTTTTGTTACGGTTCGGTTCGTAATGGAACACATTTTTTTCTGAAGTCAGAGTGATTTCAAAAATAAATGATTTCTTTTTGAAGTTCGAGGCCCTCCCCCCTCCGCGCAGGACATGGATGCCTCTGGCTCGTTGGATCCATGCATGACAGGAACTAGCATTCCTCCTGTGTGAAGCAGGGAGCTAAAGGCCTACCAGGCCTGCAGAGGAGTTCCTCGGAGCACCAGATTCTAAAAAGGTAAGCAAATTTATTTTTCTTTAATGTGTGTGTGTGTGTGGAGTGTGTGCGTGCAAGGGTGTGTGTATATATATATTATGTAATGTGTTGAATGCGTGATGCATGGGTGGCTGGGTGTGTGTGAGTCGATGGTGAATGAGTGCATATGTAAATGAGGGAGTGATAGGTATGAGTGTGTGCTTGTTTTTAATGCCTGGAGTACTTACCTGTAATCTTCATTACTCCTAGCCCTACTCTTCCTCGTACTTGTGTATGAGACACTTTGCCTCATACACAAGTACTGGGATGAGAAAAAGGGATGTGGAGGTAATACCTGCCTTAGTTGCTATTAATCTTCATTACTCCCAGTCCTACTGTTCCTCATCCCAGTACTTATATATGAGGCAAGGTGCCTCATGCATAGATACTGCAATGAGGAAGAGGCATGTGGAGGTAATGCTGGGCCGAGGAGCTGATTTTGGGGATTGGGGTAGGTGGGTGGTATGGAGAGTGGACCTGTGGGGAGGGGGCAGCAATTGCCACACTAAATCATAATGGGCATCCATGATAAAGCAGGCATATTTGTTATTAGTGGCTAGACTGGCCTTTGGGTGCAGCCAGTCTAGCCTTTTCTTACTTTGACATTGTGTATTTTTCTGGGCATGTATTATAAACTAAGCGTGGCAAGTGTAATTTCGTGCTTCTACTGGCATTTTGGTGCAACCAGACTAGGCATGTCTTATTGTGGTGACTTGCATATATTGAATTTTTGGTTTGGAGTTACCCTACAAAAACAATTGCAACCACTCTGGCTTTTTACCCATTTTTTTATCCAAAAGTGTGCTGTATAATGCACAATTATTAACCATTATTCAAACATTTATCTTTAAGGGAGGTGAGAGGGACACCCCCCGACCCATGGATGGTTTGGGCTCCTCGCTACGCTTGGTGACTCTGGTCACTGTGGTATATTTGTGGGAAATGGTTATGCCCATGCAATTAAAAGATTCACCAGCCACCACTGGATAAGTGAGCGACTTATGGGTGAATGAGTATGAATGTGTGCATGCAAGCTTGGGGCCCGTGCAAGGGGCATTGGAACATGTTTTACTGGCATTTTTGGGCAAAGTCAACTTGGTTAATGTTATTAAATGGAGGGGAATTTGGTGTGGGGGCGTTATAGCACATAGCAAAATCTTTCCTTACTGTAGCATTGCATGTTTTACTGTTGTTGAGGGTGTATTCCACTTGAAGAGTATCCTTACATGGTGGTGCAGGAGTAGGCAGGCATTTGTTCAGTCAGTAATAACATGCTCTCTTGCTGTGGCAGGAGACTTTTACTGGCATTAAAAGCAAATCCAACAAGATAATGTTCATATATGCGGAAACTGGCAGAGACAGCGTGAACATGTTCACTTAGTGTATCATTATTCTGCGTAATATTACTGGCCACATATATTGGATGGTGGATTTGGGTGCCCAGAGCCAGGCACAACCCCCCTGTTTCTACACTAGGTGAAAAACTAAAGGTTTGATTAAAACACATTTATATCTTTCTCCTAGTGCAGTGTATGGCGTGCCACCGCAGCAGCATTATCATCGTGCGTATTGCGCATGCATGGTGGTCCAGGCAGGCCCGAATTGTGGTGCGACCCGTGCTTTGTTGCTGAGCTCTGGGGGGACCCTCAGCATGGCTTGCAGCAGGGGCACTGGTCACCAGGCAGAGGTAAGGAACTGTCGGTGCCCACACCCTCCTCACTGTGTTCTCTCTTAGAAGAGGCTGTATTTCCTGTGGACCTGAACCTTACATCATGAGAACCAGCCTCTGTATCTACTACTCAATGGGTATTGCTATGTATTCCCTTAGACATAGAGAGGGAAACAATTTCTTTAAGGGTTTTGACCAATTCCCCTTTCTGGCCTTTAAAACCTTATCCACAGCAAATCGGCACTATTCTGCACCCTCACTGCAATGAGGGTGTTCGTGTCCATTAGTTTGCGCTTTAGATGTAATGGAACTGTGTGTACTGTCCATGCTTCTAAATGTGTTATAGCCAACTGTCTCAACTAAAGTTTAATGTTACCATTGCTTGCCAGCAATCTCTATCGCTCATGATTATCTGCTGCTCATCGGGGTCAATATGAACTAGGTGCATTGTTGTCTCTGCACTTTACAATTATGCAGTTGAATGGGGTATTTTGGAGTGTCTTACATTTTTTCAGTTGTCACAGCCGGTTCATATGCAGACCTATCTTTTCCTACAGCCGTGCTGCAATTTTAGTTCCTAGAGCCTGAGGTGGTTCATGACATTGATTAAGAGAACAGTGGTAAGAGTGAGGTTTCTATAGTCATTTATTTGGTCTAATATATATATATATATATTTTTTATAGTGTGGGGGTCGGTGCACTCTAGTTGAGTATCATGTGCCATAGGAAACCGAAAAATGAATTGCTAAGAACGTTTGACTCGTACAACGGATTTGGCAGAAATTTTGCAAACAAAATTGTACTTACAGGCCACCCAGACTGGACATTTTGGAAAATATCAGTTAAAAAATAACGGAGTTATTAAGAAAAAAAAATGCAGTTTTGGCCTAGTCCTCATTCATTTTCCCATAGAGGAAAAAGTCAAATGTTTGCTCAAGTGCACAGCGAAAACCACTGGACGGAATTGAATTAGGTATGACACAACTTGGGCACAAAGCGTTGACTCGATTTCTGGTGGGAGGGGGCTCTGGGTTTAATGTGTCCAGTAGTTTTTAAATATTTGACAAAGAAGCAGGGCCCCCTTCTCCCAGAAATATAGTGATATCTCCCAAGGTGCTATGGAGCAGAGCGGCTGACAGGACTATCAGAAATGAAAAAGCAGCCATTTTTTTGCTAATATCTTGACTTCCTGGGTGGATTTAGATGAAATTCCGAAAACTGAAGGTTTGTAAAGCCCCACTTCCCCCGAACTGCACATTCTGGGAACAATATGTTATAAGATTAAAAGGTTATAAAGAAAACAAAACACCACAGTGTCACAGTTTTCAGCCCATTCATTTTCCCTTTGAGAAAAAGTGCAGTTTTTGAACAGCTGTAGCGCGAAACCTGATGGGCAGATTTGGGCCAAATAAGAAACAACTTGGCCACAAAATGTTTACTTAAATTTCTTGACTGGTCTGGGGGAAATCTATCCAGTAGTTCTTAAAATATTCAACAGAGAATGGGTGCCCCCTGCACCATAAAACCTTTATTTCGGTATTGGCGCTTTGCAGCAGAGAGGCTGAGAGAAGCTAAGAACATTTGACTTGCTGGATGGATTTGGATGACATTTTCTAAACCAAGGGATTGTCAAAGCCTCTCCAAACTGGAAAATGTGGGAACAATTTGTCAAAAAATTAAAAGGTTATTAAGAATGGTGTGAATAGGGGCGTGGCTTGAAGCGCCAGCAATGCGGTCGCTTCACTGAGAGCCTCCGTAATGGGTGCGAGAATCTAGCAAAATTAAGGCGATATGGAGTCGAGTTGGTGCCCTTAACTGAGGGAATCAGTAGCGGAATGGCGAGAGATGATTTGGGGAAAGTTGCGATAGAGTACAATATTGGCAGACCTCACTGCAGCTTACGAGTGCTGGATCCAGCCCGCACCAGCATCCCCCAAGATAGCGCGCATCACACAGAACGGGAGCTGAGATCCCGCCTGCTTGAAACAGCAAATCGGCTCATCCTGGGATCCAGCAATGCGGAAAGGTCCGGGCAGATATCACGGTCCCCCGAGGCAGGAAATGATACAGTAAGCATGATTCCGGACAGGGTCGAGGTGATGAAACTTGTAGCGCACTTTGAAGGAAGTCCTTCCAGACCGGGAGCATGAACCAGGAGGAGCTCCATGCTGGGTTATACAGGGCAACATCTCCCTCCTCCCCTGCTGCATAGCTGTGGACGGGGGTTGCATTGCTCCTCCCCCTGAGAAGTAAAAGCTAACAAACACAGAGGAACAATCAGGACTGGAGGTGTGGGGGAGCAGCTGCGGGCACGAGCTAGGACATACATATAGCGGTTGCTCAACCACCACAGTGGGTCAAAAGTAACCAGGCTCCAGCCCCCCTCCTCACCTGATGTCCCACACGCCAAAGAAGCCTTCTCCCCATAGCAGGAGGCTGATATACCAGTGGAGGGAGATAGAGCGCTATACAACGTGATTATCGGCTGGAACTTACAGCTCCAGAGCCCATTGGATCAACTGACCCAGGCAGTCCATACTTGTGAGAGTGCTCCTTCCATCCTCCCACCATATCCAAGCATTCAAAACCCCACAAATTGGTGGATAAAGCCACCTTGTTACAACCGCACGGCAAGGGCAAAAAAACCGAGACTGGACAACCTCGACCCACTCGCCCAAGAGAGCGACAGGGCAATAGGCTACAAAAGATGGCATCCAATCCCTCTTGTCAGATATAAAAGTTGAAATTCCGGAATTGTATGACAGAAATGTCCTCTAAGGTGAAGCATCTAGACATTCGGGTGGAGGGGCTGGAACATGGGGTCAGTGAATTGGAGGACCAGACCCTAGTTCATGCAGCGCAACTGATGGACCTATGTAGGAGACTGCAGACCCTGGAAGAGAAAAATGAAGGCATAATCCTCAAGTAAGAGGACATAGAAAACAGGGCCGGAAGGAACAACGTGATGATCAGAGGAATACCGGCCACAATCACGGACCAAGTCCTACAAGACTACGTGAGAGACCTCTTCGAGATCCTCCTCCTGGATTGTGACAAAGCATTGCTGCTACTAGATCGCACCCACAGGCTGCTGGCCCATAGGGGTGCCCCCTCAAAGGACCCACCAGACGTGATCACCCGGGTTCACTTCTTCCCTGTAAAACAGGAGACTATG
Source organism: Ambystoma mexicanum (assembly GCF_040938575.1). Lineage (NCBI taxonomy): Eukaryota > Metazoa > Chordata > Amphibia > Caudata > Ambystomatidae > Ambystoma > Ambystoma mexicanum. Next base: position 916,526,628 of record NC_090931.1, read on the forward strand.
ACAGCGAGCCGGAAACAGGGTGACTGAACCTTCCAAGGGACACTGATACAAATCTATCAAGACTTGCCAACAGCAATGGTGCAAAGACGAAGAGCACTCAAGCCTCTAACTTCGCTCCTCCAGGCCCGGAATATAAAGTATCGCTGGTTGTTCCTGGTCACCCTCCAATACACATTCGAGGGCCAGACCAAAATCATTCACTCCTTGGAAGAAGATGAGGGCCTCCTGATGGGAGGAACCTCAAAGCCAGAGGAAGACATCACAACTGCGTCACCCAAAGATAGGGCGGGAATAGCCCGAAACCTCAATGAAACACCTCAGCGAAAATGGCAAAGGGATGGAAATCAGGGCACTCCTCGCAGCAGACATGACCATCTCCAATGGGCTCACCCACTGAAACCTTTCACCATATTCTTCAGTGAGCTCTCCTTGGCTCGCCACGATATGAGATTGATGGAGCTCGGACCCTAGACGGCAATGGCCAGCCGAGAATATGCTGTTACTCACTGGCCCAATGGCCTATATGCCTAGTTTAGTTGTTGTTTTACTGTTTAAGTTTTTGGTTTAAAAAAAGTAGAAAAACGAGTTGCGATAAAGATCAGGACATTTGATGGCAGCTGAATGTAACCGGAACCGGAATACCTCCCCACCATCGGAAGGGACAGAACCTCGAGAGACCTCCCCGCCTCACCAAAAACCTAGCTTCCTAACTCTTAACATACAAGGCCTGAACTCTCCCAACAAGCGCAAATCAGCACTCCGACGCCAGGGGGATTTGGCTAGATCAATCATTTTCCTCCAAGAAACTCATCTGATCTCAGCAGACTTCCCTCACCTGTGAAGCAGAGCCTTCACGAGACGATATCTGGCATCCAGCGGCTCCAAAAAGTGGGGCACAACAATTATATTTGGGAGAGGCATCCCATTTACAGAGCTGGAGGTAATCAAGGGCCCCGAGGGGAGATACGTGGGCATTAAAGGTAAGCTGTTCAACCAATTATATACCCTAGACTCTATCTATGCTCCCAATGAGAGAGAGAAAGCCTTCCTGCTAGACTTGGAATCCAATTTACTCCCTTTCCTGGAAGGCCGGGTGGTGATGGTTGGAGACTTCAATGTTGTCCCGAACCGCCAGATTAATAAATCCCATCAACCAGCACCGATAGACCTCAAAATTGCCCGTGGCTGGCTTCACTTCTTCAAATCTCTGGGAGCGGTGGCCTCATGGAGGGTTTTACACCTGGAAGTACGTACACGGCACTTCCTCCTTCATTGACCTTTTGCTGACCAGCCCCCAGCTCCTACAATATACCAACAAGGTAACGATTGATACAAAGATAATCTCAGATCATGCTCCCATCATCCTCATGGCCTGAATTCACAACCCTGACCCCCCTCCTAAACCCTGATGGTCCCTATACAACCCAATTCTAAATGACATGGCAATCAGAGATGCCTTAACTAAAGCCATTCATAACTACTTTAAAGAGAACCTAGTTGGACCCACTTTGGTTGCCACCAGGTGGTAGGCAATGAAAGCAGTTATCAGAGGGGAATTAATTGCCAGAGCAGCATTTTACAGAAAACGCTGAACCCAAAATAAAGATTTATTGGAAAATGAATTAGCAGCAGCAGAACTGAATCATAAGAAGGGTTGGTCTTTCAAGGCAGCACGTACCCTGCAAATTGCGTGCAACAAACTGGAAGCCCATTATGCAGAAGAAACAGCCCAAACTCTTATAAGAACTAAGCAAAGTTATTATGCCCATAGCGATAAGGCAATACATTCCTGGTCAGGAAGCTAGCGAAAGCCCGAAGGAGAAACCAGATAATAGGCTTAAAAGATACAGAAGGGTCCACCCAATATTCTGAGGAAACCAAACTATACCTAGCAACATCACACTTAATCGACACAGTGGCAGCCACCCCCAGATCCTTGTATCAACAGAAGCAATATATCAAGGAGGCCGCACTCCTGGGCCTCTCAGAGATAGATAGGGATTCCCTGGAGCTACCTATCACTGCAGTGGAAGTGGAGACAGTTATAAAATCATTAAAAGCTAGGGCCCCTGGCCCCAATCGTTTCTCCCCCAAATTCTACAAACTTGTTATGGCCTCCCTTACAGGCCCCTGACAGAGCTTCTGAACTCATTTCGAGAGTCTGGCACCACAACCAGGCCTGGACTGGGCCAGCTGGACACCGGGAGCATCCCCGCTGGGCATCAGGTCATAGGGCCTCTTTTCTTGGGGGAGGAAGGATACATACATTTGTGCGCATTGTTGAAGATTCTGCCCTTTCCAGGGCGGCTCGCGCCTGTGCATTGTTGGGGACACAAAACCACACTGCCCTAGTGTGCTTGGCAGGCCCCTCACGATCTGACAGTGCCATATGAAGGGCCTCTTGTGAATGGAAGGAGCCTGGAAATGAAGGCAAGCCCCGGGACACGAGCGTAGGCGCAATGAACTGGCTGGAGGAGCCCAACTGGCAGCACCATGTGTCCCTTCTCATGTTGCTCTCCCTGCACACCAAGGGTAAGTCTATGAAGTGTTCTTTTTTCCCTGAGCTTGCAACGAGGTTCCGCCACTGCGACAGCTTTATTATACATGTGATAAGTCTGCAAATTAATACAGGCTTTCTTTGCCATACCTAACGGCTCACTGTAGCAAACAAATCGAGAGCTTACAGGATGTTCAAGCACTGGCCAGCCGCAGTGTGTAAAGCTTGGTGCAAGTCGCTATAATGTTTTGCGTCGAACATTTGGGTTCGTAATTTATGCTTTTGGAGACGTTCTTTGCAAATGTGGGACGGAAGTCCATTAATGAGCATATGTTTGAATAAAATGAAGGAGTCCTTTACCAGTATGCATTTTTGGGAGGTCAACACCCAATCTGCCAGAAAGCCCACAACGTTTTCTGTGATGGGCCAGTTTCTGCATCGCACAACCCCTCCCCACCAACCCCTTTGTGCAGACTTGAAATATTTTGCGATGTGCACAACCTGCCCCTTACGTATCCCGGTTCACATATTGCAGGGGCGCGGGCAGTTTGCACGGATAATCACAGTACATCTGGCGCAATAGTTTTCTTTGTTACAAACTAATCAAATGCAAATGGTATTTAAGAGCAGTTCTTTAATTATAGAAGCGGGCACGCACTGTGGCGGGTCGCAGCACACGTCACGCACACCAGGGAGTGGATTAGAGGCGACAAAAATGTATACAAAAGATCAACATTAGAACCTTGGTGGCAATGCGTGGGCTAAGAAACTCCTGTTGTCTATCAACAATGCAATGTACGTTTAGGAGTTTACCTACGTTGTTGTGATTGGGACGAAGGGTATTTAGTTTGCGTGGCCAAACCTACGTACACGAAGAGCGCGCTTTCTTGAGGTGGTCGTTTTATGCAGATCCCTGTAACGGAAACCCGTGAAGCCAATGTGCTAGGAACAGCATCTGTGTTGCCCATCGCTGCCTGTGTTTCCATGTGCTCTTCAATTAAAGTTTGCATGGAAAACAGCTCCCTGGATGAAGCACAGAACGTCACGGGTTGCTTCAACAATGTCTTTTAGGTAACATGTTCTTTTTGCACTAAATACTACTATTTTAAATTCGGCACGTGTGGCATGCAGAAACACAGCAGTTTAACCTTTAGTAAGGGGCAAACTGCAGCCTTTCTTAAGAAGAAATAGCGGTACAAAAATGCAAAAGGAAAGGTGATACTTAACCGGCAATGTACACCTTCAGCTTTTCTGGGGACATGAAATATGTCACGCATTACCATAACTGGTGAGCTCACGCAAAATGCAGTTGGTGAAAACATAAATATTCCCACTGCAGATATTCCCTGCAGATAAGGGACATGCTCACTGGCGCTGTGCAGGGACCCACTGCACTCAAGAGTCTCTGCACTGCATTGCCCGTTTACAGACAATAATGGTATGTGCGTACACTGTAGTCAATTGCCCACACCTTTTAGCGTTGTAACGAGAGTCCTCTGACGGAAATGTTTGCCTAATTTGAACTTTAGGATAGCGATATGTATGCAATGGGGTTTTTAGCCTGCCACTTAAAAAAAGCTCCTCATTAGAATTATCCCACAGATTTTCAACTAGAAAGCACTACTTTTTTAACTCGAAAAAGGTCTTTCGGATTCTGAAAATATCCTGAAGCCAGCAGCTGTAGGAATGCCCACTCTCCTCTGTCTTTTATCATGTTCATGGGAGAATGAGCCCACCCTCACCCCCTCTATGTTTGTAATACGCTTAATTAGTTTCCATCTGATAGTGTTGAAGTCTCATTTTCGTAGTGAATGACATCAACGGTGTACCCTTTGTATTTTCTGGTTTTAAGTCCCTTTTGCTTTACTTTTGCTCTGGGCTGTTCCCCCATTTACTACGGCATAGCCCTCCCTACCCACTTTCTCTGCTACTCAGCATTTCCTGTATTTACTTGTGAGGCTCACCATCTCCCACACCCTCCACCAGCGAACTCCACTCCCCAGTTGCGCAAATGCACATAAAATCCCTCTCTAGCGCCTAAACTACATACAATTGCCACCCGATTTGGCCCAGATCCTGGTGCCTAACTGCTCCAGTGAGGCGAGTGTTTAGTGGATTTGAGAGTTTTTATGTCTTGGATGCATTTTCTGGGGGGTAATGCACTGGGGAAGGCCATCGAATGTGGCCCTTGATTGATAATGGGCAAGACTAATAACTTGACGTTAGGGAGGCCCATGGGGCGCTCTGTTTGCTCCGGGTTAGTTGGCATTTAAAAGGGTGTCAACGTTTGCCAGTGGGAAGGGTGGGCACTGGAGTGGGTGGTCAATGCAGAAACATAAGTCCCACTTCTGTGTATCCAACGTTCCGTCTGTCGAATATAGCCTCACTTTGTTTTTTGATGAAACACGTATTATTTACTTTGCGTGGTGTAAAAATCACACGCTCAAATCGAGATTGTAAGTGCAGTGTAGCACACTTTTACAAGTGGGAGTTACTTTCTCATGCATAGTAAAATCGGGCAGCTTAATCTTCTCCCACTGACTTCAAAGCCCGGTAATAGATTCAGTGTTCACAGGGAACAAGCTTCAGGCTGCGTTTTCAACTAGAAAGTGGTTTCCAAAGCCTTCAACTATTCCAAATTCCACCGAGGGGGCCCTGACATTGCAGTCACGATTCCTCCAAAAGCTTCATTTGCAAGGCATTGCAGTGGGTGAATGTTTTGCAAGTTCGCAGCAGGAAACAGGAAATACTTTTAACAACAATGCAGGGTAAAATGTGGGATAGACCCCTCAAGTGAGGGCCACACGAGACCTGTGTTTTTATGGTTGAAATGCGGCTTGGAAAGATTGCAAAGTGTTTTGAATTTAAACAGTTTATCTTTGAACTCATGTATCTACTGCACGTTCTGTGGTTTATTCAGCCAACTAATTTCCTCAGGAGAAATGCAAGCTCCCTACATTTGTAATCGAAGCAGAGTGGGTGCTTTAGATGCATTCTGGTCACTTTACTGTGCTGGACTGTTTTTCTCTAGTCTAGTTAGTTGATGGCACAATGACGTCGACTGTCACTTCCATAGCAGTTAATAGGTTTAAAGACAAATGGCAAACATTCCTGGTGATGTGACACTCATTACATTCATGTGCTGCCCTTGGATACAGAATGTAAGTGAAATGTAAACCAACCAGTGATGGATTGGCCTGCAGGGAACTCTGGAGATTTCCCAGTAGGCCTCTGCGCCCTGCACCCTCATGGGCCACTTTTGTGCAGGAATTTCCAAATGTTCTCATAGAAAAAAGGTTGGGCTTGCTGAAAATGTGTAATATAGGGCCACTTTGAAAATTATTTCCAGGGCCTCTCTTGGTTCCCAGTCCAGCCCTGACCACAACCCCCTCCAAGCAAGAATCCACCAGTATCCCGCTGTTAAAGCAAGGAAAAGACCCAGGAGAATGCGCCTCATATAGGCCTATCTTGCCTCTTAATATCAACGTGAACATTTACTTGAAGGTGCTGGCTAATAGATTGTCTAGGGTCTTCCCCAAAATGGTTAACTCTGATCAAACAGGCTTTATATTGGGAAAAAGCACTGGGGATAATATTCAACGGGCCACCAATCTAATAGAGGTGGCATCGACGGAACACCAGGAACTGGCCTTACTTACCTTAGATGTGAATAAAGCATTCGATAGGGTGGATTGGACTTTTATGCGTTTTTCCCTTGAAGCATTTCGTTTCGGCCCCCTTTTCCACAAAATGCTCCTGGCTAACTATAGGTCCCCGAAAACAGTCTTGATGTTGAACCGGAAATTATCGGCCCCCATCCCACTCTCATGCGGGACAAGACAGTTTGTCGGCTTTCCCCATTAATCTATGCTCTAATTATGGAGCCGTTTCCCAACAGATCTGTAACAACATCGCCATTGAAGGGGTGCGAATAAAAGGCGATCATTATAAAGTATCTCTGTATTCAAACAATGTAATGCTCTCACTTACCAATAGTCAATTATCGCTGCCGAATGCATTGGCAGAACTAAACTCCTTCAAAAAAGCCGCAGACTTTGACATTAACTATGCTAGATCGGGGGCCTCAGGGGTTGGAATGTCTAGCAAAACAATTAACCTCCTCTGATCAACTTGCCCATTGAAATGGAACACTAACACGATCAAATACCTGGGGTACATATCGCAGCAAACCCTAAAAGCCTATACGCAGCTAACTTACTTCCTCTCTTCAGTGATCTGGAGGCAGAGCTTAAAAGGTGGGCAGCTCAGAGGATCTCACTTATGGGAAGAGTCACGACATGCAAGATGAACCTTCTGCCCAGATTCCTATATCTGTGTTCGGCCCTCCCAGTAGAAACTCCTCTAAACCCCTTCTTCAGCTCCAGAGACAAATCTCCCGGTTCATTTGGAACGGGGAAAAATCACAGATCTCACAAAAAGTTGTGACGGGTGCTGCTAAGTGGGGTGGAATGGGTTCCCCTAATCTCTGCGGCTACTATCTGGTGGCACAATTGGTGAACATACCTGCATGTTCAGAAACTGCAAATCCTCCCTCCCGCGCTCTTCCCTACTTCAAATATCAGCGGCTGTGCGCAACATTGGGTGTCCACTCTCTCCTCCACCAAGACGACCCTGCGAATCTGGGTTTGGGCCTTACAAAACCATGACTTCACCCCAGGACTAGAAACGGCTAATTTCAATAATTGTATTCCGGGTGGGTGGGCTGCAGACGATTTTTCCACTTTTTGAGGAAGCAACTCCACTCACCTTCGAGAAATGCAAAACTAGTTTCACCCTCTCAGAAATGGATAGAGTCTCTTACACACAGATCCGACATTGGATCACTCACCCACCCATCAACGAGGGGTGACAAGAGAGCTCAACTCCTTAGAACGTATGCTCCAAGAGGCCACCCTGACGAGGACTCATCATGAGACTCTATGATATGACATGATATGGCATTTGTAACGCGCCTATACACAAATGTTTTAAGGCACAACGAGGCAAGGAAGGGGGAACAGAGACAACGATCTTACCAGGCCAAGTGACATTGAGATCGTGCAAGTGCAGGGGAGGGTGGAGAGGAAATGTGCCAGGGGAAAGGGCAGGGGGCAGTGTTGTACATGGGATCAAAACAATAACACGAAGTGTGGCCAGCAGGTGGCAGGTGCAAGGTTAAGTGCAGACAGCAGGTGTGCAAAAGTGCAGGTAGGGGGACTGTAGGGTTACAGACCCAAGTGCAAGGGTTGCCGGTGGCAGTGCGGGTGTGCAACTTGGCGGGCAGGGACATGGGCCTGAAATCAGATGGTAGCCAGGTGACCAGTGCGGTATCAGACAGGAAATCAGCAGGGGAGAGGAAGAGAGAAGGCAGAAGCAAAAAGGAAGGTCTTGAGGTGCTTCCGGAACCGGATATGGTTGTCCGGAAATTTCAGAGAGGCAGGGAGGCTGTTCCAGAGGGAGGCCCCAGCCGAAGAAAGAGATCTACCACCAACATGTTGCTTTGGAGAAGCGACTGACCCTGTGGGAGTTGGAGGTGGAGGAGCAAAGAGCTTGAGTAGGAAGGTATTTACGAAGAGAGAGTTGGAAGTATTGAGGTCCCAGGCCCCAGAAGGCTGTGTGGACAATGTACAGGGGCTTGAACTTAAGCCTTGCAGCCACTGGTAGCCAATGCAGAGATTTCAGTGCTGGAGAGATACGATCCCTGGGCTTGAGTCCAAGGACAAGTCGCGCAGCCCTGTTCTGGATGAGTTACAGAGGGCGGGAAGTAGAAACAGGCAGATTTAGAAAGAGGCTGTTGCAGTAGTCCAGCCTAGAGAGAACCTGAGCTCTGGAGACAGTGAACTTCTAGGGGAAGAGGAGGAAAGGGAGAATACCACTGAGGAGGTGCAGTTGGTAGTTTGACTTTTTAGAGACGTCAGAGATGTGAGAAGAAATGGCGAGTGTGGAGTCAAAGATGACCCTGCGGTTCTTAGCCTCAGAGGTGGAAGCAGGAAGAGGGCCAAGGGAGGCTGGCCAAAGAGTGACAGGAAAGGAGGGTGCAGGTGTGCCAATGAGGAGAATCTATGCCTTACTGGCATTAAGGCAGGGATCGTTGGCGGCACACCACTCCTGGATAGCAGAAAGTCAGAGATGAGAGAAGGAGAAGAAGTGGCAGAGGGGAGCCTGAAAACGAGCTGAGTGTCATCTGCATAGCACTGAAAGTTGGAACAGAGAATGGCTATGCAGTGGGCGAGAGGTGCCAGGTATTGGTTGAACAGCCAGGGAGAGAGTTTGGATCCCTGGGGAACACAACAGATAGAGAGTGAGATAGAGGAAAGGAAGGACCCAAGTTGGATCTGGGGGGGTCAATCTGAGAGGAACGAGGCCAGCTAGGCCAGGGCCTGATCGGTGATACATGTTACGCTCACCTGGTATCCACGGGGACGCCACCCAGCCCTGGTTGGATGATTTGCACTCTCGAACCCTCTCCCGGTCCCTTGGTAATGCCTCTGGTTAAAGATGGGTCTGCAATATAGGAGAGCTGGATTCAATACCAGATTGTCTTTATGTTTTCCCACCTCCCTTGGCCTCAACTCCTTCCTTCCCCTTGGGCCTTCGCCTCACCTTGATATTGTAAAAGGTGTGGGAATCCAGGTCTGCTGCGACTCTGTACGTTTGCTGCTTTAGAGACTTTATATGCAATTCTTATGTTCCTCATAGTTCGAATAATAATGTCTTGCTTCTTTCCTTTTAGGTATGGCAATGTATTTTGGTATTGTCATGCAGTTTGAAGATGAGCATGGGCCGGCAGGGGAAAGCGCGGTGTGCGCGATGCTGTCCGGTGAGTAATGCGCGATGCACGGCGGTGTTTCGCCTTTTATATTGCTAACCTGTGTCTTTTCTCTCCTTGCAGGTTGCGATGTTCCTCGCCGAGCGCCGTAATGTTCCAGCAATGATACTGACCAGGAGATGACTACCCAGGTAAGAATTGTGTGGCTTTCTTCATTCGGGAGGAAACGTGATTAAACGCTTACTAATGCTGTCTTTCTTTCTCCTTTTTCCAGGTTATGGTATTCCAGGATGCATGCGGTGCCGGATGATGGAGTTCGTACCTTCAGGTGAGTGGAACTGAAGTCAGCGATGGATTGAAGACAGGATACTGTTCCAGGTAAGTTTCGTAGTGTTCTTTCTCTCTCTGCAGGTCCTTGGTTTCAGGTAAGCTTGCATCAAAGAACTGGACACAGTGAGCGTTACGCTGCCCACAGCAGAATAACGCAAAGCATGTTCTGCTGTTTGGGTGTGGTTTAAATAGTCTCAGGTAAAGTAGTCCAGGTAAAATAGTCCCAGGCCTGCCACACCCAAAGTAGTCCAGGTAAAGTAGTCCCAGGCCTGCCACACCCAAAAGACTAGACCACATAGCTCAGTTCCTTGTAACTGAGCTATGTGTGTGCCTCCATGTTGGCTGAACCCCCCCAAGTTAAATAGTCCCAAGTAAATAGTCCCATTCTAATGTTGGTCTTCATGATGGTTATGAGCATGGTGCCAAAGGCACCAGGACTGACTCCAAGAGAGTCTTGGATGAGGTTTTAAGGCATTTGACCTGGCCCTAACTGGAAGGCTGACTTGCCAGTGAGTGCCAGGGGCAAGGGTCATGGCAATACCCATGTTATCACAGAGACGATTGAGCAGGATGGCATGGTTGAAGAGAGATCCAGTAAGATGAGGACAGAAGGGAGATTAGAATCGAGGCTATAGAGCAGGTCTTCACGAATGTTCAGGAGAGCAGTTTTCATGCTTCTGGCTGCTCTGAAGCCAGACTGATGGTCATGGAGACAACCAACAGATTCAGTGTGAAGATTAAGCTGGGAGATGGACAGCTTTTCCAGGAATTTGCCCAGAAAAGGAGTGATGGAGTTCGGGCGATAGCTAGCCGGGCAGGAGGGGTCGGCTGAGGGTTTCTTGAGAAGAGGGTGACAAGAGAATGCTTCAGCAGGGAAGGGAAGGGTCCAGTGGCAAAGGAGTGGTTGCAGAAGTCAGCCAGGGCAGGAGCTAGTGTGTCAATGTGGTCCTTGGTGGTTTTGGAAGAACAGGGAAGAACCTGTTTTGATGAGACTTTCATAGATCAGACTTGTCTAGAAACCTTGTCAGGGGAGAACAGAGGAAAGGAAGAGAAAGAGGGAGAAGAGGTGGCCACGGGTGGGCCAGGGGTAGAGAAGAGAGTAGAGGGAGGAGGAGGAGAGGACTAGAAGGTATACAGGATGTCCTGGGTTTTAGAGATGAAATGAGAAGCCAGGGTCATGCAGAGGGCCTGGGAGGGGATAGGAGAGGTAGAGACTGCAGCAGGATTGGCAACCTCTTTGCAGATTTTAAAGAGTTCGGCCGAGTTGTTAGATGGCGCAGAGACGCTGGCTTGCATCTGGGCTCTATTCTTAGTGCAGACAGAGAGCCTGTGTTGCCTTTGGAGCGGGCGGCAGGCCAGTTTAGTTTGTAAGAGGATTCGCAAGAAACAAGCCATTTCCTCTCAGCAACCCTGCTCTTAATTACTTCAAGAAGGTATGCGAGCCCTACGACCCACTTACATGACCCTATGGGAGACAGACCTAGGCCATTCTATAGACGACCAACTGTGGGTGGACATTTGGTCCTTGAATAATTCAGCCAGCAGATGTGTCCCCAATAAGGAATGTGCTCTGAAGCTACTATATCGTTGGTATTATCACCCCATACGCTCAAATCACTTCAAGAATTCACTGGATCCCAAGTGCTGGAGAAAATGTGCGGCCCTGGAAACCTATCTCCATATGTGGTAGGAATGCCCACAAGTGCGAGCCTTCTGGGAGAAAACACTCAATATGATTGAGGCTATCACTTATATTAGTCTGCCAATGGCGCCAGAGGTAATTCCACTGGGGATCCTGCAACTACAAATCTACCCTAAGACTGGACCCACAGCCAAGCTACTCACCCAGCTCCTCCTAGCCACGAAAATTACTCTTGCTCGCATCTGGAAAGCTCAGGAGGGCCCGCAACTACCTATGTGATTTGTCAATGTCTGGGATATCCTCGTTGCAGAGAATGTCACAGCGGCCAAAGTGGGAGCACTTCACTGTTTCACTGAAATTTGGGCCCCAATCTTGGTGTATGATCAGGCCTTTCCAACGCTGACTTTCAAACCCTGCCTGATGAGACTTTTCCTGCGTCCCCAGTAGTGGCACCAGAGCGGGCCTTCATTCCAAGGGGCTTCGGGGAAATGCAGTACAACAGAGGGTAGAGGGTGGGTTTGGCACCTACTTACCATTATGCATTGCTGATATCATTCCTAACACTGTATGTCTACTATGCTGCAACCGATTTAAATAAAGTTGTTAGGAAAAAAGAATGGTGTGAATAGTGTATAGTTGCCATGGCATGTATAGCAGCCACAGCCAAAACCATGACCACCTAGTGGGTCCAAAAGAAACATATTGGGGGAGCATGTACATGACCAGCTTAACTTGGCACGTTCCCATTGCAAAGCCCTTGAATGTTATAAGAGAACGGAATCACAATTAAATACAAAATGGCATTATGGGGGACATGACATTATGGCGGACGTCAACGAGAGTGCGCTGAGTTAAGCTGGTCATGACTTACCACATCCACTGAATTTCAAGAGTTTTGTCGGGTTAAATCTTGTCAATATATATATATATTTCAAAAAAGAGCCTTCATGGAAAGCACGTTGGGTGGAATGCACTCCTGGGAGCAGCTGAGAAATACAAATGTCCGCTCAGCAATGAAGGGACATCACTCCAATTCCAGGCAGCACAAAATTCCTTTATTAATAAATGTGCATCAGAGAAGAATAACCTGGTCAGAAAACTAAGCGTTTCGCGGTATTCTAACCGTTTGATTACGTAGATTAGGTAAACACAGATGAAGGACTGCATTTTAAACCGTAGCAACTCTATGGTGGTGTGTAGAGTGACCACATTCCTATGACAACTCATTCTTAGTCTGGAAAGTCGGACATATTTAAACATAGTGTAGATGCTGAGTGCAAATACATATAGTGAACATAATCCTTCTAGAAACTAAAATAAGTTTCGCCATGAACTGTCGCAAGCCACATGGAGGAGATTAGCCATCTAGCTTCATAATGAATTGTTATGCAACGTAAATGCATCGCATACATTTTTAAACCAAAAACAATGTAATATGAGCTGCTATATAAGCAAAATCTCTCCTTATGTACTAATAAAGCCTACATAGGCATGAACAGCCATATAAATGGGAAAAGTCACTTAAGCAAAGTTACTACAACTCAAAGTCCGCACTCACTAAAAAAGGGGAGACTGCACATGCACACGTGTGGTCTCTAATGGACAAAATGCTCTTCCTCCATGCGGACTGCGGCAGTCTCAATGCTTTCTTTCACTGTCTACTGCCTAATAAGCATATGAACAAGATTTCAAAGTCCATAAGGATGTCGCCTATGATGGATAGTTAGCAGATGGACAGTGCAAGTTCGCAAATCAGAAATATCAGGAAATGTGCAAAATATGCCAAAGGAGCAATAATTGCCAAAAGCAGCAACAATAAAGTGCATAGTGCTCTCCGTCCATGCATGCAACACCAGAAACAAACAGCTATATAATTCATGTCTGTGAGCGATAGTAATTACTATCCATATAATCAAACTCTCATGAGGTTGCCATTACCACACAATGGGCCTCATTACACAGTAGGCGGTAAGAGTTTACCGGTACCGGTAAGGGCACCGGTACCGGTAAACCCTTAGCGCCTTACTACGAGTTCCCTTTGCGGGACCCGACCTTAACGGCTGGTTTTACCTGCAGTTAAAGTAGGGTGCCGCAAAGGGACCTTGGTGCTAATTACGGTACCGCAATTTGAGGTACCGTAATTAGTGCCTTCCCCATTCCCATTATGCCCTATGGGGGCAAAAATGGGAATGGGGAAGTGCCTTGGTGAATGGGGAATTACCGCCCCCGCTCACCTAGAAGTAGGGCGGTAATTCCGCCATCCACCAAGGCGTACACGGTAAAATACCGGCGGCAACCACGGCGCTAATAGTGCCATGGTTATCGCCTACCGTGTAATGAGGCCCAATGTTAAGTTAGAGGTGGTGTGACCCTCTTAAAATATATCGCACAGAACAATGGATGCATACATGGGCTACTATATGTTAAAAAAAACCTATCACTATTAAAGTGCATGGTGCATGCAAATATTGCTCATATTTAAAGTGCATAATGCATATAAATATTGCTTTAGTAAAGTGCCTAGTGCAAATGTCCCTTAATTGTTAACAACAAGCAAATCCACATAGACTATTATAAAAGATATTATTCAAAAAGTTTCTATATGCAACACTCAGCATTTATAATACACGCTACGGCAAACACAAAAAAAAGGGGGTGGAGGAGGTTAAAAGTCCAAAAATCTCTGTGTTCTGTAGGCTTATCAAAAAATGATCCCTAACCTAGATAAGCTTTTCATCATACAAAAAATAGTCAAAAATCTCACAATCCTATAAGAAGCAACCTAAAACCAAAATGTGTATAAGTAGTGCATCTGAATCAGATAAACAAATAAACAAATGATTGAATATAATGCTTGAAGAACATAAAAACATATGGGAAAAACTCTGACAGGAATATTGCCCAAATACTTGAGATGGTAGACTCTATTTGATAAAATACAAATCACTATCATGTTCACCAAATTCAGATGGATTGTAGGCAATTGTCCTCAAGTGCCCAAGAACTTGTACAAGTCCTCATCGAGGTTGTGGCCCTTGGGTTTTTTAGTCTCAAAGTCCAGAATGTATTTTGTTTCCAATTGCCTTAACAAAAGCTCGCAATTTCCTCCTCTAGATGGTTTCGACACCTCATGTATGTCAAAAAACAAAAACCCTCTAATTTACCTCCATGTTTGGTCTTAAAATGGAGCGCCATCGGGAATGTGGGATCAACGTTTTTGATCACCCTGATGTGTTGGAGCACTCGCAGGTTCAGTTTTCCTATTGTGCTGCCCACATACCATTTGTCACATGGGCAATTTAACACATAAAACACAAACTCGGTTTCGCATGTAATCCTTGATGTAATCGTGATATTCTTGCCCAAAATTGGGTGTAAATAACAAATAATACTGACAGCATAAGTGCAGGCTTTAAATTTTGAACATTTTTGAAAGCCTGGCGTTTTGATATTCATCCAGCTGCCTACCAATGGATTGTTAGGAGGGCTCATAAAGCTCAGTACAAGAATATCTTTAAACGATGTAGACCTACGGAATGTGATGTTCATTCTGTCACCCAAGATTTTACTCAAATGTTCATCTAATTTGAGAACATGCCAGTGTCTCTGCATGACTTGGCGAATATTCTGTGCTCCATTACCATAGGTCAAAATGAGACGTGTTTCACCCGTGTCTGTGGCATTTCTTGCATGGTGTTAGATACCAATAGTAAAGAGCGATCTGTGTCCCTGGCTTTCAAAAAGGCTCCCTCAAGTACTTTTTTTGGGTAGCCCTAATGTTTAAACTTTTGCGCTATCAGGGCACATTCGCTATGAAAGTTATCAATTTTTTAACAGTTTCTACATATGCAAATGAATCCCCCATATGGGATACTCCACTTAAGGGCTGTGGGGTGATTACTATTCACATGGAGTGGTATATTGGAACTAGACTAGAGATCAATTCTCCTTGAGCTACAGTAACAAGAATATCCAAGAATATGATAGCAGTCTTGCTGTGGCTCTCAGTGAATTTCAAATTGAGTTTGGTGATGTTTAGTATCCTAACAAAGTCCAACCATTCAAAACTGGTACAATCCCAGATAACAAACAAGTTCAATGTAACGTAGCCATAAAGCTATCTTTGCTGTATATTGGCTGTTTCTGGGATGCCAAACCACAAACTTCTCCCACCAGCCCATTGTCAAATTGGCATACGAAGGGGCAAAAGTCGTGCCCATAGTGGTGCCTTGAAGTTGAATAAAAAACTCTTTGTTAAAAAGGAAACAGTTATTGGTCAGATAGAGATTAATCATCTCCAATATCATACGTCCATGTTGAATATAATTCATGGATCTGGTATACAAGAAATATTTGCATGCATTGAGGCCATCAGAGTGTTTGATTGATGTGTAGAGGGAGACTACATTCAATGTTGCAAGTAAATAGGTAGATTCCCATGGTATACCTTCTATTCGACTCAAGAAATCTTTGTTATCTTTTAAATATGAAGGTAAAGTAGTCACAAAAGTTACCAATGTCTCATCTACATATCTTGAGATTGTTTCCAACAGAGCCCCACATAGTGTTACAATTGGTCTGCCCTGGGGCATTGTCAAGCTCTTGTGCACTTTGGGCAGGAAATAAATCGTTGGAATAACAGGGAATTTAGGATGTAGAAATGTGCATATATCTTCATCTAACAGGTCTCTCTCTTTCCATATTTGTAAGAGTTTGCATAGTTTGTTACTCATGGCCTGTGAAGGATCATCCGTCAGTTTTGCATAACAATCTTTGTCCATTAATTGTCTTTGGGCCTCTTTTATATAGTCTTCACAATTCATGATAACTATATTGATCCCTTTATCTGACGGTTTAATAATGTAATCCGTCATAGCACCCAATTGTGTAACCGTGCGTTGTTGTGAAGGGGTTAGATTTTTACTAAGAGGAACCCATTTTTTCCTGATCTTTTTCAAGTCATTGATAACCAAATCCTGGAAGGTCTCAACATGCCCACTCGGGTTGAACATTAGATTAAATCTAGGTTTTACTTTTAATTCAGTCTTGCCTGGCCAATTTGTATCAATGTTCATTGATTCCCATTCTTGATCCAGAATATCAACAGTATTAGTATCTTCGATTTCCAAATGCTCAAGGTTACCTAGAGTTAGCATGTCCTGGATAGAAACATCGGTAGATCCTTGGGAGCAGGGCTTGGGTTTAGATTTGGGTGAGTTCATTGCAAAGATTTTTTTTAATCTGACCTTGCACATGTACTTGTCAAAATCGATGCGGGTTTCAGCATAGTTATACATCGATGTGGGCCAGAAATTGAGACCCAGATTCAGGACTTGTATTTGTTCAGGGTGAGCAAATGAGTTGAAAGATTGATAATGGACATATTTGATGATTCCATAGTTGTTTGAATTATTTCTTTGCTCCAGAGCGCGTTAGCCGCTCCGGTTTGTCCACGTTTGGTATTGATGCAATGCCTACCCCTCCTTGTTTTTTTCTTCCGCTTTGGCCCAATGGTTTTCCTCGTCCACTGCCTCTTGTTTTCTTGCCATTGTTGAGTCTGCCTTCCATGCCCTGACCGAAAACTTTTTTCTATTTGAAGGAACTTTCCACAGACAAAGACATGGAATTTATATGGGGGCTACATTTGCCCCCAATTTAGCTATTTTGTTCATGGACCATCTCGAATCCTCCTCCATATATCATCCTGAGAACTCCTTCAAAATTAACATTGTGAAATGGTTACATTACATAGATGACGTGTTTATGGTGTGGAAGGGTGACCTGCTATCCCTTGCCATTTTTTTAATCTGGCTTAACAACCAGAATCAACACATTGGGCCTCATTACGAGGTTGGTGGTCCGATAATAACGGTGGCGGTAAGGCAATACCGGCATCCATTACCGGTCCGTAGTATTACGACCCTAGACGCCGGGCCTACCAGCATTGACAAGGATCCGCTGTGGCCGTGCACCATCGTACCGGCATGTGGATGCGCACGCGGGTGCGTGCCCATAATTCCGGCATGCCGCAAGGATGAGGACATCACGACTCGCACGGACATGCACATACCGGCATCGAGATGACGATAAGAAGGGCCACTATGATGCTGGCAATACCGGCATCCCGGATCACCCGTTAACAGCAATCTGCTGTGTAACCAACTGCCACAGGTGCACACAATCAGCACAGGTGGAGGCAATGAAGTCAGGCCCAGCACAAAAGGAGCACATCCACACACCACACCCCTTCCCACATCAAAATGATACCACTTGCACTTGCCATACTGGGGATGGAGGACATGCCTGCACTGCTACTCCTTGAGCAGGCAGTACAACAGGCAACATAGAGGAGACGCAGGAGGAGGAGGGTGAGACCAGCCCAGCAAATCCCACCAGTGCATGCAGTTGTTCCCCGCAGACAGCCATCAATTCCATGTATAAGGGCCAATCCATTTGACTTAACCGCAGCACAGATCCACATCCTGTACTGCCTGGACAGGGACACCATCACCACCATAGTGGAATTAATACAGGAAGACTTGGTCAGCCTGATCAACATCTGCACAGCCAATCCCCCTCTGCTGAAGGTGGCATCTGTGCTCCACTTCCTGACCACAGGCACTTACCAACACACAGTGGGCCAAATGCATGGCATGTCGCAATCATGCTTCTCTGTTCTGCTAAACCAAGCCCTGGATGCACTACTAAAGAATGCAAGGGCATACATAGCCCTACCACAGACACCACAGGAGGCGGAGGCCACTAAAATAGCATTCCATGCACTGACAGGCATGAGCAATGTAATTGGTGCCCTCGACTGCACCCACGTAGAGTTGGTAGTCCCACATGCCGTGGAGGTGGTGTACCGCAATCGGAAGCTATACCACTCCATCAATGTGCAGATGGTGTGTGATGCCAGCCAGATAATAATACATTGCTGTGTCAGATACCCAGGATCCACGCATGATGCCATGGTGCTGCGGAACTCCTCACTACCCCGCTACATGGAAGGAGACGTCGTACGACGTGGCTGGCTGTTGGGTGAGTCTGCCCACTGGGCCATGGGAGGAGAGGGTTGCGGGGGGCATACATGCATATGCAAGGGGAATGCCCTCTGGGCCATGGGAGGAGAGGGCTGGGGGGCCTACATGCATATGCAAGGGGAGTGCTCTGTGGGCCATGGGAGAGAGAGTTGGGGTGGGGCCGACATGCATATGCAAGGGGAATGCCCTCTGGGCAATGGGAGGAGAGGGTTGGGGGGCCGAAAAGCATCTGGAGTAATCCCTTGCCACGCAGCCCTCACATGTGCGTACATAATGGACCTTGACAATGCATCGGGGTGCCTGGTGGTTCCAATGTCTAGGCCCCTAAGTCATTTACGTCTTTAAAGACTAGCACCATGGATTGGCAAGAACTGTACATGGCAGATAGTTATGTAGATGTGGCTGCCATCGATGGGATAGTGCATGTGAACATGAAAGATGTACAGGCTGAGCACATATGGCAACTGAGCAGTATCCTTACACATACCTCCTTCTGCTCCCATGCAGGTAATGCTGGCTATCCCCTGAAGGCGTGGCTCCTCACCCCTGTCAGGAATCCGCAGAACAGGCACAAAGAGGACTTCAATCGTGCACATACATGCACGCGTGTGGACATTGAGCAGACCTTTGGCCTGTTGAAGGCAAGGTTTCGCTGTCTCAGCAGGTCGGGTGGCGCCATCATATACGGGCTTGAGAAGGTGGGCAAGATCATCATGGTATGTGCAATGCTGCATAACATGTGCGTCCGGCGGAACGTACCCCTGCCACCTGACATGGAGCTGCCACCACCTGGTGAAGTAGAAAGATAGGAAGGAGTAGATGTTGGACATAGGCCAGGACGCGATACACTTGAGGGTCGCACAGTGCGCCAAGCGGTCATAGACCAATCATTCCGATGTACTGGGATGCAGAGGGTGCCATGTATTGGGAACTGTGGGCAAGGGTGTGGGAGTATATGGGCACAGTGCACTATGAAGCAATAAATTGACACACACCAAAGAAGTAATGTTCACTCATGTGAGGTTTTGTATACAACGGGTGTATTCAAGTGATGGTTTGTACAACATGATTTAACACTCCACGCCCCCAAACAACCAACCCCCTCCCCCTGACACACACCCCCACACCTCCCACTCACCCCTTACACCCCCAGTACTACACACACCACCACCACCCTCCACCCTCCCCCTAACACCCAAAGTCATCAATGGCACATGTGTCTGGATGCGGTGCTAAACAGAATGTGCAGGGTGGCCCTGCTACTGTGGAGCCCCCTTTGGAGGTGCGGGTTACATCTCTGAGCACCGTGCACTTCGCAGGGACATGCGCACGGGGCTGGTCTGTGCGGAACTTGCTGGCGTGGTAGATGCAGATGAGGTACATGGTTGTGTCCCCAAAGCCACAGTTTGCCGCTTCTCCATGCTGTCTGCAATCCTGGTGAACATCTGGCCCAAAGCATTGAATCCATCCTGGACTTGCTGAGCGTTAGAGTTCATGGCCTGGATTACGGCCGCAGTGCTGTCACAGATGACACGGCGTGTTGCCTCGCCTTCTGCAAGGTACTGTTTAACATAGCCTTGCATCTCCTACTGCCGGCCCTCCATCCTGGACAGACGTCCTTCAAGGTCCCATATAGCAGTGTTGGTGGTGGATGGTGGGTTAGGTGGTGTTACTGCAGCCAATACGGGGCTGTGCAATGTTGGAGACCACTCTCCATGGCTGCCCTGTCCTTATGAATCCTGGTGAGGGGTGTCCTGTGGGGTGTCCTGTGGGGTGACCTGCAGGAAATGGGGTTTGACCTACAGGGTCTGAGTGGAGGACACCTGCATTGGTGTATTCGTCCGGGCCACCTTCCTCGTCGCCACTATGCTGTGCCGATGCAGCCGTCTCCCCTACTGAGCTTGCGGCAGCGGACTGTGTGCCATCATTCTCCATACCAGCATATGTGTCCTCGCCCTGTGTAGGTTGTATGTCCAGGGTTGCAGGGGCAGGTGTCTGCTGGTCCTGTGTAGGTAGCAGCGTGGCTGGTTGGGCACTGGTTGTTGTCCTGCGTGCCGCTTGGCCCATCCTTGGTCCCCTCAACGTAGATGGCCTGGTGCCATCATCTTGGCCCCTGGGCCTTTTGGCTGGTGTTGCGGCTTGTGCACTTCCATGAGGTTCTTCGGTATCTGCATCTGTACCTGTGAGGGACAGAGAGTGGCAGGGCATATGTGATGGTGGTACTTGCATCATGCATGCGTTGGTCTTTGTGCAGTTGGCGCCATGTGATCAGTTGCATGCCTGGCTTTGCAGCGGACTGGGTACGTGCAAGGTTGGGGGGGTGTTTTGCAATCATACAGGTGTTCACATGTTCACCATGGTGTCTGCTGTGGGGCCTTGAGGTGTGTTGTGACTTGCGTGCTGTGTGACATGTGCAGGTCATCTGTGTGTCAGGTGTGTATTCGTGTATGGGAGCGGCATGCAGCATGCATTGGCATGTGATAGTGGTGGGCCCAGCATGTGTATATGGATATGTGTAGGTGTGTATGATGGGCCATGTCTTGGCTGTCATCCCTGTCACATTTGGTGGTCAACGGTGATGATTGGTTGTTGTGTGTTTGTAGGGACACTCACCTTCGTCTGCCGATGTTGGCACGCCTAACTCCGCTCCACCAACTCCTTCAATGGACTCCACATCTATCACTGAGCTGCAAGTTTCCTCCCATCTAGCCAATTTGATAGGTGAGTGAGGTCTGCCACCTGTTGCCAGCCCCTGGCTCCGATTGGCCGACAAGATGTTCCTCACTCTCAGCCTCAGGTCATCCAGCGCTTTTTGCAATCGCGCACTGTGCCTGCGGTGGTACCGACTGCACTTATTTTCCTTGCCATTTCCTCCCAGATGGCCTTCTTTCTCAGCTGTGCTGGACGCCTGAGGTCCCTGCAGAAAACCACATCCTCATTCTCTACTAGGGTATCAGCTAGCATGTTCAGCTCCTCGTCCTTAAATCATGGTTTCCGCAGGCAGGCAGCGCCTTTCTGGGTAGCCTTTGACATGTTGTCCGTGGTGTGCTTGGAGTTTTGCCTGTGAAGGTCCAGTATGTGGAGGATGGCAATGGATTGTGTTTCTGAAGATGGCCGCCAATGCATTTCCCGTTCCGGCGCGATGACGTTACTTCCGGGTCCGGTAATGACGGGCCCGTTCTTACCACTATGTTAATACCGATACTGCTATTTAGGGGTTGCCGATGGCGGAGGTGTTATGTGCGCATTTGATGATGCTGCTATCTGGGATTTTGAGAGTCGTTACCGGCATGCCGGAACACCCGTTACCGGCATGCAGGGGTGTGCGTGCTCGCGCACTCGTGATCACCCGCTGTTTGCGGGATCAAGCGTACACGGACATGTTATTACTGACATGCCGGTAAAGGGAGATTCTTAGCGCCAACCTCGTAATGAGGCCCATTGCATTTACCATGACACAGGACATACAACAGATACCTTTCCTGGACCATCTCATCTACAAAACTGACACAGGGCACCTGGCGATGAATCTATACCGTAAACCTACTGACAAGAACACCTTACTCAAATACAATAGCTTCCACCCATTAGGACTAAGAGACAATTTACCAATAGGCCAGTTCCTTAGAATTAGGAGAAACTGTTCAAATGTCAATGACTTCATCACAGAAGGTAAAGATTTGAAACAACGCCTTAAAACATGGGGCTATCCAAATAAATCCATCCATTCAGCATGCCAACAGAGACAGGTGTCTGAACCCAGAAAGAAAAATCCAAGAGGAGAGAATAACATGTGTCAGCACCGTTAGTCCTATTAGCAACTGTTTACGTAGAATAATAAAAAAACACTGGCACATCCTGTCTACCGAAGACTTTAGTCTCATAACACCTTGTTTTGCCTTCAAAAGACAAAAAAATTATAGAGATATTGTGGTTCATACATACCCCAAAAACAGGGTCCCCAAAAACAAACCACTCCCTGGCACCTTCCGCCAGTGATCGGCCACTTTAAGTGCGGGTAATGTTCAGTCTGCTCATTGACCAACAATCTTAAATCTGTCCAACTAAATGGAAAAGTGTGGGAACTGCGTCATTTTTCAAACTGTTCCACTGACTGGGTGGTCTACGGCATTAAATGCCCTTGTAATCTACTGTAAATAGGTAAAAGCAGTAGACCAGTAAAACAACGGATCTGCGAACACAGCTGTTGCCTTAAAAATAAGATCGATAAAAAACCCTGAGTCGCACACTATGAAGTGAAAAAGCATAAACACACTGATTTCCTTTGGTTTGTTCTTAAAATTTCCATCTACAGAAAGAGGAGGCAATAGGGAACTCCTACTCAGTCGTTGTAAACAACGTTGGATATACACCCTTAATACTGTCAACCAAGGGTTAAATTCCTCTATTGAGTGGAATAGCCTTTTGGTATGACGTTTGGAGTATTAAAAAAAAACTGTACATATATAAAAACTGTTGACACAAGTTCAGAGAAGCCTATAGGGTCATAAACCAGGAGAAAATAACAGGATTGTGTGGGAGAAAAATGTGTGCTGCCATCTTCAGGTTTTACAGCCTGTGATAAGTACCATTGGCATCTCTTAAACCAATAGGTTATCCCAGTAGATGACAATGGGGGTCATTACAACCCAGGCGCTAATTGTGCCAACTTTACCACCATGGTGTAAACTACGTTTACACCATGGTGGATGGCGGATTTACCGCCCCATTCCAAGGTGAGTGGGGCGGTAAATCCCCATTTCCCATTTTCCCTTCCCCATTCCCATTTTTGCCCCATAGGGCATAATGGGAGTGGGGAAGGCGCTAATTACGCCACCGTAAATTACGGTGGCGTAATTAGCATCATGGCAGGTTAGCGCCATGGATTTTAACGGCTGTTAAAAGCAGCCGTTAAAATCAGAATAGGCAATAAGGGTTAACGACAGCGTTAACCCTTAACGCCTGGGTCGTAATGAGGCCCAATATGTTTGCCTCCACCTTCTGGGAGGGTGTTATTAACAATAACTATAAAGCCCTCGATGACCATGACTGTGATTGGCTAGCCAGGATTTTGTGTGACAAAGTATTTCCCTCGTGCAAGAAATGCCAGAATGGAGCACTGGACCAGGAGACAGGGGACACAGCGGAATCACCTTTTCAAAACAAAACGAAAAGAGTATCTCCAGTTTTGTTTATAAAGAAGCCCTCGGTGGTGTGGGGTCGTTCAAATATATTGACAGAACTTTTGGCTGCATTGTTACATGATGTAGAGATGCGGAGTGAGCAGCAGAGTGAGGTTGCAGACAGCGGCAGACCGGAGTCTTTCTGCTGTTTCTCCACTTTTTTTTTCCCAGCGTACCCATCTACAAAAAGGCCTCCCACCCGCGGAGCGGCCGCGGAGTGAGCAGCAGAGTGAGGTTGCAGACAGCGGCAGACCGGAGTCTTTCTGCTGTTTCTCCACTTTTTTTTTCCCAGCGTACCCATCTACAAAAAGGCCTCCCACCCGCGGAGCGGCCGCGGAGTGAGCAGCAGAGTGAGGTTGCAGACAGCGGCAGACCGGAGTCTTTCTGCTGTTTCTCCACTTTTTTTTTCCCAGCGTACCCATCTACAAAAAGGCCTCCCACCCGCGGAGCGGCCGCGGAGTGAGCAGCAGAGTGAGGTTGCAGACAGCGGCAGACCGGAGTCTTTCTGCTGTTTCTCCACTTTTTTTTTCCCAGCGTACCCATCTACAAAAAGGCCTCCCACCCGCGGAGCGGCCGCGGAGTGAGCAGCAGAGTGAGGTTGCAGACAGCGGCAGACCGGAGTCTTTCTGCTGTTTCTCCACTTTTTTTTTTCCCAACGTACCCATCTACAAAAAGGCCTCCCACCCGCGGAGCGGCCGCGGAGTGAGCAGCAGAGTGAGGTTGCAGACAGCGGCAGACCGGAGTCTTTCTGCTGTTTCTCCACTTTTTTTTTTCCCAGCGTACCCATCTACAAAAAGGCCTCCCACCCGCGGAGCGGCCGCGGAGTGAGCAGCAGAGTGAGGTTGCAGACAGCGGCAGACCGCGGTTTGAGCGAGGACTAAGGGACAAGCCACCGACATGGATATATACCCGTGTACAGATGAGCCTGTGAGGACTACTGCTGCAATGCACCGTGTGAACGAACAGTCAACTACAAGGGCGGAGATACCCCAACCAGGTACGGCACCCCTTACCCATCACATGTGGGGAGCGGTGGATCCCGCTGATTTTTCAGTTCTTCCAGCAGCTCGTCCGATTTCTCCGCCTCTCATGCCGGAAAAGTCACCCCTCCATGAAACCCGTCTTCCCGTTACCCTACCTACTTCCCTTACCCCTTCCCCGCCTTTCCCTCTCCTTACCTGTTCGACTTTGGAGGCGGAGACTGTAACAAATCAGCGGGTACTCAGGCCTTTGAAGGAGTCTGGTCCGGGAAGAGGACCCCTTCGGAAGCGTGGAGAGAATAGCACTGCTCTCAAGCGGGTGCCGAAGCGCACTATCTCGTCTGGTCAAGCAGAGCCTTCTGAGACACCTAAACTCAAGACCGCGAGACTCCTGCTGGACACTTCCTGCAACGAAGTGTCCTGCCGCATACTGGAAACGGACCAAGGCAGGCCTTCGTTCTTGATGGACTCGAGAGACAACTCGCTAGCAGAGACTCAGCGGGGAAGAACTACCGTACCGCCGTTGCTGCCCCCCGGAGATGAACGTGTGTGCCAAGAGGGGGAGGTGAACCAGATTACCAGAAATCGCACAGCTTGTGATCCATTGCCTACTGCTGAAACGAATTGCAACAGCCCCAAGAGAGAAAAAGATCAACCTGAGGCACTTGTGGGACAACGCCCAAGGACGATAGCGACCACCGACGACGAGTCTTCAAAACATCTAATTATCAAGGACAGTGACCAAGACGCCACGCCCAAGCTGTCGGGGCCTGCAACGAGAATCCTATGTGCTGCGCAAATTCATACTGCATCAGCACTAGATAATCAACAGCGCCAGGCAAAGGAACCGTGGCTGATGACATCCGGGGCTAATGATAAATCTGGAGAAGCACACAACTGTAAAACTGCCCATCGAAATCCGGCGGTTTTTGATCACTCAGAGGATGGAACTACTGAGGATATCGAAACCGCTGCGGAACCGGGCACTGCAACTAAGACCCTGGTAAAACCGACCGTCGCATACTTTCAAATGAAAACCCAACCGAAAAAGAAACAAGAAAAAACGGGAACGGACAACGAGAGGCTGGACATTTCATCCTTAACGACGATCTGCAAACCGCACCGCTACAATCACAACAAAGCGAGAAGCAGAATGGCCCCAAGACCGAAAGCTCCATCAAAAAAGAAACTAGGGCTAAAAACCGGTCCCATCAAAGGCGGCATAGTGGCAGCCATGAACGACTTTTTTAGATTGAAATTGGAGGCAAATCTAAATCAAGGTCACGAGCTGTCCGACAATGAAATTCTTGAGAGTCTAGGCGAAGCAGAAACAAATATATTAAGATCTGAGTGCCTTATAACAGAGGCCACTGCGAGTCCAGACTTAATGACCAGTCTATCAGATAAAGCACAAGGAGGGTCCTCTACCCCCCTAAGATGGCATTATTCTAACAATCACAAGAAGAGGTTTGACTTTGGTGAGTCAATGGGAAAGACCACTGAAATATGTTCCCAAGCTCTACTGGAGGCCGAACTAAGGACAGAAAAGGAGAGAACTGAAGAAGAGATCTTGACCCTAGAGCCGAATACATACCTACATGAAATTACAAGCATAGAAGGTAGCTCTACCAAAGAACCACGAGATATGGATACGAAAAGTGTTAACAACAAGAGTCCACAAGCCAACGAGAAGTCAGTGATAGACGTCGGAGCAGTGTTGCTTCCAGTCGAACAAGGCCTAATCGTTTCCCCAAAGGAACATGAGTTCAACAGGGAAAAAACAAACCTACTGCATCAAGCACGATCTGTGACGCGGTATTCTGAGGAAACTCAACGGTCTCCTTCACTAAACCTTGTGCAGCAAAATATGGACCAATCAACATTAATGTCGTCAGTGACGATAGCAATGGCACCATTCACAAAGATGTACGAGACTATTAACGACACGCTTCGGGACCAGATGTATATGCTCTCAGCAATGCAATCTAAATTGCAATATTTGGAAGGTTACATAATGGGGACCCAAAACCCTGAAATGGAAAAAATCACGCAAAAAAAAAGGACAGGCTCCATCCTGCAGCTGCGCTATTGCCTATGGATTCCATCCTCCAGCTGAGGAGCCAGAGAACAAACAATCACAAAATCCCATTACGGATCAGATAGCCCCCGCTATCAGACAGGACGAAACGGTTGAGCCACTGGCCCACGATGACAGAACCACCTACATCCCCAACATCGAACAAGGCGAAGAGCCACTGGACGATATTATTGCTATCCTTGACGAAGGAGAGAACTATATGGTGACGGAAAACGAAGTAGGCACGACGGGGGCAAATCAAGAAACAGCTAATCCCTTTTCCTACATCAAGACCGGGGGAAAATTGGGGAACCCCAGTAAAAACACCACAGTAAAGCCAAAGAACTTTACATTTGGAATATTCTCGCAACAAAAATCAATTGTCAACCAAACTTCGAAGAAGGATGTGAACAGATCAACCACTTCTTTGGTCTCTCAAATACCTCCGAAGCAGTCAAAGGTTGACGTTAGGAAAAATGGTCTTGCAAAGAGAGCAGTGAAGAAAACAGTTACTCGAACTACTGAGGAGAGTGAAAAGCGACCCAACCGTGCAAAGGAAAAAGAACCAGTCCTCATGGTTCTGGAGCAATTAGACGGGAGTATTGCTACTGGGGACGAGACAGGATCCGAAATTCATCCAACAAAATCGTCAAAGAGAAAGATCCACAGAGCGCTCATGGACTCTCCCAAAAACGAACCGCCGCACAAGGTCTTTATGTACGAAATTCCTGATTCTCCAATAGAAGCATCAGTGAAAACTCATAGACCGCAAAAAGTAGACTATATATCCACCCGGAGCTCAAGGCCTAGCATCCAGAAAGAACAAAGATCAATCGAGAGACGCAGACACGACATAAACATATGGAAGGAAAACAAAACCCGGTCTATTCCGGCTTACACTCGAGGACAGGTGGACTCAGGAGAGCGGAAAAAGGCTCGTAACTCTAGCCTCGAAAACAAAAAAAAAAAGACCTCAGATTCTTACCTCCAATTTATCACCGAGGTGAACCAGAAAAAAAAAGGAGAAAGCACATTAGAACAAGACCAAGAACGGAAAAAAGCAGCAAAGCAAATCTTAACCGCCCATATGTTAAGACTGAAAAATATCAACTCAAAGCAAGAGGATATAACTATGAACAGATCAAATATTCTAAAAATTCTGACTCGAATTACAAGTTTGAAGAAGATTGGAAATAAAGACCTGTGGATAGTAGAACCAAGCACCATCGGGAGAACTGACTATTCTTATATACATCTCTACTCGGAAAATACTAAACGATACATACTGAGAGAATCCGAAAACCTACTTTCCATGGGATTTGAAGTAACGGATCCCAAACAGGCCAACATAAAAAAGGACCTATCTACGCGAACCGAAAGAGTCAAGAGAAACACAGAGGCCACCCCGCAAAAGAGCACTAGATACATCAGCAAAATGCCTCATGCACAACCTGGCCGAACGAACCGAAGTCCACTGAATCTAAGAAATGGAGCGGATAACCAGAAAGAGAGAAAAAGATCTGAGATAACTCCTCAAAAAGACACGCACCGGGAACATAACACTCTACGAATCAAACGACTCCAACATTCCAACCGTAATAACTGGTCTCCCAACAACGATGACAGACTAAGTTCAAACGAAGTGGAATCTTGGACATGGCACAGAACCGAAGCTTCAAACCACAAAAATTACTAGCAACGATCGAGAGGAATGAAGACCTATATGTGCTTGGGAAAGCCAAAAGAACGAAAAACACAATCTCCATCGCCACATCCATTAAGATTTGGCAGTTGGAACACGAGAGGTTTTGCACACTTAACAAGAGAAACCGATGTTAATCTGGGAAATTTCGATGCACTTTGCCTCCAGGAGACTTGGCTAACCACTAAACCCCAACTAGACGGTTACGACATAGTTTTCACGTGTGCTAGAAAAGGTGAATCGGGAAGACCATCAGCTGGCCTCATTATTGCCATTAGAGCAGGATCAGGCCTGGAAATTCTCAAAATACTACAAACTCCTTATTGGATACAAGCCGTGCTTCTTACAAGAAAATCCGTCACACTGAATCAAAAGGAAAGCTCGATTCTTTTGGTCAACGTTTATTGGAACCCTCAGGTAACAACCAACGAAGACCTCCTTAACGAACTTCAAAACGCTTTTGAGGAAGCACAGAAGATATGGGATGATCACAGTACCATTATAGGCGGGGATTTCAATGCCATATGTGAAGGAATCGGCAACCGCTCTACATCGCTAAAACTAAAGTCTCCCGTGCGGGAGAGAGGTATTTTTCTGGACAAGATCATGGCCGAACGAGACATGCACAATCTTCACTGGCAGCGAAACAAAGCAAATCTGGCAATTCCTTCATGGCAACGAGACGACCAAAAAGGAACAATAGACCATATATTCGTCTCGAGAGACATCTTGCCAGAGATTTGCTCCTTTACAATCAGGCCAACAACCTTCAGTGACCACAATCTCTTGGTGATAGAAGTTTGGGCCACCAAACCCCAAACGATTTTGAACAATCTGCCACTGGAGATAACAGAAAAAGGTAAGCGAGTCAAAATATCTGCAAAGGGCATACGGGAACTGGAAGCCCAATTCGCTGGCTCTCAAATTACAGGATCAACAGCGTCTAAAAGAAAAGAGTTGGACCTAGACTACACACCTCTGCTAACCAGATTTTTAATGGATCCAGCTAAAGCATCGGTGGAGAAGAAAGACCAATCTTATCCCCATGCTTACAACAAAGATCTGGTAATGAAAAGGAAGGAACTCAGAAGACTCAAAAGAATAGCACAAAGAACTCCATCCTCAGAGAACAACGAAAAGTGGCTAAAATCGGCCCGGCACTACAGAAACTGGCTTCAAAACCATCGCTACCAGCTATACCTGAACGATTCTCAGCAAATGCTGTCAACCATCTGTGGCAAGAAGCCTAAAGAGTTCTGGAACTTGATCAAAGGAACACAAAAGAATACCAACGAGAGCATCCAGAACAACGTGGGCGAGGCGCCCTGGATCGATCATTTTTCAAAATTATTTGCTCCCATTAGTGAAGTGAATGTAACTGAAACTCCGATGAGCGACCGCCACAAAAAGACAAGCCCATGGTCTATCCCTGACGATAAAGAGTCTATCCTAGACAAATTAAAAAAACTAAATAACTCGAGGGCTCCGGGACCTGACGGGATCAGCAACATGGAATTAAAAAAAAATCCTGAATGCTGGGCCAACATTATGAGCGAACTCTTCTCCAACTGTAACAGTAAAAGAGCAATACCACCAACATGGCGAAAAGCCAATATTGTGCCCATCTACAAGAGAGGGGCGACAGACGATCCGAACCAATACAGGCCCATCGCCCTCTTGGACGTAATGGGGAAAGTCTTTGCGTCCTTGGCCCTAGACGCGTTCCAAGAATGGACGCGTTCGTCAAAAGCAATGGACCCATTCCAGAACGGTTTTATCAGAAACTCTGGAACTTCAACAAACATCCTACTCATGAGTGTGCTAAAGGGAAAGGCTCTTCAAAGTGGCAACCCAATCTATATCGTTTTCATCGATCTGGTACAAGCGTTTGACCAGGTAGATAGGGAACGCTTATGGGCGAAACTGGAATCTAAAGGCTGTCCGGAGTCAATTTTAAATCCAATCAAGGCTTTACATCAAGAGACATCAATTCGAGTTCGTCTAAGTGCAGACGGCCGACTCTCGGAAGAAATTGTAACAGCACGTGGAGTCAAGCAGGGTTGCCCTTTGGCTCCATCGCTGTACAACTCTTACATCGCCGATTATGAAGATTCCACTCTTACGATCAGACACTTTCCCCCGACAATGGGAGGGGAGAAGATAGACCGTCTACTGTACGCGGACGATATCATCTTGTTGGATTTAACCCCTATAGGTCTTCAACGACAACTGGACAACATGGTAGCATATATGTCGAAAAACAACTTATGCCTTAACACCGCAAAGACCAAAGTGCTTACCCTGGGGAGATCCTCAAAGTGGAACTCTAAGTTTACCTGGCATTGTGATGGAAGGAAGCTGGAAAGAGTGGAAGCCTTTAAATACCTTGGGATTGTAATCAGTAACGATAAAGAGGAAAAACCCGCGCTTGAAACACTCTGGACAAAGTTAAAAAATCTCACAGCCCAAGCTAAGGCCGTGGACATGAAACACGGCCGTTTTTCGATTGTACCCATCGTGAGATTTTATAAAGCCAAGGTTGTTCCTACCCTAGTTTATGGGATGGACGCAATGCTGCTAGCTCCGAACACCATCTGGGAGAAACTGGAAGCTTTTTTCTGGCGAAAGGTCCTCGGTTTAGCCCAATCCACTCCAATTGCACTAATAAGACGAGAGCTATGCATTTCCTCACTGTTGGCAATGAAACTGAGAGCCACCTTGATGTTATACCGCAAGGTAATAAACAATCCAGAAGTCAAAGTATTGGACCTCATACGGAAAGAACTTAACGAGGGAAACAATCGGGCGCTTGTAAGTTGGGATCAATCCAACCGGAAAATGTTGGAAGAACTGGATCTTTCTGTTGAGACACTCATACACAATCCAAATCGAGTGTCGCAAAAACTTTTAGAAGCAGATTGGATCCATACCCAAGAAATGGCCTGGTCGTATTCCATCACAGCAAAATTACCAACTGCTCCAATGAAGCTAAACGACATGCGTGGCTACCTACTGAGGTTTCCAGATAAGAACTTAAGTCGTCTGTTCCTAAGATTCAAGCTGAACCAAATAAAAACCAACGAAATTTTGGCACTACGCAAGCAAGTACCATCAAGTTCCTGCCGCTTCTGCCCATCGATAAATGCCATCGAAAGCACAAAACATCTGCTAATGGAATGTACTGGGCTCAAAACGAACAGAGATAAATACCTTGCAGTCCCATTGAAAAATTACCTCACCCTCGACGAAGAAAACCTCTGGATACTCCTGACGAACGGGAACAATATTAGATGCGTTATAGGAGTAACACTCTTCCTTAAATCCTTGACGCTCGAGTAGGAGGATTTCCCTTAAGCCTAAGCCTACTAAATAAAGACACTTCTAAAAAGAATCCGGACATTTGATATATGAAGACTACTCATCCTATATTTTTGTAAAAATTGTGATACAATTAAAAACAAAAATAAAAAAAAAAAAAAAAAAAAAGAGAGACACCTAGTATAGAGAGGCTAAGTTCTGATCAGATTTTTAGTCTGTCACGGTACAGATAGAGGACAGTAGAGAACTGAGTCTTAGTTTGTATTTTCCCAACAAATAGCAACCAAGTTAGTGGGTCTGACAGAGGAATTGCATGGTGCGGCTCCCAAAATGCAGACTCTAGAGGCTGATAAGTACATTAGGACCATCATTTCTCCAGCCAGTGCTCTCCCACCCCTCCCTAATATCCAGCATATTAATGGGGCAATCCTATCCACGCCTTATTATATTGTTCTATGAAACCCCCTCAAGTTAAGGTGTGTGTGTGTAGTATTGTGAAGAGCTCCCACCCCCACCCTTCATATCCTTCATCAAAGAAATGATGTAACTGGGAGCCCAAGTTCCAAGGAGAGTGAACTTTCCAAAGTGGACCTAAGGATCACCTATAGTAGACTTGGTTAACTGGGGTCCCCTTGAAAACACTATTAAAAAAAGATGATCTGATGAGTAATGACTGCACTTATTGTGTTTCGAAACACAGTTACTTAATTTTTATCATTGCAAAACCTTTACAAAACAGCAAGCATTCCCACTGGGGCCAAAGGAATCACACAGCGCCATGTTTTTCACTCCCCAAAGCTGGGTACTTTTCTATATGTTTGCATAGATGATGTGCATTCACACCTTAGTACCATATCTTGCAGAATACACAAATAAATAAACAAACAAACAATACCCAAATTAACTGTGCTTCCCATTTCAGCTACAAAAAGATGATTATAGAAATGCTGCATTGATTTAGCTTTTTTGTTTTGTAAGATGATTGTCTGGAGCTCAAGGCATTCATTTGGGTACATTTGCATAGCCTCAATGCTTCGCTCATTTTGCTCCGAACGAGAGGTGGCCGTCTGCTGATGGCTACTCAAATGGCTTAATCTACTTGCACATTTTGGGTGAAAGGGTTTTTTCCAGGCTTTTTTTAAACCCACCACAACCTTTTTTTAAACTGAGCATAATCTTGATTGTTTTCAAAAGTCAAGATATTTTCAGAGAAAAATGTCTGCTAACGTGTTTGTTTTTAGGAAAATTACAAAATCAAATATTTCTCAAGTGTGCATTTCCTCAGCCTTTTCAAACCCTCTCCATACACAATAAATGTTTTGGCCTTGAGCAATAATCTCGCATCTTCTCCTGGTTGGTGGGTGAAAAGACATAAGTGACTTGAACCCAAGCGATGATGATTTTATATTGACGCTGCATGTATTTCCCTCAGCCAATATCTAGAATCTTTTCTGAAATAGAGAATGTAGCTGTTGCTTTTATGCTTAGTGTCATTCAAATAGAACAGACAGACACAAGGAACATTTGCCTGGCTATTCAAAAACACAAGGCATGCTTTCTTGTGCAGACCCTGTCAGTAGTTTCGTAAAAATGTATTTTCCAGTATCATTATTGTGACATATCTTGTCTGCTTGTGTCTGCCATCCAAGGCAAGATGAGAGGGGGATGAGTCAAGCTTCCCAGTAAGACGCCTGCCGACAAGCAGCACCACCGGGGAAAAAACACAGTGTACAGATGGAACACAAGTGGGTGGGCATGGGAAGGGCTCTGCTGCCAGCTCTGCAAGCGTTGGCCTGGGCGCGCGCTCTGCGTGCCAGCCTTTACTGATGACCAGCTGCATGAGTCTCTTTCCTGGCCCAGTGTGATCATTCCTGGCCCCAGCCTGTCTGCAATATACATCACTGTATCTGAGCATGGAAGTCACATTGTAGCCATGTGGTGCCTGCAACAATGAGCTCAGTAGAGCCGGGGCCACGACTGCCTCTAAAAGCAGAAGGAGGCTGCACCTGTGCAGAACCCTCAGAGCTAATTTACCTACTGGAGCTGTGTTATGCACCTGTGGGGTGTGCATATGAACAAGGAAGTTGAATAAACATCAAAGTACATTTTCAGCAAGGGTACAGTCGAATTCTGTTTGATTTCCTCGTTTTTATACTCTTTACCATTATACAGGTTGACAATCTATGTTGACTTAATTGACATTTGTTTAGCACACATCTGCCATTGGTGTGGCCTCGTGGTGCTGTTGGCTTGCCAGAGGCTGGAGCGTGGGTGCGTGGATCCTGTTTATTCGCAGGTTCTAATGGCGATATTACTCTAGGCGGCGGGCCATTACCGGTGACAGCGCCTCACACGCCTCATTATGACATATTTACATACTTTGCTGAAGAAACACAATGACTGAATCAACCATCGCACTTGTCAAAAAGCCTGCAAAGGATATTAGGGAATGTTGAACATGTTTCCCGATTTCTCTTCTCAATGTTACTGCAAAAAATATAGAAGTATTTGGCCGTTTAGATTGGTACAATCATAACTATCACACTTGATCGCAATCAGGCTGGCTCGTGGAAGAGCACAAGACCTCACACTCTAGACTGCTATTCATGGTCTTCAAACTGTGGGACCTCAAATGGAAGTCTGCTGCACTTCTTTTAAACTGGTCAGGCTCACCCTGGGCAATCAGCCTCTAAGGTGGCGTCTCCCACAGCTGTACCACCCTGCAGTGTCTTTGGTTTTCTTCCGACTGCTCCACCCATTTGATTGCTGCTGTTACTTCTTCAGGGCCCAGTCACCAAATGTGTGCACAGTGCAGGAGGCTTAGTCCAACGCATGGCTTGCCTGGTACCTGTAAAGGTGCTAAGGGTTGGATGCAAGTCTTTTGTGTTGTTTTACTGTTGTGCCAAGATCAACAATTTCTCGCATGTCTTTCACTATTGGTATCCATCCCAGACCACTAATAATTATTCCTCATAAAAGGTTTGGTGCGCAAAATGCCTTGATGGCCCTCATAAGCATATTTCCTCTGAACAGTACATCTAACATAAAATGTTTATGTTAGGTATACATAGGACCTTATTACATTATGGGGAAGAGTCTGAGAAATTATTACAAAAAGATGCATTCTATGAATATAAATGAAGGACTTTGTAAGAGGGAGTTGGCTAAAAATCTTTCATTTTGGAAATTGATGAAGAATTTGGAATATCTTCAAACTTTGAAAAGCTTGGGGAAATCTATCCTATTTTTATCCTATGTTTTTCTAATTATCGGGCATCCTAAAGTTCCTGAAAGTTCCAGATAGAAACCTGGTAAAAGTATTTTGGATGGGATGCTGAATAACTTTGACACCAAATAATCGAACCAACTCAGGAAGATGGCAAAGTCTTTATGTTTTATTAACAATTGTCTAAAAAGGGAGTTACAACGGACATCAACGGACGTTTGCTCAACTCTCGCGTATATTTCATAAAATATCACAGTGCTATAGTAAAAATTTGTCATACGTGATATCATACTACGTCGCAAATAAGAGAAACCCATGAGTGATTGATGAAATGGATGGTGAGGATGGAACGGTTGGAGTGGATGGAATGCATGGAGTGGATAGAACGCATGGAGTGGATGGAACGGATCGAGTGGATGGAGTGGATAAAACGGATAGAGTAGATGGAACGGATAGAGTAGATGGAACTGATAGAGTGGATGGAATGGATAGAGTGGATGGAACAGATAGAGTTGATGGAATGGATAGAGTGGATGGAACGGTTGGAGTGCATGGAACGGCTGGAGTGCATGGTACGGATGAAGTACATTGAATGGATGAAGTGCATGGAATGGATAGAATGGAGGGAGTGCATAGAATGGAGGGAGTGCATGGAACGGATAGAGTGCATGGAATGGGGAGAGTGCATGGAACCAATGAAGTGGATAGAACTGATGGAGTGGATGGAACGGATGGAGTGGATAGAACGGATGCAGCGGATGGAGATGGAACTGATGAAGTGAGTAAAACACATGGAACACATCGAACAAATAAAAAAGATGGAACAGATGGAACACACTAAACAGATGGGAAGGATGAAATGGATCATTTCCATTGAGTGGAATCTTTTCTTATAGTATACAGTCCCGCAGATCCCACTAACACAAACAATTTAGACATACCCACCATTGAATTATAGGAGTGGTACATAGAGGCCCAGCCATTACTAAGAGACATGCTTGACTTCCACATCTAGCCACACAAGGTACCATATGAATGGCCAAATTTGAGACCAAAAGGGTATTGTTCGGTACACACCACCCGGGACTCAAATATGGAGGTTGCATTAGGACCGCCCAAACACGGCCACAACAATGCTTGCTTGTGCACTATAATCATGACCAGTATGATATGTCTTCTATGACACTGTACGCATTAGAGAAGATGGTGATATGATAAAAAAAATGCTTTCTGGATGTAATGTATTTATAACCAGCATGATATGTCTTATGTCACAATGTATCCATCAGAGAATATGGTGTTTTGATAAGGCCCGCAAAATGTTTGGTTGGGAACTATAACTATGATCAGCATGAGATGTCTAATCCAAAAGCCAAATAATACGCACTTTGTCCAGATACAGATATGGCGTAAATCTGGCCTCTAGGTGACAAACAACATGTGTTTGAGTCACGCACAGTGTATGGCAAAAGTTTTAATAATCCAGCTAGTACACAACGCATTTATATTCATCTAGTACCCTCTCATTAAAATTAACAGACACTCTCATCAACGGCTCTCAGCCACTCCTGAATTTTTATGATTACGCATGCACGTGGAATAAGCACCCCGTTGCCTAGCGACCTGTGCCGCAAGGGCTATACACACAATCTAGGCCACAGTACTCATAAGCATGCACGATAGTCCAAACACTACCGGCGGATCCTCCAAGCACAGCGAGGACGCGTTTAGAGGTAAGCGAGCAAATTGAAGTGATGTGCGTCCCGCTACGGTTCTTGCAGTAACAAGCAAGGACCAGGCACCAATAATTAGATTGCCTCAGTAACTACCCATCAAGCCGTATCACGGATCCCCCATTTTGCTTTAGTAGGTATGACTGCACTCGCAGCCCAGGGGATATTTGGCAAAATGGCCCCCCCTCCACTCTAGTAAGAACGCAGCACTGACCTGACCAGTGAGTTTATAATGCAACAAAACATCACAAGGATTCTTAAATCCATGTTATATGTTTTTCAGCTTCATAAAGCTAGAAAGCCAAGCAGCCAACAGCCTACACAGAGAGGCTCCACTTACCCACGGCACACAGAAGGCACTGGAAGAAATAGGAAACAGCAGCAAAAAATGTTCTCTCAACCTGAGGCACTGAAGCAATTGGCTCAGGTAGGTTGCGTCACACACACCCTAGGCAGTCAGAAGCCTATAGAAAGACACCAATGTTCTAATTTTTAACTCTCACACTTTTTAGACTCACTACCTACGAGGCAAGGCAAGAGATACATCACAGCCCTGTTCGCCAATCCTGAAGACAGCAATAGAACGCCAACACGACCTGTTTTTGCTAGAAACACCAGTAGTGTCGACTAGATAGATGTTTGGTTATGTGAACCATACTCTAAGTCGCCACCAGTACCAACCTTTCACTGTGCAAAAACTGTACTGCAATAATTATTTTGTGATATGAATGTTTAATATGACAAATTTTGCAAAGATAGCAAAAATGCTTTTGGTCTAACATGGTAATACATGTACCGTAGCCCTAGTAGGTTTTTAAGAAACACTTTAAAATAAAGATGTAATTTGTATAAATGCAACATTGGTGATCTGGAATTTGTGTACAGAAAAAAATCACATTATTTGTCATTTTGTGTTGTGATAAACTACCTTGTTATATTTAAGGATGAAATGGATCAACAGATTGGATGGATTAGTTCATGTAGATGAAGGATCGAATGATGCAATTAATGGAAAGACTAGTAAACAAAATGACGAACCAGATGAAATGTATGAACAGACGAAGCTGAATGAACGGACAGAATGTATAAAACAGATAGAATTGATGGTACAGAGGAGCGCTCGATCACAAGCGCCTTAGTGAAAACCACCATATCACACCACCACACTTACTCTCTCCTATACACCACCACTCAACTAGAACACAGCGATACTATGACACATTCGGTATAGCTGTTCTCATACTAACACCCGCCACATACTCCTCATCATCCTAATTAAACACAGCTAGCTGAGCACACACCGGCAGCCTAAGCATCTCCTCAGACCTAACACAGCCAGAAATCAGTCTGGGTATCAACCCACCAGAATGAACACATATTCCTGACCTCCCAACCACCACACCTACCACTAAGAAGCAGCTATCATGCAAGTGAGTATGGCCAGCACTGGGTCACTTGCTGACTCTTGTAGAAGCTGATTCCACACTATCAGGAACGATTTTAGCTGGTGAAGGATGTACTGTAGATAAACTTTTGCGACTGAGTGTTCCAGGAGTGGGGGTCCTGCAGGGTGGCATGACAGATAGACGGATTCTTGTCCTGGCCTGGTCTGTGGCGGATAGAGAACTTGTAGTCCTGAAGTGGAAGTCCCCATCTTTCTATCTTTGGTGGCATCCGAGCTTGGGGGCTGCCATAAATGGTGAGAAGGGCTTCATGGTCAGTTACCACTCTAAATGCTTTCCTGAATAGAAATAAATGGAAGTGCTCACAGGCCCAGGCAACTGCTAGGCTTTCTTTTTTTGACTGTGAATATTTATTTTCGTTGGCGGAAAGGCTGTGGCTTGCATATGACATAACCTTTTTGATGTGTGGGTTTCTGAGGTCATATTGTGCAAGTATTGTGCCTAGTCCCACCGGACCAGTATCCACTGTCACTTCTGTGTCTTTGGCAGAGCTGAAATATGCTGTGTCTGAGGCCGAGGTGATATGAGCCCGGATTTCTGCAAAGACAGCCTTGCATTCTGATGTCCAGATGAAGTCCTTATTGTTCTTGGTAAGTTCTCTGAGCGGGGCCCTCACTGTCGCAAAGTTTTCCAGGTAGCACGAAGAGTAGCTCGCAAGCCCCAGGAAGGGCCTGAGCTCCGACATGTCCATTGGGCGGAGGGCATCTTGTAGTGCTTTGACCTTTTCTGGGTCCAGACACATGCCCTGGTATGAAAATATGTAGCCAAAAAATGTCAGGGCTTGTTTGCCGAACTCGCACTTGTCCTTATTAAGTGTGACATTGGCTGCTTCTAGGGGCGTGCAGACCTTGTGTAGATTGCCGTTGTGTTCCTGGGTCGATTTGCCAAACACCAGGATGTTGTTGCTGTAGTTCAGACACCTTGCGACGTGTTTGATTACTTGGTGGATCTCCTGCTGGAAAATCTCTGCCGCCGAAGGTATGCCAAAGTTCAAACGCTTGTAGCAATATACCCCCATGTGAGTGGTAATGTATCTGGACTCCCGGGTTAGCTCCAGCTGGTGGTAGCCCTTGTTGAGGTCGAGCTTTAAGAACACAGTCGCACCATTGAGGAGATGGACCATGTCCATTATTCTCGGGGCTTGGTGTCGTTCTCGTTGGATTGCCATGTTGGGGCGGTGCATATCTACACAGAGGCGGATGGAACCTTCTGCCAATTTCTTGGGGACCGGCACAATTAGGGAGACCCATGGGGTGGGACCCACCGCTGGCTCGATGATGTGGAGGTCTAGTAGACTTCTTAACTCTTCCTCCACCTGTTTTTGAATGTTTATCAGGATGCCCGTGTAGTGTTGGGCTACTGGCTTCGCTTCCGGATTGATGTGAAAGCTCACTTTGCAGTTGCACAGTTTGCTGAGGCCCTTGAAGAGGTTCGGGTATGCTTCGGTGACATCCCCTTCTGGGGCCAAGTATTTGTGGGACATCATGCAGTGTAGAATATGAACGAGTCCCATGTGCACAGCCATTTTGAAGCTTAGAATATATCCACTATTGGCTTCAGTGGAGAAAACATGCGGGCCGTGTGCGATTTGTGTGCATAGATCGTGGTAAAAGTACCCTTGCACGGCAGGGGCATGTTAACCTGCGAGGGCCGCAGTCTAGGTGGGCAAGGGAGCCGATTGTAGGCCTCCTCACTTAGAACATTTACAGTTGCACCCGTGTTGATGAGAAATTCAGTCGGTAAGTTGTGGACCTGGAAATTTAAGATGCAGCTGTCTTCCTTGGTCGTCTCATTCCCTAGCACCCACACGTACCCATTTCTCCTTTGGCTGTCATGTGAGGATGAGGAATCACTCTGTGATGGCGAGCATACTTCCACGTAGCGGACGCTTTGTCGGGGTCTGTGAGAGATTCTCCTGTCAGGAGACGATAGCGATCTTCTGGGCTGTTGCCAGCTGCTCTCGCCTTCCGCAGGGCTGTACTTTCTGTATACATGGCTCGACCTCCTGTCGTCTGCCCGGTGATTGGGATGGCATCTGCTTTTCCTCAGGGAGGCGGCCTGGACAATTGGTGCAGGTGTGTTCCTGCAGACGGTTCTGAAATGGTCGTCACCCCCACATTCTGCGGACTTCTGGCTGAGTGCCAGGCACGTGCCTTCATGGGGAACTCATAGCAGCACACAATCAACTCAGAGAGACTAGAGGTAATAATTTTTACGACCAATAGTGAACAGCCCTCTAAAAACAAGAACTATTAAACAATACACAATGTTCACTTGGTCCCTTGCTTCCCCAAGTCCATAGAAGAGTTTAACCCTACTATATGAGATTAGTCACCATTAAATTCTCATAGGCTGCATTTTATCAAAAATAGTTATTTATTTTTCATATTTCAACACATAAATAAACGTTTTATCTTTTTTTCTTTTTATCACCACTCCATTTTTATGGAGAGTTGTTCAAGTGTTTATGCAGAATCACAAAATCTACAACATTGCAATACACTATCGCTGTGTACATTTAATCTCATGTATCATTTGACCATTTAACATTTCACAAAATTAATTTCTTAACCTGGATCTTCAAAGGTGCTTACCTCTATCATAGAGCCAAGCAGCTTAGTCCGTAAAAACCTTTCACTTCAACTTCATAAAACCCATGCTTACTTTCATACCACATTCGAACCATACCCAACATGTTTCATTCCTTCCACACTTACACACTAATCACAAGGAAATTCTTCAGGGGTAAAAATTATTTAAGCAACATTCAATCAAATGTACAATCATAATAGTCTTCTTATAGACTTATTCTTCTGTGGCAAACCGCTTTCTATAGGATTCCATCAAACCTTTCTTTAGGGTCCAACCTTCACAATGGAAAAACTGTGGGAAGCAAGTGTGGGATAGACGAAATTTAGTATTCGAAAAAACTTATCCCGGTTGACAATTTGATTATGCACAACCTGCTATGTATCGATCATCAGCTGAAGGGTATCATTTTTTAGATTATCACCTTCTTTACATCTAACATGGCATCAACTCCCTGCCCCTTTTAGCATCTAGGTTTGTCTAAAACATAATTCAGCATGTTATCGACTTTTATGTCTCACAACAATGGTTAACGAGGTTATAATTCGCCACATTGTTGTCTCTTATGATGATGTCTTTAACACCTCACTGAGTAATTTGCCAGTTTATAGTGCGTCACCAGGTTAATACATAGGATAACACAGTGTA
This sequence comes from Ambystoma mexicanum, assembly GCF_040938575.1. Classification (NCBI taxonomy): domain Eukaryota; kingdom Metazoa; phylum Chordata; class Amphibia; order Caudata; family Ambystomatidae; genus Ambystoma; species Ambystoma mexicanum. The sequence goes on from NC_090931.1 coordinate 916,567,828, forward strand.
TCTCAATATTTTTACCTTTAGTTAGCTGATTCCTTTTAGTGTGTCTTCTTTGTGGGGTCCTTCAGATTTTTGAAACCAATTTCCAAGGCCCTCTAGTGGTGGGGTTGCTTGACTCTCACACAGATAAAGATCACTAGAATCACTAGGAGGTGTTCCTATTTGCAAAGAAATCACTAGTGAGTTAGTTTATAAACCATAAATTGGTCATTATTCTATTTCCCAAATTATCGTGCTATAAACCCACATGCACTCCTTTATACTGACCTACTAAATGTAATTAAACAGATTTCTGTTTTGTTTCATCATTTGTTTATGACGTGTAGCACTTCTTTTGGAATCAGTCTTCTTCCTTTGTCCCAGGGGGAAAAAAAAAACCCAATAACTCTGTATGGGGTATTCTAGAGCAATACAAAAAAGGGGGGGGAGAAAAAAAACACACATAAGGTGTTTTGCCTTTATTCTATCTCCCATTTTTACTTCTAAAACGGGTTAGACATGTCCCCTAAGGTTATCTACTCTTACCTTTAAATGGGATGCCCTTGCCGCCTTCACTAGAGTTTAGACGACTACTTTCATCAGGCTGTCCAACACTCTGTTGGGTCACGCTCCTGTCTCTGATCCTCAGCCGTTTCCCTCTATCTCCCTTGCTTTATCCTGCTTTTTATTGGGTTAGGGGCTCACGTGACCAACAAGTCACGTGATCGGGAGGCGGAGTTCTGATAGTCTCTCCTTTAAAATGTCATACACTCGCCGCAAGAAACCACCACACCGCAGGAATGGCACGAACCTTCCAGCGGCGTCGGCCACACACGTGTATCACTCCGTGAGTAGTGCTGATTTTAGTTTTAAGTTCCTAGAATGACTGCGCGGCTGACTTAGCGCTAGCATTCCCTTTGCCTCATTCGAGTTCTGTGATAGAAAAAAATCACAATTTCGTGAACAGGTCTCCAATGCAGCTCAGCCTTTGCTTTACGAACTACTCATGTGGGGACGGTCTGTGTGGCTCACGTCGACTTCGGGAACCCAGCTTTTCAAAATACGGGAATCACCTTTCCATAGTCCAGGCATCCCCCCAAGAGGGGGCACTTGTCCTTGGCTCTCCCTGTGTGAGAACAACATATTGGGGGTCATTCCGAGGTTGGAGGTAAGTATTAGTTCTTACCGGCATGGCGGAAAGAACGAGTCCGATCTGGTACCATGCCGCTATTTACAGGCTATCCCGACCTCGCGGGCACGAGCTTTCCGCCATGCCGGTAAATCCCCTAGCGGCATAACGCTAAAGGGCCCGTTAAACCCCTTACCGGCATGAAGCGAGACGTACCTAACAACACCACCGTTGAAGCTTTGCCGACCGTAATTAGCAGTGACCGTAATTTACGGTATCCGTAAATTACGGTCACCGCTAAATAACGGATACGGAAATTACGTCATCGCACAGGAATGGGAAGGAGCGCGGCGGCCATCTTTAAAAACACAATCCATTGCCATCCTCTCCAGGTAGCACCCTTGGGACGAACCTGAAACTCGGAAAAGGCCTACACAACCGCCAGCTATGCCCAAAGCACCCAAGAAGTCAGCGGACCGCCTCCGCAAGCAGCGCTTCAGCCCCGAGGAGCTGCAGGCCTTGGTGGGCCACCTGGAGGAGCACGCAGATGTCGTGTTCAGCAGCGACATGCGCAGAGAGGCAGTGGCCCGCAAAAAAAACATATGGGCAGAACTTGCCCAAAGGGTGAGCGCGGTAGGCACCACCCCTCGCACCCCGAGGGACTGCCGCAAGAGGTGGGACGACTTGCGGTTGAGGGTGCGGAGCATCCTCTCAGCCAATCGCAGCCAGGCACTGCAAACTGGAGGTGGACCAAGTTCACCAGTGAAACTAGACCCATGGGAGGAGACATGCGCTGCATTTATTGGCACAGAAGCAATCGAGGGCGTCGGCGAAATGGAGTGTGGGGCTCCGTCGTCTGCTGATGGAGGTGAGTGTCCAAAGTCAACGCCGCCAATGGCAAATACATGCAGAATACACCTCCATGCCACGTCCAATGCACCTTGTCATACTGCCCTCCACCCATCCTGATAATGGCAAGACAACTGCCACCAAGGGACAAGTGCCACCACAGGATGCCCACCAACCACAGTGCAGTAAGTAGCACATCCCAATAAGCACACTGTACAGCAGGCTTGCCAGTGTGCGAGTCAGACTGCACATGACCTGGCCAGGATTAGTGACTCCAACACCTGCGTACATATCCAACACATGCATAGAATCCAGTGATGTAGTAACGGCCAAAATGCCACCAACCCAAAATGACTGAAATGTGAATGCTGCCATTAATTACATTAGCGTCTCACACAACCACTCATGTTGTACCTTTGTTCTACACCCACAGGCAGTGAGCATGAGGGCGATGAGCCTGAGAAAAGCCGTCCCACCACATCGAGTGCCAAAGGCAGGGACCACCGCGTACCGGCCAGGAAGGACCGAACCACCACAGATCCTCCAAGGCCCATTGAGGTTGCACAACCCCCATCCCTCACTGCATCTGCGCCTGCTAATATCGCCACACCAAGGTCAGAGGATTCCAGCATCTCTGGGGAGGTGGCAGCCACGGCCCCTCTGCAAATTGTGGACAGCCCCTTGTCAATTTGTGGTGCGTCTGAGGAGGAGTACTACCCCACTGTACACACACCCGAGCCCTACAATGTCCCCCAGGTGTCATGCAGTGACTCAGGGGAGGGTGACACACCAGTCCGAAGTGCACGTGGCGATGCACCGGGAGACGCAGATCCCGTGCCCAGTACCCCATTTGAGGCCCTGTCAGGGCATGTTGCCCCAATCCCCTGCAGGGATGGTACGCCATCCCAGGATGCACTACGTGCAGGACAGCTCACTGCCCTCATTACTGTCTTCAATGAGGAGAACCGCCAGGGCAGGTTGGAGTTACTGGAGGAGCTCAGGCAAATGTGTCAGGTGTTCACGGAAGGCACCAACTGTGCGTGTGAGGCACTTGGACGCATTGCAGACGCCCTTGTGGCAGCACATCCCACCCATGTGACTCAGCAGGAGGACACCCCCTCTACCAGTCGCCCCACCCTGGCAAGCCCGGTGCGCCGCTCGCTGCGTTCTCAGCGGCGCAGGAACATGCCCCCCCGGGCCCTGAGAGCATGGATGAATAGGCAATGCTGGCACATGTGGACTCAATGTGCTACACGGGACTAGTGTTGCGGAGTTGGGGGGAGGGGGATGAGGGTGTGTATGGGAGTTGGGGGAGGGAGGTGAGGGTGTGTATGGGAGTTGGGGGAGGGGGGTGAGGGTGGAGGTTTTGTTGTTCACGTTGGAACCTACAAATAAAATACACCGGTTGTGCATAAAAATATCAGAGTGGACATTGTTCAATGTGCATGCGTCTTCTAATGACTCACAGTGCATGGTGTACATGTATCCCCACAACCAGTGCCCGATGCCCTGTCATCCTGACACCCTCAGCTGACTTGAGTGTCAGAAATATTGTCCAATCAATGATTGCCACACGGCACATCCCTCCTGTGCACCTGCACCGTGATGCTGTCCTGCCATTTCTTCCTCCACCCCCTCATCATCATCTGGTGGTAGCAGTTCCAGGTCAGGGGGCAGTATCACGTTCCGACGGATGCACGCATTGTGCAGCTTTACACATGCCATGGTGATCCTGGCCACCTTCTCGTGGCTGTTGATGAGTGCTCCACCCGAACGGCTGGGGCAACAAAATAGTGCCTTCAACAGGCCAAATGTCTGCTCTATGGCCACCCGTGTACGGATATGGGCTCGATTGTAGTCCTCCTCATGCCTGTTCTGTGGGTTGCGGATAGGGGTCATGAGCCACGGCTTCCAAGGGTAGCCACCATCACCTGCATGGAAGGGGAATGAAGGTAAGTGTTTGTACATTGATGGTGGGGAACTGTAGCAGTCTTGCATGGCAGCTGGTGATTCCTGGCCATACACACATGTCCCTGGTTGCATCAACCCCATTACTGGCCCGGCTATGTGTCCTGTGCCATGGAATGATGGAGGGGGTAGCTTCTTCAAGGTGGCTTATGGTGTGCACTCACATCTTGTTGCATGTGCACCGTATATGCGTGCAGCAGTGTTGGCCTGAATTCATTGATGTGTTGGGTTCTGTGTGATTTGGTGGCAGGGGGTGTTGACTGTAGTCAGTAGCATACTCGTCTTGCTGCACTGATCAGTACCATGGTGACTTGCACCACTACTATGGGTGTGCGGAACCAGGGACACGCTGCGGTATCCCTGTTGGGCTCACTTCTATGCACTCCCAGGGACGTCTGTCTTGTGTGGTGTGATGCAGGAGGCTGCGAGATAGTGCATATGCGGTGCATGGTGCAGGATGCCCTTACGGTGTGTGTGGTCCGCCGATGAGTGGTGCTTGTGTTGTGTTATTGGGCCAGGTTACCTGTCGGACGAGTAGTGTTGTGTTTTGTACATTCTGGCATCGCTGTGAAGTTAGGCAGTCATGTGCCATGTTGATTGCCTTGGGGCACTGTGTTCTGTGGGGTGCACATCGTGCACTGGCGTCAACATTCCCACACAGGTGTGGTATGCACCCCCACCCTTTCCCACCAAGTTGGGGTATTCATCCACCCCAATCATGGCACCAATGCGCTGCCATGGCCCAATCAGGTGACTCACCAAGCAGCCAGGCACGTTGTCCAGCATGTAGCTCCATCTAGCGTGGTAGCGTGGGGTTTCGCAGGACCAGGGGGTCATGTCTTGTTCGGGGGTATCGGGCACCGCAATGTGTGATGTCTTTACTGGCATTTCATACCATCTGGGCGTCAATGGAGCGGTATTGCTTGCAGTTGCGATACGCCACCTCCATTGCATGTGGACAGTTCAATTCCACGTGGGTGCAGTCGAGGGCACCCATGCAATTTGGCATGCCTGCCAGTGCATGGTAGGCAACTCATGTATCCAATATCTCCTGGGGTGTCCGGGGTAGGGATATGTAGTCCCTTGTGTGTTTAAGGAGGGCATCCAGCACTTGTTTGAGTATCTGTGAAGATATGGCCTGTGGTATGCCATGCATGTGCCCCACTGTATGCTGCTACGTGCCTGTGGCAAGGAAGTTGAGTACAGACACTACCTTGAGTCGAGCGGGGATTGCGGGGTGGATTTCTATGTGGCTCACTATGTCGTCATGTGTCAGGTCCACTATGGTGGTGATGGTGTCCCGGTCAAGCCGGTACAGGGTGTGGATCTGCTCTGGTGTGAGGTTGAAGGGGGAGGCTCTGATGCGAGTGATTGGGGGCTGCCGGCGTGGTAATGGTGGCTGCACCGGTAGGGCATGCCGGGCCTGTCGCACCCTCCTTTTCCTCCTGTGTGTCCTCTGTGGTGGTGGCTGTGGTGGTTGTTGTTGTTGCTGTTGTTGTGGTAGCTGCCTTGCATGCAGGGCCTCCGGCTCCGGTAATGCTGCTACTATTGGTGTCATCTTGGTGTGGGAGCGGGTGTGGTGGGTGGGTGGGCTCCTTTTATGCTGTGTCAGACTGCATTGAGTCCACCTGTGCTGATTGTGTGCACCTGTGGCTCTAGGAACCACTGCTCAGAGTTCTTTACTCCTTCTCTGAGATGCCTGTATGTACTCCATGCCGGTAAGGTACTTTACGGCCTTGGGGATGCCGTAATTTACGTGTGCTACTTACTTGGAATCAGCTCCCGTTTACGCCATGCCGTTAATTATGGCATGGTGGGTCGCGCGCGCGACCCAAGACCGAAAATTACGGCATAGTAGTTTACGGTGCTGTAATTTACGGTCTGAGGGGTCGGAATAGCGTGGAGCGGAAAACCATGCCGGTAAAGCATTACCGGCATGGTTTGGACCTTACCTCCAACCTCGGAATGACCCCTATTGTCATTGTTTGAATATATGGGGGAAAACAGTTTGTTAAATTGGGGCAAATGTTTTGAAAACTCTTTGACGGGATGTGTGCTTTACTAAGCACGTCAAGACCAAAGGTCCAATACTTACTACCGACTTCTCCTCACTCGTAGGTCATATTTCATCCTGAATCTTCTAAGGCAACTTGTATTTCAAAAACAGAGCACAGAGTTAGTTTTGTTATTCACTCTTTTCATTAAGTCCCAATTCCGCACTTTTTGTGAGAAAAATGTATTCCTTTTCTTTCTGGGCTAGCAGCACCTGTAGCAATATTTCGATGACTAGTGGGCCTTGTCAGGTAAAGTCGGCATCAACTTCTTGACGACCTCCTGATATCTGGGGTCCGATGAAATTTTCACTTGACCCAAGCCAACCATCTGCTGCGTGACTGCTGAGTCAGTGGGGGCCATCGCTAGGATTTCATCGAGGGTCCGCTGTTTGTGGAGCAGTTTCCTTTTGAAGTATGCAGACTTGCACCCCACGATGAGTTGAGAGTGTAGTGGTTCGTCGTTGAAGTAACCATGGAGTGCTCAATGCTTCATGTGGATACGAAGCCGCATGACGTAATTGCCCATGGTTTCCCCTCGCGCCTGCATAGTTGTATGAAAAATATGTCTCTCGTAGTCCACGATGGTGTGTGGTGCGAAGTATGTGTCAAGTGCTTCATGAATTGCCTGGTATGTCGCCTTTTCCTCATCAACTAATTAGTAGAGGATGTCTCTAAAGGCAGCTCCCACTGCTAAGGTAAGTATATTTTTCTTTCTTTCTTCATCCATGGGGCCCATCACCCCCCCACGTACACTCTGAAGTCCTTCATCCATCGGACCCGCCGGGGTCCCCCAAGTTACCTGTGTCTTGGAGGTCAAACGCTTGGGGCATCTGCCATGGTGTAACTTTTCCATGGCCGTGGGGAAAACCTTCTGAAAGCCTGGCAGGGACTGTGGTTGAGATGTCATCTTCCAACATTGCTGGCCTCTGTGTGTTTCCAGCTTTACACTTCGAGTCTTGCTTTTTGTCTGTGGCCCGTGTGTAACTGGTCGTGTCATTCTCCTGAATGGAGGCGCGTGGCCACTAGGAGGCCTCACACGCCGGAGTATGCTTTTGAAATTCACTGCCGCAGCGAAGGCTAGGACTCTGCTGTGTGAACCGCTTATCACTGCGGTCACGTTGTGGGGAGGATTTACCGTTGCGCCCCACGGTGCAATTACCTGGGCGACCCGGGTCGGGAAAAGAGCAGCTGAGGCGGAATGAAAATGCCACATCTAGCAGAACTGCTCTGGGTCCGTGTCTCCCTCGTCGACAATTTTAATGTGGGAGCAGCGCTTTCACTCTCATACGGCGGTATGCCGTAACATCATGAACACGCGTATAATAAGGAGGCCCACACGGTTGCTGCCAGTCTCAACTCCAAACTTTAATGAATCCTCTAACTTCCCTTTGTCCCCGTCACTTCCCTTCCCTTTGGTCGCACCCATACCCTAACCCTGCCTTCCACATAATGACGGGGCCTGCATTACAACGGACCATGACAGTAAGAACTTCTAATAGAGATTAATGAGAAGTCTGTGAACATAACGTCCTGCCTCATACGTAGTTCATGTAGCAATGAGCAAGAGGCTCATGTTCCAAAACTGTAAACCACTGGTCAGGGCTGGTGATAACTTATGGTGCGAAAGCTATGTTTCGATAACTCCTACAAGGCTGAAACCATTCATCAATACTTTTATATATATTTCCTCTACACTAATACAAGTTGTCCCAGTCTATTCCTGCACTGCTTTTATGAGTATTATATTTGTTTAATGTAAGCGTAACACTGTCATACTCACATAACCCATCCCCAATATCACTAGCACTGTGGTCAGTAAATTGCCTGAAGATTTGCGGACCCTCTGGGCCTAACGATTGTGACAATTGTGATTTCTTTTATTGCAGTGAATTCCTTCACAGTCGCCAGGTGGCAACTTTTTCCAGATTGCTGCTCCAAGGCTCAACACGGGAACACCATCAGCCTGAAGCTTGTGTGATGTTTGATAAATGAATTCATGTCCAGAGAATATGACCAAGGAGGACAGCACGACTGTACAATTAGAGATAGCAATTATCCAATCAAATAACATTCGATGCTTCATTCTGACTGAAAGTCGCCACCTTGATACACTGCTAGCTGATGCTGAGACCAAACTTACATCCACACCAAAAAACAGTTTTTGGGAGAGGCAGGGGTCGTGGAACAGAGCAAGGCACTGACTTAGGCAAAGGAGGATCAAGGCGCTCATTTTAATGCTAAGTTATACATGGCTGAAGTATTTGAGATACTTTTTGTGCATGCTTTGTTGATTTCAAAGGAATACAAATGTCCCAGATGATTTTCTATTGCAAAGCACTATTTGTCTGCTTGCTTACCACAATATTGTTCGTGTATATGCTCACCGTGGCATTGCGTCAGTGGACACGTCACGGATCTGTCATTAATGAGGAAACTAAATTCTGTAAAATGCGGATTAATTATATTCATTTGCGGTATTTGTAACTCCTTCAGTTACATTATGATTACTATTTTAATTTTACACTTGTGGGATTTGTATGTATCCACTTCCATGTCGTCACTTCCTGGGATAAACAACACAGAGTGGTGCCTCACGATACCAGAGTAAATGTAAAGCACATAAACACATTTAATCACAAAGCATATATCAAGTTGAGCAAGTGGCAACAACCGAGAAATCCCTCAGATAATTCACAATAAATGTTTTAATACACATAATATTAAAAAATAGTGGACTTGAATAACCACCTGTGAAACGCAAACATTATAGAAAAATACAAAGAAAAATCGAAATCAGACAGTACATAAATACACGTGTGCAATGTTATACAGCTCAAAGGTACTTAATGACTTATAACCCCTTGGAACATACTCACAATACAAAATATGACAATGTCACGTTGGACTATATACTACAAGTACGGTCTAATGACAGACCGTTACTAGCGGCCAATGGTCACTTACTGGGATGTCATGGGAGCCAAATACCATGTGATATTACTTCCCGCAATATTATTGTGGTCAAAGGGTTACTATCACAGTGTATTAGATTAGGTCCTGGAACAGCAAAGAAATACGCACCACAATGTTTTATTTCTTGTTGCTGTTTCAGCTTTCAATTATAGAACCTGAGGAAGGCCAAGAATTGAGAATAGTATACTTGAGGACCCGAAAACACAGGTTTGCACTCTTTGCAGAAAGAAAACTAGCTTCCTTCACTGGCCCACACACTTCCCTATGGGGCAGGGGTTACAACCAACCTGAAGAAATGTGAAATACCAACTCTAACAATGCAAACGGGAAGAATTTCCCTACTAGCTAAAAAGATCCAATTTGAATGAACAAATAAAACATTAAAGTCCATTGCAGCAAGATGTGCAAATCTCTATTCATGCACATGATGCCAGATGTGTAAAAGCGTTGAGGTTGGAAATATCCAGATGGCAAAATCTGGTCATTGTTGGGAGGACTGCATTCCGATCATGGACATGAACATTTTGTCTCAGTGTTTTTTTTTCCTCTCCCTACCATATTTGTTTTGCTTTCATGCAACTCGGATAGAGTTTTATTTGGGAAATAGTACTTTGGGCACCATAATTGTAGGATGCTTACATTATCCTAATTTAAGCAAGCTCAATAACCCAAGTACCACGGTAGGCCTCAAGCTCCCCTCTTGGGATTGACAGATTAGCTTCCTTTCCTTTGCACCAACCAGCAGAGAAACAGTTTTCAGAAAATGCAGGATATTGGATGTAAAATGATAGCAGACACAGGACTTCTAAACAGTGCAAGGAGATATTTGGAAGTGGCAAAACACCAGAGATCTCTCAGAATTAGAGACAGATTGGTCCCCCAAATGTTAGGACTGCAGCTTTGATACATTGGGTTGCACTAAGGTTAGCCACAGGGTACTCAGATGACCATCATTTGAAAGCCTCTTTGTTGGCCACCCAGCTAGAAGATTCTCATGTGTAGTCTTTGCATAGAGGCATCATGGTATACCAAGAAGTGGTGAGGAACAGAGGTGTTGCTGGGGTGGTGGGGGGCTGAGGTGGCTATAGCCCCAGGTCTTTTGGTTGTAGCCCCGGATTAGCTCAGGGGCTACAACCAAAAGGCTAGCTAGCCCCGAGTCCCGACATTAGGTTAGCCAAGATCTTTTCCAGACCTAGCAACACCCTTGGTGAGGAAATTCACATTGAGTACATATTTATTCAAGGTGCATTATCGTTTTATTCATTTTACAACAAGTACAAGGTCTTGTGAAGGCTTTTTAGCTAACCCTGATTATCAGCATAAGTGATTTATTTCAAAGTCGTGAGACGTACAAACATTAAAAAAAATCATCCTAAAACATGACAACTAATTCAATAATCAGTTCAAATAAGACGTGCACAGCTGGGAATTCAGAAATTCTTGTCAATATGGTATAACATTTTAGTGAATGGAGTCAGCCTAATGATCATTCCCTTCTTTCATAGATGATTATATTTTGGGTCAGTCACAAGAATGGACAAGAATGCCACAAGGACATCCATGAAACACATTGCAACGCAGAAAGAGAACATGCAAAATGTGCTCTGTGGATACAGCGCTGAAGTGTTAAAACTGAATTTTTATGTACACGTTCTACCAGCCTAAAATAAACACACCTGGTCAACCTTATATCGACACTCAAATCCACAACCAACAACTGATCCCCATTGCATGCAGAATCAATGGCCCGACCCTACAGTGACTGGCCTCAATCGTTGGCTTGTCATTTGCTTTTTTTGACATGGGGAAAAAGCTGGAGTGGAGGGTTTCATGAAATTAACGACTATCCTACAGCAATTGGCAATGTTGGTGTTACAGTAAACACGTAATAAAACATATGGGAGTGGGGCACTGCAGGGTGCCATGCAAGTCATGCCTTTTTCGGGGTCCGTCATGCTTAGGTCGTTAGTGGGCCTACACACAATACAGTGTGCACCCGCTGAACCATATTACAGAGTTTGTTGTGGCAGGCAAGGGTGACCCCTAGGGGGGCATGCTACTTCAGGGAGCTGCTGCATGGTGATATTTCATCTATGAAACGTGGCCTAGGGTGCCCTAGGCACCCCTTCTGATAAGATGGCCTGGAAAAACCTGGACTCAGTAATGGAAGTAGACAAAATGCAAGGCAAAACCCACCTTTATTAACATTCAAAATAAAGCAGGGACAGCATACAAGCATAAAATCTTGCGGCTCTCCACATGCTCATCAGTAACAACAGGTTTTAATGTGAAGTTTAGTCATATCTGCAATCTCTGAGGTGAGGGGATTGGTTAATAGGTATATCTATAAGGGTTACATTTCTTATTGGTTAATACTTATCTACTGGCTCTTCCTGGGGCCACCTCTAAATTGATAATATTAAAAATACATCATCTCTATAATAAATCAATGGTTGACTTAATACATACTGGGTGGCCTAGTTTTGGGGATTTCCATTGGTTGGCGCTCTACTGACCAACCTTGAGCAACTGACAGCTCGTCAAGCCATGACCCAGACAGTAGTAGGGGGAGAGGGTTCCACAGGATGCCTTCCATCAATTAAAAAAATATACCAACCCTTTTTCCTATGCCATGAGCCAGAGTGATTGTCTTTGTAGCTGGCCTTGTTTGGTGTCTCATGTCTGGGAATATGCGCAGGGAGTGAGACAGGTGTTCTATCTGTATTTGTTGTTTATGAATAGACAGAGTTCTCCGTTTGGAATAATTTCACCCTCTATTGATTGGGATTTCAGCTAATATTAGTGCAAGTGTTATTATTTCTCTACCACTGGGGACTCTGTTGAGTTATTCATTGTGGGGTCTTCTTAGATGTATGGTTTGTTTGCACTTGGCTCACAATGGTCAGTTGTCCTCTCTCATGTTTTAATTAAGCAGGGAGTATTCATCTGAAGTCTTGGGAATCACTATCTTGTGCCTTTTCTATGGTGCACCTTTTCTATGGTGCTCATACCCTCTCTAATTTTGAGTAACCTTGGCTTAAGTTACAAGCTACTGTCTGAGCTCTAAAAGAATCTGCATTTTGCCATTTCAGCATTTTGAATTCTTGCAAAACCTTGAGGCCTTTCATTTACTTAGAAGCACGAGGCAGCTTCCATTTTGGAAAAGATGACTGCTCGTTACTGCTGGGTTTCTATTTTAATAAACCACATTCACATGTTGTTTGTGTTGGATTTGGCATATATATTGCTTATGTTAGTATTCTTCATGTCTTTATGGGTGCAATGTTAATATTCTTCATTAATAAATGCACATTTGACGAAGTGTATCCCTTCTATTGTGTTGTTTGCACGTTTGCTCTGTGTCTAATGCATGCATATGTATTTTTCATTGTGAGTTTATTTATTCTCATCATTTTTAGTTTGGATCATATTCATATTCAGCAGTACCTGTCTGGGATTTGGGCGGTACGGCTGCCTTAGTGAGCATAATTTCTCAACTGTGCGATATTGATTTGGGCGTGGCTGTAGCTATGCATGATGTATTCATCTGTGCCTCAACATTCCCCCCTCTGGTCGAGTCCTCAACCACACCCTCCTTTATGCCCTCCCTCACAAAGTGCTGCTTGGGTATCCATACTTTGGTCACCCCCTCAGGGTGCCTGTATGTCTGTCATGTTTGTCCATGCGCCAGGTCATATAGCAGCATTCCCCATTGAAATCACAATATACCCAGTGTTCAGTGTAATTGGACAAGCAAACAATGATTCTGGAGGGGCAACATTGTTTCCCATAGTCTGGGCACTAAGTAAGTCATCCATTCGAGTATACTCATGTATGTGAGCATTCAGGTTTATTACTATTACCATTCCAACTTCTTCTTTGGCAGCCTTTTTGCAAATGTTTATTTGAACACAGAAAGCCAGTATTATCAATACTGTTGTTGCTATTAATATTGTGAATGCATTAACCAGCCAGGTAGGTGTCCATGAGAAAAGATAGCTGAACCAGTCCTAATTTTCAGGATCATCCACCTCCTTCACCATCTTTGTGTGTAATTCTGTTATGATATGATAGGTTATTTATAATGTGATCAATACCCAGAGGTTTCTAAGCGCAGACCCGGGGATCGAACCTGTGTTGCTCCGTCTCGTCTTGCTGCTGAGGCGAGCACGTTGCCACTGAGCTATCCTCCGATGACAAGGGTGGTTATGACATCTGTGAGGGTTCCATTTTCCCCGTTGTGGCAGGGAATGTACGTGCAGCAAGATGGCCCACTTTTTACACACACGCCACTCTCCATGGCCTTTATTAAATGAAGGACATACCTATTCTGGAGGGTCATTAGCCGTAACGCTGTCAGCTCCTTCTTTATGGCATTAAATCCCTTCAAAAATGCATTTATTGTTTGCAACAGCTCCCCTCTGGTTATTTGCAACAACTTGGTGCTAGTTTTGGCCTGCAACCCAGGAGCAAAGAAAGACATAAAACATGGTTTTGCTATATTTAACAATTTGTGTCAATCTGGTATGACATCAAGGGCCTCTGCTGATTTAGCTGCAAATAGTTTTCTCTTTTACTGCATTTAAGGCTGAGGGACCTTTTGTTTCTTAAGTGCGTATTGATTTGGGGGAAGTCACCATTTTGTACTTCATTCTGAGGTACCACTAGAGCGAGTGTACTTATTACCACTTTGGAGCACACTCCTCCCCAATTTGGAGGGAGCTTCTTATAGGCTTCATATGTCTTTTTGCACTTTTTATTTTCACCTACTTTTACTGCACCTGCATTTCTTATGCATAGGGAGGCATTCGTCAAGGGTAGTATATGCAGTGGGCCTGCTTCATTCTCTACCCACGTTAACATTCTAGTGTATTTAGTCATATATTCAGGCATTCTCTGTTTACATTGTGGACAACCACTCGTGGCTGCTCTATTAGTACCTCTGCTTTACAACTGATCAGTCCGTCACCCCAGCTTTCTGGGGTAAATAGATGTCTTTCTATTTGTAACTGGTCCTTTTCCCAACATCCAGCTATTTGTCTTCCTCATGTATCAACACAATTCAAAAATGTGCGGTTTTCTTTTATCCATTTCTCTTGTTATCTGTCCTGATAATATATATATATTTTCGCGCTCTGAAACACTTGTGTACGAGCGCGATAGAAATAAAATATCAATCAATCATATAACGTATTACCTCATGTTGTGTGTTGGCAAGTCTCATCGTTGACAGCTCTTTTATCAAAATTATCCAGCTGCAGGCAATCCTCTTTTGTTATCCATTGCATGGAGGCCCTTCTACCCTGAAATTACTCTCTTGTCATGCATGTTGCATGATGTGCCAGGCAATGTGCTGTGCATCCGGGTATTTCTGTCACTATAAACACTCTGGAAGTTTTCATGGTGTAGGGGAGAGGGGAACACACATAGCTGCTCTCATCGGACGTCTCTCCCCCTACTGTGCTCATGTGCTAATACAACACATTTTAAGTGACATGAGCAGCACCAGTAATACACCCCAAAATCATCTAGCATACATCTTTTCATTCTCTTAATCGCTTTAGATCTACAAGGAATTGTTGTGTTACCGTTTCATCTGTCATTGTTACATTCCTGCATACTGGTCAGGTTACATTATAAAGGACCGACTCTCTCGATGCCATACGAATAATAAAGTAAAGGCTATAAAATGTAAACAATGTTGCTATAAGCATAATTGCTAGTGTGTCATCCTTTTGCAAATAATTGGACATGCTACTTCTCCTAAGTTCTAGAAGTGAGTATCTAACAGTATTGAAAAATCCGATTTTTCACCTAAGGAAAGTTTTCACTCTCTTCAGGGAATATATAGGAAAAAAATGGTGTTAAGATCACAAGAAAACTTCTTTCAAAGACAAAATATGCTTTTATGTTGAATAATAACAAAGCGAGGCTAATATTGCAGACCCCTAAAAAGGGGTAAGTGTTCATCAAATAAGATAAGACCATGAAAAATATAATTGCTACAGGAAGCATTTGCTACTCTTCATCGTCCTGTTAAGTGTCATGCTTTGTTTCATGCCAATGTAGTGCAAGAATTTGTGCTTAGTTGTCTGCATATCTATAGGGAAATCAATGTCTCTACTCTTCTTGCTGCTGATTGTTTCTCGTCATGGATCTCGTCTGGACCCTTCCCGTTTCCTCTTCACCTTCATGCTCTTGGTTGGCTGGCAGTGGGGTCTCTTGTTTGAGAATTTTGACTTCACTGAGGTGTAGCCAAGCACACCTTTCTCGAGGCTTCACTGCTGTCTGTGCAACTGCTTCTACTATAAAAGGTCCATTAAGACGAGGCTTGTGCCACCATCTAGTGAAGTTTTTGCAAGGCACTAAATCTCTGGGGAGCAAAACGAATTGCTTGAGCAAGGCTGTGGGATCAGTTTTTTTGTCTGCTTAATCTGTCTTCTCGGACCCCCAATACTGCACTCAAAGCTGTTGAGACATAAATGTAACACCCTCCACCATAGCAGTCAAATAATCATGCATTTCTGTTCCCAATACAGTAGCAGTATGAGGAGCAAGGGGTATATGCATTCAGCGTCCCGTCACCAGCTCATTTGGAGTCAGGTGATGGTCACAGCCAGCCTAATTATGTAATGCAAACAGGGCTAATGGAAGGCAATGGAGCCATCCTTTTTTCAGGGTCACCATTAGTTTGCAATTTGCCCCATTAGGATGCTGTTGAGATGTTCACAAATACCTTTTGCTTGTCGTTGGTAATTGTCCAAAACAGTGTGCCTAGTACCAACAAGAGAGTAGTTTGTTTCAATACTTCTATTACAAAATGCAGTCCGTCGTCAGATCCGAGCACACTCCCTACCTTGGGAATAGCTCACAAATGATGAACTTTTCAGCGCATGTGGCATCTGGATGTGTGCATGGACCTGCTTCAATCGGGAAAAGGGACAAACGACTACTAGCATGCACCTGTAGCCATTGCAAATTTGGAGCAAATCTACATAATTGATATGCAAATGATGAAATGCGGTATTGCTCCTCTCTCTGTTCACAAAGTGTGCCCAGCTGTGAATTGTTGACACGTCAGACAGTTTACAATGACATTTGTGACATGTGCTGTCAAGTTTGGGACAGACCAGTCCTCCAAAATCAATACTGCAAGGCATTCTCTTGATGAGTGTGCTGGATGGTGCACTTGGTCTAGTGCTAGTTTGAGCAGCCCTAGAGGCATGACTGGTTTCCCGGTGTCCCGGTGCTGTCCACCATGCATCTGTTTGTGGAGGACAATGAGCACCCCTTTCGTTTTCCATAATTCTTGCTCTTCTGGTGGTGCTCTTCTCTGTAATTCAGTCATCTGTGCTATGGGTAGTGTATTAAAACCCTCCTTCATTACCATTTTTCATGCACATGTGTATTTGTACGGTACAGTCACAATATTAGATTTCAGAAGAATATGCTACTCTTTTTACTTCAAGTTCGGCAGCCTCATTGCTGTGAGAAATCAAATCTGCACCTCTGGTGTGCACTGCACTCTTCACAGTGATGGCCGATGGGAGTTGGAGTGAGTCTATGAGCCTGTCCAATAGCGGTGCATGCTGCAGTGGCATGTCATCTCTGCGTAAGAAGCTACGCCTCTTCCAATGGGACAATCCTGTGTGTATTGTTGACATCACATAGGCAGAGTTGGAATACACTGTTACCGCCTCATCTTCTTACGCTCTGTGTGCCAAAAGTAGTGCTACCAATTTTGCTGCCTGTGCCGAGAAATGCGATGGAAATCTTGCACTTATCACTGTTGCACAGCTGCCATTCAGTTCTGCTTTCACCATTGCTGTCCCAGTATGCCTTTCGCCTGTGTCCTGGTCTATTGACTATGACCCATCGATGAAAAGAATTGTCCCGACTGATAGGGCATTTTCTTTAACATGTGGTATCTCATCATAGTATTTAGTGTAGTTAGTACATTCATGCACATTGTCTTCTTCCTTCACTGGTTCTGCTATGAATCGGGCTGGGTTCACTGCTCTACATCTAACATTTTTGATCTATGGGTTTGATATAATCACCTCATAGCCAGAGGCACTCTGTGTGGGCAATGTGCTTTTGGACTTTGAGGATAGCAAACAAGGCATGCTCAACATATAATGTTACTGTGCAGCCCATTGTTATGCTGGTGGATTTGTCACGCATGAAGGCAGCTGCCGCCAACGCTTGTTCACATGGGTAATGGCTTCTCATTACCAGTTCTAGGATCCCACTGTAAAATGCTAGTGGCTTGTGCTCCATGGTAGTTCTTTGTGCAAGGACAGCTGTCATCACTACTCCATTTGTATGAGAAAATAGAAAGAATTATTTATTATAATCAGGGGTCCCTAACACGAGTGTTCTACTGATTGCTAGCTCCCGTTCATCAAAGGCATATATCATCTTGCCTGTCCTGTCCAAACTATGTTATTGTTTTCTTTCTGTGCTTCTTTCAGTCCTTTTATAAGTGGTCTTACATATGTGCTGTAGTCAGAGACCCATGCCCTACAATAGTTACAAAGGCCTAAGAATTGCTGTATCAATTTCACTGTGTCTGGTCTGGGTGTCTTTATGGTTGCTTCTGCTCTTTCAGGTGTTACTTTCCTTCCTTCCTGTGATATTAGCTGATCTATGTATAGGACTTCTTCCTGGCAATATTGCATTTTCTCTTTGTCAACCATGTACCCTTTCTCTGCCAATACTGTCATCAACTGTATTGAGCCTCTTCTGCACCCTTCTTCTGTCTTGCTGCACACCAAAATGTCATCTACATATTGCATCACTGTACTGTCAAGTTAGATGTTTCCCAAGTCCATCTGAAGCATTCGGTTGAAAACCGAAGGTGACTCGCAATACCCCTGGTGTAATCGAGTATGTTTCAATGTAATCCTGTGATAGGTAAATGAGGTCAAATCTTGAGACTCTCCATGGATTGGGATCAAAAAGAAAGCATTCTTTAAGCCAATCACTGTAAATTATTTTGCTTTGGATGGAATGTTACACAATAGTGTGGCTGGGTTTGGAACTAATAGGAACTCTGCCTCAACAATATTCTTCAGGGAGCGTAAGTCCTGGATAAATCTCTATGAACCCGCCTGTCACCTTTTTCACTGGGTACACCGCTATCTTACATGGGGATTCTCATGGCACCAATATCTCTTGTCATATTATGGCAGAAATGGTGTCATAAATGTCTTTGTCTGCTTCTTTTGACATTGGATATTGTCTCACTCTCTGTAAAATAATTCCTTGCTTCAATTTAATTTTGACTGTCCCTACTCCTTTCAATAGGCCACCATCATATGGACTGCTGGTCCACAATACACTTGGTACCTGTGCCAAATGTTCCTGGAGAGGGATGGTACCTCTTTTTACCAGTGACAGTCTCTGGGGTATTTCTCTGTTTTAAAGTTTGAGCTGATATGTAAGACTTATATTAAACATCACTTCATCATCTGAGTCATCATCTGTAAACAAGCATTCATCTGTTAGGTCAGTCAGTCTGTATACTTCATCAAGACCTATCACTGTTCTCCAGTTTATTCCTTCCTCTTCAACTCTGTGCAATATTACTCGATCTTCCCTTACTATTGCTTCTTCCAGTTCTATTGTAATCACCTGCCCTTCCTTCTCGTCCATGTGCACTTCTGGCCTGAAGAAAAATGCTGTGGGTAATCGTAGTAGTCTGTCCTGTATTCTAAGAAGCCATGTTAATAATATGTGTACCACATAAAGGGATATTTCTGGGTCTAATGGTATGCCTCTTTGTACTTTTTTACCATAGAATGCTGTTAAAAATTCCTGTGCATTTACTTAATGAGTCCCTGGGGTTGAACATATTATCCCCTGATCAGTAACTGATATTGTCATGTTTAATTTTCTCATCAAATCTCCCCATAATATATTCACTGGTGTCTTACGGCAGTACACCAGAGGCATGGACAGGTCATGTTCCCCAATAGTGATATGTAAAGAGTCTGTATAAGGAGCCGTAGTTGTCACCCCAAAAAAACCTTGTGCGTTCATGGTGATGCCTGACATTGGGAATTTCCCTTCTCTAACACAAGATTGAGTCACCCCTGTATCTACAAGGAAGGAAAAAAAATGTTGTCACCTATGGTTGCTCCAACTCTCAGTTCCTCTGGTGGATTGGGTGTAACTGATAGGATGGAACTGTGATAAATCATGCAGAGTCATCATCAAACCCCAGTCTAAAGTCTCCTCCCATGTGGCCAGGGGAAGGCAGCCACTACCTGATCCTAACACTGGGGGTGGTATCAGGAGGGAGGATCACATGGAAGGAGACGGCTATCAGGTGGAAGTGGCCTATACACATCAATACCTCACCAGGATGGTTTAGAAGCCGCTAAACGGCTTATACTTAAAGAATACACTGTGAGAGCAAACAGGCAGTTTATTATTGAAACATTCTACACAATAGCTATTTTAGGTATGATAACAAATACTATGCACACATTTCAGGCACAGCTATGTGCTTGGTGATGGCACCAGTTTATGCGAACTTTTTTATGTGTTACTTTGAAAAAAGATACATCTTGGAGAGTACCAATTGGTCAAATCACCTTATCTGGAAGAGGTACATAGATGTCATTTTTGGGATGTGGTCTGGTACCAAATCCCAACCATTAGAGTTCTTTGGATACCTCAACGAGGTGCATCCTCGCATTACATTCACCCTGGAGACATGAGAGCCCTATTTGCATTTTTCAGATGTAGAGCTAATGATAACAGAGACTGATCTGGAAACAATTATATACCTCAAGCCCACAGATGCTAATAATGTTCTACATTGCGCCAGCTTTCATTCCAGACAGATGACGCAGCCCCTTCCATTGGTCAATTCTGGCGCATGAAAATAATAACGACAAACACAATATCTCTGGAGAATGAGTAGGCAGATCAGAAAGAAAAATATATGTTTAGAGGGTATCCAGCCAAGGTTGTAGAACTAGCTAAGCAGAAGGCTGACACTGTTGACAGAATGACACTGCTACATCCGAAACCTACAGATAAGGGAATTCCCTTACTATACATATCAGAACCTTTGAGACAAAGCATGCATCTATTTAGAATCATCTGCAACAAGTGGAAATATTTACACCATGATCCACAACTCAAGAAACTGTTTCACAGACCTGCTATGATGGCCTATAGGAGGGGTAGAAACCCCCGAGATACACTAGTGAGAGCCAAAAGGAGTCGTCCAGACATGCAAATAACTTTATCCACATGCAAAAAGGGGACATTCCCCTGCCTTCAGTGCAGCAATTGCAATACCTTCATCAAGGGCAACACCATTCAACACCCTCACACAGGACAGAAAATCGCATTAAGAGATTTTGCAACTTGCAACAACACTGGGGTTGTATACGCAATAACATGTCCATGTGGTTTCCTGTATGTGGGCCAGACAAGTAGATCTGCAATAGAAAGGTGGTTAGAACATAAATCTAATATTCACATTCAAAATCACCAGTGGATAGACATTTCAAAGAATGTAGACACAACTTGTCTCAAATAAGATTCATGATTTTGGAAGTGGTTTGAACCTCTGCCAGAAAGGGGGGACAAATCCCAAAATGAAGATGGAAATACACTTGATCCACCTTTTGTATAAAGTGCATCGGAAAGGAATGAACAAGGAGTTCAACCTACATTGTTTTCTATGAAATGATATAAAGTAACTACATCTTATGTACATATTGCTTACAATGTATGTTTTATCTTTTAGTTTGTGTTTTTGTTTTTTGAATTGTATTATTGTTATTTCTTTACTTATAACTTGTTGAAGATAACCAATGGGGCATTGCATTCCTGTTAATTCTTCATTGTATTAACTATTTTGTTCCACAAGCATGTTTGCTTACTTACTGTGTGATTTCTCATCGATGAACATGTACATAGACACAAACAAAAAAGGAATGTGGGAATCTTACTCTTCTGCGCAAAACACTAATTGATAGAATAGGTACTCGAGCAGTGAAAATGCTACTCCTTTAGATGGATGTGGTATATCAGCATGGACCAAAAACCCAACGGCTCAAAATCCCATATGAGCCTCACAATAGAAACTAAAGGGATTTATAGGGTGCTGTCCAATGCGCCTACCACTCAAAATTCTAGTTTAATACAGTATTTTCATAATGTGCTCGATCTTGATGTGCTCGATCTTGCCAACAGGTGTTTCAACCTTAACAACTTCAGATCTTCATCAGGGATGGTACAAATCAGATAATATCATACAATCAAGATTGATTCCAACATTCAAGAACACAAAATATGTTTTCTAATTGTAAATAAATGTATTACCGACCAGACAGTCGATCAGCAATGCGTTACACAGCGAGGGGACAGTTATGAAAAGGAAAAAGAATTAAACAAATGCAATAATGTTTTTGAACAGTGATATTTCCTCACAATTTTTTGAAATTCCATGTCTAGTATTCCCATCAATGTGATTAAATAAACAATATATTGGGTGACAGTACGCGTTGCCTGGATACTATGAATCAAAGTGTTCACTACTCACCAATAATTAAGTCAAGCAGAAAAGGTTAAAATTAGAAAACCAGAGTGCATGTGATGGAAGCCACCAGTTACATGTTTTAATATCAGAATTGATTGACAAATGGATGAGGACAGGTTTACTAACAGATGATGATAAAAGATATTTGAAAGTTGAGAACCAAAACTGCCCACCATCTATTTCTTACCAAAAATACATAAAGAGTTTGAAATTATACCAGAGGGTAGACCTATTGTACATGGGATAGGTTGCATCACTCAGAAATTCTCCAAAAATATATAGATGCAATACTATCTAAAGAAGTTCCTAAATTACCAGCTTATTTGAGGGACACAATGCATTTACTCCAATTGGTTGAAAACTTTGAATGGGAGGAGGAGTACTGTCTTGTGACATTAGATGTCAAAGCCTTATACACATCAATACAACAGCGATTTGTATTTAAAACAATTGAACATACATATGCAAATAGATCAGCATTATACATGTTGCATATTATGATGATCAAAGACATGTTGGAGCTTACTTTGAGAAATAATGTATTTCTATTTAATGAATGTTTGTATAGACAACTAAGTGGAGTAACAATGGGAGCTAACTATGCGTCCTCATTGGCCAATCTTTTTATGGGTTTCTTTGAAGATATGTATATCTACTCTGACAATGTATATAGACCAATGATTACGCTGCGCTTTATTGATGATGTTTTTTCTAATTTGGCATGGTGATAAGGGTTTTCTTCTCGAATTTGTGAACTATTTGAATGCTAATGATATGGGTATATAATTCGCCTGTAATATTGGTATGACTCAAATTGAATTTTTGGCTATCACTTTATATGTGAACAATAACCAAACCATGTCTAAAACGTTTAGAAAACCAACAGAGGTAAATTCTGTACTGCTAGCAACTAGCTGCTACAAATCAAGTGTCATTAAAAATATGTTGTTTTCTTGAATGTTGGAACCAATCTTGATTGCATACTATTATCTGATATGTACCATCCTTGATGAAGACCTGAAGTTGTTAAGGTTGAAACACATGTTGGCAAGAACGTGCACATCGAGATCATACACATTATGAAAATATTGTATTAAATACAGAGCTTGTCAAATTAAGGCCTCATATGTATTGCTTGCATTTAAACTTTGAGTAGTAGGCGCATTGGACAGGCCCCTATAAATCCTTTGAATGTATATAGACACACATATGTACAGTGAGTTTCTACTGTGTCATAGATATATTTTGTGGTATTTAAAGTTTGCTAGTTAGACCTCTCTGTATCAATATAAATCATGTAGGATCATTACACATTGATATTCCCAGTATGATATAGACCCAAGATATACTGTTATATCTTTCCTACAACTGTAGGTATCAATTACTGTCTAGTGGGATCATTAGCTTTTTTCTACTTTTCAATATATATGTTCTTTCACATTGTTTTCTCTGTTTGACACAAGATACTATTATCCATCTTTCAGCAGAACTGAGACCTCTTAAGAAACGCCTGGTTATTGAGTTCCGCTTCACACTAAAATTCCCCCTAGTTTTGTAGTTCTTATCTTTTCCTCGTGACAACAAGCCCACGGTGGCCATCTCATATCCACATGCACATCTCATATGCTGCATTTATCTATTTACCACTTCTAATATAAGCTCATGTATGATGTTAAGAATATGGATGTTAAATACATTTAGGATATTGGCTGCATGCGTTTACATCATATCGCGAGTATTCTTTTACAATTTCTTTCATTCTTCGTTCTATGTGTTCTCAGGTTAGTCTGTTTTCTTGAATGTCTACCGTCACCATAACAACGGCTGACAGTATATTTAGTCCTTTGTTTGTGTTGAAAACCATTACTTCGGTTACCATATAGACACAGGATCCACAATGGGACCTTTGTTTGCTTGCTTCCCGACATACAAGACACTCTTCCTCGCATGAGGGGTACAATGTGATTTTATACTTGCTTTTTTGCAATATGCACACATCTCAGCTATTTACTCTTGTGCTATCAGCTAGACTGATTTTTAACATAGATTTACAGCTCGTCACTTCAGTGCCCTTCGCAGTCTCCATGGTCTCCATACAGAAACTCGACCATCCATGACCTTCCCATTTCTACAGACGGACCCGCAGTTTATATCCCGTTCTCATATATTACGGGTACAAATTTAGACACACTTTTTGAAAAATATACATGTCTTTTAGAACTTTTTAGGAACTAAAAAGGTCACATCATGTGCTACTTTTCCAGGCTGTAAATAATATTCTTTTCATACATAGTTGTTTAACCATTGTGTAAAAAGGAGATTAGAGATTAGTGGGTTTGATACAAATACTGTGCGCTCGTAACCATTCTGTAATAAAAGAGATATTGAGAGTTGTGGTCTGGCAGTGAGGACCCCAAAACAAAAAATCCACCCACTAGGGATTAAATCATGAAAAACATAAAGGATGGCGTTTTGGGATAACAGCTCGCGCTCAGGATGCAAGTGTTAAAACTGGTGTTTGTCTTTAGATTCAATGTCCACAAAGTCCATTAGTTAGATGTATATGTTTTGTCAAAAGAACATAAAATCAAGTCCTCTTAGCTTATGTAGCTAGATTTATTTTTTGTCAAAAGACATCCGAAACGTGTTTCGACCACCTGGTCATTCTCAAGGCTGAGAAATATAATTATGACCAAGAACATAAATGCGTATCACGAAATTACAATTTAACATATATAATAAATAAATATTAAATAAAGCAAACCAAACATACCACATGAGAGGTTTCAAGCGGAGAATTGCAACGTCATGGTCAGGCATTAAGGGAAAAAATGAGTTTAAAAGAAATGTATAAAGATATGGTACTATATTATCATGATAACAAATAATTAACAAGTTGTTACTTAAGAGAAAGTGCTCTTTTGAAAATCATGAATCGATAGAAGAGGTCCAAAATGGAATATTTGTGTGGTTCACTGTGCATAAATGGGTTGTGAGCCCTGTGCGTGATTGAGTGTCCTTTGGGAAAATATCTATGAAAACCAATCACCCTGTGGTGCATCACACATTTAGTGGAAACTGCACACCATGTGCGTAATTATGGTATATCCCTGTGGTGAAAGAAAGTTGCTACTGAATAATGAAAATGGGGCTTACCCTATTTCTTAGTCGTACACTTCCTTAGTCTAAATACAAATGAATGAAAACCAGCTGTGAGTTGGAAATGCAAAGTAATGTCTCCATATCAACAAACGTCATTAAGTGCCAATAAATGAGACCGAAACATACCTGAAGGACAAATGAATCCCAAAAACAAATGTTTTGTGTATGTCTTCCACTGGATGTGTCAGATGATTCGGTTATATCTGTGGCAAAGTATTTGTTCAAGTTGCATTGTTCCACTTTGTCTGTAAATTGTTCGATAAAATTGCATCAAATAACCATCCAATGTATCAGAGGCTAAACTAATTTTTAAAAAAAGGCCCTTCCATCAGTCTTAGAGATTGAATAGTATCTGTGAGCAAATCACTGCGTGGAGTTCCATGTCTAATTCATTCAGGATAGTATCATCTCAAAGTTATCCAACACATCCGTGTTACATTTAACCAGAAAGTGTCAAAAGACACTCTGTTAAAGCGCACACAAGATCTAAAACAATCGCTGAAAGGTACACGTGACCTTTATCAAAATAATTTCAAAATAATTTCTCTTTAATTTGATACGCATTTATGTTCTTGGTCATAATTACATAGGAAATTATGCTCTATTTTTCTTTACATAACACTACCGTAGTTACATCTTCCTCAATACTCACCATTGTATACTAACCATTGTCTGGTTACTTCTTCTATAAACACACTACTATGACAAGACCTCTCGAGCCATAGACTCTCTTCAAGAGGAAGTCCCGTGAATATGTTTAGGCAGTCTTTTCTTTATTTCTGCACTTGACTCGGTTCCATTAACCGTCACACCCCAATGAGGCGTATGCTGTGCATTTTTCACCATTAACAGATCACACAGGGTATCATTATGATTTAGGGTTTCTCTCCTTTGACATGACTGTTAATTCACATGGTTGGGAATGATCCCCCTAAACATTTGCTTTATCTTGGCACTATATCACTATTGTTTATAGTAATATGACTGAGGCAAAAGTTGGATAGATGTTCTATAGAACGTTCTGTACTTTTAACTATGTTTTTGCCCTGAAGATCTAAATAAGTACTAACACACTATCAACATTTGAAATTGCATTTAAACTTGAAGAACATAGTAATACATTGTACTGACAGACTGTGAAAATTATATTGTAGAAAAATGAAATGTACCTGAAGAAGGGAACCTGAATCCTGAAACGTGTTGTGCTGACGACTACACATATAAAGAAAAATAAATTTCACACAGAATTGACATTGAATTGTATTACTGTTACCACAGAAATACATTGTTAAATGATGTATAAGCCTTTTGGAAGCTATATACTGTTTATATAATTTTGGCTGATCTTTACAACATGAAGGTGTGCAGGGGATGGGAGCGTCCGATCCTATTGGACACTTTTCAGTTGCTCTGTTTCCAACCCAGTGTCATGGAGTCCCATACAATTGTTATTGGTTATGTATAACACGCTTAATACCCAGAGGTTTCTAAGTGTGGACCCGGAGATCGAAACTGTGTTGCTCCATGTCGTCTTAGCTATCCTCCCTGAACTCCATGGAGGGGATTTCCGGTAATACCGGCAGTTTTCTGCCAGTGGGGCCTGATTCACCACTAGCTCTTGACTGGGGGTAAATCAGTGGCCCCCACTGGAAAACGTATAGTTTTGCGGTGTGGTAAAAGTGTTGGTCACAGAATCCCCAGCACTTTTACCGGCACTTCTCCACACCACAAAACTTGTAATGCGGCCCAATGTGTGTCTTAATTCCCCCATTGGTCCAATGACCATTAAATGATTGTCTGGTGAGGGGTTCAATAAGACCAACATTAGAGTTGGACACAGCTTTCCAACATGTTAGACCTGACACTTATGATGGCATTGTGGCTGAGCAGTCTGGCTTCACTCTTAGGAGGGGAGAAGACTGGTTGAAGGGACAGCTAATCACAGATGAGTACACAGTAAAGGTAAGCCTACACAATATATGTACTGAAACATACACTCTTTATTATAAAGTCGTCTATAAGGGAGAATTTATACAAAGGTAAGTACTATAAAAAGAGAACACACGTTAATTGTTTTAAGTAAAGGATCTAAAAAATATCAAACTGAATTAAAACCAGTAGCGAAAAGACAGCACCTTTACATGGCTTTAAAAGTAAATTGCAATAATTTTGTACATCTAAGGCATCTTCACCCTTTTCCCATCCCCTTATCCTCTCCCCACTCCTTTTCCTTCATAGACTGAGGTCTGGATAACCCAGGCGGGGGCACAATATGGCAATCTCCATACAGGCTAGTTGCTCTGAGACCATTACGGTGGGGATCTAATGGCCCTGTAACTTAAAATGACATTACATAACATAGAAAGGCATAGACAATGACAGATACGCATTATAAATCAACTGAGTACTTCAGGACCTCCTAAATGACAGTGAATGCATACTTACAGATAGGTAATGTCACAAGTACGTGTTATGGTAATACATGCACGAGTCTCTTTAGAACCTCGTGCATGTATATTCCATTTGAGAGTGCCTCGCCAGTTGGTGCCTCCACTGTGCCTACCCCGGGGGCCTCGAATAAAGCTCTTACTCACCTCCATTTAAGTGTGCCTCTTTATTACAATGGCGACGAGGCACCGTACCCCGAGGCCCCGGGAGCGTATCATGCCACCTGACTGCGAGCACAGCCCCCCCCTTCCGCTGCCGCCGACTTCTGCTGACAGCTGACAGGCAGGCCGCTGCGGGCGCTGCCAAGAGAGGCCTCGACATCCTAAAAATCCCACCCTGGACCAAGCCACGGAGATAGCAAGGAGCATGGAATTGGGAGATCGATGCATGAGGGAAAGACGTGACCACACGACCAGTGTGGAGATCAAATGTGTCAGCCCCGAGTCCGAGCCTTACGAGCCTCTAGTAGCAGCAGTAAGAAAGGCTCCGCCATCAAGGGGTTCGAAATTTGGCTCAAACAGAGCGAGGCCATTCAACTCCCAGAATCCAACGCGCTGCCAGAGGTGCGGATGGTACAAGCATGCAAATCCTGACAAAGAATGCCCCGCCATCGCTATGGAGTGTTATAAGTGCAGCCAGATTGGACACTTTGCCAAAGTCTGCAAGAACACACGGGGAAAGACAACCAGATATGGCGATCTCACCAGGCGACCTTTCATCAGACCGTCCTCTGTGAGAGTCATTGAAAGCAACCAAGAGCACAATGACATGTTATCTATCAGTCCAATGCAACAAACGGTACAAATACTCACTGTAACATCCCAACAACAGAGCAACGGTCCCTGGGTCAAAATGCAAATCAACGGCATATCATTACCCGTAATGGTAGACACTGGCTCCCCCTACACCATCGTGGATCTCAAGACCTTTTTGAGTGTACTCTCTGGCAAGATACATGACCTGCGAAGAACTTGTGTAAGAGCTACCGGTTATGGAAAAACACCCATCGAGATAATGGGATATGTGTGGGTGAACCTCAAGTTCCATGACAGAGAAACATATTGCAAACTCTTTGTAGCCAAAGATGGCTCCTCTGTTGTGGGATGGGAAGAACAAGCCGCCCTTCGAGTAAGAATACACCCTGGAGAAGAAATCCCTGTGCTGAGTGTGCTCAATAATGATATGGACATCAAATATAATCTAGCAAAACAATTCCCCAAGGTGTTCTGCGACAAGATTGGACTCCTAAAAGGTTTCCAACACAGAATAATCCTCAAAAGAGGTGCTGTCCCAGTGGCCCACCGAGTCCGCAGTATTCCCTTTGGAACAAAAGAGGCGTTGAAGAAAGAACTTAAGCGCCTCTGCGATGAAAATATCATACAGCCCATCGAGAGTTCAGAATGGCTTGCCCCTATTGTCTTAGTAAAAAAACCGGACGATTCCATAAGAATGTGCGTCGACTTGAGAGACCTAAACAAAAACATATGGGTTGACAGACACCCACTTCCCAATATATCTGAACTCCTATCGACCATGAAACCTGCAAAATACTTTACAACTCTGGACCTCTCCTCAGCCTATCACCAGATAGCTTTGGAAGAGAGCTCAAAGAACCTAACATCTTTTGTCACACCTCTCGGTGCATTCATGTTTAACAGAATGCCATTTGGACTCGCTTCAGCCGCAGCAGTCTTTCAGAGACTCATGTCACATCTATTTGGAGGACTTGATGGCATACACTGCTTCCAAGATGATATCCTCATATCAGCCAGTACAGAAGAAGAGCACAACGCAAAACTTGTGGGTGTCCTACAGGTCATACAAAAAAGTGGGCTCACACTCAAATTAGAGAAATGCAACATAAAGTGCGACCGAGTTTCATACCTGGGCCATTCCATTGACGCCAACGGCATCAGCCCCAAGAGGAAACTCATGGACACCATAATGAATATCGCCGAGCCTCAAAGTAAAGACCAATTAAGGAGTTTCCTCGGGATGACAGAATACTACTCCAAGTTTATAAACAACTATGCTGATAAGACCAAAAACATGAGGAACATCTTGAAGAAGGCAGCCAAATTCATATGGTCCACTGAATGCAAGAACGAATTCGAAGAAATCAAATTCCAAATTAACCAAGCTCCAGCCTTAGGAATGTTCGATTGTAAAGCCAAAACCATCATATCCGTAGATGCAAGTAAAACCGGACTGGGTGGTATCCTGGAACAGCAACAAGATAAGAACATCGTGACGATCGCATTCGCATCGAGAGTACTGAGGGGAGCCGAACTAAACTATTCCACAATTGAGAGAGAAGCTCTGGGTCTGAGGTGGATTCTTCAGCATTTCAGGAACCTAATTTGGGGCTTACCCGTCATACTGAAAACAGACCATAAACCTCTAGTAAATGTCCTTCAGTCCAAAACCCCGCACCTTATATCACCGAGAATAAGACGTTGGTTCCTCGACATCATGCAATACAACCTCCAACTATGCTATACTCCTGGTCCACAAAACCAAGTAGCAGATTGTCTTTCCAGATTATCGACCAACATCGACACTGAGATTGCATCTCCAGATGAAGACATCATAGCTGTCGTAAACCCTGCCATCTCGAGAGACGAATGGAAAATTAATGCCAATACTGATCCAGAACAGCGAGAAATCAGGGAAGCGATAGCTAATGACTGGGTGGAAACGGGAGAGGCTTTAACTACCTTCATTCCCTTCAAGGAAGAATTATCAATGGACGATGAGCATATCTTCAGAGGCGATCGAGTAATCCCACCCACCCAACTCAGAACAAAAGTACTCCAACTGGCACACGAAGGTCACCTAGGAAGGAGCTTGACGAAAAACAAGTTGAGAAACAACTATTGGTGGCCAGGAATGTGGAAAGAAGCAGAAGAACTGGTCAAAAATTGCTCCACGTGTGCCATGACTGACAAGTCCAAGATCTTAAGAAAGACCCCCTTACAGCCTATTGAACCTCCCAAACATGTGTGGTCTAAACTGGCAATCGACATCATGGGTCCATTCGAGAACCTCGAAACAGTCAAAGTATATATCATAGTACTTGTCGATTACACCTCTAAATGGACAGAATGGGGAATAGCTGAGGACAATGTGATCTCAAAGAAAGTCACAGATTTCCTGACAGAGATCTTCAACAGGGAGGGAGACCCCAAGGAAGTGGTTTCGGACAACGGGTCTCAGTTCATGTCTATGGAATTTGGGGAATTCCTCAAGAAAAGGTCCATCAGCCACATAACAACATCTTTGTACCATCCAATTTCCAACGGACTTGTGGAACGCATGAACAGGCTCATGAAGAGCGTAGTTCAACTGGCCACGGCCAACAACCTCCCGTGGAGAGAAACCCTCAAAGAAGCTTTACATGCGTATAGAACAACCCCACATACCACCACAAACATAGAGCCCTTCACCCTCATGCGAGGTAGGGTTGCAACCAACCGATTTAGACCGGCGTGGATGTTCTTATACACGGGAGAAGCAAGGGTGAACATGGATCTACTTCAAAAGACAGTAAGAGAAAAACAAGCAAAATACAAACGACAATACGACTCCAGACATGGAGTAAAAGAGATGATGGTTCGTGAAGGAGACTGGGTATGTGTCAAAGAACCGAAGAAAACTCTCAAGGGTGAATCCATCTTCAGACCTCCACAGAGAGTTGTGAGTTGTCATGGGAGGTCTGTCATCCTCGATGATGGAAAGAGATGATCTCATAAAAGTAACAAAAGACATCCAAAAGACCAGCATATCTAAGGACAACAGTCCTGACAGACCATCACAACACACCTCACATTCCCTAAGAGAATCCCTCCGTGAACATGTGGACAATGATAGACCTCACTCCATGCATCAAGGAGTCCCCACTGGAAGAATGTGTCAAGATTAGTCAGGCGAGTACAAAGGCAGCGAATATGGCAAGGGAAATGTGCACCCAGGAACTACGACTCAGGTATGCTAGAACCCAGGAGTGCAAATAGAGTGTGACA
This sequence comes from Ambystoma mexicanum, assembly GCF_040938575.1. Taxonomy (NCBI): domain Eukaryota; kingdom Metazoa; phylum Chordata; class Amphibia; order Caudata; family Ambystomatidae; genus Ambystoma; species Ambystoma mexicanum. Next base: position 916,598,974 of record NC_090931.1, read on the forward strand.
TCAAAACCAATATATAAAAAGGGATGTGGGGTAAGCACCTGACCGCGAGGAAAGTCGGCAAGCGCCTTACCCCCAATTGCTGTTACAGGTACTGACAGCGCTAAACCCACGTGGAGGGCAAGCAATGACAGGATCTGTGTACTAACACTCTTGATGGTATTACATAAGGGAACTTAAGAACTGTACTCACGAGGACGAGATAAACCTCTTGAATGTCAGCTAGCCCACGAATCCTGTTGAAGAAACTGGGACCCAGAAAGGCTAGAACAGCAATGGAAGGAAAACTAAATACCTAAGTGGGAATAGTGTCTACAAAATAGTGAGGAAAACATAAGCATTCACACAGGAGCTAGCTACTACCGCACACCACACCTAATAATCAAAGGGAAAATAAATGCAGAAGTGCAGTGGAAAACATGGAATGGATCCTCTAGAAAGTAAGGATCAGGAGCAGGGAAAAACGAAATAACCTATGCAAACTTCTCCCTACCCCTCCAAGGAAAAGACAGGAAACTAAACTAAGAGGAAGGCTAAGGCAAATGGGTAACAGCAGCAAAGGACAGAGTCAAAGAAATATAGAACACAGACAAACTGGGCTGCATCTAAAAGGGGAAAGCACTGAGAATTGCTGCCTGCAAACAGGGGAAGACAAAAAGGGAAATCAAGGGAGCAGAAATCAATTAGCGCATGAATCCGAAATTCAGGGCGGAGGAAACAAGAAAACAGGAACAAGGAAGTAGGTACAAAGGCAAGGAACCAGGAACCAGGGACTAGTCAAAAACAGGAACACTGCAAACGATGACCAGCGCTGGACTGAAGTAAGACTGAGGCTTTTAAAGCTGCTTAACGAGCACACGCCTCGGGTGTGCTGATTGCTGCACCTGTCGCCACAGCTGTTACCTATCCTCCACCCAACCTTGTGTTGCAAGGGTGGAGGTGGAGCAGTGGGCCAGGCATTCTGGGAAGCATAGTCATTTGGTTAAAGAAGCATGCTGGCTGCCAAAAACCTGGAATGGATCCGGAAGGGAAGTAGCTGGGAAAATAGGGATTTAGCGCTCCCAAATCATCACAGCACTGTAGCATAAAGTTCGGAGGAAAAGTCCAGTAGGGAATAAACCCCAAATCATGCCCCCAAATGGTGGGAACGGGAGCGAAGGGAGCGAGTCGTGACAGAATGTCCAGAAGGAACCGCAAAATCATCCAAAACTTCAACAATGACTATGTCTATTACTAATGTACCCCAATTTACCCCTCTTCCCTCTGCCTCTCCCACTTGATCCCCCTTTTTTTCCCTTCACTTTCCTGTTTCCCCCCCCCCCTGTTTTTCTTTTTTCTTTTTCCCTCAGGTGGGGGAGATGTTATGGTAATACATGCACGAGTCTCTTTAGAACCTCGTGCATGTATATTCCATTTGAGAGTGCCTCGCCAGTTGGTGCCTCCACTGTGACTACCCCGGGGGCCTCGAATAAAGCTCTTACTCACCTCCATTTAAGTGTGCCTCTTTATTACAGTACGTTTAAGAAGTTTTAAAAGTTCAGAAAAGTGTTTCCATAGTAACTGGCAGGACAAAGGCAATAGTTTGCTCACAGTTATAGCGACAACATAGGTATTACAGGTCCTAGGAGTGAAGATGTCGACCATCTAGGTGGAGAACTGCAGTGACATCACGAGAAGAGATCCAGGCCCAGGTTTAATGACCAGGGGCCCAGTGAAGAATGGCTCCATAGTAGACCACCAGCACACTGGAATTCAGGGTCACGGTCAGGGGCCTGGGGGGGCCTGAAAGATGGACTTCACACACAGCCCAGAGAACCTGCAGAGGAGGAACGGAACCAGGATGAGAGAACCCAGCCTGAAGGATGCTGTGAGTAAGTCGCAGGATTTGTGAGGAATCAGTTTAGGTGTCAGGACTAGATGTGGCTAGGCACCGGCTCTGAACTCAATTTTGGTTAGCAAAGTCCCGTAGATGGCAGGACTAGAGCCGCAGAATCCATGACAATGAGACTCTCAGGCGAGCCACAAAGAGGACAACATGGTAGCAGCATCAGGAAGCACGTGGGTGACTCTCTAAGGAAGGCCCCAGGCAGTTCAGAAGGAGACAAAGGACCGGCAGCTGTAGAAGGCAGGTTAGGATGTCCCACAAGAGAGCAAGAGGTTTGTGAAGTAGCAGCAAGCTACTCACGTTCCAACCAAGCAGCAAGGGCTCTGACCGCAGGTGCAGAGAATACTACAGAGACAGTGAGGTTTCAGGAGAGCACCAGAGGGTGCAGGCGTGGTTAGAGGAAAGAGAGTAGAGCCAGCTAACCTCCACTCACTCAGCCGCACACACACTGAGGTATGCTCGGGTGTCTGGGAGACCCTCATCCAGTATAAACCCGATACCAGTCTCATAGAACCTACATAGGCAGAACAGCCATTTTAGCTATTTCTCATGCGCCGAACAAACAAAGACTATTAAACAGATTGCCTGTGGTGAAGGATTTAAAAAAATGTCTTGATATTCGATTTGCCACCATATAGGGCGTCTGCAGGTGGGCTTCAATAGAAGCTACTTAGACAGCAGAAAGAAAGTTTAGGAAGCCCAAAAGCCAGGAAAGGTTTCAGGGTAATACTCAAGTTAGCCAAAAGAACCCAAAAATTGATTTATGACTAACAGTGAACATACCAATACAGCCATTAGGTCTATCCATCCCACATCTCATGCTAGTTTATGAATCTCCACGGAAGTCTGTTTAGAAGCCCCAAGTATATATTAAGAACTCCTCCATCCCTTTACCCAGCCTGTGCGCTCCCATGCCAACTAACAATCCACAATAAAAGGCTGCAAGTCCTCGACATTGGTGTGCTTCAATTATACATAACCCCCCCATCCTCCCACCCAACAACAATTCAGCAATAAGCCTTCAGACGATACGTTTTGATGGATTGCTACTTACCACAGTTTGTAAGAGCGAGTCCCGTCATGGTGACATGTTGGGGTTATTGTCATTCCTCGCAATAGCAGTTCCTCTTATCACCCCAATGGAACTGCCCAATAGCAAATGCACACAACTCCAGAGTGGAGCTGTTTAAGTGCTCCCTCCAAATCCAAAAAATAACCATTTAAACTCAAGAGTGAGATGATCTGTCAAGAAGGTCTTGTCCACCAAGGTCTCCAGTGACCCATCTCCCAAAATAGTGGCGGAGTTTCAACATCAATAAAGCTTCATTGATTGATTGATTGATAGGTTATTTATAATGCGCCTACAGATAAGTGTTTCAAGGCACAAGCAAGCAGCTCAGCGTGCAAAAGAGAAGGACAGGAGGAAAGGAGAGCAAACACATGTTTAGAATGGGGTCACAGAGGAGGGAAGGTCGAGGTGCAGGGGAAGGTGGTCACACGAACGACTCAGGTATGCCACGTGGGAACATAGCAAACGGAAGGAAGGAGAAAAAGGAGAAATGTGGGGTACAGAGGGTAACGATGGAGGTGGGGAGAGGTGGGTTTGATTGGTGGGGCCCATCCACACAAAGAGTCCAGGGGAAGGGAGAACACAAAGATTTGGGGAATGCATGATGTTGCCAGTCTTTTTTGGAGTCCTGCATTTTGGGCATACTGCAAACATACTGGCCTATGTGCTAAAGTGCATGAGTTTTAAACCATCACACTACTGGCGCACCAAATGTAGCACCAAAGTAAGAAAACCGGCTGAGTAAGGGCTATACATGCTTTAGTCAAACATAAAACAGAGGAAATTAAAACACGGTATTACTAAGGGGCAGAGGCAGGGCGTTAGGTCAGCAGAAAGCCAGATGGCGCCAGCGTCGCCAGCTGCAGCTGCGAACAGCAGCTTCTTCAAACCCAGGTACTGTCTCCTCTGTGACACCGCAACAGATGCCTCAGCCTGCCGGGGTGCCAGGCATACTGTGCCGTCCGTGGTGTTTTATTCATGACGAAAGAAGATTCTAAGCAAAACAATTGTGATGAGCTCAGCAGTGTACCCGCATTTACATCTACACAGAGAAAGTATGCCTGGGTTTGATGAATTCCAGCTGTGCGGATCAGAACTGGTGTGTGCTGTTTGCTGAACGAGATGTCCTTTGTTTATTTTAGCACTGATTTGGAGAATGTCACCTTCTATTCTGCGCCTCCAATGCGCGCAGAAGTTCCACACACAACAAATCTCCAGATGATTGAGTGTCGACTTCACTGTTAGCTATCATTTAATTTGATGGCATGGACAAGACTCTACACTGTTTCATTTCCCTTTCTACAATTCTCATAGGAACTTGAGAGAAACATCCTGGTCCCAGTCACAACAAACAATCTGGGTGCCGTATCGCCCAAAGCAATGATTTGCAACCTGCTGCACTCCATATGTTTCGAACTACGACTCCCATGACCCATTACCATTGACTGTGCTAGCTAGAACTGAAGGGAGTTTTAATACAAAAAATCTGGAGAGCAAAGGTTGCAGACTCCTGTCCCATAGCACTGCCCGCATGCTAGAAGCAGACTCATTCTTTCCTGCTCCTAGACATGGTATGTGACTTTGTTTGATGGTTTACTTTTGCATGAGTTTCATTGGCGTTTATGTGTCTTTTAAAGAGGATGGAAGAGCATGAAGAATGCTTAAATCTTAATTCTCTTTTATTGCAGTTTTTTAAACTTTTCTCCTTTTGTGATATAAACGCACTAGCTGTGGTACCGGGCGTTGCCCGTGTCCTGATCGAGTGGTGTCTCATGTGCCCTGGATGATGTTGCTCTTGTCCTCTTGCCGGCAAGTCTTGCTTCAGTTTGCTCTGGTGTCTCATGTGCCCTGGGGGATGTTGCTCTTGTCCTCTTGCCGGCAAGTCTTGCTTCAGTTTGCTCTGGTGTCTCATGTGCCCTAGAGGATGTTGCTGTTGTCCTCTTGACGGCAAGTCTTGCTTCAGTTTGCTATGGTGTATCATGTGCCCTGGAGGACGTTGCTCTTGTCCTCTTGTCGGCAAGTCTTGCTTCAGTTTGCTCTGGCATCTCATTCACCCTGGAGAAAGGTGCTCTTGTCCTCTGGTCGGCAAGTCGTGCTGCTGTTTGTTGTTGTGTTTCAGAAGCTCTTGATATTGATTTTCACTTTACATCAGATGGAGCTTTTCCAAGTCGTTTTTTGTGCGGCATGTTTCAGTCACTCAATGGCTTCAGCACATTTGAGAAAATGTCCAAGAAAGATTGATTGACTGCGCTCTCTTCTGGTGAATGAACTTTAGTAAACCGCAACCTTGCCATTTCCAATATTTGGAGTGGCGTGATAAAAAAAAATGTAATTTTTTTTAAATTCCCTTTAAAGATGCTTTAATAAACACTTTCAAACTGTATACAGTTGCATATATAAGTTTGCACTCGGGAGGATAGCTCAACGGCAACGTGCTTGCCTTGGAAGCAAGATGACACGGAGCAACATGGGTTTGATCCCCGGGTCCGTGCTTAGAAACCTCTGGGTATTAAGCGCGTTATAAATAACCTATCATATCATATCATAATACATTTCAATGGAAAAACCAACACATCCAACATTTTGCTTCAGACGCTTTTCCATATTTTGCCTCCTTCTAGTACCTACTGTAGTGGATCGTGGTGAGCATCAGTATATGAGGGTGTCTACGGAGTGAATTGTTTGCATCCAAACATAGACTACAGACAAATGAGGAATTTGTGCAAAATTTGGAAGCAGTGGGTTCAAGGGTTTGGCTTTGTATAGCCAGACAAGCATACACTACATTTCTTTGCATATAGGAGTTTTGCATCCAAACATAGACTACAATGAGGAATCCATACAAAATTTGGTAGACGTGGGTTCAACAGGGTGGATTTGTAGAGGTGGACAATCATACACACATACATACATTCAGCTTTTTATATAAAGATAGCGGCTTGTGGTGCGGGCTGTTTCCCACTGTAGGTCCAGAGCCAAAGGTGTGGTCTCATTAGCAGTGTTCACCTGCAGAGCGGAGCTGGGAGGCCAGTGGCATGGACTGTTTCCCATTGCAGGTTGCGAGCCAAAGGTGTGGTCTAATTAGCAGAGTTGACCTGCAGAGTGAAGCGGGGAGGCCAGTGGCATGGACTGTTTCCCACTGCAGGCCTTGAGCCAAAGGTGTGGTCTCATTAGCAGTTTTTACCGGCAGAGCAGGGCGGGGAGGCCAGTGGCATGGACTGTTTCAAGCTGCAGGTCCGGAGCCAAAGGTGTGGTCTCATTAGCAGTGCTCATCTGCAGGGCGGAGCGAGGAGGCCAGTGGCATGGACTGTTTCCCCACTGCAGGTTGCGTGCCAAAGGTGTGGTCTCATTAGCACTGCTCACCTACAGAACGGAGTGGGGAGGCCAGTGGCATGGGCTGTTTCCCACTGCAGGTCGCGAGCCAAAGGTGTGGTCTCATTAGCAGTGCTGACCTGCAGAGTGGAGTGGGGAGGCCAGTGGCATGGACTGTTTTCCGCTGCAGGTCGCGAGCCAAAGGTGTGGTCTCATTAGCAGTGATCAACTGCAGAGCAGAGTGGTCAGTGGGGCAGGGTGTTTTTGAGGCAGGGTGTTTTCTGCTGCAGGTCGTGAGCTGAAAATGTGGTTTCATTAGCAGTGCTCGCCTGCAGATCAGAGCTGAGTGGCCAGTGACGTGGGCTGTTTCCTGCTGCAGGTCCCAAGACGAAGGAATGGTCTCATTACCTCCTTGTCTGTCTTCCTCGTCACAATTCTTATTCTGTGAAGCTATTCCTCACCTGTGAGACAGGTGCTCACAAGCCCCCTACACAAATGTTTTGCTCTTCCCATTTTCTTTTAATTCCTCTCCTAAGCTGGGTGTAAAAGCACCTCTGACTCACTGAGACTTCCTGTTTTGTCTTTCTGCGCTTAGTATTGTGAGATTTGGAAATACCAGTGGATCGTTTTTCTGTCGTGAATATGTTGTTCTCCTCTTTTAATATATTCCCAGGCTGTTTGGGCCAGCGGATTGGGAAAAAATGCACTCAGGCAAGGGGGACTCAACATGTTGAGGGCTCATCTCTGCATGTCAGAAATTATTTTCCTTCTAAAACAACAATAGGCTGTAGATTTCTGCTGGGCAGGATCTGTGACTGAGAAGTGAGCTATAGCTACCCCTGCTTTCTGGGAGCTTTCTGGAATAGGGGAATTGCTAGGCAAACCCCCACATTGCATTTCAATGGTCTTGGTCGGTTCTAGGTGAAATAGACTTAGAGACAGGCCCTGCTGGGCACACCTATTCTCTTGTAATTCATATACATCTTGTGCATCCCTTTGCTACTCAAAAACAGGCACTTCCGGGCACACATGTTTTCTTGAGCCTCTGTTGGATACTGTGGGTCCATTGCTTTGCTTACAGGCAGGTACTGCAGGGCAAATCTGTTCTTAGTGCATATATAAACAGTTCCTATATTTCCAAAATGATGCTGCTCTCAGAGTTTTGTTCTGTTGGTTGCAAGTTCTCCTGGAGCAGACAATCCTCAGAGAATTGCATAGAAATATTTAAACTATGTATATGCTGTAAACAAGAAAATGAATGAAAACGTTTAGCTGGCAGACTTACTTCTCTCTGCCCCACTCCCACCGCAGTGTTTGTTGTACTAGTATGCCTTTATCAATGTATGTGATTTCTTCGAAAATATTTTACCTAATGGAGATTTCACGGAATCTATTCCACCGATCAACGAAATTAACGTTTTACTTTTTCTACTTTTTTTATAATGCGAGGGAGACCTCCACAGCTCCCTTCACCCCTGCCTACCCTAACTTATACCCTTACCTCACACCCCACCTATTATGCACTATACATATACCACTTTACCTACCATTTTCGGTGAAATAAATTCAGTGAAATATCATTAGGTAAAATTGGATTCGGGGAAATCTAGGGTAACGTGCCTTTATACCTGTTTGAAAGTAGAAATGGATAATGTAAGGGAGCTGGATGTATGCTCTTTTCCGTCCTCCAGGCATGAGGAATGGAGTTCCTAAGTTTGTGACTTCTGTGTGCTCTCTGATTACTCTCCGATTGCTCTCTGATTACTATGGTAACCTTGCAAAGGCAATATCTGACGTGAATCTGTTATTGAGGGCTGCCTCTTGCAGCTCTACAGGTTTCAGTAGAATTCAGGTGTGGGGGTAGACAAGGCTGCATGTCTGTACCCTGTTACCTTTTCCTTCTTACAGAAATCTGTTTGCCCACAAACAAGTTATGTCTGTTTCAGGCTACAAATGTTTACAGAGGAAAAAGATAATGTAATGCATGTTTCTTCAACATATGTTTGGCTTTTAGCTAAAACACATTTTACAGTTTAATTTGAATGTAATAGAATTCTGCATGTAAGTCATGAATTGGCTGCCATTTGGCGAAACCTGTCTAGCAGTGGACTTTGTGCCTTGCGGTTGGGAGTTCAAACTCCATAGGGGGGATGACGTTTGAAATTGTGTATCCTACTCTACTGTGGATTCAGTTTGTATAGGGGCAAATAAATAAAACAGATGAAATTTAAAATGAGTCCCAGCATTTGACTATTTTTAAAAGTTCAGGCTACCTCACTCAATAACAAATTGGAATGTGTTTCATTCCTGGTAAATGAGTCAATTGTACAGGGCAGAGGCTGTAGCTCAGGGGGCTGAACACTCATTACCAAGTATCTATTCGCTATGCAGGTTCCACGTTTGAATCCTGTGCGAGGGGTCAGAAATGCGAGACGGACACTTAGGTAGAGTTTTCTCACAAGTCGCCATTTTATTAGAAGATATGGGTTGAGATAAACGTCTATCTTTCCCTAACCTAACAAGGATTTCCCTACCAAACAAACTAAGGCTAAATGAAAATGACTTATTGTGCAAAAGTATCTATCCCTCACACTAATACATACAACAAAATAATACAGGAATCATTTGGCGGTTTAAACTTCACAAAAATAACATATATATTTAAATTTAAACACACACAATATAAACAGGAATCTGTGTGACCAGGGTTGGATCTCCTTCCCCTGGATCAATTCAGGTTGTTTTATATAAAAGTTCAGTTTCAAGAAAGGTCTGTTTATAAGCCACATTCCACTCCAGGTATAATATAAAAGTTATCATCATTCAATATGTCATTCACTTGACAAAGTGACTATCTCAATTCCAAAAGAGTTTTTCACACTTGTAAACAATGGTTAAGTTTCCACCACCTTCTGCTTGGCAAACCAAAAAAGTCTTTCTCTTCAGACATCAGCAGTCAAGGTAAATGGTCTTTGAAGATCAATCACTTCTTATCACATCATATATTTTCTTTAGAAACAAGATCTTAGTCAGGATGGTTATACAACAGTTTATCAAACACTGTGATGGATTTGCCACTTCTTTCCACCACAACTTTCTACCACATTTACAGCACTTCAAGTTATCTTCTTCCTCGTCCACTCACCTGCCAAGACTAAACACTGTTTGTCTCTTTCCTGGTTTACTCTCCTGCCGGGATGAAACACCTACTGCTACAAATTGTACTTTGTGGTAAGGCTGGTTTCAAACTTTACACCCTTAAAACCCCAATGGGGAAAGTTGAATCAACAGCTGCTTCTTTATTTAGTCTCTTGACTTTTAACACAATTGTATTAAAGCTTATTTCACAAGCATACTGTACAAAAGGACAATAGTTCTTACATTGGTCTGTTTGCCATGAGCAATGCAGATTACACTTCTCTCCCCCTTGATCCTTTCTATAAGGAGGGATTTTCTGCTGCAGTCTTTAATTTCTATTTATACAACTCTTTGGCTGTTAGCAATGTGGTTTACAACTTCCTGCCTCAAGGTATTTTGCATTAGGACTTTTTTGCTCAAATTGCCTTGATGTCGCTTCCAGCTTTCTTTGGCAATGCAGGTTATAATGTCCCCAATTTAGAAAACCCTCTTTAGGAATATCGGAGTCCCTGGGTTTTACTGTTGCCCCTCTGTGGCTTGGGCAATGCGGGTTACAACATTCCCTTATTGGATATTCCCCTTTTGGCAAGTTGTATTTTCTTTGCTTTAATATTGTCCCCTTTTGGCATTGGCAGTGCGGGTTAGAATTTTCCCCTATCCTACATCTCTTAAAAGGAGAGTTGTGCCCAGTTTGCTTAACTTCAAAGGTTCGGCATTCAAAATGTTGGTTCTTACACGAAAGTCGCCTTCGGAGCCCCCCGGTTTCACCTACAATAGGCCAACTCACCGGTCTCTCCTGACGTCTCCTTCTGACTCGCTGGTTCTGCTTCCTCACTCGTCGGGACTCCCACAGCATTTGACAACTCCCGTCAGTTTGCTTGCGTTGACTGTCACTGGAGCTTCCACAACTCCAAACGCTCACAGGTGAAGACCTCACAACGGAGAGTATTACAGGAGTTAGAGAGCTTCTCTCGCTTACAGGGTAGCGGGCCACAATACTGCTGCTTGCTGCTGTGTTCCAATGCATGTGTTAGAAATCCTGACCTTCGCCACGTTCTCTGTATGGCGTTGCGCTGTCAATACAGCGGCAACTGCCACTACTGCTTTCTCCTGCTGCTGCATCTTCTCGACCCGTGCCTGAAAGACCTTTAAATGCTTAAAGATCCCGCTCAGGTGTGGGTCATTAGCAACAGTAAGTAGACCGCTCACTATGGTTTAGCAACTTTGAATCCCTCTTCCTCATCTCAGTACTAAGAGGGACTTGAAAATATTACTCAGATGATTCTCCCATCCCTCCTCACCTGAGTGCCCTCCCATGTGATCCTCCCACATAATACCACCCCCAGGGTCAAGTGGCAACTGCCTTGCCCTGGCCATATGAAGAGGGGTCAAGGTCAGCACTTTTGGGACATTCCCCTGATTCACCTAATTCTGTCTTTTCAACCTACCAGAATCATAAACATGTATGAGATGAATGGTTTTTTGTAAGAGTGTCGTTTCAGATACCAAACAGCTAGACCTGTGGACACCAAAGAGGGCGCCACACGAGTAACCTCAGTGTTGCATGGTGTAAATGCATGACAGTTAAGCAGGTATTGCTTAATAATAGTCATTAATCTGTCTTTGTGTTAAAGGACCTGATGTATTTCCCTCTGCCGTTGTTTGTATTGGCTACCAAACACTTCCAGTCCTTAAGATAATTCAGGGCAGCTATATCATGCACATTGAATATGAAACACAAAACATGTAATTTATTGTTCTGAATTTATTTTTCAGCTCACGAACACCATTACAAGATAGTCTTAACTTTGCCATACCAAACATAAGGTGTATGAGCGGTAATGCTAACAACTCTGTGATTATAATGTTTTGGCTAATTAAAGATAATTTGCAATGGTCTGGGCTAAGTGACAGGGCCTGCTTTCAGGCCCTGTCAGGGGAGAGTGGGAGCCCATCCTCTACATCCCTCCCCAGTGCCTGGGTCTGGGCAGGCCCCCTTCCAGCCCCCCTTTACCTTAAGGCACAGGGGTGAGACCACTGCGACAAGCTGAGGCTGTAGTCCAGAGCAGGACGCTGAGGAGTGCCAGTACAACAGGGACAGCACTGTAGCGAGGCGCTGTTGAGGGTGCAAATGAAGCCAGCGCCTCCAGGAAGAGGAGGGCGGGGCTGTGGGATACAACAAACACACCAACGGTGAGTGCAACAACACCAGCCACACACGAAGAGGATGATGCGGAGGCTCCGAGAGCTAGCGCAGCATCCTGGAATAGAGAGCACCTCATCAAACAGCATCTTCTGGTGTCTGCGCAGAGGAAGGGAACCCACTATACCACCAGGGAATTTCATTGAACAAAGGTTTCACAGAAGGCCATACCTATACAACCCCTGCTAGACCACCATGGATTGCACTGTTAAAAAGGGGCCTCCAAAAAGGCCATGATATTAGGGGTAACCAGTCCCCTGCAAACCATAGCAGTTCCTCTGGTAGAAACGTGGCTGGATCACGTAAGAAAGGAGTGGGGCTTACACACCCTGTAAAGCTCCTCCGCCCTCCCATGCTCCTCCCTGGTCACACCCCTAAAGCCAGGCAAGTTGATTGGTCAGGGTAAGCTGGCCAATCCTGGAAAGGGCAGTCGGAGGGGGACTTAAGAAGGAGTGTGGGAAGTTGGGTGAGGACAGGAGGCACAGGAAGACATCCAATAGACCAGAGTTAGGAGAGTGTGAAAGGAGCGCAGAGGTTATTGGAGAGGGGGATCTCTGGAGTGTTTGTGTGTGTTAGTAAGGAGATAGAGTAATAGCAATAGAGTAGAAGTAACAAGGAGGTTGTAGTAGTTGGAAGTGGAGATAGTGGTAAGGGGAGTAATAGAGTATTAGTGGAAAGTAGAGGAGGTCATGGTAGCAAGTACTAGAAAAAGTAGCGGCCATGAAGAAAAGATTAAAGTGAGAATAGGTTGTAGAGAAGTGGTAGTTGCAGTAGAGGGGCAGTAGTAGTAATGAGAGGTGGTAGTAGTAGTAGTAGTAGTAGTAGTAGTAGTAGTAGTAGTAGTAGAAGAGGCGGTAGTAGTTAGAGGGAGCAGTGGAATAAGGAGTTGTGGTAAAAACTCAGAGGTGGGAGTAGCCACAGGGGAATAGTAGAGGCAAGGTGGTAGTGTAGGAAATAGAAAGGAAGAGAAAGTACCATTGGATATAATAGGTGGTAGTATCAGTAGCGAGTAGAGGAATTGAGAAGCAGGAGGAGAAGCAAGGCCAAAGGGTGGATGTAGGAAGGAGGAGTCTGAGACCTGAGGGACAACAGCTGGTGGGAAGAGGACATCTTGGAACACAGTGCAGAAGAGGGTCTGGTGAGACATTGCATGCAAGTAGAGAGAGTGGCACTGGTTGGAAGAAGGAACCATCCCTAACATCCCTAGAACACTAATCAGTGCTAGATTAGGGAAAGTTAGAAGACGCCTAGGTCAATAGTCAGCAAACACCTTAGGGAAGTCACACTTGGAACCAGAAAGAGAGAAGATAAATAGGTGGCACCAATCTGTAGCGACTAACCACAGGTTAAGGATGCCTGTGCCGGGGCATGAAGGGAAAGACTAGGTAGCTGACTTAGAGATGGACAGCCCTAGCACCAAACATCTCAAGAACCATGTAGGTCCTAAAACTACCCAAAATCCCTCAGCTGAACCAATTTGTAATATCAAAATAAAGACCCCTGGAACTTTATTGGAGCATCTAAAGTTATTATTTGTGATGCCATGTTCCAGTAATTTTCTACTTTTCTTGAATTTAATGTCCAAAAATGTAAATTAGTTTTCCCTCCCGGGAGAGTAGTAAAACCATTGGAAATCTGGAAAATTGGGTTAATAAGATAGATTTTCTGCAAAACCATAGCTCCTGTGTTTAGCTGCCAGTGATAATAGTCCACAGATGGTGGAGGTCTATTTGCCCTGTCCAGCTATGTTTTCTTTTGTTTCCCCAAGAAATGAATAGTTATACTTTATGAATGAAGTTGCTGTACATATCTTTCCATTACACTGCTCCTTAAAATAAGCGACTTGCAGAATGTTCCCTGTAAGCGTTTACATTTGCTCCTTTTTCACTTAACCTATTCAAAGCTGAAGCCCTTTAACGAGAAGGATTAATAATTATATTGTAAATTGACCATTCTTCCTGGAGAGTTGGTCACAAGTAGGAGCAAGGACACTAAACCTGGGTTTTTTGACATATGATTCTTGCCTTTATTTGGTTTGGCTGGGATCAAGCCTCCTTCAATTGCATTATCTTCAAGTATGCACTATACTGTTGACTTTTGTCTTTTAAGTGCCCTTGCTCTTTGTAGGGTTTGAAGTCCATTAATCCCAAAAAGAGTTTAGGATTCAGAGTTTTTGAGTTATACCCCGTGTCAGTGAATTGCAGTCCTTTCATCTGTGAATGGTACCTTTATTTGTTTCATATCAGGATGCCCTTTTGAGTTCCAACTCATGGAGGTAGGGCTATCTCCCTCTCTTTCAACACCTGGATTCTCCACTCTGGTTTCTTTACACATATTTGAATGTGTCCTGTTGCCAGGCAGTTACACCTGGCTGTCCCTTTACATACTAATTCAAAGTTGACCTCTTTTGCACGGTGATGGGGATATCAGCGATTGATTATTAGGTTAGTCAATGTATAAAGTGTGTTTTGTCTGCTTTCTACAAGGCATGTCTTTTCTTGATGTTAGTTAGCTTTTAAAGATGTGTTGCCTGGTTGGTGATGGGGTTTGCTGCAGAATTTGCACACTTTCAATGTTACAAGTATCTCTTGGTTTAAGACTGGCTCAGCTTGCGCGGTTGACTCATTTTACTTTCTATTCCTTTCCATACCAAGAGGAACTTTGAGGTTTCTTCTCGGGTAGTGTAGCTAGAAGCAAATTGAGTGCATGCCTTAGGGTTAAACAGGGTCTGCTGTGTTCGGCCTTTGTATGTGTGGTCTCATTCTACTGCCATCTGACAGTTGTCATATTTTGAATTTTTCTTATGAAACATGTCCTTGATATTTTTATTCCTGTTCGTCGAGGGGTTGCTCTGGCACCCCTTCGTTTATTTTGTTATTTGGCTTTTGTGCTGAGTACATCACCACCATAGTGGTCTTAAAGCGCTGACCTTGTCTGTGTAGTATTGAATGGTGATCACACCCAGGGTGGCAATCAGACTGTGGTTTGTGGGTGATAAGGAAGTGGTGTACAGTGACTAGGTGTCATTCTAGTTCTGTGACTGACAAACCTAATCCTCCTGCTTCATTTTTCAATATATTATATCTTGGAGTCTTCTCAATATTCAAGTGTCTAAGAGATCTGTTTATTTTTTCTGATGTTCAGACTGTTAGTGAAGTCCTAGATCCCCTTTGTCTAGCATGTTTTTGTTATCAGTAGCTACGTTTAACTTCAGACACAGGCCGTAGGTTGTTGTTTTCCAGATGTCCTGATTGGACAAAGTTGTAGATGTGAAAATGAATAGATGTATGTGAGAAACCTGAGGGTGTTCTCACAAGTAGTCCCCGGGGATCCATTGCTCAGGTGTCCAGGGAAGAGCCATCGCTTTTGGATCCCAACCCTGGGGGTGGACCAGCGAGGGAGGATCACCTGGGAAAGGGGTCTTCAAGGACTGCAGGGAGGGCGTCCAAAGGTGAGACATGGTATCCCCATGTTCCATGGCCCAATCCTTCCTACCCACCCTCGTTGTTCATGGGATATTGTTATCCGAGTCCCATCCTACCCCTTCACCGTCCCTCACGAAAAGGGAAGATAAAATATCCTGGACGGCTAAGGAGAACATACCCTTTTACAACTCTTGACCCTAACAGTGTCTTTCCTTCCAATGACCCAAATCCGGTTCTATGTTTAAAGACCCTGTTTTAAAGGCTGTTTTTTTAAAGCATTGTAAAGGTATTTTTCTCTTCGGACCTTTAAAATGCTGTTTTAAAAAAAGAATATTCGGGGATTTCACCCCCTGGATCCCCCATTGTTATAACACCCCCACCCTCTCCCACAGCATTTCAGCCCCAGCCCCACGACCCCACCCTCACCCATGGAATTTTTACACCACCCCTTACACACCCCCTAATCCAAAACACATACATACAACACAACAACACACGCACGCGCACCCACACACTTAGCCGTTCTCCTTGACCTCTGCTTCCTGGTCCCGCAGAGCCTGTCACCCCTGTACGCACTTGTGTGCAGCAGGGGCCTGACAGTGCGCTTTAGAAAGACCGCCCTGTGCGGTCACTGAGTGGTCTTTCTAAAGTGACCTTTCAGTGAAAAGATCTTTTGAAAAAGATCTTTTCACTGGGAAGGCCCAAATCCAGGTAGCAGAATCCCTAGATTTCATTCCATCCGTTATGACACTAGAGCGATAAGGAAAAGAGTTGATTACCCGAGAGGGAGAGAGAGAGAAAGGTGCAAGTAACACAAGATCAGAGAACTGATAAGATCTATTCATCCTCTCCGAACCATAGGGAATGCCACCCAGAACCCTCTACACATAAGCCATTGGCAGACTTAAAGAAGGGGACAACTTTCTCCATAGGAGAACGAACGAACTAGGAGATTTTCTTATGCCCCAATACCCTGATAAGATGATCTGAACTCACTATAAATCTTATTACACCTCCAATCTCTTTCCCTCAACCTCAAGGTGGTATTTTATTTTCAAACTCACCCCATCTGCCCCTCCCCATTTCCAACAAATACAGAGACAAAGAAGAGGCAACTAAGAGCAGTAAAGATTACCCAATCGATTTAATATGGGAAAAAATAAGGGAAACCTACCCTAGAAAGAACTCAAGTTGTCCCACTAATCCAGTCAGGCATTCAATAATAACCATTCACACCTGACTCAACTTGACTGGTCTTTTCACTATAAATGGTGTGGTCTGACACAAATGTATGAGCGAGTAGCAGAGCCAGCAGGAGAACGAGTTGGGATGAGAGCCGAGCAGCCAGAGTTGGCCAGGGCCAGAGGTCAGAGACCAGGACTCCGAGACACTGGGGAACTGCCGTACAGAAGGGCAGAAGCGTGGAGAGGGAGCTGTGTCTCCAGGGAGCCAAGAAGGGTCCTTATGCTGGAGCCCAACAGAACCTGCTATTGAGAATGTTTCTTCCCCTGGCCCCGTGAGACAGCCTAGAAGTGTCTGAGGGGCAGGTGGTGAGACCTTGACTTCGGAATGAAGACCCAGAGTTAAAGCGGCACGCATAAGTCAACCTGGTGAGTCGGAAAGAAGTACTGAGTTGTGAAAGAGGACCGCGTTTGAATGGGGGTTCTTTGAAGTGAACGGAGGTCTTCAAACAAAGACGCAAGTAACATTGAACGTGCGAGACGCGTGCTTGTGTGTTGGACTATGAAATGAAAAGGGCAGAAGCCTGTGAAAGAAGTGCAAGAGGCACGAAGGAAAGGACAGTCCAAAAGAGGGTTCGAGTGACCCAAAGGGGGTCAGAAGGCCGTGGAAAAGGGTGCAAGAGGCATGAGAAGGAGGAGCAGTATACCAAGGGTGCGAGGGACCCGAAGAGCAAGAAGCAAGCGCAAGAGTGCAAAAAAGCATGAAAGAAGTGTGCAAGAGGCACAAACAAAATAAGGTCTTAAGGTCAGTACAAGTGTGCACGGAAAACATAAAGGAGCATAAGAAAATGGTGCAAGAAGTACCTGAGAATAAAGAGTGAAAAGGAAGAAAAAGTAACAAACCAGGAGAGGGGCAAAAGGTCACGCTGAGAAAAAATAAATGGCATGGCGTTTTTGAAAGCCTCTGATTCTACCTTATAAGAGAATGACCTGCAGTAATATTTGTACAGGAGAAAAGGCACATCCTGGCTTCCTGTTTTGAAAGCTGGAAGAGGCCTAAGCTTGGGGAAGGGAACCCTGAATGGCCCCATTGAAGAAACTGACTTTGTGTTTCAAAAGCTGGAAGAGGCCTGAGCTTATAGAAGGGAACCCTGAGAGGCCTATTGAGAAACAATTGGGAACCCCAAGGAATTCAAGGATATTGGAGGTTTTTGGAATTCATTGTAAGGGCCCTGTAGAGATGGTTGTGCGAACAACCCTGGTGAGTGAACCCTTCTGTGACATTGACCAAAGTGCACCTGACGAGAAGATCACCTGAAACCAACTCTGGTTTCTCCATTTTTGTTGAACCACTATATTTTCCTTTCCAAAGAACTTCCTATCACATATTTGTACTGCGTGAAGGAAAGCATACGTTTAGACAAAGACAGACTTTTGTTTTGGACTCTTAGCCGACGACGGGCATTAGAAACATCAGTTAAGGGAACCATCCAGTCAAGCATTCCACCACCCCAGGAACCTTAGTAAAATAAAGATTTTAAAAACGAACACTTTGGAGTCTGTGTCTCCCTTGATACCATGTCTGTCTCACATGTATTAGATTCATAATATTGCCTACACTCTGTTGTCCACGGCTTACCCTATTTCTGGAACGCTACCCCTTACATGCCTTTCAGTTACAAAGGAGGCAGTTAGAGGCTGGTGGCTTTCTTGGAGTCCCAGGCAGTGGTGTCAGTTATTTCCCACTTTACCCAAGACACAACTCACATGTACAAAGGTATGAGCACACTGACTGAGAGCTACTGTTTTATCTTGTGATATCTTGTGATGAGTTTGCAAGCATAAATGCCAAAGCAAGATCTGCACACGCTTGCAGTGATTATCTCTGGAATGATTCTGGCTTGGTATATTCTCATAGAATAAGGACTGTGATGAGGAAAACAGACAAGGAGGTAATGCCCCGATTACCTATCGGCAATCGCCATTTCTCTGAGTCCAGGTCTTCCTTGTGACAGTCCTTGACATCCCTCCTGAGACCCACTGTAGTTTTAAATCGTTGGTAATTAAACAGGAAGTCAGAAGTGTTTAGGGGATGACTTAAAAAAAATTATTGAAGAGCAAAACATTTTTTTGTAAGGGGATTGTGAAGCACCTGTCCCCTGAATGAAGCTCTTCTAATAGAATAAGGACTGTGACAAGGTAGAAATGGCTGAATGTATGCAAGCGATTCAGCAATGGTCGTCGGAACAGAGTTTGGTAAGCGTGGGACGGAAGATGTATGTTCCCTCTGTTGGCAGCACATTTGTATTACTCTTGCCTGTGTGCCCCGACCTAAACTGGGAGTACCCCTGGTGTATGACTGGACATACAGCCCATGGGCTCCTGAGCACTAATACAAATCTGGTGACCGCAATAAAAGGCAACTAAATGTGATCAAAGTACTAAAGTAATAAGATTACTTGCCAGCAGTGTTTTCCCTTGTTTTGGAGCCACTTTTGCTGGTTCGCCAGTGTTAAAGCTTTGTTTGTGGATTTATCGATTTGGATCATGTTTCTGTGGGATGAGGGGTGGAGAAAGACTAATGGTGCCCCTCAAGTTGTCGGACTTGCCTCACCGACAACCTTTGCTTGCCCTCTTACTTCAACACTGGTCAAGAGAAATGATGGTAAATCCCCTCTTGAGAGAATTACAAGCCAAAGAATGCCCTCTTTTGGGGCTTTAGATTCCTTTTTGAAAAAGGTGGTGGGTGAACTTGAGTCCCAGATAAGTTAAATGGAATCCAGGACCCGCAACGCACTGCCTAGTATAGATGAACATTCAGGAAAGTTAACAAAAAGAAGACTTGATAATAGATTAGCCCCTGAAATAGCTATAGTACCTGTCAACTCTGCTGAGCCAGAGCTGGAGAAGTCCCCTCTTCACGCTTCAAATAAATATGGAAAGAACCCATCAAAAAATTCCTTTCAATTAAAAGGGGCTGAAGGAAAGAAAGCTAACTCTTAATGCTCAAAAAAGAATAATAGTCAGAAATGGAGCAAACTAAGGATATACATTACCCTTGCCCTTTAAAAATATACCACATAATAGTCAATGGGAAAAAAACACCTAGCCTGATGTAAATGATGAAAGAAAGACAACCTATTGAGAATGCCATTATGAAATCACTGGAGATGGTGATGTCTATGCAGATGCCCATTAGTGAAAACCCAGACAAGATGCATCGGGCAATAGCTCATGTGCGCAAACCACTTAACATTAAACATAACAATAACATAGTGAAACAAGCGGTGTGAAGCCTCATCTATCTAGAGTCTGCAATAACTCTATTTATAACAATGAGAGCCTGTAAACAATGAGAGCCACTTTCTTAGAACAAACTTCTGCGGAGAAGGGAGACTCTGCCTGTTCTAATGATAAAAGAACGAGATTGGTGTCTCCCAAATAAATCTGTCCCGGCGATGAAGCCACTTCTGCAAAGAAGAATCAAACAAAGAAACTTGCATAACAAATAAGATTTACCCTCTGCAAAATCGCCTTTTTCATAAGAAAGTTGGGAGATTGAACTTACGCCCGAAGCAAATCCTTTTACTATTATTTTAGCACAGGTACGAAGGATTCAAAATGACAAATCAGAGAGTACAATCACTCGAATGAACCACACCATACATTGGATAAATGCGAACTACAATGACCTTCGTAAAAAACCCAAAAATGCTATTAATGGGCAGAAGAACGAGCTGACTGGGAGTTAGACAAGAAATATTGGAAGGGAACTGTATAGAGGCAAGTTTTAATAATCCCAGAATTGTTTTGAACTTAATCACTTCAAATCTTGCCCTACCTTAGAGAGAGACTAGGATTGGCATTCACCCACGCAAGTACTTTTATCCGCATAGCAACCACCCAACCACTTCAAGGACGTGCTAAAGACAAACTTGCTCTTAATAGCTTATTCCTGGTCTACAACCAGCCTCACACCATTACAATCTCTAGAAGAGGTAGGCGGAATCACAATCTTGTCCTGGGAACATAGCTGGTGAAGCCCTACATTAGATGATCAAAGCTTTCTCAAAGGCTATGATGTAATGATGTTACAAGAAACATGATCTGTTGGTCACTTCACCCTAATTTGATGGGTTAACTACTATGAATAGTCCTGCTAAAGCAAATAGGAGATGAAGAAATGCAGGAGGTGTTTGTATTATGATAAGAAAAAGTTGTTGTTTTAGATAGTCATGTATCTCTAACTGCTCAAAATGTATAGCTATTGGATGGTCATTCCCTTCAGGAAAAAGGATTGTTTCTATAATTTGCCTACTAGGCCATCCCAAAACCTATTCTTTCAGAAGCTGGAATGTAGTTTACGCTCAACTAATGGTCCTTCTTTTAAGGATATTCGAGCTAAGGCTACATTTGCAGGTCTCAATAGCAAATCTGTAATTCACTTTTTTGGTCTCAACCAAGGATTGCAAATGTATTTAAAGATTGTTTTAGTAATTCCAACCGTTGATAGTGATCAATCAGCTCTATTATTAACATTACAGTTATCTCAGGATAACATTAATATTAATTCTAATACAAAATGGTGTGAAGGCACTGTTTCTGCCTGACACCAAAGAATTCATTGGTATCATATTCTGAAAAAAACGTTATCCGAATGCTGATTATAGATAATATGTCAGGTATTGAGAATTTCCTGTCAACTATTGATTCGCCCAAAATGATAGCGACTGAATGTACACATTTTCTGGGTAGAATTAAAGGCTCTGGGCCTCATTACGGGTCCGGTGGTAACCCTGCCAGTGCTACCAGCGGGTTGCCGCCAGACCCGTACATATTTACTGGCACCCTTGTTTCCGGACTGGCAGGGTCATAATGAGGCCCCATGTATCTAAGGTATTGGTCCCATTTGAGTCAGTAATTCGACCCTCCTGGCTTGATATTGACTGCAAAAATTGAAGATTCCAACGTTAAGTGCTTTTCCTTAAAACATGAAGTGGTGTTACAGGAAACCCAGGCTGTGTTACCGCCATACCTTGATGGTTTAACTACTGTACATAGTTCTGCAGTAGAAAGAAAAAGGACTAGACATTCTAGAGGTTTTTTGATATTATTTAAGACACACTTTTGTCCTGATTATACAAGTGTATTTCACACTCCTGAACTTCAAGTCATTGGATGGCTAGTGGTGTCGTGGAAAAAGAACTTTACATCAGATCGAGCAGAGGTTTATTTTTCTCACTGATACACTTGAGAGGCCTCAATAAAAATATTGAATGGGCATGTTTGTGGATGCAGTACAGTGCATTTTAGCTGTAGTAAAGTCTACTCTTAGCATACAGATGTACATTATTGGATAATTAACAACAAATGCATGCAGCTACTTTAGTCTGTGAAGCCATTTTTGAATGAAGAGTATATGAATGTTATTAGCGCATACGTTTTCTACACTATAAATTGAGGGTTCCCACTAGGTTGTAACTAATATTCGTGAACATTTAATTAAAATCCTTGAATTGAAAGAATTAGCTGTGACCACTGAACATCCAGTGGATTATGACATTTAAAGGAGTGCAGCAAATCAAAGAGGTGATGGCTGGATGGTTTAGAATTAAACTTAAACTTCTGGCAATTGCTCTGGGCAACCCTCCAGACCATCGTTCTTCTGCTGCCAAGCCTTTCCAGAAAGGGGAAAGACCATATACAAATCAGACTTATATGACCAAATAAGGCTTATACTAAGCTAAACAGTATTAGAAGTTAGTGAAAACAAAGTGAGGTTCTTTCAGGTTCCAACACCTGGTAAGTGTTGTACCAAAATCGTAAAGTTCCAAACCTACTGTTATATGTGCTTGGCCCACCTTGGAACACCATATTCTGAGCAAATAATATCCAAATGATGTGGTCAACCGATAGTTCACAACCTAGTCTTAAAACGTCCTTAGTTACATGGCTACCTTAGGCTAACTACACAGTGTTCCAAAGATTGGCTAAGAGAAAGAATTCCAAATCTAGTCTGCACAAGTATAACTGTATTCTAAACAAAAAAGAAGTGTTCCTCAGGGCAGGTTTTCTGACAGTTACTCACAGTGTGGTCCCTCCTTTAGGCCTCTGTTTGTTCACCTTCTCCTCATAGGATTCTCCCAGGAATTGGTCTTCACCGTTCTCTTGTTGCCAGGCTACTTCCAGCCTTAACAGAACCACTGGTAAGCTTCTCTTAGCACTTTTGGCTGATGCTCTTTCACTGACCTTGATTACTTTGAAATTCTTGTTCAGTCTTTCCAGGACCTTGACTCCCTCCAGACTCTCCATAGATCCCTAGTGGACCATGACTTTCTTTCAAGAACTCACCTAATATTTTTATTTGTCTATTCCCTTTTTCATAATGACAAGAGATACATAGGTCCATTCAAATTCCTGGGCTTGCAGATTCAGTTACAACATACCATTTTAGTGATGGCAGCCCACATAAAGTTGTTTCCTTTCCAGAAGGGTCACTTATGAACCTCACCAGGACTAAGTCTGTTGTACAAGATGGGAAATCGATTGCGGTTTGCTAGCCTCCCATTTAGTCCTTCTGCTGTTGTTCATAAAACATATGAAATCATGACACTTTTGTAGAGGGCAGGTCGAATTCAGTCAATTTTCATGTAGAGACCATATCTAGGGATAGTATGTATGTAGCAAGGTGCAGGATAGAGAGGAACAACCTTTGATGAGCACCAAATAAGTTGCATTATTTTTGCTTATGGACCAAGTATACAAATCTAAAAAAGGATTTACCCATTTTGCAAAACTTCTAGGAAACACCTCTGGTCTTCAGCAGCACCATCCCGTGGGAAACCACAGAGCTCACTTCTGGAGTCCAGTGCTCCAAGATTGCATTCATCTTACATCCTTTCAGAATCAGTCTTTGGGTTGACATGAGTGACCAGAGTATAAAGTATCTAATGCCCCAGACCAAACAGAGGGGTTGTCCATTCAAGTGTGATAAGATCGCAAAGACCTGGAAAGCTATTTCTAAGCTCACAATGAGGTCTGCTCTGCGAGCCAAGCATGTCCCCAACTCTTTAACCCTGTTGCAGTCGGATGGAAACTAAATTACGCTGCGGCCCCTTGTTTGTTGCAGGCTCAATATCTGTCTTCCTCTGCACTCTCACATTGGCCCAGTACTTGCATAGAAATATTCTCTGTTGAACTCAGAACAGAAAAAGACATGAGGTTTCAAATGTCACTCTATGCATCTCATTTGAATCCTTTTCACTTATTTCCTTACCAAGTTTCTCTCCCCATGTCCTTGCTACTCATGTAGGTTATTCGTCTTTGGTTGTACTTAAGAGCAGCTTACATAGCGTTAAGGTACTGCTTTTAAGTGACTATACTGTAAGAAGTAAGATGGGCTGGCCTGTAAGCGTAGATGCATTATTTCGGAGTGCTGTTTCTATGGTTTTTCTCAGAAGGGTGTAATGGTTTTTTTGATCCCCTTAATTAAAGTTTGAACTTTACAAAGTTTAAGCTACATGTCAGGTCAACTGAAAGGAGCATTATTTTCATGGGTTACCTTACTGCGAAAGAGGGTTCACTGGGGGTTTCCCAGTGAAGAGTAAGAGGGAAAAATAAAAGGAAATGAGGCAGGATTTGTGCAGGTGTCAGGGAGCAGAAGAGAAAGCAGATGAAGGGATAGCCTACAAAAAAGGCTGCTGTAAGCGGCCCTCGATTTCTAAGCTAAGCATTGAACTATCTTTTCACATATGCCACACAGAGGTCTTGTCCATTTTGATCCAAGAGCTCCACTTAACCTCATTCCCATTTATTTTTAATAACAAACTTTGCCGAAACATGCATCAAATTGTTCAATCATGATTAAGGTTCTGTGCCATGTGGTAATAGGATATTTTGGGACCTTTGTAATCTTGTGTCCTGTGAATTGATCACTTGTTAGTAGAGCCAACTTCATATCGAGAGGATTTAAAGTGCCATTTTTAGCTTCTATTCATGTATTTGTTTTTCCATTGGAAGCTATTCTGAGTGGTTGTTAAAAATGCATGTAGTATTACAAGATCTCAGGTCTTGAAGGTTGAATTTCTCCTCGAACTTTGGACTTTCCAGCGCAATCCAGGAAACATTTCCCTCTTCTCCCATGCCCCAACAAGAGGTTGCTCATGTCTTTATACATTGTCAAGATTATCTTCTTGATAATCCTTGGTGGAATACATATAGAGAGGTAAATATCTTGGATAATTCCTTCACTTGAACTATATGAACTTTGCCCTATGTTATGAAGTTTAAGATTGACAAATGCTGGAAAGTCATTTTTCACTGTTCTCACTAAAGATTTTTAATTTCTTGGCAGTACTTTATTAAATGTTGGCACAATATCAGTCCCCAAATATCTAATTCTAACTTTGAGGCCTAGGGTATCGTGATATCCAGGTTAATGGTGCATTGAGTGTTGCTTTAGAATATAAAACACTAATACTGACACTGAACTACCAATGGAAGTAAGCATTCCAATCCATCAGAACACCCTAGCTAAACAAGTATTCAGAGTTGAACCATTCAACAATTGCAGACCAACCTCCAGCAAATCTTACATGTGCCTTCATCACAGAAACTTGGTTCAGCTAGGCATTATCCCAGGCAATTGTAACATGATTAGCAAAAATCAAGACCCCATCATCGACAAAGGCATCGCCAACTTCCCCACCAACACCATATCATGCAAACTGATCCACACTGCTCATTTCCTTGCAGAGTGAGTTCTATCTGGAAACCAAAATAACCAAAACACAAAACCATGAAACCAAGGAAACCGAAATCTTCAAGTGAACGCTCCAGTCAAAAGCTCCCCCCAGACAAACAGATGACAGCCATCCTGAACCTAAATGAGGATGTGCTAACTTTGGCTGTTGGGCATTTAGCACTACTGAAAACTTTCAAGATGTAAACTATTAAATCTATGGACAATATCTGATGCACTATGCACATGTGATGCCCTACTTTATAGAGATAATTAATATCCTCTGAATTAACATAATAGTGACACGCTTCTGAAGTACGATGTCTGCTGATGATTAGAACATGACACGATCAAGGCACAGCAAGTACGATTCAAGGACCTACACCAGTAATGGAGTTCATCCTAGCCAAAGAGCTGGAAACAGTTAAATGCTCTAATCACTAGAAAAAATGTCTTTGCCTACATGCAATGCATTAGTGATAAAGCATGGACCGACTCAATGGGGCCCCCCCAACTAGTCCATGGAATTATTCTCCAAAAGAACTCAAACATGTGACTGAAAAACCCATCCAAAAAAACCCTAATACTGACCATAGGGTTCTGTTCTGCCCAAATGCAGGCAGATATCATCACTTCCAGAAATGGCAAAAGCCATTCAGCAATATTCTTCATGTACATTTCCTCCCACCTGGAATCTAAGTATGTGCTTAGCCAACTTTGATTCAGTGTTCTGTCACTTCACTGCTGGGTGGCCAAAGTTAAGACTACATCACATAAGAGTGGAATGCATTCATGCTAGAGAGAGATAACATGCAATGTCAGGCATGCTTATTCTATGATATCTCTTGACTGCCTTTGACACCCTGAACAATAACATTCTACTTGCTCGCCATGTAACAGTTGCCAGTATTGAGGGCATTGTACTAATATTAGTCTCCTTTTTCACAGAAACCTCTGGGTGTTTAAGCGCGTTATAAATACATAACTAAGACAACAAAAAAAACACAATTACGCAAATAAGAAAAACAAACAATTCCTGTAACAGCGCCTCGATGCCTGCGGGCTGTGTGAGCGCTTTATAAATGTTAAATAAATAAAAAATGAACGAACAAAATTAATATTTATCTCAATGCATGGAAATCAGAGGCTCTTCTGTTGAGCCGACTGACACCATGGCCTTTTATTTTGGCTGGTTGGCATCATTTGGCCACCAGCAACAACCCGTCAAGAAAGAGCAAAGTCTTGGAGTGTCCTTTCATCCAGAGCGTGTGTTCATTGCACAACTGAACTTGGCCCGCCACCTTCACCTCCTTAGGAGAATCCTTGCTCTCTGCTCAATGCTTAGCTGGGGCTCCTTAGTCCTCATAACATCTATGCAATACATTTGAATATAGCTGGTGGGTTATCCTCATAATGCAGCTGTCTGACCACATCACCCCTGCCTTAAAGACCTCATGTAGACTTGTCATCAGGGAAAGAACTGGCTTCAAAACACTTGGCCTAGTCCATGAGGCACTCTATGGCCCAACACTGAAATGCCTCAACAAATAACATCCAGCCCAAAATGTCAATAACTACTTGCCACACAACCAGCTAAATATAGGATGTTCAGTGTAAAAACATTCCACACATATGTCACAACCTTCTGGAAGTTACTCTCTTCTGTCTCAGGCTTAATGAAGAGGTCTATGCAAAAGTTGAAAACATTCCCCTGTTCCAGTGCGCCTTCAACTCTAGCACAACAAAGTCTGACTTTGCCATCTGCACCAAGATGCCTAAAGATCAGTCCACCACAGATAGAACACCACTAAGCTCTTATGACTAACAGCAAAGGGGTCAAGTAACTGGTTTCGGAGCTGTTGTGATCAAAGCTGAGATAGGGAACTCTAAGTCTTTGTCTTCTTTAGCTTCTCCAGAGTGATGACAAGCAGACAGATTGGCGTGGGGACCCACCCACAGGCTCCCTAACTGGTAGGGCAAATTGAAAGGGAGCCCAAAACCCGACTCCCCACACCATGAGACAGCTTTCCCTGATTGTACGTGATGCAGGGACAGCGCAAGGGCACTGGCCGGAGAAGCTGATGTTGTTACTGGTAGAAGAGGCAGCTGATAATGTGGCACAGGAAAAGGTCAAGCAGCAAGGACAGTGGCCCAGGAATGGCCTGGCAGGAAGAACTTTGGCACAAGAAGGGCTGGCTACAGACAGGAGGGAAGAGAGCAAAGCAGGCAAAAGTTGAGAGGAATGATGGCTGTCTAGAGGAAACCCAGAACAGGAGAAAAGAGTCAACGCAACAGGGCAGACAGCAAGGGGGCCACAGACACATGGGACATGATAAGACGCATCGCCTAGTGGGAAAGATGGGGTTAAATAACCCACAGCCCTCTGCGCTGTGTAGACCGCAACTAGTGTCATTGCCATGGTACCAATGACACCAAAGACGCTGTGCATCCAGAGGAGACTAGTTCCGATTCCCTGTGCATGCTCCCATAGTCCATGATGGCGGCACCCTGTGAGAAGACGCTGAGATGACCCCCACCACCGGATCGAGGTCCAGGCTGCGATGACCGGCTGCTGCTGTGCCCCTCGGCCCGCCTGTGCCAGAGAATCCAGCGGGGGTACATCCACCAGGTAGGCTGCCACAGGCTGCAGCGGTGACAGGCACGAGGCCTGGCAAAAGGCTTCATATGCCTAGAAACTGGTGCCAGCAATGACGTTCCAGGCCAGAACCCCTAATTCCTTACCTAAACCTATAGTCCCTTCCTCTCCACTCTCTGTCACCCCTAGCACTATGGAGTGGCTGAAAGGGGGTATGACTGCAATACAAAACTCACTAATTAAACAAACAGAGATATTGTCGACCTCTATGCTGAGAAATGGCACTCTTTAGTAGAGTTGCTGCTCAATACAGCGACCTCGCTGTAAAGGTGTCAGAACAATTTTCAGATTGCTGTGATGATTATTTTACATTTTTTACAGTAAAATCTGTTAAATATCGTTTTAGTGATTTGTAAACAATGAATGTACATTTTCATTCAACTGCTGTGATCTTAAGAAACTTGATTAGTTAGTAGGTTGAGGACTTCACTCTTCACAATTCCTATCAGATGTCTGTATATTTCCAATTTCTTGAAAGCCTACTGGAGTGCTGAGAAACCAATTGGTAGTAGTGCATATCCATTACCTGTCAAATCGAAAAAAATGAAAATATTTTCTAAAATAAATCAAATTATTTAAGCCATCATACTCGGAAAGCAATAGCAGTGGGTATTCAGAGCCAATTTAGCAAAATCCCACTTACAAATAACTCAAAACTTAGAGCTTTCTTCAATCCTTCAGCTCTACATGTTAAAAATGCAGATATAGCAAATTAATTCTCTAAGTGAGACCACATTCCTCAAGTTGCTTGCCTGGATACTTGGGAGCTCATGTTCCATGTTGCGTAACATAGGCAAAATGCAAAAAAAAGCTTTGCGTGAGGCTTTTACGTATTTTGCTTACACTGCGCACAATTTTCATTCATTTGTATGGCGTAGAGGAGGGGTAGAACACAACTTGCGTTTCTGTGGCCTTCCTTCCTTTCTGCTATGCAAATGCTGGATATCACCAGCATAAAGCAGGGGGATCCCACAGGGATCCACTGTAAACTCTGCCTGCCATGCTTGCATTTAATTGTAACTGTGAATGCGGTTTACCAGATCAGAATAACCTGATACGATTAAAGGAGAATACATCGCTGGAGAGGCCATAAACTCGAAACCATTTGGACTCGCTGATGGGGTTGTTGTTTTGCCATGAGGAAACTGAGACACATTTGTTTTGTTGTTGGGACTACTACACCAGCCTGAAGTCAGATTTTGAGAACTGTTTTGTGGGGTGTTGTGGGGGGGGTGTCAGAAAACCAGCCACTACTTATTTACCTAAGGGAGAGTAATCCTATCCTTAAAGAAAACTTACATTGGGCCTCATTAGGACCCAGGCGGATTTCGCGGTGCTAAATGCACCGCGAAGCACGGCGGAAAGCCGTCGATAGCGCCATGGGGGTTGGCGGATTTACCGCCCCATTCCGACCTCGGCGGAGCGGTAAATCCCCAATCCCCATTCTGCCCTTTCCCATTCCCATTCTTGCCCCATAGGGTATAATGGGAGTGGGGAAGGAGTTAATTACGCCACCGTAAAATACGGTGGCGTAATTAACAACGAGGTCCCGTAGCGCCATGGTTTTCTCCGCCTGGTAAAACCAGGCGGAGAAAACCTCCATGGCGCTAAGGGAACTCGTAGTACGGCGGACGGGTCCGCCGCGATTAGCGCTGGCGGAAACCCACTCCGCCTGGGTCCTAATGAGGCCCATTGTCTTTTCCTTTTATAGAGCTTGGGCAGATGTTGGCTTGGAATAGATTTTGCCAGAGGGCAGAATATTATTTGTATGGCGTCTGTTGTATTTTAGAGTAGGGAACGCAGATTAGAGATAGGGGTTCGCAGCGGTTATCTTTATTGTTTTGATAAATCCTCTTATTACATGTCCTGTGGCCTGTTATGTTATGTATATTTACATCCGATATGTGATAGTCTACTTGATCAAATAGGTTGCAATTGTTTAATATTACAGAAAATCCAGAGCTGGTCAGGGCAAAGTTAAAATATTATGAATGGTATCATCAGAAGATTCAGATTGGTATAATATGCCTTTTACAGCGAATATGTAACTATCCATGCACATTTTAATATTCTGCCTAAATATCGTTCTGTCGTTCCTGAAAGAAGACATAGAACTCTATGCATTTTCATTGCAGTCTTCTTGGTATTCTCTTTAAATGTTGGGGCTGTGCTGGTCTATTGACAAAGAAAAAAAAGGGGTTGTCATTTATGCTCTAGAGTCGATACAGTAGAAACATTGAAACATCTGATTCTAGAGTGTAACAAAACATACACTGTGACTGGTATAGAGTATTTAAAAAAGTGTGTACATGAGCCTCGTGCACTCAGCACAAATGTGTTCTGGCAGCTTCTGCTCGATGGGAAACACATTTTGCTTATAATTACGTTACCAAGATGTATTATAATTATACATGAATTATTTGCAGAGGAAATATTTATGAAATATTATGTTCTGTTATATATTAGTTTCTGCATTTATGTCTGTTTTTATAATGTTTGTCCTGATATAATTGGTAATGTGATTTTATACGAAAGGTTTTAATAAACTGTATCACAATATTAAAAAGACACAAGTAGGTCAATCTCAAGCCTGAGCTATAGCAGGAGGGAGTTCCAAAGGGAGAAGTCCTAATGGCGAAGTCATCTACCCCCAAACCTTTTGTATCGTGGCTTGCGGGAGATCCGTGGTTGTTGGCATGCTGACCTTATGGTCTTGTCGACTGGTGGAATCAGTCTGGCAAGGGCAGCACTTTGAGGAGGTATTTTGGTGCCAGGTCAGGAAATCCTTTATTAGTCAGGTGGAGTGTTTTTAAACCAAACTTTTATTTAACTGGTTGCTAATGCAAGGACTTAGGGATCAGGGAATTGACCCAATCACTTTGGCCAGAAGATGACCGTGGCTACAAAGGTATGCTCTTTTAGAGGCAAAGCTCATACGTTGTAATTGGCAATTGTTGCATAAGCATGGGTCCTTTTCGATAGTGCTGTGTTGCATCTCAGTGTCATATCTCACAGATGGCACAATAATCACTTCAGGTCTCAGAGCAGAGATGGTTCAAGAGTTCTTATTTTCTCTATAAGGCGCATAGGGCCATCACTCACACTTTTGTCTTGTTATGACCCTCCTCTATAAGCCAGGCATCTGTAACTCTGGTTAGCACTACTGAATGTTGACCTCTACTGTCCAGTGCTAGAAAGGATGTTCTAAATGCTGGCTACATATACTCCCTTAAAGACTTCCTAACTGTCCCTACTCTAGCCAGTGGTTGGTTATCAAATGGGATACAGGATGGGGCTAGACAAATACGCCGTTTGATTCACGCTCCTTCAAACATGCTCACTCTCACCTCTACCTTTCCTAAGCTTTCTTATTGTCCACGCTGCCTCACTCCTGTCACCACTCGTCTGTCCCTTTATCTCACTCCTCCTAGGTCTTGCCTCTCCCTTTGAGGTTATTCCTCCTTTCATTACTGTTTCGCCCTCCAACTGTTATTCCTCCCTTCAAACCACTAGTCCTCCCTCCAAACTACTACTCCTTCCTCTAAACCACCACTTTTCACTCCAACTTTTCAAACCACTACTCAAGCACCCTCCTCTCATTCAAGCACATTTCCTTTACCGTCACTCATTACTTATTCTTTTCTACTCACTCTTAGCACAATCAAGCACACTCACACTGCAGAACCCTTTTGACTCCTTAGTCAATAACTCACCTTTCAACAAATTGCCTCCTCCTCTGCCACTCTTTCCATCCGCCTGCTGGCCTCTTGGTCGTCTGCTCCCTCCTCCTCTGACCTCTCCCAGAAAATACCACCAGGGGCATGTTTGCATGTATCGAAAAGTTATAAGTAGTGGGCTAAGCGCCGCCCACTATTTTCGCATGGGCTCACCGCATACTGAATCTAGCAGTTCAGGAAGGCCAATGTTAATGCTTGTGTTCTGAGACCCAATTTCCTGGGGTCTGCCGGTCGTCTAGTTTGTTGTGTGAGCTCACCTCCAATGTTTGGGAGCTCTGAGAGGTCTCTGGCGTTGCCCAGTTGGGAAGCGGGTCTCTTTCTCTGTCGTTGCTTCAAGAAGAGCATCTGCATGCTTGTGAAGACTTTATTTCTTTACTCTCTCTGTGGTAATAAGTCATTGGCATGTGATCTATTGAATCCCATTTTATTAGGCTTTCAATTATCTCAAACCACTACCTTCATTATTTGGTTGACCACCTTATTAGCACATAGGGAATTGCAAACGTTCTGCAAAACCAACAACATCAAATAAAAGTTGGTGCAAGGCCTCATTCATTTTGTTCCTAACAGGATCAGACCACTTAATTTTATTCCCTGAAATATTTACTTCCTGAAGTATTTACTACCAGAGATGTTAATGTCATGGCTGCAGGTAGATGTGAAATTGGTAGTTCTAAATGTAACAACATATACACATGACCATGGTACCAATGACACCAAAGACGCTGTGCATCCAGAGGAGACTAGTTCCGATTCCCTGTGCATGCTCCCATAGTCCATGATGGCGGCACCCTGTGAGAAGACGCTGAGATGACCCCCACCACCGGATCGAGGTCCAGGCTGCGATGACCGGCTGCTGCTGTGCCCCTCGGCCCGCCTGTGCCAGAGAATCCAGCGGGGGTACATCCACCAGGTAGGCTGCCACAGGCTGCAGCGGTGACAGGCACGAGGCCTGGCAAAAGGCTTCATATGCCTAGAAACTGGTGCCAGCAATGACGTTCCAGGCCAGAACCCCTAATTCCTTACCTAAACCTATAGTCCCTTCCTCTCCACTCTCTGTCACCCCTAGCACTATGGAGTGGCTGAAAGGGGGTATGACTGCAATACAAAACTCACTAATTAAACAAACAGAGATATTGTCGACCTCTATGCTGAGAAATGGCACTCTTTAGTAGAGTTGCTGCTCAATACAGCGACCTCGCTGTAAAGGTGTCAGAACAATTTTCAGATTGCTGTGATGATTATTTTACATTTTTACAGTAAAATCTGTTAAATATCGTTTTAGTGATTTGTAAACAATGAATGTACATTTTCATTCAACTGCTGTGATCTTAAGAAACTTGATTAGTTAGTAGGTTGAGGACTTCACTCTTCACAATTCCTATCAGATGTCTGTATATTTCCAATTTCTTGAAAGCCTACTGGAGTGCTGAGAAACCAATTGGTAGTAGTGCATATCCATTACCTGTCAAATCGAAAAAAATGAAAATATTTTCTAAAATAAATCAAATTATTTAAGCCATCATACTCGGAAAGCAATAGCAGTGGGTATTCAGAGCCAATTTAGCAAAATCCCACTTACAAATAACTCAAAACTTAGAGCTTTCTTCAATCCTTCAGCTCTACATGTTAAAAATGCAGATATAGCAAATTAATTCTCTAAGTGAGACCACATTCCTCAAGTTGCTTGCCTGGATACTTGGGAGCTCATGTTCCATGTTGCGTAACATAGGCAAAATGCAAAAAAAAGCTTTGCGTGAGGCTTTTACGTATTTTGCTTACACTGCGCACAATTTTCATTCATTTGTATGGCGTAGAGGAGGGGTAGAACACAACTTGCGTTTCTGTCGCCTTCCTTCCTTTCTGCTATGCAAATGCTGGATATCACCAGCATAAAGCAGGGGGATCCCACAGGGATCCACTGTAAACTCTGCCTGCCATGCTTGCATTTAATTGTAACTGTGAATGCGGTTTACCAGATCAGAATAACCTGATACGATTAAAGGAGAATACATCGCTGGAGAGGCCATAAACTCGAAACCATTTGGACTCGCTGATGGGGTTGTTGTTTTGCCATGAGGAAACTGAGACACATTTGTTTTGTTGTTGGGACTACTACACCAGCCTGAAGTCAGATTTTGAGAACTGTTTTGTGGGGTGTTGTGGGGGGGGTGTCAGAAAACCAGCCACTACTTATTTACCTAAGGGAGAGTAATCCTATCCTTAAAGAAAACTTACATTGTCTTTTCCTTTTATAGAGCTTGGGCAGATGTTGGCTTGGAATAGATTTTGCCAGAGGGCAGAATATTATTTGTATGGCGTCTGTTGTATTTTAGAGTAGGGAACGCAGATTAGAGATAGGGGTTCGCAGCGGTTATCTTTATTGTTTTGATAAATCCTCTTATTACATGTCCTGTGGCCTGTTATGTTATGTATATTTACATCCGATATGTGATAGTCTACTTGATCAAATAGGTTGCAATTGTTTAATATTACAGAAAATCCAGAGCTGGTCAGGGCAAAGTTAAAATATTATGAATGGTATCATCAGAAGATTCAGATTGGTATAATATGCCTTTTACAGCGAATATGTAACTATCCATGCACATTTTAATATTCTGCCTAAATATCGTTCTGTCGTTCCTGAAAGAAGACATAGAACTCTATGCATTTTCATTGCAGTCTTCTTGGTATTCTCTTTAAATGTTGGGGCTGTGCTGGTCTATTGACAAAGAAAAAAAAGGGGTTGTCATTTATGCTCTAGAGTCGATACAGTAGAAACATTGAAACATCTGATTCTAGAGTGTAACAAAACATACACTGTGACTGGTATAGAGTATTTAAAAAAGTGTGTACATGAGCCTCGTGCACTCAGCACAAATGTGTTCTGGCAGCTTCTGCTCGATGGGAAACACATTTTGCTTATAATTACGTTACCAAGATGTATTATAATTATACATGAATTATTTGCAGAGGAAATATTTATGAAATATTATGTTCTGTTATATATTAGTTTCTGCATTTATGTCTGTTTTTATAATGTTTGTCCTGATATAATTGGTAATGTGATTTTATACGAAAGGTTTTAATAAACTGTATCACAATATTAAAAAGACACAAGTAGGTCAATCTCAAGCCTGAGCTATAGCAGGAGGGAGTTCCAAAGGGAGAAGTCCTAATGGCGAAGTCATCTACCCCCAAACCTTTTGTATCGTGGCTTGCGGGAGATCCGTGGTTGTTGGCATGCTGACCTTATGGTCTTGTCGACTGGTGGAATCAGTCTGGCAAGGGCAGCACTTTGAGGAGGTATTTTGGTGCCAGGTCAGGAAATCCTTTATTAGTCAGGTGGAGTGTTTTTAAACCAAACTTTTATTTAACTGGTTGCTAATGCAAGGACTTAGGGATCAGGGAATTGACCCAATCACTTTGGCCAGAAGATGACCGTGGCTACAAAGGTATGCTCTTTTAGAGGCAAAGCTCATACGTTGTAATTGGCAATTGTTGCATAAGCATGGGTCCTTTTCGATAGTGCTGTGTTGCATCTCAGTGTCATATCTCACAGATGGCACAATAATCACTTCAGGTCTCAGAGCAGAGATGGTTCAAGAGTTCTTATTTTCTCTATAAGGCGCATAGGGCCATCACTCACACTTTTGTCTTGTTATGACCCTCCTCTATAAGCCAGGCATCTGTAACTCTGGTTAGCACTACTGAATGTTGACCTCTACTGTCCAGTGCTAGAAAGGATGTTCTAAATGCTGGCTACATATACTCCCTTAAAGACTTCCTAACTGTCCCTACTCTAGCCAGTGGTTGGTTATCAAATGGGATACAGGATGGGGCTAGACAAATACGCCGTTTGATTCACGCTCCTTCAAACATGCTCACTCTCACCTCTACCTTTCCTAAGCTTTCTTATTGTCCACGCTGCCTCACTCCTGTCACCACTCGTCTGTCCCTTTATCTCACTCCTCCTAGGTCTTGCCTCTCCCTTTGAGGTTATTCCTCCTTTCATTACTGTTTCGCCCTCCAACTGTTATTCCTCCCTTCAAACCACTAGTCCTCCCTCCAAACTACTACTCCTTCCTCTAAACCACCACTTTTCACTCCAACTTTTCAAACCACTACTCAAGCACCCTCCTCTCATTCAAGCACATTTCCTTTACCGTCACTCATTACTTATTCTTTTCTACTCACTCTTAGCACAATCAAGCACACTCACACTGCAGAACCCTTTTGACTCCTTAGTCAATAACTCACCTTTCAACAAATTGCCTCCTCCTCTGCCACTCTTTCCATCCGCCTGCTGGCCTCTTGGTCGTCTGCTCCCTCCTCCTCTGACCTCTCCCAGAAAATACCACCAGGGGCATGTTTGCATGTATCGAAAAGTTATAAGTAGTGGGCTAAGCGCCGCCCACTATTTTCGCATGGGCTCACCGCATACTGAATCTAGCAGTTCAGGAAGGCCAATGTTAATGCTTGTGTTCTGAGACCCAATTTCCTGGGGTCTGCCGGTCGTCTAGTTTGTTGTGTGAGCTCACCTCCAATGTTTGGGAGCTCTGAGAGGTCTCTGGCGTTGCCCAGTTGGGAAGCGGGTCTCTTTCTCTGTCGTTGCTTCAAGAAGAGCATCTGCATGCTTGTGAAGACTTTATTTCTTTACTCTCTCTGTGGTAATAAGTCATTGGCATGTGATCTATTGAATCCCATTTTATTAGGCTTTCAATTATCTCAAACCACTACCTTCATTATTTGGTTGACCACCTTATTAGCACATAGGGAATTGCAAACGTTCTGCAAAACTAACAACATCAAATAAAAGTTGGTGCAAGGCCTCATTCATTTTGTTCCTAACAGGATCAGACCACTTAATTTTATTCCCTGAAATATTTACTTCCTGAAGTATTTACTACCAGAGATGTTAATGTCATGGCTGCAGGTAGATGTGAAATTGGTAGTTCTAAATGTAACAACATATACACATGACCACCCACCCAGCAGCTCCAAGTGAAAGAAAAGCAACTTTGTCAAAGAAGCAGAAGTTCTTTTGACTGCGAGGGAAGCATAAAATGAAGTATTTCCACTGCATATCACTGTAAACTAATGAAAACAGATTATTTGACAATTATTTGTTGCTAATCTGTGATTCACCGATGCAGGTGTTACCAAAGAGATACTGGACATAGCATTGAACTGCTCTATAGCTTGCAAAGGATTTTTTTAGTTTATATTTTCCAATAAAAACACTTGATCAAGATCTAACTCTGCTAATGACATATAATCAAATCAGAGCTGGACCTCTAATGCACGGTTCCAGGACATTATTTCAGTCCTCACCCAATGACAAGAGCAGCGGAAGAAACATACAAACAGACCTATGCCATCAAACTGCAATGAAGTACCCTTCCTGACCCTAAGGGTAAGACAGGAGTCTGCAACCTACAGCTCTCCAGATCCTTCACCGTTGACTATGATGGCTAGGGTTGATGGGAGTTGTAGTCCAAAACATCTGGAGACACAAATGTTGCAGACCTCTGGGGTAAGGGATGGGGTGACAATGGGGGTACAGCCACCTGGTCATTATTGCAGGACATGGGGCGGCTTGAGCAGGAGCCCCTGATCTACTCCATCTTTTCCCAGCTGGACTAATGAAGTAGAGGTTCAGCCTTTTTATTCAAGCTGCTCAAAAAAGGACAATACCAGACAAAAGAAATCCTCGGGACTGCCAACCAAACTCAATCCCTCACACTCTTGTCTCAGAGCATCACCGCTTCGAGACCAAGTATCTTGCTTTCATTCCCGGGAACCGCACACATTGCTAGGTACCAAAAAGAGTATCCAGTGAGTCCATGTCTAGGTCACCTCAATGGCATCTCCAAACATTTCAAGTGTGCACTCAAGCTTTTCATGGTCTGGGAGGTTTCAGATTCTTATTAACATGCTTTGGACCACGTCTTTGTTGTCAAAAAAGAAACCTCACATAGTCACCCAAAACAATAGGCTAAATAAAAACAAGATGCATAGAATGAAAACATCAGAGCATTTAGGCAGTTTGAGCCGAGGAGGAGGGGGTACTACCGGTCGGGTAATGCCCCCAGGGCTGCGTTAAATCCTGCGCTTTGCTTGGGCTTCTAGCTATTGCCCTGGGGGCTTTACCAGAGCACTAATGCCCCCCCTCCAAGCGTCATATTGCCACTACAACCCCGGCACTTTGTACCGGGGTACTAATTGCACTTTTTCTTGAGTCGAGAAACAGCGCTTTGGCCATTTCTTGTGTTGAGAAAAAAAAAAGCAAAAAAAAAAATCCCTTTCCATGGCGCCCATTGAATGCTATGTAAAAAATAATAATAATAAAATAAACAAACGAAATGGCCACCATGGAAAGGGAGAAGGGACTACTTCTCCCTTTCCATGGTGGCCAGTCCCAAAGGAACCCAGAGCTGCATCAGTGATTGAGAGCCTTGTCATTCTGGTAAGCCCCGGGCGAAGGCCAATGAGCTTGCTTTTTTTTTCCCTCGCCGGGTACTAATAAACAATAATGTATGCAGATTTGGTATACTAGAGGAGAGCGTTTTATTCATAATGATCTCGCACGGCAAAACTTTTTTCTCAGTCCTATAGTACTCAGCAGATACTCAACAAGATTACTCTGCACAAAGCTTACAATAATATAATCAGTGGATAAACTCCATTGTGGAATGTAGACTCTTGTGAGTCTTTTTAGATCACCAAGCCTAATGGCCCCAAGCCACATCTTTTATTTCAGTCATGCTAATATTTCAAGGTCTTGGAGTTGGATCCGGGATATTCCACCATCACTCTCTAGTTCCTAAGCCACTCACTCCTTCACCTTTCATGTAGTACCTTTGGTCCCTCTTAATTTCTGTACCTTTCCTGTTGTGATCTGCCTCTGTCGAGTCCCACTGCTTCCACCTGCCTTAGGCCAAACCGGCCTACTCTTACCTTCCTACTCTTTCTCTTCCGTCAACCTGTTATCACTGCCTCCAGCTCTCTGCTAGCTACTCCATAAATTGCCCCTGCTCCCAAAACTTCCATCTTCCTCCAGACGTTTCACCCTCTCCCAAACTCTCACCACCTCCTCCTGATGTCACCTTCTCCTGTTCCAACTCTCACCACCTCCTCCTGCTCCATTCTCTATGTTGTAAGCAAGGCCGTACTCAAGTAAGTCAATGTACACCATAGGCTAGATCAAACCTTTATGTTCCTTGCATATTTTTGCCCCGTCCACACCCAGGTCAGTGCATAACTGCCAGTCTTACATCGACTTTGATTACATTCCCAACATATTTATATATGGAATTATCTCACCTCGAAACTGGTTTGGCAGAGGCATTCAGACTGACCAGGTCACATCTGTGACTAAGGTGCAGATTGATGTGTTGAACATAGGAATACTTCTGCCTGGAACACCCGAGTCAGCAAAACTCTTGTTTTGCTCGCAACCATGTCGGGAAACTTGCAGCAGTGACTCAATACCTGCAGACAATTCTCGCAACCAACCAAGAAGACAGTCATGAAGAAGGTGGCACGAGCTAGATAGCCCACCGAAAACCAGTTGAAAAAACATGTGGAGACAGCGGGAGCCTTCCCGCTGCATTCCTCGTTTTGAGCAGCACAGAGATCCACAAATCATTGGATCCACCCTTGCTAGCTGAGTCTTTACAGCTTTTTTAAACATTCGAATGAGAGTAACCTTTCTTTTTTTAAATACGGCATACTCACCTTTGGTACTGACCAATAAAGCAGCAATTACCAAAGTACTCATCGAGATTTGCCCCCACTCTAGTTCTCTTTCTTTGGGCTGCATCACAAGTTGGGCAGTAATACCGCGAGGATAAAGGCCAATGGTAATAGCACTACCGCAACTCAGTCCAGCGCAATTTGTGCCGGATCGCGAGTTGTGGGGGGGTGGTAAATCCCCACTCCCCATTGCGTCCATAAGACCCAAAAAGGGTTGGAGAGCACTACTACCGCTGGCAGTAATTGCGCCAGGGGTAATAGCACTGAAAATAGCCGAAAAAAATGCAGTTTTCCACCCAACTTGTGATTTGGCTAGCCCTTAAATGTGGCAGTAATACCGTTACAGCCACATTTAAGGGATCAGGCCAAACTTATGATGAGGCCCGTCCCTACAGTTACAAACACACAACACTCTCTGGGCTCTCATGTCAATATGACTACCTACAAGCAATCAAGCACAAAAGCAGCTAGTGATTTAAGTACAGTCAGACATAGAATATTAACAATTGAGAAATTAGAAATTGAGATGTCTTTCTCTCTTTTCCTTACACTATACATTATTAGATAGGCGGCCCACCAGCGCTGCCTATGGGTAGAGTGATAGAGAGGTAGGGGTAGATAGAACTTTATCTGTCATCCTTTTTCTCTCTTTACACTCCACTGCTGAGTAGTCCTGTAATTAAAGACATTTTAAGAATAAACACTGCTCTCTTAGACACCGGACAGGTAGTAACTTGTGGCTTCTGCCCTTCTCACCCTGTAGACAATTCAGAACTATTGATCACTCAGGAGCATTATAAATGTTCCCCACACACAAAGTACTAGTGTTGTGGGTGTTGTGCCCAGAAATGCAGTGGTAACAGAGTTACCCCTGCATTACTGCTGATTTTACCCACAGTACCAATCTTGTAAAGAGGCCAAGTTGGGCGGTGATGACAGCGGTAATTCCACCGGATGGAATTACTGTTACCGCTGTAGAGTCCAGTGGCATTGCTGTCGCATTACAAGTTGACGGGAGCTCACACACCATCGGTGGTAGCAGTAATTCCATCTGTCAGAATTACCGCCAGGTATCTCAAAATAAAGGTAAACTCTCAAATTTGTTCTTATAAGGGGATCAATTCTCGTAAGGGAGCGTAAAGTCAGTCTAAACATGAAACACAGAGAATTCATTACCCTCTCTACACGGGCCTGGGGGTTAGAGATGGGGGTGGTTTTTACAAGATGTTTAACATTCAAACAACATACTGATCACTCAATAGAAAGACTTGCTTAGATAACAGGAGGAAACATGAATACATTTGGGCAAAATCAGGCTTGTTTAATGTTAATTGTACAAAACTTAAAAGAACAGTACTCAAAAAAAAGGACTGAACAGATGAATACATGAATACAAGCACACAGAAACTAAAACATAGAATCAAGAGGGGTGTAAGTCAGTCAGTGAACAATACTTTGCAAAATTAATTCATCAAACTACTATCATTAGTAGTCTTAAGAGATAGTTGACATGTTTCGGCCATATGTTAAATTAGACACTATCTCAAGTGTCTTTTTGGAAATAGATGTCACGGCCATCTTCAGGACAAAGGATTTCTTCCAGGAAATCTTCACATTAATGATTTACCAAAATTTATGATGCAAGTGTAACATCACTGATCTATAAAAATACAAACAATTGATTATTAGCTAGGAGTGATCTTATGTTCTATATAAGATGTTGTCTGACAAAATATCTAATGCATTAATCTCAGAAAGAGCGAGAGAACATCCAACACAAATAATGGCAAAACAAAACAGGTTATACAATTGGGCCAAAACATTTTTTTTAGTTAATGAAGACAGAAGAGCGAAGGTTGCTCGAAGGTAGAGTTATCTACATTCAACCCCCATATGTTTTTGATTTCACACATGGACAGAGAACAAGTGACAGGGTTTTAAAAGAAATAGCCACCCCAATCTCTAACTTGCTTCTCCAGGCTAGGTGAGAAAAGGTTGACGCAAAGCACGTCAGACTGGAAAATTGTCTTTAATAATGCCGATAAGTGCTGACGTTGAGTGTCGTTCTTATGGCAAGGGCCGTCTTGTCCTACAATCTAATGATTGGTATTAATTCCTATAGTCAGATAAAGTTTTTAACTAGATGATGTATATTTTAGCATGGTCAGATGGTTGTGGGATCTCATTTTGAGGCATGCTCTTTGTGACTAGACTCGATCTAAATGGTGATTGTGTTAGCGATTCTGTTAAATGATGGAGCAGAAGCAGGTCAGTTATCTTAAGAAATTCTTGGCAAAAAGTCAGCCAAAGTTTGTTGTGCTGGTATCAAAAAATGGGCACAGCAGCTGTGAGCATAATTCGAGAGGCAGCTGTGAACCAAGGTAATACATAAGACAGTCAGATATGCCTGTTGACAGAGGATCAGGGGTGCTTATATGAGAGAACAGTTCTCAATAGCTTACTTGAAAAAAGAGAGGGTTAATCAATTCTCTGTGTTTCGTGTTTAGAATTACTGCCATACATCAATGGTAATTATGCTCAGCATTGGCGGAATTCCCGTTACCGCCAGTGAACTGGGCACTATTTCTACCGGCGAATTTACCAATGGGTGGAAATAGCATCATCGCAGGAATGGGAAGCCTGGCAGTGGCCATTTTGAAAAATCCAATCCACCCTGAACCTCCCATTTCCTGGTGCCATCCAAAGCCAACTGTCGTGCAGAAGATGTCACGGGAAAAGGGGCAAGGCAAGGCGGCGGATATGAAGCTTCAAAAGCAGAAATTCAGTGAGAGGGAACTGCAGATGCTGACAGATGAGGTGGTCACTCATGCGAATGAGCGGTATGGCAACAGACAACGGAAGACTTCTTGCCAAAGGCTGGCAGCCATTGAGCCAGAATCCAAGACAAGATTGTGGCAGTGGGCATTATCCCACAGGACAGCGAGAACTGCAGCAAAAGAAGGAACAACCTCAAGGCCAGGATTTGCAGTCTCATTGCCAACCACAGACATTAGACCTCTGCCACAAGAGGCAGCAATGTTGTACCAGTTGGCCTGGCCCCATGATAGGAAAAGGTCAGCAGCATCCTCCACATGGAAGGGTTGGAGGGCATTGGCAGGGCCGAAGTGTGAGCAAGCAGCCAAGGAGATGCTAGTGATTACTTAACGGCCAACTCCCATGAGAATGCACTCTGCAAAAGCATGTGCCCCCCATCAAACACGGGCCCACTAGGCAGGGGAAATGGGCAACCACATGGTAATCTGTACAAAGGCACTGTACTACATGCATGTGCAAGGGAAGGTGGGATACTTATGAAATACACATGCACCTTAGGCAAATGTGCAGTGAAGCCATGGAACCATGAGAAGCACCCATGTGTGCTGTGGAATTCCAAGTTGCAAAGTGAACTCCCTGCACCACCACATGAACAAGCCATATTTGCAGGCCAACAGTCAATGAGCCCATGCATGGGCCGTGTACACCCTCAGTAGACACTACTCCCACCTTACATGAGCTGTACACATTGGCCTGCAACCTACCCTGCCCATCAGACAAAATGTCTTTAGGATTACCTTTCATCATGTTGCATGAGTGTCTTGCTAGTCCAGGTACCAGTATGTATGATCACAGTTGACTCAGTCAGATGAGGCGGGCCCTCCACTTAACAGAACACCTCCACCAGTGGCAGCGCACCAACCTCCACCCATGCACAGGCCAGCCATTGGAAAAGCAAGAGGAAGAGCAGGCACGAGGCACCAGGCCCACAGAACAGCAGCACCATGTCAGCTTTGCCAAGTGGTGAGACAGCCACTGTCCCCACAAGTGAACCGCATGGCCTCTTCACCACCACTGCACATGGTACACATGGCACAGCCAAGGACGTCATTTAGGGATTGCCAGGGGTCGCACCTGTGACCCCTGTGGTCTCCCTTGCTACCCCTAAAAAAAAAAAGTGGCTAATTTTCTGATAGCTATAGCTGGTAAAATAGCTCAGTGGGTTGAGCTCTCGCTGCTGCATTGTGCAGGTTGCAGGTTCAGCTCCCAGAAAGGTAAACTTGGCCTTTCATCCTGCGGAGGTTGAGAAATGAGTACCAACACAAGTTGGGTGATAGTGTATGTATATTTGGTCTATATGAAGCGCTTGCGCGTAAGTGCTATATAATAACACCTCATTATCTTTTGGCCTTGGAAGTCTGCTTGCATTCACAGTAATTTGGTAATATGGGCCTATCCACGCTGATATTAATGATACATATGTTGATCCATTCTTGTTTGAAATGTACATCACATTATAGTGATATCGTAAACCATATTTTTTGTAGTGTACTTAGAAACAATGCTATGTGATGCCACTTACTGTTTTATCAAGGGGTGAAAGGTTGTGTTCCATTGCTTCCCATGATGTGACTTCGGGGTGGGGTCACATGACAATGAGAGCTCAAAGGTCGAGTGATGTCACTTCTGCTACCCCTGGCATTTTGGTGAAATGACGCCCCTGCGCACAGCAGCTGGTAGAGGCACTCCACGTGCAGCTACAGGTGCGGCCACCTCGGCAGCTGCAGCCAACGCTCCACAGTCGTCTTCTGTGGTGATACCTGAGGAGCAACACCCATCCAGTGTGATACATGGCACAACACCTGCACCCACCCATCTGCCGCCTTACTCATTCTCGTCACCTGAGACAGGCAGCCATTCCCATCGCCAGGATTAACTGAATACCGGGAGTGATGGCAGTGGTACACCTGATGGCGATTACACTGGCTTCATGTCCCCATGCTTCAGTCCTGGCTGTCTCCATAGTCCTGTGCATCAGCATTCACTAGATGCAATCTGGGGGGGTCTGGATGCCAAGGAGCACCAGCAGGTCACTATTGAAAACCTGGTGGAGATGCAGGTACAGGATCTGCAGGCCATACAGGACAGTGTGCAGGGCTCCTCATGGAGAATAGCAAGGTCATTGAAGCGCCAGTGCCGGCAGTTGTCCATGGTGACTGCTGCAATCACAGCTGTGGGCTAGAGGAGGTAGCACAAAGAAGGCATATTGGCTTTTGCCAAATCTTTGCATGCCAGGATGCTCCTCACCCTGCAACGAATTCGGGGACAGGATTCTAGCCTTCCACCCCCATCATCTCCATCGAGGGTCATTGCCTGGGGGCCCACTGCACCGCTCCTTGCTGGACATAAGGGCAGTGGGTGGGAAGGGGTGTTGGCGATGGGTGAGGTTTAAGGGTTGTTGGGTATTAATGCTCACCATAGTTATAAATAAAATACAAGTAAACTTGAAGAAATGCAAGGAGCGTTTTTTGTGTGATGGTGATATATTCAAAACCTGCCTATATACAAACGTGGGAGGCATATGAATACTTCTGTGACTAGAACATTTTTCTGATAAGTTCTTGTTGCACCAGATTCACATCCCTGGCTTCCTCATGCTCACTGTGAGGCAGCACTGCCTCAAAGTCTGCTGTGGGTGGCATGTCCAGATGAGGGGGAATTCTTTATCCTGAGGCAGATGTTTTGCAGCATGGCACAGGAAACAAGTATCTGGCCAAACTTCTCTGGCCTGTACATCAGGACCCTGCACCACGACCCAGGCACCAGAAACATGCCTTCAGCAAGCCAGAGGTCTGCTCAATGCAGACCCTGGTCCTGACATGTGCTTCATTGTAGGCCACTGCCTGTGGCATACATGGATTGCGCTGAGGTGTCATCAGCCATGGAAGCTGGGGGTAACC
This sequence comes from Ambystoma mexicanum, assembly GCF_040938575.1. Taxonomy (NCBI): domain Eukaryota; kingdom Metazoa; phylum Chordata; class Amphibia; order Caudata; family Ambystomatidae; genus Ambystoma; species Ambystoma mexicanum. Next base: position 916,643,810 of record NC_090931.1, read on the forward strand.
AGAGTCACCTGTACAGATATCAGTCACAGTGTTGAGAGGATGCGTGGCATGTTACATGTCTTGTCAAAGGGCACTGTCTGTGTTGGGCCTGTGCTGTGAAGCATGTGCCCTGCTGGGTGATTGGATGTTCTTCTGCAAGTTTGTGGATTCTGAGTTCCTGCCACTATGGATTCACATGTATGCTTTGCAGTGTACATGCCATCAGTCTGCCATTGTTTCATTGTCTTTGTGCAGTGTTGAACTGTTGCATTGACTTGGCAGGTATATGTGCCTTATGCATTGTGGCACCTGTAGTCCTCCGTGTATCAGTTACTTGTTGGTGCAATATGCATTGCTGACATACTACTGCATAGTCCTTCTGAGCCTAGTCCTGTGGGTTGGTGAATGTCATGCGCGATGTGAGACGGCAGCTCCTGCATGCACAGGGCCTTGGCAGGGCATGCATTGATCAGTAGTAGTATTGTTCCACACACACCCTTTCACATAGCATTCAACTTGTGCTTCAAGATTATATTGTGTGATGGCACTTGTACTCACCCAGCATCCATGTCTGTTGCCCTCTGTGGCATGTAGGGTGAATGATTCAAAACCTGACCGAGGAAAACAATCCCAAATAGGCCAAATAATTGATCCACCATTTACAAAGAAAACAGAGTTTTATTACGTGCAAAAGTATCAGACGGTCAGGTAGAACCGAACTAACACAGAGCTCGTCCCACCCAAAGAAGTTACATATTTTATAGCGGAAACCACAAATTAACAGAACTTTGCATATAAAGATTCAACATGGTCCTGCACTCCCCATTGGCAAACGCCTATACACAATTCTAATTATCCCTATAGTTCATTACACTATTGGCCATACATTATCTGAACAGGGGGTGGGGGGGGCTGGGAGTCTATCTACCAGCACGAACACGGCCCATTGACCTGTTCTTGGGTGGATGGCCCCTGGGAGAGTCTCAACCAAGACTTTAGCTCACTGTCCCTTTCACAGAGGATACATATCCCTGCATATTAGTCTTTGTGCTGCCCGGGGGCAGTCCAGCACCAAAATGCTAGGCAATTCTCATCTGAACACGAGTACCACCAGCAACCCCAGACACGTGTTTGGCCTAATCGAGCCTCATCAGTGAGGTGGAGCTGTGCCTCTCTAAGAACAGTGAGCAAGGGGTCCATGGCTGGATTCCCCTGGTAACTTAGTGTGAGACCCAAAGTTACTTAATATGCAAAACAAGGGGGTTTCTGGGAGTCTCCCTACCAGCACAAACACAGCCCATTTACCTGTTCTTGGGTGGATGGCCCCCGGGAGAGTCTCAACCAAGTCTTTTTCTCACTGTTCCTTTCACAGAGGAGAAATATCCCTGCATATCAGTCTTTGTCCTGCCCAGGGGCAGTCCAGCACCGAAAATGCTAGGCAATTCTCCTCTGAACAAGAGTACCAACAGCAACCCCCGACAGGTGTTTCAGCCTAGTTGAGCCTCATCAGTGAGGTGGAGCTGTACGCATCCTGTAACATGCCCTAAAATCCAACATGGTGGTACTTCTGCTACCTTAGCCCCCAGACCTCACCTGTACCACAACACTTCTCCGACTACATCTCATACTATTATTTATTCTGTTCTCTCTTCTGTTCCGCACTTTCCACTTCTCCCCCCTTCCATTCACTTTCCCCCCCGTTTTTTCTTTCCATGCACTTGCGCATTCTCAATGTCACTGGGCCTAGTAAGATCGTTGTTTTGTTCTCCCCTGTTCTCCTCCTTTTGCTTGGTCGCGCTCTGTAAACACTTGTGTATAAGCACGATATAAATAAAATATAATTTCATTTATAATTTCATACACCTACCTACGTCAGCTACCTACTCGCACTTCTCTCAAAACATAACATCGTACACTATAGATAAATGCAAGATACATCACCCTATATTTAACCTCTGCAAAAGTGTAGAGGAGGTGCCAAGCACGATTCACACTCCTACCGCCCATTTTGAAGTACCAGAAACATTCATGCCAAAATATGTGATGCATGATGAGCAGATAAACCAGCAGAGAGCCGCAGTTGGGCTCTGTCCAGTACCTATCAGAATAACAGCACCTATTGAAGTACCAACACCTAAGAAAACTTGGACAGTAAGAAAGCCATATCAACAAGTGAGAGAAAATGATGATTGTCAGAATGTAACACCCGAAGAAACTAAGACGATACTGAAGGAAGACGAATGATTACGTCATACGAACCCAGACTGACTCACATATAGACGATATAACAACCTGAGAATAATGACAAACGAGACGAAACACCATGGACAAGTGACATCCTAAGCCTAAGGTGAAACAATTGATGTCAAGATGTCAGAAACGTACACCATAAGCACAATGAAGATATTCAGTCAGTTTAAACGTGTACATATGCAAAGTAACCGCAAGAAGCACAGAAATCGTGAGGCTTGCTTATGCTTAGTAGTAAGATAGATTGCGGCAAGTGCCACCTATACATATCTACCTCAAAAGAGCACTTTATATAAGTATACTTGCACTATGCACAAGGGCAGAATCAACCAAATGTTACTAAAGGTCTCGCGAAGAGAGTTTTGCAGCAGACAAATCGAGATTTAAAGATGGAGAGAAACTCAGACAAAAGTAACCAAGCCAAGAAGCCAAGGTCGTATCGTCTGAAATAGACCAACAGTGGATACAATTAAAGAGAAGAAGAACAGAGTATCCTGTTCAGAAAGGTCAAGATAAGCCACAGATGGCAGACAACTGGCAGAATTAAATCAAATATACGAAATTGCATGAAGGAAAGGCCGATTTCACGGTGTTGGAATCACGTGACCAGAAAAGTAGGAAGAGATGAAACTTTCACACCTACACATGGACCTTTGCCATGCACAGACGCCTTAACTTTCCCAGACCAAGAAGCAGACTCGAGGCCAACCACAAAGAAATAATTGACACATGACCACTGAGGTGATGATTGATTGTAACAATAATTGTAGGGAAGCTGGGGGGGGCAGACAAACTCCCTGCACCTGCCCGGCTATTCTGCACGCAGCTAAGCGCAAGTGAAAAAGTATGAATGGGGTTGATGCCAACCCAATCAAAATGGAACATGTAATCTAGAGTCCTACAGTTAGTAGAATCAATAAGACGTCGTACTTTTAGTGAGGTTTACAGTAGCCATTTTGATGGAAGGGCTTAGTTGCCCCACCTGACATCGTCTATCCAATCCCCTCTCCCAGTTACCATACACAGATATAGTGCCTATATTAAAGTTACCTTCCTAGAACCAATCAAGTTGCATGCTAAGTTTTGAGAGTTACAGGTCAGTGATGATGAGTTTTTGGTATAAATGTTATGTTTTTTCTGAATTTAATTGGAGTTGAAGCGAGAAGGAAGATCGAGCGATTGCCGATATTCATTGAACTCCCTGTTTTTTGTACTTGTCATTAAACGGACTCCCTTTGCCAAACTATTGAATTGTCATTATTATTTGATGCGAGAGTATGAATCTGCATCCTCATCCATCTCAAGGGTGCTGCTGCTAATCTTAAAGTGCTATTTGGAAACCCCCAGTCCTATGGACCGGCTGGGGTCCATCTAGTACAACCGCAACATGAATACATTGTTGCTCTTTCTGGATGGGTATATGGTATTTCTAATATGTGCCAAAGCTAACTACAAATGGATACATGTGCTTTCTGCCGCGCCCAAAGAGAACTGCTAGCACTTGGATCCCTGAAAAAATATATATTTTGCAGTCTAAATCTCTTCACCTGACTAGGACATTGCCCTTGCATTCCAACACTCCCCCCTTTAGTTAATACTCAATTAACTAACCCAGCTTCCCTTCTTCTATAATTGCCGTCTTTGGGCACCCACTCTTTGCCCACGTGGCGTAAACATACCCCCCATGCGGGCACATTCTTCCGAGGTACATGTCACAAAACAACATCCCCCATCTTCTGGCAAATCTACCCAATGCTACACATAATTTTCTGGATCAGGTGGGGGTGAAACAGTGTACCCAGGGGACCAACTGGTTGTTCTACTCTTACCATCCTGTGCTCTGTTTCAGCATTCCACTTCTCGATCTGTGTGTACACGTGTTTTGTGAGGGGAGCAGCTTTACCTGTTCTTATACCGCCATCGTCATTGCACTCCTAGGCAGTGTCTTGGAGCAGAACCATAGAATCTTTTGAAACAAATAACAAATTACAAGAAAAAAATACTATGATAGGAACCAGCACTTTTACTGCTATGCCCAACCAAGACCAGGCCCATGAAAACACTGAATCCAACAAGTCTTCAGCACTCACTCCAGCCTCCTTTTCCATGGCAATCCATGAGTTATGGAGGGCCCCCATCACCTGGGTCAGAGATCATTTGTCCACATCATTAGGGGGTATGTATGACACACTCCCTTCCATTGCCGTAAGCAGATCCAGAACATTGGAGGGTCACGAGATGAGTAGCCCGCAATTCTGCTTTTATTGAATTGAGACACTACTGTGGCTGGTTCGCTAACTAGAGCATCTTCCACCTTGTTATCTGCAACCAATTTGCATTTGCTGCAGTTTGGATGGCAGGCACAAAGAGGGAAGTGAAACATATTTTTGTCTTTGTGAACAGACGGAATTGCTCGCAGATCGCTTTGAGCTTGTCAGAGGAGTCTTGGGACCAAAAATGTGATCTCTTTTGTCGGCGGCTCTTAGTGAGCACGCTGATGGGGAGTGGGTTCAGTTGCAAATGGGAGTGGCACATTTATGACAGTCAAATGCGAGTCGGCACTATGAGAATAGCTGAATGCAAGGTGCTGAGAAAACAGACGCCTCCCCAGGATGGGGAAAGGTGGTGATAAACGTATTGTCTGCACACCCAGTAAAAATCCATCAATGCGGATGTGCCATCAGTCAGGTCAGGAATAAACAAAGTCTTATTGCACCTTTCATTTATGCCTATGAGCACAGTGCCATTTCCTCTGAAGCAAAAGTAGAAGTGTGCCAGTATCTGCATCTTAGCAGACTTTTTCATTCAGTTTGACACATAGGTGCTCCAAGTTTTAGAACATTTCTGGTTGACACGTGCCACTACATCCTCCAAACCCCAGTAGACCCCCCGCTGTACAGCGCATTAGTCCCTTCATCCATCTGACATTGGAAAACAGCACACCTTCCAATTTCCGTAGTGGTCTTATTTGACAACATGCTTGCTTTTTTTGTTCTTGGCTCACTCGCTTTCATCTTTGTCCATTATGACTGCCTGGACCAGGTCTCATTGAAACAGGCTTCGTACTCTGCAAATGGCCAGGTGCAATAAACATTGGGTGGCATTTCTTGTGGGATAAACAGTTAAGGTGGGCCTGTTGCATGGGGTATAAGAGAGCAAATAGAGCAGCTCTCATTCGACATCGCTCTTCCCACCTCCCTCATGTGGTTGTACCACATATCAGTTTCAGGGTGGCGCACATTTGCAACAGTATCAAAAATAATACCTTTATATTCATCATATTCCATTTCATTTTCTGTTTCCCTTTTTTCTTGCCATCCATATACCGGATATTTCTATATCATTGCTATACCCCGCCTTTATATGCACAAACCATATATAATGGCCTACAATAAAGAAAAGAAGATAGAAACAGAAGAATCCTATATAGAACAAAATATACTTTGCGTGACCTCTTAATCTTGGTAGCTGCAAGACAAAAGACGACTTAGTGACCTGGTGCCCACCTGGGAACCTCTGTTGCAAGAATGTCACTATAAAGGTCACTACATTCATTGTTCAATGTCAATGTTCTTGAGGGCCTGTAGGAGGTGGGGCTGTACCAGTTGCTTTTTGAACATCAGATAAATGGACCCAATAATGCAATTATTTAACTCTCACAGCAGCCAGAGTTGCATTTACCACCTCAAACGGGCCTTGGTAACGACACTCATTTCACTTCCTCATGAATTACCTCAAATATACAAAATCTCCAAGGTATAGCTGAGGTGCCTGTAGAGACGTTGGGTGGACTGTAGGCATGGCATCTATTTCTTCTCTCCTAGGAGCAAGCTGGTAAAATATAATCTTTATACACTATGTTAAATCCCTCAAATACCGCTGAAACTCCTCCCCCAAATCTCAGCTTCCCTGTGTGTATGTATCTGATGGAGTGTGTGCAGGTGTGCGTGGTGTATTCAACCTTCTCGCCATCACTATCTCACGCAGTAACACGTCATGGTCTTTACTTGGCTAGTTCCTAAGGCTGAACAAAGACAAAGGAAGTAATGCATCCAGTTCCTACCTAGCGAATTCCACAACTTGGACAGTCTTTGTTTCAACAATCCATGGAGACGTTCTACAATCCCGTTGGTTTGAGGGTGGTAAATTGAGCACAATTTTTGTTTAATCCCTAGTTGGGATGTAATCTCTTTAAATAATTTGTTAAATAAGTGAGTCCCGTTGTCTGACTTTAGGACATCACATATCCTGCAGCGAGGAATGACCTTGCATACTAAAAATATGGCTGTCAATTTAGCATCCAGTTGTGCGCAAGGGCCCATCTTAATCCAATGAGGAAATGGGCATACAACATGACGATAACAATAGTTTCTGCACCTGTCTATCGTGTCCACACAGTCTATGTGGAGCTCTCAAAAGGATCCTGCTGGATGGGCAATGTGCCTCGCAACATCCTGAGGGTTAGTACGGTGCTGCAGAGGTGGCAGGTAGTGCAGTTTCCCATGAACATATCAACTTATTCTTGAAGGTTGGGGACAAACCAGTCCTCCTGAATATCAACTGCAACATACTGTTTAGACACATGCACCGGGTAATGCAGTTGCTCAAGAACAACAATAAGCAATTCCCGGAGCATTACTACTTAACCTGTTATGTTATGTCTCCAGATAAGATCCATCAGTGAGTGTGAGCACCCACGTTTAACCTATAAATCCTTCTCCTCTTGGGTGGCCTGACCCTGCAATTTTATTATCTGAGTGAGCTGGACTGGTGCTTAAGGCACTGCTAGCTGCAATTGTTGTGTGGCTAGTGTTGTTAGGTAAGAATTGGTGCAGTCACATTGTGTGAGACTACACACGACTTATCTGCTTTGTATTAGGTAACCCACCTTTTGTTATAGGTCTGTACTACACAAGTTGGTAGTGTGACTGAGCAGCCAGGCCTATCTCAAGAGGGGTAAATGTGAGCTGTACAAATGAAATCCGTAAATACAAGTAGCCAAGTAAGATTTACACTCAAGCTTTCAGTTATAAAGAATCATTTATATGAGAACTTAGCGACGTTGGCCTCCGTCCTCATAAACACACGCTTGGATTACTGCAACAGCCTGCTCAGTGGCTGTGCTCACTCTTCCATAGCAGGCCCTGTAGTTCTCCCACAATGGGGGAGCAAGGGCAGTCTCAGGGTTTGCTAGGCAAACACATGTCACAGCAGCGAGGCGAAGCCTACATTGGCTGCCTGTAAGACTTAGAATAAGGCACAAAGTTCTGACTCTCACACATAAATGTGTGAAGAATACGGCACCCCGGCATCTGGGAGCCCGCCTTCAACTCCAGATTTCCTCCCGTATTATCAGCACCAGTACCGTATGAGGATGGTTAAACCCAGATTTAAACTTGTAAAGGCTGGTGGATGCAGCTTCATTGTGCAAGGTCCTGACCTCTGGAATCTGCTTCCGCTGGAGCTTAGACACATCAGTTAAGTTTAAAAAGGAGCTGAAGACGCTTCTGTTCAATCTCCCGCCTATCTAGGGATACTTGGCTCGCACCCGGGTGCTTTCCTGCTTTTTAATTTGACTCAGAGCTCTGCCTTGGATTCCCCTCCTCGCATCGTTTTAATGCTATTTGTTCTGGGTGTCTGTGTCTTCTTTGTGCACGCCTTGAGGCCTACGGGCATGTGGCACGATGATATAAGAATTTTTAATAAATAAATGTATTTATTTAGCATCAGTTTTAAGGATGCATTCTTACAAAAGGCAAATGATTGTAACAATTTGAGTAAACTTTGGCTTTATTGATTCTGAAAAGTAATGTCAGTGACTAATCTTTGGATATGCTCAATACATTTCTCCTACACCCTGAGGTGACTTCAATTACTAGCATAGTATTCCCAATTATAAGTCACACCACCAATATACTTTGTAGATTCTGAGTTGCAGAAATGAAGGGTTAAGGGAAGTAAAAAGGTTAGAACAGTTTCTCAGAACATGTGAGGACAACCGATTCCTCCAATGAAGTCTAGTTTCCCAGCAGTAACAGTACTCAACATGCGACAATCTATGGGGGGGGGGGAGATAAGCAATACCAAAGTTAATGGATTTAGAAGAGTGTCTTTATGGAGCCAGGACAATAAAGGTCATTTGGACACAGTCAATAGTTCTGATGCACTTCTTGGATAAAAGTCTTGCACAAAGTTAGAGAGTTTAGAAAAATCACTTGTAGGAACACAAGCTGTTAAGCCTGTGTAAAGGGAGTTGAAATCAACTCAGGAAGTAAGCAGGTGAAAGTCTCAAGTGAGACAGCACGACTTAAGGCAAGAAGGTAAGTACCCCCAAGCCTGAAAAAGTACCTTTGATTAGAAGAAAGTGGTCAAGCTGGATTCTGTCTTGTTACAGCCCAGCAGAACCTGGTTCCTTAGCCTCAGTTGTGAAGACAAGAAGGAGGATGTCTGAAGGGCTCCTGCAGCAGTACTCGGGAAGGTCGTCAGCAGCTACGGGTTTTCTTCATTTCAGCCGCACTTCGCCGTTTCAGTGCTTCGCAAACAGCACTGATGCAGAATGGTGTAGACTGGTTGGCCTTTGCTTGCTCCCTCAGTCCTGAACTCTGGATCGGGGACTCTGGATCAGGATTTCCTGCTTCTGGAATGTCCTATGGCGGCTTTTGGAGCTTTGGGTGGATTCGTTCCACAGTAGACGTTGCACTCGGTTGTAGACACTCGACCCCTGGCATTCGGCTACTACTGCAACGGAGAGGCACAGAAAGTTGGGGATTGCGCCTAAGTGGAGTTCGTCTCAGGGATAGTTGGTCCCACTAACCCGTTGGGAGAAGTCATTCCTCCCGGAGCTTCTCTGTCGAGGTGAAAAAGGAGGTCAGCACAGCAGCAGGGCTTCACCGGGCAATTGAAGGTCCAGGAGGTTGCAGCGGGCTTCTCTTCACGGTTTCTGCATCAGATGTTTCTTCCAGTGGTTGACTCTGCATGTAGTCCCAAGAACCTCACCTTTTAAGCAAGATTTCCCATTCATGCCCAGACTAGGTTGTCAATCACACAGCACGGTGGCTGTCCATTCAGGACAGCCAGCCAGCCAGCCAATCAGGACTCATTTCGTTCAGGCACTCCTAGAGACAAAGGACAGGGGAGTTGCGTGACTCTCCCTCACATCCTGTCCTTTCAGACACACTGGAGCCAGGGGCAGGCTTCAGGCCTGAAGCCCGATAAAGGCAAAATACACAAAGGGTTCAAATCTGTCTCAACACACAGAGTAAACACCAAGGAAGACCTCACAAACAGAAAATGGGGAAAAAAGAAGGCTGGGGCCATTTTGACAAAATGGTCACCCATGGGTGCTGTACTGCAGCTGAGGGTTCAGCCTCCGGTAAAACAGCACAATGGTAGGAAAAAGTACACCACTACCAACAGCCATTTAAAGTAGTGAGGGTAACAAAAAATGTTACATGAGAAAGTAGGGGAAGGAGCTACTAAGTAAGCCCCCAGCACTCCACATCAGATGGGGTGTGCTTGACCTATAAAGAGGAAAGGTAGGTAAAGTCAATTTTATTTACTATTCATGGGAACTGTAGTTCACCCAGGAAAAGGTATTTAAACCTTAAAGGAAATCCAAATGATTTCCCAGTGATACTGCACTGAAGGTCCTGTGTGTCACTATACAAAAAGCAGATGCCGATGGAGTTTGTCAGACTCCAAAAACAGTGAAAACGAAATCCAACTGGACTGGATTGATACCTTAGAGATGGTTGAAAAGAACAAACTCTTAAACCATCTACCCCCTTTACAGAGAAAATACAACGATCCGGCCGAAATCTACAAAAAATTCCCTAGCAAGCCACTGAGAGAACTCTTTATGAAAGCGAGGCTAAATTTGTTGCCAACCAACGAAATTTTGTTCAACAGAGGAAACAGTCCATCAAATTCATGTAGACTATGCAAAGAGGAAAAGACGGTAGAAACGATTAGACATCTATTAACTTCCTGCACGGCGTTGAGAACCCTGAGAAAGGCCTATTTGTCAACCGTTCTGGAGGCCTCAACTTGGCTAATTAGCGGACAAAAAACATCCTGGGCAATTGCCACGGCAAAGATTTTGCAACAGGCTTTCATCTTGATAGAACAAAGTAAAGCAGAAGAAGTGAAAAGCTAAGCCATACAAGTGCTCCTCTCTCTACGGCTCTCGTGACGAAAACAGAAGAAATAGACTTTGACAATTTTGTTAAAACCAATTAATTTTTGTTAAATACAATAAAAAAAATAAAAAATAAACATCCAAATTAGGTAAAAACACATGAGAGGGAGAAAAAGGTCCCACTCACTCAGGAGTTAAAATTAAAAAGTCCTAAGTCCAGCAAAAGAGCTGGGGGTCTCGAAGGTAGAAGGGAATTAGCACAGAAATGAAAATTCTCCCTAACAGCTACCATAGGATATGCTGTGATATCCGGGACTCCTAAATACGCTCTTTCTTTGGCAGCCCTACTGCGGCACAATTAACAAGTGAAACAAGGTCGGTGTCTCAGGTGTGGGCATCGCATTTCCTCACTGCTACTGATGCTGGGTGGGATAAGGCATAAATTAATCTTTCTAGCAATGCTGCACAGGCGTCCCATCGGACATCTTGAACCCTCTCCTTCACCATGAGGGCAACCCTGAATGTAATGTAGATGTGACATACGCCAAATCAGAATATATTGTTACTAGACACCCTTATGATGCTTCTAGTTCTTCAATCCATGCAATGAGTTCTGCTGCTTGTGCAGAATGATGTGTTGGTAACCTCTTTTTAATTGATACTTTGTACTCCTCAATATGCCTTTGTTCTGTGCCCTGATCAATCGTCAATGAATCATCAATGAAGAGCACCTTCCCCTCTTCGAGTACATCCTCCATCGCTTGAATTAGGTCATCCTCTGGACCTTCATATGTAACACAGTCATGCACCTCCTTCTCTGGCTGAACCGATATTGTAGCAGAGTTCATTGTGAGACACCTTACAATGTGAATGGAAGGATTGATAGTATAACCTCAACCCAATGTTCCTTGGGTAGTGAGGGTTGATTTGGACCTTTACAGAATGGCAAAAACTGTGTGCTCCACATATAATGTTACTTAGCACCCCATGGTTATTGCAGATGATTTTTCAATCACAAAAAAGCTGCAGCTGCTAATGCTTGTTCACAAGGGAAAAAGCCCTGCATCACGGAGCATAAAATCTCACTGTAATAGGCTAAGGGCTTGTGTCCCATAGATGTCGTCTGGGTCAACAATGATGTCATTACTTCCTCATTGGAATGTGAGAACAAGGAACTAGTTACTTACACTGTAACTGTTGTTCTCTAGCATGGGTCTGGCATGGGTTCACATGCTCATGAATATTCCCCGTCGTCAGACTGGGAATCCTCTGTAAAAAAAAGAAAGTAGTCTTGCTTCAAAACTGAAAAGACTGCCTTTCTAGCACTGACCAATCACTGTATACCGGGTCATACTGCACCCATCCAATGAAAATCGTCTCTCTAAGTCCCACCCCCATTGGCGATCTTCAGGTTTGAAGCATGCAAGATGCCAGTATGAACCCAGAAGAACCACCGCAGGGAAGGAGGGAGGGTTCGCATGTAGACCCATGCTGGAGAAAACCAGTTACAGGTAGGTAACTTGTTCCTTCTCCAGCATGGGCTCTGGCATGGATTCACATACTCATATAATTACACAGCAGTACATAAAACACAACCATGGGAGGTGGCAAGGCTCAACAGAAGTACACTTGCCTACCCCTGGAACGCACTCACCACAGACAAACAGGTTGCGCAGCACTGCTTGGCCGACTCTGGACTTAGGTAGGTGTGCGTCGACCTCCATGTAGCTGCCCTGCAAATGTCCAGCAGAGGAACACCAGAGAGAAGGGCTGTCGTTGAAGCGATGGCTGTGGTGGAATGGACTCTCAGCTGGTCTGGAAGAGGTCTGTTGACCAGACGATGACAGTGCATGATGCAGCCGGCAGCCACCTAGATATGGAACGCCTTCAACAGGACCTTCCCATTATTCAAAGGACCAAAGTTTACAAACAGCCGTGCGTGCCACATAGAATTTTAAGGCACGAGCAATGTGCAGCACATGCAGCAACCTTTCAGCGGGTGAAGAAGATTTGGAAAGAAGACTGGAAGCACCAAAGGCTTGTTAAGGTGGAAGTTGGAAGGGACCTTTAGCATGAAGGATGGATGCGTCCTGAGCACCAACCTTGTAGCATGGTGGGATAAGTATGGCCGTTTGCAGGAAAGGGCCTGTATGTCCCTGACACACCTGTCCGAGGTGATGGCCTCAGGGAAAGCGATTTTCCATGAAAGAAACTTCAGAGAAGCCTGATGTAAAGGTTTGAATGGGGGTCCCAAGAGCTTAGTAAGCACCATGTTCAGCTCCCAAGGCGAGGCAGGAGCCTCGACAGGCAAGAAAAAGTTCTGAAGAGGCCCTTCAGGAACTCCTTGACTAGCCTGTTCGACCACAACGATGATCTGCCTGGTGACTTTGTCAGGTGTACCTTGATGGATACGTGAGCTAGAACATCCATAGAGGTGCGATCTTCTGAGTTCTGCACCATACTGTGACTTGCTTCCATTTGAGGCTGTAGCATTTAAGCATTGAGTGCGCCCTAGCTTATGCCAGGACCTTCCTACAGTCCAGCGGGATGCCATAATGGGCAAACTCTAAAGCTGCAGGAGCCAAGCTGTGAGGTTCAGTGACGTTGGATCGTGATGCAGTATCGATCCCCCTTCCCTGGACAGGAGGTCTGGAAGAGGAGACTATCTGAAGGCCGGTGCTATCGCCAATGCTGAGCAGCTTCATGTACCATATTTGTCATGGTCACACCGGGGTGATGAGGATCATCTTGCTGCGACAGCATTTGAGTGTGTTCATCACACGTAACAGCAGTGGTATCAGGAGAAATGCAAAAAAGAAGAGGCCTTCCCATGTGAAAGGGAACACGTCCCATGCTTCCCGGTTGGGTAAATCTGTCGGCAAACCTCTGGCTTTTCGAGTTCGCAGCCGTCGCAAACAGGTCAATCTGGGGTCAGCACCACATGCTGAAAAGGTGTGACGTCTGTGCTTGCTGCAGTTCACTTCCGTGGCAGGATCGTAGCTCTCTGCTGAGAGAGTCTGTGATACTGTACTTGATGCCCGCTAGGTGGAATGGTATGCAAAACATGCCTTGAAGGTAGGCCCAATGCCACAGGGCTTGCACCAGCAGGTCTGTGTTATGTCACACTCTTCAGGCACTGCCTGAGCCAGCTGAGCTAGCCACTGGTACTGTGATGTCATGCAAGTACCAAGTGGAATGTTGATGTATGAGTGAGAGAAGGGTGTGCTGAGTGTTCTGTTTATGGGTCAGTTGGTCCCTCCCTCCCTGGGTGATGGGTGCCGGTGATCTATCTTAGTATCTATCTTATGTCTTTATGTCCTGTGACATGTAACTGAAGAACTGGAAGTAAACTTACTTATAAGCAACCTATCTCAAGTATGGACATTGCATTACTACAATCCGGCCCTGCTTCCGGATGTAGAACATTGTGGCAGCATTGTCTGAGAAAATCCTCAGCACCTGTTCCTGTAGAAGTGATAGAAAGGACTTCAGGGCCCATAACACAGCTCCAGGATGTTGATGTGCAGGGCTTTCTCCTCTGGAATCCAGAGCCCTCTGGCGTCGGATTGTTTGTTGTGGGCCCCCATTCGTCCACAGAGGCGTCCGTGTTGACTGTCGCCTGAAACAGAGGGGGCTTGAAACGGGGCTCGAAATGGGGCTCGAAACAGGGCTCCTTGCAGAGGTGCATTGTACACCCCACCAACAAATGGACGGTCTGAACTCCTTGTTGAGGGTAATCCTGTCCTTCCATTTGTCCATGATCTGGAGCCACCTGGCATCCAGGAACTCCTGTAGAGGCCTCATCTGTAGTCAGCAAAACAGAATCAAGGGAATGGAAGACGACATCATGCCCAAGAGCGATTCGACATTGCAGACTGCCATGGCCCTTGCCGCCGTCAGCCGATGGACCTTCCCCATTATGGCATGCCACTCTTTCCTCCAAGAGGAATGCCAGGGATGCCACTGTGTTGAGGCGGGCGTGAAGAAACAGCACGTTCTGCAATGGCACCATGCAGGATTTTGGATAATTGATGGAAAATCAGAGCACCGTTAGATGGTGAATGGTTTCCTTGGTGTGTTGCACCGCCAGCTCTTGAGTAGGGGACCAGATGAGCCAGTCGTCTAAGTACAGGTAGAGATGAATGCCTTTGAGGTGCAGGTGGGCTGCCACCGGTGCCAGGCATTTTGTGAACACTCTCAGTGCTGACTTTAGTTCAGAAGGGAAGCGCTTTGAACTGGTAATGACGTCCTAAGACCACAAAGCCTAGGAGTCACCTGTGCCTTGGATGTATGGGGAAGTGAAAATAGGCATCCGCTGTAACGCTCACCTGACTCCCACGGAGGCTCTGGTCTGGGTTGCTGTGGCCTCTTCAAGCGTGATGCGCAGAATTCGGACCACCAATTGAACAGGACCCCCAAATCTTGCTTGTCTGGCCCGTAGGAATATCCTTCTGCAGATGAGAAAGGGGATTAACTGTCTGCTGAATAGTGTGCTTGCTCCCCCCTTTCCTCCTTCGTTCTTCTCTGACTTCCTCCAAAACCCCCGGTTTAAGCTCACCTTATGGTTTGGAAGGATGAACTCTCCATCCTGCTTCTGGTGCAGGGGCGCGCGTTCGTCCAGTTACTTCACTGGTTTTCAGAATGGCGCTGGCACATCCACTTGACTTTTCTGAGCGATACGCCGTAAGTATGAAGATGCAAAAGTTCAAGTGTGAGCCTCCTTTTATGTTGTTTTTTCTGTCCTTTATTTCAGGTGCAGAACAAAGGCGATGCGTTGAGGGGTTAAATTGCCGGTGGTAAATCAGGTGAGTTAGTGATGGGGACGACCCCTCTAAATGTCTTTATAATTCCCCAGTAATGTCTTTTGTCCTTTCCCCATAGGGGCCGGGGTGTGGTACCTGCCAAAGATGCGGCGCCGACCCGAGATGTGGAATGGTTCACCAAATAAAGCCGGTAAGTAATAAGGCTGAAAATTCGGCCTTCCTCTTGTGTTCCCTTGCTCACCTTTTGTCTCTTCTTCTCTCCCCTAGGTGCAGAGATGTGGCGACCGGTGCTGAGAGCCGCGATGGAGCCGGGCGGCGTCTCGGGAACAGGTGAGTGAAGCGCGGCGCTGCAGCGAGCAACGCAGTGCTTTTAAATGGAAGTCTTCCTTCAGGAATGCTGGCATGAAGATTCCGGATGCAGGTAAGAAGGTTGAATAAGTTCTTGGTTTTCACCTTTCTCTTCTCTTATTCCCTTACAGGTGTTCCAGGTTCGAGGCTGGCGTGGCTGGAGCCCAGGTGCAGCAGAAGACACGGTGAGCGTTCAGCTGCTGGGATGCAGAACAACGCGAAGCACGTGTGGCTGTCCGGGCGTGGCTTAAATAGCTTTGGAAGAAGTTCCAGGTGAGTATTCTTCCACAGCCCCACCCAAGTAACAAAATAGTTCCTTCAGAAAAATAGTCCCTCCTAAGCCTCATTTGGCTTGGTTCTTCATGCAGCATGGTCTGCATCAGGTGAGTGTGCAGCATGGTCTGCTTCAGGTAAGTGCACCAAACACTTCCCCTTATGAGCCTGGCACCTATTGCGCCAGGACTGATGTCCAACATGAGCCTGGTGCCAACGGCGCCATGACAGAGTCCAAAGAGCCCCTATAAAGGGCCGCTGGGCTTTTACCCGGGGGCGTGATGCCTGCTCCCGGGGGTGCTGGGCCTGGTGCTCCGAGGGTAGGCATCATGACAGCACTCCCCCCCAAGGCCCCTCCCAAGGTCTTTTTCCCAGGAGCTTTCAGTTTGTTCGGGAAATTCCGATGGAACCTTTTTACTAGCCGAGGTGCATGTACGTGGTCGCTGGGTTCCCAAGATCTTTCCTGAGGCCCGTACCCCTTCCAATCAATTAGATAGAAAAGTTTTGATTTTGAGATCTTAGAGTCCAAAATGTTCTTCACCTCGAATTCAGGCTCCCCATCTATCTGGATTGGTTCTGGTGGCTTTATTAATCTGGTTCCTGGTTGCACTGGTTTCAAAAGCGACACATGAAAAACAGGGTGAATCTGCATGTTAGCTGGTAGATCTAGCTTGACTGCCACTGGGTTAATTATAGCTTTGATCGAGTAAGGGCCTAAATACCTTGGATTAAAAGTCTGAGGTCCCTTGAGCGATAAGTGTTTGGTAGCCAACCATACTTGATCCCCTATTTGGTATGGAGGCGCCTCCTTTCGATGCAGATCCGCATTCTTTTTGTATTTCCCTTTCGAATGTTGTAAGTGTGCAGTAGCATCCTTGAAGGCTTGAGTAATCGTAGAATGCAAATGGTCCACTGCGGGCATTTCGAGGCTCAAAGGTGAGTCCAAGTATGAAGTACGAGGGTGATGTCCATATAGGGTATAAAAGGGGCTCTGACCAGTTCCAGAGTGTATCGAGTTATTGTATGCATATTCAGCCAACCATAAAATATCCTTCCAATTACCCTCCGACTGGTGCAACATACATCGTAGATATTGTTCAAGCGTCTGGTTCGTTCTCTCCGTCTGACCATCGGTCTGTGGGTGGTGGCTGGTTGAGAGTCTTACGTCGATTTGTGCCAGTTGACAACACTTTTTCCAAAAATGAGAAATAAACTGGCTTCCCCGATCGGAGATTAGTATGGACGGGAATCCATGCAGACGGATGATATTTTCGAGGAATTCCTTGGCAAGAACAAAAGCTGAAGGTAATCCTTTCAACGGAATAAAATGGGCCATCTTGGAAAATAAATCCACCACAATCAGAATAGTATTGTATCCATTATAAGAGGGCAGGTCCGTGATAAAATCTAGTGACAAGGTGTGCCAAGGTGCTGGTGGAATATCTAAGGGTTGAAGAAGACCGACGGGTTTTGTTTTTTTACCTTTGTTTTGGGCGCAAACTCCACAGGACATAACAAAAGATTTAATATCCTTTCGCCAGGACGGCCACCAGAATTGTCGTTTAATTTTTTCCTCTGTTTTGGCAATGCCAGGATGTCCTTCCATCAGAGTATCGTGATGATGGGAAATAACCAGTTTTTGCAATTCCTTTTCTGGCAAAAATAAACGTCCTTGGAAGTAAGGTAAGCCATCGTTGATTGAAAAGGCAGATCCCCTTTTGATCCAATCCTGCAAGGCTGAAGAGTCCAGGAATAGTTTTACCCGTGCTTGAATGTCTTCAAGGGTTTGTAAAGTGGTTATCCCCAAGATTCTTTGTTTCAGGAATTATCGGCACAGGTTCTGAGTTTGTGTCCATTTCTCCCATTCCAATTCGAGATAGCGCGTCCGCTTTGCCATTCTTACAGCCGGGACGGTAGGTGATTACAAAATCGAACTCAGCAAAGAATAAAGCCCATCGGAGCTGTCGTGAAGACGGAGCCTTGGCAGTTTTTAAATATTGTAAATTTTGGTGATCAGTGATCACGGTGATGGTATGCCTGGCGCCAAGAAGATAATGCCGCCAAGCCTTAAAGGCGGACTTAATGGCTAATAATTCCTTATCGGTGATTGCATAATTTATCTCCGGCGGCGAGAACTTTCTGGACCAAAATGCTACGGGGTGCAGTTGGTTGTTTTCGGGGTCTCTCTGAGACAGGACAGCTCCCATGGCTGAGCTGGATGCGTCGGTTTCGACTATATATGGGAGATCAGGACGCAGGTGTTTCAAGATAGGTGCGGACGTAAATTTAGCTTTTAATTCCTGAAAGGCCTGTTCAGCTTCCTCGGTCCATTCAAAACGTTTATTCTTCTGCAAGAGTGCAGTGATGGGTTGCACCACCCGTGAAAATTCCGGGATAAACCTGCGATAAAAATTGGCAAAACCAAGCATGCTTTGGACACCTTTCACCGAACTAGGTGATGGCCATTTGAGGATGGCATCCACTTTCCGTGAGTCCATTCGGACCCCTTTAGGTGTCAGGATGAATCCAAGAAACTCAACCTCGGTGGTATGGAAAACGCATTTTTCCATCTTTGCAAACAGTTTGTGCTGGCACAATTTCTCAAGGACGGCCCTGACATGTTTTCTGTGATCAGATTCCGAAGAGGAGTACACCAGAATGTCATCGATATACACGACAACACAGATATCGATGAGTTCCCGAAGGACATCGTTCATGAAGAATTGGAAGGCAGCAGGCGCGTTGCACAACCCGAAAGGCATCACCTGGTATTCGAATAGTCCATATTTCGTACGGAAGGCCGTTTTCCATTCGTCGCCTTCTTTTACTCGTACCAGATGATAAGCCCCCCAGAGATCTAACTTGGTGTATATGCAAGCGTCCTTCACCTGGTCAAAGAGTTCAGGGATCAAAGGCAGAGGGTAACAATTTTTAACAGTTATCTGGTTCAATGCGCGGTAATCGATACAAGTTCTAAGGTCGCCTTCTTTTTTTGGCACGAAGAACAAAGCCGAGGATGCCGGAGACTTTGACGGGCGAATGAAACCATTTGCTAGGTATTGATCTAAATATTGTCTCAAATGCAGATTCTCAGGCTCAGTAAGGGCATAAATCCTGCTACAAGGGGGTTGCGCACCGGGCACCAGATCGATTTGGCAATCGTACGATCTGTGAGGAGGTAACGTGTTGGCCTGTTTCTTTTGGAAGACGTCCTGAAAGTCTTGGTATTCCGGAGGTAGTTGCAAGGAGACAGAGGTTACTGATGCTAGACTGATCTTCAGATTTTCTGGGTAGCAGGTTCGAGCACACTCCGGAAAGGTTATTCTCTTCGCTCGCCAATCAATTCGAGGATTATGTGTCTCTAACCAAGGGATTCCGAGAATAACCTGAAACTGTGGAGCCTTGATTACATCAAACACAACTGCCTCCCGATGGCCGTCCGGACCTACAAGTGTCACCTCAGCTGTGGAATGTGTTACCGATCCCGAGGCAATTTCGGTTCCATCAACTGTGGTGATGACATTTTTGCTGGTTTTAGGACGCAGGGGAAGGTTAATCCTGGAGACCAATTCACGATCCACGTAGTTTCCTATAGCCCCACTATCGATGTATGCCTTTATTGCATGCAACCGCTTAGGCTGTTCCGGATCTACGAGGACCATTGGCACAGTGAAATGCGAGGTCTGAGAGTTTGTTTTCAAGCTCGGCAAGCGGACCCCTACGCTTGTCGGGCGGGGTCGTTTCCCGATACAGAGGTTTCATGGATTTTATCAGCGGCTCCTACCACCTTCCTGGGCGGCCTTGCCGGGCAATCTCGTAGAAAGTGTCCAGAGGATCCACAATAAAGACATAAGTGCATCTGCCGTCTTCTTTCACGTTCCTTTTGCGTTAAAGGTCCTTTAACTCCTCCGATTTGCATTGGCTCGGAGGCTTCAGCCCCCTTGAGGTTAGTATGGGTCTTGACTAACACCCGGGTCTCAAACTTGGACCGATCTGCTTTTCTGTTTTGCAGTCTGTGATCCAATTGCACCACTAAGTCTATATATTCTGAGCATTCTTGGGGCAGATTTACAACTTGGGCCAGGATATCTTTAAGTTCTCCTAGTAGACCTCGATAAAATAACGTGATTCTTTTATCCTCTGGCCACCCAGTTTCCACAATTAGTCTATTAAAGGTTGCAATGTAGGAAAGGAGGTCTTGATTGCCCTGTCGCAGAGATAGAAGTTCGTCATCTAGAGCCTGCCCCTGGGAGGGACGAGCAAATAACCTTTCCATGCTTGCTTGAAATCCTTGAAAATCACGAAGAATCGGGTCATCTTGAGTTACCAGTGGAACTGACCAATCGGCAGCACTGCCGCTGAGATATGACAATACAAAGGCTACCTTGGTCTGGTCATTAGGGAAGGCCCCAGGTCTGCACAGGAAATGCAAACGACACCGATTCATGAATACGGCGAATCGTTTGGGGTCCCCAGCAAAGCGTTCGGGTGGGGCCAGCGGCATGTTTCCAGGTAGATTAATCTGCACCGGGTTACTGGAAAACACAGGAGCGGGGTTCCCTCTGGAACCGGGTAAAGGAGTTTGTCCAGCTTGACCTTGCAAAAGCTGTCTAGCCAGGTCATCAGCTCTTTCCTTTGTTACAATCACTTCCCTCCTGAGAGTATTAGTCTCTTGACGAGCGGCGTGTACTTCGGCCCGTAATTCCCCCAGTAGTTGGGCCAACTGGTCAGTCTTGGAAGTTTCCATAGCGCCTGGGTGGGAATTTGTAGGATGGCTTCGCGTTCTGTAACGCTCACCTGGCTCTCACGGAGGCGCTGGTCTGGGTTGCTGTGGCCTCTTCAAGCGTGATGCGCAGAATTCGGACCACCGATTGAACAGGACCCCCAAATCTTGCTTGTCTGGCCCGTAGGAATATCCTTCTGCAGATGAGAAAGGGGATTAACTGTCTGCTGAATAGTGTGCTTGCTCTCCTCTTTCCCCCTTCGTTCTTCTCTGACTTCCTCCAAACCCCCGGTTTAAGCTCACCTTATGGTTTGGCAGGGGCGTTGCTAGGGGGGGGCTAAGGGGGCTATAGCCCCTGGTCTTTTGGTGGTAGCCCCGGATAGAATCTCAGGAGCTACAACCAAAAGGCTAGCTAGCCCCCAGTCCCAACAGTTCCGACATCAGCGTAGCCCCGGGTCTTTTCCAGACCTAGCAACTCCCCTGTGGTTTGGAAGGATGAACTCTCCATCCTGCTTCTGGTGCAGGGGCGCGCGTTCGTCCAGTTACTTCACTGGTTTTCAGAATGGTGCTGGCACATCCACTTGACTTTTCTGAGCGATACGCCGTAAGTATGAAGATGCAAAAGTTCAAGTGTGAGCCTCCTTTTATGTTGTTTTTTCTGTCCTTTATTTCAGGTGCAGAACAAAGGCGATGCGTTGAGGGGTTAAATTGCCAGTGGTAAATCAGGTGAGTTAGTGATGGGGACGACCCCTCTAAGTGTCTTTATAATTCCCCAGTAATGTCTTTTGTCCTTTCCCCATAGGGGCCGGGGTGCGGTACCTGCCAAAGATGCGGCGCCGACCCGAGATGTGGAATGGTTCACCAAGAAAAGCCGGTAAGTAATAAGGCTGAAAATTCGGCCTTCCTCTTGTGTTCCCTTGCTCACCCTTTTGTCTCTTCTTCTCTCCCCTAGGTGCAGAGATGTGGCGACCGGTGCTGAGAGCCGCGATGGAGCCGGGCGGCGTCTCGGGAACAGGTGAGTGAAGCGCGGCGCTGCTGCGAGCAACGCGGTGCTTTTAAATGGAAGTCTTCCTTCAGGAATGCTGGCGTGAAGATTCCGGATGCAGGTAAGAAGGTTGAATAAGTTCTTTGTTTTCACCTTTCTCTTCTCTTATTCCCTTACAGGTGTTCCAGGTTCGAGGCGGGCGTGGGTGGAGTCCAGGTGCAGGAGCAGACACGGTGAGCGTTCAGCTGCTGGGATGCAGAACAACGCGAAGCACGTGTGGCTGTCCGGGCGTGGCTTAAATAGCTTTGGAAGAAGTTCCAGGTGAGTATTCTTCCACAGCCCCACCCAAGTAACAAAATAGTTCCTTCAGAAAAATAGTCCCTCCTAAGCCTCATTTGGCTTGGTTCTTCATGCAGCATGGTCTGCATCAGGTGAGTGTGCAGCATGGTCTGCATCAGGTAAGTGCACCAAACACTTCCCCTTATGAGCCTGGCGCCTATGGCGCCAGGACTGATGTCCAACATGAGCCTGGCGCCAACGGCGCCAGGACAGAGTCCAAAGAGCCCCTATAAAGGGCCGCTGGGCTTTTACCCGGAGGCGTGATGCCTGCTCCCGGGGGTGCTGGGCCTGGCCTGGTTCTCCGGGGGTAGGCATCATGACATCCGCCAGTTCTAGTGTTGCCATGAAATCTCCTTCTTCGAGTTGGCTGAGCACCTGTTGTTCATCCTGAACTTTTTAGACTTCAGGTACTTGTTGAGGTGTTGCAGGTCCAGGTTCGGGCGCCATTCTCCTGACCAGAATGTTTCTGGAGTACACACCGGAATCTAGGCAGTGCAGGGGGACAGGCTCGATCAACCCCTTCTTTAGCATTGCTTGTACCTGCTGTAGCAGCTGGTCCATTTCCAGCTCCTTCCTTACCACTGGAGGAATATGCAGACATCTGTGCTCGAATTCCAGAGTTTGACCCTGGCGTACTATGTCCAGCACCCATTCTTCAGTAGAGATGCTTTCCCACTCCTGGATGAATTGTGTTGAACGGCCCCAAACCGGGGTGCGGAAGTGGAGTTCCAGGCCCTGTGCCTCGTCAGGCTTGCTTGGACATTTGAACCTTGGCCTGCGGGCAAAGTCGTTGTTGCGATCCTTCGCCAAAAGCCTGCGACCAGCCTCTGTACGAGGAGCGGGGGGCTAATGGTAGGAGGTAGTTGCATATCCTTTAGAAGATCTGAATTCCCCCTGGATGACCGAACGGACGATGTTCGCTACTGCTCTAGGGTGCTTACGGATCTAGCCGTGTCTGTGTCCGCCTTTATCATCTGCAATGTTTCGTCCACCACCTTGCCGAACAGGTTTTTCCCCAATTGAAGGGCATATCCATGACCTTCGATTGTACATCCAGCCTGAAATTGGTGGACCCAAGCCATCCTTGCCTTCTTAGCACCACTTCATTACCCATCTGGCGGAACCCCGAGTCGGCCCCATCCAGGACTACCCTAATGGATCGGAAGTCACCTCTGCTTCCTGAAATAGGAATAGTGTCTCCCTTTTACTTGTCCTACGGGGGGCAAATCTTGGATTGGGCCCAGGTTACCAAATCTCCCTATTGAAATGCGCTGGTATTGCCGAGGCGGCCATATGGATAATGTTCTTGCCCATTGTGTACAACTCCTTCCCCTCATGGTCTG
The DNA here is from genome assembly GCF_040938575.1 of Ambystoma mexicanum. Lineage (NCBI taxonomy): Eukaryota > Metazoa > Chordata > Amphibia > Caudata > Ambystomatidae > Ambystoma > Ambystoma mexicanum. Next base: position 916,666,950 of record NC_090931.1, read on the forward strand.
GGGGGAACCAAGGACATAGAGGATGGGTTTGTAGACCGCTTACTTGCTGACGCTGAGACCACAGAGTCTGGAGACAGCTGGAACCTCAGGCACTTGGGTGGTGAGTACAAAAAACTACTTCTTTTCCATCCTATCCTGTCTAGGAGTGGCTGAACTTGGGGCCTTCATGAGGGCTACGCCTTCTTCCCACACGTCGACCAGGAGTGGAATAGAGGTTATCGTCTTTCTGGATGAGGCACGCCTCTCATACAAGAATGCCTACTTTTTCTTTTCTTTGGATACCAAATTGAACAAGGTTGGTGCCCTTGGCAACATGGAGTGGAAGGAACCCACTTCACCTGGCGGGGACGCCCTGGGGGTGTCTTCTGCACCCAGCGGCTGGCCGTCGACTGTAATGAAGTCATCGCATTAATCAGGGTCTGTCATGCCTGTATCCTCTGTTAGGTGTGTGTGTCCTCCAACAGGGGTGGTGTTTCCTGCCTAGTCATTGGTGGTTGTGGGCGAGGTGCATGTCTTGGCTTGGTAGGCTGTGCTCAGGGTAGGGTTGCACTGGAGCCGCCTGTGGGTACCGACACAAGGGAATGCAGAGTAGTAAGGATGTCCAGGAACAATTCTGTAGAACCTGTAGGTGCAGGTCTCAACGGGCCATAGCCATCTGTTGGCCTCAAAGGACTATAAAGTTCTGCTGCACCCTAGGGTCGTCGTCCTCCTGGTCTGAGACACAGCCACCCTGCAATTCCTCCTCGCAACTGTTTATTTCCCTGACAGGGTCCTCCAACCTACCTTCATGTCCCTTCTGAAGAAGCAACGAGATTGGAGTCTTAACTGACTGCGTAGTCGAGGAGCTTGTAGTTGTGGCCGGAGCAGTAGATTAGCTCTCTTAGCCCTATGTGAGACACGTGTTTCGACACAGCATGTGTCTTTTTCAAATCAGGGCTAATTAGTTCCTCTAGGTGATAACATACATGGTCGGGGTTCTCCACAAGCCGACGCAGAGAGACTAAGACAGGCTTTTTATGAAGGGATTTATCCCACTAGATGAAGACGCAGTTCGAAACGACCATGTATAGAGGAACTAATTAGCCCTGATTTGAAAACGACACATGCTGTGTCGAAACACGTGTCTCACATAGGGCAAAGAGAGCTAATACTCAGCTAATAAATGAAACTCTCATTCAAACTACACTTGGTGGCGCAGAAATCTTTGTGTAAGGACAACCCTTTGTTCAATGAATCTAAAGAGTGGGAGAGGTTAGAAACTGTATATGGAAGAGGTAGCAGGGAGATCTTGAGTAAAGTGAAGAATGTTGTGTACCGAACCATTGCTAGGCAACCGGAACACATTGGGGAAATCCAAAGAAGAGCTGGCGTAGAGCGTGCAGGGAAGGCTTGTTGGGGAAATTCGGATCCCTAGGAAGGGCAGAGAATAGTTAGGGACAGAAGTCTGAACAAGGTTTAGAAAAGAGGATTCAAGGCTGGATCGAACTTACAGATCGCTCGCTGTGGAGAGTAGCCATGCAACGCTTCCGTGACAAGGCTCCCAGATAACTTTGTCCACAGTAAATTCTGGGCAGAGCCACGGCCCATGGGAATGAAATGCCTGCAATGCAGCCAGAGATACAAGGCGCCATCTTGGGGGAACGAAGAGTAACCATGGCAACGCATCTCCATCAACAGCGCTGTCTATGGTGTATGACAGGTACAGTCAATTGTATACGGCATGTCTGTGTCCCGTAAAGCATCTGTATTGTCGGTTTGATTTGTAGATCGCTCTGTGGTCTTGCAGTTCTTCGCCGGCTTCCTCTTGGTTGCGTTGTTCACCATTTCCTCCACTGCCAGGACTTCTGGGTAATGTAGCCCTTTCAGACAAAAAGAAAAATACTGTGCAGCATTGTGCATAACAGATATGGAGCAAGAAAAGTTTGTACTCAGTTCACTTAGCCAGGCACAGGTAAAAGACAGGTGTGCCCTGCCAACTCCCACACCCCACCTCTGAGGCAAGACCGACTCTGGCAACCACCCTAATAATAAAGAAAACATAAACCTTATGGACTTCAAGTCACATAATGCCCATAGCACTGAGACGAGGAAGTGGGGCTCAGAGTTAAGGAAGCGTTAAAAACTTAAAGGACTTTCAGGTGTGAGAGCAGGAGGAAGCAGAAGCCGATGATGTTGTGTGGGAGTAGCATGACACTGTGTAGCAGCTACAGTAGATGTGGTGATGCAGAGAGTGCACAGCGGGAAGCAGTACTGAAGCAAGCCATGTGATGTGGGAGAGGAGCTCCCAACATGCTGCAAACTGCTCTGTTATTAAAGTTACACTGGAGCGTGAACAGAGCTGCGAGAGCTTCACGGAAGGTCTGTGTGCATGGTAGCAGACCAAACGGAGCTGCTAGAAGCAGAAGAAGCCCCAAAGAGAACCGCAGCAACACCAGCGAGTCAGAAGGAGACGCCAAGGCAAACTGGGCGCAACTCTCCTAATGAGGGATTCCAAATAGGGGACCATTGTAACCCGCATTGCCAAAGCCAGAGAAGATTGAAATACAGATAGATTGGGCACAACCTTCCTAACAAGGGATGCCAATTAGGAGACTATTGTAAGCCACATTCTCAAGTTAGTAGAAGAGTTATACCAAGACAAACTGGGTACAACTCTTCCAGAAAGAAATGTCAATTGAGAGATAACTATTGTAGCCTGCATTGCCAGCAGCCGAAAGGGTGCACAACCAGAAAACAAAGGCTGCAGGAGAAAAGCCCTCCTTATATGAGAAAGCAAGGGGATAGAACTGTAACCTGCATTGCCTAAAGCCAAAATACAAACAAGAGAACAATTATCCTTTTGCGAAATATCAATTTGATAAGAAATGTAATACATTCTGTTAAGAGTCAAAAGACTATAAAGAGAAGCAGTTTGGAACAAGCTTTACCACAAAGTAAAACTTGTTGTAGTAGGAGTTTTATCCTGGCAGGGGAGTAAACCAGGAAAGGGACCAATTGTAGTTAGTCCTGGCATGCGAGTATACCAGGAAGAAGACAATGATTTAAAGTACAGTGGTTGCGGTAAAAGGTTGTGGTGGAAAAGAAGTGTTGATTCCATGACCTTGTCTTGTTGAACTTGAACTGTGGCATTTCAAAAGGTAACTATTGAACCATCCTGACTAAAGTTTTCTTTTGATGAAATACGATGCGCTAACCAGTGCTTGGCATTTGAGAAAAGAACACTTGCATTTGATTTTTGAATTTATGTTTAGAGCTAAATACTTTGGTTTTGTCAAGCAGGAGTATTTGGAAAAATTAACAATGGCCTTTGATGTGTAAACTAGCATTTAGAAGAAGATATTCACTTTGCCAAGTGAAAGGATATATTGAATAAAAAAGACTTTGTATGCTACATTGCATGGAACTTTGTTACCCAGAAGCTTCTTGAAATTGAACTTGGTTCTAGATATTCCTGAATTGATCCAGGAGAAGGGGGTCAAACCCTGGTCACAAGGATTACGGTTTATGATTTTGAGTTTGACTTGATATGTTGTTTTGTGAAGGTTAAGATAGCCAAACAGACCTTGTATAATTCTGTGTATATTAGTGTGAGGGTCAGATACATTTTCCTTTAGCCTTAGTTTGTTATGCAGGGACATGCTATTAAGGCTAGGGAAAGATAGGGGTTGGTATTGCTCCATTTTATTGAATAAAATGGCAACTTGTGAGAAAACTATACCTTGGTGTCCGTCTCGCATTTCTGACTCCTCACAGCAGCCAGAGTGGCCTTGGAAGACAAGGGTTGCCTGCCTCCTCATTAAAGTCTACTGTGATAATTGGAAGGAGTGAAAAGCTCCCTATTGTAGTCATTAAATTGTTCCTTCACTGTATCAAAGTCTATGTACCAAGAAACCTATTAAATCTGTTGTACTATGGCCGGCAATGGGGTTGAGGGGCAAGTTAACACAGCGTCAGGACTATTTGGAGATCATGTACTGTCCGTTTCTGTTTACACCATGCAGTGCTTCTATTAAAGATTTATCACACTTATAACAATGAAGATTCAATCTCATAGTTTGATTTCTTCGACAAAAGGATATCACAAACATACACCAATTATGGGGCAGCTTTCCAGTGGGGCTGCTAGGACATGGTCATCCAGCCATCACCTGTTCACATGTTGATTGATCTGAAGAATGACATCAACTTGTAGCATAGAATGTCTCCATTCTGACTCAGAAATGGTGCTCCATATGCCAGTGTTGATGTCTTCAATTGATGCCACAGTGTATGATCCCATATGAAATGTATGGATGATCTATTTCACCATGTTCAGAAGTACTGCAACAAGTTCTGATAAAGTCTTGCTGCTAGGCATTCAATCCTGCGAGTGGAAACTTCATCTTTCCTAGGCTGAGTATTTATGATTAATTCTCAAGAAGAACCTGCTTCCCCATACAGATCTTCTAAAGTAATCAGATGCCCACACATTGACTAGAAGCTGCTTTTCGATAACTGAATAATTCTTCTCTGCTGAGGACCAGGTTCTTGGTGCAAATGCTATTCTATGTTCCCTGCTCTTTTGGGTAAATGTGGCACCCAATCAATATGAACTTGCAATCGTTGTGATGCATGTGTTCCAAGTGATTAGGTCTAATGACTGAGTGAATGGCGCATTAGGAATACATCCGTTCACATCTTCAAATGCCCTTTCTTGTCAGATTGAACTGTTCATTTTTCCTAAGTTCCACCTTTTGTTAGTGCATTATGAGAATGATTGAAGACATTTGACATACTATTTGGCTAAGCCCAAAAATTATCTTAATTCTTCCTCGATTGTAGTTTTGGGGCTTCGTTCATAGTTTTCAACAGACCGGTTTTTTGGTTGTAGGCCACGTAGTGTGATGGTGTAGACCAAGCAACTGACAGTTTCTGACCTGAAGATGCACTTTTGTTTCTTTAATCTTACTCCCATCCATTGCAGTTTGAGAAGGACCTCATGCAGAACTGCATTGTGTTCTCCGTTTTTAAGAGTACATGAGTTTGTCGCCTTGAAAGTATAAGAGCTTTGCTGTGCTTCTCAATTGTCAGTCCATGAGCCTCTGAACTACAGTTGCCGATGATAGTTGGAATTGCATGCAGGTATATTGAAATGTGCAATATGGAGTAATGCATGAAGGGAGATGTCTGGCTTGCTTGTGAAGTTGCATTCGGTGATAAACATCATGCATGGCCAGTTTTGAGAATACACTTGCATCTAGTAACGTGAGAATCAATTATGTGATTGCTGGAAGAGGATCACTATCCATTATTTCTTGAATAACACTGCAGAGGTTGATGCCTTCTCGCAGACCATTGTTTGCCGTCTTTCTTATCAGTACATCGGGCTGAGTTATTCTGTGGCCTCAGTGACTTCAATGGCTCCTTCGCTCTATACTTTCTTGATGCCTTCTTGGGGTGCTAATGTTGCTGCGAGGACCCACTTTGTTTAATATGTATGGCACTAGGTTTCATTCTAAAGCAATGTTTGAAACCTTCAATGCACCCTAGTCTGGGAGCAAAACAGAGTGGTGTACTCTTGATATATTGCTTCTTGTAAAGGAGTAGAGTTGTATACTGTCAGTACTTGTATTTCCTGGGCTGAATATCTAATTTTGCTCTATTGTCCATCCCAGGACTGCTGGCCCATGTTTCATAAAGTATAGGTTTGTTTCCGCATTCCTTCCTTTGTACTCCAACTGGCATTTCTTGTACCCTAAGAGTCGGTTTCTCAATGGCTTTGTGTAGACACATTTTGTGTCTCTTCACCGTTTGCTTTTAGATATGTATAGGGTTGATGGTGAGAGCTGGGCCTGGACAGACCATAAAATTAGTTTCAACTCCATCTAGCCGGTAAGATAGCTCAGCGGGTTGAACGCTCGCTGCTGCGAGCTACAGGTCACAGGTTCGAATCCCTGTACGGTCAACTCAGACTTTCATCCTTCTGAGATCGATAAAGGAGTACCAGTTTCGATTGGGTGATAGTGTATGTAAATATGTGCTCTGTAAAGCGCTTTGGATAAAGGCGCTATATAAATAACATCATTATCATGATCTATTTTGGCTTTGAATGGGGGGTTTGCAGATCGGCTGTTTGCCACGGTGCCAAGAGTATTGTTAGGTCTCCTCCACCTAGGGGGTGTCTTCTGCTTAAGCTGTTAAGCATCTGTGCTTGCCCGCATAGCTGGCTGAAGATGTGTCCGGGCTTGTGGGGGCTCATTTCTACATAATGTTTGTAGGCCCCCTTGTCTACAGTTAATAAAAACAGTCTTAGGCACCAAGGGGGTGCTTAAGGAATGTAGTGATGATGTTAAATCAGCACATTATCCTGGGACAGACATCCAGCGAGGAGCTGAAACATTAAATGTCCAATGAAAGGCTATTGATCATTTTTGTCAGCAAGCGGTTAATGTAGCCAAAACAGGAGTAAAATGCCACAAGGATATAACACTGCCCGAACGAGGTGGCAGCTAGAGGGTACCAGCAAAGGCAGCTTGTTGCATGTCCATGGAAAAGCACATATTTAATTTCCTGAAAAATATATGTTGATGTATCATGAGATGGTACACATGGGGACTCTTTGCCTGCATACTTTGACAAAGTGCCCCACTTTGTTGCATTCAGCACATTATGCACTGCATGCAGTGCTGCTTGCTTGCTTCAGGCCACAACACGGAACAGAAACCGCACTCATAGATCTCAAGACACAGATAGACGAGTTGAGAGACCAGGGGAAGACAGCATTATTGCTTCTCCTTGATCTCTCCGCAGCCTTTGATCTGGTGGACCATGAGATCTTGTGTAACCACCTACAAATAGCCGCCCACTTCTCACAAGAAGAAACCAACTGGATCCAATCCTTCCTTAATAACCGAACGATGAGAGTCTTCTCATTATCATCAGCAGTCAACCCCATCCCTATCACGTGCGGCGTGCCGCAAGGATCTTGCGTCTCCCCTACACTTTATAACATTTTCACGAAGCCCCTTTTTGATGATCTAGGTATCACCTACACTAACTATGCCGATGATACCCAGATCCTCATCCCGTTGTCGGGGGATTATGACAAGGATTTGGCCTTCGTTAATAAAGTGTACCTCATCATCCAGGCATGGATGTCCTCACACGGTCTATGCCTGAATGATGACAAGACGGAACCTCTCATTCTAGGCTCTACACACTACCTCAACAAACTGGGCCACAAATATTCATCATTCATAATTGACGATAACAAAATCATGGTAGCTAAGGAGGTTAAAACCCTCGGATTCTATCTAGATTCCACCCTTACCCTTAACAAACAAGTGAACGCAATGGCATCCGCCACTTCCTACACTTGCAAACTCATCAGGGCATCCAAACCCTTTCTCTCCCCCACCAACTGCACCACCTTGGCCAGGGCGCTGATCCTGTCCAAGTTGGACTATTGCAATGCCTTATATGTAGGCTGCAACAAATATATCTCTAACAAAATCCAAATCCTCCAAAATAATGCCCTCAGAGCGGCCCTTAGTATCCCAAAGAAAGCCCATATTTCCGATTCCAGAAGATCTGTCAATTGGCTATCCACCAAGGACAAGATATTCCTTAAATCGGTGTCTCCGATTCACAAATGCCTCCACCAAGCAGCCCCCCAATACCCATCGCCAGATTTACTAGACCTACCCTCTCCCGCCCCTCAAGAACGGCCAACTCCAACCTTCTACTGGTGCCCAGGTTCAAACGTACTACATCTGGAGGCAATAGCTTTCCAGTAAAAGCAGCGCAATTCTGGAACTCCCTCCCTCCTACTTGCAGGGAGGACCTACCCTACCACCAGTTCAGAGCCAGGACCGTCCACTGGCTCAAATCTCTCGGCTCATAACGACTCTTAGAGACCCGGACTCGCCAATACCATGTGGCACCTCATTGAATGTAAATATGTTTATAGTATTGCCCTTAATATACATGCTCTACCCTACTCATTGAATGTAAATATGTATAGTACTGCCTCTAATGTACATGCTCTACCCCTCCTATTTGGCGTGATACGTCCGGCAATGTAACCCCAGCTGGACCTCACCATACTGTATGTAACGAAGCTTTTGCAACCCTCTTGCTGCCTTTGCGCCTGGCTACCCTTGGGTTTGGTGTGCATTACAAATAAATAAATACAAATACAAAATACAAATACACCTTGTATTATTAGCCACATGACTGATGCGTGCCACCACACCTTTGGCAACTTATCTTTTCAGTTTGACTGTACGATTCTTTTTCTTTGGATTGGACTTTATCATGTCACTAATGTTTACCTCTGACCTTGATAGAGTTGGGTTCTGTACAGAGTTGTGTGGAAGACGGTTCCCTTCTGTGCCTAGTTTCTTCTGCTGCTCTGGCTATCTGCATCGCCTTATCCAATGTGATTTACTTTTCTAGTATATACCTTCCTTGTGTCTTTTTATTATGGATGTGGACATTTAGCAGGTCTATAGTCATGTTCTCCGCTCCAAAGTTTGCCAACACTACTTAATTTCCCACAGTTTCTATTTTACCTTACCCTTTGGTGTGAAAATGCATGCAATGTAGTACTAAGCTTTCTTTGTTTTGGAATCTGTTGGCGCATCTGTGTCTAGCTTAGGGATAAACATTGTCAGGCTCACCTGGTGGAGGAGAGGGTAACACAGGGTCATCGAAGGATGCCAGAAAATAAAAGACTTAAACCTGTTGAATAAGACGTTTGGAACAGAATCCGTAAAAAAACGTAAGACATGCTGGCAGAGTTATCATTTCGACCTTTCAACCACGTTTATAATCAATACCAAACTTCCACAATTATATTAACAAAAGTGATACACAAAAATGCACAATTTAAAAAGGGATACCATACCCTAAATATTCTGTAAAGGGATCTCATTGATACACCACATTAATAATGAAATAAGAGTCAAACACAGAGAAACAGAACCAGCCCTGAAGAAGGCGGCATAAGGGACTACAATATCTGATCAATAATGTCTCGACCAATCATAAATGGCCCCGATATCACATCTGTAGAAACGCGTAATAATAGCATGTAGGAAGGCCAAGAATGGTCTGCAGTAATGATCTGTAGGAAAGGCCCTTAGAAGTGTAGGCTGTAATATTAAAAACATGTCCCCTTACTGACTGATTTTGAACTTAACACTTTGAGATTGAAGTATCTAAAATGTTGTATGCTTTTCTACGTTTTGTTGCATGTAATACATTGTCTAATTGTCACCCCCATGTATACAGGGTGTGAACAGATATTAACAGTATATTAGGGTAAAAATCAACAGTTTTTTTGGCAGATATCCTCTGGCCTTCACCTCCCAAATCATTCAGTAACATGGCTTTATTTCTTGCAGTGGGGCATGCCATAAGTGGCATAGCTTCCAGATAGGTTTCAAATAATGTTGTCCACTCCATCCATGGGATGGAAGGTTTCCCTAGTGTGAGTAGAAATAAAAGCGGTGGCTTAGCACCTTGCATGATGTACTCGAGCGCCGGTATGCAGGAGCGATCCTGTTCCTCATCACCAGCTGTGGTGTTTCTGCAGCAACATATTGTGTATGTTTTAGCCTCTTCACTTCTAGCAAACTGGATGACAAACAACAATTTCAAACTAAATCCGACCAAAACAGAAATAATGATCACCCCACCAGAAGACAATGCAACACAAACATACCTGAGCTGGCCACCATGCATGGGAACCCAACCAGAGACATCGTCAGTGATAAACACTGGTAATCCTCATGGACAACAGGCTTTCTCTAGAACTAGGCAACGCAAAAGCAAAATAAATGCTTCTACTCCTGCGACTAAGAGATACCAACTTCCTACCAAGAACCCTCACAATCATCTACTTGGTTTGATCAAGACTAGACTATGCAAACAGCCTGTACCTTGAGATACAGAACTCCTCACAAAAAACTACAAAGCATCCAAAATACAGCAGCAAGACTACTCCTGAGACTAAATAGTCTGCATCGGCTACCAAGCCAAAATCAACCACTAGTAACCTATGAAGAAACCAAAGATCAAGCAACAACATTGAAACAGAAACAAAACGCTACGAAAAATGGAACTTCAGGGGTACTGCATTCTCCCATTTGTTAGCCAAACTATGGAACTTGGCCTGAAGGAAATAAGGGAAGACCACGTGACTTTCAGAAAATGACTGAAAACCTGGTTATTCAACTCACTGACAAGCTTAAAGACTTGTACCCACACAAACCAAACTCTGTGACCAAAAGAGCACAACTTCTATCCTATCCCTCGTCCCTCCCTAACCAACCCCACCCACTTTTCTTACAGTGCCACATGAGCCCCTGGAGACCATGCAAAGGGCAGTCGTGCACAGCATAAATCGACATAACTTAGGACTTGCATGTTCACAAAGCTTGCTTACACAATTAAGGTTTATGTCCATAAATCGTTACGCAACTGTGCATGGGAGCTTTTTTTGGCGCCATTTGCTTAGCACCGATTCTACAATATCACGCCCTGTGTGCTGCTCGCATTCCTGATCTTGGGCAAATACCCATGAGGCTTGGGCACTTGTGCAGGACCAGAACAATGCACATAGTCCCTTTATAAATTGTTTACTCTAAGAATGAATTAGCTCAATCAAAAGCAAACCTAGGTCATGAGGATAGAGATTCAAATGTATATTTAACTATTTTATTTGTGAGCTTATTTAGTCATTTTTAATACTCAACAGTGCTGCTGGCAGTAGTGTGGCCAACCGTCCCACATTTTGCAGGACTGTCCCGATATACAGAGCTGTGTCCTGGGTTCCACACAGTCTCTGCAGGATAGCAAACGTCCTGACTTTGTGTCTGCCATATCAGTTGTCCAAAGGCTTCATGGCTCAGAGTTCAGTTGTTTTTATGTGATTGTTTAAAGCACAGGGAAGCCCAGTGGCTCTCCCTGCTGCATCACTATGTTTCAGCATAGCATTAGAATAAGAGCAACTACCGGTTGGTGGGGAAAGGCTATCATCCCTTATGAGGTGCAAACATAAGGCTTCATACTGTGTGAAATAATCACTGGAGCAGTTGAACTCATATTGTGTTGCATTTTCTTTCACCATGGATACAGTTTAGAAAACCAAAACAAGACCTGTTTAGGTACACATTTGTTTGCAGACTGCTGCCGTAATTTTGCTTTCAGGATAGGGAAAGTAAATCTATGAACATATTCATTTTGCTAGTCATCTTTCTAGAACTATATATGTATATATTACATGGCCCGCGGTAGCGGCTGAGTCGTTATGGTTAAGTTGCTAAACTCATACGAAGACCACTTTTTTGGCGGATTATAACTTTGCTCCCCCCTGGCTGAATCCACACCAAACTTTGCAAAAAAGTATATGGTTGGCTCTGAATTGTTTTGCCAATTCGGGATAGGTTTCGTGCGGGGGGATGGTAGGGGGGCACCATAGACTGAATGGGGGAAAAAACTTTGCGCACGGCAACAGCCCGAACAGCTGCCCGGATTTTCACCAAATTTGAGGCAGGGGCTTGAGTCAGAAAGCGTGCTCTTGTGTCTTTGGTGGGAATCCGACCAGTACTTTTGTTGGAAACTACTGAAATGTAGGTCTGTAAAAATGTGTGCTATGTCATTGGCTTGCAGTATGGCGTGCTGTCGGAGAACTTTGGACGCAGCCGGTGGTTGGCTGGAGGGAAGCGTGCTGTGCGTCATCAATGTTTGAGCAACATCGCCATGGTGTCTCGGAGGACAGTGTGCCGGCGGAAGGGTCTGCAAAATATACTGTACACCATTTGTTGGCCACAGCAAGGGTGGGGGAGTGACAAGTGGTTAATGTGATATATGTAAGTAGGTGGAAGAAGACAGAGGAGTGGCTGCAGTATTGGTGCGTATAGCACAATTTCGCGGGTACCTAGACAGCCAACAACTTTGTAGTAGGGATGTCCGCATCAGTATTCAAAGTAAATTCAGAGCTCCTTCCAGCTCTTGTTTGCCTCTGCTGGTACAAGACATCTTCTTTCTTTTGCTCCTCTGGGATGAGATCAAACAATTTAGCAGCCCTGGACATGCAGGCATGGAAGGAACCAATCTCATCAAGGGGAGAATCCCTGAGCAGAGGATCCTCAGGCTCATCCTCCCCTAGTACAACATTATAAAACTCAGAGATATTAGTACGAGTGGACCTTTCACATTGAGACACGTCCTCTGAGTTGGTATCTGTAAGGTTGATAGGAGGAGGAAGAAGAGCAAGTGTGATGGGGCGTCCAGTAGGAGGCAGAGGAGCAGGCAATGGGCCAGCTGTCATTGAGTCAAATCTGGGACAGGTAGCCAATGCTGCAACTCCGACACCAGAATCTGAAAAATTGGTAGGATATCCATAGGGAGGTCACAAGGCTTTGGCTGAGAGGGAGCCTGCCTTGGTGATGGTCCAGTGGGAGCAGGAATAGCTTGTGGGGGCGGAATAGTCGCTGAAGCACCAGCTGGAGTAGTCATCAGAAAACACACCTTCTTGACGTTTAAAATCTGCCTCACTGACAGGGTGCACAATGTAATGTCATCAGAAGGAATCATAGAAGGCTCGAGCAAGCAGGAGGGGAGCTAGCATAAAAAATTGATGGGAAAGAGGAGGCCTTGGCAAGGTCGAAAGCGAAGAGTGTGAATACCCAGACTGGGAACCCCATCTCAGAGCCATAGACAAGGGAGAATGAATGCTTGTCGTGGACTAGGTAGTCGTAGCGGTCACAGACATTGACGGAATACAGTCAAGGAAATCAGCCATGGGTTCTATGACACAATTCCAAGCCTGCAATGAAAGGGAGCCCAGGTTCCATTGGGGGCATTAAGAAGCTGGAACACCACCACTCATGGGCAGAGTAGGTTTGTGGTGTAGTGAAGAATTGAAGAAACAGTAGAAAAACAAAAACAATCAACAATCAACAAACGAAGAACAGAGAGATTGTTTTAGGACTCAAACACTGAAAATATGGTTAAAAGAAAAATCTAATGATGGCCTCCAGGGGCATATCTAAGGGAGAGCTGTCAATTGGCTGTGGGGCAATATGACCCAAAATGACTAAATCGAGCACTAAAGTGACAGCAGTTTTAAAATTTAAATCCAAACTCCTTTAATGTTACCGAGGATTCCCAGCCTGACGGGGAATATTCTAACATGAATATCTGAGAAAAATCCAATGGTAGAGTAGTTAGATAAGGCCTTGGCCTTTAGGCCCTTCCAACGCAGAGAGGCTAGCTTAGACAGTACGGGTTACAAAGCTCTAGAATTCCTGCTAACCATGGCTGTTAGGGTGAAGTGAGCCAAAGGGAGGTAGAGGGACCAGCCAGAAACACCCCTTGGCCAAGTCCACCAGATGTATTGCGAAGTTTGAAAAACCCATTTCAAAAGACTCAGAAAAATCCCTACAACTATCTATCAGACTCTCGAGATTTTTAAGGCTACCAGTGGCAATAACAATATCATCACTTCAGAACAACGGTTGATTAAACATACTGTAGACCGCAAGGCACACTGTGGGTAGAAAACACATTGGCATTAATGTAACACCATTCATCAAATTAATTAAACTTTTGCTCATGGATGCAGTGTGAAGGTCCTATTTATTCATGTAAAAATAAATTCAGTGTTTTGATGTGAATATCACCATCATTTTCGAATATATCAAACTCATGAGGTTGCTCTACTATTTGTATGTCACAGAGATCCCATTTTTACTTTTTGTAGGTGCCTAGAAATAACGAATGAAAAACAGAGTAGCGTGTGCAGTTTTTATAACCACCCGGGTATGCATACTTCAGAGGCTCATTTCGACACTCCAGTCCATTGTTTGCTAATGCCAATAAGCAAACACTTGATTTATAGGCATGAGCTCATCGCTGCTTGAAAATATGAATAAATCAAAATAATCATGCCATGTACAGGCTAGAAATAATGAATGAATGCTAAAAACATTGTTGAGTGATCATAGCAATTCCAAACCAAGAGCATTAATACACGCATTTCCTATTGGGAAATAAGATGCACATTTGACAAAAGGAACATTCTATGAAAATGAATCATTACTAAATTACCCATAACTGTTGCAGATTAAATAAAATATTGGTTGCCCATTGGACACACAAGAAATGATTGTGATAACTGCTGTGAATTCCACAGCACACGAAAAGAAATGAAACATGCAGTGATCTAGTCATACTGAATAACATCATATGGCACTGGAATTATGCTAATCTAAATCTACTTTCAGATGGCAAATACGCAATCAGTAGCTAGATTTGATGAGTTCATTACACTACCAACCACAACCTATAAAACGCATAAAATGGTCCTTTGCAGTCAATAAGATTTTAAAAGTTGGCAATTGAATTTCTAATGCAAACTGTGGTCTTTCAGTACCAGCTTAGTTAATTGGGATAAATTGTCCAACTGGCCTCAATGGGTGACCTGGGAGATATAAAGGGATCAGGGTGGGCCTTTTAGAGACTCAGATGTTTACTGCTTAAAGGAATGGTTCGCCCAAAAAAATTTTATTTCAAAAATAGATAGGCAATATAAAATAAAAAACGATTGGCTTTTTTTTTTTTTTTGAAGTCCTTATGTAAAATTTTGAGCAATTCAAGCTAAAAGATAGCACATGGGGGCATCCATTTTGTGAAATGGATGCCCGCCGTTGTGCTCGCTTTGGCTTTTGCGGCACTAATGAAGGAAAAGCTAGCCAGCTGTAGTAAACAAAAGCTACCACTGGGCAATGTTCCCTCTAATTTCTTTGGGCTGTGTGCGCAAAAGAAAAGTTGTGTGCGGGCTGTTTTTCAGTCATGTGCGCAACTGAGTGATGCGCTGCCAGACCGGGGGTGGTCGGCACCGGCGCGGCGCCCCACCAGTGAGCAATGCTTAGTGATCAGATTCCACAGTGTGCAAGCGAGGAATGTGAATTTGCGGCACAACAAGCTCTACTTCAAGGGACATTTGGGTGCTCTATTCTCCTCCCAAGACTTTAGCTCATCTCAAATTGTGTCCTTTTACATCTCTAAACATTAGCAAGATCTTTCATTTTATGATGGGTTGGTACAAGTCAAGAACAGAGGGGTTCTTGTAGTGGAACACAGATTCTGCCTCACAAATTAATATTAGCACAGCATTAGCTTCTCCATTCACTAAATGTATGGAATATAAAGGAAATGCTTTCTATTGGTTTAATGAAATAAACAGTACATGAACATGATTAATGACAAAGACGACTTAATAGAAGGTGGGGTATGACACACAAAGCAACACAAAAATAGTTGTACAGAGGAACTGCACACAACCACAAGCAGAAGCAAAGCCGCAGAGCAGGGAACTGGCTACTAAGTGTGGATACAGACCAACAAAGGTTCACAGGTGTAAGCCCTTCCGCTGCATCTTGACACTCTGACCTTACAGTATGAAAGGGGGTTACAGGCATCCAATGAGCGATAACCCTGGGAGATGAGCAGGGAGTCTTGGACGAGATCCTTGAAAACACTCAGCATTACCTGAGCAGCGCGTGCACTATTGGCCAGTGACAACTGGTATACACTGTGTCCTTGCCACTGTACACAGGATGCCGTGCTGCTCAGATGACAGTATGCACATGACACACAGTGTCCTCCCCAGGCCCAAACACATTATGCATACACGAAGAGCCCCCGCTTACAGTGTACACAGATGAAGCCCCTGGACGGTACAGAGCATGTGCCAACAATGTGCACAGCCGGTCTGACCTCTGTGCTTCTACAGTCCTTCAGTACACACGTGTGCCATGCTTCGATCGTGACGAGTATGTTGTATGTTAATGTTATAAACCCTCTGCTTCAGATGTGAATGTGCATGCCATCTTCTCTATATCTGTGCATGACCACGTTATTGTGTGCAACACCCGCCTGCCAACCTTCATGGAGTCAACGAGGCAAATTCGGACATGGATGCTATGTGTGACATGAGCATTTGAATTTGAAACACAATCTTTCACCCTCCCGCAGCCTTTCATATCCCCATGAGAGCACCGTCATACCCTACCCCATGAATAATTCATGGGAGATCAAATGCATAAATTCATACTCAATACACCTAAATGAGATCACAGTGTTGTGCATTGCATTTCGCTGCAATACAAAATTGAACACAATTCATCATGACGAATACCCATTCTTGTCATGGTCTCCCCCTCCCATGCATGACGCGAGAGTTGATTTTAGCTACAGCCGGCAATTATTCGCACCAGTACCACGAGATAATCTGCGATCCTTTTCTCATTAACCTGCATAGCGCATAATATTTGTGTTTAGCAGATTTGTGAAAGTGATTATGGGTCAGCATTTCGGGTGCTGCACAGTTCGGTGGTCGCACGCAATCTAATGTCAACTCCTCAGACGGGTATTGCAACGCATGTCTGCCCCCTGACCCCCTGTTAATCCAATGTTTGCATATACATTGTGAAGGGGAATGCATTCATATTACGCAGATGGTGTAAAAAGAATTGGGTGAGACTGAGATTGTTACAGGTAGTGCATTCTGGGAGATGTATTCTTGATTTAACATGCCGAACACATTCATAAATGAAAGCATAGGGCGTTGTAGAATGTTCACATCCGATAGAAACATCTGCAACCTAGCCCAAGGCATTAACAACATAAATATAGTTCAAGCATGAAATAGTCCAGATAACGTTGTAGACCTATATATTTAAAGGATAATCAGGCCCCTTTGTTTGCTACAGCACTGTATTTTCCGAGTTTAACGGCTGATTTTTATAATTCTGTAATTTTACAAAGTATTGAGGCGTGCTAGAGCAGTCTTGGACCACAGTGGCAGTTCTACACAAAACATATGCGTCTCTCCCTATCAAAACTTAACAGGCAGGTCGGCAATTCTGATGTATATAATTCCAGTTCGGGTACAGGTATCTACAAACTAGGGCCCACGGCCACGTTTATTTTCTGGGCCATCTTCGAAAAGAGGAAGTATTTATGGAGGTCAGGTGAGGGCAAGAGTCTCAGCAAAGCACTGCACAATTCCCACAGCTCTAATGTGATGCTAGGAGGAGAGACAACATCCCATTCCCAAGAGCTGTCAGCAAGTCCCAGACCACGCACGCACTGAATATGTCACACATACCATTCTCCGTGAACACACACTTAGCCCGGGGCCTCTGTCACTAGGATGGCAACGTGAGTCTCCTTTAGATCTGAGACTCTCCTTTGGCGGCGTAAGCAAACGTGGATTACAGGGAAATCAGACGATTATTCGGCGCTCCTGTCGCCGACCCGCCGAGACTGACTCTGGCCGAGACTGACAAGCTTTTCAGAGGCACACCACACACTTTCACTGTCACATGCCTATATTGAATGGGGGATGGGGGGTAGGTACAATCATTGCATGTATCCAATGTTGCAGAATGCTTGCACTGTGTCGTCGTAATACGACCACGGTTTCCGAGCAAAAACCGAATATCCCTGGAGCCACAAAATGCACCCTCTTGCCAAAAGAAACACGCGGGGACTACCTCCACAACCAACCAACTTGTGCACCATTTATTTCAGAATACAACCACTCCATGGCATACATGGGGATAGTGGTTCCACTGTACTAGTACCCACTCACAGGTTATAGCAACATTGGGCACTGGAACTTCAGAGGGAGCAGGTGCCAAAGCACTCACTAAGCACTGGTGCACAATACATATGGTTTCTCGTTCTGTCGGTAAGCAAGGTCTCTTCTATGCATCCATCATACCATAGTACTACCTACCTAGGCTAGGTGCACACTGCGCTGCATGGCATGGGGCCCGAGCCGGGCGGCAGCTCTTAAATTCTTCACAGGGGGCCGGGTCAGGAAGGTGGTAGCAGCTCGAGCTCGGAGCTAGTCCTCGCAGTCAGCAGCACGTGCCAGCCCCACTGTGCAGGAACGGGGCGTCTCTCACACCACTACTGCACAAGTGCGCATGCGGGATGAACTCAGGGCACGTGCATTTGGGCCCGGGGCTGGGCGGTGGCTCGGCTCCCTATGCGCAAATGCTGCAGACTTCACTGCGCAGCCACGGACATGAGCCATCAGCACAGCAGCAGCACGAGTAGATGCAGGCCTGCCAGCCCCAGGAGGCAGCAATGTTTGTGTCTTTGACTTGGATTGTCAATCTAATCAGTCACGAACGTGCTGCCTCCTGCTGGGCCTGCATCTACCCGTGCCGTCACTCGTCAGCGTAATCATTTCCTTTCCATTGGAAAGGAAATTATTCCAGGCAAATAATGTTCGGGGCTAGCCTTTGTTTGTAGCCCCGCGATCTTCATCTGGGGCTACAAGCAAAGGATCCGGGGCTATAGCCCCTCTAGCCCCCCCCCCCTAGCAACGACCCTGATTCAATCTGACCTTACACAAAGCCAGTCTCTAAAGTTAATACAGGGAAGCAGGAAGGACAAGGGGGGAACCGTGCTACGGGCGCACAGTACGTTCTTTTGAGAGCACTCGGACCATTTCTAGCCAGTGGGCTATTGAGTAGGAGGTGGCCACACACTCATCTTGGCAGGGATTGCGGGAAAATGGCTCAGAGGCCGCGCATGCAGCAGGTCTTTAGGCCTATGTTGCTGGTGGAATCTCTGCTCCAATCAGGAGCGGGGGATGTCAGAGAGGCGGGGTCAGGCACACAAGGAAGCCGGAAGGACAAGGGGGGAAACCGCGCTACGGGCGCACAGTACGTTCTTTTGAGGGCACTCAGACCATTTCTAGCCGGTGGGCTATGGAGTAGGAGGTGGCCACACACTCATCTTGCTAGGGATGGCCTAAAAATTATGAAGAATAATGAATAATGAAGGGAGGGAGGGCTGGGAAGCACACTGCGCGGTAAAGAAAAGGATATGCGCGGCTCCTGAATCAAAGGTGCGCGGCCGCACAGCCGCGCACCTTACAGGGAACATTGCCACTGGGTGGCTTTTCCTTCATTGGTGCTGTACGCAGAGGACGGGGACTGGAGACTACAGGCAGAAAAGCTGCAGCTGCATCTCGGTAAGTGCTATTTTTTTTAATAAAAATAAACACTAGCTGCGGTTTTTTTTCTAAGTTTTGGCTGGAGGAGCCCGGAAAATCTAGAAATAAAACCGCAGCTTTAAAAACGTTGTATTTATGTTTGCGGTAGCTTTTGAAGCGACCGCAAACATAAATACGTTATTGTGTTTGAAAACGCTGCGGTTTTTCTTTCTAAGTTTCTCAGGCTCCTCCGGCTCAGCCCAGGAGAGCACCGGAGACCCAAAGTGAAAGCAAAGGCAGGCAGAAACACAACGCGGTTGTGTTTGAAAGCGCTGCGGTTTTTCTTTCTAAGTTTCTCAGGCTCCTCCGGCTCAGCCCAGGAGAGCACCGGAGACCCAAAGTGAAAACAAAGGCAGGCAGAAACACAACGCGGTTGTGTTTGAAAGCGCTGCGGTTTTTCTTTCTAAGTTTCTCAGGCTCCTCCGGCTCAGCCCAGGAGAGCACCGGAGACCCAAAGTGAAAGCAAAGGCAGGCAGAAACACAACGCGGTTGTGTTTGAAAGCGCTGCGGTTTTTCTTTCTAAGTTTCTCAGGCTCCTCCGGCTCAGCCCAGGAGAGCACCGGAGACCCAAAGTGAAAGCAAAGGCAGGCAGAAACACAACGCGGTTGTGTTTGAAAGCGCTGCGGTTATTCTTTCTAAGTTTCTCAGGCTCTAAGGAGCCTGAGAAACGTAGAAAGAAAAACCGCAGCGTTTTCAAACACAATAACGTTGTATTTATGTTTGCGGTCGCTTCAAAAGCTACCGCAAACATAAATACATTTTTAAAGCTGCGGTTTTATTTCTAAGTTTTCCGGGCTCCTCCAGCCTGGAAAAAAAAAAAAAAAAAAAACGCAGCTAGTGCTTATTTAAAAAAATAAATAAATAGCACTTACCGCCTTGGAACCAGTCTTACCCATTCAGGAGGCACTATAAAATGAATCTATTATATTACATTTTATAGAAATATTGTAAAGCATCATTTAAACACATTTTATAGAGTTTTATTAAATATTACATTGACTTCGGGCATCCACTTGTGAGGGAACCATGGTCTAAACTGATTACACGTCTTCAAGATGTGGCTCCTTGTACATTTCTTTATAGCAGTTTTGTGATCCTCCATGGTTGCAGCCTGTGCTACATTGCAAAGCATTTTTAAAACCATGCTTTGGCTGGCAAAGACACCATGATTTATTTGGTTCACCCACTCCACCCAATCCTGTTCACAGTGGAGGTCACTCAGTAATGTCTTTGTGACTACAATGAAAAATACAACATATAGTTAAATGTAATTAAAATGACTTTGCTGTATTTAATGTATGCAAGGTAACATGACTTTTATGCCTGTACAGGTCATAGCGTAGAGTAATGTTGTGTGTCGCTTGAAAAGAGCAATATAACAGTTGTTTGACTACCAATATTCAGGATTCACTAGCTCTTGTGCACTTTTTATATTATGTAGAATATATACCATATTTAAAATTTTAGGAAGACCCTAGGCACTGCAAAACATGTAGTATTAAGAATACCTGACAATTAAAAGACCTTGAAATATTAATGATAGGTTAAGATTATATTACTGAAAAAGGTTGAGCAGTGTAGCTCAACTTAGGATGTCTAAGTTTGATATGCTTGTCCATTAAATGTTATGACTATTACAATTGACTGACAAAGGGTTGTTTAATTCGAATGTTTAATTTTTTTATGAAGTGCATTTTTTGCAGATTGTATAGCAAAGATTATAAAAGATGGTTAACCAAAACAATAAAGATTGCTTGATTTTATATTTCTCTTAATGAGAGCGCCTCTCTTTGTAAAGAGTAGACATTTAGCAGATAATTTACAAAGCTATGTGGTGAACTATTTTTTTTAAATGATAATAATCAGCAATTTAGATGTATTCAAAGTATAACCCTCTGGGAATAGCACATTGCTTTACATTGTATAACTGTTTCGGTTTAGAAATAACACATTTCAAATTGCTTTTGTTTTACCCAAAGATAGAGATTAAAATAAGTGAAAGGTAATCATCATTCCTGACATGTAAACAGTCTGCACTCTGTGACCTCACTCATTCTGGTGGTTTCCTGTCATATTTTTGTTGGAAAAAAACCTGGTCTTGAAACCAGTGAGTAAAAAATGTAACTTTTAATTCAGAAAAAAAGTCCTATTGTGTTTTAGAATAAAAATATTCATCAATACCCTTTTAAAGTAAAGACATAGTGGGGTTTCGAGGGAAGGGGCAGTAAGGGAGATCATGGGGTGGTCACACTGTAAATGTAAAAATGTATATGAATGCAACACATTAGACAGATTTAATAATGTGCAGAAAATGAGATACTACATATTGTTTAACTGTTACGCAACAAAAGTCCATCAGACAGCACAACATGAGAGAAACAATTTGTGAAGCGAGATTATGGACAAAAATGTTTTCAATGTTACTTTTGTAAATAAAATTAAAGTTGGCCATTTATTTTAAAAAGGCTTTTTTTCTAGCGATTTAAATATACATAACATTCTGGCATCTAATATTGTAACAATAGAACAGGCCTCCGAAAAAGTCACTAGTATAATAATAGGGGACTAAGGTATTTATCTAAGAAATACATAGGCATTTTGATCACTTGTTTACCCCTGGCACGGCCAGGCCTTCTTCAATAGGGGAACGGCTTTCAAATGTACCAAAATCATTGAAAAGCCAATCCGAAAAGAAGGAAGTGGTAGGAGTACCTCTTTCCCCATGTCCAACTGCTATTGTGGAGAAACAGGAACTGGTATGTAGTGGTTGGTGATGGTTGAGTGAGGGTGTGACCTGGCAAACGGAGATGCTCACGCCTACCAGCCCTACTCTAAATTTCTAAAAGGGACTGGTTTCTTTTGGAGATCATGGTTTACAAGGACAATTTGTTTAACATTCATAGCTCAATTGCAGCCCACAGTTTAATTGCTTCTCAAACAACATGCATCTTCTCAGAACATCAAGTGAGGCAAAGTCATTATCTGATGTGAAAGAAAACATAAGTGAACATTATGAATATTACAAAAAGTAAAGGAATAGTGAGATTGATACAACTAAACAACTTCTTCACCTATCCACACACTGAGCACAACTAGAGATTAAAATGTTTTGAAACACACCTTCAAATATATTAGAGATTGCACTAACCTCCTGGCAAAAATCAACTACGAAACATGAGGGTTCCATTCTTCGTTCCACTTACAGAATATTTGTAAGGCTTCCTGAATACAGTTGGCAGTATCTTGATGAGTTCCCAATGCTCCAACAACAGCATAACACAAAGATTAAAAAAAACAGCATTGGCAATGCCAACAGTGTTGGCTCGAGTGCAGGTATGAGAAAGGCATTTACAGGCATTACTATAGTGATATTAACTGACCACTGATGGTAACGCAGCAAAATGGTGAGATTTCCTGGACATGTAGGGGTAGGGACCAATATCTGAGAACGTTGCAAGTTTTAATAAGCAGGGGGGTCTGCACATTGCATAAGGAGCAAAGCTTGTCCTTAAAGTTACTTGGTACCTATGAGTAGGATTCCAAACTCGCACTGGGTATCCAGGAGGGACACCTGGAGCTTCTTTCTCTCTCTGCTCCCGCCCAGGGAGAACAGTTGATACACTTTAAATGTTGTGGTACAATAGCAGCATGGCTTCAATAATGCACTTTTATTCTGTTTCTTTTGATGCTGCGCTGCTGTGCATTTGATCATCTCAGGCAAACCTCTGCATTTAACATCCTTGATAATGCATCTCCTTGATTCTGTAATTACAACATGCTGCGGAGTTGATTTACTTGCACACTCTCTCTCTCAATTCCTTTTTTCGTCTCCCTGTGTATGTCCTAATAAACCAGTTACTAATGAACAGAAATTACTGCTTCAAAGAGAAAGAAATATCCAGCTATCTGCCCTTCTAGTAAGCGGCAGGGAGTAAGGAAGGCATGGTATCAATCAGTAACACAGACACAAGTGACCACAGTTCAAGGGTGTCTATTGAACTTGGGTTTGAAAAACACCCATCTAATCCTAAAACTAAAGATGAGAGCAAGCTACAACCATCAAACAAATATAACGCAGACCTAGTGGTGTCTTGTCAAAATAAAAGGGCCTATGCTAATAAACCTATTGCCAATCCTTACTTCTAGATACAAATGGTGTGAGAAACAAGGTTATACAAAAGAAAACTGGTCAAGAAAGGATATGTCAGAATAGTTAAGCTATTGGCTTCCCTTCCCCACGTTTTCAGCATGGGACAAGGCGGCAGACTATAGCTTAGCACATACTCTGGCTTTTCTAGCATGAGGATGCAGTTCAAAATCTCATTATCAGTATCTTCTGTGCCAAAGTCTCTTTGCCAATCACAGTCTCTTACTTCAGAGGGCCTGATGCGACAAACATTCAAATTTCCTTTCTCCTCAGGATTCTCATATGAACAACTGCTCTGGTGATTCACCATTCACCCTGGGTCCCCCTCTGCCGGGCACAGACCCGCTTTAACACAAAACCTTCAAGTCTCCCTCACCCGGGCTCGGACCAATTTATCTTGTTTTCGAAACTTTCTTTACTGTATCAAGATAAAAGACTTTCGACTGTGCGTGGGATTTTGCTTGACCTGTCGCAGGACCACTTCGATGTACAATTCTTTACAACTCTAACTTTCACTTCTGCCACTTCTCAGATAGGTACCTTACAGAGACCTTTGACTGAGCACACACGCAGTGGCAGACGACTCTGTCAAAAGTATCATATCTTTTCCTTTCAAAGTTCAAACACTCATTAGCAGTTCAACTTTACTTGCGTCTTTCATCACATGCATTTTAACAATGTTCGTTCCAGCGCTCTTGCCATACAATGTTGCCGGTTGCAACCTTGGCTTCAACACAGACCGGTTTTGTATCGGTCGGCCCAAATCAGTGGCTGTGTTGATTTCACTGATGCTGCTTTGTTCTTAGAGCCAAGGACAGTACCACAGAGACTGCTGCTTCTCCCCGCCTTGATTAATGCCGCAGGAGGGCCCCGGGTATCTCCAACACACAATGCAGGATTCTTCAGCCTGGTTTCCTGGTCTTACGCTTTCTAATGTTGAGGGGTCTTGAAAGTAGCGGTTTCTTATGGGAAAGGTCAAGGGAATTTCCTTCCTTGTAATCCCCTCCTGTTGTGCGGTCTTTCTGCTCTCGTTCAACTGGCACCTCAACTGCTCTTTCAGAGTGTGCTTTGCCTCGCTCCAAGTGTGCTCTCGTGCTCTGCCTTCTATCCGTGTGGGGATAGTTTAAAGGAAGTCAGGTGTGAGTAATTGTCAGTAATTGCCTGACCTCACCTGACCAATGCATTGGGACATGTTAGGTACACTGCTCGAGTGTTAGCCCGCTATGGGAGAAAACAGACTATCTGTGTTAAAGTGTTTTTGTTCGAAAAAGGGGGTGGGGGCTCCTACTTAGTAGGATGTGGTAAAGGTTACAGGGAGGGGGATACTGTGTCTCACCATCCGGTGTCCACTCCCCAAAGACCCCTCACCCAGGTGATCCTCTCGCATTGGTCTATCCCGAGGAACTGGATCCAAAAGCAATGGCACTGTCCTGGCCACCTGGATAACAGATCCCCCACACTCCAGATTGTAAGGGGGGGGGGGTTGTATAGTTGGTGAATGACACAGAACACGGGCTCAATGCAATCAAGGTCGAGATGCGCGCCATATGGTTGATGACCCTTTAGAACCAATATGTGCTTGACCTGCTCACAGCGATGGAAGGAGGGGTTTGCCGCAAAACTGGCGATTCTTGCTGCACATTCATGCCTCAAAATGATGCAGAGAAAAGTCTCCCTGTCGTAAATAGGAGCACTTCACACCTTCAGGTTTCTCACAATGGGCAATAACTGAAGGAAGAAACAGCATATTTACACATCAATCTCCACAATGGTGTTTGACAGGACAGAGCACATCACCCATCACAGGCCAAAGAGTTTCAGAAGAGGTTCAGATAAAGTCAATATATACATTTGTGTTTGCGGATATAAAGTCAAAGTCTGGTCTTTACTTACAAGCTGTTTTGTAGCGCATGATACTCGCTGTCAATTCCCAAAGCTAGCGGGGCGGCTGCTCTCCCAGTGGCTCCTGTTCCATCGACTCACTCTGCTGGCAGCAGCGCCTATGGGAAGAAAAATATTTTTCATGCTATTAACACCATATTTCCACTCTGACCGGAATAGCAAAGCAGCCATGGGTTCAAGGGAAACCTACATGTAACCCAACGGGGAAGGGAAAGTAGCCCAACTCCCTCTGGCTGCGAAAAGATCAGTTTGTGGTGCAAAAGAGACACAGACACGTGACATGGTACAGTAATCCTGATTGGGAAACAAATTAGTTAAACAAGCCACTATTGGATTACATTGGCTACTGGAAAAAAAAGTAATATTTAGTGTGCCAGACAATTATGCCACAGCACATGCAGTTGTCACGCCAACTACAAAATCAGCTTTCTAGCACCTCTTTACTCGCTCTCTTCTCTGTAGCAATGGTGTAGGTGATAATTTGGTGGCACCAAAATGCATCAAAACCAATAATGGCAGGGCATGGCTATTTGTTTTATAGGTGGCATCCAACAGAGTGATCTGGTTACCATACACTGAGTTATCTTCTTTGCCAGTCAGTTTGGTAAAAACAAAAAATTAACTTTATCATCAGAAAGCTCTGCAGTTGCATTTGTCTGACAAAAAAATGATCTTGTGGTCTCACATGCTTTCATTTATAAACTATTGCAAAGGCATCATGAAGCAAGACTCAGACAACACATTCAAAGTTCAAACAAAATATGTTTATTAACTTAAATGTCAGAATGGTGCAAGGCCTAACTTGCCTTATGCTAAGGTGGCATTTCCCTACCTACAGAAGGAAGTTCGAGTCAGTAAGTTCACCTTAAAAGTCTATGGGCCTCATTACACGGACGGCGGTAAGGGTTAACGGTCACCGTTAATGGCAACGGTGACCGTTAACCCTTACCGCCGTACTACGAGGTCCCTTTGCGGGTTGGAGGAATTAACGCCTGCTTCTTGCAGGCGTTAAGTACCAACCCGCTAAGGGACCTCGGATCTAATTACGGCACCGCAAAATTGCGGTGCCGTAATTAGCGCCTTCCCCATTCCCATAGAGCCCTATGGGGCAGAAATGGGAATGGGGAAGGGCAATGGCGGAAAGGGGATTTACCGCCCCTCCAACCTTGGAATGGGGCGGTAAATCCCCTTTCCGCCAAGGCGGTGCCGGTAATTTACCGGCATGGTCCAGGGTGCTAATAGCACCCTGGATTACCGCCTTCCGTGTAATGAGGCCCTATGTGTCCAAAACCTATACTTACCCTCACAACTAAAGCTAAACACTGTTTAGGGACATCAACAACTAAAGTAGTAACAACAAAGTAGTAGTGTTCTGAATAGCTTCTTTCAGCTCTTGGCTTACTTTCCAGCTCCCCTTCTCCAAGTTCAAAACAGTTCCAGAAAGCCTTGGGGTTCCCTTACCTTCTCGAATAAGACAACTTTTAGATTTAAGGCTCACCTGAGGTTTGACAGCAGTCTTGGTCTTCGTGTCGTGCAAATAAGGACGTCCTCTCTGGCTGCCAGGACTCTACGTTGAGACAGGGTGGACAGGCTGCAAGAGAGGCCAGTCCCCAATGGGGGAGGTAGGGGTTGGATAAGATTCAGACCGGTGAGGCTTGAGGCCAGTTGAGGTAGGTGGCAGAGGCTTCCAAACAGGTTCTTCAGAGTGAAACCAGCTGCTGAGCAGAAGGAGGGAAGGCCGAGGATTCCCAAAAGGTAGGCACTACCGCAAGGGCTGAGCAAAATAGCAGCAGCAGGACAAAGGAATGATGCAGAGGAATGAAGTGAGGTGGAGGCAGCTCTGATGGGAAATCAAGCGCGAAACGGGAGAGGAACAGAGTAGGAGCGCGATGAAGCAAACAAGCGTTACAGGGCAACAAAGTTGCAATGCAAGGAGCCTGCGTCGTTTTCTGTATTTGTTTGTGGATCCAGACGCCCCTTCGACCGCTTGCGAGTGGCGTGGCAGGTATCTTGGGATTGGCCAAAAAACATCCTGGACAAGAGCAAGTGGGCATTTAAAGTTTGGCCACTGCACATCTATGCCAAGGACTCTGCCAGCTATGATTTGTTTCCCAGTGATGCCAGAGAGACCAAAGGGGACGATGGGATAAAACAGTACACGCCAGGCTTCCAGGGGTGTAGCCGATGTAAGTGTCTCACCATAACCGGAGCATGAACTTGTTAAGTTGGTTCCCAGTTACGGTCAGCAGGATGGTACCCTTTCCAATCTCTAAGGTATTGCATCATTCCCATATGATAGCAGGAATCAGATTTGCGCCACTCCATATTCCGGTTCTTGATTGACAGAGGTGGCGGGTTGATAGCTTGTCGTGGTCCGGTGGAGGTCTTGTAGGACTATAGGAGAGATGAATGGAACACTGGGTGTATTCTCTTCCAAGACACGGGGAGCTGAAGGTGAAAGGCCACAGGATTAATGACCTTAGTCACTTTGAAGGGGCTGAAATAGGAGCGATTTATCCTGCACTTAGATGTAGTAGAAGACACTAAGTAGCCAACCAGATCTTGTCACCTAACTTGAAGTCAGGATTTGGGTTTCTGTGTCTGCCCGCGTTCAGTTTGGTACGTCTACAAGCAATATGTAGATGTTGTAGCATTTTCTTGTTTAGCGTGTAGGTTTTGTACTACTACTACTGCAGGAACGTTGGAGCTGACTGGAGATACTGAAGGCAACCAAGTGGGGTGAAATCCATAATTGCAGAAAAGAAAAGGTGAGGTGCCAATTGCTGAATGGTATGTGTTATTGTATGACAAATCAGCAGTCAGAAGTAAAGAAACCCAGCTGTCTTGGGTCGCAGTGATAAAACAATGAGGATATTGCTCCAGAGTCTGGTTTGTTCTTTCTGTGAGGCGTTGGACTGGGGATGGTAACCAGAGGGCAGGCTCCTAGAAATGCATAGGTGGTTACACAGTGCAGTCCTAAATTTTGAAGTGTACTGGGAACCACGGTCTGATATGATATTGGTAGGTAATCTATGTTGCCTGAAATTGGAAACCATTTAGGATGATGCAGGTAAAGAACGACAGGGTGCAAAATGTGCCATTTTTTTTTAAAGGCATCCACAGTGAGCATTATGACTGTACAACCATCAGGGGAAGGAAAATCCACTATAGAATCTGTTGTGATCGTGTGCCAAGATCGAAGGGGTAAAGTGGGTTGAGTCAGTTTGCCAACGGGTTAGCTTCTAGGCGTCTTGGCTTGTGCAGAGATCTCACAGGTATTGCAAAAGTCTCTGACATTCGAAGCATTCCTGGCCACCATAAATGTTGCTGAAGCAGGTGTACAGTGGGTTTTACTTCACGGTGTCCGGCTATTTTGGAATCATGGGTTAATAATAAGGCCTCTTTGCGAAGGCTTTTTCTTTTTTTAGGCAAGAAAAGGCTAGCATCCTTAAAGAGAAGACCTTGTCTGAAAAAGTGAAAACTTGGGACTGGTGCTGTGACTTAACAGTATGTGTAGTAGTATCCTTCACTCTATCCAAGAAGGCTTTTACTAGATTGATGAAGGTTGTCTGAGGAAACATACGTTCAGTTGTCAGTTCCCAACCGTCTGGGGTTGTTAACGAATGTGAAAGAGCGTCAGCAAGAAGAAGCTTTGTTCCTGGAATGAATGTTAACCAAAATTGGAACTGCAGAAAAAAAATAGGCCCACCTGGTCTGGCGGCTATTACGGCACTCGGAGGATTGTAACACAAGCAGGCTCCGGTGGTCAGTCCCGATTTTGGTCTCTTGTTCTGCCCACAAAAGGTAATGTCTCCACTCCAAGCATGTCAATTTCATGGCAAGCAGTTCTTTCTCCAGCACTGAATAGTGTACTTCCGAAGGCAGCAACGTCTTTGAGTAATACGCAATTGGGTGCTTTTCATGGTCCGAGTTGTTTGAGGACCGCCCCCAAAGCCTTTTCTGACGCATCGGTCTAGATGATAAAAGGTCTTAGGTTCGTCTGGAGTGATTAGAATGGGAGTGATAATGAAGGCAGACTTCAAAATTCTCAATGCGCTCTCTGTGCTGGTGTCCCAGATGTACTGCACTCCTTTCTTGAGAAGGGATGGCAAAGGCAATAAGACTTGGGGAAAACGCTGGGATGAACTTTCTGTAGAAATTATCAATCCCTAGGAAGTGTAGGATGGCTTTGACTTTGCGTAGGTCCATAGAAATATCATCTTTTGAAAGGATATAACCAAGGTATGGAACTTAAGGAGCATCAAACGTACATTTTTCCAACTTGACTTGTAAATGGTTTTCTTGCAAATGGGTGAAACCTGTTTGACATGATTGGAATGCTCTGTGACCTGCATGGAGTAGATAAGAACAAGTAGACTATAAGTGAGTGAAAGAGTAGATCCGCAAAGATGTGGTCATTGAATCTCTGAACGATTGATGGTGCGTTAGCCATCCAGAAAGGCACGAATCTGTACTCATAGTGACCAAAGAGTGTTCGGAAGTCGGTCTTCCACTCATCACCTTCCTGAATCCTTATCAGGTGGTAAGCTCCACAAAGACCCAGTTTAGTAAAGATGGTTGCATGTGGGACCGAATCCAGTATGTCAGCTATAAGGGGCAACAGGTATTGGTCTTTGACCATGACGGTGTTTAAGCCACGTAATCCAGACAGGGGCGGAGCTCGGTGGCCTCTTTTTTGGGTATAAAGAACAGTGAGGCTCCAGCTGACGAAACGTACTCCCCAATAGGCCCATTGGCCAGGTGCTCCTGCAGGTAAGCTTTCCACACAGTTTTCTCGGCTGGGGAAAGACAGAACATGCGATTGAAAGTCACTGTCATATTTGCCAAAAGCAGGATGTCACAATGCTGCGGTGGATGTTGAGGGAGGGATTTGTGTGCTTCTTTTACAAATACTTCCTTGTAAGTCCAGTATTTCGGCAGCAAAATAGTAGCGATTGAAAGACAACTTGTAGTCGAAGGGGTTGAATTTACCACCAAGATGGTTTGAGAGACAGCAGCCGCGAGGCACATAGTTACAAAGTGTTCTGAACCCAAAAACAACGTATGTGCCTTATAGTTGATGTAGGGATTATGAGTGGTGAGCCAGGGTATTCAGAGTATGGCAAGATAATGTGCTGCCTGTTTGAGATCAAATTGGATCTGTTCTTGATTTAGATGGATTAACATCCTAAGCGACAAGGTGTTCTCTGCAATGCGGCCGCTCTCCAGAAGCCGGCCGTCAACTCCTTATTCTGTAAAGGTATGGTCATCCTTTTGGCCCAGGAGGTGTTCATAAATATTCCGCCGGCACCTGAAACCACCAGGGCCGACACTTGAACGGAATGCATTTCTGTGACTTGAAGTGTAACTTGCAAAATTAACAACGGGGGGGGGAAGCTTGCGGGGGGGTTCCTTCAGAGTGGCTAATATTACTCCACTATCCTGATGAGAGGGATAGGACAATGGCTCCGATCCTGCAACCCAGTTCGGATGGGGAGTTGGTGTTTTACTTACGTCGAGGGCCAAAGGACACACCCTAAGTAAATGGGTGTCTTAACCACAGTACATGTGTCCTGGTGTTGCAATCTTTTAGATTTAAGGCTCACCTGAGGTTTGCTGCAGTATTGCTCTTTGGGTTGTGCAATGAAGGACGGTCCACTCTGGCTGCCAGGACTCCCCAAGGGGAGACAATGTGGACAGGCTGCCAGAGAGGCCAGTCCCCCAAAGAGAAAAAAAAAAAGAATAGGCGGAAAAACATTTCGGTAGGCTGGACGCGATGCAGACCGGTGAGGCTTCAGGCCAGTGAGAGAGTAGGGGCACGATGAAGCAAACAAGAGTTACAGGGCAACAATGTTGCAACGCAGGGAGCCTGCATGGTTTTCTCCATTTTTGGATCCAGACGTTACTCCTCCGTTTGCGTGCGACGTGCGAGTGGCGTAGTGGCCATCTTGGGATTGGCTGGAAAAAAACGTCCCTGAGAAGAGCAAGAAGTGGCCAGCTATGATTTGCCTTCCAGTGATGCCAGAGAGACCAAAGGGGATGACTGGATGGTCCAGTAGCACAGTTTCAAAAGGGCCTCAGGGTTCCCTTCCCCAAGACAACAACTAAGTTCACAAGGTCAAGACATCAGCTTGGCAACGCACAATTAGTTCCAGTCTCTTAAAACTCAAAACCAGTTCAGGTCAACTTTACACTCCCTCAGACTCTTCAATAGTATACCCAGATTGTGATCTTCTGTAGTCACTTCAGCAATCTATTTCATAAGTGAAGATTTGTTATCTATATTTTCCTTGGCTTTTTCAGACAGGATATCCTCGGTCAAGGCACAGTGGTCAGACCACACGGTCCATGCAACCAAGAACCCTAGGCTTTCTTGCCCAAACAGGTTTCTCTGTCACTACACCTCTGCTTTGGTTCACGTTCACTTTGGTTTCTCCTTGCCACAATTTGTTCTTGCACACAATTTACTCTGTTGCTCACCCTTTCTCCACATTACTTCACAATATTTAGCAATGTTCATTACTTGTTTTTCACTTTATTCAGCAAGATTAGGTCTTTTTTTTTTTCCAGTGTTCATTGTGTGTTTTTCGCACATGCTTGTATTCCTTCCGTAGGTTCATCAAATCTTTCCTTTAGTTCGGCATTCAATAATGCTCGATTCACGTTCTTTCACTTATAGTTCCAACTTGTTTGTATTGTTCAGTTCAATAAAACACCTCACTTTGGGTTCACTTTCAGTTGCACATATATTTTCGTTAATCCGGCAGTAACATTTGGCCTGTAGTAGCCCGATGGAGGGCTGCAGTACAAGTGTCCCCTGTGATTCACTCACTGGTCCTTGGCGGCTCATCCAGGAGTCTTCTCTCTTTGTTCTTGGCTCTGCGCACATTTCTCTGTAGCTTTGAGAGTAGCGCTCGCCCAAAGACATTCTCTCCCCACTCCCCCAGGACCCTCCACCCGGGTGATCCTCCCTCATATCTTCATCCCAAGGGTCAGTATCCAAAAGCAATGGCCTTTCCCTGGTCACCTGAGAAGAGGAACCAAGGGGAGTAGGTGTCGAAATGCCTTCAGGTTTTTCACACTGTCAATCACATTGTCTTGGTCTAATGATAAGCAACATACCTCTGATCTTGCTTTAAACAAGAGATTGTGAATAACTTTCTTATTGGATAAAATCTACATCTTGATTTTTCTAGGCAGTCCCCAGCAGGAAAGAATTCGTAGGTTACATATGCATTCAAGTTTCTCATCATTTCAGACATTTTTCTAACACCACTGTGTTAAAGCAATCACTTTCTGTTGTACTCTTAGATCAATCTTTTCACATATGTTAGCTAACTATTCAAAATGAAACAGAACAAATATTAATAGTTAATATTTCTTCAAAAGAGCATTAAGAGTATATTTGCATTACATATAATAAAAAGTATAATTTATGGTTTACACAATTTTTGTAATATTTTAGGTAAAATGGGAGAAACTAAGCTCACTTGCTGGAAATAATAAAATGCCCATGAGGGTTTTAATATATTCTCCTCAAAGAAGGTGTTCAAAATGTAGTTTATGGCTGTACAGGATTGTATCCAAATACCTTCCCCCAATCATATTCACATACTGGGGCTGATTCATGGAATTATTTACGCCAAAAAACAGGGATTTGTGCGCCATTCTGCCTGCAAATCCCTGTTTAACAAATGGGGATTTGCGGGCTGAGTAGCGCACAAATCCCTGTTTTTCGGCACAAATAATTCCATGAATCAGCCCCACTGTGTCAATACCTCATACACCCACTAATAAGCAGAAAGTATGGACACTAGTAGGCAGGTAAAAGAAAATGCAATTTGAAAAAGAAAAGGAAAAAAGGTGGGGGTGAAGCTTTGTCAAGGACAAAGATGGTGATACCTTTCTGAAGCTCCGCTTATCACCTCCACTGTCTGGCTGCTTTTTCAATAGTACAACTACATGAGGCAGTATCAGAGCTTAAAGGTGGGCAAGACATAATAATAACATTTTTACTAATTAAAAGCCAGAACTAGAGCAGAATATACAAATAATAAAACCTGTTTGGTTGTTATTATCTTGCACCATTTGACTATACATACATTTCTTTAGATTATTCATACCTCACCACTACATGCATGGAATTTGTGATCCGGTTGCTTAGGCAATGTTAATTATATATGCCTTTAACTTTTCCACATCCTCCTGAAGTACCTTGCTCAATTTCATAGTTGCACTATTCTTTTTCTTTTCAGCGTCTCTGTCAATCTAAGTCAAACAATAAACACAAATAATAAAATATGAAGTTTTGTTTTAGAGGTGAACTGCTTGCAAGACTTGGTGAGCAAGGAGGGGTCCACTGCATTGCTTTGAATATTGGAAAATGTTCAGAGAAGGCTCTTATTTACTTATGGGGTCTTTAATTGAAGCAATCAAGCCAGCTGGAGGGAAATGCACAGACTAATATTTAAGAATGACCGTGCTAAAGTACTACTTTTAAGTGGATTAGAGACAACAGAGGATTGTACTTGCTGACCATCATCAATTAAACATTGCAATGTGCCATCTGAGAAGCATAGTTTGTCAGTGCATGTGTTTTTACAAAAGATTCAAATACAAAACCCTTTATTTAAAATAACACACATGCCATTTAGCTTTCAGATTCATCTATTTACAGGCGGCATCATGAAGGGTCTCTTCAACACACTGTGACAAAGTCCCATGCTGGAAGCAGAGTTATAGGCCAGGGGTGGACGTGGGGATAAGTTGCACGGCCCACTCTGTAATGTAGGCCTTGGAGGAGGTGCACAGAGGAAGCCCCCGGCTCCTTAGTCCATCACAAGCCTCAATGTAAATCTCAATTTAAAGACATATGGGGATACCAAATGGTACTCACCAATCCCGCTTGAATCGGGCAGCAAACACTCCACTCTTCCTGACAATCTTAAAAGGCCTGCATCAAAACAACAAGGTGATGGCTGGAATGTTTTGAATTAATAATAACCACGGGCATAGCTCTGGGCAACCCTCCAGACCATCGTTTTTCAGCCTGCTAAGCCATTACAGAAGGGGAAAAACCATATGCAAATCAGGGTTGGTCCTACCCCTTAAAAAGCCTGCACCAGAAAGTGTGTGCAGCTTGTATACTACTGTTTATGCAATTAGATAGCTGCCATCATGTAGTCATATAATTGTGCTAGTCAGGTTAGACAACTTTAAATGGATTTTGCGAGTACATCAAATCATGTATATTGCTAGTAATTTATTGGCAAAGACCATTAGGTCTCCCCATATGTCTGTCTGTCTGGTTGTGTGTATTGCCTATACAGGACTTCTTTCAGAAACACTTTTAATTTAAGCCTCTTTACTATATATAGAAACCAAACTAACAAGGGGGGGTCCTGGGAGTCCCTCTGCCACACATTAGTCTTGGTTACAAGAGACTTACCCAGAGTCTTTAGCTCACTATCTTTCACAGAGAAGAAATATCCCAAACATATCAGTCTTTGTCCTGCCCTGGGGCAGTCCAGCACCGAAATGCTAGGCAATTTTCCTCTGAACAAGAGTACCAACAGAAACCCCAGACACGTGTTTCAGTCTGGTTGGACCTCATCAGTAGGGTGGATCTGTGCCTCTCTAAGAATAGTGAGCAAGGGGTCCACGTCTGGATTCCCCTAGTAACTTAGGGTGAGACCAAAGTTACTTAAATATGCAAATGAACAAGAGGAGAATTGCCTAGCATTTCGGTGCTGGACTGCCCCAGGGCAGGACAAAGACTGATATGTTTGGGATATATCTTCTCTGTGAAGGATAGTGAGCTAAAGACTCTGGGTAAGACTCTTGTAACCAGGACTCATGTCTGGCAGAGAGTCTCCCAGGACCCCCCTTGTTATCTGTATATATAGAAACCTGCAGAAAAACTTTTTATTTAAAGGGACTTGACAACATCAGCCACCAAAGAATGATCATTGCTCCTTTTTAATTGTTATCAATAGTTGCATGTTGTCTTGCTTGTTGATATTGCCGATTATCTAGAATTAGAGAGCCTCTTTCTATTTTTACAGATGGAGGGTTCTTTGCAATTTTTAAACCCTGAAGGCCACCCAAAGACAGACAAGTACTATGCTACCCATACCCCTTTCTACTAGAGGTTTTAGTCCTGAAGGCCGTTGATGAGATATAGGGCTGAAACCATTAGACTATGCTCTTATTGATTTTATATACTTCCCCTATAGAAGTTACTGCTCCAATTATAGTAGTGGGTTTGCATCATGTTTTTAACTTGACTGGGCAATCCTATATCAAAGTAGATAATTGTGCAAGACAAATAACAGAACCATCAGCAGTACCCCCAAAGCGCTTTAGTTAACAGGCTTTGCGTCCCCAATGTATTCTAAAGAAAGGTAGCCCTTACTGTATTTGTTTTCTATCCTCTAAGTTGGAAACCTAAAGGATGTGGCCATCTCTGTCTAACTCTCTTAGGGAATCTTTAAATGACCACCCCCCTTTAGGTCAGCAGACTGAGTCATCAGGGTTCTCCCTCACACACTTTTCACCTCTATAGATCTAGCTCCTCTATCGTCCCTGTGATCTTCCTCATCTCCTCCTCACTCTGCCACTATTTCCTTCCCCTATCACCTCGTCTCAATCAAACTACCTGCATCTCTACTCTCTATCTGAATACCTCTTCTCTCACTTCTCTCCCTAACTAACCCCTCGGTACTACGGTCTACTGATCGTACACACACTCGCCACACTACCACACACACACACACACACACACACTCGCCACACTATATATATATATATATATCTCTCTCTCACTCTCACTCTCTCACTCTCTCTCCTATATCTTTTAAACTTACCTTTCACACACCCCTCTCACTACCCTACACTTAACTGGTACCACGTTCCCCTATACACAATACCTCAACTGCCCCCTCTAAGAACAATTTGTGTTCCCTCAGCACTCCACACCACCATCCCCATGGCCTTTTAGTTTACCACCTACCTCAAAAAACCTTTCAGTCTCGTCTGTGCTGGCTGAGCTTTTACAGCCAAGCCTTTCCTCTTCCAACACTCCCCCCGCCCCCCTCTCCCCCACCCCAGGGTTCCATTGGTAACATGCTCCTTGTGCCAATCTCCAATGGAGGTCTCGTTGGAAGGTTCTTGGCTTTGCCCGCTTTAATGCTTCTTTGCCTTGTAGATTTCTCCATGCGCTGGTGATTTTAATTTGGGGATGTTTCTCCTGAAGTCCCTTCTCACTCAGTTATTTTTCTGTTGCCCCACCATTCCCCTGGAGTCCACCTGGGGTTGGTAGGTCAATTGTTGGGTGCCTCATGCTTATAGGGCAGGAACAATCCCAGTCCATTCCATCTCGGTTTTCATTTCCATGCAACTGGTTCCAGTCCGGGTTTTCTTGGTTGCACCCAGGTGCATTATGTGAGTTGCGGTTCTGAAAAAGACCAGAGCATTCTGTCCAGAAAGGTGGCTGGCATGCATTGTGGAAGCAGCAACGATACCAGTAGACATTGTGAGAGTACCTTCAGGTTTCTCACATCTACTCCCCAGGGATAGTCTGTGCGGGCAAGAGGAAAAGAAGATACATGTGGCAGAGCGGGCGCGTCGCCAATTAACTTGTGAGTGCTTCTGAACTGTATGAAAATTGAATGCTATGCCAACTAGGCTGTACAAAGATACTGTGCATCAGAGTGATCGCAATTTGAAAGGTTTTGAAAGCCTTTACAGTAATGGATAAGGACTATCATTTTGGCAAGAGAATATCTTGAAACAGGATATCAGAGTGGTCAGGTGCAGGCAATAGGCACTGTTTCAAAAGTCTCTGGTTATCCGAGGATGAAAGAAAATTATTTAAAGAACTACAACTGAAGAGAAAGTGGTTAAAAGCGGTTGGGCGAACAGCAGAATTGGGAGCAATGAAGTGGGAGCAAAAGAGAACCTAAAGACTGCAAACCCCAGTGAAGGAAGGGAGACTGTACTTTAATTTGTTAAATTTATATTCAAAGAGTCAAGTAATGCCAAAGAAGATGCTTGGACAAGGTCTCAAGCCAAACCATAACGCCAAGGGCCCTTGGTTGCATGACCTGTAATGGGTGGGCCTTGCGGTCTGACAACTGCGCCCAGACCAGAGAGCCCCAACCAAGTGTATGGAAGTTGCTGAAGAAAACCTAAGAACAAGTGTTTGTTGAACTTTTGCTGTATTTGTGCTTGAAGCTTGGGAAGGGAACCATGAGCTCCTTCTGCACTTTGTATATTGAAAACGAGTGTGCTTTGGGGAAAGATACACTCAAGTCCTGAAAGAACAGTTGAAGCCTTGTTGGAACTGTATCCTGAACGTGGATAAGGGAGCTAGAGACTGCTCCAGATTGTATCTTGAACGCTATTTCAGTTAGAATAATCCTGCACTACATGTTTGTATTAGATGTGAGGGCAAGCATAGGTTTTGACCCAGACAAGTTTTTGATTTGGATTTACGAACATAGACTTTACTTAGGTAGGGAAATTCCGACCAGTTATAGGGAAAGTTAGGCATTCACCATCCTGATAATTAATGTCATATTGTTGAATTCACATTCTGTTGCCTGGGTCATCTCTTGATACCATGCCTGTCACACAACATATACAATACAAACAATGGGGTTAGGGCCTGCCCACGACCCTGTATTGATAATTGCTGCCTCCTCCAAGCACAATTTTACAAGCTTGCCAATGGAAGGGTTAGAGTTACGTATACAAGCTTTAAGTCTTTAGTATCAAAAATCCACTTGGGAAAAAAAATGCTGCAGTGTTCTAGATCCTTTGGGAGTGAGAATATTTGAGGTTAGGGGCACTTCAAGATAGGGCAGGTTAGCATAGTCGAGTCTGGAGGTGATGTAGATGTGACAGCTACTGTATGGCAGTTGAGAGGGATGTTAGGAAGGATTTATCTTATCTTATGTGATAGAACAATCACGGTTCTAATCTGTGTTTGGAGGACCATTTTAAAATCAAGAACTATTAGGCTTTCTGCTTTGAAGCAAAGTGAATTTGACTGACTATGGTTAAGTCAGAGTTTGAGTAAATGGGAAGTTGGCATGGGTTTCAAATCAAATATTTGTTTTGCTTCTATTTATGTTTAGAAAGCTCTTATCCATTCAGGAGCAAATGACAGCTGCATTGTTTTTTTCATACTTTCATTGTAAACTTAGGGTGTTTTTGTCATTGCCACAGTAAAGTACGACACTTGGGATCTACATTACTGTTGACAAAGGATATCCATGTGGGGAAAAATCATACAACTGAGGGTGAGAAACAGGCAAATGGGAAGGAAATAAGGACAAAGACAGAGAAAAGAAAAACAAAGTGGATAAAGAGATATAGAACGAGCAGTGGAGCCGGTAATACACAGTAAAAGAGAAGAAGAGGAGTGTGAGGAAACTAGTTAGAATGGGACAGAAATAGTGAGTGCGAAATGGGGAGAATGGATAGTGTAAGTATGGCAAAAAAGGGAAACAATGTAAACGGAGTTAAACATTAAGTTCATGTGCAAGGAAATAATGGGAACCACTGTGCAAGAGGAAAGATAAGAAATCGATAAAAGGGGTAAAGAAGACTAGTAATGCATTGCTTTTTACACAGGGAGATTTGGGACAGATAGTCAAAGAAACAGCAAGTCAAAGAATATAGAGTGGCCCAGTAGCAAAACAGCAAGAATGGAAGAATTAAAAAGAAAAGATGAGACAAGAAGAGGGAATACTGAGAAATAAAGAAAAGTGTGACCAAGATCAAATAATCTGCGCTAGTGACAGAGACATAAAGGGGACAGGGAGTATGTGCGAACCGTACACGTTATGAAGAGAAAGGGGTTCGATGGTCACACGTTCCAAAATCATTGGCACTTTAGATGATACTAAATCCTGAAACAACATTGAGGTCTTGTAGCATCAAGGTAGCAGGTCATACCAGGAAGCGCAACCTCCCAGAAAGGTGCATGCTTGAGGTTGAATCTACATTTTAAAAAAAATTCAAATTCAAAAAACCTACATTCGACAAGGTTGAAGAGTATTGAATTGTTTATATCACAAAATGCACTACATTAAAAATTCAGAAGAAAAAAAATACATGCCAACCTGGCAAATCTCTGTATGTATAACGTTTAACTAAAATAATTAAATGTTTCACTAACATGTGTTTTTCTCTAAGGCTTTATGTAGTATATCAATCTACACATTACAAGTACCAACCAATGAACACTTACCTGAGATTCTTCATATCTATCTATATGAGTAATGTAAATCTCAGCAGGATATCCCATTTTTTGGCGTGCTGTACAAAATGTTTTTCTTACAAAGCTATGATCATCTTCCTTTAAGTAAAAATTTAGAAGGAGCTTGTTATTCCTAGAAATGGTAAAATATTTACTTCACAATACTACAATTTCGCACAAATGTATGATACAATTATGCATATCATAGTAACAATATTAATGCAGCTCAGGAGAGATCTTGAATCAATTAAAATGTAGCACTATAATGAACATTTTAGTAACCGCAAACAAAACTAAACTGATCTACAAAGTGGGGCCAACCACAAATTCAGAAGGGATTGTATAAAGGCCTACAGGGAGAGGTTTGAAATAGCTTGGAGCTAGTTAGCTTCTGCTTGCAGCCTGGAAGAGCCTCCCTGGCTTGACACCAACAGGTACTAGAAGCTACTTTCAACACGCCAGTCCACCTGCTGCCACACACACACACACACACATATATACCTATGTGACATTTACTATGTGCGTTACGAGATATGTATATAGAAGCATTATGGAACATCTAGAAGACATTTAAACCATATGCTGTCCTACATTATAGGTTATATGGCATTTATATAGCGCATACTGCCATTGTTATGGCCTCAACGCTGTGGGGTGAACGCCCTTGGAGGACAGAAGTCCAAGGTGTGAGATTTGAAGGAGGATTCTAGAATGTGTGTGTGCATTTTTAGCCAGCACAACGGTAGGTAGGGTGTAGGTAACTCCCTGATAGCGACACATGGAGATCTGGATACTGAATGGGTACTGCGATAGACTGTCAGGACAGTAGGCGAGTCAAGTAGACTGGTTATGTGCACAGCTGGGCCACATTTTTTGTGGGACTCAGCTGCAGTCTAATGGCCGTGGTGATGTCTGTTGTGAAGTCGAGTAGGGATTATTGCAGATGTATACGGGTGAGTGGCCGTGCCCGGGGAGGGACACAGCTATGTTCCATTGTGATGAGTGCTCTACATACCAGAATCCCACTGGGAGCAAGAATCCAGGTTGAGAGAATCCAGCTGGGAGAGAGAAACCAGGCTGCCAGAGTCCAGCTGGGGGAAGAGAGCCCAACACGCAGGAGATGATGTCTCCCGTGGAGAAAGGAGCCTGCCTGATCGGTGAAAAGGGCGCTGAGCATTGCAGGACAAGCAGAGCTATGCAGGGACAGGAGTCCTGAAAGATCTGAGGACGTGTGTCCCCCACCAGAGATGGGGGACACTAAAAATTCCAGGTAGCTGCAGCATACAGCAGGAAGGCTCTGAAGAGGCAAGCCCGGCTCGCTGAGACACTCGACGGGATGCCAAGGCGAGAACCGAAGACATTCAGAAGAGTTGCCAGATACCAGTGAGGGAAAGTCACTCCGGGGCACTCCCGGGGTTTGGGTATGCAAGGATGCCGAATGTTTGTTTGGACAAGAGACCAAAGGAGAGTTTTATGAAACCCGAACAAACTGCTGAATATTACCTGCAATTTTGGATTCCAAACTGAAGTAAAGTTGTGCGAAGTACGTGAAACCTATTGTGTGAATGTAAGGAAAGCGAAATACAAAGCTGACAATAATAAAAGTCGAATCAAGAAGTCAATGAATATTGTGAGAATAAGAGTTAAAAAGGAGAGACAGGAATCGGGGATTTTTGAAACCAAGCGAGAAGCACAAGGAATACAACACTATTGCAAAGTATGAAAGTGTGTTGAGGAGGCAAGAAAACTCTCCCCAAAGTGAACGTTGTTAAAGTCACGTGGAGCCAGAGAGAGGGAGGAACCTGCAAGGAATTTTAAAGTGAACCAGTGAATATAATCAAGTGCCAAGGGTTTTCAGTTGCATAACCTGCCATGGGTGGGACCATGTGGTCTGACCTGAGCCTAGACCAGAAAACCCTATTTGAACTACAAAACTTACTGGAAATTACAAAAACCGAATATCATTTTGGAACGATCTTAAACTTGGGGATGGGAACACTGAGGCCTTATTTTGGAACGGTTTTTAACGTGGAGAAAGGAACCCCAAGATCCTTGTTGAGATCGTGCCAACCTTTGGGAAAGGATCTCCAAGGTATTGTTTGTGAAAGTGCTTTGCACTTAAAGAAGGGCTATAATACGAGCTGAGGAACTGGACAAACACTATTTTTGTGGTTGCTTGGTCCTCTCCCACATGGATGGTGGCAATGCTCTTTTGGAAGGCCTTCCAGCAACTTCCCTGGCTCTCCTGTGATGTGTTCTGCTTGCTGTATGTAGCACGTCTCATCAAAGGACTATGCCAATTCAACCACATCACCCTAATCCTCAAACTAAACTGGCTCACGCTGCAAGCCCATATCATCTTCAATCTTGCTGCAGCCTCTACAAGGCCTTCACCATGAAGTCCCCAAGATACCCCACTGAGAAACCCAGCATCTACAGGGAGGCCCACGATGCACCAGGAGGACTTTGCAGATTTCAACTTGGTGGGTGCAGGAAGGAAAAAAACTGAAGATAGGCCTTTTCTGTCCATGTTGAGGACTCTGGAACCTCCTCCTATTCAACTTCCAACTCGCCCCGTTGCTTCTGCAGTTCAGGAAGGAGCTCACAACCCGCTTCTTTGAAGAATGGATCCTCCCTAACACCTAGGTCCATACATTCACGACTCCCCACCTGAGACAGAGTAATCTGATCCCCACTGTCTCCTCCCCTGCTTACCTGTAAATCCATTGCCTTCCCTCCCCTGTTTTAGCTCCCCACTCCCTTGTTTCTATGCTCCCTCACCCTATTCTTCACTCTATGATTGTAAAGCACTCCAATGCTTGCCGAAGCTAGGTCTGCGCTCAATCAATAACCTAATAATAATAAAAGATCATAGTCTGTAAGAGGAATAACAGTTTCAAGCTACTAAACAGGCATACAAAGCCGATCCCCTTCAGTTACCACATATACAGGGATCAAAATTAAGATTGGATAGGTAGGGGGTAAAAACAGCTCCTCCATATCTGGCATTAGCCAGGGACCAGGAGCTACCACTGGGGAACAATGAGCTAATACATACGATTCGGCAAATCGAACTTCCACTTAAGAAGTAAACATATCATTGTGTCCATGATTTATGGCGTGTGGCAAGTCAGACTCAGGAGATGGACACAAGGTCCTTTCTCATACAGTTTTTATTAAATAGAAGAGAGTTAAATCTTCCCCTATCCCTCCCTCTGAAGAACTTTCACTTTACTCTAAAGAAAACAAAATAGGGTGCTTGTCAGGATGTCTTAGCAACATAAAACTGTCCACTGTCCATAGCCTAATCTCATCAGAGCTCTGTCCCTGTCCCTACCTCTAACAAAAGGATTAACAAACTCAACCAAGAAAGGTCTGATATTCTCAACCTATTAAGTGGTAGTTGGCTTCCGACACCCACCCAAATGTCTCACTGGGTTCTTCCAGACTACTTGCTGAGTTGTACAATTCAAAGTTCAGGATTGCACAATGCCCCTTTATTCTTCCTCTTCTTGTATAGTAGTCTTTGACTCTTGCTGTCAAATCGTAGTTACTAAGCCCCGGAACATGGTTTCTCTTACCCCTCCTTGGTGGTCTGTGCCTCTCTCCCCGGTTTGGGGTATTGCTGCTCTCACCCCACCTTGGGATCTCTTGTCTCTCCCCATCTTGTGGTATTGCTCCTCTTACCCCACCTTCGGGATTGTTTCTTTCTTAACGACTGCTGCCCCTGAGAATATTGCTTCACACACTCTGCGTTGGGGGTCTTGCTTCTATCACCCTGCTTTTGGTTTTGGCCAGGCCTCTGAGCCCTCCTCCTGGTTCCATGGCACCACCAGTACCTTGTTCGTTGTGCACATGTTCCTTGGTGGAAGCGGTCTACTCGCCGGTGTGGAGCTGTGCCTCCGGTTTCCCTCCAGCCTTCGTCGTTGGTTCGGCTGGTTTGGTCTTTGCGCAGTACAGGTGCCTCCGGCTTTGCCTCTGCGGCTTTCTCGCAATTCCGGCCCAATGTTTTGCTATTGGCAGTGCCGATTTCTCTTCTATTGGGGCCGAGTCGTGACCCAGGGTTCGAAATTGAGGGGAACTA
This sequence comes from Ambystoma mexicanum, assembly GCF_040938575.1. NCBI lineage: Eukaryota > Metazoa > Chordata > Amphibia > Caudata > Ambystomatidae > Ambystoma > Ambystoma mexicanum. Next base: position 916,710,415 of record NC_090931.1, read on the forward strand.
TACCCAGGAGCTGCTTTTAGCTCCCGATTATATGATCTTAATTTTGACCCCTGTGGCCTCTGGTGCAGGTTTTCTACAAGTAATAGACGGGAACTTGCAAGTATCTCTTTTACGAGGTAAAGCTGGATATAAGGGCCTGCAAGCAAACATGCTGGCACTTGAGAACAGAAACAGGAACCTCTCTGCTGCCACAGTCTGCCTCGGGCAGGACTGGTTCTGGGTCCCTCCCTGGTATGCCTCCCACCCACAGCTGAAAGGGGTTCCCAGGTCCACTAGACAAGGCCAAATTACCAGGCTGATCACACCTCCAGGTTGATTGAGGATATTTGCCTGGATAATGTTAGCCTAGTAGGCAGCTGGGTTGAGGGATATTCATGTTTTAGAAAGGTCCCAGGTGGTAGGAGGGAGAGGTTTGTCCAGGGTTAAATGGATCGCAGGAGATTAGGGGAGGCCCAATTGCAGAGGTGACTCAATGTGCAACCTGATGGTGTTGATAAGTCATTGATAGCCCCACATTTCTCTGGTGAATCTGGTACTGCTGGGTCTGGTGTGGGGTTACAGCATTGCTTGTCAGCTGCCAAGAAGGTTTTGCTCCCGTTAGGGGCTGTTGCTGTAATAGTGAACTTTGGCTCAAGTTATGAGGGTTCGATTGTTGGACCAAAATGAGTACAGATAGATGGCTTATACCCTACAAAAGATTACAATACAAAACTATTAATCTTTCATTACCTAATTGCATGTTTCTTACTCTGGAGTTCTTCAGTGTACCAAGAGGCAGAGGATTGTGTTCTGGCCTGGCTTAGTTTGATTGGCGCGTAGCTGTCAGATAACTACTTTTAGGTTTAGTAGAAATAGTTACATAGTGTTATCTAGACGTGTACCCCTTACTCACTGTTCTCAGAGAGGCACAGCTCCACCTCACTGATGAGGCCCAACTAGGCAGAACACGTGTCTGGGGTTGCTGTTGGTGTTCAAAAGGAGGATTGCCTAACATTTTGGTGCTGGACTTCTCAAGTGGGCGGGACAAAGACCGATATGCAAATTGATATTCCTCCTTTGTGAAAGGTACAGTGAGCAAAGATGTGGCTGCGGTCTCTCGAGAGGGCACCTTCCCATAGAACAGGTCATTAAGCTGTGTTTGTTCTCGCAGAGGGGAGTCCGTACCTCTTTTTCTATGCAAAAGGGAGGGAACCTTCTTCAAGGAAGGGAAGTTAAATAATCTTTCTTCCACGGCCTGGACCGGGAAGGTTTTGAACGATCGTTAAGCGAGCATAGGACATTTATCCTTGCCCTTATGGGCTGCTGCGAGAGTTGGGAACGAGGGAATAGTTGTGTGATGCTGCCAATCCAGTACGATGGGGTCAGCACAGTTCAGGAGGGAGCTGGAGTAGAGGATTGGGTCTGCTATATTCCTGTTAACGCGAGTGGGGGAGAACACATGTTGAGGTATGCCTCCCAATTCAGTTATGGATAAAAGGGATTCACTCTTGGTTGGGTGGACCCCAGGGAGATTGTGGCCTCTACAAACTTATTTTCGTGCAAAGCTGAGACTTTCAAGATGAAGTCTGTGATCTTGTCTTGGAAGGTAATAGAGCTGTGAAAAGGTGGCTAATTCTTTATGCGAGATGGGGAATTTTTACGTAATGGTTTCCATTGTGTTAAAGGGTGGTCGGATTTGAACCAAACATGGGCAGTTCATTTTGTATGACTGCCACACCGTTTGCCCCAATTGGACTGCATGTTGAATGCTATAACTGGGTGGTACAAGGATATTGAAGGTATGGGAGGAGTTTGGCGTCTGCCAGGAAGTCCCTGGGGGAGATTAGACTGCCACGCCACCATACCATACTATCTGTGGTATAGGATAAGCTTCCAGACAGTAGGAGTCAACATTCGCTAGCACGAACCAGGGTTTACGGATGCATTGGTTAGGTAGGAGGTACAAAAACAGACAAGATAGAGGCAGATGGCCTAGGACCCACAAAGGAAAAAAATATGAACCCTTGAACTGTCCAAGACTGAGTGATTTTCGTTCATTCTGCGACAGTGGTCCCACCATGAATGTCCTTCCCAGGATAGTCAACTCATCTCTTACCAAGCGCAATATTCAATGCAAACTACAAACCGGGCGCATACACCTTCTATTGAAGAAAAAATTAACACTGTGGACCGGAAGGATCTGGCAAACTACTGTCCTATAAATAGGCTCCCTTTTATGGGAAAGATCATTGAGAAGGTGATTGCCAATCAACTACTTGCTAAAATTCACCAAATGGGCCTTCTTTGGGTTTATCAATCCAGCTTTGGCCCCAAGCTCAGCACGGAGATAAGAATCATTGTGGTGGTTGATGAGGCCTTGCAAATTATTGATAAAAAGTGATACATGCCTATTGTTCCTACTCGGCTTCATTCTACTAGGACACGCTACCGTAGCTCCTTAGTCACAGGCACGTTGATTGCCTCAATACCCACCTAGGAGACACCATGCTGTCCAAATGGGTTCTCTAAGGTCGACACGGTGCAATGTGACCAGGGGTGTCCCAGAGCTCCATCCTCTCTCTGGTCTTATTCCGTCTATACCCTGAACCCTTCAACACACTCCTAACTGACTGACATCTGAATACACCAATACGTGAATGACACTCAGCAATTACAAGAGTTATGGGTTCCCAGGACATCACCCACCTTCTGCAGGCCTTTCTGCCATTCAAAATGGATGCCAGCATCCTACTTGAAATTTAACCCTACCAAGCTCACTCAAAGGTGGCTAGATGGCATGCGCTTGGGCAGAATTACTCTGCAACTCACTAACTTAGTGCAATTCTCTCAGACTCCTTGTGGAAATGAAAGCATCCTTTCAATAACACATAGTTGAAAAAGGCCCCAATGTGCTAGCATCAAATTACCCTACTTTGCCCCAGGACTTCTGAGCAGGGCTTCTAAGCAGTAGTGTATGCTTGGATGATAAATTGATCACTTGGATGGGTACGTGACCTACTAGCAGGGCTATCAGACACGTACCTAGCCTCCTCATTAAGGAGACAACCCACACAGTGGGTTGCAAATTCGACCCATCTCCTCCACTCTATGAGATCTCACTAGGCACCCTTACCAGCTAGGATCCTGTTAAAAGATGCGTGTATCAGCTACAAGACTACCTCAGCCGGCACACCAGCTTGCTTGCCAGCTAAGTTGAACATCTCTGGCAGATTGCGACAGACGGGCAGTAGTATCATTGCCATACTTGAGACAAGATGGACCCGTAAGTAGAAAACAGCCATTCTCCTGCTATACTCCTTTACTATGCAATTCTATACCAGCAGCAATACGGACCGTTCCCTCTCTGTTCTGTAAAGAATTGAAACCCTTTCTATTTCAGTCACACATTGACATTACCTAGACTCTGAGACTACTCACCTGCCACAGGGTTACCATCTATAGCTCAGCTAAGTTCTACTGTGTTAATTGTTTTGTGGAGACATAATATGGCTTTACTGCCTGCCCTTCAACATTCTTGCCTGTTCATGTTACCATAATTCTGCTGTACACCACTCCACTGCTTCTGAACTAGTTCTGCGCTATATAAATATCATACAAATTCAAACAACATGACAAATAATCACCCTTTTGATTCCTGTAAAAGACTAAACATGTGCAATGCTGCACCTAAACACCTGCCAAAGCCCTATCCAAAAAGGTATGCACAAAGATACATATCAACACCACCTTAGCACAGCCTCCCTAATCCAAACACAACTATGCACAACTCATGTCTACACCCCACTCTGCACACACCTAGTCCATACACCCGTTTTCCATACCCACACCTTTCTCTAAGGCAATCCACGCACCCTCTAGGTCTTTACCATGCCTTTAACAAACCCTAATCCAGGCCCACTTCACAAGGGCATCCAGATCCCTGATTCCAACAGCCCAAGCCATTTGCTGTGGAAGGTCATATTACCCGCTCTCCAAAGTGCGATTCAAAACCCCTCTGTCAAGGTCCAAAACTGGCCCACGTATAAAACGTTATCCAAAACATATCTGGCATAGTTTTATTCTGAGGCTCCTCTACAAAACCCCACATAAAAAAAAAAATCTTAAAAAGTCCAATTCTGGTGTCTTCTACAAAGCCCCACCCACAACACCTATACAAATGTCCACTCCTGTCCCCACAGTCCAAACCCCACCCAAAAGCACTATGACAAAGCCCAATACGGGTGCCCTCACTACAAACCACCATCTGAAGCAGTTTTGCAAAGATTCAAAAGTAATGCCTTCTCTATAAGCGCCATCCAAATCACCTCCAACAAAGAACAACCCTGATATATTCTCCGTGAAGCACCATCGAAAAGTGGTCTAACCCACTTTTGCTGATTTTGTTTGCTGCAAAATGCAGCTGGGGGTATGGTATATATGGGGGTGGGGGTCAGGGTCGGAGTACCCAGGGGACGGAGCCGGGGTCACCACCCACTTCATTTTGTAGTTAAAACAATGTTTGGGGGAGAAGAACAAAAATGGGTTACAAATAAATCTGGCGAAAGTGTACGTAAGCAAAAAAAGTCAGCAATCATTCATAGAGCCCAAAAAGTAAAAGATCTAATTGTGACCCCCCCCTTGCATTGCATCTTTCATAACATCTCTAACAAGGTGTGCTATAGACCTCTGTACTACAAATCTGACCCCTACACCCTGCCACCAACCACAACCACCCTGACAAAGTCACATGCCCGTTTGTTGGAGGTAGTAGGAATTCTCCTTTACAAGGACCTTCTTGCCCCTCATTTACACACACCATGTGCCCTCTTTACAAAGTCACACATAGATGCTGCACTTTCACATTTTAACTTACAAACCTATTCCTAGTCCTGTGAAGACTGCTCTTCAAAGAACCCAAAACCAAAATGTAACATGGTTTACTAAAATTCACCCCTCTGCATAAAACCATAAGAAATCCGCCCCTCCATACAGGAAAAATCCACCACCCTGCACAGTACCAGAAACAAAATCTATGCTGAAACATGCCCCTCTCTCTACAGAGGACAAATACCATCCATCCATCCATCCCACACTTCTACTGCACAGGACAGACACATCTCTGAATACCCGCCCTGGGCAGGGAAATCTCATTCACTCTTGGCATAGAGCAATTCCCCAGCTCTGTACCTTTGTACAGCTGTCCACTGATCAAATGCCCCCCTGCTGTGCAAGACAGCAAAGCCCATACTTCCCCAGCTTTCTGTACAAGACAAATACCCATGTTTGCACTCCACCAACAGAACAAATACCCAGTTTCGACACTGCAACAAAAAAATAAAACAATCCCCTCTGCTACACAATTTAAATGGCGAAATACTCTCCATGCACAGGTCAAACGGCTCCTTTATACTGGAGAACAAGTAGTCTGCCATTCTTCGCTACTCAAATGTGTCCCTCTGCACAGGATAAACGCTCAAGTACTCATGTGTCCATCAACTCTCGACCATGCTGCTGTCTCAAAATCCTGCCTACTTCACACTTGTGCAATGATGACAAGGTGCTCAGGCATGCCCCACTACACACTCCCCCCCGCACATAAGAGATCCACTAAATGACCCCCTCCCACGGACAGGGCAAATCACCTTCTAGAAGGGTGACCAGATGTCCCAAATTTGTCAGGATTGCCCCAGAATCAGGTGCCTCTCCCCTCAACCCCCCGCTCCCAAGAACCCCAAAAATTGCCCCCCCCTAAAAATATCACCTATGGCTGTTCCAGACAACAATATATACAGCGATATTTTTGGTGGGGATAATATGTAGTGATACCACTTATTTTCCTGTCACATTAAGATCGTTGACATAGCAGGGGGGGGGGCTCAACCCCCCACCTTTCAGGTACCCATCACATGCATTACCCGATTATGCCACAAAGCCTGGTTACAAAAATAATACATAGGAAGGCCTGTAATATTAAATGGAGCAATCACAGCAAGAGTTAATTTAGTAATGACAGACTTACATTATAAATTAAAAAAATTGCACATTGTATATGCAGGCTAGCAGTCCAGTCCAAGAAATCCTGTGCATTTTTTTTTTTAGTGCCTGCCTTGGAACATAGCCCTTTTATGGTTGTGACCATCCCAGTTTTATTTTATTTATCTTGAAAATCTAGGAACCATACCCACTGCACGAGAAAAAATAATAACTATCCACCTTACTGTAAACTGTTATGCTGTAAATTCGTACCCAAATGTGCCCCTCTGCACAGAATAGTCAAGTATATGGCCCACTGCACAAAACATATCTCTCCTCTTAACAAAGCACTAAAATACCCCTCTCCAGCGAGCAGGACAAAAATAGTTTCTCCACGAGAAAACCACAATAATAACTACCCGCATTACTGTAAATTGATAAACTGGAAATTAGCCTTGGAACGGTTTAACCGCATGCACATAACGAATCCCCCAAAACAACCAAAATCCGTCTTCCAGTGGGCAGGGAAAATCGCTCCGCGCCACTTAAAAAAAGCACCAACGAGTCCAAACTTTCCAGATTTCCTGTAAACCAAATTCGATTAGTAACCGAGCAACGACGCCGCCAGGCTTAGCTCTCGACCACGATGCTGCACCAGCATTCCCGCTCGTATCACGCCAAAGACAACGAGTTGATGAAGTGGCACGTAACCTGAGGCACGTGACCTCCCAGGTACGTCCGAACGTAAAACCCATGTGACGATGAGGAGGCGGAGCGTTGGGAAGGTCCTTTTCTCGGATGGGAAGTAGACATGACCAACTAGAGACAGCACAGGGGAAAACAGAAACAGCACCCATGAGAACCAAGTACGATGCATGCGAATCCAGGTACTGCCAAGTGGTGGGGGCATGGACAGCACATTAAGAGGGACAATATACAGTGGCGTTTGGAGAGGGGCACACATTGAACTAGGGGGAGTGGAGGTAGGGGCACAAACAAATAAGGGTCAACATGCCAAATTGGTTTAAACGTATATTTTATCAAGCTGTTTGCATTTACTGAAAATTGTGAGCGTTCGGATTAGATAACATTGTAAAAAGGGCTTCCAAAAGGCATTTGGTTTTAAAAGTGTTTTGCTGTGTATTTTTCATTGAACACGTTTTGCCGGCATATGTTGCTGCAGTTTTAAATCAATAAATGAAAAAAATACACAACAATAAAAATTCACATCTGCAACTATCCATCAATGGCCCCTTCATGTTCCTTCAATATCGAACCCTCAACACCCTGAATTGCACACTAGTCAAACTTATATGTATTACAACCGCAGCATGACGGTTCAATGTTTTTCTTTAAACTGTCCACAGAGCGCTTTAAACAGATTACCCATAACAATGTTCAATCTAATCTTTTTCCGTTATTTCAAGTTTAACAATAATAATAATAAGTAATAAAAGTTAACAATAATAATACTGCGTTTTTATATTGGGCTTCATGGTGGAAACTTCCTTCAGCTGAGTGCTGTAATACGTGTTATTACTACCCACCTTAATGGTAATGTAAATTGGATTTGTACATTGCATCGAGGAAATATTTGGTGGCTTTGACGCCTGTGGTTCTGCCAAAATAACAGGTGGCTGGTTATAAAGGAAAGGCGTCTTCGAATAGTGTTAATCAGCTTGGCTAGAAGGGCTAGATTCTCAAATATCGGTATGGTTCTGTGGTTTGGGAATTGACACTTTGGTATGTGTTCTATCCAGAGATCCAGAGTTCTATCTATCCTGTGGTTTGGGGTGGTGCTAGCAGGCACACATCTTTGTGTTGTTGTCCGTGAGTGAAGTTTAAGGGCGCTAGTGGAGAAAAAGGTGAGTTGATTAGTTGGGAAGAGGGAGGTGGTTTCAGACTCCTGTTTTTGCAATTGTAAGGCTGAACTGAAACAGCAGAGTTCTAGGTTTGTTGTTAGCCATGGAGATGATGTGTTGTTACTGCTCTGGATTCCACTTTGAGTGGGGGTGGTGCCAATGCCTTGCATCTGCTGCGGAAAAACAGTTGGAGTGACTAACTCTACTGGTTTCTGATCTCCATCGTGTTCTTTTTTTAAAAGTTGCGAACATGCTTATTTCACTAGTCAGTGAGGCTGACCCAAATGGATCAGTTTCTATTTCATCCTGGTTTATGAGGCTGGTGCTCTGATCGGACTTTGTGTCCAGATTTGTGATGGCTATTATGTTGTTAAAATCTTAATGGGCCATCCATTGGGAGCTGCAGGATCAGCCTGGTTCTTCTGAGTGGTTCTGGCGAGTCTTAAAGTCTCAGCCTGAGTTAGCTAGAAGTTGAAAGTTCTGCTTGGTCTGGTCTTGTCATGCTAGTTTTGTTTGTAGCGGTCCAGTAAATAGCAAGCTATTGAGAGATTTTACGAAGACTAGGCGATCTTCCTATGTGCAGAGCCACCTGTGCATTGAGGTTCATCATTTGGTAGATAAGGAAGGTCTTCAGTGTACTCAGTTTATCAACTTTTGAAGGATGAAGGGCCAGGTCGACCATACTATAATTCAAATGGTTACAGGTTGCACTCAGATTTCAGAGGCAAGCACTTAATTAGTAGGAAATCGTGCAGCCAGACTTAATTGATTTTTAAAAAATATACCCAAACTACTCTTGCACTGCAATCCATATACTGGCACCCGATAGATGGTGAAGGGTCCGTTTTCAAACTTTGCGACAGGGCCCCCAATACCTATCGAAACTACAAAAGGCTCAGAATCTGAGGTCCAGCTTAAAAAGGAAAATCAAATCTGGCACTGACTTGGGAGTAGGTCAGATAGTTGCGTGGAGAAAAAAGCTTTGCACAACTTTGGAATTGCAGTAGAGGTGGGTGAGATAAATGGGGAGAGGGTGAGCAAAAGATAGAAAAAGAAAGTGAAGGTGTAGCTTGCACATTTTGTACCCATTGGTTACTGGAGATGCTTTCGTTTCTGCTGCCAATGCGCATACTCATGCTGCCTGTACTGCACTTCACTTCATTTTCATCTGTAACTTCGTTTTTAGTTTGGCCTATAAGCCGAAACTATTGCATTAGAGTACAGATAGGTGAAATGGCATATGAGGAGGGACAGGGCCTGCAGGTGTTGTTTGGTCATGTGCACACCCATTGACTGCCCATGGCCATACTAACCCTTATGGCCATTCCCACCCAGTTTTTGCCTCTCCCCGCCCAAAGCACCACCCTTTCAGAACTCTTTGAGATCCCTTCAATCAAGCCTTACCATTGAACTTTGCACTCAAAGTGCCTGCCAGTGTTTTTTCAAAACAGTCTTCTGAGAGTTAAATACCTAATTGGAGTTGCAAACCTGCTACTGGTGTAATGAAAATGTCTTACAAGGTCTGCCTTCTGCCACACAATTTGTAAGCACTCTGCTTGTCCTTCACTGAAGTCCTGTTAAAAACAAGCATTGGCAAAGCCAACAGTTTTGGCTTATGTTTAAGTATTAGCCATTTACCAGGCAATGCCATTAGATGCCCAGGTACTAATGCCTACACAAAAGCCCAAACTGTTGGCATTGCCAGTGCTTGTTTTCTGTGGTATGTGAGTGGGTACTTGCAGTAATCATGTGTTGCAGCTATGAACCTTGGTGTTTTTTTTTTTTGCTGGGTCCTCCCATACCCAGGCTACCTTTTAACGGTTTGTAGTTCTGTCCCCGCTGGGGTGAGAGGCATGAAAGTAGCATAAGAGGCATTGATTAGAGTGACTGGATAACTACTTGCGACTGAGGCACATTTCTCCCCCCCAGACCTTTTTAGTCTTGATCGATCCCAACAGTGTTGAGAAGTGTGGGCAACTTGTTGCCCGCCAGATGTTTTGACCTATGTGACTTGCTCGATCACACACCATTGACTATACTGGAGGCCAAAACTTCTGGAGGACGACAGGTTGCGTTGCCCATCACTGATCTGGAGGAATGGCTATGGGACAAAGGACTAACCTTATTTATACTATGTTTTAATTATATGCAGAAACAAAGCTCTTGAGATGAGCACTGTAATAGCGCAGGTGTTCAAGTCCTTGCTTTCAACACACTTCATTTAGTATTTTTGTACAGTAATGATAATTTTAGTTTGTTTAGAAGTAGCAGTACGCATTGTGATGCTAAGAACTGACTGGCTGGTTTAGTATCTCACACCTGACATGGGCTAGTTTGGGATTTCTTTAATTCTCGAACTGGATTATACATGTTTTATAGTTAGCAGCAGTTAGTCGTTGTTTATGCAGTAAAGTAGCTTGTTTTTATGCTTGATGTGCGTGCATACACACAAGAGACCGCATACCTTTTAATGAGACATTACTCATTGTTCAACCACCTAATCGTATGAACTCAGTAGGGCACAGTGTGCTTTTAACTTAAACAAGCATAATTCATAGCTCTGCTTCAAATAATGTTTTGAACAGTCTGTTTAAAAGCAGAGCTATTACCCATGTGTGCTTCTCCACGGAGCAAGGGGGACATTTCGTCCTTAGCTCTTTATGAACAGGGACAGGAACAAGAACCCCACTTTGCCCCCCATAGAGAGATGTAGTTTTCAGTTTGTGACTGTGCACATTCTCATTTAGGATGTACAGTCGTTGTTGCTGGAGATGAAACACTATTGGCTTTAAACTCATGTACATGAACTAGGCTGGTGGTGGGCAATACAGTGCTTTTGTGAAGAGTGGTGTGTCCTAAAGCAGAAAGCTACCAAGGTACATCTGCAGTCTGAGTGGCTGTTGCTGAGATTGTATATGCTTCAAGCTGCTTGTAAATCATATGACTTTTTGCAATTTTCTTCAAACATGTCTGTGCTGTAAAATGCACCATTCGCCAGAGGAGGGTGTGAGCTTGTCGCTTACTAATATTAAGGGTGGGAGCAAGGGGTTTTCTGAGCACATAATGAAAAGCAAACGTTGGCCCCCATGAACCCACCGGTAAGTTCCTAATTACTGCTGTTCGCACAATAGAATCATTTTAATTTTGATTGATATGCCATTAAATTAGAGGTATAGCCTGGGATAGCATACGCTAAAGAAGGGGCATGAGAAGGTCAAGGCTTCTGTGGGGATATTCCCACCAAAAACGAAACTCCGATTTAAACAAGCAGTTTAGACTTTATGTAGGCATTGGAAAGGCACTTGTCGGGCACTGCCGTAGTGGTATTGAAAGGCCATTGACGGTAGCAGGTGCAAGTGCAAAATGGTGCAAGTACCTAGGCATCTTAATAGCAGTGCCTGGCAAATGCCCATAACTTGCACCCAAGCTGTTTTAGATAGGCGTAGAGTGGTGGGTTTAGACTTTTCTTAGGACCTGGGTTTGTGTTGTCTGTCATCTTCGGGTGAATTCTTTTCTCCCTGCGCCCTTATGCCTGCAGGCCTTTTGCGGTTTGCACGTTTATAAATAATGTAAAGCCAAAACTGTTGGCTTTGCCAATGTATGTTTTTAAGAGGACTTCAATGAAGAACACGCATAGTGTGCATCAATCGAGTGGCTGAAGGCAGACCTGGTTAAGACATTTTTATTACACCAGTAGCATGTTTCCAGCTTCACTTAAGTAATTAACCTTCAGGAGACTGCTTTGAAAAAACTCTGGCAGGCACTTTGAGGGCAAAGTTTGATGGTAAGTCTTGATTAAAGCATGTTCAAATAGTTCTCATAAGGAGGTGATTTGGAAGGATATGTGCAGGAAATGGGTGAGAATGGTTATAGGGCCATGGGCAGTCAATGGGTGGGCAAATAAGCAAAGCACAATGTCCAGCTTTGGCCTCATATGCCATTTCTCCCTATCTGTACTCTAATGCAATAGTTTGGGTTTATAGGTGATGCCGTTACCTAATAGCCCAAAGTAAAAAAAAAATCCATTGCTGTCTGTAAGTTTAAAAAAAAAACGTGTTTCACAACAGAAATTAACTTGTTTTGTTTTGTGGCCTTGTCAAAGGAGGGGGGGGGGGGCAACCTAACCCAACACGGGTGTGCCAGCAGGCAGGCCCCATCCCCACCTCTCCTAGCAGTGATGGCGGCTTCCAGTACTCAGCAGAGAGCAACCGGAGGAGACGTGCTCGCTGGTGCTGGAGCAGCGGTTGGAGGGGAGCCGCGAGCGGCACAACACCGGCCTCCCAACCAGGAGTGTGTGGATTGCAGAAAAGCAATGGGGGCCGGAGCACCCGCAACACCAGACGTCAAAGAAATCAGGCTCTAGCTGACAGCGTTAGCTGGAGCTTGCACCGGGACGTGCCTCCACTAGCTCACTAGAAAAATCTTATTAGTGAATAAAGGACCCACAGAGGCCTTTACCCACTATACCACATGGGATGTAATTATTGTTTTAAAAGGCCGTTCAGGCCTTGAGCGGCACAACGGCCCTGGACCCTAGCAAGGTCCATGCTGGAAAGGGGCAGGGCTTACTAGCCCTTTAAGTACTCCCATGGCCTTTCCCTGGAGGGAGGGAGGGAGGGAGAGAGATGAATATTAGTTGGGTGAGGACAGGAGGCGGTGGAGGACCGCCGAGAGACCAGTGGAGGCGAGAGCCAAATTAATGCAGAGGCTATTTTAAGGAGGGGGGTTCTGTGGAGTGTTTATGTGAGTAATAGAGGTGGAGTAGTAGTATTGGTGGAGGTAGTAGTAGTCGGGAGTAAAGCTAAGTAGGTAGTGGGAGTAGAGAGTGAGGGAAATAAGTGGTAGTCGGTAGTATAATTGTGAACATGGCACAATAACCCTGAATGTCTTGGTGAAGTAAAAGCATTAAAGAGGTAGTGGTAGTAGTGGAATAGGAACAATAGTAGAGGGAGAGTGGGAAGAACGACAATAAGTGGGATCATAGGAGTAGCTATTGGGATAGAGTGAAACAGATTGTAACTAGAGGAATAGTAGGAAGAGGTGAAGTGACGTGAGAGGAAAGAGGGGAGACGATAATGGACATAGAGGGGTACTTGGATGTACGAGCGATAAAATAAGTAGGATTGAAGGGTGGAGGTGGAAAGGCAGAGTGAGAGATTGGAGGGAGAGTGACGTGGTGGGAGGAGAACAGCCTGAGCGATCAGTATCGCAAAGGATCAGGTACGTGAGCGTGTGAAAGGAGTGAGCATGACACTGGGTGAAAGAAGGCACCATTCATAACTTTCTCTGATTACTAAGCGGGCTAGGTTAGAAGGTTAGGGAAATCCTAGAACATCCCTAGGGAAACAGCTAGCCATCATCATTTGGGAAACATCTGGAGTTCCAATCAGAAAACATCACAGGTGGACCCGATCAACAGCTACTAATATCCCTATTAGGAATGCCTGGGATAGGGATAAGGCTGGGGAAGTTGAGAGGACCCAGTGGGCCCCAAAAAACCTTGAGAAAGGACGGCATTCTGACCCTTTTGTATTTTAATGAACACCCTAAATGGGTTTACGCCTGGAGTCAGCATGGTTCTTTGTGGCGGGCCACCCCATCTCAGTTGTTTCATGTTCAATTGTAAGCGCAGCATTTAGCAAACAGTGTGCCCAGCATGTGGTGAATCCGCTTCTAACAGCGATGGTATTAACGGACCCTCTGCACTGCCTCCGGGCCACCCCTTGCACCGGGGTCTGTATCTGTACCCATACAGTCCCCCACCCCCTTTCTTTTATTTCCGCACTTATCTGACATAACTTGTCGGCTGCCTTAAACACAGCACTTGCATCTTGCTGGCTTCACTACCACCGTTTATTGCCTTTATTATTTATTTTTATTTATGACTTCTTTTTTCTCCTCTGCTCCACACTTTCCACTTCTCCCCTTCCCATGCACTTTTCCCTTTTCCTTTTCCCATGCACTTGCACGTTCTCAATGTCACTGGGCCTAGAAAGATCGTTGTTTTGTTCTCCCCTGCCTTGTCATGCTCTGAAACACTTGTGTATGAGCGCAATATAAAAAAATGATCATATCATATATCATTTCCATGGCATCTTCTTCAGGCCATATCAAAGGATAGGTTAAGCAAGCAAAACAGGCTGTACAACGTGCTTGCCAGCTGGTCTCAGAATCACCTGTAAGTCTGATGAAAAGTGACCTTTGCCTGATAAGTGGCTGAATACCAGTTAAGGGATGTGGGCGGGGCCGTTTCCCCCTTTTCCCCACCCATAGGGGCATCTGTGATAAGGTAGAGGTGACAATGGGCATACCGTAGTCAACAAAGGGGGGGGGGGGCAGAGGTATCAGATTGGGAACCAGAAGCAGCCCAGTGGAATGGGAAGCAGAGAGAACAACACATACGAAATTGAAGACAGCAAAAGCGAAAGCTGAGACGAAACAAGAGCATATCGGAGACAACCCAGTAAGTCCTTGATACAGCACAGGGGAAACCAGTGGGCATCTAAGAGTTTTCAGGGAAAACCAGCGGCAGCAGCACAGATGATAGCAATAATAATGGTGCGAAAGATAACTGCTATTACCACTGGACGTTCATGAAATATCGCGCCTCAACAGGGATACTACATAAAATTGTCGCTGGGTTAGGAACTAGAGGAAACTCGGCCTCTACAATCTGGTTAATTGGGCGCATGTCCCGAATAAAACATGACAGCCCCCCCCTTACCCCCTTCGATTTCCTGATCGGATACACTGCGGTATTGCATGGTGACTCTAATGTCACTAAAATGCCTTGATCCATCATAGTGGATATAGTCTTAAAAATACCCTAGTCTGCCTCTCGAGACATGGGATACTGTCGTGCTCGAGGTAAAATTGCTCCTGACTTCAATTTAACCTTAACTTTTTCAACCCCCTCTAATAGGCCTACGTCCTAAGGGCCTGTAGTCCATAATGAAACTGGCACTTTCGCCATGTCTTCATCAAAAAATGCAGGACACTGTCGCACTTTCATGATTCTCTGTGGAACCTCGCGTCTTTCTGTCCTAACCAAATATTTATTTGTTTTTGTTTATGAAAAGACATTTATTATAAACCTGTAACCATCTTCTTAAGTCACAGCGCCTAGTTGCCTTTGAGCTTTGCATGCTCTACAAATGTACAAATGAACAAAGAGCACTGCAGGGTAAACCAAGGGCAGCATGACCAAAGTGCTCCATGTCTTGGGACACCAGTTTTGCATCTGTAATCCGCCATTTAGCAATGTGAGGTATACTGTTGGTTGATACCAATAAAACAAATTGGGCTTTAACACAAAATATCAATAATTTGCAGAAATAAAGCAGAGGACTCGATAAGTGATGTCTCAATGACATTCTCTATGAATCCCTGTGAATGTTTCTACAATATTTCTGAGTGGCAATGGTGTCAACTTCTCTGAAGATTTTTAGCCCCTCGAAGCCCAGATGGCAACCTAGCAGCCATGGAGTAAAGTGACCTGTTTGCTTACAAGCATGTGCGCTAATTTCAAAAGACTATCTGCCTCATTATGAGTTTGGTGGTATCTCGCCGGTAATACCACAGAGAGATCACCAAATGGTATTACTGTTACCACCACTTGGTCCAGCCCTATTTCCACCAGATTACAAGTGGTGGTAGGCAGTGTTAGTGCCCATTAATTGGAGTCCATAGGGCTCCATGTGGATTTTGGCATTGTTACCACCGGTGGTAAAACTGCCGATTTGGCCGTTTTTGAGCAGTAAAGTGGAGGAATTACCTCCAGCATTATTCTGGAGGTGTTTCTTCTGCCTTACCTCCAAACCTGTAGTTCGGCAGTCTGGTGGTACCACTGCATTACCACCACTTTTTTTTATATCACACCACTAAACTCATAATGAGCCCCATGTGTTGCTTTCAAAAAGAGAGAGAGAGAGAACAAACAAACACATGCAGTCGAAGTAGAGAGAGAGATCGAAGAAGAGAGAACACCCGAAATAAGCTTGAACAAGAGACATGAAGGGCCTGGTTCAATGGAAAGCACAAGTACGTCTCACAGGCTGTTGGGGTGTTGGCCGTGGAGAAAGCAGAAATGAAGAAGGGGAATAGGCGTTCCACATGGAGGCAGGCCGCCTGAAAGCTGGTTGCAGGTGGTTGAGAGGCAAGCCAAACCAGAGAGAGTGGTAGAACACACCAGTTGACCAGAAGTACATTGCCTTTAAGACGCAGGGAAAGTGTCATAGTCGGCCAATAGTTGGCCATACAGAAGGACATAGATTTAGTTGTGGGGGCGTGACCTTTAATGGGTCGACTGGGCGGTCCAACAATGGCATTGAAACTGCTGACCTTATCTGTTCGCACAGCTACCTACACAAATCTGAACAGTCCAGAGTGGTGGTGGCTAGATATTGTCTACAGGGAAGGAAGGTCGAGTCCCTGATCTGCTTCCCGACCGCTACAGTACAGGGCCCAAGAAGCAAATCCGAATGAGAATGGGAGAAGGTAGTTGGCAGTCATCCGAAATACTACTGATCCAGTGAAGCATCCCAACCCTAATACAGGTAATGGGAGTTAACAAAAGTCTCTGAGGGAGCGCACAAGCTGTTTAAGAAACTCTTTAGACATTCCATGAAACTTTAGTCAACAAGGGAGAACAGTGAATAGTATGAACTGAAAACACCTACATCAGCAATTGAGAAGATACTTTGTCTGTGAACCTGAGACCCCACCTCCCTTAAACACCATAGAAGGTGGGTGGTTATCTTATTGACCCTGGAAGGTACAACAGAGGGGCCTAAAAGGGTGGGAGGCCTGTGGATAGTTTATGCTCTTCTTCTCTAGCTGAACATCAAGTAGCTGGTAAAACCCTGCCAAAGGAGAGAATCGCGGTACTCGCCCCAGAATCATCTGGGGCTGGTCCATCAATCCAAACCTTGATCATCTTCTGTCAACACCACTGTTACCCACTGCTGATTGGTCAACACTAGGTTGTCATTTTCGTCACGCTTAAAAATAAAAAAAAATAAAAACGTAAAAATGGAAAACCCTCTGAAAAAATGCAAAAAAACGGAGAAAGACATAAACCAATTTGTAATACAGTTCCCAGTCTAGTTGCACTGGGGTGTGTTGCTAGACAGTCGGAAGTGACTCCAGGGGAACAGCTTCATCGTCCCAGTGGGGTAGATCGAGAATTGTGTAAAAACCGAGAGATTGTGCAGTAAGGGAGCAACAAATCTTATTAAGAACTGTGAGGTGTTTCCGGTAAAAAGCTCACCTAGGCAAGAACAGTTGTTGGATTGGGATTGTAAGTGGGAAAATGTGAGTGTTAAATATTTAGGTATCCATATTATCCGGGATGTTGGGAAATTAGTTGATTATAAGTAGATAAAATTATGGAGGTCCTTCGGAGGGATATTAGGAGGTGGGAACGTTTCATGTTGACCATTTAGGCTAAGATTAACGCAATAAAAAATATTTTATTGCCAAAAGTCTTGTATGTTCTTCAGTCTTTGCCCTTACTTTTCACGAAGAAAGTGTTGCAGCGGCTAGATAGGTTATTTCAAGATTTGCTCTGGGGAGTGGGGAAGAAGGCTAAAATTCCTCGTTATATTATGACTCGCAGTGTCAAGGATGGAGGTTTTGGCTATCCAGTCCTTAAAAACTATGCTAATGAGTTCCTCTTAAAGAAGGTGTCTAGCTATTCTGTTAGTGATCTGCACCGGCAGCCTTGGTGGGTGCAGATTGAGGTGCGAAACATCTTCCCATTTGACAGTAAGTGTTTATATTTGTTTGGAAAGTTGCCGGGGAAAGTGCGTCTGTTGAAGACTGTTTTGGCGACAAAAGTGGCATTGACGTCTCTAATTGTGGGAAATGAGCAAGGGCTATTCATTTACAAAGAGGCCTCCCTTTGGCACAACCCTGGTCTGCAGATAAATAATAGGCCATTGAATTGGAGAAGCTGGATTAGCAGAGGTATCCTGAAAATTGGGGATATTTGGGGTGATGATGGAATGGTCCCTTTTGATGGGCTTGTAGAGAAATTTGGATTGCACGTTAGAGAGTTGAGGAGATATGATGATT
The DNA here is from genome assembly GCF_040938575.1 of Ambystoma mexicanum. Taxonomy (NCBI): domain Eukaryota; kingdom Metazoa; phylum Chordata; class Amphibia; order Caudata; family Ambystomatidae; genus Ambystoma; species Ambystoma mexicanum. The sequence goes on from NC_090931.1 coordinate 916,728,303, forward strand.
TGACGAGACTGATGTCTGAAAGGATTCGGATGCTGGATCCTCTGCTATTGCGGGAGCCATGCGCTCTTAATCTACCTACCTGTGGATCTAGAAAAGTGTCATATTATTTATGTGCTATGCAGTTGGACGTGCAGTGGACCGATTCGTGGGACAAGCTGAGATTGTCATGGACGGAGGAGTTGGGTAGAGAATTGACATTGCTTGAATGGGATAAGGTTTGGAGAGTTACGGTACGGGAAAAAACAGACTTGCAATTGCGTTACATACATCAGACGATTTTAGGTAAAATCTATTGGACCCTTGCTCGCATGTGTGATTTGGGTCTGGTTGATTGTGATAAATGTTGGGGTTGTGGGAAAGTGAGAGGTACGCTGATTCATATGTTGTGGAGCTGTGAGAGGGTGAGGACATATTGGAGTGATGTGGTTGATAGGATCGACCAGGTTTGGAATATTGCATTCCCTAGGAATCCATTGGCAATTGTTTTACAATTACCGACTAGCAGTCACAGAATTTATTGGGTAACATCGTGTTGGATAACTAAAGTTTTATTGGTAGCTACGAAACAGATTTTGATGGGTACAGAGGGGTTTCTTCCCCTGGCATTCATTGATGGTCTGGAAAACGAAGAAGAAGCCAATGGTGGAGGATTGGATTTTTGACGTGCAAATTCTCTCTAATTATGAGAAGACTATGTTTTGTAAGTTGCACAAGGAAGGATGCTATGATGAACAATGGGGGAATTTCACTGATCTTTATGGGTGAAATGTGTTTCATTTGAGAATTTCGGATTGTTTCTAGTTTACCATATATATTGTGGGTTGTGGGTGTTTGTGTTTTGTTTTATGTTGTTTTTGGTTCTGTATGTGTGGTCGATTGTACTTCTTGTTAGGATGTTTTATGATTTGTGATTCCTTTTTTCTTGGTATCTCTTACATGATGTTCTATGTAAATTTCACTATTAACCTAGCCATTGTTATTTTGTAGTTACTTTGTTTTACTGTAATTGGAAATGAAAATAAAGTGGAAAAAAAAGAACTGTGAAAGCCATTAGGGAACCAGCTAGGAGAACGTTGTCATTCTCCTAGCCCTCGAGAACTTTATGTGATTGTCTACCTTCTGTTGGGTTACGGAGAACGTTTGTGAAACTTTTGTTTTGAACAACATGAGAGACGTTTGGGAGCTTCACATCTAGGAGAAGGGAGCCATTCTCCGGGATGGTACTTTTTTTGTTTTGACTCACACAGACTTCCCGACGAGCACCAGAGTTTAGGTAGGGAAACCCCATTGGAGTTAGGGATAGATGGGTTTGCTTTTCATTTAATACAAGTCTATGGCAACCACTATTGCACCACTTGGCCAGTCTCTTCCTTGTCACCACATATTTTATTTGGCTTTTAATACTACCTATTTCACCACGTAGTTGTCTTAAAGGGCCCAGCCTTGTCTGTGTAGCAGCAAATTGTGGCATCCAGACCGTGGTCTATTGGGAAAAAAACAGGGGCAAAGGAGATAGGGGAAGAGTGGGAAAGGTCAGGGATGCAGACTACAATGACAACATGTAGGGAAATGAAAACCTAACAGTGAATGCTAGTGCTCACTGGAATGAGTTGTCCGTGTGTTGACCATTAGCAAATGTAATCGGAATAAGGAATGAGAACTTCCCTTAAAGGCTGGCAGAACTTTCATGGATACGATCACTAGTGTGCTGATGGTATTACATTAATTTGTGTTGTTTTTGTAAGACATGGGCAAAGAGATATTGCATAATTCCTAGCAGGTATAATGGGCTACTAAATCTAGTTACGATGTGCTTTCAGTTGGTAATTATCTAAATTGTGTTCTCCGTCAACGTTAGGTGCATAGGCGAATGAAAGGCATCACCAGGACAGCTGTGAACATTTGTGAAGCTAGTGGCCCTTCTGGGCTCCAGCAAAAGCAGCATGGCACATAAGAGGGTGAGTACATGCTCTCTGCTTGAAAACGCTCTCCAAATACAGGCTTGGAAAACACTAAATGAAATAAAAAATGGGTTTTATCTTACATTGCATGGCTGTTTTTGCATATATCTTTGATGGGTACAGAGAGTTTTCTTCCCCTGGCATTCATTCTATATGGACTAAATTACCGCCTACAGCAGGTTATAAGGATATTGCCAGTCAATGAGGAGTTCTTTGACCTAATGGCTGAGTTTCTTTATAAGGTCACAGAACTCCGAGGTGACTTGCAATAACATTTTTACAGACAGTAGGGGTTATTTTATCACTTATAATAAATGGAGACATGCTGTCACCCTTTTTAATACCTGCCCTCTTGCTTAATATAATGTAAGAGATCTTCCATTTACTGATCCATATAATTGATGTCGAATCTGTTTGGATTTAAAATAGCTATTCTGCAGTTTTGAATATGTTGCAAAAAAATAGTTCAAACATTTTAATAAAATTCATTGAAAACACGTTTTAATGTTGTACTTTAAGATACGTAATAACATGCAGCTTCTTTCTCACATGTGTAAAACTTCAGCAATGCACACATTAAACATTATACCATAAACTGATCCTTAGCAATTAATCGCTATAAGGTGTCACAGACAACTATTTAACAAGCAAGGTATATTATGTTACATAAAATACAGGAGGGTGGATTCAGCTGCCCGGATCTTAAGTATCTTAGGGTCTTTATTCTAAAAAAGGCTGCTTATTATATGGTATCCGCAGATAATTATGAACCAACCTGGCTCACAATTGAAAGGGAGGTATTTCGTCCACTAGAACTAGGTAATATTTACTCGATGGAGAGAATTCCGTTGAAACTTACTAGATTGCTAACTATAGAGGCGACACGTGCAATTCTAATTTCTTGGTTGACTAATAATGACCAGAATATTTATTTACATTACAGGGCCTCAATTTGGGGAAATCCTGGTCTTCAATTGGCAAATAAAACTCTACATTGGCATAGGTGGATCCTTAAAGGTATTTTAAGGATAGAGGACATTGTAAAAGACGGGTGGGTAGTTTCCTTTTTGGAATTAAAGCGGAAGTTTGGTTTGGAAAAGAGGGAGCTAATTAAGTATAAAGAGTTTAGGATGCTTCTGCATCTAAGGCTGAGAATGTTGTCGGGTTCACTGGAAACAGAACCAGCACTATGTAAGGTGCTCAAATCATCCCTGCGTGCAGTATCAACTTAGAACAATTTAATGCCTCCAGATGTTACTACTATTAGGTTGTGTAACAGATTGAAGGATAAGTGGGAAAATTAGTTACAATGCATAATTTCAGAGGATGAATGGGGGAAAATACTACAAGTGGGTTATAGGCGCAAATTAGATTTAAACGTACGACTCCAACATCAAAACATTCTGGGTGGTTTGTATTGGACACCTGTGCGTATGCATAGATTTGGTCTTTTAGACAATGAGGTATGTTGGGGGTGCGGGAAGGAGAGAGGGACTATAATTCACATGTTGTGGAAATCTTTCAGAGAGCACCCGTGTCTACAATCCTTCTGTCTGAAAGAGGAAGATGTGTGACTGCTAAAAGATATAGATGTTGGATTAATAAAGCCTTCATAGTGGCAGTGAAACAAAAAGATTGTGGAAAACTAGAAAAAGCCACAAGTGGAGGATTGGGTTAATGATATGCTGTTGTCAGATTTTTAATAGTATATGTATTACAGGAGAAATCAGGAGGAAGTTTATTTAGATCTCTGGACATCCTTTAATGATTTATATAGTTCATAGAAATGGGTTCAGTGAATGAAATCTTGATTAAAATTGATATTTGCATGTTAATGAGGGTTGGGATAGATATAAGATATGTTGTTCGTGTGTGTTTTATGTTTTGTGTGGATACCTGTATTTGTCTTGTGTGTATCTTTCTTTTTTTTCTTTCCACCTTTGCTTTTTTTGTTTTTTCTACTACCTATTATCTCCCTCTTCTTTTCCTTGGTCTTCTTTCATATACAAATGTATTGGTTATGTACAGAGGGTTGACAGTAGTAGGGGGTTGATACTTTTTTAACGTACTTGTTAGACATTTATAATCCTTTATGAATTGCTTTAAATTAAATTCCTAATGAATTTGTAAATAATTAATATTGATGTTGGGCCTTTGAGAATTGTTACCTATTGCTGATTTTGTTACATATTTTATTGAAAAATATAAATCAAGTTTTAAAAAAACCAAGCAAGGTATTTGAAAAGCTTGTCATGCCTTTAATTAACTGCTGCAGTGACAGCTGTAAGTATCACCTTTGCTTGCTACAGCAGCAGGCATTGTGACACCACAACTTAAGTGTAATTGATTGCGTAGCAGTTGTGATGTCATTTTCTTATCATGGGTCAGTTGTGAGGTCACAAGTAGCTTATAATAAGAACATGATTTCCAGGCTTTTGTACAGTTATTACTGGCTGCCATGTATTCTATTCTGGTACATGTCAATTGAAAATATTATGCACTGTTTTTTTGTTGATATAACACAAACTAATTGTCAGACGTTCTGGATGGTTCCCAAATCAGTGCACATTGTCCTTCTAAAGTTTTGTTCACCCTTTTGCCAAATCTGCCATCAGTACTTGCATCATGTAATAAATGCCCATAAATGCTCCCAAACCTCTAGGAATGTTCTGTACAAAATGTGCAACCTGGTATTCCATATGCAGGAAGAACGTAAATTGAGCAGTGTTCAGGGTAGGGTATCTTGAGAGTGTCTGAGGTGAACATGTTGGTTCGCCCACAATGTATTTTGTTGGTTTCATTTTTTTTTTTTTTAGTGGTTTTAAAATGGCACTACTACCACTGTACGGCTGCGTTTGGATAGATATGTGCGTTCTTGCTAAGGTTTTTATTTGGATAGCAATTGTGCCTTTAGGCAATGTCGCTATTGCTACTCTATTCTAACAATGGTCTTTTTATTTTGTAAAGGCACTAGATGAATACAGTAAATGGATAAACAAATTGAACGTAAATTAACCTGAGTTCGATAATGTTAACAATGGACACACCTTGTTGCTTCATGGGTGTGACCTAAGTAACATTTTTAGAAAATACAAGTAGCATGTTGGCTCCAAAGTGTGCCACTATCCGTTGCTTACTGATGCTTGCAGGTTTTATGCAGAAGCCTACCCGATTCGTAAGAAAAGCAGTAAGCATGTGGCTTGTCCAGTCAGTCTTTCAGGAGTAAGGCGCAATAGGAATTCTCTAGTTTTCACCGTAGTCCTTCAAGCTCTGCTCTGGAAGTGTTCGGGGGTTTTACGAAAGTCCACCTTAGGTAGGACTTATGAAGACTCACACTTGGGACACAGGGCTCCAACTCCTATTATAGGCCTGCACCACAAAAGGTTTGTTGGTAGCAATGGCTGAGCAGCCATGCTTATCTCGGGAGGGAGGTAGGGCTGTAGGCAGTACAAATATACACATATGCCAAAAAAATACTAACATACTAAACGTTATATATAAATAATGATTTCTTTTATATATACACTAACGTAAAGGGGATTCTTCAGAAAGGTAAGTAATATAATTCACAATTAGCAACTCGGAAAAACCAATGCAATATTCACAGTAAGTAAAACACTTTGGTGTACATTGAGAATGGCAGCATGCAATTCAAAAGGTAAGTAAAATACTGTTGTAGTGGACTGTTCTGGTGAAAATGAATGGAACACAAACAACATAAAGCAGGTAAATGCATTTTCACACTTGTACTTTCCTCAGTGGCCTAACACTTTAGAAGTCCATCCCTATCTAGTTATGAGAGCCTCAGAGTCAAATTGGAGGGCAAAACAGGCAAGATGCATGCTGTAAAAAGTCAGCCGTTCCAGAAGAGACTTCAGTAACATGTAAGTAATGCTTTTTGTTGTAAAAAGGGTTCAGGCACTTCAGAGAAGGCTCCCTGGAGGCTCACAGGCATTAGACCTTGGCAAACGTGGATGGGCAAACTCCCAAACATACAAATCGGCACCCCAGCAACACAGGAGCAGCAAAGCAACTCTAGGTAAGTTCTACCAAGAGTCTCACAGTACCTTAGACGTGAAGAAGAGAATGCCCCGTGATGCAGCAGCAGCAGACCTGGTCACCGGATTCTTTATCGTGCAGATGAAAGAAGGGACACTGGAATGTATCTTGCAGCAGCAGTCGAATGACGAGGCTCCAGGCAAAGGATTCTTTGTGGTTCTGTGATTGTCGCGCATTTTTGAAAGCACAAGTGGAGAACAATTAGTGCCTGGTTGATTTATCTCGTTTTCTCAGTCCAGCATCCTGGTGAGGGGTCTTAAAGGAGTGGAATCTTGCCTCTGGGGGTCCAGAAGTTTCGGGAGGATTCGATCTTCGGAGGGCAATGCACTGCACAATGGCCACAGGTCCCAGGCTATTAGCGGCTTGCAGCCAATGAAGATCACAGCTCGTCGTGGGATGGCTCGAAATGCAGGTCATCTTGAGACTGATTGGACCCACCAGTTCTAAGGGAGAGAGTGGTCCTTTTTGGGGCTCTCCTCAATTACCCAGAAGACATCTCTGGTTATCTGGAACTGGCAGCGGGTGTCTCTCCTCTTCATCCTTGTTGATTCTTCAGTTCCAGTGGTCCGCTTGTCTTCAGCCTCAATATCCATGTCTCTTATGCAGGAACCCAGCCAATCAGCACCCATGCAGCATTCAAACTGTGCTTGGTGGCTGTCCTTTCGGGACAGCCATCCTCCCAGTTGGAAATGGTTGCAGGCACAGCAGAAGACAGAGAACAGCAGAGTTTTGGAGTCCTCCCCTTGTCCTCAAACCAGAACCTCCACCACCCTGCATGGCAGAACCAGGACCAAAAAGGATAAGTCCTCTTGAATTGGTGAAAAAGTTACACTGTCGCCATTTTTTGGTCAATGATGACCCTTCTGTGCACGGCTGTGCGTACAGCCTGGGAGTACAAATTACACAAAAGTAGGTAGGATAAAAACCCTGCCACCAGCCATTCAGATTAACTTGTCACTTTAACCAAAAAGTTACAGGAGCAGTGAGAAAGTGGATACAATGTAGTTCCTCAGCACTCCACACAAGGTGTGGTGTGCTGATCTCACAATAGGAAAAGATGGGAAGGATAAAACTATCTCCATGTAACAGAAAATAAAAAGCAAAGCCCAAAGGGCTCCCAGCAACACTCCACAGAGAGTGTACTGCAAAAGTCAAAGACCGATGCTACACAACGTGGAGGAAAGCATTACTCGAAGAACAAGGTATAAAAAGAAATATAAAAGTATTGCAAATATAGGGTAAAAGAATGAGTGAGTTTGGAATAAGGTTCCCACTCAGGGGAACAGACCACAAATCCAGTAGTCCAGCAAAAAGTCCTGAGGGGCGGGGGCTCACAGATGGATGACATTGTCCATAAAAATGAAAATCTACCTAACAGGAGGTAGGTGTTATTTGGAGACTAAGTTGGTACCTCTGGTCTTGGATAACCTCAGTGCTAATCAAGTCTCTGCCTCAAAACCACATTTTACAAGCCTTGGGTAATCTGTATGTTTCTCTGCATCTCACTTCCCATATTTGCCAAAACCGGTAGCATTTGAAATGGTCTATATGGCAGTTTACAAATATTAAACATGTAACCAGGGCTTCAGTGTGAGTTCCATTACTGTATGATTAGTGTATCCATATAGCCTATCCATGGCATTATTTGATCATGGGCATCCGTGGGGTGTAGTATGCTGGCATTAAAATCAAAGCAGCATGTTTAAAAGAATTAGAAGTGTTCCACTGTCTCATACCCGCTGGCTTTCACTTCTTTTAAGCGTTGACTGACTAGACCAGCCATGTAGGGCTAGGGCGCCTTTGGACACTTGTGATTGGTTGTGGCCCTGTAAATCAGACCATTTCGAAGTTAGCAACCCGTTTGGAAATATACAGTTTCCTCGAACACATCAAGCCTCCAATTCTTGGGAGAAGATGTGGTGTAGAATCTATGTTGCTTGCTGTGTCTCGGATTACCTTGATCTGAATTAAAACTGCTCCCACATTGTGTAATACTGGAAATCTTTTTTTTTTTTTTTGTATAACTCCTGCCACAACCGGATCAATGGAAACAAGTATATTCTTCAAGGGTTTTAAATTGTCAGCATGAGGCCCAATATAACCTCTTAGGTCTCCTAGCGTTACAGATAAAAAGCAACAGGGAGTTCCTATCTCGAATCAATACAAACAGATGTTCAAGTATGGGACAAACTATAGTGTTTTTCGGGTAACCTGACTACTGTCTAACACTGATTCTGGCCTCTATTCTGGATTACTGATCTATTTATTTAAAAATATTTGTATTGGCATTTATAATATAATTTACAACAACCAAAACCAATACAACAACAAGTGGTCTTCATTTCACAATTATATTCATAAGTCAATGGCGGGGGGAGGCTAGCATATAGAGTGCGTAAGTGGCCGGGGGGGTGGGGGTGGGCAGAAGGCCCCAGTTCAGTGCTCTTGACTGTGGCTGTCATGATGCCCGCTCCCGGGGAGCCGGTTCAAGCCCGGCGTCCCCGAAAGCGGACATCCAGTCCCAAAGGAAGGACCCAGCAACCCCATATAGGGGCCCTTTGGACAGTGTCCTGGCGCCTATGGCGCCAGGCTCATAAATGACATCAGTCCTGGCGCTATAGGCGCCAGGCTCATTATGGGAATGCTTGGGTGCACTTACCTGATGCAGACCATGCTGCAGGATCCCGGCCTCCTTGAGGCCTGAAAGGAACTACTTTACCTGTGGGACTAATTTACCATCCGGGCGTGGTTGGGGAAGGATACATACCTGATTGGAGGAAGGATACATACCTGGAACTTCTTCCAAGGCTATTTAAACCCCACCCAAACAGCCACACGTGCTTCGCGTTGTTCTGCATCTAGCAGCTGGACGCTCACCGTGTCTGCTCCTGCATCCTGACTTCTGCCACGCCTGCCAGCATCCCGGATCACCTGCAAAGGAAGAGAAGAAGAGAACAGAAGAAGGAAAAGTCCTTACCTGCTAAATCCGCATCCCGGAGACATCTCGCAGACAATCCTGAAAAGGAAGACTTTAATTTAAAAGCTCATCGCGTCGATCGCTGCAGCGCCGCATTCCACTCCACTTTACAGGGCGCCTCCATGTTCAGCAGCAATCATCCGGATTCGCAGTCACGTCCCAGCGCCTAGGGAGAAAAACACCAGAACAAAAGTTGTGCGAGAGAAGGGAATAAGGAAATCTAAATCTCCATGTTAAGACTTACCTGTTGATTCATTCCCTCTTCATTTCGGGTCCGCGCCGCATCCTGGCATTTCCGGACCCCGGCCCCTAAGGGGAAAAAGAGACATCAGCGTTAATGAGCGAATGAAAAGACATTACCAAAAAACGCTCATTAAAGACTTACCTGATTTCTACAAGGATTTCACCGCTCATCTCGGGTCGGTGCCTGTTCCCCGGCATTCCGTACCCCGGCCCCTATGGGGGAAAAAGACACTAGCATTAGTACATTAATGCATGGACACAAGGGGAACCTCTTATCAAAAAACTTACCTGGAAGCCAAGCAAGTTTGGTTCTCACCAATCCGAAAATCCAGTGAAGTAACTGGATACCAACACGCCCCTGCATCAGAAGCAGGATGGAGAGCTCGTCCTTCCAGACCCTAAGGTGAGACGCTACAAGAAATCACAGCAGGGTTTCAAGGAGGGTGAGAGGGGAAAGTGGGAGGCCGATTGCATTACCCCGCAGACAGTTAATCCCCTATTTTCGCCTACAGAAGGATACTTCTGCGAGCCAGACAAGCCAGATTTGGGGGCCCGGTCCAGTCCGTCTTCCGAACCCTGCGCATTACCTTAGAAGAGGTCACAGCAGCGCGAACCAGGCCAGCGCCTCCGTGGGAGTCAGGTGAGCGTAACAGTGGCATCCTGAATCTCAGTTGGTCCCGACTTTCGTGCACCAGTTCTTTTGTACTCATGGGGGGTTATCGTCCGACGGATGGAACATGTCCTAAATCAGCACCTTCCAGGCCTCGTATGCAGGTCTCTGCTCCCCGCCTGCCCTAGTCACTCCTTCACCCCATACGTTAGTTTCAGCCCCCGACCAGTGCTCCAGTTCACCATACCATCTGGCATACTGCGGGCCCCCATGTTTCTTCCAAGCCATTGCGATGGCTCTCTTGGCCAGCACACATACCATGTCCATTAATTTGATGAGGTGCCTACATTTACTAACTCTTGGGTAAGCACCCAGCAGGCATACCTTCGGCATCCACTCATATCTCACCATCCCAGCTCTCCTACATGCTAGTTCTATCTTATGCCAAAAGCAGTGCATCTTCAAGCACTCCCAGAACATGTGCATCATGCCTGCACCCTCGGCCTTACACCAAGGGCACAGTGGTTCTGTAGCGTTTCTGAATCTGGCAATCCTGCCCGGCATCATGTACGTTTTGTAGAGGACATTTAGCTGAATCAATCGAAACCTAGCATTTCTGGACACTTCGCAGGGGTATGCCAGTATTCTCTCCCACTCATTCCCCGTAATGGCAGTGCCCAGATCCGTTTCCCAACCCTGCTTCATCGCATCGCTTCTAGGATTTAGTCTGGACACCGGCTTCCACCCGTCCCCTAGGTTGTGCAGCAATGTCTGCATTGGTACCGCTTCCGGCTCCTCTGGCCAACCTTTCCAAATATTCCTTGCCACTTTTCTAATCCTCTGGTACCAAAGGAACTGGCCCCCCGGTAATCCCTCCTTCTCTCTTATGGAATCAAATTCCCTGAAAGAGCCTTCCTCGTACACATCTCCCCAGGTGTAAATGTCCTGTCTCTCCCATAGTCTGGTCCTAGCCAGATCTGCTCTAGTTGCACATACATAAGCAGCAATCTGGGTATCAGGCGAGTAAGGATGATCTTGTCCCATTAGTTTCAAGGCTCTGCCCCAGACCTTTCTGCCTAGGTGCACAATCATCTGTGCTGTTCCAAGGCACTTCAGTGGTACCCATAGTATCTCCTTTAGGCGCGCCGGTGCCACTAGTATTCCAAGTAGTCTCGATTCAGAGGTAGCCTCATCCGCCAACCATTTGGCCACATGGCTGAGTTGTGCAGCTAAGAAATATCTTTCAAGATCCGGCAGTTGGACCCGCCCGTCCTATACGGTAAGCACGAGTGTATTCAGGGACAATCTGTCTGGTAGAGCCACACAGCAGTTCCCTCAATAGCTTTTCCAGCAAGCGAAAAAAGATGGTTGGTATGTAGTAATGAACATTGTGGAAAAAATAAAGGAACCGTGGGAGGACTATCATTTTGGCAACAGCTACCTTACCCACGATCGACAGTGGCAATTTAGCCCAGAATTTCATAGAGTTCCTGAGCCCCTGTACCGCTATCATTGTGTTGCCCTCGTGCATCTGCTGTGGTGTGTGCCAAATGTTTACTCCCAGGTATCTAAACATGTGCCTATGCCACTTGAGCCCAACCTGTGGGAGGGTCTCCTCACTCATTCCTGCTAACCCTGCCAGTGGGAATATGCACGATTTCTCGGCGCTGAAATGGATTCCCGATACTTGTGCAAAGTTCTGCAACCCTTCCATGACCACTCGGACGTTTAGGTGTGGGTCCCTTAGGTAAAGCAGTATATCATCTATATACAGGGACACAACATGGTACTCTCCGCCTACTCGTATGCCGGCATCAAAAAACTGCTTCCTCATATATATTGCTACCGGCTCCAAGCCCAGGATGTAGAGCATTGGCGATAGTGGGCAGACCTGTCTGGTGCCCCTTTGGATATCCCACAGTGCCGAGACCACCCTCCCAGTTTTTACTCGTGCCACTGGTGTTTCATAGAGTAGTTTAATCCATTTTATAAAGCGTTCTCCCAACCCAAATTGGCTCAGAGTAGCGATTAAACATTCCCAGGATATGGAGTCGAATGCCTTTTATAGCATCCAGGGAGATCACTGCATACTGCTCTTGCTCATCCGTCGTCTGCGCAATAATGTGTTGAAGCCTATGCAGGTTCCCCGCAGTGCTCGTGCCTGGTACAAACCCATTCTGGTCCCCGTGCACTATGGTCCCTATGACCTTCGACAGCCGCTTGGCCAATATAGTCTTTAGAATTTTGATGTCATAGTTCAGCATAGCCAGCGGCCTATACGAGCCACAATCTTCTGCAGGCTTCCCAGGTTTCAGGATCGTTACCACTAGTGCTTCTGGGCAGTATCCCCACATCATATGCTTCCCTAAGCATTTTGTGCAAGAGTGGGGCTAGCTCTGGGCTGTAGGTTTTATAAAACTCAGGGGGGAGCCCATCACTCTCTGGGGTTTTGCAAGTGGCCAGCGATTGGATTGCCTCCTGTATGTCTTCAACTGTTAGCTTCACGTCCAGCATATCCCGCAGAGCAGTTTCCAGTGAAGGCAACCCTATCTCCTCCAGTGTGTCTTGTATATCTCCTTGGGGCACCTGCTGGTCATGGCAGTAGAATCGGGAATAGAAATCTCTGAACACTTCGTTTATAGCCAATTGTATGGTATGTAATATACCTGTTTCGTCCTTAATGGCCGTTTTCGAGTGCCTCAGATTTTTCTTTTTGAACAGCCACGACAGCAGCCTACCCGGCTTGTCACCTTCCGCATGAGCACTGGTGGTTTTAGCTATACAATCACACTTCGATAGTCTAGCCCATGCCTGTCGGCATTCCTCCCTCACTTCGGCCAGTTCCAATTCTGCCTCCTTGGTTTTTTGGGGGCAGGCCTCCAGCTGTTTAATTTTCCCCTCTCCCTTTTCCAGTTCTCCCCTAAACAGTTTTCTTATGCCACCCGCCCCAGCAATTACCTCTCCCCTGACCACCACTTTCAGCATCTCCCATATAGTGTTCCAGCACTTTACGCTCCCTACATTAGTGTCTCTGTATTCCACTATTCTGTTTCTGACTTCCTCTCTAAAAGCGCTGTCAGTGAGGGCATCTGTCAGCATGCGCCACAGTGGTATGGGAAGTCTAGGCCTCTCGCCCTCCATTCTATGATCAGTGGTGAGTGGTCCGAGATTTGTCTACCCAGGTAAGATGCCAATGTTATGTGGTGGGTAGACACCCTTATCTATCAGTAGGTAATCAATCCTAGTGTAAAGGTAGTGGGGAGACGAGTAGCAGGAAAATCCCCTATCCTCCGGATGCATTTCCCTCCACACATCCGCCAAGTCTAGGTTTTTAATCACCTCATTCAGTCTAGTCGGGGCCAGTTCGTCCCTTGTGGTGGCAGGCTGGACCTATCAGGTATGAGATCGTGTACACAGTTGAAAGTCCCCACCCCCACCCCCCACTCCCCATATAAAAAAACGACCCCTATATGGGGCCAACTTTGCGCCAAATTTAGTCGGGTACACAGCGGTCCCATGGTTAGGGAGTTAAGAGTTAACTAAGCAAATTTCAAGTTGTTCTTTGCTCCCCCTTAATATCAAGTACCTCTCCTCAACATTCAGCTCTTTTGCCAAAAGCCTGAAGGGCACCTCCGCACTTATCCAGGTATATACCCCGCGAGCGTATTTAGAGTAAGTCGCCCCGAACCCCTGCCCACGACAGTGGCTCAATACTTTATTGTTGCCTTCGGCAGTGAGATGGGTTTTCTGCAGAATAGCTATGGAAACTCTCTTCCTCCTCAGGTAGGATTTGATTCTATTTCTACGCATATATGTCAAGCTTTTTCCTCTCTGTCCTTTTCCGTTCGTCTCCTCTGCCAGTCCCTTAACCCCTCATGTTATTATGTAGGCTGTGGCCCATCTTCTTCTCCCTTATCCAGATTGTTATGCTCCAGCCACATGGTGGCCGCCGCTGGGGTCTCCAGGAACACACCCCGACCTTTATATAACAGCTTGAGCCTTGATGGGTACATCAGCATGTACTTGAGGTTTAGTTGCCGCAGTTTGGCCTTTATTGGCACAAAATAATTTCTCGCCCTTTGCACAGCTGGTGTGTAATCTGGGTATATAGCAATTTTAGCGCTATCTCCTTTTTATCTCCCCTCCTTCCCTTGAATACCTCCAGTATGATTTATCTGTCCTGGAAATTAAGGATTGTAGCTATCATTGGGTGGGGGAATGAGCCCGGTGGGGGTCTCTTTTGTAGTGTCCTGTGGGCCCTTTCCACAAGCCCAGTGAGAGTCGGCCAGCGCCTACTTCTTGTAGCAATAGTGTTTCTACAAAGTTTGTGGGGTTTGGTCCTTCCATTCCCTCTGGAATCCCCAATAAGCGCACGTTGTTGGGTCTAGCACGCCCTTCTGCTCTCGACTCTAGGGCAGTATTTCTCCTTTCTAGTTCTTGCACCCTGGTCTGTAGGTCTTTCAGTGTTTCAGCTGATACCTTCTGCTCCATCTCAGTGGCCGACACTCGCTCTGTCAGATTATGCATGTCTTGCCTCGTGAGCTACATGTCTTCCTTGACCTCCCCTATTTTGGTGTCAGTGAACGAGTGCAGTGCTGCTATTGCATCCAACACCTCTTTATCTCTGCTGTCTTCATTCAGGGTTTCTTGTGTCGTTCTAGGTCCAGTGCTAGCCCCTGGTTGCTCCTTTGTCTTGGCCACCGCAAAAGAGTCCTTAATGGAGGTCTTATTCTTCTTTTGTTGAGTGCATTTTCTCTGGTTCTCCTCGGGGCAGTGGTTTGCTATGTTCCAGATGTTGCTCCCCACTCACTATTATGTTGCACTTCCGTGTTTGACCTGGTCGTGCTCGGAGCCTGCTCCTCCGCCATGACCCCCCCAGTTCTGTTCAGTTGTCTGTGTCTGTATATACCAGGGAGTGTGGTTGTTTAGTTCAGGATCACACCCTGGTTCTTGGGTAGTATGGGTCACCATGCGCTAACCTTTAGTCAGGTATCGGAAGTTAGCCACAGCAGTTTCCCTGGGGCCTCTCAGTGCTGAATGTGCTCTTTGCTTCTGCGTGGTGTTTGGCTTCCTCGGATTGTGTGAGCAGCACCGTCCCAGATGGACCCATATGTGGCTTTGTTATGTAGTCAGGGGAGGCAGCCTTGTCCTCTCTGTAGTCTATTCTGCCTATTGGTGCTGTTGGGTGGTCGGGCTGTGGTATAGCCCGGCGCTGGTGGTGATCTGCAAGGCCGCAAGGGGCCACTCCCGTTGTAGTTACTTAGCTGGGTAATGCCTTGTTTCTGATCGTGCGCCTTAGTTTTTCGTGCCTCTCAAGTCCTGATGTGTTGTGTCTCCTATGCTCTCATGGGTTCCTGCAACCGCTGTTGACAGGGCGTTTCCTGATAGCACCTCCTTGTTGCTCTGTGGCTTGAAGGGCGTTTGTCTACCGCCTTCTAGGCAGCGTAGTGTACCAAGTCACTCGTGTATCCCAGTCTTTTGTTATCTCATGCGACGGCAGCCTTGTGTGAACACCTCCCAGCAGCAGGCAGCTCTGCTAGTATAAACTCCATTTGTGGCTTTGCGTGCCCCCTTCACCTCTGCCTACGTTCAATGTAAGACTCTTGGAGCTCTCTGGGGCTGCAAAGCAGCAGGTCTCTGGCAGGCCCATGGCGTGATCCCTCCATGGTCTTGCTGTCCCTCCTCCAGTGCAGCTGGGCTCAGCTCTGTTCTGTCCTTCGTCCGCTTCACCCGCAAGCCTTCCTTCCAGATCACTGGGTGTTGGGTCGCAGAGCAAGGGCCCCTTGCTTTGCGACGTGTTCCGGGTAACTTTGCCTGCAGCCCAGGGAGTGTGCGTTCCACGCCAGCACCAATCGGGGTAGGTGTGGAGGTATGCTCTGGTGCTCCTGTTGCACTCCAGTGTGTGGCTCCCCTCAGGATATGCGGCCCTTACGCTGCGCTGTCACATTCGGGCGCCATGCTTTCCGTCACTTGCCCTGTCTATCTCGCTGCCTCTGCCCCCCTGTGTTTCATACTTTGCTGCCGCAGCCTCGCTTCTCACGGCTCCGGGCTGGCAGGGTTTATTGTGCTGCACAGGATCCACGTCTGATGCAGCGGTCATCAGAGCTTTCGTCGCCTGCCACAGGCTTCGTTATTTAGTTTTGTAGTTACTCAAATCTTTATGTACCGCCAGGTTCAGGATCAAATAAAGGATTGTGACAGGAGCTCCAGCTAAACCAAACCTCACTCCATGGGCTCATGCCACTCCCCCCTGGATTACTGGTCTAAGTACAGCGTCAGAGATATAGCTCCCACCACCCTGCTTGATTTTCAAACCCAGGCTGCTTAAATCTCTAGAAACCCCGTCTCGGGGATATGGTGCACAACTTGCTATTTATAATCCATCAAGCGGAAAAGTGCCTGGCTCAACTCTTCTTCACTCTTGAGAAGAGATAAACAGCCAGCACACTTCCTCAGGGGAATGGTGCCCAGTCTGCTCGGGGATAATATTGCAGTGTCCACTTTTTAATAATTGCACCTAGGCAATTTGGGGATAGTGGTTCCACAGTCAGTTAGTAGACGTCTTTAGGTTGGTCCGGCCCCTGCTTTAGTTCCTATTGCTATCCTTGTCCTCAAACTCTCTAGACAGGCCAGTAGTTGGCCCAAAGTATGCTCTGCTTTTCAGATTCTCCATCCTGCTGCATGCTACTGCCACCCTTTAGCTACTTCTCGTAGGCATTTCTTAGGCTTCTTCCTTGCGTTTTCTTCTTTTCTGTACCACTATGTGTGTACAGTTCTGACTGTGTATTGGGACTCTTAAAAGGTAAATCTCTCCCCCTACGCCCACAACCCCCACTGCCTCTCCGACATGGCTCCTCATCCCGAGTCTTGTGCCATCAGGCCAAAGTTCTTGTATCCCACCCTTTTTTACTCTCCACCTCCCACTTCAAAGTTCTCCGTGCCCTCCTGCAAATCTACTGGCTCCCATCTCCCCCTTGCTGTGGCCTCTCTGCACGCTGGTCTCCTCTTGCATACAGGTCCCTGCAGTGTATTTGGGTTAATTACATTCGGTCATGTATTTTCGAACTGGATGAATGCAATAATTAGACACCCAGGAGGATCCCTGCTGTTAGGAGGGAGCCCCTATAGTAGGGAACAATGGGTATTGTTTTTCTTAAATGTTGTCCTTATGTTGGGGTGTTGCTGAGGGCTGGTCTGATGCCTCACTATTGGCTGCAAGGGGGTTCCTGTCCCTAACCCCATTGTAGCAGTAGGTTTGGACTAAGACATAGTGCTGCCACTAGGCTCTTGTAGATCTCCTTGAGCTTATGGGAACGTGGGTTATTGACTCTGAGGGGAACTGTGCTACTACAACGGCAAACCGCCTCTGGGTAGCATGCAGCTGTGGTCTGAAGACTCTGGTGGGCTAGCTTTCCTTGGTCGCAGGGTCCCCTTGCTCCTTGTCAAGACAGTGGGCCTCATTACACGGTAGGTGGTAGCCATGGCGCTATTAGCGCCATGGCTACCCACTACCGCCGTCGGAGTCCGGGTTCCCGAAATAGGGACTTACCGGTCTATTCCGACCTTTGCGGGACCGGTAAATCCGCATTCCGGGAACCATTCCCCATTCCCATTGAGCCCCCAAAGGGCTCAATGGGGAAGGAGCTAATAACGCTACCGCAATTTACGGTACCGTTATTAGCTCTGAGGTCCCTCACCGGGAACTGTGCATAACGCATGGGCAGACCACACGTTAAGGACGGGACCCGCTGAGGGACCTCGTAGTAGGGCGGTAGGGGATTACCGGCCCCTAAACG
Organism: Ambystoma mexicanum; assembly: GCF_040938575.1. Lineage (NCBI taxonomy): Eukaryota > Metazoa > Chordata > Amphibia > Caudata > Ambystomatidae > Ambystoma > Ambystoma mexicanum. The sequence continues at coordinate 916,745,949 of NC_090931.1, forward strand.
GTAATCCCCTACCGTGTAATGAGGCCCACTGACTTAATCGCACTCCTGCACAAGAATTCCCTTATCTGCCAGAATTGGGAGGACAGAAATGAGCAAAATGTCAGTATATGAATATAAGACATTAACTACAAGTATTAGACTCCAAATTGCTTCATGTTCTTCATGGAGGTGTGTATATATGACATATGATGGTGCCTTTGTATTACATATCCTGTGTCTGCATGCATGCTAGTACCCTATCGAAGATCTAATATCCTAAGATGTGTTGGGAAGGGGACACGATCTTCCTGTAAGAGGATTCAATCCAGCCCTACAGCTAAGTCAATGCCTAGTCTGGGATACTGAATGGAAACCCTTATTGATATATCTTTATGTCCAGTTCATGAGTTCTGGATGACTACCCCTATATAACACCCCTCTCTTGGAACCCCCCTGGCCCCACTGAGCCAAGAAGTAGTTCTGTTTTGCAAGTTTAAACGGTTTATTTGAGAATGTAAACAATATATATATATCACACTTTATAATAAATTAATAATTAATATCACACTTCAGAACATGAGCAGTTAACAACAATGGGTAATGTTCTACTAATAAACTGATTTGATTACCCAGGAGTAGTATAAAGGATGAGGTAGCACGCTTGGGAATAGGAACAGAAGAATAAGGTGGTAGAGAATGCTTTATCTAGTTTCAGATGGATGCAATGTTGAATGAAATTGCAATACAGAAAATACTCAATATGATTTCAACAAAACAATGTAATCACTTTTCTCTGGCAATCCACTCCCCCCCCCCTTATGCAATGTAAGTAAATGAAGGGGAGAGCACACAGTTCTTAGAAATGCAATCAAATGTAATTCAGTTCACCCCAGCAAGCTTAGACTACAGAAGTTTGAAACACAGGCAAAAGGCTTTGAATATGATGACAATGCAGTGAGAAATATGCTGAAAATGCTTTTAATTCCCTTCAGGAGGTTCAGGGTGAGTGGTATCTAGTTAATATGAGTTCAGGGATGGTTCTTAAGAGACAAACGAAATTTAGCAGTTCAGGCAAAAACAGCTATCTTTTTACAAGTAAAGAAATCGGGCCAAATCGCGGCAAAATTCGCGAGTGCGAGAATCGTGATTACGGCAAAAGTATAAAGAAAGTTAAACCAAGTTCCTAGCACAAATGGTTCCAGAGATACGGATGATTAAATAAAGGTAGTTTTTTGGATTTGAAATTTTAAAAGTTCAAAGCGACAGGTTACAGCTTGCAGCTAGAAAATGAGAGGTGACAGCTTTGCAAATGACAGGTGACAGTTAGGAGTCAGTTCTGGTTAGATTAAAATAGATTGAATTATATTATTTTAACTAAGAGATTGGTTCTGCACAGTTCTGCTAGGTACTCACAATATATTTTGAAATAGGCTTCCCCACGGATCTGGTCAGGTTTTGGACTGGACTCCGGTTCTGGTCTCGGCACTTCAGTGATCTGGATCAGCTCTCTGGTTCTGCTAACAGCGGTCTGGGTCACTCTGGATCTCTGGCCTCTGGTTCTGGATACTGCTCTGCTTTCTCTGGGTACAGCACTGCTTCTGGATCTTTCTGGCACAGGGTTTCAGGCCAGAATCAACACCTGGGTCCGGCTGTGAATAGTCTGCAAATGATTTTGGGGCCTGCTGACAAATACTTTTGCTTGTAGTGGGCCTTCTTGGTTCAAAGTTCTGTAGTCTCTGTTTAGCTTGGAAGTCTAAGTGTAGGATCTCTGGATGTGAAGTCGTCAGTCAGCATGCTCCGCAGCAAATGGAATTGAATGTCCTCTCTAGCTTCCAGTGGCTCTTTTTATGTCTTTTGAAAGTGGGTGTGTGTGCAGCATCACCAGCCAGCCCCTCTTTCAACTGCCCATTGGTCAAGCTTTCCGCACTGCTTTGATTAAGGGGGAGGAAATGTGTGTCATGGTGATGCTGTAGGTTTTATGGGTCAGAGGATCCTCCCCTGGTCAGTTTGCCCACAAATCTATATTTGACCTAAAGACATTTCATAGATACACAGTGGTTTGAAATTGCATGCACCCATCACGTATCACATGAGGTATACTCTGTTCAAACTCTGATGTTTCTAAGAGCTTGCATTAAGAAACGGCAACATTTTGCATTTTTTAACTGGTTGTGCAATATTGGTTTTTCATTAAAAATTATACACATATACACGGCCTGTCCATACATACTCCAGTAAATTCCCATGTCTCCAGCTTAAACACAGAGTCTGTAGTATACATAAATTAGCAGGGTTCTACCCCAGAACATCACACAAATTCCCAACACGTCTTAAAACGTGCACAGAAAAATCACAAGAATTATGGTATCATTTAAATAATTTTGACAAGTCCGCACCATGAGTTATACATCTTTCTTAAAATCATATTCTGGCCAACAGGGGTGTGTCTTCCCAGGTCACATGGTGGAGAAACCAGTTTATCCAGTTTCTGCCAAGCTCAGAGACCCTGCCCCTCCCAGCTTCTGCCAAGAGGAAGCTATTTTACGATTCCCCCAATAAACCATCTGCCTGGGCCCTGGAAGGCCCATTGTTCAAGAGGAAGCCATTTATGGCCTCCCCCCAATAAACCCTCTACCTGGGTCCTTTGTTTAGTCTCTAGCAGTCCCTTGGTAATTCAATCAGAGAGGGGTAACCTCCCCTCAGAATGCAGCCAGGCCTGAGAACTGCTGTGGATCCAGTTTCACTCCAATTGGGGGGAAGTTGTCAGGCAGAATCCAGTTCCTTAAGCCAGGCCCCAGCTAATGTCACTTCTAGTTACCCAGTTTTCTGCATTCAAATAAAACTAACAATTTTTACATATGCAGCTAGAATGCTGTCTTGATATGGGCAAAATCTTCCTCGGGGCCAGCCCTTTGAGAGCAAAAAATACCCAATTCAGCCCAAAATACAGGTTCTATTGTGCTGAGCAGTGAACTCATGCTAGTGACAAATGACACCTTCAATAAGTTTTAGTATTTATTCTAAACAGTGAATTTCATATACATTTTGGGATTCAAGTTAGAGAAGATTACAAAGCACAAAACTTAGAGAAATGCAAAATATAGAGAAACATAGAACTTAGAAAAACATAGAGAAACATAGAGAAACACAGTCTTACGCCCCTTCAATCAGCACTGGGAGACCCTGGCCCTCATAAGCTAGCTGTAACAAGCCCCGCTCAGAGGACAGCGCTGCTGGGTGCCGTCAGAGCTCCAATTCCGGGCACTTGATCTTGCTCGAACCAAGTCCGCAGGACGATCTCCCACCTGAGTCATGTGAGCATGCATATTTTATAATCTCGTGCTGTCCGTCCATGACGCACAGTTCCAGAACTTTCCCTGTGCAAAATATAGGCTGGCTCATGGAAAAAACCCAACTCTGTTAATTTCCACTGTGCTCCTTCTTCTGAGCCCCTCCCTGGAGCCCATCTGCGCGAAAGCTCAGGAATGTCTTATCAGTGCCTTCCCAGAGAAAGGGAGATTAGTTTACAGGGCTACCGTTAGAGAGGCAGAATATTCTAAGGGAAGCCGAGATGTATTAACCCTATTAGAGCAAGCTCTAAAAGGCATGCACTCATAGTTTAGTGTTCATAGCGCTTAAGACTGGCTATCTAAGCGCTATATAGGTGCCATAATGTTCCAAACACTCCAATATTGTCTATTAGCTACAGAGCTCGGGGCCCTCGCCCTGCCTGCATAATGTGACCTATCACTCCTACTAGGCCTGCATATTCCTTGTAGCTCACTACTGCATAATGGAAGTGCTACAACAGACTACTGTCAGCATTTTTGGCACATACTTTGAATACACTATTGGCTTTCAGCGGCTAATGCTGTCATCTAAAGCCCTGATTGGCAAAGTTGCAATTTTGTGTATCACTACAAATGCTGATTCTAAGTTCAAAACTATGACATTTTAACAGTGATAAACTATGTGGCAGTCACAAGTCTGTCCCTCAGTTTATTTACACATTTCGATTTCTGGTCATTTTAAATCCAGTTTCAGTTTAAGCCGCTGCAGACCTGCAGAGCTCAGCCAGTCTTGTTATAAACCTTCAAGTCACTTCAGAATATAACTTTACATTGTATCCACCTCTCAGTAAGTCTTTATTTGGCCTGCTTTGGGTTCATTTATTCAGTTTTACACAAAAGTCTGGTGGTTTTAAAACGCCGGCTTTCTGATAGTGGTGAGTACTGGTAATGCATCCATTTTTGGGATTTAACAAAATGAATTCCCCACAGTTCTAGGTTGCTTTTGGCAATCAGCATTGCCATTCCCAATGGTTTCAGGCTACTGTGTGGGTAGTCCAATGGTGGTTTTAGGCAGTGCCCATCTGTGCCCATAACATCGGCAAAAATGGGTGCCAGCCTATTCTTCATGCATTTCCCTGGGCATTTTCTGGGAAGCTCTGGCCATCATGATGTTTTCAATGCCAGTAATGCACAGGTGTTTTTTTTTTTTGGTAGGGCTCGGATGCATGGGTAAAAACATCCCACATTCCCGCACCCCCAAGTGCTTCAGAATCAGGCCAAGGCTGCCACAGGTACTGTAAGAGACCAAAGGGGGGGTGGAGGATGCCCTTAAAGGATTCTGCACGATTGCATTATTGCAGTGCACATGCGAGAATAGCTGCCATCTTAGCTATTGGCAGCCATAATGTGGCACAAAGTTTAAACGTAGCGCGGCAGTCGGCACCCCAGGCCTAGGCCGCGAACATGGGCAAAGCAATAGGTTGTATCCCAGGCACTGGTGAGAAAGGCCAGAACTACACAGATCCATAAACCCTTCATTGTCCTAAAATGTTGCCAACCTTCCATAAACCCTTAATTGTCCTAAATGTTTGCAAACCTTCATGCCCTTGGAAGAATGTGCCCTGCAAGGTCATCGGAGGAGGGACCTATGCCTGTGAACTATACAATCGCTTGATAAGGCGGGCACAGGCCTCCAACCTCCATCAGTCCAATTTCTAAGTTATGGCACCCAAATGCCCCAGTTTTAGGACCCCTGAATTCCAACGTACCGGATCACCACTGACCATAAACCTGTTGGACCCCTGATCGATCAAAAGTTCAGAAAGCTGGGCATTCCTGCCTTCACTCTGGGCATTCCTGCCTTCACTCCTAAGTCATGTGATATGTGCTGCGTGGTGCAGGGAGGGGTGAAATGATAGCCCAAAAGCGAGGGTAGAAGACCTTGGAGAAGTGCCAGCCTGTCTGTGAGCGAGTGAACTGTGAGTTGGTATGACCTCGGCTTTCCCCTATCGGCCCCTGTCTGTTCTTTCCAGGTAATTGCTATTTGGTTGTCTGCTGGCCGATGGCGACTGCAACATCGCTCACGTGGAAGATGTATGGATGGATGGAGCTGGGACCAATGGCCTGCCATCCCCTATGGAGCAGGTGACCTATGTCTAGGGACTCACCAACCAGCAGCACGGGTCCCTACTGTATATGACACTGATGACGCTGTGTACATGTGTCCCTCATGCAGATTTTGTCACAAAGTTCTGTGGCAGCAGAGTCCTTTGTTGGCGCTTTTCCTTTTTCTATGGAAATAAACCTTGTTATCCTTGCAAATGGTGTATTGTGCCTTTTCCCCCCCCTACTCCCCCTAGTGGGTTGTATTTTTTTTTTCTGGTGTGAGGGTCTAGAGGCTTTCCTACATTTGGTGACTCCGAGGTGATCCCAGCGACCGCCCCCTCGGTCCCCACCCGTGACGACAGAGGCTTCCAGGTCGCTTCTCTGAAGGGGCCGCGCCCACCTACATTGACCAGTCGCAAGCATGCAAACGGCAGAGAGACATTTTTACAGAATTCTTGTCTGCTCTTTGTAGCTTGTCGAGGTTCCGACGAGAGTTCAGGCTGTTACTGGGACCCCCTGATGTTGGAGCTTAGGTGAACATACAGGCATGAGAACACCGCGAGGAATACCAACGAGGGGTATCGTGCACGGGGGAGTGAGCATGGCACGCATGGATGAAAATAAAGTGCGGTAAGGCTACGTGGCGAGATTTCATTTTTTATTATTTTTCAGATAACTAGGATTTTATGGAAGAAAAACAAGTGGTAGGGAGCCTTTCCGAGTGAGTGAAGATGATGGTGCCATGTGTTTTGTAAAAAAGAGATAAAAGGAAAAATTAGGAGATTCATATAATTAGTGGGCTCGCTGGAAGTAGTGGTTGCTGTTATAGCTTGGTATTTTAGCTTGTTATTTTAGTATATTACACAATCGTAAGAGGCGGCCCAGTTTTGAGAATTTGTGTTTAAAGCGTGTAGTGTGACAGCATTTGTGTGTAGGAAGGGAGGAGGAGGTTGCTTTGATGGCGGGTGACTGGGAGGCTGGGACGGTGGTGGACTGGTAGTGACTTTTGTGATAAAGGTGTGCACAGTGCATATTTGTAAAGGATTTTGGGTGCGCAAGTTGCGTAGATGGAAGGGGGGACACCATTGGAATACATTTATAGTGCATTGCCATTGTACAGAGACAAAATTGAGAAAAATCACAAACTATGGGTGGTAGAGACACAAGGGGGGGGGGGGGTGCTGTACTCTTGGCCAGAGCAGGGCACCCTCTATAGAGTGATATTAGACCACATGAGCATATTTCTAATTGGCAAATATAAGGGCAAACAACTTCAGAAGAGAAAGGAAATACTAGATCTTTGGAAGATAAGAATGCGGACGACCCTGATGAGGGGGGTTCAAACCACAGAGGGTGGTGCCATAGATGTAATGTCTGGTGCAACATGGCAGAACAAAGGTGTGCTCCCACATACAGGACTTTACCCACTCACCCAGTCACAAGATATACAAACCCGGCATATGTGCCTACTCCGGCTACTGCCCCACCTCCCTACGTACTAACACTGACTGCTACCCCGCCCCAGGACATTAAGGTACAGAAGGAGCTAGAACAGAAGTAGCTAGGAGGCTACGTGGTTGGAATTGGCTAGATTAAGGGCAGCACATGAAGGAGGATGGATGGATGAAGGGAAATGGGTTAGATGAACGGAGAGCAGGAGATATATTTTGTTCAGATTAGACAGTTCGGCCATAAAGGATGTGCAAATTGAGAAAGAAGGGGGTGGCGACGAGCAGGGAGCATGGGGTATGGGAATGGAAGGTGTGACAGGGGTACAGACCGAGAGTTAAGGGAAGACAAATGGGATACTGTGGATGAGTTTCAGGATGATGAAGGCAATGAGCAGACGCCAGAGATTATGGCATGGGTTGAAGCTCGGGGGGGTGGGGGGATCACGGTTAAGGAACAGGGTTGGCTGGGTGGCAGTAGCAAGGAAAAAGGGAAGTGTTGGACTTAAGGAAGGACCGTACGTATTCAGATGCCGTTTTTGGACAAAGGCTTAGGTAGGATGCACTAAGTACCCTGGGTGCAAATGGATAAGAATAATCTGATAAACTGCTCCCACCCCTTACTTCCCGGGACGGAAAATGGGTCTATGCATTTGAAAAACAGACAGCAGGGATTCCCTTGGCTGTGGGGTGGTATGACAAGTTTGCTTGTTGCAATAGTAGGGGACCGTGTGGGTTAAAGCAGGATATCCCAGAGTAAAACTAGATGATGATGCACACAATGGCGCGTCCTTTAACAATATCAGAGCACAAGTGTGCGAACCGCTGCAGCGAATGTACCCTGACGCACCCGACCTGTAGTCCATCATGCAATACACCATGTGGTACGATGAGGAACTGCGCAGTACATTAAGGTTTCAGGAGATGTAATGCAGTACTGTATTATTTCGTCATTAAAAGGGGTGGGTTTGTCCAAGTTCAGAAGGTGCTAGAAAAAATGGTGGGCCCTGAAGTGAAAGGGAGGGCTGAGATTCAAACTGTAATAATACACCATTGTAGGAGGATAAAGGAGCGGGAAAAGGAAAACTGCCCAGAGGCTGCAGGCTGAGGAAGCGAAACTAGTACAGAAGAAGCTAGCAAAACTAGCAGTTGAAGGGGCGGTATCATCAAGCGTGAAAAAACGGAGGTGTTGCCGAGCAGACCTCGCCCCCCCGGAAGTGAGAATTGCAGCGTTTGGCCAGGAGGAGGACAAGGTCTGTGGGAAGGTGGACCACAATACCCTACCAGGGGTGGCAGTGAGGAGGTCAGCAGCGAGGGAGGGATGGATTCAGAGTGGGTAGATGGGGGGGATTCAGAGGTATGGGACCTCACAGAGCAGGTATGGGTACTTCGCAAAGCTGGTATGGGTCACTCGCAATTCTGGAGCTGTGGAAAGTGGGGACATTTTGCAAGGCATTGTAGTAGTAGGTAGGGGACAGGATACAATCCAAACAGCAACTATTGTCCAAGACCCCAGTTCCAACCTCAGTTACCGACCTCGTGGCCAACCTCCATACCCTATGAAATACATTAGTCCTACACTCAACTACCAACCTCGAGAAGAAGGGATAAGGGACACCATTGTTGCCCTACTTAATCGGGGAATAATTGTACCATCTACCTCCCCATGAGACACAGCGATCTATCTGATAAAAACGGCAGAAGCGGGGACCTGGAGACTGATTCAGGATTTCCACCCTCTTAATGACATTGTAAAGGCAGAATTTCCAGTGGGCCCGAACCCTGTGACAATATTTTGTAACATCCACAAAGAGGTGACCCACTTTACTTTAGGGGATCTTAAAAATGCCTTCTTCTTTGTTCCTCTACACCCCGATTCACAGTAACACGCTGCATTTACACACAGGGGGTTGGGGCGCTTTGAACACGCAAGATTGCCTCAAGAGTACTGCAAGTCCCCCAGCATCTTCAACAGAACAGAATATTACACCGTGATTTAGGTAACCTTCATGTACCTAGTACCATCATTTGATATGTTGACAACTTACTAGTATGTAGTGTCCGAGGGTACCAGTGCAGGACTACATAACACTCCTACAACTCCTGGCCCGCAAGGGACACAAGGTTGACCATACAAAATTACAATATTGCCTCCAAGAGGTGCTCTACGTGGGCCAATTCATTTCTGTCAATTGCAAAAGAATAATTCCTGATTGCACTGCCTCTGTGCGTGCCACCGCACAGCCCACCACAGTGAAAGAGGTGCAAACATTTTTGGGGCTGTGTAATTATTGTAGGGCATGGATTCTTGTTTATGCGGCATACACGAGAACCCTCTTGCAAGGCCTCAAGGAAATTCAAAAGGGTGACCACAAAGTAGTATGGACAGAGGACATGTGTACAAATTTCAGTGACCTAAAAGAAGTTCTATCCACTGCACCAGTGTGTCATGGTGTGTGCTCCGAAACCCCTGGAACTGTCGGGCCCACCCCAGTCCCCGTCACCCAGAAGGACTTGTCAGGTCCCAAGGAAGTGCCCCAGAGCCTCATAACTCAGTCCAGGCGCCGTTGGCGCCAGGCTCATGAAATGGTCTGAACTTATTTAACTACTTAATCTGCCTAGTGAGGCTCAGCCTTCTCTATATCCAGGATGTGGCAGAGGGACTACTTTTCCTGAGAGACAGGGTGTGGTAAAGGGACTACTTTACCTGGAACTACTTGCAAGGCTATTTAGGCCACACCCTGCAGACAGAACACGCTTCGTGTTATTCTGTACTCCTGCAGCGTAACGCTCGCCGTGTCTGCTCTGTCCTCGAGTTTCTACAACCACGCCCATCAATGATTTCCATCCATTGGTGCCTGGAAGAAGAAAAGGAGAAGATCAGGTGTTACTACAGCGACAAAGGCCTTGCCTGCAATTCCGTCCATTGGTCTCGTCTCCAGCTGGTCTCCTGACCGCCGCCCCTGTTGTGAAAGGACTTCCGCGCAGGCATCCAATACTCAACCGGGATTCTGCATTCCTCCAGGTTACTTCGGAGCGGTTCTTCCATTCATCTTGGGGCCGCACCGCGCCTGCAAAAAGGGAACAGAAAACAGCAGGTTAGTCGCGCACAATACAAAACGAACAAATGTTCAGCCATCCAGCGCCACTCATCCACGCTAATACTCACCTGGAGGCAACCAGTTCAGCATCCTAGGAGAGTCAATTCTTTTTCTGGACTTCCATACGAAACCGTGTCTGCAAGAAAGACAAAACACGTTTAACCCTTGGGACAATAAGACTTTGAGCATCTATACCGAGCTGTCATTGGGATAGAGACTTACCTGATTAATCCAAGCATTCCAGAAACACAGCAACAGCCAATCTGGAACGGTGAAGTAACTGTGCCCAGAGAAAGACTGAGCCTACTTCGCCCCTGCTGAAGGTCAAGCAGGACGGAGAGCCAACCTCACCAAACTCAAAGGTGAGCAGGAGAGGAGACGGGCGTCAGGAGGTTGCAGGTAGTGGGACCAATCCAGCCCACTCATTAGCTAGCATTTTGTTTCAAGATTGCAGGCTAACGCCTCCTGGGAAGATAACAGGGGAGAGGACACCATCATACCATCAAAACTACGCCAGTACAGATCTCGGTCATACGACTACGTGCTACGCCCCCTTGGAGACCAGATGAGCGTGACAGTGATGGCAAACCCAGACTACATGCAGGAGCGCCATCTATTTTCCCACTCTGGCAACTTATGACTACGGTGTTGACGCAAAAGATCACCATGGGCCACAAGCCACTGGCTTATTACAGTGGTATCCTAGATTTAGTTATGTAGGGTCAATTTGACTGTGAGCAAGCACTTGCTGGAGCAACATTTGCCATTTAAATAGAGTTTGTCTATCTTTATCAGATGCTCCGTAACATTGTACGTTGAGCACACAGTGTTTGCCATTTTAGAATGCTCTAAATCCACACTGACCACACAGCCAGAATCCGCATACGAGGTAATTCGATCCAGTTCAAACATCCACATTGTACAATGCAAAACTGTTAACCTTGCCACTTTCCTATGAAGACTTGGCTAACGTCAATGTGTAACTTATGAGGGAGAGGAAAACGATATCCATAAGGCACATGATAGACCACTTGATGGGGGCAGGGGTCCTCTTCGTTGATGGGTCAGCAACAATTGACAGGACATGGGCTTGTGACACACTGGTGTGGCAGTGGTCCGTCTAGTGGATGGAAAATATGAGCTACTGGTGCAGAAAAGGTTACCAATAAATGTTTTGGCTCAAGCGGATGAGATTATAGCATTTATTGAAGCACTTTAAGCATCCCAAGGGTGCCACGTGACTATTTACTCCGATTCAGCATATGTCACCACCACAGTACATGCAGGTCTTGCACAGTGGAAGAGAAGAGGATGCAGAAGAGTGGGCGTAACTCTGTGAATCATGCTGCATTGTTAGACAACCTCATCCATGCACTGTCCCAGCCATCTGCAGGGGCGGTCGTAAAATGCACCGCACACACTAATAACACAGACAAGGTCTCACTTGGTAACGCCACCGTGTACGCCTCGGCAACATGGCTGCATACCTTCCAGCACCGCAAGTGTTGGAGTATCCCTTGTTAACACCTAACAAAGAACAGTTGCCTACCCCTTACAATGCCTTAAAAATAGCACAGTTGGTTGAGTTACAGGGACGGGCACCGCAAGAAGAAAAGGAAGAGAGGGTGTAAACAGTCTACATTAGGAACAATCCGGTCCGATAACGGCACACATTTCTTTAATGACCTTTTCAAAGAGATCTCAACGTTACTGGGCATCAGGCACTGGATGTGCACAATTTACCACCCCAGGCCAACAGAGTCGTAGAGAGGATCAACGGGCTGCTAAAAAGCAAGCTGTCAAAGCTGTGCACCCCGTTAAAAAATAACTACGTGCACAGTTTACCACTCTCATTCAGTTTGCGCACACAGTCCTCTAAAGACCACCATTTATCGCCCCACAAAGTGGTCACAGGGCACCACATGCACTCGCCGCTCTCTCCTGTGAGGCGAGCGTCGGACGCTCATAGAGCTGCATCTATTTTGGGGGAGTACCTGTCCTCCCTAATGAAGGCAATGAACTGTCTCCCAACAGATTGCGCCTCCCCAGACAGACAAAGGAACCACCTTTGCAACGTCACCCCCTCTGCAGCTCTTCCCTGTTGATCTAATTAATGTTAGGAACTTTATCCGCTGATGGAACCAGGCGAGGCATAACGTTCTGTTTCGGGCCATTTATGCCACTCCCCTCTTAAGGTGAAAGAGCTACATTACTGGATGCACCTCTCTGATGTCCGTAATGCAACTCTGCCCCTGCATGCACCGACTGATGAAACTGCCCCTAGCCCATAACATTGAAACCCCACCTTCAATGACAGCCCGAGCACCCGTTTTAAAAGACTAAAGAAGCGCTACTCCATACCCTTACACAACACTGCTACACCTCTCTATCTCTATCTGTATCTCCCTTATTCTCTCTCTATAAGGTGGTCTTCGCAATGGATCCAGCGAGCTCCACAGTTCCATTTATATTAGAAAAAGTAATTTGTATAATACTAGGTCCAGGTTTTCCTATTCATGTTTATGCGCAATGCATTACTTTGCTGGACTGTTCGTAATATTTATGTTTGGTCTAGGAGTATATTTGGGGTGTACCTTTTTATATGGGGAGGGTATATAAAAGAGTGGGGGTGTACAAACAAATACTACCATTAATGGGTCTATTCAGGATGCTAACTTGACCAAAAGGGGAATTCAGGATACAATAGAAGATGTGCATCATACTGAATTCTCAAATAGTTGGTGCACAAACATGAGTTCGGTGGGAAAAGGGAAGGTGAATGGAAGTTATATCTGTTAATTGATCCCACATGCGTCGGGCGCACCCAAGGTACTAATATCTCAAGGCTACCAATTCTAGAGGCTCAATGCCTAGTTCATCTGTCACTGTGTAGACTGCAAGGCACATTCCAGGCACAACGTGTGCGATTAGAGACTGTGCATCCTGACCCGTTGCAATGCACCCAAAACCCGGAAAGTATCCAGTGCTCGCAGAGGCCATACTTCCACTTACGAGGAGTCAAATACGTAGACAAGTGGCAAGGAACATCAATTAGTTGTGCAGCCAGAGGTCTAGTGGAATTCAGAGACGAAGTTGTGGCCCAAGTGACCAAAGCATGTGCACAATTCTGGAACTGACATATTTCACACCTAACATGGATAGAGGCGATTGGAAAAAGCAGTAAGAAATCCAATAGCAGGAAAATTATTAACTATGCTTTTACAATGAAGGAACTGTTTTCGTGGGGACCAACCTGCGGTGTAATAAGACATTGTTAATTCCGGATTTCAAAAAAGGCATAGCAGCAGCAATGGACTATTACTGTCCACGTTGCTCTCCCTGAAGAACACCTTGCAGTGGATTTGAAAACCTTGCCTGCCCCAACCCTAGCTCCATTTACAATAAGACCCATCAGAAATCCGTTACAATGCCCCATCTTCTGTGTCTTGCCTGAAAAAGAAAAGAACAGCAAGTTGCACAGAAAAAGATTGAATTATCTGTCTCAAGACTCCTCCAAATTGCTCAAAGAAATACGCAATGAATATAGACTGTTCAATAAAGAATAAACGTTCTTTGCACCTATACTTTTACCTGGGGTCCAAGCAGCCATGAGTGCCAAGTGGCTCCTCTAAGGAAGGCATCGTATCAACAGTAAGACAGACACAAGTGACCACAGTTCAAGGGTGTTTATTGAACTTCAGTTGGGTTTGTGTTTGAAAAATGCCTAGGTAATCCTAAATCTAAAGATGGGAGCAAGCTACGACCATTAAATAATAATAACGCAGTCCTAGTGGTGTCTTGCCAGACTAAAAGGGCCTATACTAATAAACCTTTTCTCCAATCCTTCGCTCTTAATACAAATAGTGTCTGAAACGCGGTGTGCGAGCTGTGTGTTCAGTGTGACAGTGTCAGAAGGCGGCTCTGAAGCTGTACTAGTGTGCCACACCTTTCTCATCTGTTACAGCGATTCGGAGGACAACATCACTGGAGTCCCCGGAGTCCTCTTTCGGTTTTCATCAATCCCGGACCAGCTTTTCTACAAACGCACTACGCATGCGCGGAGTGCGAGCTGTGTGTTCCGTTTTGGTTGCTGGATGCCAGGGGACCGTCGTGGAAGCTGAGTTGTCACCTTAAGAAACAATAGACAATCTGAAAAAAGAGGTAAGAAACTGTATTACGAATTTGGGCTGCTACAACGGAAACTTACAGTGCTGATGGAATTTTTAACGTTGACCTGAACATACTTTTCAGTAGCGACTTGTAAGGATTAAAGCCCCGCACTAATACATATTAGTATACAGTGGGAGCACCCATGACATTGAATCTTCATTACTTTCCCTGCTCTGGTGACTGTGGAACGAGGTTATTTGAGCCAGTAGGGTTTTCCTTTCTTTGTGTGTGAGGATACACAGTTTCTCTTGGCTGAACTTTGCTACAGAAGAACGTAGGAAGTATGACCTCCTCTCGAAACGCTTTGGTTCTCTTGACGTACCAGGTGACTGGTTTGACTCGAAATATCAAATAACGCCAACTCACTAATTGGAAGCAAAATGGGTACAAGGAATCAAGTAGCTACAAAAACGAAGACCCAAGCGAATCGAAGAGCAACTTTGCGCAGTGCAGTTGTCCGCACTAAACGTGGGTTAAGAGAGAACATGAGCACGAAGACAAACAAAGGGAAGAAAAGTCATAATTGTAGTATAAATAGTAGAAGCCAGCAATCCACTATTTCTGAGTTCTTCAACCCTGAGCATAACAAGAACACAGATAAAGGTAAACATCAAGATGCCTCGCAGAGTACATCCATGAAGTCGGAACAGTATGGATCCATAGATAATAACGGTTTGCTTTTTAAATGGTGAAGGGACTGAGAAGAGCCTCACTGGGATGTGGTCAGGCTGCACATATGCAAGAGGAATCAGATCGAGAAGATAATGTAGTTGACATAAATCTTTCAACAGGGAAGATCCACAAAATTACAGATTAATAGCGTTAATGTACACAAGTCAACACATTTTCACTAATATATTATTGCGGAAACTGACAAAATGGGCAAAAGACAATAACATACTTAGTCAATATCAAACAGGATTTAGGATGAATCCTAACGGGCTAACTAACATATCCGTGGTCCAATATCTGAAGGCATAGGTGGAAAACAGCAACATTCCATACTTGTATGTATGTTGTGTGGATTTTTCAAAGGCGTTTGATCTTGTGCCTCGTGCTACGCTGTGGTAAAAACGAACAGATTGGGGATTGGAAAGAAATCTCTTGTATTACATCAAACTTCTCTGCACGAATACATCCATGGCAATTCGCCTAAACGTGGCAGGGCACTGTATGGGATTTCAGGACACAAACACAGGTTCAAAACAGGGGTGTGTGCTTGGGCCATTATTACACAATCTCTATACTGCAGATATGGAAAACATATTTATCAATACAAATAATTTCCCACCTGGTCAACTTTGTGAAGATCCCAATGTTGGCTTATGCTGATGATATTATTATATTCGATCAAACCCAGATCTGGTTACAGAGATCATTACATTTGTTGGCAAAATATGCAGGCCAGAAGGGAATGGTGATTAACACTGATAAAACAAAAATATTGAGGTTATGTAAAAAGACTCTTGGTTAAAAAAAAAAGAATTTAATTGGCAAATTAACGATTCTCGACTAGCAAACATATTAGAATACAACTATTTGGGATTCTTCGTATCAGCAAATACTTCTGGGAAATGTTACCATGATAAAATCCATGTGTGAAAGTAGTGGTTAGCAATAAAGCACTATGTAAGTCACAGTGCTTGTAACAATATAGAGGGTCTCATAGAAATATATAGAGTTAGTATTGTACCTACAATCATGTATGGTTTGGCTGTTTTAAATCTCAGTCAGATAATCTGGCTTGAGCGCTTAGAAGGTAAAATACTTTGTTCTATTATAAATGTTACAAAATTGGTACCAGTCGAGGCGCTACGACTGGAGTACGGGTTGACTGCATTATGTACAACTTGGTTGATACACAACGTTTTTATATGAAAAAATAAAAGGCAGTACAGGAGTGTCTAACCACTGGTGCAGGCTGTTGGGGAAATCTTTAGATCACTGTAAAAACAGCTACGAAACATCACTTGGAGAATCTGCAGTATGTTTTATGGCCCTTTTGAATTTAGAGAAGGGTATATTAGCACAAGACACCAATGCTGAAAATAAAATAAAAAGGATGTTGATGCCCTGCAGGAAAAGAAGAGATACCAGGATTTAGCCCGACAGGCTTGGCAAGGACAGAAGCCTTCCCTCTATATGATAAGGTTTACATGCCTAGAACTTCAAACTATATCCGCGAATGAACATCTTGTATACAAGGGAGTTCACAGGAATGTGGTTGGATGTACCATATGAAGAAAGGTTGTGTAGATGCTGTAATGCAGCGATAGAAACCAGTCGACATATCCTGACCCAATGTAAATCTATGCAGCTTATGTATGTTAGGGGTCATGGGAAATTTTTGAGAAAGCCGGAGGACTGTGGAGGGGGATCAATTTTGGTCTGCCATATATGGGGCTACTTCGATGGTAATAACCTTGTTAGCCCATTATATATGGAAAAAGATTCAAATAGAGGATGATGTAAAAGGTATGGCATCTGTGAGAATGATATAGAAAATGTATTTTAATCTAATTATAAGAGTTATAATCAAGTGGAAATTGTATGTGTTGCATCAATTCCGTAAGATTTTTTGTTTTTTCTTTTTGATAATTTTTTTTATATGAAATGTGCTTAAAGTTTTAATGAATTAAACTAATTGCACAATAAATAAAATAAAAAAAGTGTGTGAAACAATGTTCTGCATAAGAAAAGTGTTCAGGAAATGATATGTCAGGATATTTAAGCTGTTGGCCTCCCTTGCCCACGTTTTCAGCACAGGACAAGGTGGCACACTGGAGCTTAGCACAGTCTCTGGCTTCTCTAGCACGAGGGTGCAGTTCAAAACTTTAACATTTATGGCCATCTGTGCCATTAGCCTTAAGTCTCTTCTTTCAGAGGGTCTGATGCAAAAAACTAACATTAAAGTTCCTTTCTTCTTCGGATTTCACATGTGCACAATTTTCTTAGGTGATTTACTATGCACCTCGGATGCCCCTCCATCGGGCTCAGATCCATTTTAACGTAATGTTCACAGGGATTTCACATATCCAATTTCTCAGGTGATTGACTGTTCACCCCGGATCCCCCTCTGCCAGAATCAAATCGGCTTAAACACAAAATCTTTAATCAGTCTCCCTCTGCCGGGCTAGGACCAATTTATCTACTTTAACACAAACCTGCTTCAACACAAAGCTTTCAATTGATCTCACTCTGTCGGGCTTGGACCAACCTTATCTGTTTTGCTATCAACTTTTTTTACTGTATCAACATTGAAGGCTTTCGATTGTGCACAGGATTTTGCTTGACACGTCACATGACCACTTCAATATACAATTCTTTGCTTCTCGTTTACTTTTGCCACATCTCAGCTGGATACCTTGGTGAGACCTTTGAATGAGCACACACGCAGTGCTGGACCACTCTGTCAAAGGTATTGTATCTTGGTTTCAAAGTTCACTCCTCTGCAGTTCAACTTTATTCATGTTGATTATCACACGCGTTCGTTCCAGCGCTCGCCTTACAAAGTTGCCGCTTTCAACCTTGGCTTCAACAAAGACCAGCCTTGTATCGGCCTCCCCAACTCACCGGCTGTGTTGATCTCACTGACGCTGCTTTTTTGTTGGAGCCAAGGACAGTAGCACGGCAGCTAGGGGTTCTCCCGCCTTGATTATCGACGCGGGAGGACCCGGGTACCTACTACACACAATGCAGGATTCCTCAGCCTGGTTTCTTAGCCTGTTTTCTAGGTCTTAGGCTTTCTATTCTCAAGGCTTTGTGAAAGTAACGGTTCCTTGTTGAAAAGGTCAAGGGGAATTCCCTCCTTGCGATCCCCTTCTGTTTCGCCGTCTTTCTCCTCTTGTTAAACTGTCATTTTGGAACTGCTGTCGCCTTGTGTACTTTGCCTCGCTCCAAGTGTGCTCTCGTGCTCCGCCTTTTATCCATTTGGGGAAGTGTAATGGAAGTCAGGTGTGTGTGATGGTCAGCAATTGCCTGACCATTGTATTGGGACACGTCAGGTATTCAGCTCAGGTGTTAGTCTGTTTGCTCTCATAGCGGGCTGTCTCTGAGAAAGTGTTTGTATTGTAAAAGGGGGGGGAAGGGGATGAGTTCCTATATATCCTACCTGGTAGGATGGGTTAAAGGTGTTAGGGGGAAGAGGATACCACGTCTAACCCTCTGGTGTCCCACTCCCCAAAAAAACCCCTCACCCAGGTGATCCTCCTACACTGGTCAACCCCCAGGAACTGGATCCAAAAGCGATGGCCGTATCCTGGCCACTTGGATGACAGATCCCCGGGGACTAGTGGGTGAGACACCTTCTGATTTCTCACACTCCAGATTGTGGGTGGGAGGTCGTACAATTGGCGAATGATACAGAACAAGGCCTCAATGCAATCAAGGTCGAGATGCGCACCATAAGGTTGATAACCCTTCTGAACCAATATGTGCTTGACCTGCTCATTACGATGGAAGAATGGGTTTGCCGGAAAATTGGCCATTCTTAGTGCACATTTTTGTCTCCAAACGTCACAGAGCAATGGCTCCCTGACATAAATAATAGGAGCGCTGCACACCCTTGGATCGCACATGCACACTGAAGCTTGCATACAAAAAGATGATTGGTTGGATTGACTTTTCGCTTAGGCACCATCCTGGATGGGGGCGATCGTGAAGATGCTGGTGCCCGTTATCATATTCATATTGGCCCTTTTTTGCACCTGCCAATTGGGACTTTGATGTGGTGCCAAAGCAGTAGATGGCGGTGCCATGATGATGGTTTCAAACAGGGTATCACATTCTACTCGCGTTACAAAGGATGGTGCTGTCCAAACGAACCACATATGGTGGTGATGGAGCAGCGCTTACACCATGGATATCCCCCCTGGATGGCTCCGGTTTTGGCCAGCTGATCAGCTAGGTCGTTTCCAGTTTTGTCTGGCCCCTCTATTCTGGAATGACGCTTGATCTTCTTCCAGTAGATGGTCACCCCACTAGATGTGACCAGATCATCAATATTTTGGATTAGCTTGCCATGTTTAAGCGGTTTGTTATTAGCACATAGCATGCCTCTGGTTTTCCAATTAACCAGGTACTCCACAAACCTGTTCCGGACATAATCTGAGTCGGTGATCGATGACCAGTTTGTGGAGTTGGTGTTGGATGGCAGTGAGGATGGCCTGATGAACTGCCATCAACTCTGCCATCTGACTACTCTGGGGACCGATTTTGTACCTGGCGGAGAGTTCTTGGGCATCATTCACCCAGGCATTCCCAATGCCGGCCACCAGTTCCTTTTCCCCAGTGTTGTCAACATGGTAGGAGCACCCGTCAACATAAATTGTGGGCATTCCCTCGCACTTGTCGTCTTCATAGACTGTGTGCAGGGAATTCGGGTACGCTTCCATGTTGTCCTGGATTTTAAGACTTTCGACCTCAAGACAGTTTTCTCTGTCACAATCATGCAATCAGCCAGACCTTGCGCAAGGGGATTCTTCTGGTTTTGGCCATATCTGACCTTCACAGGAAAGCCTTGCATTGACAGAATCCAGGAAGTAATTCTGGAATTTCTCACATTTCCGGGCCAGATTCTGTCACTTTCGAGGTATTGCAAAGGCTGGTGTGGAGTCTCCACTATGATGTGTTCCCCCTGGATAAACGGGTGGTAATTCTTCAGTGCCCACACCGTTGCCAGGAGTGCCTTCTCATAATCGTTACAATTTTTCCTCCACAGAGGTCTTGCTTGCATAGGAGATGACTTTATTGACCTTGTCATACTTTTGATGTAATACTGCTGTCAAGCATGTATCTAAGAACCTTGTCTCCAAGAAGAACTCCTTGTTTTTGACATGGTAAGCTAGACAAGGCACTTGTGAGAGGCTTCTTTTGAGTTACTTTAATGCCTTGGCTTTTTCTGGACCCCACTCCCACTTGAACCCCCTTCAACAGATGGATCAGGGGTCTTGTGGTCTCTGCGTAATCCTCAATTAACTTCCTACTGTAATTAGTTAGTCCAAGGAGGCTTCTTAGCTCACGCAGAGTTGTGGAGTTTTTACGTTTTAGGAGTGCTTCCACTTTCTTCTCCTGGGGACAGAGACCCTCGGGGGGGTTATTTCATGTCCCAAGAAGTTGACACGGGTTCTGCACCACTGCGCCTTTTGAAAGGACAGTTTTGCTCCGGCAACCCTGAACTGGGTCAGAACATAACAGATTTCTGCTATATGTTCCTCCACAGTTGAGCTTTTTTTATCAGGACATCATCCACATAGGCCAGGTTACCCCTTTCACCCAAGTCGGGCATGGCCTTATGTAGAAAGAGATTGAATTTGTTGCCAGAGTTTATGTATCCAAAGGGAGTTCGGGTCCACGTGTACTGCTGCCCCCAAAGGTAAAGGCCAGCTTGTATTGGTCCTCCCTACTGACAGGCACGGTCCAGTACCCATTTGTCAGGTCAGTGGCAGTGTATACCTTTGACCACTGGATCTGGGACAGCCCCTGGTCAATGTAGGGGAGAGGCCATCGGGACATGTGAACCCGTTTATTTAGCTCCGAAAGGTCTGCGTCGAGTCTCCATTGGCAATTTGGTTTTAAAATCCCCCCCAGCACCGGAAAGGTGCTGTCGACTGGAGGAATTAACCCATGGGACTCAGGTTTTTGATGATTTCTTTCAGGGACTCCATGGATGTGGGAGGCAAGCGATATTGCTTCACAAACACAGGAGTCATTCCAGGGTCCGTGGGAATTGTTGTATGGATTTCGGTGCAACCACAGTCGTACGAGTCCACAGCAAAGAGATCTTGAAAATCTAAGAACACCTGTTTCAACTTTTGCTTTTGCTCCGGATCCTCACAAGCATCAGCTAGGTTGACCCGCTCTTCAACCATTTGCCTGAAGCCTGGAAAGACTTCCGGTTTTGCTATCTCAGCGGCCTCCTCCAGCTGGGTGAAGAGGTCTCTGGTTAGAGTGTTGACTTGGACAGAGGGTTTCAGGTAGGAGAGGCAGTCATTGTGGACCTGGAATATCACCTCATCCTGCCTGATGTCACAAGTCGCCCCTTCCTCCCCGTAAGGGCAGGAAGAGTACACCAGGAAGTTGTCTCCCCTCCCCCCCCCCCCCCCTTGCCGATCCTGTCTGGTGGTAAGTCATTGTCACTGTCAAAACAGTCATTGGGGATTGCTCCTATCAGTTCATTTCCTAGATCCATAGAAAAATGTCGGTCATCAACCGCCATTCCAATAATGGTGCCTGCGCCCAGAGTGATACTCCTAGGGTGCTGTTATCCATCAATATTGGAATGGTATTGTGTTCTGTATTGACTAATGGTGTTGGGTTTAACCCCAAGCCCTGCTGTTGGAGATGGGCATTGAGGTGTACATATGCGTCAGGATTTTGCAGTTTCTGTCCTTTTTTTAATTCAAGTGGGAATAGTTGTGTCCGTCCTGGGATGGTGGTGACCTCCTCTTCAATTTGAACTTCAACTGCATACGGCAGCAATTGGGCTGACCGAAATGCTTTTTCTGAATCCTCAAGGTCCATGGGATTTCCCCATAGTCGGGACCAGGCTTTGTAATTTATCAGGTCCAGAATATGGGCAAACCGATTAAGAATGTCCCTGCCTAAATAAAATGCAGCAGGGACATCTCGCACGACCCAAAAATTGTGTTCTATGTTTTTGTTACCTATAGACATTTTGAGCATACATCTGCTAGGCAGGGGATGTTTGGATTTGCGAGTTTCCAGACCCATTTGCTACTTATTGATCAATTTAAATGTGGGAATGGCTCGATCTATTTGGAGCTGCCTGAACGTGGCTTTGCTGATGAAGCTCTTACCGTTGTTCACACACACTTGGGCAAGAACAGACTCCTTCCCTTCACTTAACTGAATAGGGATGAACAACTGTTCTCTAATTTTCTGAATGTCAGCTAAACTTTGAGCTGGTGTCTCATCAATTTTGACTATAGGATTGGGGTTTTCAGATTATGAATCAGTATAAACTTTAAAATGTATTTCCTTCCAGTGTGGAATGCCACTTAAAACTGGAAGGAAGGTTGATTTTCAGGAACAGAGAAGAGTTCCCATCACCAGTTTGTTGTCCTACAGCAATTACTGTCACGTCAGGTATTTGATTGTTCTGGAAATGAAACTCCATATGATCAGCTTTTTGTTCAACCATGTGGCATGTGCCATTTAAACTAACATGGTTGACACTTTGTTTTAATTTTATTGGCCTGTTAGTCTGTGGTACAACCTGTGCAGGATGTCATTCTCTAGTAGACCGGGTGTGCCCTCTGGAGTCACGACTATGACCGGGTGTTTCACTTTGTGTCGCCCAATTTTTATTTCCAAATCCGCTCTCCCCTCGACAGGAATTTCATTCCCATCGAAGTTCTGGAGTTGTCCAGGAAGAGGAGTGAGAGGGATCTGGTATCTCTCCTCCTCCCGCCCCCCCTTTCTGAATTTAGCTGATCATAGGCCCTTTTTGACAGAAGAGTGGCTTGGGATCCAGCGTCCACCAGTGCTGAAAATGTACATTGCCCTTGCACTTGGACCGGGGCATCAAATCTACCTTCCTTCTCCTCAAGCGGGCAAAGGTAATGTGCATTTTGGGAAAGCTGGGTGGTCAATTTCTTTATTTTGGACTCTTGACACAGTGGCATTTTGGACAGTTTTCTGTGTCATAGTCTTGGGATCTGTAATAAAAATGTGATCCTGAAATAGTGGAGATTTCCCCCGTTTCCCTTAGCTCTGTGCTGCCCCTGCTTACCCGGTGACAGTCCCTACAACCAATTTGTGGGGAGGATCCCTCCATTACTATTTCTTCTCAGGATGACAATTCTGGTGTTCAGTGATGGGTGACTCTGCATCCGTCCCCACTCCCACCCAGTCTTCATTTAGATCTCTTGGGACCCATTTTTCTTTGGGTGAAATTCCCCCCGCCCTCCCCTACCTGAAGATTGTTTTCCCAGAATCCTATAAGGATTCTTCCCCTTCAAATTGGAGGACACTAACTTCCTCCCGAAAATGGGCCTATTTGAGGTCTTTATTTCTCCTACCCACCCTCTGTTCCCTGGGTTGCAGATTTTCAGGGGCAGGAGATTTTTGTTCCGGTTCTGGGATGTCCAGGGGCTTTTCAAGGGTGAGGAAGTAAGCTTCCTGTAGGGCTTTACACCCCTCTTACCCCCGTGCCTCCTCTGGAACCGGTGAATTGTCAGGGTTCTCTCCCCGTCATTGTTCTGGGGTGCCTGACACTTGGTTTGTGGGGTTCTGAGCCGCCATGTTCATCTGAGGGTTCTGTTGAGACCTCAACATGCAACCCAGATGGGTAACATTCTGGACCTGGCGCTCCAGTCGGGACACCCGTTCCGGCTGGTACAGGGGGTCTCTGTTCATATCGTGGGGGTTCACGGGAAGGGTAACTATCCCTTCTCCCGGAGTACCCTGGATATTGTGGATTTTGGTAGCCCTCCCCCCTTGGCCGCCCCTCTCCCGGATTGGGTTGTCTGGGTTCCTGAAACCGGGGAAAGAAAGGAGGGTTGCCCTGCAGGTTGGGGTTTTGAGGGTACTAGGGAAAGAAACTTAACCCGAGATTTGGGGGATTACTGCCCTCCTGAGGAAAGTTAGGAGGGAAGTTTCCTGGGGGAGTACTTACCTGGCGGGACCATTTTACCACCCACCCCCTCCCCTTGGGCTGGAGGAGTCCATACATACGCCAAAATAAGCCATTTGCCCTTGTACCTGGGATTTATATGCTTAGAAGAATTGGGGGTCCCATTAGTGAGATTACCTCCCTGATTGCCACTTGTTTGTGATTGGCTTAAAGGCCTTCTTGGCCTGTGGTTTTGCTGGTTTGGGATTGGTGCATTTTCAGGCTCACCCATTTCTAGGTCTAAAATGGGGGCAACCTTCACCTCCGCTACCGCTACCGTAGTAGCAGCAGGGGTGTTGACTGGTTTGGGGATTTTGGTCTGATTTTTGTTTTCTGCAGGTTTCTGGACTTCATAAATGCGTGACGCCTGCTCCATGACCCAGTCCAGAGATCTTTTATCGTGGAAATCCCTCACCAGCTGGGTCATAATATACTTTGGGACCGCATGAAAGAAGGTAGTTATAAACTCCCTGCTATCCGTATGCACCCTCCTAGTGGTTTGTGCAAAGGTGCGTTTTGGCCCCTGCACAAATTCTGGTGGTGCCTGATCTTCCCCGCACTGCAAATTGTAGGCCGCTTTGCGATCCTCTTGGTGGTTTCTGTGGGTGGAAAATCGTTTCAAGATGGCCGCCCTATAGGTGGACCATCTTGAATGGTTCTGCTCCTCCAGTCCAGCAAAGAAGCTGGAGTACTCTGGAGAGAACGTCCACTTAGCATACTCTATGCAGTTCTGGTTGCCTTTAAGGTGAAAAGTGTCCATCATTTGCTCATAGAGTTCCAAATGTTCCCAGACAGAATATTTTGTGTTTGTTAAGGAGTTATGAAACTCCTAATGGCCTTAATCTGCCTAATGGGGTCTTTTGCCATAACTCTCTTTAGTTTATTTGCCTTCTTTGGCCTTGTCACCCGAGTCCACTCGCCCTAAGACTCAGAGGCGCTACTGTTGGAGGACCCTTCCTGATCCTGTAGGCGCTCCCTGATTCTTTGAGTTTGGGAGAGGTTTGCAGAATGGTGGGGCCTAGTTTCTACTCCCCTGTGGCGCACGGGAGAGTAGTCTTCTGACTCTTCCCTGCTTCCAGGGTTGGCAGGCGATACCCCCCCCCCACCCTCCCCACTGCCCTGATTGGGTGGAGGTCTTCAAAATGCTCTTTTTGGGCCTCATTGAATTCGGTTTTTCTACAAATTGAACCAACCGGTCCCTTGGAAGGTAATATTTCTGTCGATCTAATTCCCTGACTTTCCCCTCATAGGAGACTTACTTGTCAGAGACATCAGCTTTAATATTTTGGTATCTATACTGGGGCGCCCGTCCATCAATTTCTGGGGGGCACTGACCTGTCAGATACATCATACTAAACCTATTTAATTCCGCCGGCCTCGTGGTTTCTGGTCCCTGTGAACCAGTAGACAGGAAGTCAGCAGTGTTTAATGTATTAAATGGGTTTGAGTCCCTTAGCACAGAGGTCACCACACTATGATCAGGGGTGGCCCTGTCCATCTCCACCTGTTCGGGGTCCCTCCAGTTTGTATTAGATCTAGAATATTCTTTCTCCAACCTTGCTAGTTTTTCCTTCTCAGCCCCTATCTCTTGATATTAGGCAAAGATCTAAGCATTTTGCTCGACTATTAGGGTTTTACTGGCCTCTATGACCAGCACTTGAGCTGACACTTATTTGTGGAGTCCATCATTCTCCTCACAGGGGGCCTCATATCTTTGTGCTGTCTGTATAGTTTGGGCACCCTGAGCCAATTTATGTTGTAGGAGGTGAGTCTCCCTTTTCTGCACATTTAGAGCCTCTATAGCCTCTCGAGTTCCATTTGTCTCCTATATCGCATTATTTTATCACATTCTTCTTTTAGGCCATTCAGTCCCTGAAGGTCTGACTCCCTTCTCTCCAGATTGGTTTTTAAATTACACATTTCCTGGTGGAGGGCCACTTTCTCCTGATACAGAGCGCCCCTATGTTCCGCCAGGTCATCCCTTTGTTCCGCCAGGTCATCCCTTTGTTGTGTTATGGCGCCTAATTTTTGGCACTCCATCAAATT
This sequence comes from Ambystoma mexicanum, assembly GCF_040938575.1. Classification (NCBI taxonomy): domain Eukaryota; kingdom Metazoa; phylum Chordata; class Amphibia; order Caudata; family Ambystomatidae; genus Ambystoma; species Ambystoma mexicanum. Next base: position 916,771,723 of record NC_090931.1, read on the forward strand.
CTGCTTGGGAGTGGAGGTCTCTCATAATTTTATTATTTTCCTCTTCCAATTTTTTTATCTGATCTTGTAAAGGAACTATCTGCTCTCTGCAGGCTCTATTATAGTTTATTTGTTGATTTAATGTCTGTTGACTCCCTACACTCCTCTTTCAGTGCATCTAATTGGGTCTCTTGGTCTACATTATTCTGCTGTTGGAGAACCAAGTACTCTTTTAGCTTTTGAATGTAATTTCCAGATTCTGCCTCAAAATTTTGGCTCTTTTGCAATTGTTGCTCTGCTGATTTTAGTTCAGCCTGTATCTGAGCTAAAAGTTTGGATTGATTTTGCACAAGAGTTGTATTTTCCTCATGCTTTTCCCACATCACTCCCATATGAAGATACATATAGGCTGCAATTCTGACAATTTTAATCTGCTCCTCTTTAATTTACGGAGTCATGTATAACTCGCTCAAAGCTTTGTGTAATTAGGTCACCGTCCTGCCATGTATCCATGTTTATGGCAGTGCCCTGTTGCATCATTTCTTCTAGCCAGACTTTTTCATCTTGTTCTGGCCATTCCCCCCCAGACAAATAATTTGTGCAGAAGGTGCTCCCTAGCTATGTTGATCTCTACTGTGGCCATTTTGGAAAGTGTTCTTTCTTTATTAATTTATTTATAGAAGGGTAATCTGTATTCTATTGCTTTTTGTCTATTTTTAGGGTTGATTTAGCTTTAATTCTATACACAGGCATGGTACTTAGGAATTTTGTTTTGGGGAGGCGCTTCTACAGCGTAACAGTGTTCCAGCCACACAAAGTATTCCTACCTTGAAGGTTAGTCTGACCAACTCAATCCCCGACTCGAGCCCCCAATTTGTTAAGGCTTCATATCGGGCGTCACACACTGGACCCGGACACTTGGTCTGAGCCTGGGATGTGGTGCTCAATAGGAATGCTTTTTCTTTAATCTCAATGAATTCAAATTGAGCCGGTACCCGACCTGTCTCACACCCCCTTTTACAAATACCCCGGGTCACAATGGACCATGAACCAGGCCGGTTGGTGAAAATACAATATTTATTTATTTTTAGAATTCACAAAAATCACACATTTTAATATTGCGCAGCAATACAATATGGTGTAATAATGACAATGGAAATGGAAGAAATGCGCTTGGTTAACCTTCTAGTATAACATATCCCAAAGGACAATTGAATAGGAGCACTTTTTGAATTAGGATAGATAGCACCCAAGTTAAGGTTTCCCCCTGCAATGTTCCCTCAACCTACAAATAATCGAATTCTGAGTGGATAAAAAGCAGCAGCAGGTAGTCGGGGATAAGAGGCAGCAAACAGAATCAAAATCCTTCCCTCACAAAATAAGAGGCAAAAACGCTTTTGAAACCCTTTGCAAAGGCCTAAAATGACACTCTTGATTTTGTAAAATAATTTATTATATGTATGTTTAAATAAGGATATACATGTTTTATCACAGTATCAGGGATGTTATATCACTATCAACCATAAGGTAAGGTATCGCAAAAGCATCTAGTTCACAAAAGATTGAAATTGAAAACCCACTGTAGCCGAATTCATACATGGAAAAGTTGAATTTTTTCTAGTTTGCAGTTTTAAATGCCAAAACGTTTTTTTTTTAAAAAAAAAAATTTAAATGGGTGAAAAATACTGAATCGGAATGTGGTTCCTGGGGAGGGTGATGGATGCACTGCACAGGGACAATACAGAAGTGAAAGGAGGGCTATAGCTGGTGAATTGAGAGAGATTTGGAAGGTAGAATAAGGTTCGTTTTTATGAAAATAGAGCAGTGAAAAAGAGAAGATCGGTTTTAAAAATGAAAGGTAAATTTTACTTAAACTAAATTATTTAGACTATATTGTTAAAGAAAGCCATGGTACGTTAAAAGATTGATTAGCGCCGGGTTCTGATCTATGTGGGAATTAATTTAATTAGTCCATATATTACTAATGAGTTACAAGATGAAGTGAATGAAAGATTTGCTCTAACACTAGAAAAAAAACAGGAGCAAGGTGTACAGAGAATTGGAACAGTCTATACAAGTAATCAGGGTATGGATAGGATGGCTTATAGAGTGGCACAATGACAGAAGTCAAGATGGGGTAGACTGTGGGTTATGGGATGGGGGAAACTCACAGTCTGCTCTTAAATTTGGGATTGGGAACAGTCAACCGGGTTCTGGATATCAGAGCTCCGGTCACCAGGTAGCGGCGGACTCTCCTAGCAGAACAACAGCTGGGCCTGTCTGGTCACCGGATAATCAGGACAGCTGGATGGCAGGGTTGCAGCGGGCAAAAAGCCGTTCTGGTTTCAGGATCTTTCCCAAAAGAACACCACAGCGCTTCCCTTTTGGTTATTGGGATTTTTTTGTGGGATTTTGGGATTGAGGCCTTGCTGGGATGGTCAGCAATGCTTGGCCTTGCTGGGATAGGATCAGCTATACTTTGGCCTTGCAGTGGAATCTGGAATCAGCTATGCTTTGGCTTTGCAGTGGAATCTGGCAAGATGAATGTTGAAGATCAGGAACGGAGGCGCAGGAAATTCAGGAAGGATACTGTCCAGAGTTCTGTCAGCCACCCTTTTTATAGAGCATGATGACATCATAGAAGTATATGGTAGGACAGGCCTAGCTAAGCACACCTCTAAACAACTGTATTGGTTAGGGGTGATAGGTACCGCCTTCCTCTCAGCCGGTTGGGTTTCAAGGGCATGATGTCAGATTTATGATGTGAGTTTTACAATGTCCAGAACCTCCCACAGTTACTTTAGCTCAAATCCAGTTTTTCCATAAATGGCACACTTGGAGCATCTTAACAAATTACATAAATAGGTTACATATTTTCTGCAGAACATGCCAGTCCCAATCTACAATTTGTAAGACATTGTTTCGCCCTTCTAATAATTTTGAGTCATTTTTATTAAATATTCGGCATAACATTCTGTAACTTTACACGTGTGTATTGATTATCATCAGGCATGTCAGTATTGAATTTTACATTGGCATCATGTACACTTTCCTCGGAATACCCAATTCTCTGCCATTACTGTTCCCAAGGTGGCAGTGAAGGCTACAGTCTTAAATTAAAATCCACAGAATTACATTCCTGCAAAATTCTGTTAAAAAATAACCGTCTTAAGTTTCTTAAAATAGTCTTTTGAAACAAATGGGCATCCTTTGTCCTTCACTGGGACCATTTATTTCTCTTCAGCTACCACCAACTGTCAATTCAGCTCAGTGTGGGGAGGGGGTTTCCCAGTTTGATTGAATGTTTATGGCCCCCTCTACTTCAGTTTGCTGTCCCAGAAGTTCTGCTGTCCCAGAAGTTCCATTGTAAGAGGCCTTAGCCCAGACAAAAGTCTGCCAAGGTAGCAATTATCACTTGTGTGTTCTAGCATCTACTATGAGGGGCTTTCTGTTGCTGGCAAACCCCAAGCAGAAAACTGTTGGGGGCTGATTTCCCCCATGTGGCCAATGCAATTTAATTCCTTATTTTATTTATTTTTGTTATAAATCAGAATAAAGCCTGTTGAATAAGATCTCCCATATTTGTTTCACAGCACAAAACCTTCACATTGCTAGATAAGGGCAGGGCCGTATCCAACATACACTTTTAAACAAGTATTTTTCTTTATTTACAAAAGTACATTTAAACGTGGTGACTGCTGACATTTTCCTTGCAAATTCAATTCCCACATTGTTTTGGGGACAGAGTTAGTTTCTTGTATACAGCACTTTGTTTAAATATAGATGCACTGAAATTGACATAGGTCCAGAGAGCCAGGGCCTTTTTGACGCATTGATCTTTGATATTTTGTAGCCCCAAAAGTAAAGCGTTTCCCATGTAGCTGAAGGAAAGCTTCTTTTGATTTCTTCAAATCTGGACAACAACATGTCATTCAGGGATACTGTTCTTGTTTGCTGAAGCACAATGTGAATGTGGATAAGCATGGCAGGGACTCGCTAATAAAAGTATTGTGATGAGGAACAGAGGAAAGAGTATCAGAGCTGCATCATTTTTTAAAAGTAAATATTTCCCTTTTTCAATGGGAACCATGGGCTTGCAGCAAAGCAGCGCTGCTTTTTTCACTCCCCTTCTTTTGTACATGTAAGAACACACTGGCAGGCTTTCTCAGTGTGCCCCCTTGTTCCATCCTGCACACTATGTGCTTGGCAAGATGGTGCAGCCATCTTTTTGTAGTTGCAAAATGCAGTTTTGCCGTGAGGCAGTGGTGCTCCCAGGAGCCAGCACAGCCATTTTGCTGCTTCTGCTGAAGTGCAGCGTGGTTATGGATAGGAGTACAGCTGAGTGGGTAAATATATCCTACAATTTCCAACCCCCAGTTTTTAAGGAATTCGGGTCAAATCTTACCTTTCTTTGCTGTACGGTGCTTGATTTGGTTTTTTAATTACTTTGGAGATTGAATAATTTGCGAATTAAGATCTCCACCCAGAATCATTAGCGCGCCCCCATACAACATTTTTACTTTTTCAAGCAAGATTGCCAAGTCCTAAAGAAATACTCGTAACGTTGAGACCGCGGGGTTCCAATATATAATAAAAAATATCACCTCCAAGAAACAGTCTTGCTGTCTTAGCTGAGATTTACATGCCTGGATACCAAGGTTGACATTTGCTATCGGAGTGAGATCTTTAAACATACAGTTTTTAAAGGCCATTAGGAGACCACCACTTGGTCTGCCTTTTGGCTTTTTGCTGAGCTAGTTGGCAAAAGATTGTATATCCTTCCACAGCGATTGCACTAACTAGCCAGGTTTCTTGTAATAACAGAACAGCCCCTTTTCTAAAGAGCTGTTCTTTCATGTTCTTGGAGGTGAAAGTATTTGGGCCCCACGTATTCCAACAGATTACATTTAGCACTGAACAGTTAAAGAGGCTTCGAATGGATTGTGTCCTCCCACGTATTCCTCATCTTAGATATCTTGTCTCCCAGCTTTGCTGGTTCGGAAAAAAAATGTCACCAGAGAGCGCTGTGTTCGAGGCCACAGAGTCGTAGTCCCTCAAGGGCCGCCATCGAGCGGCAACGTCATCCGCTGTATAAAGGGCTTGATCTGTGCCCATTACCTCAGTTTTGTTTTTCCGAGCAACTGCTTCGTCACGAAACGGCGCATCAGGTTTTTTCTCGACAATGTCCTCATCATCTACTCCCGCCACACCCAAGACAGGGTTAAAAAAAAGTGAGAAGTGTGGTAGGAAAATGTCAATGACCGACCCCCATCGGAATTGCCTCTGGTGTCTCAGCCCAGACCATCGGGTTAACGAGTGCGGTTCCTGTCCGGCCATGTCCACCAAGGCTCTTAGGGAAAGGAGAGGTAAGTTGGCGGTGGGGGAGGAAACTTACAAGTCTTCTAAAAGACACAAAGATTCGGGAGAATTGAGTAAGAAATCTCGACATGGGTCGAGGCGGTCGAGATCGAAGAGTCGCTTGAGGAAATCCTCCTCATCTAAGAAGTCAAAAAAGCGACGTCACAGGTCTTCTTCCTCCTCTGAGAGGAGAGTGACTTATCCACCTAAGCACGATTCCCCTGAAAAATGGGAGGACTTTAAGGCTGTGATGCTTAAAATATTCGAGAAAGCGGGCCAGACCCCTCCGAAGATGCCGCGTGGAGATCATGCACCTGCCCACTCTAAAAGTGACAGAGGGAGATCAGACTAAACACGCGAGAGCCGAAAAAGAGTCGAGAGTGTCACCAGGGGAAAGTTCGCTGACCCCTCGTACTAAGGCAAAACCTCTGGTGCATAAATATGTGGTAGCGGAATCGACATCGGCGTCGAAACTTGACTCGACAGTCGACGTTTACAGCGTTGAAACCGCCGACGAAAGTGCCGTCAACACCCTTGACTGTATCAAAGCCTTCTTCGACAGTATCGAAGCCTCCTTCGAAAACCTTGAAGCCAGCGTATTCTTTATCAACGCCTTTGACGACTTTATCAAGGCATTCTTTAATCCGACACCCAAGTCGATACCACCCCTTTACCTGAAAGTTTTCCATTCTCATCCCAGACAGGAATTTTTCAGATCCATGTCATCCATCTTTGAAGAACAATCCTTTGAAGAGGATGTTACTTCAGCTGGAGTTAGGTTTGGAGCCAGAGAGGTCCCTGAAGAGCTAGTGGACCTGAATACCAAGATAACAGATATCTATGACTGTCTACAAAATTCCAGTGGCCTAGACACTTCCCCTGAAGTGGAATTTGAGAGACCAGACCCTACAGATCATGCAGATCCTAGATATAGAAATCTCATGGGAAGGGTCATTGATTTCATGGGTTGGAAGGCAGCTTCCCCAAATTTCGACCAGGATGATATGACGGACATCCTGGGTGAGGGTCCTCTAAAAGATCCTATCCTTCCTTTCCATAAGGCACTACAAAAAAGGGTGATGGTAAATTGAAATACTCCTGATTTGGTTTCAGCAGTAAATGAAAAATGTGTAGCAAAATACAAGCCATCTTTACCAGATCCGGAATACCTATCTAAACATCCTTCCACTGAAAGTCTAGTGGTACAAGCGGCAACCTCCACTAGGCAATCAGCTTACCTCTCAATACCACCAGACAGGGATGATAAAAAAGTTGATGCTTGGGTCTGGAAGGTTTTTTCTTCGGGCAGCATGACCCTTAAATCGACTAATGTAACTTGCACTTTAGCAAGAGTTGCATACGCTTTTTGGGACTGTATGACATTAGCGGCTGAACACATCCGAGAAGGTGAGGAACGGGATGGTTTCCTGGCGATGGTAAAAGATGGGAAAGAGGCTATGGAGTAATCCCTTCAGTCAGGACTGGACACTGCTGATGGTGTAAGCAGGTCCATGGCATCTAGCACGGTCCTACGCAGATTTGCATGGTTGAGGAAATCTGGCTTTGCACCTGATGTACAGTCTAGATTACTCGCAACCTCTCACCTTTTATCACAAAATTAATAAATGCATCCTTCATCTCAGGCATGATACCCAGCAATCTGAAACAGTGGTGGGTCCTCCCACTCCTTAAAAAAAACAAAACCTAGACCCGTCCATTCCCACAAACTACCGTCCTATCACCACAGTGCCATTCCTGCTTAAAATCCTCGACAAAATGGCATACCTTCAAATTCAACATCATCTAGAACACAATCACCTCCTGGGAATCCGGCAGTCAGGTTTCAGACCTCAACATGGTACCGAAACCGCTCTGGTCGACCTCAAGACACATATAGATGAGTTGAGAGACGAGGGCAAGACAACACTCCTGTTGCTCCTTGATCTCTCAGCAGCATTTGACTTAGTCGACTATGGGATCTTGTGCAACCACCTTGAATCAGCCGCGCACTTCTCCCAGGAAGCAATTGACTGGATACAGTCCTTCCTCAGTAATAGAACTATGCGAGTCTTCTCTCCCCTTGCAGCCGCTGACCCTATGCCCATCACCTGCGGCGTACCTCAAGGCTCATGCGTCTCTCCTACCCTGTACAACATCTTTACAAAGCCCCTTTTTGATGATCTCGACGGTCTGGGTATCACCCATACGAACTACGCGGATGACACCCAGATCCTCATCCCGTTGATGGGAGATTATGACAAGGATTTGGCCTTTGTTAACAGAGTGTACCTCATCCTCCAGGCATGGATGGCCTCACATGGACTATGCCTGAATGCTGACAAAACAGAACTCCTCATTCTCGGCACCACAGCTAATATCAACAAACTTGATCAAAACTACTAATCTTTCGAAATTGACAACATCATCAATGTGGCCAAGGAGGTAAAAACCTTAGGTTTCTACCTAGATTCCACACTATCATTCAAAAAACAGGTAAACGCGATGGTCTCCGCCACCTCCTATACCTGCAAACTTATCAGAGCAGCCAAACCATTCCTATCTTCCAACAACTGTATCACTCTGGCTAGAGCTCTGATCCTATCCAAATTAGACTACTGCAACGCTCTATATGTAGGTAGCAACAAATATATCACAAATAAGATCCAAATCTTGCAAAATAACGCTCTAAGAGCAGCCCTAAGTCTCCTGAAGAAAGCCCACATTTCAGACATCAGAAGATCTGTCAACTGGCTTTCCACAAAAGATAAGACTTTCCTCAAATCTGTCTCCTTAATCCATAAATGCCTTCACGACTCGGCCCCTCAATATCTCATAACGAGATTTACCAGACAATCCTCCTACCGCCCCTCCAGAAAGGCCAATGCCAATCTACTTTTAGAACCAAGATTCAAACGCACTTTGACCGGAGGGAGCAGCTTCCCTGTCAAAACAGCTCTACGCTGGAACTCACTACCACCCTACCCTAGAGAAGACCGTCCGTATCCACAATTCAGGACAAGCCTTATTCAATGGATCAAGGATCACGATAAGTAATACACTGGCACCACTTTTGCCCAGCGAACCTGATACACAATTTTACAATTTACAGATTTGGATTGTATGTATCCACTTGTCTATTGTAACTATTACTCTTTATGCCTACTGTGATACATGCTCCCCATGTCTCTATGTGTTCGCTATTGTAACCATCAAACATGTTCTATGTAACCTAAGCTATACAATCCTCTTGTTACTCCTGCGCCTTGCTACCCTTGGGTTATGTGCGCATTACAAATAATAAAACATAAACAAACATAAACTCAAAATGCCCTTTGAGAGCTTGGAGAAGCTGCAGACCTCGAAAGCGGCAGCGAAATCACTCAGTGCCGCTATAATACAGCCTCAACAACACTCCTAAGCAGGCTCATCTTCTTGGAGGAGTCACCCCTTTTGTTTCCCTTTCCTCTTTTGGAAGAGGGAGGGGGCAGGCCGGTCAAAGAGGCCAACAGAGAAAACCCTTTCATGGTGGAAAAAGGAGAGGTGTTACATCAGCCCCAGCAGCGGCTACTACCTCCTCAGCCACTGCTGCAGCCGCTGCAAAGCCACTTTGAGGTCTTCACCGACAAGACCCCTGTGGGAGGCAGAATCACTTTGTATCTGAACGAATGGCGGGGCATCACGTCAGATGCCTGGGCGCTAGAGATAGTGACCCATGGTTACTGCCTTCCTTTTCATCAGAGACCTCACAATCATCCACTGGAAGCCAACTGTAAAAATTCCCGACCCGCTCCTTGTGCAGGAGATTTCAACCCTGCTGGAGAAAGGTGCAATAGAACATGTACCTGTAGCGGAATGGAACAAGGGTTTGTACTCCCCTTATTTTCTCATCCCCAAAAAGGACGGAGGATTGAGACCCATCTTGGACGTAAGAAATTTGAATAAATTCGTCAGGAAGGACAAGTTCAAGATGGTGACCCTTTCTCAGATCCTTCAGGCTCTTCAGCTTCAGGACTGGCTGGTTTCATTGGACCTTTATGATGCTTACTTTCATGTGCCAATCCATCTAAAGCACAGACAATATCTGAGGTTCGCAGTTGGCGGTTCTCATTATCAGTTTCGGGTTCTACCATTTGGGCTGACCTCCGCCCCGAGGGCTTTCACCACGCTGATGGCGGTAGTGGCAGCGAGTATCAGCAGAAGGGGGATTCACGTCTACTCTTATCTGGACGATTGGCTAATCAGGGCAAGTTCACCCGTACAAGCCCAGGAACAGCTGGCCATGACCTGCCACTTCTTACACAGACTGGGCTTCTCCCTCAATTACAAGAAGTCACAAATGACTCCAAGCCAAAGACTCCAATTCATCAGAGCAGTCCTGGATACTTCCTCAGGGAAAGCCTCGCCTTCCGAGGAGAGAGCTCATCACATTCTGCAGATGGTAACAAAGTTTCAAAATGCCCAACATATTCCGGCATTAAATTTTCTAAGGTTGCTAGGCCTCACGGCATCCTGCATTTTTCTGGTGCAAGAGGCCAGATTGAGGATGAGATCCCTTCAATGGGCCCGCAGGACTCCATGTTCCCAATTTTCGGGGGAGATGTCAGATCTTCTCCAAGTCCCTGCCAGAGTGGCTCAAGATCTTCTATGGTAGACTTGCAAGGAAAATATCCTCAAGGGAGAACATTTTTGGCAACCATGAGATAACGGTAGTGGCGGACGCCTCACTCACGGGGCGGGGAGCCCACACCAACGATCTGACAATCAGCGGTCGTTGGTCTCCATCGGAGTCCAAACTACACATCAACCTTTTGGAGCTGAGGGCAATCAGACTAGCGCTGAAGGCTTTTCTTCCCTCTGTACAGGTAAACAATGTCCTGATAATGACGGACAACACAGTGGCCATGTACTACATCAACAAAAGAGGAGCCATAGGATCACTCCCACTGTGCAGAGAGACAATGTAGCTCTGGTTCTGGGCAATGCAAGAAGGAATCTCTATAGGCAGTTCACCTAGCCAGAGAGCTGAACACGGCAGCGGACGGTCTGAGCAGGCAGTGCACAGGCTCCTTTGGGGAACCCCTCAAGTGCATCTGTTTGCGACCGGTGCCAACCGGAAGTGCGAACTGTACTGCTCAATGGAATTTCATTAAAGAGGAGCTCTAGGGACGCGTTTGTGGTGGACTGGGTATATCTACTCCTATGCGCGTTTCCTCTCGTCCCCGTGATTCCTCATGTAATCGGGAGGTTGAGAAAGTTCAGGAAAACCATGATCCTAATTGCCCCGGATTGGGCCAGGAGGACGTGGTACCCGGACCTTCTGGACATGTCCATCTGCCCTCCAATACGTCTTCCACAAAGAGGGGATCTTCTCTCACAAGAGGAAGGTAGGATTCTCCATCCAGAGGTCAAGACACTCAGCCATCACGCATGGTTTCTGAGAGGCTGAGATATAAGGATTGGGACCTCCCAGATGACGTAATGGAGATCTTGCTTTCGGCCAGGCGGCCAGCAACAAAATCCTTGTATCGTTGTCATTGGAACAAGTTCAGTAACTGGTGCAGGGATAAGAATGTGGATCCATTTTTATGTAATGCTCCTACAGTACTTTCTTTCCTCTTACACTTGGCCAATTTGGGGCTCCAAGTTGGCACTATAAAAGGATATTTAGCAGCGCTATCTATCTTTAAGCGTTCCTCGGAAGAGGTGTCCTAGTTTAAAATGCACTTAGTCATTCAATTCTTGAAAGGGCTGACAAATGTGTACCCTCTACCTTTTCAGGTGCCCATCTGGGATTTTAATTTAGTCTTAAAATTTCTCATGTGTGCCCCTTTCGAACCTTTACATTCTTGCCCATTAAGACTTCTCACTCTAAAAACAATTTTGTTAGTGGCTATAACATCATCCCACAGGGTAAGTGAGTTGCCGGCGCTTTCTTGTAAGCCTCCTCACATAGTTTTCCATAGAGACAAAGTTATTCTAAAAGTCAAACCATCTTTCTTGCCTAAGATAATCTCCGATTTCCATCTGTCACAGAAAATCACCTTGCCTACTTTTTACCCTCCTCCTCACGCTAGTAAGGAAGAGGAAAGATTGCACAGACTGGACCCAAAAAGGGCTCTGTTTCTACATTTCCAGATTGGCAAATCTTTGACAATGTGACCAACTATTTGTTGGGTATACTGGACACAAATTGGGCCTTGGAGTGTCTAGACAAACTCTATCCAGATGGATAATTCTAGCAATCTCGGAGTGCTATAAATTGGCTGGAAAAGAGCCTGCAGGTGGGTTAAGGGCTCATTCAACCAGGGTTATGGCAACTTCCACGGTTCTTCAGAGGGGTGTCCCGGTGCAGGATATTTGTGTTGCGGCCACCTGGTCGTCAATGCACACCATTGTGAAGCATTACTGCTTGGACTCTACTTCATATCATGGAGGACTCTTTGCAAAGCTGTCCTTCATTCAGTCCATGATTGAATTTTCTGGTACTCCCTCCAAATTCTTACTGCTTTGGGAGCCTATCTAAGATGAGGTATACATGGGAGGACACAATCCATTCGAAGAACAAGTTACTTACCAACTGTAACGTTCTTTCGATTGGATGTTCCTCCCACGTATTCCTCATCGACCCTCCCAACCTACCCCTCTGTACAGTTTGCGTCAGTTGCACTGGAACCTCCTTAAGAGCCTGAGGACTTAAAAGCCTGATCAACTGATGTGACAGTGAACACCGTAAACGCAGAACTGAGGTAACGGTGCGGATTGACCCCTTTATACAGCAGATGACGTTGACGCTTGACGGCGGCCCTCGAGGTACTACGAAACTGCAGCCTCGAACACAGCGCCCTCTGGTGAAAAAAAATTTCTGAAGCAGCAAAGCTGGGAGACAAGATATCTGAGAGGAATACATGGGAGGAACATCCAATCGAAAGAACGTTACAGTTGGAAAGTAACTTGTTCTTCTGTCCTACTCCCAGTCTTTGAAAGACTTTTGCCAATTGAACATTGGCTCTTCACCGCCTCAGTTTCGCTTTCACCTGATTTTGTCAGAATTCTGCAGTGCCTGCTGTTTCCGAGGACCTGACATAAAAGAAAGAGACAGTGTGAGAGATCACATTCCGTGTTCGTCCATTTCCCGAATTGGAGCATAGTCTACTAACCTGCAGTCTGTGACTGGCACCACTCACGCGACTCTCCACGCGGGTGCTTGCAGTCATTCCGCTCCTTAAAGGAAAAGACATTATTAGAAGAATACTCGGCTACAGTACAGATGAAATATGTATAAAGGAGTTGTTACTCATACTAATATCATGCGCCCTTGTCGTAACGTTGGAAGGTAGGATCAATCAATGCTTCTTGTACTCCAAGTCAAGTTATTGATTTTTTATTTCTACATTGATTCTTAGAAAAATGCCCTATGTGATTACACATGTTTCGACAATCTATGTCTTTTTCAAATCAGGGCTAATCTGTTTGTTTCAAAGTTCATAAGTTGAATGCTTTAGTTCAATGGTCATGGGTAAATCCCTGCTACCAACGAGCTTGTTCCATCTCTAACAGTCTGGAGGACTGTTAGATATTAGTACGAGTAACACAACTCCTTTATACATTTTTTGAACGGAGTAAGGGGGCCAGGCAAACGCCGTTGTTACCCAGGCATGCGACCGGAATTGTGAATCACAAATTATTAGCAAAAGGGCGCTGAGGTCCACTTGAACAGGTACCCACCAAAAAAGGCTCCCCACACTTTTAAGTACAGTACAGAAGAAGTTTCACCTTGACAAGTCGGAGAGGGGGACCTACGTTGCAACCGAGAGTTACCTGCTCACTTGTTGTATCCTGTGTGTCGCACCCGGTCTGGACCACACCTCTTGAGTGAAGTAACTGGAGTTGGATACATACCTGAAGACCACGACCTTCTTCGCAACCAATACAGTGAGCAGCACTTGCTACGCGCCAGCCAACCTAAGCGCTAGAGGGGTTGGAAGAAGGTGAGCGGGGGGAGGCGCAGTGAAGTACCAGCACTTAGCTTATACTTACCTTTAGGTCATCCCGACCCCCAGAACGCCACTTTCGAGAAGTCTGAAAAAAAACCCAAGTCCCACCCAAATCACACGGTCCCCTGGAATTAATTCCCAGTCGGCCATTGGGGGAAGGAGTGACTGAGGCAAGCGTCAGGGCGAAGGCATCCAGCGAAAGTGGGGGGAGGCAACGCTCCGGAACAGACAGGACCAGGCACTCCTGTAGGGCACCAGAGGTAAGCGTGACAAAACGCTAAGCCCACGTCACAAGCCCTGCCCGAGTAGCATGGAATCAGTGGTGGACCAGTTGTCGACCCTTTTGGGGGAACTGCGGGCAGAGGTGCATGTGGCCCGCTCAGACAAATGCGATCAGGAAGGAGGTTGTAGTCAATAGAGAGAACCGACGATTTGGTCAATCTGTTGTTGGTCGCTCAGGCTGGCCAGGTTCCCCTGCCGGACCCCACTGATAGAGTAGCAGTGGGGCCACCTCATATCCAGGTCACAACACCCTCCACTGTCACACTGACCCCTCCCAAGCGCTTCTTAGGCGACCCCCAGCGGTATGCAATTTTCATGACCCAGTGTAGGTTGCACTTCTTGTGTCGGCCAGGGGCTTTTCCCACGGACCAAATTAAGGTACCTTTGTCTTGTCTTATCTGGGGGGGTCACACGGCCAACTGGTCCGTGCCGCTAGTGAACCGAGATGACCCCATCTTGCATAATTTCTGCGAATTTCAGCGGGAACTGGACAAGCTGTTTGACCACAAACATCAATGGGTTGCCCTAGACGGAGAACTGTTGGCCTTACGGCAGGGGTCACAAGCCCTATTGGTATACGTCACAACATTCAATCGGCTCGTGGCGGAAACAAATTGTACAGAGGAAAAAAGAACCACCCTCTTTTATCAGGGCCTCCGAAAAGAGTTGAAAGATGTTTAGCACCAGTAGTCAATCCACCAGAGCGCTGCACAGAATATATAGACTTGGTGATACAGTTGAACCATCACTTGCAGGAGAGAAAGACGGACCGAGTCAGGGCGGAGACACGGCCCGTGTACGTGCACCCATGTGAAGTACAAGCTCGTCACCAAGAAAATGCCCCGGAACCCATGCAGCTGGGTAGTGTGAGGGGGCCGCTCTCCAAGGAAGAAAGAGAGGCGTCGCCAACAGTTGTTTCTATATTGTGGCAAAGCAGGCCACTTCCTGAAAGACTGCTCCAGCAAGCCGAGTAAACTAATCCTGGGTGCCACTGGGGAGGCAATGACCAGTTAAGAGAATCCCGTGCCACAGTCAGAAAACTCCTGGGCTCAACAAGAGTAGGGATCGGCTTGTCGAGGGGAGCAAAAGCAATCACGGTCTCGCATCTTACCTTGCCCGTTATCCTGATCAGACCAGGGCAACCTCACCAGATGTACACCTTAGAGGCCTATATTGATTGTGGCGCCATCGGCAACTAAATAGATATCGGAGTAGCTCGGAGAATCGGCCTACCAGGGCAGGAAAGGGGTAAGGTAGACAACATCGTCTCGGTGGATGGTTCCTCATTGTCATCAGGGCCCGTAACACAGTGCACAGAAGAACTGGAACTATTGTGCAAAGACGGCCCCCGAGAGCGTATGACTCTTGATCTGATTAATGCCCCACAGTTCCAACTCATACTTGGCATGCCGTGGCTTGAATGCCATAATCCTATTAACTGGAAAACGCATGCAGTGATCTTCCCGTCAGAGTGTCTGCGCACCTGTTACCCATACCTTCATCCAGTCCATAGAACCTTAAAGCTGGGGGCCGCGCCGTCACCCAGTGCAGCTGGGCAATTGCCCCCCAGGTACCAAGAATTCGAGTAAGTGATTCAGAAAGAATCCGCTAACACCCTTCCCCCGCATAGGCCCTAAGATTGCCAAATTGACTTGATACCCGGATCCCAACCACCGTGCAGTCGCATTTGCGTGCTCACCGAGAAGGAGAACCAGCACCTGCGGCAGTATCTGGACCAATACCTAGCCAACGGGTTTATCCGGCCATCCAAGTTTCCGGCCTCATCAGCTCTGTTTTTCATACCAAAGAAAGAGCGGGACCTTAGGACGTGCATCGATTACTGAGGGCTCAATTAAATCACTATGAAGAACAGATACCCCCTACCTTTAATTCCCATGCTGTTTGACCAAGTTAAGGACGCAAAAATCGACACCAAATTGGACCTACGTGGAGCATACCGCTTAGTTCGCATAAAAGAGGGGGACGAATGGAAGACGGCCTTTTGCATGTAGTATGGGCTGTTCGAATATACTGTAATGCCCTTTGGCCTGTGAAAATGCACCGGCGGCGTTCCAGTTCTTCATGACGGATGTCCTGCTGGAGCTATTGGATGTCTGCACCATGGCTTACATCGACGATAAATCAATCTATTCTGCCACCGGAGAAGAGCATGTCCATCACATAAGAGCCATCCTGGAAAAGCTCTGCCAGCACCACTTGTGCGTGAAACTGGAGAAATGTTTTTTCCATGTGACCACAGTGGAATTCCACGGCTTCATCTTAACCCCGCAAGGTATCCAAAAGGATAACAGGAAAGTGGAGGCGATTTTGAATTGGCACTCACCCACCTCGAACAAGACTGTAGAAAGCTTCTTAGGCTTTGCTAACTTTTACAGGCGATTTATACCTGGGTTCTCGGATATCTCGCACCCCATCACCTCGCTGCTTAGGAAGCACAAGATATTTAAATGGTCCCTAGCAGCGGAGCACACCTTTAAACAACTCAAGACGCAATTCACGACCGCGCCCATCTTTTAACATCCAAACCCCTAGCTGCCATTCGTGGTTGAGACGGATGCCTCTAGTGTTGCGATGGGAGAGGTATTTTCTCAAAGGGACCCGATGACCACCCACCTGCATCCTGTGGCGTTTTGGTCCAAAAGAAATTCACCAGCGGAGCTGAATTACACTATAACTGACAAGGAACTGTTAGCCATCAAAGTGGCGTTCAAGCAGTGGCTTCATCATTTAGCCGCGCCACACGCCATCATGGTTTACACCGACCATTGGAGTTTGCAGTATCCGCGAACGGCGCAAGCCCAATCTCCACGCCAACTCCGGTGGGCCCAATTCTTTTCAGAATATGACTTTGTTGTCACGTTCCGCCCGGGAGTCAAGAATGAGAAGGCGGACACACGATCTTGGATTGGATGGAGCCTAGAAGGAAGAGATGCCTATGCAATCCCAGAGCCGGTGTCCAACATCCCAGGGAGTAAGTTGCTGGGTCTGACCAGTCCTACGCTGCCTCCATTAGACCAGTTACATAGCAACATAAAGCAATCTTTACCACCGGAGCAGTGGCAAGAATGGGTCGCCCAAGATCCGCAAAGGACCATTGAAGGGGGGGGGGGCTCCCTTATTACGAAGGACGGCTGTATATCCCAGAACCGGAAATGCAAAGCGAGATTCTCTGCAACCATCATGACACACTGACAGCAGGTCACCCAGGAATCACCAAAACCCTAAGGAATATTCGACATTATTGGTGGCCTACGTGGCAAAAGGACGTGACTCACGATATCCATACCTGTGATGTATGTCCCTGCAGCATGACACCTAAAACTAAGCCATCAGGGTTACTCAACCCCTTGCCTATACCACCAGCCCCATGGCACACCATCTCCCTGGACTTCATCACAGAGTTCCCTCCGTGTAATGGGTATAATTCAATCATGGTGGTCGTGGACCTGCTAACCAAAATGGAGCACTTCGTCGCCCTAAACGGTCTACCAAACGCAGGAACCCTCGCGCACACTTTCTTAACCAACATTGTGCGAGTGCATGGATTCCCCTCAGTCATCATTTCGGATCGAGGAAGTCAATTTGTATCTAAATTCTGGAAGCATTGCTGTGACGAGGCCCTGAAAGGAACAGACAAAAAGACATTATTAGAAGACTATTCGGCTACAGTACAGAAGAAGTTTCACCTCGACAAGTCGGAGAGGGACCTACGTTGCAACTGAGACTTACCTGCTCACCTGTTGTATCCTGTGTGTCGAAGCCGGTCGGGACCACGCATCTTCAGTGAAGTAACTGGAGTCGGATATGTACCTGAAGACCACAACCTTCTTTGCAACTATGCACCAGCCAGCCAACCTAAGCGCTAGAGGGGGTGGAAGAAGGGGGGGGGGCGCAGAGAAGTACCCGCACCTACCTAATACTTACCTTTAGGTCATCCTGACCACCAGAACGTCACTTTCCAGAAGTCCCAAAACCACCCAAGTGCCTCCCAACCTCACGGTCCCCTGGAGTTAATTCCCAGTCAGCCATTGGGGGAAGGAGTGACTGGGGCAAGCGTCAGGGTGAAGGCATCCAACGAAGGGGGGGGGGCGCTCCAGAACAGACCGGACCAGGCACTCCTGTAGGGCACCAGAGGTGAGCGTGACAGGCATCCCCACCCACATCCCCCCACCTTAATAATTACCTAAACCCAACCCCATCTACATTTGTGAATGTGTTTGAAAAAAAATATAATAAATGGGCCTCGACCAAATGGGCCAGCAAGGAATTGGGAATGAACGCAATAATCTACTTTCCCCTTTCCAGACTACTGACATCTAGGTCCAGAACAAGATAGCATGGGTGCTTGCTTTTATCATCCGTAGCGGAACCCAGCGTTTTCATCCAGGGACTGGTCTCCTTGTTTTTTTTATTCGATCACAGCTCAGGATACATTGTCATGTGAGTTGCCAGATTGTAATATTTGTTTGATCTGCTTAAAATGTTCTTGGTGCCCATGTCTCCTTGATATGTAGACTGGCATGTGCCTGCTTACTGTGCATTCTCATAAGGAACATGCATGTTCTAACTGTGGTGCACGACAGTGCTTGCATTACTATGGACATGTGGGACTACCAGCAGCGCACCCTACCCCACCTACTATCTTTGGTAGTCCCTTATGTATACTGTCTCTGTCCACCGTTCCCTCATGCCTTCCTCCCTAGCATCACTTCACGCGTGTATTTATTTATAGCATTTGTACTTGCACCGTGATGTGGATGGTTTTCCCTGCAATATTCTCTCCCTGTGCTGAACTGATCAGTAATTCCAATGTTTCCAGTTACTCTGTGGTTAGAGAATTTGTTTGCAAGATTGAAAAAGAAATCCAGCCACTGCTCATTGTCTCAAAAGTGGAAGTTGGTATCTCAATCATCAAAGACCACCAGTTTTGCTCCTAGAAACATGTACAGACGCATAATAAATGACTTGTATCACCATGCCTTCTCAATTGGTAAAGAATGAGGCTGGGTTAAAGCTGCCACAGGCAGTCCAGCATAGTGTATAGTCAACAAGCAAGGATTCTTGGAAAGGAATGAGAGCATGGATGGAGGCCAGTGGAGGTCACTATTTGTTTGGTGGCAATGGGGAAAAAATTGTAAATTACCTGGCAACAGACGCCCCACCAGGACCCACTTACTTGTTGGTCCATTTGGCACCATTTTATTTAGTAGCGGATGAAATTGAAAAAGATGCTGCCAGAGCAATGGCTGCCTTTTGTTGTGCATGGATGCAACACAAGGAGGTTTCCGTCTGAACCCAACTGTTCTCTTCAATAGGGTGCAGCTATGGCACAGTTCGCACACTCCAATATGTATAGAGCAGCGTGCGGTGCAAGTACTCTTCCCCCCCCCCTCCAAGATTCATGTAATCCGATGGCAATGTCTGTCGGCATCCACAGTCCACTACTGATATTCACAATATAAAGACTGCACCGTTTGTTGCCTGCAGCCCACAGTGCTCCTCTTTCCTGCTCAGTTCCGACCATTAAAAGTAAATGTGCAGGGCACTGCGAGTTATCAGCAACCACAATTGTTGGCTGAGCTCACACTCAAGCTGTTTGGGCAGCAACCAGTGGAGTGCTGGAGCAGGCTGCACTGTAACATGGCCCCTTATGGCGTTTTCCATCAGCAACCCTGGGGGAATTTGCCTTATGGCATGCCATCCCCTCACTTTACCACAACGTTTACCACCACTCGATTGAGGCGATGGTACCAGGAGCTGAAGGGATTTGCATGTATAAAACCTTTTATTTGATTGAAATTCAGCTCTCGTAGTGCCGAGGTAACCTCTTACCCATAGTGTCGCGGGAGGATAGCTCAGCAGCAACGTGCTCGCCTTGGAAGCAAGACGACACGAAGCAACACAGGTTTGATCCCCGGATGCGCGCTTAGAAACCTCTGGGTATTTAAGCACGTTATAAATGCGCAACTAAAAAACAAACAATTCCTGTAACAGCGCCTCGATGCCTGCGGGCTGTGTGAGTGCTTAAACAGCAAATCAATAGTGCCACATCTCTTTGCTTCCCTCCTCCTTTTGGACTTTGTTCACATCTTCTTCCATTCCATCTCATTTACCTTGCTCTACTTCCTTCCTCTCTTCTCCTTCATCCCTTCTCCCCTATTTGCTTCATCATTCCCTCCTCCCCTTCTTTTTTAATTGCTCTTTTCCTCTCTTCCTCTCCTTTACTCATTCTTCCTCTTCCGTTCCTCAACCTTCACTCTCTCCAAATTGTGTACTTTCCCCCTTCGTCTTCTGCCCTTTTGTTTCGTCCTCCATTTCCCAATTCAAGGTCTTCCTGTCCCCTCCCACCATCTCAATTTCTACCCAGTTTTTTCCAGTATACATTTTGCGCTCTGTCATATGTTGTTTGCTTGTGCTTCACAAAACATGCCAAAGCATTTTGGGGACATAAGAGGGACAGGGGATGGGTGAAAGCACACCAGGAATCATGAAGGGTGAAATGAAGGAAGAATGAAGCTGCTACGATATGGCTGTTTTAGAAAATAAGTTTCTGTGGCCATGAGAAATAGATCTGATATGTTAGATACTTGTGAACTGCACTACACAAAGTCAATTGTTTCTCTGTGTGATGTTTGGTTGGAGACAAGGCAAGGATGAGACAGAGTTCACAAATCATTGAGGGGTGGAGGTTACTTTGCAGGTGCTAAAGCCAGCAAAAGGGTGAAATTGCAACAGTTTTGTTTGAAGAAGAGGGTGGCTCCCATATCTAAGACAGGATTGCATCTTTAACCCCTGTCATGTCCAAAGGACTAGGGGGACTGTGTTCCTCAGCCCGCCTCTCACCTAATACTACTTATCCAGAGACCTCTATGCCACCTGTAACATGGTCATTGCACCTTCAAACTAACTAATTCCTCTCATGAATTATACACACCACGTTCTGCTAGTGGTGCTAGTGAACGTGTAACCTGTAGGATGAAGCCCACCTCGGGAGTGTTTGGTGGGTAAAATAAAGGCATCTTTGACCCAGGGTACAACATTTTCACTGGCCACTAGCCATTGGCTGGTGATATTTGACTCTTGGTGCGTAAGATGTGGTGTGCTGTGCGTTATATAGAATTCACATGGCAAGTGACTTTTTAATGGCTAGCTAGTAGCTTGCAACTTGCATTTTTGCACCCTGTAATTGACCAATATATGGCTGCCTCCCTTATCATTTAGCTATGCTTTATTATGAAGGAAGTCTCTATGTAATAATAATACAGCTATTAGTGTTTTACTGCGTGGGGCTGAAACGAATTTCCCTGTCAATACCATAGACCCATGTGTTTGGTCTTTCGTTAGCAAGCTTGAATCTGGGATGCACAGTCTATCTGAATATTATTCAAACAGCGACCTCTGAATCCTCAGCCTTTTGTAAGATGAATTCATCCCTTTCTCATTTAAAGATTGTTCGGGCATGTGTTTTTCAGCATACTGTGATCGATCAAAACTTTCCTATGCATCTTACCTTTGTTTTCCTCACTTTTACACATGCAAAAGCAACAGGTTGGGTGCGGCCATCTTGTGCTAATCTTATCTGTTGCTGCATCACCCTAAGTTAAAGTGCCCTTGCAGCAGTAAATCATATCACCCGCCCTGGAAGCTGACCTCACTATTCCAAATGATATGATCCACCTATTTTCATGACGTTAGTGGGCAGCGTAACCAAACACGCCCAGTCATCACCCACGTAATGATGTCAGTTAACGCATAACCCGGAAGATCAACACACACATCCTCTCACAGCGCGTCCCAAATCGGATTTGCAATCAATACATTTAAAGAAAATAATCTGCAATTTCACAAGTGCTTTTATTTAACAAAGAACGCTCCAAAAACCCCATTATCATGATCCACTGATTGCGATGAACAGCCAATAGCTGTGTGTCCTTAGGTTAGATTGGCAAACATTATAATGACGCACTTGGTGTTCCTTTTGGGAGAATATGTGGTTTTGACGCATCAGCTTCTTGCTACACCGTAAACGATGACAGGTTGCTCCTTGTCCTGAAGGGCATATCGGTCCCGGTCTATCGTCCCACATGATAGTGATGCTAAACGATGCAGTTAGGCGTATCTGCTATTGTTGATTGAAGAAGCCATCCCACAGTAGCTGGAAACTATGGCATTCATAAAATGGTACAATATATCTGTGTAGATAACAGAAAAAATATATATTTCAGTATCCATTCTTTATTCAAATGTATACATTTATCCTGTAATTCTGCACCGGATTAAACCGAATAACGAACACAAACCACACACAATGAACACACACAGACAACATGTGCGACTAGTTTAGACTACGATGTGCATGAAAGGTTGGCGCTGTGAAGTCAGTATAGCTCCCAAAGGAATGGAGAAACTGATGCAGAAATGGAACAACAGACAGATGGCACTGTAACAGAACTGGGAATAATATCTATCGAAAAGCAAACCAAGTACCCTTGGAAAGGTTTCTGCCCCCGGCACATTCAATAATGCAACTTTGATGGCACACCCTGATATTCCATGGGTTGAAGTGATTTAGATATCACCAGCCTGCGTACAGGTTGTGGTTGCAGGTTGTTGATGAATAATCGTCACAATATGTTCCAACTAACAACCCATTGATATTGATATTTTATTTCTATTGCGCTCGTACACAAGTGTTTCGGAGCGCGACAAGGCAAGGGAGGGGAACAAAGGAGAACAAAACAGCGATCTTACTAGGCCCGGTGATATTGAGAATGCGCAAGTGCATGGGAATAATATAACAATGTCAGTAACCAATACCGACTAAAAAAAACCAAACCTTTACTCATTCCTACTTAAACTAAACACAAATAACAATTATTAGTGACTTCTAAAACCGCAAGTTAAGCACTTGGTTTTTTAAATATGGCGCGGTATAAATTTAATCAACGGAACAGCGGATTCTGTCCACTACGCCGACCCCATTCAAAAGAAGATGTCGGCCGGAGCTGCCTTTTTAGTAGAAGAAGCAGGGGAGGAGGTGCGGCAGCGCCGTATGGCACAGCACAACTTGTATGCCCTGGCGGCTGATCGTGCATGGGGGTGAACACTGCTGGGGGCCGCTTGGATCACCGACTGATTGGCTCTTGAAGAATGTGTGTCAGCTAGAGGCGCACGCGGCTCTCCTGCCTGACCTGTGGGGCTGGAGGATTGGTGCCTGCAATTGCCTGCTCTGAGCCGCAGCGGCTGAGCCAGAACTCTGCGACTGACTGGGCGCTTCTCCCCCGACGTGGATCAGACTACGGTTAAGAGGAGGGGCCTGGGAAAGAGCGGATGATGAAGGACCGCTCAACACTACGAGAGACCGGCGCGCCGGAGGAGGCACGGCAGGGGTCTGAGAAGGACCACTCTGTTGCGCTGCTGATCTACATAACTGGAGAATGAGATTACCCTCCCCCCGTGTGTGCCTGCTGCGCCTGCACTGGCCTCCAGGCGACAGGGGCTGGTGGCAGCCTGCCTGAAACCCCTGCTGTGGCCCTCCTTGGGTGAACATTGTATTTGCCCCCGGCTGAGACCGTGGGGCCGTGAATGGGAGCTCAAATGGCAATGATATACCTGCTGTGCTGTTGGTAGGGCACTGACCCTCGGTGCCTGTCCTAAGAATCTGACGTGGGAGTGGAAATTGGGGTGCATGATTGGGAACGCATTCTTCGGTTCCCCAAAGAAGTGTCATGGAATGCCCGTTTTAAACTGATACAGTTAAATGTACTGTGCTGCACCTATATGACACCTAGTAAAGTGGCCAAATTTGATAAAAGTAAACGGGCAACATGCTCTGGGTGTCGGGGTGGCAGAGCTGATCTGGTGCACATGTTTTGGTATTGAGCTAAAGTGCCTGATTTTTTTTGTCCCACGGTGGAACAAGTATGTAGAAAGGCTTGTCACTAGGTACTCCTGGAAACCAGTGGAATGCCTATTGGGCGCATACCCGAAAAATTGCAAGCGCAAGCACATCACCAAGTTCATGGACCTAGCGTGTATCCTTGCTAAGCGATGCATTGCCATGTCCTGGAAGTCGACTGGGGGACCGCAATATGCACGCTGGTTAAGGGACTTTGAGGCCTGGGCCGAGGCGGAGACAAGAGTGTGGGCCAAGTCGGCACAGTGCTTAGAAGTGACTGCAGGGGGAAGCTATGAATCGTGGAAGCAATTGGCGTGGGATATGTTTCACCCATCAGACACGCCGTCACAAGCTAAGGTATTACATAAATAGCGGGATGTGATATAGTTTTGGCTTTGCCGCCGGCTCCAGTATTCCCAGACTTTGTGTGATTTTGGGGCCCAACCATATATACAATTGGTGTTGTTGATTTGCACATGAGACCTGATCAAAATGGAGACAACATGAGATCTAGTTGACATGCGTGGGAAATGTTGTTTTGTTGTTTATTTGTTTTGTTTGCTTACTGTGGCGAGATGAACCCAGTAGGCGCGATGCATACTGGCACCTACTGTAATGTGATTACTGTAACATTGCTTGTTTATAAATGCCAATAAACAAATTTAAAAATAAAATTCTTTTGTTCAGGGCTGGGTGGATGGAGTTGCCTACTGCTTGATAATTATGAAGCCTGATGGTGTAAGCTATCTGCAACTTGCGGCATAGCGCCACTGTCACAACCTGTCCGTTTTGTTTAATTAGGGGAGGTTTGTTATGTGAGGCCTGAGCCGGCAAGATCGGTATATCCTGTGGCATAGCACTATTTGATGCCTATCAACTAGTTGTATGCCACAGGCTTACAAACGTGTGGCACAGGGGTTCATTCTAATGTCTGAGGCATGTGAGGGCAGGATATCATTGAGGGGAAGCTTGCTGGTCTGAGGCCTGACCCTGATAGATCTTTTACAGTGAAGAATATATTTTCTGTTTGATGCATGAAGCAGAATGAACAGGACTAGCCCTACTGAGGTTTGTGATATCTGTTCAGCAAGACACCAAATTTACAATCACCGCTAGCCATAGGCTACTGATATTTGCCTGTTGGAGCGGAAAAATGGCTTGATGGGTGTATGTGTATAATTGAGGGTGCGAATGACTTTTCTATGGCTATCTACTAGCTTGCAACTTGAATGTGGGCCCCCTGCGGAGTACGTGTGCGACTATGGTCTTGGTGGATGTGCAGTACCTTCTACTCCTGAATACTGTTTCCCCAGGGACTGCTTTGATGGCAGCATGCTCCTGTTAAAACCTCATTGCAAGCACAGAGTACTTGTGTGAGTACGGTTTGCCAGTCTGGGCCAGACTGGTGAAGCGATTAGAGTAGTGAAGAAACACTCAGCGAAATCCTTTTGGGAAGCTGGACACGTGGCTCTGTATTCCTCATCTTCAGCATTTTCACTGTATAGTCTACCTTTCATTTAGGCTACTGGAGTGCTTAGTGATATATGTCCTACATAGCAAAACTTTAGAGGTTGCACAAGACCATCCGTCAAGTAGCACTTTTACAGTGAGTCAACATGTACAGTTCTATGGTGAATAGGAGAAGGGCGACTTGAAGAGGGTAGAGGCTATAAAAATGAACAAGTCTGGGATTCAGAAGTTCTCAAGGGAAAGTCGCACCATTTCGATTTGTGCCGTGTACAGTGTAGGAAAGCTCCACTGTCTGAACCTGTATGATCTGTGTAATCTTGGATATGGCTCTGCTCTTGAAGACAGTAAACTGTGTGATCTTTATAATTGGAGAAATCTCTCTTGCCCCAAATATCTATGCAACCCGATGAATAGATCTGCTCTCTGGGACTTCACATTGTGACATCTGTGCACCCTGATAGACAGCTTGGCTATCTCATACGTTAGGTTTGTTTGTCCTTAGGGTCAACTGCCTAAGGCCTGTCCTCTAAAAGCTATCAAAGTATCGTTGCTCCGTTTGATGTCGGAAAAGCTATGCCATCTGTTGCCTGATTAACCTGGAAAATAGCTCTATTGCCTGGTGACTGAGTTTGTAAGACCTGTACAAATTGCTTAACCTCAGGGAAAACTTTGCTGTCTAACGAATAACTCAGCCACATCTACAATGACCTTAACCCTCTGTGAAGCACTTGAGAATGTTAAGGTTGCTGAAATTAGAGTTAAAAGGGATGAAATATAAAGGGCATTTAAAAAAAATGATGTATCACATTACCCAATAGCTAAGTATCTGCCATTGCAATTTTTCATTTAATGCCTTGACTTTAATATTCCGCTCTGTCGTCGTGTACTCATAATTGTATTAATTCATCTCTTTTTATGGGTGTTTTCCAGTTGTCATTTTTTCTAATTCTGTTTTCCTTTTGTCACCTTTTTTTCTTTATCCTTTTAATTGTGCCTGTTTTCTTTTTACTTACATGATTTTTCTTTTCTGACTTTATTTTGTTGTTTCCGTTTTCCTCTTTGTTACTTTTTCTCCCATGTATACGTTTTAATCTTAATTCTTGATTATAATGCCAGGGACCTTTCTTATCCGGCCCTTTTGCTCAATGTTTGTATTTTGTATTTAGTTTATTTATAAAGTGCAGCCAGGCCCGGGGGCATAAGGGCGCGTAAGGTAGAGCTGGTTACAGGGGAGCAGTTAAACAGAGTTACGTTACAGTTACAGGAAGGTTACAGTTACATAAGTGTGCAATCAAAACAATACAGTCAGCCAAGTTCCATAATAGTTACAGGTAGGAACTGGTATAATAAGCAAGTGCATACGCAGAAATATTAATTCCAAAGTGATTGGCCAATGTCCAATAGGCTAAGGTTAGGCTGTCAGGAGTCCGTGTTATGGAGCCAACACTTCGTGCTATGTTTGAACCGGTTAAATGAAGGTTCTGCACGTAGATGTGGGGGGATGGTGTTCCATAGTTTGGATGCTTGTACCGGGAAGCTAGCTCCACCCGAGTTGTGGAGTTTAAATCTCGGTATGGTCAAGGTGTTAGTTTGGGCTGCTCTAAGAGGTCTCAAGGCAGAGTGTGGTGTGAAATGGTTAGTGAGGTATGCTGGAGCAAGGTTAGCCCTAACTTTGTGTGTGAGGGCAAGCGTTTTCAGGGATATTCTATGCTTGACAGGGAGCCAGCGTAGGTTACGTCTGGTCTCAGATATGTGTGGTTTTTTGGGGATGTTAAGGGCAGCTCTGATTGCATTCGTTTGGACTACTTGTAATTTATTAATATTTTTGTGGCTGGTGCCCAAGTAGAGGGCGTTGCAGTAGTCTATTTTGGAGAGGACTAGTGCTCTCGCGAGAGTGATACAGTTGGGTGCGGAGATGAATGGTCTGCATGCAGTGATAAGCTTGCAAGTGTAAGCAGCTGATGACGCTACTGCGTTAGTTTGTTTAGAGAGGGATAAGGTAGCATCGATGTAAATACCAAGAGTTTTAGTGTTATTAGAGACTGAGATGAGATTGCCATCTATGGTAAAGGCTTTGAATGAAGGATTGAGATTTTTAAGTTTGGCATGAGTGCTCAAGATGATCAGCTCGGTTTTATCGTCATTGAGACACAAGCCATTGTGTGCCATCCATGCTTGTATAACGGAGTAGATTTCATTGAGGGTCGTTCTGTCTATTTCGTAGTCACCCGTGATAGGAAAGAGTATCTGGGTGTCGTCCGCATAGTTGGTATACGTAACACCCAGATAGTCTAGGATATCGAAGAGGGGTTTCGTGAATATATTATAAAGTGTCGGGGACACGCATGAGCCTTGCGGGACACCACAAGGTACTGGGGCCGGCTCGGCGGAATCTGTGGGAGAGAAGACCCTCATGGTTCTGTTCAGCAGGAAGGAGCTGATCCATGCCGTGGCTGCATCTGAAAAGTGGGCTGTCTCCCTGTAATGTGGATAACCAACACAGGGCTACCTGGTATATTTGATTATGCAACAAGATTGGACTCCCTTCGGTGCTGGATAATTGAGGTTTTACTTTCTTGTATAGGGATTGTTAATCTTAACTTAAACTTCTTAAAATAGTGCAGCAAGAAAAGGAGAAAAATACTACAATAAGCGTGCATTAAGGGTAAGCGCAAAGGTAGTGTTAAATTGATGGGGGGGGGGGGGAAACATGATATGTCAGTATGCTGAGGTTTTGGCTGGAAAACGGAAAATCATAAATTTGAATCCCAAAAGCATAGGGTTTCTTCATTCCAAGGTTAATAAAATGATTGTGTGAAATATATTTTGTTGTGACAGTTAGTACTTCAACCATGTACAAGGATTGTAACGGGATGATTCTGTTAATTAGGTGAATTTTATAATTCCGTTAATTCCATATTGATAGTCTTGTCTGCTCTGCACACGTTTGGGTTTTCCTTATGCACCTCTTATTGAACTCTGGTTATAGCTCAGATTTATTTTCTCTTCACTTACTTTTAGTTTACTTGAATGTACAATACTTTGTGGGCATTTTAAATGAACTGGCAATTGAGGATAAATCAGTATTTTGTTTCCTTTTTTTAACTAGTCGGCTGAGAATTCGAAAAGAAAGGATAGTCAAAGATCTCGACGGAGAAGTTCATCCTCGGATTCAAGGTATGAAAAAAGTTTTTTGCCCATTCAGTGGTGGGTAAAAATATGTATGCATTATCTAATTGCCAACCCTTTGTCTGAAACAAGCCAATATGTAGGGGAAGGGGTTCACAAATGTATGAGGTGGGCGAGGGGCAATTTCTGGCAAACTCTTTCCGTTAGGGGAGAAATCTTTAATGTCTGATCAGTTATCGGTAATGGTGGTAAAAAATCACCTTACTCGTACATCCCCAGTCCCATTGTTCATTCTGAAATCACCCAGATACGTTTTGAAAATGTCCAGATACAATAGTGTTTAATGTGTCAAATTTTCTCCCACAAGGGAAGTCTCCTTTAAGCGCACTATGTGCCACGTTTCGAACTGTCATCATGTAAGGGTTTAATATCATTGGAACTCAGCCAAGATTTTTACTGTTTGTTCTGTCATGAGTCCAAGTGGGAACACACGTAGCCGTCAAAGATTTTGTTTAACATTCTTTTATTTAAGAAAGTACAATTTCTATCTAGCTATATTTTTAGATAATTGATGAATCCCCTTCTGTTCCTCCCTTCTAATCCCTTCCCTTCGTGCCCTCCTTTCCAATGAAGGTGGAATTCAGGAAGTTTTCCAGGGCAGAAGGTTGGGTGACAGGGGACAAATTGATGAGGCGTTTCCATCATCCTGAGAACAACATTTTGGATGGATACCTCCTTGTACTTTGACCGACAACCGAACAAGGAGTAACACAAAATGGGGTTGCTTCTCCTTAACTGTCACTTTAGGATGGTCTTCTAAAGTTCTTTGGCTCTCGTTATTTTCCTTTTCCAGATCTCGTACGTTGCCGCTGTCCAGATCTGGGCAACTAACTGGGTGAAGACCACATTCGGCCATTCCCTTCCCTTGATCTGGAGGAAATTCGCCAACAAATGCAGTGGTCTGAAACAACAGGGTTTAAACAAGGGTGGTCATTTTCACAACAGGACTCTTAAAAAGGCACTTTTGCAGTAGAAAATAAAGGTGTGCTATAGTGCACCAGTTAAATATATAAAAATCAAGAGGCACTGCCACAACGCTGTCATGGGCACTCTAAACAAAGAGGGCTAAATACACTTCACAGTTCTCCTACACTAGCGCCCATAAAGGAAGTAGTAGTGCGACAAAAAAGGTAACCTTGTGCTGGTAACATTAGGGGATGACCAGTGCCTGTCTTATTAGTGAGTTGCTGTGGAAAGTCGGTGGAAAAAAGCATAACACTTGCCAAAAAGAGTCAAAAAAAGTGAAGAGAGTCCGCAGATATGCTGAGGGTCTAAAAGAATGAGGACAGAAATCGGTAAAATGTAGAAATCTTTCCAAATGTGAGGTGCTAAATCTATATTGCAAAGAGTTATTTAAGTCCTCCGTGATGAATGCATTTACTCAAGTGCTGCTCCTTTAAAGGCTATTAAGTTGTCTACATATGTAAAGCAACAGTCCTTTCCCAGAGTTGATCTAAAAAAAAGTATTACTTTTGGTAATACACATGAGGTTACTGTACAAGGAATGAATGCATGTTGCTGATTATAAATAGTCTTTGTGTTTGAAAAAGTGTTGCAAACTGTGATGTTGGACAATCCAGTAGTGGTTACAGCTATTTGTGTACCTATTTATGTACCGATTCCTTATGTGGATAATCTGAATGTATATTGATCTTATTACATGTCAATTTCCATAATGTGTTGGACAGAAGTCTAGTATTTTTTTACCATGTAACTTGTTTGCCAGTCTGTACATTCTATAACAGTTTGTCCTTTTATGAGGCAGTCTCCTCATGTTGGTGTGCGGGGCAGAACGGGAAAAATGATCGTACTGGGCAACAACAGTGGCCCACATTCCCAAACCTCACTTTGGGACACTGCCCAACTAATGGTTTGTCTACTACCAGAGAGTGCATTAGTTTGGAGGAAATGCATAGACCATGCAGCCCTTTACTTAAGATAGCTTCAGACTTCCAGCTACACTATGGAGTTGGGCAGTCAATGTAAAATTGATGTTCTTTGTCAATTACCCCCCATTGTACCCTCCCCCCAATTTAGGGTTTGGTCAACGTTCTGCCGGTGGTTTGTGTGATTGTTTTCATTGTACAGAAGGAGTGCAACAGGTACGGTCCTCAAGTACAGTGAAAAACAGGGTTTTTACAAGGTGAAACTGGGCATCTCTGTAGCCCCTTCTCACCACCTTGCCCATGTAATGAATAAAGGGTCATATTAACCCTTTACTGTATTGAACAATTTACAGTAGTGGCAGATGCCGATACTGTACATTATCACACTGGTGGATATGGACGTAACATTTTTGGAAACACAATGACTTGGCTGTTTTCCACTGGCAGAGGTGATATTTCTGAAATACTGCGGGAGGTATTCTAGAAATGGCATCTCCCTCTGCGTAAAAATTTGGATGGGGCAGATTTTCAGAAATGCCACCAGTCGAAGTGGTGACTTCTGGCAGGATTTCTTTATATATTTTTTTTAATGTTATTTATTTTAGCTTTCCTTTCATCGATCTTCCTCTCTACCTGTGGTGTTTTCCCAGGGGTCTAACCTCTCGCCCTGGCTTTTCAACCAATACCTGGCAACTTTCGCCCACTGCATTGCCACTTTCTGCTCACATTTCCAGTGCTACGCTGACGACACTCAACTCATTTTCAGGCTGCCCTCTGCCACCTCCTCTCCCTCTCTCATCTCTGATTGCCTAACTGCCATTCAAGATTGGTGTGCCGCCAATGATCGTTGTCTGAATGCCAGCAAGACGGAGATGCTCCTCATCGACACACCTTCACCATTCGTTCCCCTCACTCTCTGGCCGGCCTCCCTTGGCCCTCTTCCTACCCCCACCTGCGAGGCTAAGAACCTCGGGGTCATCTTTGACTCCACCCTCTGCTTCTCCGCCCACATCTCTGAGGTCTCTAAAAAGTCAAATTTCTGACTGCACCTCCTCAGAGGTACTCAGCCTTTCCTCTCCTTCCCCTAGAAGCTCATGGTATCCCAAGCTCTGGTTCTCTCTAGCTTGGACTATTGTAAGAGCTTCTTTCTAAATCTACCTGCCTCTACTCTCTGTCCTCTGCAACTAATCCAGAACAGGACTGCAAGACTTGTCCTTGGCCTCAAGCCCTGGGATCGTTTTTCTCCAGCTCTGAAATCTCTCCACTGGCTCCCAGTGGATGCAAGGATTAAATTCAAAACCCTCTACATTGTCCACAAGGCTTTCTGGGGCCTGGGTCCAAAATACCTTCAGCTATCCCTCTGCAGATACTTCCCCTCTCGAGCTCTTCGCTCCTCTACCTCCAACTCCCTCAAGGTCAGTCGTCTTTCAAAGAAACAAGCTGGGGTAGATCTCTGTCTTCGGCTGGGGCCTCCCGTCTGGAACAGCCTCCCTGCCACTCTACAACTTGAGGAGAACCATCTCCGGTTCCGGGAGCACCTCGAGACCTTCCTCTTTTCTTCTGCCTTCGCTCCCCCTCTCCCCTGCTGATCTGTTCTCTCTTGGCACCGTGCACCTGGCCACCCTCTGTCCTTCGGGCCCAGGTACCTGCTCACCCTGCCACCCTCCCGCACTGCCTGCGGGCCACCCCTTGCAGTGGGGTCTGTATCTGTACCCATACAGCCCCCCCTTTTTCTTCCTGCACTTATCAGACCTAGCTTGTCTGCTTCCTTAAACCTAGCACTTGCAAATTTATATGTTTCTCCTCTGCTTCGCACTTTCCACTTTTCCCCCTTCCATGCACTTTTCCCCTCCCCCCTCTCCCATGCACTTGCACGTTCCCAATGTCACTGGGCCTAGTAAGATCCCTGTTTTGTTCTCCCCTGTTCCCCTCCCTTGTCGCGCGCTGAAACACTTGTGTACGAGCGCGATAGAAATAAAATCTCAATCAATCAAAAGCTATGTAGTGCAAATCTTGTCATAAAAAAAAATCACATACAGAACTCTTCACAATATTTAGGGGAAATACAATTGAATAAAAACATTCAGGTGAGAGTGAAATCCTGCACTATAAAATCCATTATAACAGATTGAATTCCTAGAGAAACAATGAGTTTTCAGTAATTTCCTAATGTGAAGTAAAAATTCCTACCGAAAATCTGCTCTATTAGAAATGAGGAATTAAAGTAGACCACATCAAACCAAACAAGTCTGTTGGGCTGGCACTTTGGAAATCACCTTATTGCCCTCTGGGCCAGTCCATGCATGACAGTACCTAAGGAGAATATTGCTCATTGGGTAACAGCTAGCAGAGCAAACCAGATGTCTCTGCTGGTGAGAAATCTTCATTGGTGGAGACCCCAGCTTGAGTAGAGCAATGCACATTAGTATGGGGCTTTGTCACATGTAGTTGCGATGCACCTGAACCTATGACTGGCACTGCAAGATGAGTGAAGAGAGGTTGTAAAGGTGGGTTTGTTGGGTGGGTGTGGGCTATTGGGAGATTGCACTTAGATCTCAAATTGGGGGAAAAACAACTAGTAAGTGTATGCAACTTGGCTAATTTAAACTGGGAATTTCTTTGCTTCACCCAGCAACAGATGTTAACTATTTTAAATGCTGTTAAAGCATTTGGTCCTTAGTTTTAGACATTGCTGCTGCTTGCACTGTTTCCGTTGTCAATAACTTCATCAATATTACTATGTCTCTGTGTGATGGTGAATCTGGTTCTATTAATTTGAGAATGTAGTCGTAGATACTCTCACCGCCAGTATTTTCCATCTTCTTTGTTATTCCCTAAATGTCTGGCTCTTGTGGGTTCAGAAACTGAAGATGTACTAGGTGTTCTCAATTTGAAAGAATACCTTCATGATCACACTCGCAAATTTTGAATGCACATGATAAATTAGCATTCATCATTATTAAACTTTAGCAAGACTGAAAATTCTAACTTTTGTATAGGGAATATCCTTTGTCTATGAGCATGAAGTCCTGTTTTTGGTCTGTTCTGCGAAATGTAATTGGTTTCACTTGTTTTACCAATAATTTGTTTTTTTCTAAGTACTTTCAGTTTCCAGTGATTTTCCCCAGAATCTTCAACTTTAGAATAGATACAAGGTTGCTGTGTTCTTGCCAAGCCTTCAGTTTATTAATATGATATGGCTGAGATGGCATCCTTCGATCAGCCTCTGGGACTTTTTAAGTTAAGGCTCAACTCTACTTTGATGATGATATATTGGCCATGCCATCTGTCCAGTAGCTTGTGGTGTGTGGTGGTCTGCAGGACCATTACTTTGCCCCCCACTTGAAACAAGCGTAGGCTGGTGTTTTTATTGTAGGCACCACTCTCTTTGGGAGCCTTGGCCACTTGTAGAGGATCCTTCACAGCTTCTGCGCGTTCTCTATATATTCCCATTATATTTTGGATCATTGGCTGGTCGCTGGTCCGTCGGCTTTCTTTATTCCCATTATATTTTAGATCATTGGCTGGTCGCTGGTCCGTCGGCTCTCTGGACCTGCCCATTCTTTCCTCAGAATGTCCAGCACATTCCTAGGATTTATTCCATATACAAGCTTGAAGGGGCAGAATCTGGTAGAGGATGGTTTCTTTCTCATTGCAAACAGGGACAAGGGAATTGCGTCATAACAATTATTTTCATCTTCTGCAGCCAATCTTCTTGGTATGCTCTTAAGGGTTTGATTTTAAAGCATTCCACCTGCCCATCGGTGCGAGGGTGGTAGTCTGATGTTCGCAGGTCTTAATTTTGATGAGCTGTTTAATTTCCCCCATCAACCATGACATGAAGTGGTTTCTTTGGTCTGTGAGGACTTCGGTTGAGAAGCTAACTCTGGTGAAGAATGGTTTAAGCACCTTAAGGATCGCTTTGGTTGTTTTGCTATTTAGCAGAAAGGCTTCCGGATGGTATAGTCAAGGATCACCAAAATGCACTTGCTCCTGGTCCTTGAGGGTTCCAGTGGCCCCACAATGTCCAGGTCTGCCCGTTAGAACGGCACTTCGATGATGGAAAGGGGCTGAAGAGGGGCCTGTGGCATGCCATCAGGGGAGGTCTTTTGGCAGGTAGGGTATGTTGCACAGTACTGCTTGACTTTCACATTCACCCTAGGTAAAAGCAGCTAAGGAAGGTTATCTGTGTCTTCTCCAGTCCCAGGTGTCCAGCTGTCACGTTGTGAGCCAATTCCATCACTGCTTTCCAGAACTGATTCGGTACCAGGAGTGTATAATGGTTGGTGTCATTCACCCCTCTGGTTAGCATCCACTCCGTACAGGGGCTGCTTCCTTTCAAGGAAAGGGGCGGTCTTCAGAGTTTGTCTCTCCGCTTCGGAAACTAAAATTTGTGTGGGCTTGTTCCAGAAGCTGAACTGTGTTTATGGGTCAATCCGGATTTTAGTGCAATCCGCCCAGGGGTTCCTTTAGGCAATTCCACTTTCAAACCAGTCTTTAGTATTCTTGAGTAGGTCCTCATGGTGAAACTACCACCTCCTGTCTCCATAAAGATAACCTCATGTGGCCCTGGGAGTGGCTCTGGTAGGTATTTGGGACGTCCTAATCAGGCATGCTATTATCAATATCTTTCTTTGCTATGGGTGACCTCAGTATCGAAGTCTGGATGATCACAATGTCAAAGGTGGTCTCAAGAACACACCAACTCTCGAAGGCAGTTTAAAGGTTTTTATTGGTTTAGTAATTGAGGGGCTCTCTAAAGCCTTTCCCCTCTATCTCGTCTAGAGAAGGGCAATCCCTCCCTAAACCAGGCATCCCTCAATCCCATGATTGTCGCCATAGATCGGTAACCCCCTGCTATCTACAAGTGTGATGGCTTAAAGGCCAAACTCCTTCTTTATCTAATCTAGGTAGTCCCTGCTCTAGATTCCCCAATGTAATGTAAGTTATGGGTTTGTGCCTCTCAGACACTCGGGCCCCACTTGATCTGATCCTTTCATGCTCTAATACTCCTCTTCCTAGATCTATCTGTTGCTCTTCCTTGCTTCGTCACACTCTCTTCCCTCCTCCCCCTGCTAATTCCTCTTCTGCCCCGCCCGTTATCTTACTTTTGCTTACCGTCACACTCTGATCTTACTTCATGCTACTCCCTCTTCCTCTCCTCCACGCTAGCACTCCACACTACTACTCACTCATCCACCCACACTTTCTCCCATGGTCACTTTCCTTTCATTTTGCCAGTCACCTTGTCATTCAATCCCTACTTTCCCTCTATCCATCTCCCAGACCCAGTTTTCAGGCACACTTTAACAGAAGTACCACTCTCTCACCAATCAACACCTCCCCTTGCTCACTCCTTCAGCAATCCCCATGCTCATCCGCTCTGCTCTTCATGTGCCTAGTCTCTTGGGTCATTTGGGCCTCCTGATCCTCCCTTCACCTCACCCGAACAACTCACTCCTTCCTGTCCTTCCTTTTATCCTACCACTTCCATTGGCACTCTGCCAGCTCGCTGGACCAACCTCTACCTTTCCTTCCCCCAGGGGAAGTGTTACAATCAGAGAGACATTCCAAAGGAAACTTTAGCCTCGCCCCTTTTTTGTGTATCGGTCTGCCGGTCTCCAGCAATGGCGGCACCCAACAGTCAATCTTCCAGTTCATGGAAGGGCTTCCCAGCTGGTGGAGAATGCCTTCTTGATGAGGGTGTTGCTCCGCATCCACCACATAGGTGAGTGCAAAGTTCCAGAGCAAGCTAGCCGAGCTGGGCGCTCCACACCCCAATTTGCACTGGTGTGGGTTGCTTCCCCTGAGTGGGTGGATCTAGCCTAAGCACTCTGGGTCGCACAGCTATTCAGTTTTTTTTTTTGGTATTTTTATTTTGTTTACAGAAGAGACATACTGTATTGTACTTGTCATTTGTATAGCACCAATTTTACCGTTATTATATTTTGAATGCGCTGTTATTGGGAACGCCTGTGGAGGACCGAAGTCCAGAGTGTTGGAGGTCCTGGGTCACGATTATGATGCGTTTGTGTGCTTGGCTTAAAAAGGCATAGCAGGGCGGACCAGGCTCTGGTAGAAAAGCAACCCATGTAGTCAGGCATGTGGATGGGTGCCGAGAAGAATACGGGTGGCATCAGTGCTAGTGAATTGCTACATGTTCAGCATGCCTGGATTTATTGTAGGACTGAGCCGCATTCTACTGTCAAGAGGTGTTCAGGCTTGGCCAGGTGTGGGTAGGCAGAGAATGGATGTAAACAGCACGACTGAATTTTGTCGTAGTCCTTGCTGTATACTGATGTGTGTGGTTAGCCGTGCCGGCGGCTAGCGGAGTGTACATACCATTGCTGCCGATTGGCAGCGGTTTGCTGTTAGGCCGCCCGCTCAGGTAATTGTTTACTTCTGCTGGTTCTTGCAGCTGTGATGGAAATGTTAGCAGCAACAACAGTCAATGTTCCAACTAATTGCTGCAGGAGGCCAGATTCTTCTATGTGGATTGTGGTGGATGTGTTGTTGGTTCCATCTCAACCACTGGGCTTCTACTACTTTTGTTATGATTGGCCCGTTTTCTGTCCGTTTGCCTGGTGCAGTCGTTCATGAATCCTGTGACATAGCATGTGAGAGTGCTGGGAATCAGCTAGTGGTGCTTGAGGGAAGGTGGGGTCATGATAAGTGTATGAAAAAGTGTTGGGTCCGGGCCACCACAAACACAGTCTGCACTGTCAGGTGTTTGGAGCAAATTTATGGCGGAGGTCGAGGGGGCTGGTGGGGCTCCAGGTTAGGTAGCCATGGTAGAGGTTGTGGTATCAGAGTGATTTTGCCACATATTATATTGCTATACAAGCAAATAAAGCAAGCAAGCAAACAAATTAGGATCCCTGATTTGCCTGGATTGAGAATTAGGTGGTTGTTTGTCATCCAGTTGTTAGTTTCTAGGAGACAGGAGGGGAGGTCAGGGAGTGGCAAGGCTTGGATTTTGGGGTTTTTGAAAATGATCTGGGTATCGTCTCCATAGTTGTAGCAGATGGGGGCCTGGCAGAGGGCTACGGTAGAGGTTGAAAAGGAGTGTTGCGAGGCTGGCTCCTTGCAGCACCAGTTTTGTGACTGGGCGGGGGACATAGGAGAAAGGGGGGAAGTAGAACAGTTTGTGAGTGGGTGGAAAAGGAGGTGATCCAATTGAGGGCAGAGTTTTTGATGCCTAGGGTGAGGAGACTGTTCCTCAGTGTTAAGTGGGTCGATTGTATCAAAAGCCTCTGACAGATCCAGGAGGATGAGTGCGGCACACCCTTCTGAGTCAGCAGTTCTTTTTAGGTCGTCCCAGATGGAGACCAGAGCAGATTCCATTTCATAGAGGTGTCGGAACCCTGATTTGGCAGGGTCGAGGAGATTATTTTCTGTGAAGCGGACGAGATGCTTCTATGCTGGGTAGATTGGGCAGTAGTTAAATGACGAGAGACGGTCAAAGCTGTTTTTTAAATTTATTTTATATTTTTTCTTAGAACCGGTTTTACATGAGCGCTTAGGAAGGCCTTTGGGAAAATGCCTGATTTGAGCGAGTTATTAGAATGGAGCAGGCTACGCTGCCAGCACAGGTGGATGAGAGGATCTTTTTAGAAGAGAGTGAGGGCAAGGGTCTCCAGGCGAGCCCGAGGGGCGGCTAAGTGCTAGCAGGTTGCTGAAATCGGTTGGGGAAAGGGGTGCAAAATAAGAGAAAGTGGGGCGTATCTCGAGAGTAGCAGAGCGCTCTGTAGCATGTGGGTAGCAAACGTTTGGGCTGGCATCCTTTAACAGTAGCAAAGTACTGTTGGTTGTGGTCTGTGTGTCGATTGAGATTAGTCCTTGTTTCCGCTCGCTTTCCTCCTTGTCGGGCCCACTGGGCCTATAACACAACTTCTTCCTGACCACAAAAGCCTAATGGAGCTGAATGGAGATCGTCCCTCCCACCTTGGTTGGCACGAGTTCCTGATTGCGAATAACCGGTCACCACGCGGCAGCCATTGTGGGGAAGAGGGTTAGGGAGAAGTTGTGGATAGCAAGGGGAAGTTAGAAACACCGGAAAAAGGGTTAGGAAGCTTGAATGGATAGAGAAGGGGAGTACATAGCATGACATACAAACATGAACATGTATAACATGCACAATAGACCCAAGCCTTGTTCCTTCAGTTAGGCTCTTGGATTGTCTGCATGCCAAGAATATTCAGAATACCCTTTTGTTACTCAAAGGCACCTAGATCCCAAGCCACATGGTCTCCACCACTTGCCCACCTGTTTCTACCAACCACCTCCCTTCTCAACGTGAAGGCATATTGTTTCATAGCCACATAAGCAAGCACTGTGAAGCAAGCACATTTAGACGCATACAATAGTCCCTTGGGTTACAGAAGCCAACAGCACAAAGCACATGTAGCAACTGACAGCATATAAGCAGCAATGTGCGCTATGCCTAAAATAACTGATAACCATGACTCTCATTCCAGTCCTTTTTCCTACACTTCCAACACCTATAAGGGAAAATGTCTCTTGTTAGCTAGCCCAAAGACAAAATTCTCCTGGTCATAGAATTGCCACCACATGCACACAGTTTTCTTCAGTTCATAGTATTGCCACCATATGCGCATACAGATTCACATGTTTTGCAATGTACTCATCTCAAGCCTGAGGAGCCGACCCTGGTCTCCTCAGGCGTTGTAATCCGGGCAGGAAACTGGCGAACACCAACTCAGCAAGGTTCATGCAATGCGGGATGAAGGAAATGCTGCTAGTGCCGGTACCCGCTTCAGCGCAGGTCATAAACGGAGCACCAGCGACCTCACCCTTACTGCTCAGTAGTGCTCGCCATTCCTCCAGACCACCTTAATACCGGCTCTACCCTCGGTCTGTGCCTGCGTCCACTGAAAAAATCACCAGCAAGCAGCACAGGCCGAGGCCGGGTTTAAGAGCCTTCCATAATGTCTAGTGTGGGTTCCATGCCACGTGACCATTCCACATCACGTGACTGACCCAGTAAGGCCCCAAAAACTACTGTCCTCATGGGAACTGTAATTCCCCAGCGCCCAATTTTGTA
Source organism: Ambystoma mexicanum (assembly GCF_040938575.1). NCBI lineage: Eukaryota > Metazoa > Chordata > Amphibia > Caudata > Ambystomatidae > Ambystoma > Ambystoma mexicanum. The sequence continues at coordinate 916,810,864 of NC_090931.1, forward strand.
GACCCCTCTTGCGCTCGCTCGCTTTCCTCTCTCGCTCTTTGGCTAGTTTGCGCTCTTGCTCCTGTCCTGGCTTGTATGCTCTTGCTCCTGTCCTGGCTTGAATGCTCTTGCTCCTGTCCTGGCTTGAATGCTCTTGCTCCTGTCCTGGCTTGAATGCTCTTGCTCCTGTCCTGGCTTGAATGCTCTTGCTCCTGTCCTGGCTTGAATGCTCTTGCTCCTGTCCTGGCTTGAATGCTCTTGCTCCTGTCCTGGCTTGAATGCTCTTGCTCCTGTCCTGGCTTGAATGCTCTTGCTCCTGTCCTGGCTTGAATGCTCTTGCTCCTGTCCTGGCTTGTGCGTTTTCTCCTGTCCTGGCTTGTGCGTTTTCTCCTGTCCTGGCTTGTGCGTTTTCTCCTGTCCTGGCTTGTGCGTTTTCTCCTGTCCTGGCTTGTGCGTTTTCTCCTGTCCTGGCTTGTGCGTTTTCTCCTGTCCTGGCTTGTGCGTTTTCTCCTGTCCTGGCTTGTGCGTTTTCTCCTGTCCTGGCTTGTGCGTTTTCTCCTGCCCTTGCTTGCGTGCTCGTTCCTGCCCTCGCTTGTGCTCTCACTCCTGCTCTCTCTGACAGGCGCTTTCTGCTCTCTCTGACAGGCGCTTTCTGCTCTCTCTGACAGGCGCTTTCTGCTCTCTCTGACAGGCGCTTTCTGCTCTCTCTGACAGGTGCTTTCTGCTCTCTCTGACAGGCGCTTTCTGCTCTCTCTGACAGGCGCTTTCTGCTCTCTCTGACAGGCGCTTCCTGCTCTCTCTGACAGGCGCTTCCTGCTCTCTCTGACAGGCGCTGCTTCCTGCTCTCTCTGTTGCTCTTTCTTGCTCTTTCTTGCTCTTTCTTGCTCTTTCTTGCTCTTTCTTGCTCTTTCTTGCTCTTTCTTGCTCTTTCTTGCTCTTTCTTGCTCTTTCTTGCTCTTTCTTGCTCTTTCTCTCTCTTTCGCTCTTTCGCTCTTTCTCTCTCTTGCTCTTTCGCTCTTTCTCTCTCTTGCTCTTTCGCTCTTTCTCTCTCTTGCTCTTTCAGTCTATTTCTCTTTCGCTCTTTCTCTCTTTCGCTCTTTCTCTCTTTCGCTCTTTCTCTCTCGCTCTTTCTCTCTTTCGCTCTTTCTCTCTCTTTCTCTCTTTCGCTCTTTCTCTCTCTCTCTTGCTCTCTCTTTTGCTCTCTCTTTTGCTCTCTCTTTTGCGCTCTCGCTCGCTCGCTCTCTCGCTCACTCTCTCTCTGTTACTTACCGCTCCGGGTATTTGATTGGAGCGTAGTAAGTAGACCTCACGAAGGAAGGGAATACTCAGTAGGTACAATCCAGCCTCAGGTATCCAGCTCCCCTGAATTCAATGATTCAGGCTTCCTCCAAGGAGGGGCACTTTTCCACGATGTACCTCTCTGCTAATAGGATGAGGACTAGCAAAGAAGTCTATCCCATAAAAGAGCGGGGAGAAACACACACCGCCAACAACCAATGCTGCAAAGAAAAACAGTATGGTTGGGAACAATATGGTAACTTGGAAGCAAAACCAATACAATCAGATAACACTGTGAATACCTAATTACTGATTGTCGTGGTGTGGAGATATTGTGTTGAACCTACAAGAAAACCCAAAAACATAAATCTGTACTAGCTACCAGTGGGCCTCACTATGACTGTAAAACACAACACAGACCTGAGAAGTGGAATTCCTACGGAATTTTGAGGAGAAGGAGAAGCAACGGCAGTTGTAAGATAACATGAAGGTTAGTAAAGGGAGGAACTACCCGGGCGGCACGAGGGTCGCACTAGTCACGTGTTGGTGCATGTACAGGAAAGCGTCACTTTATATGCACTGTTGAGAAGGCTTGCAGAGTGAGGATAATGTAGAGTTCAAGGAATCCACACCACAATGGAAGGGAAGTCTTGGTTCAGATAATGAAGTATAGAACTATAGGCAGGAGATGTCTTTACCTGTCTTCGTAAGGAAACTGGTGGAGAACCCCTCTAAATCCCCCGATTTCCGCTAAGCACAGGGCACGGATGAATACAGCCTTGTACTGCTCTGTAGGAACGTCCGTGTAGTGAGGAACGCAGCCTGCACTGATGTCAAAGAATTAAACAAATCAAACCGAGAGCAGGCATTGGCAGTCCGGAAGCAGTCCGTAATCGCCAACTGGAATCAAGTGAAGGGACCGAAGGAGAAGGCAGTGGCAGTCCGGGAGCGGTCCGTAGTCGGCAACTGGAATCAAATGAAGGGACCGAAGGAGAAGGCAGTGGCAGTCCGGGAGCCGTCCGTAGTCAGCAACTGGAATCAAATGAAGGGACAGAAGGAGAAAGCACTGGCAGTCCGGGAGCGGTCCGTAGTCGGCAACAGGAATCAATGAATGAATGAAGGGAAAAGGCAGATATCACCAGGAACGGGATAAAACCGAAGCAGCGTAACGCCACAATTAGCAGCATCTAGTTGTTTGAGCGCTTCCGCTATATAGTGCAGGGGGGCGGGGCCTCCTTACGTGCTCTGCATGCACAGTTTGTCTCAGCTGACCTGGCGTCCTCTGCTGCACAGCCAGGTGCCATGGCAACCGATACCTGAGCCATAGCGAATTTCTGGAGCGCGCCGTCCCTCGCATATGGTTCCCAGAAAAAGCGGGTACTGTAGGCCCGTGTCGGAGGAATGTAACATCATCCGCCCCCAAAGACACCAGCAACCCCCTGGCAGAATGGAAAGCCTTCAGAAGCTCAGGACAATGCAGGTTGGCAAGGGGTTCCCAGGTACGGTCCTCAGGACCAAACTCTTTCCAGTCGATCCGGTAAAGGACAGTACCCCTGGAGACCATGCAGTCAAGGATGCGGGACACTTCATATTCCTCCTCACCATCCACTAAAACAGGAGACACACACGCTGGAAGCCGGGTGGAAGAAACAAACGGCTTAAGGTGGGAAACGTGAAAGACAGGATGAATATGCCAGGAACTGGGCAGCGACAACCTGACCGCAGCAGGATTAATGACCTTGGTGATAGAGAAAGGACCCACAAAGCGAGGCAACAGGGAACGTTTGCCGGCAATCCTCAGATTACGGGAAGAAAGCCAGACCTTCATGCCTACCTAATAGACGGGTGCCGGGGAACGATGCGCATTGGCTGATTTCAGAGCCCATTCTTGAGCCCTGATCAGATGACAATGCACATCCCGATGAACCTGGTCCAAATCATGGATGCAGTCACGTGCCGCCGGATTGGAGTCAGGTAATGCTGGATCCAATGGCAATGTCCTGGGGTGACATCCATAAAGGGCAAAGAAAGGAGAAACCCCCATAGAGGTGTGCATAGAATTATTGTAAGCGAATTCAGCCTGAGGCAACGCCTTGAACCATGATTGCTGGAACTGGAGACAGAGACAACGTAAGTATTGCTCAATAGTGGCATTGACCCTCTCGGTCTGCCCATCAGTTTGCAGATGGTAGGATGAGGAATATCTGTCATCGATGCCCAGTGAAGTCGTAAGGGCCCTCCAGAACCGTGAGGTGAACTGTGTTCCCCTATCGGAGACAATGATGGCAACCCAAAATGTCGAAACACTTTGTCCATGAATAGACCCGCCAGTTTGGGTGCAGAAGGTAATCCAGATCGAGGAACGAACACTGCATACTTAGTGAAGTAGTCCACACTACCCAAATGGTGTCGTGTCCCTGCATTTCTGGTAGGTCAACAATAAAGTCCATCGATATCATTTGTCATGGTTTATACAGAACCGGTAGAGGTTGTAATAACCCCACTGGCTTAGCTCTGGAGGTCTTGCATTGAGTACACACGGCACAAGTTGTTATGTAGTCTTTGAAATCGCGAGTCATGGAAGGCCACCAGGCCCAGCGCCGTAATGCCTCCAATGTTTTCTGGACCCCAGGGTGTGCAGCAACAAGCGAATCATGAGACCACTGGAGAGCTACGGTACGGGCTCGACCAGGCGGAATGAAGACACGCCCCTGAATGAAAGGCAAATCCTGCACCAGATCCATGTTATGTTCCGCAATCTCAACTGGATGTGCAGAGGCCCAATCTGAAATAATGGATCGCAGGGAGGGTTGGACGGAACAACCACAGACGACCCTATGAGGCAGAAGCGGTACAGGTTCGGTCTTTATAATTCGTTCACCTTCATAAGAGCGGGAGATGGCATCGGCTGCAACTTGAGTCTTAGCTGGACCATAAGTGATGGTAAACTGGTATTGAGAAAAAAACAAGTGCCAACGCGCCTTCCTGGCGGTGAGGCATTTCATAGACTTGAAGGCTAACAAACTCCTGTGATCCGAATAAATGGTTACAGGATGTCTAGCCCCTAGAAGGTGATGCCTCCACTCCAAGAAGGCATCCCTAATGGCGAGAAGTTCGCATTCTGTGATAGTGTCGTTTTTCTCATATTGTGTTAGTTTGCGAGAGAAGTAGGCTACGGGATGGATGTCACCTGAATGAGAGCACGGTTGTGACAAAACGGCCCCAATAGCATATCCCGAAGCATCCGCTTCTACAAAAAACGGGAGATCCGGATCTGGGTGTTTGAGAACAGGGGCGGTAGTGAAGGCAGATTTTAGATGATCAAACTCCTTCTGGGCCTCTGGTGACCAGTCATACGGAACTTTGACACTGGTCAAGGAGGTAAGAGGAGCTGATAGGTCTGAAAACCCGCTCACCAAGCGCCTATAGAAATTTGCAAAACCCAAGAACGACCGAAGGGCCTTGATTGACCTGGGCATTGCCCATTCTAGGATCGCTTTCACCTTGGACTGACTCATCCTGATTCCATGGTTAGTTAAGTCATACCCCAAGAACTCCACTTCAGAGGCATGAAAAATGCACTTTTCTGCTTTCACAAACAGTTTATGGTCTCGTAACCGCTGAAGCACTGTCTTGACGTGTTGGACATGTTCGGGGAGAGACTGTGAGTATATTAGGATGTCGTCCAGGTATACCACGACATATTGGTCCAAGATATCGTGAAATATATCGTTCATGAAGGCTTGAAAAGTGGCTGGGGCATTGCAGAGCCCAAAGGGCATCACCAAGTATTCGAATAGACCATATCGAGTCTGAAAAGCAGTCTCCATTCACCCCCGTCTCTCATCCTGACCAAAATATAGGCTCCTCTGAGGTCTAGTTTTGTGAAAATCTGGGACTAACCCAATTGGGCAAGGAGAACCGAGATCAGAGGAAGGGGATATTGGTTCTTTACTGTTACCGCGTTTAAAGCGTGATAATCTATACAGGGGCGCAGATCTCCTTCTTTTTTCGGGACAAAAAAGAGAGGAGAAGCCACTGGAGATTTATAAGGTTGTATAAACCCCATGGTAAGCGCCTTATCTATATAGTCTTTGAGCACAGCGTCTTCTTTGAGAGTGAGGGAATACACTCTCCCAGCTGGTATCCTTCCCCCTGGTATGAGGGCTAATGGACAATCATAGGCTTGATGTGGGGGTAGTGTTTCTGCCATTCCTTTGTCGAATACATCTGCAAACACAACATATTGGGATGGAACCACAGGAGTGGAAGAATTAGAGATGGCTCCAATATGCATAGGAGAGACCAGTGCCCTGGCCGGACTGTCATGGCTAATCCCATGCAATGAAGTGCATTGGGTGTTACAAACGTTGGATGGGAACTGGATCTGATGCCAGCACCAGTCAATAGCAGGGTTGTGGAATTGCAGCCCTGGAATACCAAGAATGACTTTATATGCGGGTGCTTTAATAGTGTCAAAGGATATTTCTTCTGTATGACCATCTTCCGTACTCATGACTAAAGGGATTGTCTGATGGGTGACCAATCCCGAGGCAAGAATGGACCCATCCACGACATTAACCGTTTCAGGATGTTTTTTGCGCAGTAAAGGTACACCTGACGCAGAGACATAACTTTGATCAATGTAATTGCCTGTTGCTCCGGAATCTATAATTGCTGTGGCCTTGAAAGACACACCATGAGCTGAAGAAAAGTCAACTGGGAGATGGAAAAACCGGACAGGATCCTGCAATGGTGAGTCCATAGTGAAACATCCCGACGTAGGGACTCCATCTACTGTCGGGATTTGGCGTTTCCCGCCTTTCGTTTGGCCTTTTTAGGACACTCCGGTAACAAATGATCCGAAGCTCCGCAGTACATACATAAATTGTGTGACCTGCGGTATTTGCGTTGGGCAGGCGTCAGAGGACCCCTAACTGCTCCTATTTGCATTGGTTCAGGGGCAGGTAGGGCTGTGGGAGTGGCTTCAGCCGCTGCCGGGGCAAGCAGAGTGTTTCTCTTCTCCCCACGTCTTTCAGCCTTACGCGCATCGATTTGGAGGACTAGATCGAGTAGTTCCCCAAATATTATGGGAACGACTGGAACAGTGGATAATATGGCCTTCAATTCGTCAGAAAGACCCTGATAAAAGACAGCCGTCTTCTTTTCTTCGGGCCAGTCGGTTTCGGCAGCCAACTGATTAAAACGGGCCAGATAAACCAGTAGAGAGTTGGTCCCCTGTTTGTGTTTCATCAACTCCAGATCAGTAGCTTGAGTGGTGTATCTAGTGTCAAACACCTTGCTCATCATAGTGAGAAGTGCATCACAATTATAAAGAACATGACTGTTAGATTCCCACAGCGGATTAGCCCATGCGGCTGCAGTACCACCCAGGTGTGACAAGACGAAAGCCGGCTTGGTGGTGGAAGAAGGAAAGGAGCCTGGGCGACATAGGAAATGCAGCTTGCATTGATTTACAAAGGTTCTGTATTGCTTGGGATCACCCAGAAATCGTTCTGGTGGGGCCAGAGGAAACTGAGTGGTGAGCACTACAGGGGCAGCTTTTTGGTTAGGAGCTGGAAACCCTGACCCTGAAGCCGAAGCTCCAGTGCCAATGGACTGTGAGGCTGGGGTTGTTTCCAGAGACTGAATAGCGTCCATATGTTGACGCAATGCCTCCTGTGCAGTGGTCAATTCTGTACGTAAATCCGTGACCATTTGCACTATTTGATTCAAGGCATCAGTGGTCTCTGTAGACATTTTATGGCTGCTAATTCTGTTACTTACCGCTCCGGGTATTTGATTGGAGCGTAGTAAGTAGACCTCACAAAGGAAGGGAATACTCAGTAGGTACAATCCAGCCTCGGGTATCCAGCTCCCCTGAATTTAATGATTCAGGCTTCCTGCAAGGAGGGGCCCTTTTCCACGATGTACCTCTCTGCTAATAGGATGAGGAATAGCAGAGAAGTCTATCCCATAAAAGAGCGGGGAGAAACACTCCCCGCCAACAACCAGTGCTGCAAAGAAAAACAGTATGGTTAGGAAAGATGTGGTAAATTGGAAGCAAAACCAATACAATCAGATAACACTGTGAATACCTAATTACTGATTGTCGTGGTGTGGAGATATTGTGTTGAACCTACAAGAAAACCCAAAATCATAAATCTGTACTAGCTACCAGTGGGCCTCACTATGACTGTAAAACACAACACAGACCTGAGAAGTGGAATTCCTATGGAATATTGAGGAGAAGGAGAAACAACGCCAGGTGTAAAATAACAAACATGAAGGTTAGTAAAGGGAGGAACTACTCGGGCGGCACAAGGGTCGCACTAGTCACGGGTTGGTGCGTGTACAGGAAAGCGTCACTTTATATGCACTGTTGAGAAGGCTTGCAGAATGAGGATAATGTAGAGTTCAAGGAATCCACACCACAATGGAAGGGAAGTCTTGGTTCAGATAATGAAGTATAGAACTATAGGCAGGAGATGTCTTTACCTTGTCTTCGTATGGAAACTGGTGGAGAACCCCTCCGAATCCGCCGATTTTCGCTAAGCACAGCGCACGGATGAATGCAGCCTCGTACTGCTCTGTAGGAATGTCCGTGTAGTGAGGAACGCAGCCTGCGCTGATGTCAAAGAATTAAACAAATCAAACAGAGAGCAGGCATTGGCAGTCCGGAAGTAGTCCGTAGTCGGCAACTGAAATCAAATGAAGGGACCGAAGGAGAAGGCAGTGGCAGTCCAGAATCAGTCCGTAGTCAGCAACTGGATTCAAATGAAGGGTCCGAAGGAGAAGGCAGTGGCAGTCCGGGAGCGGTCCGTAGTCAGCAACTGGAATCAAATGAAGGGACCGAAGGCGAAAGCAGTGGTAGTCTGGGAGCGGTCTGTAGTCGGCAACAGGAATCGATGAATGCAGGGAAAAGGCCAATATCACCAGGAACGGATACAACCGAAGCAGCATAACACCACAATTAGCAGCAACTAGTTGTTTGAGGACTTCGGCTATATAGTGCAGGGGGGCGGGGCCTCCTTGCGCGCTCTGCGTGCACAGGACGCCTCAGCTGACCTGGCGTCCTCTGCTTGCACAGCCAGGCGCCATGCCAACCGATACCTGAGCCATAGCGAATTTCTGGAGTGCGCTGTCCCTCGTGGTTCCCAGAAAAGCAGGTACTGTAGGTCTGTGTGCTCTCGCTCTTTCTCTCTCTCTCGCGCTCTTGCTCTCTCTTTCTCCCTCTCTCGCGCTCTTCTCTCTCTCTCTCTCCCTCTCTCTCGCGCTCTTGCTCTTTCTCGCTCTCGCTCTCTCTCTCGCTCTTGCTCTCTCTCACACTCTTGCTCTCTCTCTGTCTCTCGCGCTCTTTCTCTCCCTCTCTCTCTCTCTCTCTCTCTCTCTCTCTCTCTCTTGCTCTTGCGCTGTCCTTTCTCTCTTTCTGTTTCTCTTTCTCTCTCTTGCTCTCTTTCTTCCTCTCTCTCACGCTTGCGGGTGATGGACCCAGGTGCTGTATGTGGAGAATCCCCTGGTCACCCTTAAGTGGTTCCAGTCTTAGTGCAGGGATAGTCACCTGGCACCAACTATGGAGAAGGCCCCTTTAGGGGCACACTCCCCACACCTAGGAAAAGTGTTATCTGGGAAATCGGGCTCTCGCGTATCCCTGTGCACAGTGCTTGCACTTCTACTGATGATGGTAATCGCACATGTACTGGCCCTTTAAGGGAACCAAGAGATGTTGGTCCAGTAGCACTGGTATGCTCTGCTTCCCTCACATGGGTGCAGGTATACCATCCACTTCGGAGAAAAGGGGGGGTCTAAATTAGGGAGGGAAGCTTACCAGTCAACCAGCCATCCATCATGCAAGGTCTTCTCCATCGTACATTTAGGAACAGACAGCCTCATGGAGTACTTCCAGGGGGGCAGTGTTAGGGTGACTCAACGAGAGTAAGAACCACCCAGGAGGAGGGACTAACCAGCCCCAAGGCCCACATCACAACTGTAGTATTAAGGGGTATTAGTCCATCCCTAAACCAGCTGTCGGAAGAGACACACCCATATGCTCTTTACTCGGGGAGAGGCTGGAAGGCAGGGCCAGGTTATGGCGTACAGAGGGAGGACTGCCAAAGGGGAGGAACAGAACAATTCGAACTCTCACAGAAGAAGTCAGTCGTCTTAGGGGGCAGAGATCAACAGCCAACCTCCATCCCAGCTGACCCACTTATATCTCCTTTCACCAGAGAGAGTCTGGGAAGCTGGGCTAAAGGCCTAAAAAAGTCAAAGGGCTCAGTCTGAGGTTGGAGTAGGAGATGGTTTGGAAAATGCTGGGGAAGTGCGCAAGAGGCCCTGTTAGGGGATCGGAGGCCAGGAGGCTTGAAGAGCAGTGCAGTAGGCTCTGCCATAATGGAGCCTGGGAGGTGGAGGAGAGAACCAGAAGACCAGACTAAAGAGCCAACACTGATGCTAAGGAGGGAGGAAGTGGTGGCCAAAGAGTAAAAGGTGGACTGCGTGATGAAGGCGCCTAATGGAAGGCCTCCTGGCAGAATTCTATAAAGAATATGCAGGCACTTTAGCGCCCCAACTCTTGCAGATACTGGAGGAGGCCTTTGAGAATGGTCAATTGCCTGAATCCCTGACAGAGTGCATAATGGTACCAACACTCAAACCCCATGCCAGTATCTCACCTGGCCTCCATTGAGAGGTAATTCTACTGAAATTTAAGTGAGCCTAACATCCAATGCTGAATAATATTTGAGTCTGCCATAATCATTGCTTCGTTGCCCTGATGTCCACTATTTCACCTGATTTAATGATGGCGGGCACAACGCAGCCCCAGAGCGAGGATGTTATGCATCGCTAGGCAACTGGACTCACTATTTTTGTCCAATCAACTCTGCGAGCAGGCGGAAGCCGGCACACGGAACAAGGGCAGGAAAAAGGCTGTTTGCCCTGTTTGCCCCTACAAGCACAGTTCCTCCCCACGTCTGAGATCGAGAGGGCAGGAGCCCTTGTTCCAGAAGCAACCACCATTGCGGCCTGCTGACCGCCTCGCCGCCTCCGCCTACAGCGGTCTTCCCAGCGAGACCTCCGGATTCTTTGTACCTCACCTGGCCTCCATCCAGAAGTAATTCTGCTGAAATTTAAGTGAGCCTAACATCCGATGCTGAATAATATTTGATTCTGCCCATAATCCCTGACGTTCACTTTGCCGCCTGATTCAATGATGGCGGGCACAACAATGCCCCAGAGCGAGGCTGTTTTGCGTTGCTAGGCAACGGGGCTCACTATTTTTGTCCAACTCCGCCAGCAGGCGGAAAGCAGGCACACTGAACAAGGCCAGGAACAAGGCCCTGTTTGCCCCTGTTCGCCTCGGTACGCTGAAGGGCATTACAGGTAAGAGCCCTCGCTATCTAGACAACTTCCACAAGATTCCTTTATGCCACCAAGCTTCTTTGCTCTTGGTTAACAATTAGCATAATTCTAACATTCAACCTTCCATGACGCTGTTAGGGTAAATTCTGGGGTCGGCAGAGCCGTTCCTAGGGTCTGCGGACCTACAGCTCTCGGAAGGCCCGAACTCCTTCCAATGTCCCAAAGAAGTCGAGGCCCACACAAGGAGCAAAGGGTCACTGCTGTTTTATTATGACAAACAAGCAGGGATCATACACATGGAGCAAAATCCAGGCCAGGCACACCTCGCCGATTTTGGGCTCGCGGGCCATTTTTGTACATGTGGGACGTCGCAATCAGCGTCACTTGTCGAAATCCATCCCTGAACGTAACGCCACTCTGGGTTGGCCCCCAGAGTGGTAGGTCCAGTATATGACCATATAGTGTGCATTGTTAGTGTTGGATACAGTATCAGGTGGTGTACTTGGACCTTCCTTAAAAATTGTTACCTGAAAGTTGTTACATTACAAAACCCAATGATCGGCTGGGGATTCCCGCCGCCAGCCCCAATCCCCCAGTGTCCTCATTGGTCAGACCGCAGGCCCTGAAGCCTGGGAATACCGTTATTCCCAGCCTGCAAGATACCTGCTTACGTACAATGTGGATCAGCAAGGTGTGACTATATGACAGTGTGTAACAATGGGGGCTTTTACTAATGCCATGAGCGGTCCAGTCCCAGCGCATGTTGTAGATGGATTGTTGCGATTTGTTGCAAGCTCAGTCGCAGACGTGAGTCGGCTGCGTCTTCCCAGCTTCTAGTTCTTGGCTCCATGTCAGGTCGGCCGGATCACGTGTGAGGAGACTGCTGGTGAGGCCGAATTACTTCGATTTGATTTGTATTGTAGCTTGGGATATTCTCCCCTTTAGCTAGGCCCACCGTGGCACAGTGAGTGAGGAATGTCACTTGCAACATCGTGGCCTTGGCGGTGGCAGCCCCTGCCCGGGCTAGTCTGCTTGCACAATAACTTGCAGCTTCGGGGTTTCTCTGAGATGATTCCAGTGTGCTGGATTTGTCTAAGGCCTACTTCAGCTCTGGTTATTCATTCAACATAGTTATCCATAGGTTAAAGGCACATCATGGATTGTCAGGTCCGTTGAGTGCCCCTGTCCATCCATATGGCTAATAGCGTGTAGCATCTGCAAGCATGTACACAAGCTCTTCTGGTGTCTTGCGTTTCTGCGGTGCTGTAGCTGAGCCCATGTGGCAAAATAACAAACATGCAGACAGTATGTATATGTCACTGTCATCTAGCTAATAGAACTGTACGCGTATATTCTTTGTGTGATTGGTGTGTGAGTGTCCTAACTATGCAGGTTTCACTTCACGTGTGCTTCCTGTCGAACGTGGCTATGTCGTCATGGCGTCTCTAATGACCTGCAACAAGGCTTGCGGGAACGTCAATCGATTCGGTCCATATAATCATCTCCATCTCGGTCTTGGTTGTCGGTGCTTGGATTAGATAGAGGTCGTACCACTGCAGGGTTGTATGGTTGGGTGGCTGGGTACCGTTCATGGTGCGTGCTTATGCTGGGAAGTGGGGATTGGTGCAACCTCATACGGTCGATGGTTATTCTGTCGGGGGTGCTTCTTCTGGTTGGGGGCCCATCGGGATGGAAGGGACACCTCAGATTTTCCCTCTTCAATCTCCCCTCTGGTCGACTTGTCAACCACAAAATTATTGCTCCTTTTGCCATCTCTCATGCGCCACACTTTCGTGATCCCAGCCAGATGTCCGTAGTGGTTTACATGATCTTTGAATGGCCAATACATATATACGCATCCTCCTCCAGGCTTACAGTCAACCCATTTTCCGACATAAATCTTGGGATTCCTTGGATTTTCTAATTTCATTGATGGTGGATACATTTTTGATTCGATTAGCTGTTGCTGTAGTCTCTCTCGTTACATACGTATTATGTCTGTCTGTTGATCATCCTCTTCAGGCTGGAGTAGCTTCAGTCCGATCATTTCTTCTGCTGTCCTCTTAGATCTTGCCATGCACGCTTTTACCCCAAGTAGTGAGGCCAACCCCAGGATCAGGTCTCCTGCCAGTATTTTTAAGCCATCCGATAGCCAGGACGGCTTCCGGACCAGAGGTATGAGAACCAGCTTCCGTCTTTCGTTGTGCCATTGGATTCTTCTTCCATTTTAGCGTGCATTTTTGCCAATTGTGATACTGCTTCTGATAATGTCCTGTTATCTTCATCATTTGCTGGTGTGAATGTGCAACAGGAACTTCCTATCTTTGCGCATACTCCTCCTTCCATAGCTGTGAGCAGATCCAGGACATACCTATTCTGTAAGGCCACCAGTCGTATAGCTCGGAGCTCTTCCTTTATTGCGTTGAATCCGTTCACTGTTGAGTTTTTTGTCATCATTAGCTCCCATCTTGTTATTTGGTGCCATTTTGCATTTGCGTACATTTGGAACTTGGTTGTATTATCGCCAAGAAGAACATGGCAGTCCTGCTGAACAGCCAATGTGATGGTGGTACATCGTCAAGAGCAGTTTCTGATTTGCCCCATAGTTTATTTCCTTGTTGTTTTACTCTCATAGGTTGGTGCCTTTGGTGGTGGTGTTGCCTGTTAGTAGTTCAGCTGGGGATAGCGATCTCTTCCTTCGTCTGTTGCCTTCATCCATTTTCGGGACGTCGTCTATTTTGTCATGTTTCTTGGGCACTACCAGCGAGGGTACGTTGACATGTGCCAGGGAGCAAATCCCTCCCCAGTTTGGTGGTAGCTTGTCGTATGCTTTTGACCCACAGGTCCAATAGTGATCCATTATTACCGCCATGCCTGATCCCATTTCTCCTATCTTCTCTATCCATCTGCATCCCTCGTTTGTCCCCACTTCAATATCCCTGTTGTATTGGTAGCATAATGTTGGTGGTGTTAGAGGGATAATTGTTAATGGTCCATCTTCCTTATCCAGCCATGTCAGCAAGCTTGCGCTCCTGGCCAGTTCCTTGAGACATTTGTCATTTTCTTCCTGGCCCTTGTTTACTGCAGCTTTTGTCAGCGTTAACGGCTTACTCCCCACCACTCCATACACCCACCCCTCTTTAGTATATACTTTCCCAAACGCCAACATCTGTGGTCGCTCCCAGCAACCAGGTTCTCTGCCTGTTTCCCTGGCGTTCCATTTGCATGGCAGGTAATCCAATGTCACTTCCTTTGTTTTTCCTTTTTCTGGTCCGTCAGTTATGAGCCGTAGTGCTTGAGTGTGCTACCAGTAATTGTCGAACATAGGCAATGTTTTAATGAAGCTATCCTCGTAAGGGTATGTTGCCTTTGATCTCCACCAAAGTGTTGCTGTTTTCCCTTGGAATCTCCCTCGTGTCTGGAACAGTGCGAGATATAGGAGACATTGTGCTTTCGTTGCTGGTACTTCTGCAGCTACGGAGGTCCTTGAAGCGCTCATGGCAAATGGGATCAATGAGCAGGCCTAGCAGCTGTCCTGTGTTGTCCTTAACAATTTTTGACATGTGTTTGTACCACATGTTCATGATGTGTGGCATACCAGTGAGATATGTGTCAACCCCATTAACATCAGTACCAACACTACGCTTACCTCTCCTTAACTTTCCATCCGTACTGGTCGTACCACCTGACACAGTGCTCCTTGCAGGTTGAGTAGGGGGACTGTTCATATCGGGGGTTGCAGAAACAATCAGAGCCGAATACAGCTGCCAAATGACAGCGGCTAGCAATCCGGTGGATAACATGAGCCACACGGATGTCAGAACAAGTTTTATTAGCACAACCATGAATATGTATATACACTTCTTACCACCCTGTCCAGTCGTTGATGAGATGATAGTTGCACGTCTAAAAATCACGATAAAATGCGTTATTATGTTAGTATTTGTAAGTACTTCAAGCCCGGTTCACTAAATAATCATTCAATGCCCATGCAAATAGCTCTTCCCAAATTTTGCGTATGGATCTGTTTCTAAGTATGGGTAGGGCATTGTGGAGTTGTGGGTACGTTTGGGCTATGTACTCTATAAATGCAATATAATACATGCGCAGTGGCCTTGGTCTGGAGTGTGTGTGTGCCTTCATAGCGCATGAATATATTGATGAGACAGTGCTTCAGGGTGTTCAATGGGGGGGGTAACATTTAAATCAACTTTTCAACCTACTTCTAACATTCATTCATACACATTTATTAGACACAGAACCCTGCATGTGCGGCTAAAAAGAGAACATGCTAAGACAGTGTTAACACAGTGTATTCCTAGTGAGATTATGCATGCTGTATGGTCATCTACATCATGACATCCTTCTTGTTTTCTGTGGGTACCTCCTGTAGAATTGTGCATCGTTTAATAGTGATGTTCAGTTTATTAATTCAGTTAAAGGGATCAAATGCTTGTGAGCGTCTGGTCATAGGGTGATTGACATGCTCTTGCTCATTTGTGTTCATGGAAGTATCTACATTTGAAGTTATTGCTAGTGGGGTGCTGCTGCTAGCAGGTGTGTCTGTTGTTGCTGTAGCGTTGGCCCTGTTGATGGTGCGCTGGGGCTAGGCCGATGCTTGGTAGGGCTTGATGTCGTGGAGGTGATTCCAAACCGTCTTGTCTTCAAGTTTGATTGCCCCATCTACGACCGCTTCAACTACGTGCGGCCCTGTAAATCTGGGTGAATTCCACTTTCTCAAATAGTTTTTCAGGTGCACCTGGTCTCCTTTTTTAATGGGCCTTTCTGTTTTGGGCTCTTGAGTGCTGTCTGTTTCTTGTATATCGTTCTCTGACCTCCCCTGTGTCCGTCGGATCTGTTGAGAGATAAAAGAAGCGCTAGAAACAAGTGAATTGACATATACATGCATTTCATTACCAAAAACTTTGGCTGTCCCTTCACAATCCTGGGTGGCCCTTGTGGGTGGAGCTAACGGGAGATGCATTTGGCGCCCACTCACCACCTTGTTCGGTGTGAGGTGGTGATCTGACCCGGGTTTGTTCCGCAGCTCAAACAGAGCCGGGGGTAGGCAGTAAAGCCAATTCGTTTTAGTACTTTGCTGTGTTTTTGCTATGCACTCTTTAAGTAGTTTGTTGATGCGTTCCCAGATACCATTGGCCTGCGGGTGATATGTACACGAGAACTTATGCTCCATCCCTAGCAATGTGGTAATATGTAGGAATAGTTCATTTACAAAATGGGGACCGTTGTCAGACCAAAGGACCTTGCAGATGCCCCACCTTGGAAATACCTCTCTAACCAGAAATTTGGCCGCCCTTAGGGCGTCTGCATGCAAATACGCCCCTGCCTCTTTTCACCTTGAAAAGGGTCAAACTACCACAATCTTGTAGCAGTAGACTTGACATAAGTTGATCATATCGACACAGTCGATGTGGAGCTGTAGGAAGGGACCTTCTGGCCGGGGTTTTATTCCTTTGATCACCTTAAGTGTGTGGTTGACAGTAAACTGTTGGCAGGTGAGGCAATTACTGATAAAATTTGAGACATAGGCATTTAATTCAGGGTAGAACCATGATTCCCCAATGTGTGCCGCAATCACCTCTTTCCCTGTGTGTGCAGGATGGTGTAGTTGTGTTAATGCTATTTCTTATAATGCAAGGGGCATAACTATTTTCCCCATATTGTTTTGCCTCCACAGGCAATCTGTAGGGGACATTGAGCACCCTCTTTTCACCCAGAGTTCTTTTTTCGTCATTGGGGCTGCTGCCTGCAGCTCCATTACCTGTGTCTGTGGTAGGTTGCTATAACCTTCTTTCATTAGCATCTTGCCCCTCCTCTCTCTTTTTGTTTTTCTTGGAGGTCCCATACTTCCCCAAAATATGAGCATAGAAGTCTGCTGCTTCATTCCCTTTTGATATCGGGTCTTTCCCATTAGTGTGTACTTGGCACTTCATTAATGCGAGTTCTGTTGAGTATGTTACAACCTCTATTAGTTCCCCTAGTAGGAGAGCGTACCGGTGTGCTATTTGCCCTTCTGAACCCTCTTCTCAACCATCTTGCTAGGCCAGAATGTACTGTTGAGGTTTCTTAGGCACTGTCCGAATAGATAGTGACCCATTTCCCTTCACTCTCCCTGAGGGCTAATATCAGGGCCACTAGTTCTGCTGCTTGAGCTGAATATTGGGGAGGCAATTTAACACATTTTACTGCCCCGCATGTCCAATCCTCTCTTAATCTTACCACTGCCTCCACTGTTCTTCTCAACCCATCATCTTGATCAATTATTGAAGACCCGTCAATATAGAGCACCTCTCCCCCCTCAAGCGCATCTTCATCTACTTTGCACGTCTGAGTAGAACTCAATAGCTTTTGTACAATCATGGACAGATTCTCCTTCAACCTCTTCTGCCAGGAAGTTTGCATGGTTATGGATAATGCTTTTTCTATGGCGAAAACTGCAGCAGCCAAGTGTTGTTCGCAGGGGAAATGCCCTGTCATTACTGGCTCTAGTTTCCCTCTGTAGTATGCAATTGGCTTGTGGCCCATACCTGTCTTTACTGTGAGCACTGCTTTCATTACCATCCTATTTTTTTATAATCGGGGGACCCAGGACTGGTGCTGTTGATATTGCTTTTAATTCATTGAATGCGTCTGTCATTTCCCATGTCCCATGTCCACCCCAGCTTCTTCTCTCCCCTTTAGGCTTCCTTGAGAGCTGTAAGCAGAGGACCTGTGTATGTGCTGTAGTCAAACACCATGCTCTATAGTTGCATAAACCGAGGAACTGTTGTAATTCTCTTACTGTCTTTGGTTGTGATGTGTTTAGTATTGTCTGTACCCTCTGTGGTGCTATGTGCCTGCCCTTTTGAGATATTAGTTGACCTATGTACAGAACTTCCTCCTGGCAGTATTGCAGTTTTGCCTTGTCTAGCTTGTATCTTTTTTCTGCTAATACTGTGAGCATTCGTACTCTGTCTCAACGTTGCCCCTGTTAAAAATAGATGGTGACTTGCAGTACCCTTGGGGCAATCTCGTGTGTTTCCACTTTGTGTTGCTATACATGAAGCTTGTTAGGTCTTGTGAATCTGGGTGCAGTGGTATCGAGAAAAGGCGTTCTTGAGGTCAGTCAAAGTGAACCGTGTAGCCTCAGCTGGGATGCCGGACAGTATCGTGGCCGGGTTAGCCGCTACTGGGTATTCTGCTTCAACAATATGGTTGAGGGGTCTCAAATCTTGTATGAAACGCCATGAACCCCCGTTTGCCTTGCGGACGGGGTACACAGAAGTGTTGCAGGGGATTCTGATGGGACAAGGATGCCTCTTTCAGTGAGGGCGCTTATTGTCTCATAAATGCCCTCATCTGCTTCCTTCGACAGTGGGTATTGTCTAACTCTGGGCAGAATTGCCCCTTTCTTCAGTTTTATTTTCACTCCCCCTAGGCTTTGAATGCACCCTAAATCATAGAGACTTGCCCATAGCGAAGTGGGTACTTTTGCTAAGTCTTCCTCGCAGAAGGGGGGTGGTGCTGGGAGGGGTTCTTCCAATGCTATTGCCATTTATTGGGCCACTTCTCTGTATGTTAGTCGTAGCCAAAAGTACACACTCATCCCCAACATAATCTCAATTGTTCCCTTTTCTTGTGAGAAAAGTTCCTCGTCTGATACTTGAGTCAATCGACACCCTTCTGATAGCGCTATTACTGCCCTCGATGCCTTTCCTTCGTCGTCTAGAGCGAGTACTGCAATCCAATCCTCCCTTGACACTATTCCTTCTATGTCTATTGACACACACGTTTCTTCTTTCTCATCTGTTGGCGTCTCTGGCCTAAAGAGGTACTCACCTGGCCTTCTCCACACTTTCCCTACAATCCCTGGTAGCCATGCCAACGCCATGTCTGTCCTGTACTGAAATACCTTGGGATCTACAGGCTCCCCCTTCTGTACGCGTTTGCCACAGTATGCCTGAATTATTAGCCTTGCTGTGAGCATGTGTATGCCTAGTGTGGAGCATACTGTACCTTTGTCTGTGAAGGAGAGGGTCATGTTCAGTCTTCTCATTATGTCACGTCCCAAAATGTTTACAGGCGTGTGCTTGGAGTACAGTAGGGGTAGTGATAAGTCGTGATCTCCTATAGATAGGGAGATGTTATCAGTAAATGGAACCACTTCTCAAGCCCCAGAAAATCCTCGAGTGTTGATGGCATCGCCTGACCACGTGTATTTTCCCTCCTGTACGCATAACATAGTCGTCCCAGTGACGACCAGAAAGGAAAACGTTTTGTCACCTATCGCCACATTTATGCGAGGTTCCTCCACAGGGTTTGGTGTTACCGATTAGGATGGGACACAACAAGATAGTCTGTGGGTTGTCCTATTGTGGGCATAGGGAGTGCCCGTTCCCAGTGTAAGGGTTGTGTTCCATTATTGTAACCCCTCCCATTTTTGTCACTGGCGCCACCGCCGTCATGTCCATTGGTTGCTGTAAGTCGTCCTGTAATTGTGCAAGTTGCTGTACCGTTTGTACGTTTTGCTGTTGTTGTTTGTTGGTGTTGTGTTTATTGTTGTTGAGGTTGTAATGTCCCTGATATTGTCTGGTGTTGTGCCTGTGGCAGGTGTACGCTTTGCTGTTGCATCATTGGCTGCTACCCTGCCTGTGGGTACTACCCGTTTCTGGCCCCCTTAGTAGTTTTGTTGTCCTTGCTCACCCCACCCTTGTTGTATTGCTCTGTATCTGCACGTGCGAGAAATGTGGCCTAACTGTCCTCACGTCTAGCATTTGGGTGGTTCTCGCGCCTGTCATGGAAATCCTCCACCCTCCCCTTGGCCTTGCAATTCCTGCTGTGGGTTGCCCCGGAACCCCCCCCTCCGGGATGGTGTGCTTGTGGCCCAAAGCCCCGCCCCCTAGTATGCCCTCCTCTTCCTCTAAATTTTTGCTGGTACCCGCCCGTACCCATGTATTCCCCCCACCCCCCATTGGTGGTTGGTACTGCTGGGCTGTGTTATATTGTGGCAGCTGCTGTGGCAGCTGCTGCTAGAGCTGCTGCTGGAGCTGCGGTTGGGGTTGGGACACCACTGTCTGGGTTGCTGGTGCAGGGCTGGTGATAACTGCCCCCTCTAAAGCGTATTTTGACAATTTCTTCTGCACTAATTTGGCTTTGTCTGCTTTTCTATCCTCTGCCTTCTGTTTCATCTTCTCCTGCCATAAAACCCTTGTATTAAGATGTGATGAAAGATAGCTATTGTTTTATCCCACGGCTCTCGTGTTTCAGGGCGCCAAAGCTTTGAATGTAGCTAACGGGATTCTCATTGTCGCGCATCTTAGGTGACGTTATTGCCCCTATGTCTGAGGTGTCAGGGTATTGTGTCCTTAGTGCTTGCCATACCGTATGCCTGCAATTTGCGAATGGGGACCCCGACCTGTGTTTTTTGTCGTCACCCCTGGGAATCCCGCCCTCTTCCAGATTTCATCTGCTGCGTCACCCAGTATTGATACAAGCAACCCTTTGATGTCCCCCACCGCCACTCTGTGCCCTGCTGTCAGTTTTTCCATTTCGTAATTCCACTTTCCTGCTCCTCCACTTGGGGATGGTATCCTGTACCTAATGTTTTCCTTGTCCGTGTGCTTCCAGGGTACATATTGTGGCCTTGTCCCCCCTCTCTCTTATAATGGCATCTGTGAATGTTTGTCACGACCCTCGCCCAAAGCCCCCTCTGGCAAACCCATTGGCCAGGTGGAGTCAGGACTCGGGCCTCTAGAGCCTGGCATCCTCTTCAAAAGCCCTCATGGGGCCAGTCCTGGCACCTATGGCGCCAGGCTCATACACCATGAATAAACAATGTGCTTGGGAACTACTTTATTATTGTCAGCCAACATGGAGGCATCCACATAGCTTGGTTCCTAAGAACCAAGCTATGCGGTCTAGTGTTTTGGGTGTGGTAGCCTAGGGACTACTTTTCCTGGGCTATTTTATTGGGGCTATTTAAACCACACCCGAGCACGACAACGCGCTTCGCGTTACTTTGCAGCTTGCAACGTGATGCTCACTGTGTCCAGCTATTCCCTCGAACCTTGGAGAAGAAGAACCTGCAAGGAGACAAGGGGAACATCATTAGAAGCAGCATCTCACCTGCAGTCTTCGTCTTTAAACACTCGCAGCTACTGAGAACAGCTTCCTCGAATCTGCACGCCTCCCGGACAGAACGACCTGAAAGAGGAAGATGGAGGCAACATTAAAGAAAGCAGTAGAGACATTTACAAATTACGAACTGCTCAAAAGGTTTACCTGGCTGGTCGCCTCTCGTCTGGCACCACTCCGGACATTCCACTCATGCTGAAGAACACTACGACCTACAAGGAAGGAAAAACACAGCTTAGCAAAGGCAAGACTTTGCATCGCTGCGCATAACGCTTACCGCATCATAGCGCTCTTAATGCGCCAACATTTACCAGCGGGGCTCAACCAAGCCAGTTTGCCGCGCTGAAGCTCTGCCTACCTAGGGGAGAAAAAGAGACATTTTATATAAAGAAAGGCATGCAGGATAGCAACAAAACTAAAGAACAGCAATAAGACCTACCTGAACAATATCAAACGGGTTGGCGTCAGTGAAGTAACTGGACCGTACTCGCCCATGAAAGACAACTCGCCCCTGCAAAGAAGGCAGGACGGAGAGCACGCCTAATTCTACCACAAGGTGAGGAGAGGGCACCAGAGGGACTGAAATCATACGGGGGTGGAGGGAGGATACTTACCCCAGTCGGTCAGTCTTGAACACAGTCCTCCGGTATTTTCAGGCAGAACCTTCCCCGCAGACCACATCGGGGCAAAGCTGAGAAGCATACCAGCGGTGGCGTCCCTGTGGATACCAGGCAAGCATAACCGAACACGAAGCCTCCCATAACAAATCCACCTGTGCGCTATGGAGACATCAGAAATGGACCAATTGGCCCAATTACTAGGAGAGCTTCGTGCTGAGGTTCATTCTGCCCGACAAGAGACTAATGCTCTCCGGAGAGACCTAATAGTGACCAAAGAACGCACTGAAGAGATTAGCAGGCACCACCAGAAAGGTTCCCAGGCGACCCACGGAAGTATGCGGCATGCATCAATCCGTGCCACCTTCATTTTCTTTGTAGGCCTGGAGCATTTACAAACGACCAAGCTCGGTTAGCTTTTGTCTTATCATACCGGAGTGGTAGTGCAGCAGATTGGTCTGTGCCGTTGGTACCCATGACGATCCTCTATTACATGACTTTGGGGGGTTCCAGAGAGAAATGGAAAAACATTTTGTTCGCCATACCCAGGAACAAGCAGTAGACCAGGAACTCTTGTCCCTCCGACAGGGGAATCAAGGCTTGTTAACGTACATTGCTACCTTCAACAGACTGGTTGCTGAAGCTAGGTGGCCAGAAAACAAAAGAACCACGTTATTCCATTGAGGCTTACGAGGTGAATTAAAGGACGTCTTAGCCCAGGTGGTTGATCCACCCAGAGACTGTGCAAAATTCATAAATCTGGTCGTGCAGCTAGACCACCAGTTGCAGGACAGAAAGGCAGACCAGTCTAAGACGGACCCTCGGACCGTGTATGTTCGACCAAGGGAAAACACACCCCATGTAACTGAAAATGCTGTAGAACCCATGCAGATTGGAGGGATACCGCCTCCATTAACAAAACAAGAGCGGGACAAAAGAAGACAACAGCTTTGTTTGTATTGTGGGAAACCAGGACATTTCCTGAAGGGCTGTCCAGTAAAACCCCAAAGAACAGTCGGGCCACAGGGAAGGATGAAGCTAAGGAATCGGAAAACTACCAAGCTCGACAAACGTAGAGGTCAGTTTGTCGAGTGAGAAGAAAGAGTTGCTGACCTCGCACTTTGCAATACCAATGATCTTAATTAACCACCAACAGTCGTCAAGAATCCATGCTGTTGAAGCATACATCGATAGCGGAGCAATTGGAAATTATATTGATCAAGAATTGGCAGCAGAGATGGGGCTTCCTTTGTGTTCTAAGCCAACTATGGACAAGGTGTAACCACCATGGATGGGACAGAAATCGCTTCCGGACCAGTAACCCAGTGCACAGCCAGCGTAACCTTGCTGTGCCAGGACGGACATTGGGAGTCTATTTCATTCGATCTCATCAAGGCACGTCAGTTCAGGCTAATACTAAGGATGCCATGGTTGGTTGCTCACAACTCTTTGATAGACTGGCGGGCATGAAAATTAACCTTCCCCGGTGACTGCTCCCTTGCCTGCTACTACCAAGAGGAGAAACCCAACGTCTGTATCCCCATGACTCCCGGAGCGATAGTATCAACCCTGGGAGCAATTTATACCTTGCCAAGTGAATACCGTGATTTCCAGGGTGTTTTCCGAAAGGACCAAGCCAATACATTGCCGCCGCATAGGCCATATGACTGTCAGATCGACCTTGTTCCTGGTACACAAATCCCTTGCGGCAGGATCTACCCTCTCACAGAACCAGAAAACCTTTATTTGAAATCCTATTTAGACCAGTACCTTGCAAACAGATTTATCCGTCCTTTGAAGTCCCCCGCAGCCAGTCCTTTGTTCTTCGTACCGAAAAAGGAAGGAGACTTGAGAACCTGTATTGACTACCACGCATTGATCCAGATCACCGTGAAGAACTGCTACCCCTTGCCACTTATCCCTGAGATGCTAGACCAAGTTAAAGATGCCCAGATTTCTACCAAATTGGACCTTCGAGGAGCGTACCACCTGGTCTGAGTCAGAAAAAAAAAAGATGACTGGAAAACCACCTTCCGTACTAAGTATGGCTTGTTTGAATATCAAGTCATGCCCTTCGGGTTATGCAACGCTCCTGCAGCATTCCAGTATTTCATGAATGACCTCTTAAGGGAGTTAATTGATGTGTGCGCCTTAGTGTACATAGACGACATCTTAGTATACTCCGCCTCGGAACAAGATCATGTCGGGCACGTTCGTTCAGTCCACACCAAGCTCCGTCAACATAGCTTGTTTGCACAACTTGAAAAATGCTTTTTTCACGTCACCGAAGTAGAATTTCTTTGTTTTATCCTTACTCCAGGAGGCATCAGAATGGACGTGCACAAGGTAGATGCCATTCTGAAATGGCCTTCACCGACGTCTCTGAAAGGGGTATAAAGCATTCTGGGCATTGCGAACTTCTACCGCCGGTTCATCCCAGACTTCTCTCAGGTTGTGCACCCAATCACAGTACTATTACGAAAAAACAATAAAAAGTTTGCTTGGACCAAAGAAGCAGAAGAAGCCTTTCAGGAACTTAAAGAAAGGTTTACCTCCGCTCCAATCGTGCAACATCCTCGTCCAGACCTCCCTTATGTCGTTGAAACTGATGCGTCCAGTCTCGCAATGGGGGCTGTCCTTTCACAGAGAGACCCGGAAACCGGCCAGCTACATCCTGTGGCCTTCTGGTCGAAAAAGTTCTCACCTCCAGAGATTAATTATGCCATCGCAGACAAGGAGCTCCTGGCTATCAAATCCGCCTTTAAAGCCTGGAGATACTACCTTCTGGGTGCCAGACAGACCATTACAGTCATCACAGACCACCGAAACATGCAATATCTCAAAACAGCCGAGGCCCAGTCCTCGCGCCAATTACGGTGGGCCCTTTTCTTCGCCGAATATGATTATGTAATCACATTTCGATCAGGAGTCAGAAACGGAAAGGCGGATGCCTTATCTCGCATGGGCATAGATGAAATAGTATATACAACTCCTGACCCAGTACATATTATACCTGAATACAAACTCTTGGGTATCATGACAGCCTTAACACAAGCAGAACTACGAAAAGAAATCCAACGGACAATGAATCCTGATGCCTACCTCGCATGGCAAACTCAAGGAGAACAATATACCATCAAGGACCATATACCCTTTTTTAGGGATCGCCTATATGTACCCAAGACGGAATTACAACATATTATTTCAAACTATCACGATTCACTGATCGAAGGGCATCCTGGGATCGCCAAAACCCTAACTAAGGTGAAAGAGAACTGTTGGTGGCCTACCTGGCGTCGTAAGGACATCATTCAGTATATTCAGTCCTGCAGTGTCTGCGCACAAAATAAATCACAGAAACAAAAACCATCTGGTCTCCTACAACCTTTGGACATTCCTCCAGTTCCATGGCATGCTCTTTCCCTTGACTTCATCACTGATCTACCTCCAAGCCAAGGGTTCAACACCATCCTTGTAGTTGTGGACTTATTCTTGAGATGGCCCATTTTATTCCTCTCAAAGGCCTCCCAGACGCAGCCACTTTAGCAAAAGTGTTCCTGGAGGGCGTGATTAAGCTACATGGCTTCTCTTCGGTTCTGGTCTCTGATCGAGGCAGCCAGTTTGTTTCAAACTTCTGGAAAAAATGTTGTGCAATGGCGCAGATCGATGTTCGGCTATCTACCAGTCACCATCCCCAAACGGACGGCCAAACCGAGAGAACCAATCAAACACTTGAGCAATATTTATGGTGCATGCTGCACCACGAACAAAGGAATTGGAAAGACCAACTATGGATAGCCAAATATGCATATAACAATTCTTTGCATTCAGGCACCGGACAAACGCCCTTCTATACCCTTTTTGGCAGAAATCCACATACCTCTGAACTAGACCTTCCAGCCAGCTTGGAAATGCCAGCGGTAAAGACTCTACACACAACCATTACTCGGGCTTTCAAAAGGGCAAAGGAACACCTTATTCATGCCAAAGAAAAACAAGAGATTCGACGACCAACACCGGAAAAAGGCCCCTGATTATCAAGTAGGAGACAAAGTTTGGTTAGCTGCTAAATTCGTACCCATCAAAGGAACCCGGACCTTTCATCCCAGATTCTTGGGACCCTATACCATTAAGGCAATTATCAACCAAGCAGCCGTGAAACTGGATTTACCACCTAATCTACACATTCACCCGGTATTCCATGTGTCCCTCCTGAAACTAAATGCAACCCGGCTCATGGATTGGGACACCACCTAAGCCCATACTTGTTGTCGCAGAACCAGAATTTGAAGTCAAAGATATCTTGGACTCTAAATATTGTAGGACCAAGCTATATTATCTTGTCGATTGGAAAGGATTTAGACCACAAGATAGATCCTGGGAGCCCAGTGAAAATATCCACGCACCACGTCTAATCAGGAAATTCCATCGGAACTTCCCTACCAAACCTGCGCCAGACAGAAAGTACACCATGGGAGGGGCCTTTAGGGGGAGTGCTGTCACGACTCTCGCCCAAAACCCCCTCTGGCAAACCCCTTGGCCAGGTGGAGTCAGGACTCGGGCCTCTAGAGCCTGGCATCCTCTTCAAAAGCCCTCATGGGGCCAGTCCTGGCGCCTATGGCGCCAGGCTCATACACCATGAAAAACAATGTGCTTGGGAACTTCTTTATTGTATTGTCAGCCAACATGGAGGCATCCACACAGCTTGGTTCCTAAGTGTTTTGGGTGTGGTATCCTAGGGACTACTTTTCCTGGACTGTTTTATTGGGGTTATTTTTTATTTTTTAAAATTATTTTAAACAAACAAAACCAACAAACAATACAGCTTTTCGGGACATACATAATCAATATCAAAGCGTCACATTATACAGTCTTACTCTCCGTCCTCTCCCCACCCACCCCATAAACTTGAGCCAGCTCATCCGTGTCATCTGTGGGAGCGTTTTCGGGAATCACAGTGCCTGTAGACTCGTCTTAGTCTTCTATTTCATGGTTAACCTGGTGGGGGTTTAACAAAGAGGTCAATAGTTGTCGCCAGGCTATCAGGGGTCCCACTTCCTCCTCACCCCCCCTGGTAACGGCTTCAAACCATACTACTGATTCTGCTTCCGCCCATCTCAGGAGGTCCGCCCACCATGTCTCCACCCTGGGTCTCAGGGTTCTTGCGTGTCACCTACTCTTTACAATATCTTTACGAAACCACTCTTTGATGTGCTTGATTATCTGGGTGTCTCCTACACCAACTATGCGGACGACAGCCAGATACTCATTGCCATCTCTGGTGATTATCTTGCTGACACCAAGGCCCTCAATGACGTCTACTTGGTCATCCAAGCCTGGATGGCCCAGCACCAGCTATGTCTGAACGACGATGAAACGGAGCTACTTATCCTGGGTACATCACAACGCCTGAGCAAACTTGAGCCATCCTATCAGTCATTCATCATAGACGGCAACTCCATACAAGTCTCGAAAGACACTAAAACACTAGGTTTTTACCTGGATTCCACCTTATCCTTGTCAAGACAAACTAATGCAGTCAGGTCCACCTCTGCCTACACGTGCAAACTCATTTCAGCCTGCAGACCATTCCTCACCACCCACAATAGCGTCACACTAGCGAGAACACCTATCATGGCAAAAATAGATTACTGCAGTGCTCTATACTTAGGCACCAGCCAAGAAAACCTGTCCAAACTCCAAACCACCCAGAACAATGCAATTCGAGCGGCCCTGAACATCCCTCGTAACCACCACATCTCAGAAGCCAGAACTAGCCTAAAGTGGTTACCCGTGAAGCAGAGAATTTCCCTAAAAACGCTTGCCCTCACGCACAAATGCCTAGCCAACAAGGCTCCGATCTATCCCTGCAGTCGGCTTTCGCGCCACTCCACTGCCCGTCCACTAAGAACTGCTCAGACTCACTGCCTTACTATCCCTAAGTTTAAGCTCCAAAAAGCGGGAGGCACTAGCTTCCCTGTCCTAGCCTCCAAACTTTGGAACACCCTCCCCGCTGCCATCAGAACTGAAGACTCCTTCAACACCTTCAAGAATAAAACCAATGCTTGGCTCTTTGACCAGTAATAGTTGTGTTAGACATCTGTCCTACCTACTCAGCCCGCCTGTTCCCCAGCACGATTTCCGGTCTGCTACCTTCCCAACTACCTCAGGGATACTTCCTCTGCGCAGCCTAGGGACACTGTACCATGTGTAATATATAATTATTAAGATTGTTATTATGCTGTATTGGTATACTTTTATTGTAATCTATCTGCCTGTATGTTCTTTTCTTGCAACCCTGTACAAATTGTGCCCTGATGCCGCCGGGCCTGATGGTCTGCGCGTTATAAATAAACAAATACCAATACAAATACAAAGACTCTGTGGTAGACTTTCTAGACTTCATGAACCTTTGTCCATCAGAGTTGCTAAAACAAGTCACCATAACATGATGAATATCCCTCATAACACCTCAACGTCATAAAGAAAAATACTGCCATAGCGACCAATCTAACATCAAAGTATGCATGGATAAACGTCCGATCTATCCCACGAACACCAATAGCCACCAATTCCAAGCTTAACATCAAAGTAAGTCAGGACAAACTTCCTACCTGCCTCCCTAACCCCAATACCCCAAACCTTAAAGCTGCTCTAGTCAACGCTAGATCTTTGGTAGCAGATGCTACCAAGATTGCGGATCTGATCACGACGGACAACCTCGACTTCCTTGCAATAACAGTCATGGTTACACACAGCTGCAGGCCCAGCCCTTTCACTTGCAGTCCCGGACAACTACAATATAGAAGAGCCAACGGAACCGACGCTAGAGTTTTAGGCATAGCTATCATTGTAAAGTCTAATCTAGCCATGAGAATAGCCCCCTCACCAGTCATCAAGTCCAGTGAACTTCTCACTATCAACTTCCCACCTCTAAAGCCAGTACCCTAATAGTCCACCTAATTTACAGACCACCTGGTCCAATTGGCTCCTTCGAAGAGGACATTTCTATAATCCTATCTGACAACACTAAAGTTTAGTCCCAAATACTTCTACTTGGAGATCTCAACCTTGACTTTAACAATCCTAATGATCCACATGCCTCAGCAGTCGCAAACACGCTCACCAAACTTAGCTTCACCCAAAGAGTGAATCAGGCTACCCATAACAAAGGCAGAACTTTGATTTGGGTGGCTGACCTCAATTGCGCAGAATCCATCACATACATTAAGCCACAAACCTGGACTGTCCTTTACCCTTCCAGCTAACACAGCAACTACTAAGGCCAACCTAACAGCTCCTCCACTCCTCACCCGAAATAAAAGAAATAGTATGGTGGATAAGATCTTACCATACGTTATCCCTGACCTTAACGTGCTGTCGGATTCTTCGGACCCACCCAGACTCCCTAGTAGACACGTACAGTGCCTCTATGGCCAAAGCACTAGACGCAATTGCCCCACTTAAATTGCGAAAAAGTAAACCAAGAGCCCGCCTGAACTCATGGTTCACGCCTCATCTAAAATACTTGAGAGCTGAAAAAAGGAAGTTAGAAGTCCTATGACGACACCTACCTTCGGAGGAAAATAAAATGAACCTGAACTGCATTGCCTTCTACA
The DNA here is from genome assembly GCF_040938575.1 of Ambystoma mexicanum. Classification (NCBI taxonomy): domain Eukaryota; kingdom Metazoa; phylum Chordata; class Amphibia; order Caudata; family Ambystomatidae; genus Ambystoma; species Ambystoma mexicanum. The sequence continues at coordinate 916,839,851 of NC_090931.1, forward strand.
AAAAAGAAATACGCACCAAACAAGAAACCTATGAGAGGAGCCACAAAGCCAGCTCAAGTTCCAAGGAATTCTTCACTATCCTAAGAGAACTGGAAGCTCCTATACCACAGACGGATGACTGTATAAAAGACAAACTATTGTGTACTAACATCCAGAATGCCCTAACAAACAAAATCTCCCTTCTTCAGAAAAAGATTGCAGACAAAAAGGCTAATCTATCTTCCATAAGACACCCGGCCAGATCCATCATCCAAACCTCCTCAAAGCTTTAGATTCACTCAAGTTTCTATCCATGAAGTTGAAAAAATCATCTCCTCCCTTAAACAATCAAGGTGTCAGGGAGACAGCTGTCCAGCACAAATAATTAAAGATGCTGCCAGAAACTTAGCACCCTTTATCTCTAAACTAATTAACTCCTCATTCTCATCAGGGATTGTCCCTAGCAACCTAAAGGAGTCATGGGTCTTACCCCTCCTAATAAAACAATCTCTGGACCCGTCCATTCCCACTGACTATAGTCTGATTACCACTGTACCATTTCTTCTTAAGATACTAGACAAGGTGGCCTACATTCAGATACAGGAGTACCTAGAGTCTAACCATTTACTAGGAGTCCGCCAGTCTGGCTTTAGACCACAACATGGGACAGAAACAGCTCTGTTGGATCTGAAAACCCTGAACGACGGATTTAAGGACAATGGGATAATTGCCTTGCTACTTCTCCTTGATCTCTCGGCCGCTTTCGATTTGGTTGATCATGAAGTACTGTATCAGAACCTTGCCTCAGCTGCTTGCTTTTCACAGCAGGCCATTATGTGGATCAAATCCTTTTTGAAAAAAAGGACCATGAGTCTTCTCTACCACAGATGCTGCCAACCCTATACCTATTACATGTGGTCTGCCACAAGGCTCTTGAGTCTCACCAACAATGTATTATAATTTCACAAAGCCATTGTTTGACGATTTGGACCATCTGGGTGTCACCTACACTAATTATGCAGAGGACACCCAGATCCTCATACCGCTGACAGGTGATTACCTCAAAGACTTGGCCCTAGTGAACAAAATGTACTTAATCATTCAGGCATGGATGGCCGCTCATAGCCTTTGCCTGAATGACTATAAAACAGAGCTCCTAATACTTGGCTCGACAGCCAATCTGAGCAAACTCGACAAAAATTACACGTCCTTCAACATTGACGGGAACATTATCAACGTGGTAAAAGCTCTCCGCTTTTACCTCGACTCAACCCTCACATTAAATGAACAAGTGAATGCTATGGCTTCCTCCACAGCATACACCTGCAGATTGATCAGGGCTTGCAAACCCTTTCTTTCCAAAGAAAGTAGTACGACTTTGGCCAGAGCCTTCATATTATCTAAGTGGGATTATTGCAATGTACTGTATTTAGCGGCTAGAAAATACATTGTTAAGAAAATCCAAATTCTACTAAACATTGCGCTTAGATCTGCATGTGGCATTCCCAGGAGGGAGCACATATCGGACACAAGGAGACAGAAAAAATGGCTCTCCACCATTGACAAAATTACACTCAAAACGGTCTCCCTAACCCACGCTACCTCTCAGGGAGAATTATCACAAAATTCTCATCACGTCCGACTAGGACAGCTAATTCATTCTGCCTGGTCGTCCCCAGATTTAAACTAAAAAAAGGCAGAGGGGGGGAGCAGCTTCCCGGTCATGGCGGCGCAGCTCTGGAACTCTCTCCCCCTCTCACTGAGTGAGGATCAACCGTTCCCTCAATTTAGGCGTAACACTATAAATTGGCTTGTATCCCAGGACATCTGAGACACATGGCCTGTCTATGCCCTGTAGCAAAGTGACCGGCTAACTTTGCAACTACTGCCACTGACCTAAACGATAGCTTCTGATCCTACCCTGTACAATCTATTGTACCACTATGTAAATATTATCTGCTCTTTTTATGTATCTTTCATTTGTAACCATTGCAATTCGTTCAACTGTATTGTCTGCAACTTAAGCCTAATGCATACTTGTGCAAATGCGCCCCGATACCTCCGGGTTTGGCGTGCAATACAAATGAATAAACAAACAATAAGTCCACACAAGAGCGAGGCTCATACAGGCCGCTCTCAATGATTAATAGGATTGTAAGATACTCACTGCACTTTTAGCAAATAGGCTACGCACGGTGATCAGCATTCTAATAAACCCTCATCAGACAGGATATGTTCCAGGACGTAACACATCCTTGAATTTATGCAGAATGCATCATGTGATAGACCAAACTAGCAGAGCCAGGACAGACCAGTAGTGGCCTCGCTGGATGCAATAAAAGCTTTTGATTCGGTGCAGTGAGACTGGCTAGATGCTACCCTGCAACAGTTTGGGATAGGACAGAGATTCCTGAAGTGGGTAAAATTGATCTACGGGAAACCAATAGCCAGAGTCAGGATGGGGAAGCCTATTTCTGACAAGTGGGAGCTGTGTAGAGAGACTAAACTGGCGTGCCCACTTTCTCCCATGCAGTTTATTCTGGCCATGGAACACCTGGTGGCCTTCCTCAGAGCGGACTTTAAGGATGCTGGTATAACGGTAGGGGGAAGCACGCACCTGGTCTCTTTGTATGCAGATGACATGTTAGTCTATATACAGAACCCAGTGTTTAATCTACCATACATACTGGAGGTCCTGGATGGGTTTGCGCGACTCTTGGGTATAACCGTGAGTAGGGATGAGTCCAGGCTTTTTCCTTTTGGCTGTCTTAGTGGGGCTAAGGCAGGATTCTCTGCCGGGTCTAGAGTTGCAGTGGGCAATAGACACTTTTCGATATTTGAGGGCGGGGGTAGATGTTTACTATGACCTCAAGTAGGAGCATGAGATGAATGCGCTCCATGCATGGAGAGCAATAGAGAGGTCGATGGAGTTGTAGCAAAAGCTTCCACTGTCCATGATTGGCAGAGTGGCGCTCCTTAAAATGATAGTGCTCCCGCGACTAATGTACCATTTTGTAAATGTACCCTATGATAGCCCCAGGTTGTTTTTCCGGACACTTGACTCTGTGGTTCGGGGGTTCAACTAGGACGGGAAGAGGAGCAGGATCTCACTGGGCACATTGTGTAGAGATTTTAAGGATGGCAGGGTTAAGCGCCCACACTTTGAATTCTACTATCTGGCAGGGCAGCTGTAAGCTGTCATGACCTGGTTGCCAGATATCTCACTAGATACGGATTTACTGCGGGATGCTGCTAAACCTTACTACCTGAAAGAGATTCTTTGGGTTAGAAGGGCGTGCTACTGCAGTTAGGGCAGAGTATGTGGAGAATGGTGGGTAGGCGAGACCCGTATTCTGACAACATACCATTGCCAGTGATAGAGGGAGGGACCGTGGTGAGCGTCAGAAAATATCGGAAGTCCAGCAGGATCATTACCTTGGGGGCGGGGGGAATCTGTGTAGTGGAGGCACTTTGCTAAGCTTCCTGGAGCTGGAGGACATGTATGATCTCCCTCTGGGTCCGTTTTTAACCTACCACAGAGTGAGCAGGGCGGTGGTGCTTCAGGCATGGCATTAGGGGGATGCAGTTGTGGACTCTCTTTATGACCTATCAGAGGGTGGACATGTGATATCTAGGCTTTACGAAATGTTATTGGACATGTTTACCATGACAAAGCTCGGGATACGATCCCAATGGGAAGATGATGTAGGCATTTAAGGGGGGAGAGTGGGCCTGGGCGCTGCTCTATGCACAGAGGGTGTCTCGAAACGCCGGGCACCCATATGCAACTATATGTCACACACAGGGAGTGCTTGACCCTGCAGCAAATTTCACGATTCCCGGGCGCAACTTACCCGAGATGCCCTAAGTGTGCGAGTGCACAGGTGGGCATGATGCACATGTTCTGGACATGCCCAGTGATCAGGACCTTTTGGCATAAGGTAGTGGACAAGGTGTTGTCAGGGGGGGATAGAGATGCATTACTATGCGCCTGAGGCGTGTCTATTAGGCACGTTTTCTCATGGGCGGGAGGAGGTTCACCTCACGAAGATGTAAGTCCTTATAAGTATTCAGGCAAAGCATACGATAGCAATGGCATGGAAATCGACTGAAGGAGCTCTGTCTTAATGATGACGAGACAGAGCTCCTCATCCTGGGCTCCCATCACTGACTTAATAGACTAGATCCTTCCTTTAAATCGTTCTTCATTGATGGCAACACCATCAAGGTATCTAATGATACTAAAACCTTAGGCATCTACTTCGACTCTACCCTATCGCTCAACAGACAAACCAACGCTGTCATTTCAGCATCCACCTACACGTGCAAACTTATCACAGCCTGTCGTCCCTTCCTTACTACAGCTAACTGCACCACCCTTGCCAGAACCCTGATGATGTCGGAACTCGACTACTGTAATACCCTTTACCTAGGGACGAGCCAACGCAATCTAAGTAAGGTACAGGTCACCCAAAATAACGGCATCAGGGAAGCCCTAGATATCCCTAGGACCCAACACATCTCTGGGACTAGACATAGCATACACTGGCTCTCAGTAGCCCAAAGAGTCTCCCTCAAAATGCTTGCCCTTAGGCACTAATGTCTTGCCAACCAGACTCCCAACTATCTGGCAAGGCCTTCACTTACCACAACACTACCCGTCCTCAGAGGGCTGCCCAAGCTCATTATCTTGCCTTACCTTGATACAAATTGCAGAAAGCAGGCGGGGCTAGTTTCTCGGTCCTTGCCTCTAAGCTGTGGAACTCACTGCCCAACCCTCTCAGAACAGAATCCTCTTTTCATTCCTTTAAGAGCAAGGCCAAACTGTGGCTGATCGCTCTAGACTCCCAAAACTCTCTCCTGACACACCGGCCTTAATCCTTCTTGGAATGACCAAGTCACCTGTACCTAGGCCTGATCCGGCAAGTACCCTGTTTTTAAATACTCTGTAAATATCTTTAAGTAACTTCACTGTTTTGTTCATGTTCACTGTATGCTCTTACTGTATTTTGCCACTGCCTTTATGTAAACTATGTCATTGTAACCTACGATATGCGCCCAGATGCCTTTGGGCCAGGTGCGCTATACAAATAAACTAAACTGAAGGACCTGGGATTGAGGCATGGTGGAGGGATTTTAAGAGGTGGGCTGAGACAGTGACGTGGCACTGTGCTGTGTACATAGGGCAGAGAGAGGTCAGTGACGATGTGGAGGCTTGGAATATGCTACTGTAGGCAATGTCTTCGTCTAGAGAGGATGGGTCCCAAGATGTCCAGGGTGATGGTGTGAAGGTGTGACAGGATCATGATGTACGACTGCGAAGGGTGATAGCAGCACCAGGAAAGGCGGGTGATGAGGGCTAAGCATGCAGGGGTTTGGTTTAATGTTTATTTGTTGTGCCCCTTGGACCTGGTGCTATTTGTGGCCAATGGCATACGTGGACTGGAATACTGAAGTACACACCTGATAGGAATATTGCAAATACAAACATTTAACAGAAAGAACGCATGAGATTAAGACTAAAATGATGTAGTGTTCTGCCTTAATGCTATGAGAAGTGCGACAGGTATGACTGTTTTCTGTGTTTCTCCTTTTCCTTTTAGGTTTGTTCCTTCTAGAAAAACAATAAAGAGAATAACATTTAAAAAAGAGAGTACCATTAACATTCTCAGACACGTGGTTGGGCGTCATCGATGAGATGAAGCTAGCCCTCTCTAAGCACAGCGAGGAACTGGTCCACGTCTGGATAACTCTTGGCAATTTAGGGTACAGGCCTTTAGATAAAAGATGAGAGTAATAAATAAGCATTGGCAAAGCCAATAGGTTTGGCTCTTAATAGTTTGACCGTCCAGCTTATTGTAATGTTGAGATTCACGTAAATATCCATCTGCTTTGCAAAAGGGCATCTTTTTTTTAAAAGTGTTTTTTGTTTTTTTACCAAAGGTCGAGTAAAACAAAGCAGTTGCATACTTGTAAAGCTTGCTCTTCATGTTTATGCTCGGGGCACATGCGTGTCTGTATGTGTGCAGAGCTAAGCAAGGAAGTGGGATTCCTGCTCAGCTCTCTTTGCCCTTTACTTCGTGACTTGTTAATATGATGATTCGTATGTTTATGACTTTGACCCATTTGGCAGAAGAGACTGCCTCTCCAAATGCCTTGCTGAGTCGCATCCTGGCAGTTTCAGCCCTCTGTCTCTCTGTGCTGCAGTGCCATGACAGGATGTTGGGTGGCATTGGGGCCAAAAATATATTATGGTTGTGGTTAGGAGACAAGTGAACTTGGGGGCCGGAGGGTCTAACAGAAGCTGTGTGGGTAGTGTGCACAGTTAGCAGAGCAGTGATAGGAGCCAGATAGTGTGTGCTTGGTACTCACTGCTGTATGCTCCCTATTGCTTCAACTCCTCCCCGTGTTTCCTTCCTTCTCAACCAGGACCAGCCGCTGCCCACTCTTCACTTCCAGAGGCACCAACCCACTCAAGGGTGCTTCAGGTCAAATCCACACGACTACCTTACCTGAAGGGCACCCCTACCGAGATGTTGCCCAAGGGCCCCCCCCTACCGAGACATGGCCATGGCCATCTGGATGAATGATCAGAATTACTAACCTCGCTACATTAACCTTCTCGTACTGTTCGCATTACAACTCATACACAGCAACTAAATAATAATTATTTGGTTATAATAGATCCATAAAATGCCACTTGTGAATCAGTCACTTTGAAGCGCTAGGATAAAACTGCCAACAGACCTCAAACAGAATACCTCACCTTTGCAGCAAACTTACACATCACAGTCCCGGCAATTCATTTTTAGCATCATGGGCATGCAAGGCTCCCCTCTGTGCTCGAATGAGTCTGTGCTCTGTTTATCTCATGGCACTTGGAAACCGACCTGTACACAGAGCTTGGGGCACATCCAGTCTGCACAAATCAACACAATGGCAAAGCTATCTTGCGCATTCCACTAACCTAACCCACACACTTCACTTTCAGATCCACCAGAGTGCAATGGCAATGATTATGTGTTGGGTTTGGCCGATTATTCTACAAAACACAAAAGAGAGTTTTCATTTCGCTGAATGGTTTTCCTTTTGTTTTGTCCCCACAAATCTTCTCTATATGAGTGTACAATTTTCATTCAGTATTATCTTAGTCCGCACACTGCGCATGTATGGTCTTGAGTTTTGGCTAATATGATTTGTGAAATTTGTCATATGTGCACACCTTCAGGATAAAGGGCTAGGTGTGGGCCCACAAAATCCAGAAAATCTGAAAAAAGACGAATTTCGAGATACGGTAGACTTAAGAGAGTTTTAGTCCTGTACAAAAATTCCAAAGCAAGACGTCAATTCACCAAACTGATAGGGGTAGCAGAAGCGATATCGCATGAGCCTTGACCTCCAGGATGATGTCACCGAAGTGATGACACGTCTTCTGGCCCCGCCCCAAGTAACCTCACAGGAAGTTTGGCTCCTGTGAGATCACAGGAAATGGCGTCATAGCATTGATCATCAACAACATTGTAGTGTCGTCACACACTCGTATCATGTGCCAAGGACCACTGGGAGACGGGAAGGGGAGGAGCCCAGGGAACGGGGGAAGCTCAGTTCCATGATTGGTTTTATGCAATAAAGACGTGTTGCACCCCAGCTCCTGTTGTCCGCTCCTTCTTGTACGAATGCGAGAGCGAACACCAGTTCGAGTGTAAGGCAGTCCACAAGGGACTGAACATTGGCGACGAGGTGAACTGCAAACCTGCACGCCACCTGCTGTGCCCGCTGGAGAGGCAGCGCCTGCGACGGTGTTGCATGCCCCCAGCGAAGAGTCAAGCGGGAAATCAAGGCACAGGCAGGAGGCCCTGCAGGAAAGTCAGCGTGGCGAGCGGTGGAGGAGTCGCCCTCCCGCTCTGCAGTGCCAGCGCACCAACAACGGGTAAGTGAGAGTGTACGCTCCCTGTTTTCCCACATAAGGGCGGTGGAGAAGTCATGTGCCGCCCAAAAGGAACCCCAGAGGCCACTGAAGGCCTGCCATCAAGGCGGGATCCCGCCCACCCTACGAGCCAGTCAAACCCATAGGCAGGTGGAGCAACGAGCTCCCCGCAGGGACGGCACATCAGCCGCACGTCAGCGGAGGCCGCGAAGGCCACGGACAAAGCGGGAATACTCCCGCTCACAAGCCCCATGGACCGCAGTGACGGCACACTAACCGCGCATCCGGGCGGACGGAGGAGTCACCTCCTGCCTGTAGATAGCAGCGGAGGCCGCGGAAGGCCACAAAGAAGGCAGGAAAAACTCCCGCCCATCGGATTTCACTAGAAAACGCTTGTTTTCACCTGGTACTCATCAGGCATAGCACACATCAGCCCTCAACTGAGCCCAACCAACAGAGACTAAACAGGACTTCAAACGCTGAAATCAACAAGGGACCGGGCTGAAAATAAACAAATTCAAGCCAGGCAACACGGAAAGGATCCTCAGCAGGTGAGGGACAGGCACTCCACATGTCACAAGAGAACATATCAGGAGAGGACTTGCTGACAGTGCCAGTAACCCTGGCAAGAACACTCCCTCAGAGAATGTCTGACAGTCTGCTGTCACAACTACCCTCAAACTTCGACCTCAGCGACACCAGCACCCTAGGATCATGGTGGAAGAGATGGCTAAGTGACTTCGAGGTATGCCTCAAGGCTGTCGGGCCCATTGATGAGGAACAGAAACACAGCCTACTCAACCACGCAGTGGGCTCAAATGTGAGAGATATACTAGATGAGATCCCCGAAAGTGACAGACACCTACACCATCCTGAAAACAACTTGCTGACTAATTCACACCCCACACAAATGTGGATTATGAAAGGCACATTTTCCACACAACCAAACAGATCAAAGGTGAAACCATGGACGCATTCGTAATGAGACTCCGATTGAAAATGAAGCACTGTGATTCCAACAATTATGCAAACGAAGAGGCCCTTCGATCACACATCATAGTGGGATGTGAAAGTGCAGACTTCAGGAGACAGCGCCTATAGAAGTCACGAAACCTGGAAGAAATTCTGTGTCTGGCACGGTCGGACGCCGCACTGGTGGCGCAAGTGGAGGGTCTCGATGACATCAAGATCACACATGGGAAATATGAGACTCAACAAACTCGAGGGCGCCGCAAGAAACGACGGCGACCCATTCTGCTACAGGTTCGGTCACGAATACCCGCACAAAGGGCAATGCCCTGCCATGGGACAGACCTGCTCCACCTGTGGAGGGGAAAACCACTACAAAGCTGTTTGTTTCATCTTTTGCAGCAAAATGAAGGGAGCTGGAATAAGCGGTCGACTACCACCCGAACAAGAACAAACAGTCAAGTCAATTCCGAGCACCAAACCAACCACTGGACCCCGCACATCGCAGACACCGAGATGAACACCAGATGAAGGTCAGACAGAAGCGAATGGAGGGGACAGCAAGACGCCAGTGTCCAGACATAGGAGGAGACCCCGAAGATATGTTGGGTACCTCGTGGAACAATCGCAATCCGACAGTGCGTATAGTGCATCATTGGAAGACAAGTCCCGGAAAAACGAGAGGCACAAGAAGGAGCCACAGAAGAAAGGATACCTGTACACATTAGGAACCCCACTGCAAAGGAACACAGCCCGATGCTGATGATCCAAATCAATCAATCAAACAGCAGCAGAATTTCTAATTGACACCGGGGCCACTGTAAATGTAATTAGCGAGGAGGTGTATAATCGCATACCCAATGCACCCCATCTACAGTCAGCCCAAGCACTCATATTGCCATACGGGGCCACCATACCTCTGGCCTGCAAAGGATTCTTCACAGCATCATGTCGATACAAAGACAACGCAAAAGACATACCCATGCACATCCTGGAAGCCGCCACGGACAGCTGCTGTATACTCGGCTACAAAGCGGCCATTGACATGGGACTAGTACACATCCTATACTGACTCATGATGCACAAACATTTGGACCCTACAGAGAATATTGTACAAGTCTTCCCCGCACTCTTCAAGGGCCTAGGGAAATTGAGAAACCGACAAATAGAGCTACACATCGACACCTCTGTCCCACCAGTGGCGCAGCACTACAGAGGAATCCCAATCAACATACAGAAACCGGTAGAGAATGAATTAATAAAACTATTGGAAGCGGACATTAAAGAACAGGCAGAAGGTCCCACACCGTGGGTTTTGTTAGGGAGAATTCTCTCTTTAGGCTGAATTTCCTAACCTAGTGAGTCCCCCAGCAGCTTTGCTGGATTTCTGGAGTTTGTTTTTCCTCCTGCAAAGAGTGAGACTCTTTTTCTCCCACTCTTGGACATGACTAATGGTATTCCTTTGATTGGTAATGCGTTTTATGGGCTATGGGGTCCTTTACTCCATAGGGTCTCATGTGTTTTTCCTATGTGTGTTACACAGCACCCTCCGTGCAGTAACACTGGGGTGTCATAGTGACACCCCACCATAGACTCCATACCATGGGACTGACTACTGACTCCCAGGGCATGTAAAGTCACCATTGGATTTACTAGTCCCAAATTATTAACAGAAACCAGTACAAACCATCATATTGTGGACGTACTGGTCGGGGCAATTCGATTGCCCCGGGGTCTGTTAGTCGAGGGGGCATGTCTCCGTCCCCCCTGATCGAGTTTTGGCTGGTAGCAGTGGAAACTACTTTTTATATTCGACCACGAATATTTCCCTATGGGATTTTCCCATTTTTCGAGGCTACCAACTTTAATTATTTAATTCTCATAGCCTCGAACATACCGCCGGTTTATTTAATTAATATTAATTCTCCGGTTGGTATTTTTTGCCAAGTCTCGATTATAAAATGGCGTTTGTGTCCTCTTCTGTGACTCCAACCCAAGTCGAGCCCCTTGTTCCACTTTTTGGCGGGCTTCTCCACAGAAGCCTCCAAAAGTGGTGCCACTCTGTCTGGGTACCACAGGGGGTTTGGGAGGGGCTTTAGGCACCCTGGACTGAGTTACCTTAGTAACTCAAGTCGCACTCTTGTGTGATTGGCCCAAGTGGTGAGCCGGCCGGCTCACCATTTAGCATCTTTGATTGACAGCTAGGCTGAGTGAATGGGGATTTTCTGCATAAAAGCAGGGTTTTGGGGACTGGAACTTGAGAAGTTGTCACAGGACCTGAGAATCCGACGAGGAAGAAGCTGAGCCGACCGACCACGACGACACCACCGGTGGAGCCCTGCAGAACCGACTCACCACTTCCCGACGACAGAGAAGAACTCCCGGCTGGAGAGGCTTCTTCTCCTGACTGGTGGGCACAACCAGTTTACCTTTCTTTCTTCGCACCCCAGCCCGGTTTGTGGTCGAACTGCCCATGCCAAGCACCCCGGCGGCTGGATTGCCACTCACCACTGAACCGCGAATCAACGGACCGCTCCTTGTACCTGAGAAACTCTGCGGCTGGTTTCTTCCCTGGCAGTGCAACGGACTCCTGTCTTCCTCCACGACGAGATCCTCTCTTCCCCCGGATGAAGCACTGACTTGTATCCGCTGCCAGGAACAACTGCCCCCGCTGGAGTGTTCTCACCACTTTAAGGTACCGTGTCCGCCAGGCCTCCCTTACTAAAGATTGCTACAAGGTAATAATAATCCCTTAACCATCTGGACTGGGCCTGCCGCCTTGGTGGCTAGAGGCACTTACTAGTTTAAACAAAGAAAAAGTGTTATTGTTGCATATATAGTACAAAAAATACCTTACACTACAATTTCAATCAAAATTACATAATTAACAATCCTTTAAAAAGATCAACTCATGAAAAATACTAAGATTAGAAGCACCCTAGTCAAGGTTTACACTCTATCTGTGTTTACACACCACTTATTGAACAAAAAGATATAAAAAAATATTTATAACGATAGATCTTAATGAATATAAAAAGACTTGAATTGCAAATGAACTACATTGATACTGCTTTACACTACTTCACTTAAAATAACTTCTCCTTGAATCATAACAGTTGATTAGTTCAAATATGTGTTTTAAAATGTTGACTAAAGCTAAAATTAAAGACATTTGTGTGCTTGTCATAAATCTATTCTACAAAAATACACCATTAACGTTTTCAGTTGAGTGAACATGACATTTAAAATATTTGATTCTGTATTTTGTTAGTCCAGTGCATTCTATAACTAGCGGAAAAAGTGTCTCAGTGCAATTGTCTGTGCAAAGCCTTCAAGATCTAAGTTGGCGCATAGAATTCAATTGAGGTCCTACTATTTCAAGTGTGGGGAAGCACTTCAATCTAAATTTCATATACCATTGCCGGGACACGCCAGAAGGAAATTTTCTTAGGTAAAGCCTTAACTTTGCGGCAGGGACATGTTATGCCTTGAATGTTTAATCTTTGCAGATCGTCAATATCCCATATTCTGTCCCATTTTTATTTTATACTCTTTTTACAGGCATCTGAGTTGGAATTACATCTATATCCATCAATGACATAAAGCTCAGACACCTCTCCTTAAAGCTTTTTAAAAAATCGTTTGTTCCACCGTCCATCACATGCTTCAAGGAGTGGGATGCCTATGGCCCAATTTTTATCTATTTTGAGATATAGTGACTGGCTCCTATAAATGTATATGGAGCACCATGATTGGAGTCCAATTCAAGTCTAATCAAACTGATGGAGACATATTTGGGTAAACATAGAGCTTCATTTAGGACTCGACCCTCCAGGATGTCAAGGGTTTTCCTATCCCTGAAGACATAAGCTCTATTCCATACATGCCCATTAGTCACTTTAAGACTGAGAAACTCGACGAAGGGGATTAAGAAGTAGGCAAAAAAGCACCTATAGATAATTCTAATAATAGAGGTACACATTCTCACTTTTTCATCTCGGCTCTTTCTCCTCTGTATGGATACATTTGTGTTTGCAAACAGAAATCCCAGATAATATAATTAGTCTATTTCTTGAATTTTAGTCTGGTTTATATTCCATATATAGCTCTTTTTAACCTTTGTTTTGGTAAAAACTATTGTCTTTGACTTAAGCGGATTGAGTGTTCATTTTTTCTCCTCCTTCTACTTAACTACTGTCCAAAGCATGCTGAAGACCTGCTGGTGTGAAATCGAGGAGGAGCAAATCATCCTCGTATGCAACAAAGCTAGTTTCTTGGGGTTTCAAGGGGGGTAAAGCGACAATTCTTTGCTGAGATCCCATAAATCTGACATATATAGGTTAGAGGCTATCACGTAACCTTGTCGTACTCCTTTGTTTATTGGAATGTTGCTAGAAGATGCCCCTCCATATTTAATCTTATTTTCACACTGTTGTCAGAGTGTATTATCCGAAGTTTATTTAGCAGATCCTGCTCCATTCCATGTTTTTCCAACTTTTCCCATAGAATCTCTTGCTCTACATTATCAGATGTAGCTGAGAGGTCCAAAACTGCCAAATACAATGTCCTCCCGGTCTTGCCTCCTGCCTGAGCTAGACATAACATGAACCCACTGAGTATAGCACTGTATCCCTTTCTGTAGCCCATCTGTGAAGGGCTTAAGATGTTCATCGTTTTAACCCATTTAATAATTGACCTCAAGGGAATATTGTAAAATATATTTGAAAAAAATCTTTGAGAATGCATCCGTTATAGATATTGAATGTCATTTAAAGGTTCCTTTCTATCTCCTTTTTAAAGATCGGGACTACAGTAGCCGTCTTCCAGGGTGAAGGAATTAGATCAGTCTTTACTATATGGGAGAACAGCAGGAAAAGGATTTCAGACCACAAGACAGGGTTTAATTTCAACAAGATTATTGTTGACCTCATCTGGTCCACAGGCCCTGGAGTTGTTTCAGTTTATTAATGACCAGAGTTATTAGATCCTTGTCTAGAACGTGCTTCCACAGGGACTCATTATCATTAAAGATGCTAGTACTTTTGCTTGAAGCAATTTTAGCGTTATCCCAAAATGTATTACTATAAAATTCTACCCACTTGTTCTCCGATATAGTTGATGACTGTTTACAGATCTGATAGTTCTCCTTCAAGTTTAATTTGTTCCATAATGACCGGGAGTTGCCCTTCAACAAATCCCAACATTTTTCTTGGTTTATCTTAATATTTGTATTTGTATTTTATTGAATTTTATAGCCCTTTACGCCAACGTGCTTTACATGAGAACAAGTAACATAAAGCAAGCATAAGATGACAATTGAATCACAACTTGAAAACCATATAAAGAACAATTTACAATATTGCAGAGGTGAGGAGGGAGTAGGGAAGGGCAGAGATGTGCAAGGGAGTGGTAGATGTTGGAGGAGTTAAGAGCTGGGGAAAGAGGGAATGCAAGAATGTGAGGGGAAGAAGAGAGGGAGAAGAGAGACTAGAAGAGAGCAGGGGGGAAGGAAGGAGGTAGCTGGGATGGAGAGGGTAAGGAAGATCAGGAGTAAGAGGTCAGAGGAGAGGGGTAGGGAGGAGGAGAGGAAACGTGAGGTGTTAGGGAGGTGAGTGAAAGAGGTAAGATTTTAGAGAAGAGCGAAAGGACGGGTAGGAGGGAGAAAAGCGGATGTGAAGGGGGAGGCGGTTCCAGTGGAAGGGGAGCAAGGAGTTGGAAGGAGCGGAAGCGGGAGGGGGCGCAGGGTGGGGGTGGAGGAGGAGAGAGTAGGAAAAGATTAGCAAAGCAGAGAGAACGAGAAGGGGTATAGAAAGTAAGAAGGGAGGAGAGGTGGGGGGGGCAAGACCATGGAGGGATTTGAAAACAAGACAGAGGAACTTGAATTTGAGCTGGGAGTGAAAAGAGTGACAACTTAGAGAGGTGAGAGAGGAGGAGATGGAATCATGAGGTGAGAGAAGGCATAGGGAGCGGATGGCAGAGTGGTAGATGGATTTAAGAGGGGAGAGATGAGAAGGTGGGGAGTCCAAAGGGAAGGGAGGAACAGTAGAAGAGTCTGGAGAAGATGAGGGAGGTAATTAAATGTTTAGTAGCATGAAAGGTAAGGAGGGGTCGAATTTTACAAATGTTGTAGAGGTGAAAGCGACAGGATTTGGCAGTGAGAGAAATGTGGTGGGATAGAGAGAGGTGAGGGTTCATATGGAGACCAAGGTTACGGGCATGGGGAGAGGAGGAGAGCTGGCAGGGGGAAAAAGAATGAAAGGGGTAGGGGAGGAGGAACAGTGTTAGCAGGGAAGAAAAAGAGTTCTATAAAAAATATATTTCAACAACTTGTGTTTGCGGAGGCAGGACTTAATTTGTTCTTTAGACTGCACATTTCCAGCTTCTTCAGTTGCCAGTCTCCTTTAGATTTAATTACTTGTCTAACATTTTAAGTAAATAAGCATTTTTTTAACATGAATATCGTGATCAACAACCAAGTATTTTCTTTCAACAAAGTTGCTTTTCTTCCAGAACACAGAAAAATGAGACTTATGTTTGAGCATTGACAAAGTATTGTGTATCTCAAGTGGAGAACACCTAACCTTTTTCTCCTTTATCAGTGGCATTCCACCAAAACCCTATTGCCGTGTTTACTTGATTATGGTTCTTCCTAAATTGTGATGCTCTATTCCCTGCTTCATTGGTAACTAGACTTGCACACAGAGTATGAAAATCAACCCTCTCGTCAATAGGAACTGAAACTGTTGCTAACAGCATAGCATGATCTCTTCTATACGTTTTTCGTACTTCAAAAGAGGTTATATGAGAGATTTCACAACGACCCATTCCAAACCAAGTACTCACTGGTTCCGGACTAAAAAATGTGTTCAATTGGCTTAAACCCTGCCTCACCAAGAAGGTGGACCAAATACGTCCATTGCTCCCTCTGGGTGCCTGTGCATTGGACCAACAAACAAATCTATCTCCTCATCTGGATTTCCGTCATTCGATCTATGCAAGGACAGTAGCTATTGAAGTCCCCCACCATGATTATTAATTGCTTCTTTACCGCATTGGTCGAGTTGACCAATGCAATATCTATCTCATTTTTCAAAAAGTCCACATCATCATTAGCTGGATTAAAGTAGATGTTGATCAATAGAATGGAGCCCTTAGTTTCATTAGATTTATTAGAAATTGTGGTGAACAATAGTGAATCAATTTTGCACCTATGTTTACTATTGTACGTCCAGGAATGTTTCTAACTGCAGTGAGGATCCCTCCTTTTGGACGACCAAATGGTCCTTTATTGGCTTAGTTATCAAACGCACAGAAACCATCCAAGATGGGAGTGACACATAACCAAGTTTCCTGCAAGCATACAAAATCATTCTCACTGAAGAAAACACCAATTTCCTCATCCAGGAAATATTGTGTCTTCTTGAGTTCCATGAGGGAATGCTTAGTTCACATTTGTTTTCTGCAGGAGTAAATTTGAACAGTGATGAAAACATTTTATATTCACCTTATGTGTTATGTCTTTGCATTTATTTGTCACTTCTTCTAACAGAGCGACAGGTCATGTTTTCTCATAGCAATCATAGCCTCTTGTTGAAAATTCTGCATGACAGTTCATAACAATTTTCTTGACCAATAGTGAGTAGAAGTGCACTTCACATTTTCCCAATTCATTACGGTAAAACAAATGCACAAACCTTAGATCTTTTGACGATATGTTAGACAGCTCTGATAGTAATGATAGTAAAGAGACAATACTTGACCTGTTTAGGGACACTTTTTCTTCATTTTTCATTACTGATTCAAAGACAATAGACAGCGACTCGGTAGACTGGTTCCCCATTAAGCTTTTTACCCTAGGTTTTCAAATAGTTGTTTCCTCCATTGTATCCCTTGATCTCTTTTTTCATCAAATTGACCTATACTTGATTGTCTATCAAATTTCTTTGACCCTCATTGTCTCTTTACCCTTCAACTGGACTCTTATCCCTGCTCTATCGTCCTCTTCGTCACTGTATTAGAGATCACACCTGCCCCCTCTCTCCTGGAGTTTCACTTCTTCAATACCACGATCGTCATCTTCATTTCTCATTGTTGTACAAAACCGTCTTTTCAACCCTTGTTTTCTGTATACCTGATTCCCGCTGGTGGTATTTCTCATCTCTACTGAACCTGTATATTTCCCACTCTTGGACTTGGCATTCTGTCTGTCTAAGGTGTCTGTATTCTTTTTTTCTTCTTTTTTTCCCTTCCCATGGCTATCTTGATCTTCAACAATTGTCCGAGTTTCAATCATTATAATTACCTTGGGCGTCAGATGTGCATTTTGTGGCTGATCAGTAAAAGTACTTACCCTAAAGGAGGTCATTATTTTTCTCAGGAACCTTTTAGACCCACTATTGTTGTACTTTGTGTTTCCCTTCATGTTCTTTTATTTTTTATTTTTATGCCCACTATTATTCAGATTACTAGCAAAATGTGATATGTTTGTGGGCGCTACTTTTTAAAACCTGGAACAAGGTTCAATAGCAGTAGCTTCTAAGATATCACTTGATACTATTGGTAACTCTTTCTTATTAATCTCTTCTGTTAATACATTGGTCATTGGGGAGGTTTTTCCTGTTAATAGAAGTGTTTTAATTTCATTAAAGGTATTTGTATTTTTCTGACCTCCAAAACAGTCTCATACAATCGAATGAAGGACTGTAAAACCAAATGCAAAGCAATGAGTAGACTTCATCTATCTTTGCTACATTTTGCAACATTGGCTTATTGCCCTGAGCCACTGGACCATCCTCCCACTCTTGAACTCATCTCGAGAATTAATAAAACTTTGGGCATACGTTTCTTCACTCAAGTAGGATGAATTAACAGAATCATCTTCACTGTTGTCTTCACTCACATGCATATTAGGTGATTCAAACATTATAGGTGATGCACTTAAGCGAGTGGAAGGCATTTCAAGTTCCTCAATTTCATCTTCAAAGCTTACACATATGTCCATTACAGAAAGGCTAGCCTGCCTTTCTACGTCACTTAGGACAGGTCCAGAAATATCGCAACTATCTTCATGCTCACTTACAACCAGCTGTCGTTAATGGAATGTGGCCCGCAGTTAGAGCTTGACTATATGTTTTTCTCAGTGCATGTGGATAAAAGGAGGTTATTTTATTGCAGTTTATTTTAGACTTTTTTTTTCCTTTTCAATGTTACGTACCACCTCCTTATCCAATAGGGTCTTATCAGTAGACTTCATGTTGTATCGTGGCCCCCCCCCCGCATTACAATGGACAGATTAACCTTTTTGAATAAGAATGATTTTGTGTATCACACAGACACTACGCACAGTCACTATGCTGTTGTAAATTTCACAGGTTTGTCCAAATAAGTGCCAAGAAGGATACTATTATGTAAGAGCTCACCAGGTACTGCCAACAGTCACTCAGCTATTGAAGGTTTTGCACATTTGCCCAAAATTTCAAGAAGATATTAATGAAAAGAGCTCAAAGGCTCAATGCCCACTGTCACACTGATATCAAAGATTACGCAAGTTTTCCTAAATTGTTTTTGAAAAGATGTTCAATAACCGCTCAAAGGCTCAAAGCCCACAGTCGCTCAGCTACAGGGACCAGCAGCAACTCAATGTAGATGTTTACAGGCGAGTTTCAGAGTTACTACGGATAAGATCTGGGTATTGTAAGTATTGTGGAATCAAGACAAGCGTTTAAATAAATATTACCATTCCAATGTGGAAATTTCACCTCACTCGGAGCCACAGTGCCACAGGAACACGGAACACACAGCAGCACAGCGCTGTGCTCCGCGCCCTCGAGCAGTTTTTGTTCCTTGTGCTGCATCTGCCACTGGTCCAGCGAAAGAGAGAAAGGACAGTGCATGAAGACACTGCAGCAATTCAGAGATCCACAGTGTATCTTACCTCACATAATTGTGCTTTACAAGTTGAACTCCGAATTTGTTTTGTAAAGGGCCAGCATGCCACCGTGCAGCTACTACACAGTGCTCCGGATTCTGGATCACTGCATCCAGGATGCAGGCAAGCAGGCCCGCTTTAGGGTTTGGAGGGTCTCCAGTTTATAGGTCCGGCGGCCTGCTGATGGGTCTGACCTGCTGTGTTCAATCACCCACTCTTCCTTTACTCTTTTACCGTGTCCCCTTCTTCTGCAATTGTCGGTTTACATTTTTTATCCTGCTCTCACTTTCTCTTTGCTCACCTATTTTGTTCTGCATGCCTCTCAGTTTTCGTTTCTTATTAAGTTGTATTCCTTCCTAAATCCCTTCTTATCTTCCTCCCACATATTTTCCTCCCATGCTTCCTACTTTCTGTCCTCCCTCTTATCTTTGTAATGCCACCATCTCTCACTCCTTCTCTCCATTGCTCCATTACATACTTCACCTCTTCCATTTTACTATCTCCGTCTCTCACACCTTCCCTTTATGTCTTGCTACCATCTTGTCTGCTTTCTATTTTTTTCTGATGGGGTCTACTTGCACTCTGTGCCTCCCATCTCATCTTCACTTCTTTCTTTTCCTTCATAATGTCCAAGTACATCCCCATGTATTCAACAGTTTCAAACACCAGGCCACAAGTTCCATAGTGCAACAAGATGAGGGTCCACCCAAAATCTAGGTTATTATATGAAATACAAAAAAGCTTCCAAAACCTTAAAATTATACAAGGCAAGCTCCTCCAGAGCCATGCAGGCACATGACTGCCAGCGATACCTTTTTCAGGATTTCCTTTGCAACAGGAGTACGGATCTGCACTCCACTAATTTCCTCGGGAGGGAGCGTGCTCTGAAGCCTGCTTACCTTAACGCAGTGCTTGAGATGGGCACAATTTACTGGGGGAACTCCAACCCCCTGCTGAGTCACGGCATTTGAGGGTATAGAGCTTCCTCAACTTGGGGGGAAGGGGTGTCGGGGAAGGGAGAGGGCAGGAGGCGTTGCCTGGGCCTGATTAGTATATCAGCAGCAATACAGGACTTGCAACTTATATGTATAGAATGGCACACTACACTCTGCAGTTTGTAAGGAAAAGTGTGGACCAGTCGTCATGCATGCCACATACCTGCTGAAGAAGGCAGGGTCTAGGTAGGCTCGTTCAGCCCATGATGAACGTAGCCCTGGCTGCTCTGCCGACCTCCCCCCTTCAAAATGCAAAGGACAAAAACGCAATGAAAAAGAGTTCCAATGTATTTTTTCAATACAACAAAATCGGAGTTCGGGCAGAGTTCCAGTCTGCTCCAGTCTCTATCGAGTGAGGACGTGCTTTCTACGCTCTTCTGCTGACGCCGCTGTGTCTTTAAGGATTTTTCCCAGCAGCACCTTTAAAAACTTGCCTTGCGCGCGGAGCGCGCGCGGAGTTCGGGCAGAGTTCCAGTCTGCTCTAGTCCGCGCCAGGACAAGGCTCCAGAGTTCCAGAGCCCGATCTAGGAGTCTCAAGGTAACTCCTGCTACTAATCTGTTCCCGAAGTTTACAAACTACCAACCGCCCTCTTCCTTTACCTTTCCTTTTCCCCACCTTTTCCCCACTGGTCTCCTACTTCCCTACTCCCTTACTCCTATCCCCCTACCCTCCTACTGTTTCCTTCCTCTTTGCTTCTTTAACTTCTACGCACCAAACACTCCCACCCTTCACTCCTTCACTCCTTCACCTCCCCACCTACCCTCATTGTGATCCGCGCCCCCCCCCCCTTTTTCCCATTTCCCATTTCCCCTCACCATGGAGGAAGATCTAGACCAGCGCAGACTTAGAAGCAAAGTGCGTAAGAACTTATGCGCACCACCGGCCGCCCCGGCCTCAGCTCATTCACAGCAGTCGAGGTCCCTGGCGACGACCGCTCCGCTGCTGTCCCCTGCCTTGACTCCTCGTGAAGATTCCCTTCTCCCCTTGTTGAGCCAATCTGAAGGAACTGCTACAACTTCTGGGCTACAGCCACCGGCCCCCACTAGGCCCGAGCCTCGGATCGTCCATAGGCACCCTACAGTGCACAAAGGCGGACAAGCCAACGCTACAGCAACGGCCAGCTATACGACTCCAGCCTCTGACGCGACCTGCCCTCGTACCGCCTTGGCGAGTGACTCGTTCTGTGCAGGGACCGGAGGGTCCCTGTCGGTGGGTCTGAGGGAGCTCGCGCTAGCTAGCTCATCTGACACAGTCTGGCCGGATTTTGCTGTATCAGACGGCATGGCGAAGCTGAACAACATGGCGGCGCCATTAGACACCTCACTCAACTTGACTCCGACCAACAAGCCGTCACCTGTGCCTGACCTTCGCTCCGAGCCTCAACCACGCACATCCAATATATCCATTGAGGCGATGATCCATACAACCATGGCCGACCCCAGGAACTTACCGGATAAGGCGGAAAAAAAGCACTCAGCCTCCGCACAGGACCCAATGGCGCTCAGAAAGGCGCCGGCCCTGATCCCAGCCAACCCCGCACAAGCAGCCGATATTGAGCTCAGCACTTTACAAGACAATACATTCACGGCTGAGTTTCCTTTTCTTATCCCTTCTCCAGATCGACAACTCCAGCCGCAAAAGAAATCTAAAGACACATTAACGAACTCTCTCTCAGAGCTAATAACTGACACAGACTCAGACGAGGACCTCATCTCCTCGAACACTGCTTCGCATAAAAAACTGCTCCCCCAACCTAAAAAAAGACCACCCTACAAAAATCAAGCCAACACAAGAACGAAACCTGTGCCAGTAACACAATTGCCCAATAAACCGGTGGCACCAACAAAAAAAACAAAAAAACATCAAGCCCTGATGTCTGTATCAACAAAATCTACCAGGCACCCAACAAGTGAGGCACGACCACAGCCCCGGAAAAAGAGAGGTGAACTCAAACTTTCTTTACCTACGCCTCTCCTATCATCTGCTCTGTTAAATTTCTTCAAGAACCAAGGGAAAAGAAAATTATCCACCGACTCTGAGCTGTCAGACGCGGAAATTTTAGAAGCATTTGACGAAGCAGCACCTGCCCTAAAAACCAGAAAAACTGTGGCTACTGAATGCCCCCAGCCACCTATTTGCTTCACAGACCCGAGCCAAACCTTAACTTCCAAAAGCAACTTACAAGATCTTCCGATACCACCCATGTTGTCCCCCGAGCGGTCTCATTCTGTTCCACTTATCGTCGCTCCAGACAACCAAACTGAGAAGTTCCCCTCTAGAAACTCGGAACCCAGTTCACTTCCTTACCCAACACTTAAAGATTGCCCGGCAAACCAGGGTCTCTTGGGCATTCTAGACCTATTACAGCCCAAGTCCGATTCTTCCCACAAAGTAAAGTCTGCGCAAGCGGAGACTAACTCGCACCCACCCATTTTCCCCCCCCCTGGCGCTGCTGGCAGATCCCCCACCCAGTATTATTATACAAGATGACAGCGACCAACACCAGAGCTCCGTCACAGAGAGATACTTAAGTGATGTCGAACTCGAAGGAAGATCAGTAAGGCGCAGGCATTCCTTGGCGAATCTGGCATCTTTAGGACCCAGAGACTTCCCAAGAAATAAAAGACCAGTCTTGGACCCTGCCTCCACACCTCAAAAAGACACATCGGGCAACAGAAAAGATTTAACGACAATCATGTCGGCTATAACCATCGCAATGGCCCCCTTCTGCAAACTATATGAATCACTAGGAGATGCATCAAGAGACAATACGGCCATTTTAGCTTCTATCCAGTCTAAACTCACTTTTCTCGAAGGCTACATCACTGCTATCGACTTGAAACATGACATATTTCACTCTTCAAAAGATCCAGCACCGTTGAGCCCGCTGCAACCACACTCACCAGCAATAAGGGCGACGATCCCCCCCTCAAAAGACTTGGGCTGATAGCTCCACACAGACGCCCCTAACTAACCCCTACATTGACCTTGCTCCAATATTTTCGAGCAAACCAAAGCTCACGTCAGTGGCCTCAACGTCCACTTCCAGTTCTCACCCCGCATCCGCTCAAAACCCGGATCGGACTCAACGGAGACTTCCAGGTAAAAAGACATTAAAACTAGTGCCAAGCGATCGCCACTCCTCGCCGCCGACCCATCCCTCCAACCACCTGTCAGTAGGCGGCTCAACAACCTCCAGCCACTCTATCTCAAAGGATACTCTGGTTCTGACCAGGCCACGGCCTCAAATCATAACACCCCTGGTTCAGTCTCCGAAAATCCCTGAAGACTCCTTTGATTTGAGCCTTCTATCTCCAACCCCAGTCCAAGAAGTGGACGATTTGCCCACGATACTCTCATCCACCCAAGACGCTGGACAAACCTCTCCTCGGTCGCCAACCGTACAGGTCCTCTCTGTCGTCCAATCCACTTCAACAGGAGAGTCGACTGGGAGGAACCTCGAGTCCCACCATCTGCCCACAACTGCGGCAACTGCTCTGACCAAATTGAACACTAACCACGTTCAAAATAGCGTGGAAGATAACACAAGGCCGTCAAAGTTATCTATTTCCCTCAAACCTACGGAATTGAACACGGCCAATGTTAAGACGACCAGCACCATAACCCTATTCAAAATGGAGCAGATCTCAAGCAAAGACAAACACATAATTCTCAATAGAAGAACTGTGTTAAAGATATCATCGTCAGTATCCGCCTTAAAACACTTGAAATCGGATCACTTCCAGCGGGTTGAACCATACCATAGAGACAACAAGGCCAAGGCGTATCTTTACATCTATACCTCGGCAATACAAGATATTTGTAAACAAGCTGGTGAAGACTTAAAGGCAATGGGGTTCCTCCTCTCAGAAATAAAAACCTACGCCGACAAACCAACCCCTTATGGGACACACTCAAAGAAGAAAACTACCAACGACCAGAGTCCATCTAGACGCCTTCATGATCGCAGAGACAAGCTAAGGTCTCACTTTAATGCCTCATCAAGAAAAAAGTCAACTTCCGACCAGGTCCACGACCATCGCACAGACCCTTCTAGGGATTACTCCTCCCAATACAGAACCTCATTGAAAGTGGCCTGGGCAGACGCATCACCCCAAAGGTCCCTTGGTCACAATGAACACAGGCAAGCCACACCTACCCGGTGCCTGTCTCAGTACCAGCGAGACAGACAACGCACGGGCAGATCAGCATACGCCCGGAGACACTGTTCACCTCAAAGTGCCAGCCATGCCAACAGGTCTCAACACCGACATTCAACTTTTGTCTTATCACCACCGAAAACCACTGTAAAGCCAACTGGACCATGGCACTGGATCAAAGAAGTCCTAGCTCCAAACAAGGCAAAATAGCAATCATTAGAGGAAGCCGACGTCCCCCTACATTCAAAACCTTTAACGCTGGCCTCCTGGAACACAAGGGGACATGCTCACTTAACGACTCAAAACAATATTGACTTACAACAGTTCGATATCCTTTGCCTCCAGGAAACATGGCTGCTAGACAAACCTGTGTTGGATGGCTATGAAATCGTGACATCACCCGCGGTAAAGGGTCTTCTGGGTCGTCCCTCAGGAGGTCTCTTAATAGCGGTGAGATCGGACCAAAATTTAAAAATTCTCAAAACCACTGCTAACTCCTACGGGGTTCTGGCGGTCCTGTTGGCATGGAACACCCCGCTGGTCTCTTCCAAACCATCTTCTAAACCAACCTTGTCGCCCCCCCTTGCGCTGATCACCACCTATTGGAATCCACAGAGAACTTCTCCATCTCTCTTTTGCCAAACAATGGAGGAAACAATCGACGACATCTGTATTGAATGGGAGACGCCATGGATTATTATTTGTGGTGATCTCAACGCAAAATGCGACCAGCCGAAGGCGATCTCTTTGAAGGACACGGAACCCACGCAAGCCGAACGAAGAGGTGAACTATGGATGACACTCATGTCCTCTAGGAACTTATACAACGTCGCCAAGATCAGAGAGGGCCAGCCCCCCCCCCAAACATGGAAAAGAGGTCATTGGTCGGCCACTTTGGACTACATCTTTGCCTCTGTAGCCCTGTGCACAGAAGTCCAAGACTTTCAAGTGGTGGAAACAACGTTAAGCGACCACAACCTTTTGTCCCTTTCTTGGGCCTCTAAAGCACTCTCGAACGGCAACTATCTCCCCGAGGTGGAGCTCAACCCACAACAAACGCGTCTGCGTCTGTCTGCCACAAACATAAGGGCAATCACCTCTCAGTACGCGACTAATCAAGCCGCTGAGTTACCCTGGGAGCCTCTTGGTAGACCAAACTACGTTCCGTTTCTTCTACCTTATAAGCACCCCTCGACGGTGGGTCCAAAAACCCAAAAGATCCATACTCACCACTTCGACAAACAAATAGCACTCAAAAAAACGGCATTGAGAAAGCAAAAAAGACAAGCCAAAGCAGCCAAAACTGTCGAAGCATGGAACAAGTGGGCCAATGAATTTCGAACGTATAAAGCATGGCTAAGAGCCAGACGGGCAGGCATCTACCAGCGGGACGCTGAACTTATGCTCCGAGTCCTTACAACTAAAAAGACAGCAGATTTTTGGTCCCTAATAAATCACACGCAAGCAACAACCTCTTCAAATATGATTAACGCTGTTCCGGAGCAAGCGTGGGTCACCTTCTTTACTGACCTTTTTTCGAGTCCATCAGCAGCAAAAACCCAGTGTATCACCATGTCAGACTCCCCATGGGTGGATCTCTCAGCCGTATCAGACATATCTTTTGCAATCAAAAAGCTAAAACCGTCCAGAGCGCCAGGTCCGGACGGGCTGTCCAACATAGACCTAAAAAAACATCACCATGAATGGTCCATCTTCATTTCTAACCTGTTTAACCATTGCAGATTAACGAGAAACATCCCCTTATCGTGGTGTACATCCATCATTATTCCCATCTATAAACAGGGAACTAGAGACGCCCCGGGAAATTATCGCCCGAAAGCTTTGCTGGACATTATGGGCAAGATCTTTGCGTCTCTCCTTCTAGGCCACTTTCAACAATGGGTCAAAACAGCCCCTTGCAGCGACTCTCTCCAAACGGGCTTTAAAAAGAACGGGAGCACGACACTGAACATATTCATACTATCCCTGTTGAAAGCGAAAACGAAAGAAACGTCACAACCCGTTTACGCTGTTTTTTTTGACCTTTCACAGGCTTTTGACAAAGTCGACAGAAGGAAACTATGGGACAAGTTAAAAAACTGGAACTGCCCAGAATCGGTCCTAAACCCACTAATGGCCTTGCATACCAATACCACTCTCAAGGTCAGGCTGAACAGACAAGGCACTCTCTCTAGGGAAATCAGTGCGAACAGAGGGGTTAAGCAAGGCTGCCCACTGGCCCCAGCCCTCTTTGTCGCATTTCTTGGGGACTATAAAGACTCTGAACGACTCGTGCGTTCCTTTCCGCCAAAGCTTGGAAACACGGCCCTGTCTCGACTCCTCTATGCGGATGACATGATTCTGTTTGACCAAACGCCAATTGGCTTGCAAAGACAGCTCGATAACCTTGCAGCCTACATGTCAGCTAACAACCTATTAATAAACCAGGCCAAAACCAAAATTATGATCCTCTCAAAAGCCACTCGCCCTCACAAAAAACTCACATCGTGGTCAATAAACAACATCAGAATTGAGGTGGTTTCCCACTTCAAATATCTGGGGGTGATCATTGACGGTTCAAGCAAGGAACAGAAAATGCAAGCTCACCTCTGGACAAAAACCAAGCTTTTGACCTCTCAACTCAAAGCGATCGACAGAAAATTTGGCAAATATTCATTATCCCCGGCCATTACCTTCTACAAAGGGAAAATAGTGCCAGCATTAACGTATGGCATGGACGCAATGTTCACAATCCCACACCAACTATGGCGTAGGCTAGAGGGACACATCTGGAAATCACTTTTGGGCCTACCAAATGCAATTCCCATCGAAGCAGTTAGAAGAGAGCTGGGCCTGCTCTCGTTAAGTGCGTCTGTCAGGGTGGCTTCCCTTGCCCTGTTTAGAAAGACCTTAATAAAAGATGGCCTTCCAATCTGTAACTTTATTGGCCAAGAGCTCTCCTCCTCGTCCTCCAAAGCCGCTCTGCTCTGGGTGAGTAGACAAGAACACATACTGGAAGAAGTGTCATGTTCCAAACTTGATCTAATTTCGAACCCCCAAAGGGTAAATGAAAAAGTAAAGAACCAAGACTGGATCTCCACTATTGATAAAGCGGTAGCTATGAAGTGCTTAAGACATCTTCCGCCAACATTTAACAAGTTGAAGTTGCCCCTAGGATACTGTACAAAATTCCCAGATAAAAATCTGCGAGGAATATTTTTGCGAGCACGTCTTAACCTGCTCCACACAAGAGAAATCTTGGGGATAATATCTTTAACTGCTACAACCACCTGCAGGCTATGTAACGACCCTGACTCCACGGAGTCAATTCGCCATCTCTTGCTAAACTGCCCCTCGCTGCACCGAGAACGGATGGCCTACCTTCTTCCATTATGGCACGATTCAATCCTGATTGAAGAAAACACATGGTGGTGCCGTTTGATTTCCGGTGAAAAACCCCGTTGGGCAACGGCCACGGCGAAAATAATGCAGGCGGCTTTTCTTAAAATTGCGAACCAAAGCAAGAACTCCACACCGGAAGCGCTTGCTGCTGGACATCAACCTGATAACACAGGTGCATGACATGAGGCTACAACAGGCGAACCAGGCTCCGGTGGATGCTCTCCTCTTAATCTGTAAAAATCCCGCCCTGACTCGTTTTTTCACATCAACGCTTCAAAACCTTGCCTGATTCCCGGCTTTGCACCTGTGTGGGTTCTCGAAACTCATGGAATTAAGAACTGATACCTCTTGTAAAAATCATGTTTTTTCTTTGATTATGTACAAGTAATAATAAAAAAAAAAAAAATACAACAAAATCAGACGTACTTAATTTTGCTGGGCTACTCTACGTTGATGACTTGGCAGCTGGGCCTTTCTAATACAAATAAAAGCTCAATTTTTCCAACCTCGGTTTACCTGTATAGCAGTGATGTCATTGGGGGAGGCCAAGGGTTGCAAGGGATTGGCCCAAGGTACCAAACCAGCCTCCAGAGGTCTCCTTTGGCGACCCCTAAATGAAGTAAATGAATAACCAGTTCTTTTCAGCAATCACTTTGAAAACAAAACAAAACATAGATGAAACATCAACAGATTTGGGCAGATCAGTTGCATGCCAAATTTGGTGAACTTCATTGACTTGGGAATTACAAAGAAAAAATGTTTTCATGTTCCTGGATAAAGTGCAATAAAGAACATGGCATCCCCAGTAATCATTCACTGTTCAACAGCAGTGAGCTTGTACACCACAAGCAGCAGCGATGAAGCAGGAAGCGTTAGATGGTCGTTCATGAAAAAATAATTTGTTCATTAATATAAATATGCATAAAGAAGCGATAGGAACAAAAACAAATAGCACTTTCAATGACTATCTCATATTCCTACCTGCCGCTCCGCCCTGAAAAAATGGACCTCGTAGTCAAAAATATATTTTAAAAAATGTTATCAATTTTATTACATTTTCATATTAAAATACAACATCGTACAAATCTAAAATATTTCTAGAAACGTCTTTCATCTAAGCAACACCCACCAGCTTAGTGACAACACAACAATAAATCAAACCACCAAAATACATATACACATTATCAGAGTTAAGCCCTGCGAGCGGCACTAGACATTGGCAAGTGTTGCCATATGTGAGGCCAGAAAATCTGTCCACTGGCTCCCGGTCAAGGACCGAATCAACTTCAAGATCCTGTCCATCGCCCACCGCTATTTGTTTAACAACACCCCCTTGTATCTCGCACAAACAATCAAACATACCCCAGCAAGACCGTTGAGATCTGCCCACAAGCATTGCCTCGTCACTCTGAGATTCAAGCGTAAAAGAGCAGGGGGCTTCAACTTCCCAATCCGGGCCTCGACCCTCTGAAACAAACTCTCACCCTACCTGAGAAATGAACCATCTTTCTATAGTTCCCAAAAAAAGATCAAAACCCAGTTCTTTAACTAACCTCCCCATGCACTCTTCCCCTCTTTCTCTGAAACTTCCTACCACTCTTCTGTAACCAGCGCCTAGATGCCCGTGGGCTTCACTTGCTTGTAAATGTTTAAATGAATAAATAAAATCCTTATCGGCCAACTCTATCTCTTTGCTGGGACAACCAATGTCTGCTCAATGTACCGGTATTCCATCAAGCCCAGGGGCAGCATCTCTCCAGCGCTGACATCTCTCCACTGGCTCCCCATGGCTGCAAGGAACAAGTTCAAGACCCTCTGCATAGTCCACAAGGCTTTCTGGGGCCTTTGCCGTTACTTTCTGAAAGGCTCTCTTCCCAAATACTCTCCTTCTAGAGTCCTTCTGCCTCCTCCAACTCCGTGCGGGTGAGCCATTTCTACAAACAGAGATTTGGGGGTGGATCCCTATGCTCTGCAGTTGCTTCCCTCTGGAACAGCCACCCTACCTCTTTTCGACTTGAGCCGGACCTCCTCAAGTTCTGGAAACTCCTCAAGACATTCCTCTTCTCTTCCTCTTTCCCCTGCTAACCCCCCTCTTTCTGCTTATTTTCCTCACTCCTTCTCTTTCCCCCTGCTCAGTTAGCTGACTGGTGCACCTCCAGAACCTCACAGGTTCTGGGCTCCCCCGCTAGTTCTGTACTTGCCTCTGCACTGTGCCTGGTGCTACTGCAATATACCCCATGAGGGGGGCAACCACTTTTCACTTAACCCTGGTCCCTGCTGGACTGGGCGTGCTTGTCCCTCTCCCCATCCCTCACACTTCTGTTCTGTGCACTTCCTCAACCTTGAATATTCCAGGCCCAGCAAGTCTGTCTGTCCAGTCCGCCCTCTTATCCCCCCACCCCCCACCGGACCCTCTAGTTTTGGTCGTGCTTGAAATACTCATGCATAGGTGCAATGGATGACCAACCACCAAGCAATCTGAAATGTTTGGCACCAGTACTGTAGTGCTTGATCTGTATGTTCCTTCTCTTCCCGCCCCCTCCTCCCCAACCCCCTTTTTCTCCCCTCACCCTTTGTCAGATAAGCCTCTGGCCTAGTATGCAAGTTATTATTGTTAGATCATTCGAAATCTTCAAGGCCTAAGAAGGACTGTATTCCCTTGTTTCCTTCCCGCTTTGAAGCACTTCACTTGTGTATAATCGATTTACAAATTTACAATTACAATGCATAAAACAAAAGTGTTACTGTAACTGACCCCTAGAAATAACAAGTCAGAAAGTAAAATGAGCAAGTTTGTGTACCTTTACAAAATACACAACAAAATACCAAGAAACTTACCAAACGTATAATACATTCTAAAAGCACACCTTACAATTTTAACAATAGTCCTAATGAACCCATTAAATATCGTAAAACCTTAGACTCACGCTCACACAAATGACTATCTCACAAAAACATAGGCTTCCTACCAGCTTTACACTACATATCATATCAAACAGTAACAGACACTCACAAGCAAAATGCAAACACACGAACAACAGAAGTATACAAATCACTGTTAACACATTAATAACAATCCTTAGCAAAAGGGTCAGTTAAGGTTCAATGGTTGTTTTATTTTATGTTTACTGAGTAATAATAGGTTAAACCTTAACGTTGGCATTGCCATCATGTGTAGACCTCAACTTTGTTTTTCACACTGATTTTTATGAAACGACAAAACTAATGAAATGGATAGATGCGTTAATTTTCTCCTTGTATGTGTTCTGTGACGAATCTGCAGATCTGTCCCTTCTTCCCTACGGGAGTCCTGTCTCATGGGGCCGGGGTGGTGTGACCACGGTCAAGTGGTCCCCCTTGGGATGGTGTATCATGGACACCTGGGGGATAACCCCTGTGAGACGAGGGATGACACTAGGGAAAGGACACACACGCAATTCCCACCCACAAACTGAGCCCATTCACACCGCTTAAGAACCAAGGTGAGCGGGTACAGCTCTGATGAACAAATCCTTGCTAATTTCTCTCATCAGAATATTATTAAAGGTTAATCCAGTATGCGGTGCCTGCGCACTGGGCACTAACATACACACAACAACTGGACATGGGCTAGAAAGCTGACAGTGAGGGGTGCACTCCCTTTGTCTAGCCTGACCAGCTAGAAAATATGAATCAGTCCGAGATGCATTGGCATATTGACAATGGCCTCAAATACTGGTTGATTTAATAAATACACTTTGATTTTCTAACCATTTATGAATTACGGTTGATGCAGTGATTCCTGTAACTGACATTATCTAACTACTACGTACACATTTGATGAATGTTTTCTAGCTTCTCAGACTAGACAAAGAGAGTGCAGCCCTCGCCGTCGGCTTTCTAGCCTAGGCCCATTCACACTGCTTCCCAGACACACGGACTGCCCACCCCACCCCACATATATTAATCACATACTGTAAACTGCCTCATGCACACACAGTGCCTCCACACACACTTACCCTCCACAGACACATCCTTCCTATAGACAGTGCCACCACACACAGACCTCCCCTCACAAATGCTTCTTTCCAGCTGCAGTCTTTGAAAAAGGTATGTGTGAAGCCTTTAAATATAGAGAATGTTTGTAATCTGGGGCGTAACCACCTATTTCCAGCTGAAAGGAGAAAGAAAAAAACTTTCAATAAAGGGTGTAATATAAAATAATTCAGGAGATCACAGTTGAACCATGAATAACTAAAAGATCTGCCTCTTTGTGAATCTGCCTGCCAGCCATTGGCATCTCCACTTAATGCTGGAATTCTATTTCTGATCTGCTAGCTGCCACAAATTCGCCCAAAGGATTCATTCTTTTCCTAAGTGCCTGTGTTTGTCCGATGCTGGCCCTTTATATTAGGAGTCTGGAGTCCTCGAGATGCCCAAATCACTGGGAACTTAGAGTGCAGACTTAAACCGCGATTTTTGACCGATGTCATCAATTATTTAGTGTTCTCCATTAAAATGGGCTTCGTGGTCTGAAAAGTAGGTAGGCCACCCGCTAGAATGACCTATGCTTTGCTACCATTAGGTTTTAGCCAATTAACACACAGCCAGTTTGATTGATCATTCAAAATCAACCTTTAAAGATAGCGGGGAGTGTTAACCATTATTCGTTTGGGGGGAGGGAAACGATAGCATGAAAATGTTGGGATACCTTTGGAATAGGCTGAAAGAAGATGAGGTTGTGCGACGGTGGGAGTCAGAGTGGCTACCCAAGTATTGAAATCTCCAAGAACATGCTGAGATGATATAAGAAGATTTTTGTATTACTTTGTCTCTGTCTCTTTGTAACACATTGAAGGTCGAACAAGTACTAGTCGGGCTATGAAGTAAAAAATAAAGCTCAACAAAGGTAGGCAGGAACATGCTTTTGACAGTAAGCAAATCTGTCTTCATAGAACAGATGTTGTTTTTTGACATGTAGGGAAATCGTAAACCATTCTAATTTCAGATGGTGTGGAATTTTTATCTGGTGATATTGCATTAACAGTATGTGGAAATTAGCAGTCCTTGGCCATGGTTTGCTTGGGGACTCCAAATTCTGGGGCAGAAATGTATTATGTGCTGAAAATATATGATGGATAGAAATGTTCCTCTTTCTCAAGCTTCATTCCTTGACCATCTCCCAGCTTCTTTTGACCGGTTTTATTTGTTTAAAATTAAGATTTCTGCAAAAGCAGGCTTTTTAAAATTGCTAAACAGTTCTTTTGTTTTGTTGTAGCTCTGATGAACATGAAAGGTCTTCATCACCGCGAAACAGAAAATATTCAGACTATAATAGACCAGATGAAGCAAGATCAAATAAGGGCCGATACAATGACCGATCAAGGGACACAAGGTAAGATTTTCTATCATTAAATCAAGATGTGTATTTCTGTAAATCATTGACTGTACTTTAAGAATTCAATGATGCCCCTAAAAGGCTTTGAAATGCCCTTGCGTCTAACAGGCATTTTAGATTTTTGTGTGCTTATGAAGATCTTGAATTCAGTCCTTGGGGATGGAAAATCTTTTACTCTTTTCCTTTTTCACCAGATCCATGAGCCTGAACCTCGCCTCAGGGCACCTTGTCTAGATCCAAATTCTTAAGGAGGGCATTGTTGAATTTGTCTGTTATTAAGGGAGCCTTCCCTCTAATCAGGCTGTGTGTACATTTTCCAGAAAGTTAAATTCTTTCCAGTATGCAGACACGACATGGGAACATAATACACATACTACATTCCATCAAAGACTGTAATCTATTATGATTATATTTCCCTGTGATAAATCCTGTATGGGGAAAACTAACATGTTTCACCGTGAGCACTGTTTAAAAATCCGTAAGACAAAATTGATGGCACTACTAGTGCAGCATTTTGTTGACTCTGATACACAACTGACGATATCGCTTGGAGTGCACTTGAAAATGTAATGCTGGATTAGAGGAGTGGATCTATTGATTTGAAGTTATTGCATTGAAATGAAAAGATGAAATAAAGCAGCCTCCTATGAAGGAAGTGGGTGATTATACCAACTCTTCCATTGAGTAGAGTTCCCCCTCCCTAACATTATACTGATATTTTCTTTATTTATTTTATTTACTTATTTATTCATTTATATAGCGCACCGAGCCATCTGGGCGCATTTCTTACAGGTACAGAAGTTACAACATAATTGCAAACGAATTAGCAGATAGAATACTCATAGTGCAATAGAAAAGTAAAGTAAAGCCAAGCGGAATAGCGGGTAGAATCATTAAGGTGCAATAGAGAAGTAAAGGCAAGCAGAATAGTGGAAAAACATACTTAAGTCTCTTGCGAGAGGAGCCAAGTTTTTTCCTTTTTCCTGAATAACTGGAAAGACGGTTCAGCTCTTAGGGTTAATGGCAGAGTGTTACAAAGTTTAGCTGCTAGCATAAGGAAGCTTCTTCCTCCGGCCTTCTGGAGCTTAAACCTGGGGATCTTTAGACAGTGTAATTGAGAGGATCTTTTTGGACAGTTTGAGGTGTTTCGGGAAAGGTTGTCAGTCAAGTAGCTGGACGCAAGATATTGTTTTGTTTTTCTTATTAAAATATTTGTTTTGAGGTTTTGGTAATCCTGTGGATTACCGCATGGCTCCTGAATCTCCCCTACACTGTATAATATCTATGCAAAACCACTGTTCGACCACCTCGACTCATTGGGCATTGTGTACACTATGCTGACATGCCCATTCTCATCCCCCCTCTCTGGCGACCACACCAGGATTCTCTCAAAGTGAACATAATCTACAAAGCGATCCAATCCTGGATAGCCACACACAGCCTCTGTCTCATCGATGAAAAGACAAGAGCTTCCCCTCATCGCCAGCCAACCCTCCACCTAGCCAAATTAAACCAGCCCTACAAAACCGTAGATGGACACAACATCCCATTTGCCACCTGAGTGGAAACTCTCAGCGTATACTTGGACTCCTCTCTAAACATGACTTGTCGGGTTAAACATATTGCCCCTACACCTGGCTACGCTACGAAGGTTATCAACGCCGGCAAACCCTTCCTGTCCACCAAGAACCCGCTTGGAGTAGCCCGTGCACTTATCTGCTCAAAACTGACTTGTGTAACTCACTTCTATGCAGCACCTTTGAAAAGAGTTTAAGTAAACTACAAATCATACAGGAAAATGCCCTGCGAATGTCACTAGACA
The DNA here is from genome assembly GCF_040938575.1 of Ambystoma mexicanum. Lineage (NCBI taxonomy): Eukaryota > Metazoa > Chordata > Amphibia > Caudata > Ambystomatidae > Ambystoma > Ambystoma mexicanum. Next base: position 916,874,411 of record NC_090931.1, read on the forward strand.
TTGGCAAGCATTACCACATCTGAGGCCAGAAAATCTGTCCACTGGCTCCCGGTCAAGGACAAAATCAACTTCAAGATCCTGTCCATCGCCCTCCGCTGTTTAACGACACCTCTTTGTATCTCGCACAATCAATCAAGAAACATCCCCAGCAAGACCATTGAGATCTGCCCACAAACATTGCCTCGTCACTTTGAGATTCAAGCGTAAAAGATCAGGGGGCTCCAGCTTCCCATTCCGGGCCTCCACATCCTGAAACAAACTCCCACCCTACCTGAGAAACGAACCATCTTAATATATTTTCAAAAATAAAGTTCAAAACCCACCTCTTTAACTAACCTCCCCGTGCACTCTTCCCCTCCTCTTTCTCTACAACTTTCTACCACTCTTCTTTGCCCAGCGCCTAGATGTTTGTGGGCTTTGCTCGCTTGTAAATATTTAAATTAATAAATAAAATCCTTATCCACCAACTCTATCTCTTTGCTGGGACAACTAATGTCTGCTTGTTATACCGTTATCCCATCATAGCCATAGAGGAGACCTATGATTTTCGGTCCTGGGGCCTCGTCTCAGAAACCTCTAAAAACATCTCTTTAAATAATTGAACATTCCTCTGTACATAATGTTTCTAGCATGTAATTCAATGGATTTTTTTGTTGTTAGTGTGTATTATTTTGTGTTGCCCCTCTCATTAACCTTTATCTGACTAACCACTTTGGGATACTAATATTTTTCTTTATCTCTGTTTTGTTGAGCCATTATGAGTGTGCCGTAGTATTGGAGTGACAAAACAAAAAATGTTCCTCAAAATAAAACACAAAACTGTCAACATTACGCGCATAACAATCTTACAGTGCTCCTGTAAAGAAACAAATTAATCAGTTGGGAAATGTTTTAATTGAATAAAAGCAAAAGTTACTAGCTATATGATGTCCAAATGTTGGATATGAATGTTAAGAGGTAATCTTTTATTGGACACTAAAACAGAACCGCAAGATTTATCCTTGGCCTGAAGCCCAGGTGCCGCATGCCTCCGGTGCTGAAATCTCTCCACTGGCTCCCCATTTCTGCAAGGATCAAGTTCAAGACCTCTGCATAGTCCACAAGGCTTTCTGGGGCCTGGGCCCTTACTATCTACAATGTTCTCTTCACAAATACTCTCCTTAGAGCCCTTCGCTCTGCCTCCTCGAACACTCTGCGGATGAGCCGTTTCTCCAAACAGAGATTTGGGGGTAGATCCCTATGCTCTACCGGTGCCTCCCTCTGGAACAGCCTCCCTACCTCTCTTCATCTTGAGCCGGACCTCCTCAAGTTCTGGAAACTCCTCAAAACTTTCCTCTTCTCTTCCTCTCTACACTGCTAACCCTCCTCTTTCTGCTTATTTCCCTCCCTCATTCTCTCCCCCCCCCTGCTCAGTTAGCTGACTGGTCGCCTGGTGCACCTCCAGAACCTCACAGGTCTGAGGCTCCCCTGCTAGTCCTGCACTTGCCGCTGGGCCTCTGCACTCTGCCTGGTGCTACTTCAATATGCACCATGATCCGGGCAACCACTGTGCACTGGCCCCTGCTGGACTGGGTGTACTTGTCGCTCCCCCTGCCCCTCCCTCGCACTTCCTGTTCTGCGCACTTCTTCAACCTTGAATGTTCTAGGCCCAGGAAGTCTGTCTGTCCAGTCCTCCCTCTTGATCCCCCGCCCCCGACCCCTGTAGCTTTGGTCGTGCTTGAAATGCTTATGCATAGGTGCATTGGATGACCAGCCACCAAGCAATCTGACATTTTCAGCATATCAATACTGTAGTGCATGATCTGTATGTCCCTTGAATCCCCCCACCCTGCACCGCCGCCCCCTTTATTTTCTCCTCTCATCCTTTGTCGAGCACTTCACTAGTAGATATGCCTCTGGTCTAGTATGCTAGTTATTGTTCGATCATTTGGAATCTTCAAGGCCTAACTGGATTCCCTTGAAGCACTTCACTTGTGTATAATCGCTTTACAATTTTACAATTACAATGCATAATACAAAAGTGTTGTTACTGTAACTGACCCCTAGAAATAACAAATCAAAGTAAAATGAACAAGTTTTTGTGCTTTTACAAAATACCAAGAAACTTAGCAAACATATAATACATTCTTAAAGCACACATTACAATTTAAACAATAGTCCTAATGAACACTATCTCACAAAAACATAGGCTTCCTACCAACTTTACCCTGCATATCATATAAAACAGTAACAGACACTTGCAAGCAAAATGCAAACACACCAACAACAGAAGTAAACCAATAAAGCACTGTTAACAAGTTAATAACAATCCATAAAAAAAGCACACGCTCTCGCATTCACGCGCTTGCACACATATTCACGCTTGCACATGTACACACATGTACGCACGCGTGCTCTCTTGCACGCGTGCTCTCTTGCACGCGTGCTCTCTCTCGCGCTCTCTCGCGCGCTCTCTCTCTCGCACGTACGCGCACGCTCGCACGTGTGCGCGCGCTCTCTATGAAACACATACGCACTTTGTTGGAAGGCCAACATACTGGTTATGGAGAGACCCAGCAGCCCGTGCAACTCCCGACGGCCACCCGAAGGTCAGGGCAGCACTGGGGAAAGCGCCCAGTCCCGAGGGTCCCAGGAAGCATAAAGGAAGTGGAGAAGGGGTCCGTGACTCAAAGCAGAGAGGTCATTGAAGACCCAAACCAGTACCGGGAAGTCCTGGGGAATAACAGCAAGGCCAGAAACCCAACACAGTCCCGGGAAATTGGAAGAAGTGGAGGCACAGTGTCTGGGGCCCACACAGAGCCAAGAAGTCTCTAGAAGAGATCACAGAAAAGGCAGAAAACCCCACAAAAGGAATAGCCCTTCCTGGTGGAACCACAGGAACCAGGAGAGTCTGCAGGGAAAGAGAGTAGACTGGGCACTTAAGGAGCGAGACAGACAGCGTCCCTGGGTCCAAACTTGAGCGAGTATTCAGGGACTTGGCGGAAGGACACCCCAAGTGAGAAAGAGTCGAGGACAGCGTGGCCCGCTGCAAGTAGAGGAGCTGAGAAACACCACGTGCTGTGGAGTCGCAGACCCAAGGACAGGTATGTGGAAGCAGGCCAGAGTCTGCTGAGAGATCCTGATGGGATCAGAGAAGGACGCTTACACATTCCCTGAAGGCAAGGAAGCGAAGGAGCAGACCAAGGGACAAGGAGCAGTATGATGGCAAGAGGAAGAGAACTGTGAGAGGCAAATATATAACCGTGTTTGGCAGGTTAGTGAACCAAGCTTGTTATGGAGTGGAAAGCAGGGCATGGGACAACTACATGTTGTGAAAGGAATAAACCAGTATTACTGGAATAACAATGACACCAAACATGTTAATGAAGAAAAGGGTCTGCGACCCTGACAAATTGTGAATATTTGTGAAGAGACCAGGGGAAGAGCATTGTCCCCCTTGGCATTATGGGATCTGTAAAGGTTAGGGGGAGGGAGTCATCCCCCCTAACATCAAGACTGGTGAATTGTATATACTGGTACTGACTCGAAAACGACTACCTTTGGAAGGCAAGTGAAAACCAATTTGATGTTTTTGTGCACCATTTGGAATTGAGAAAGAACTTTTAAGTTAACTTTCAAGAAACATTATTTTCCCCCATTTTCCCCCCTTCTCGTCCCCCCCCCTTTTGGGGGTGTTTTGGGCAGGGAGGGGCAGGAACTGGTTGGGAGTGTGCATTGGGATTTGCATGGTCATTGGTAGTTGATGGGTGGGTAAATAAACACCTACAAGCTTTGTGTCCCTTCTCATATGCCATTTCTCCCTATCTGTACTCTAATGCAATCATTTTGGCATATAGATGGCGCAAGCGTCACCTGAAAGTCCTAACTAAAAATGTCTCATTTTGGAACGTGAGGGGGGCATCGAGGGCAATACAAGTGCAGCTCATTATAAATGGAATCCAGACCCCATGTAATGACTGACCTTTGGGCTTTGGAAAGGGCACGTAGCACCTTCATTTTGACAAGCTGTTGGCTTCTTTCCAGCTGCAGTCTTTGAAAAAGGTATGTGTGAAGCCTTAAATATAGAGAATTTATGTAATCTGGGGCGTAACCACCCATTTCCATCTGAAAGGAAAACCTTTCATCAAATGGAAAATAAAATAATTCAGGAGATCACAGTTGAACCATGAATAACTAAAAGATCTGCCTCTTTGTGAATCTGCCTGCCAGCCATTGGCATCTCCACTTAATGCTGGAATTCTATTTCTGATCTGCTAGCTGCCACAAATTCGCCCAAAGGATTCATTCTTTTCCTAAGTACCTCTGTTTGTCCGATACTGGCACTTTATATTAGGAGTCTGGAGTACTCGAGATGCCCAAATCACTGGGAACTGAGAATGCAGACGTCATCAATGAATTGGTGTTCTCCATTAAATTGGGCCTTGTGGTCTGAAAGGTAGGTGGGCCACCTGCTATAATGAACTGTGCTTTACTACAATTGGGTTTTAGCCAATTAACACACAGCCAGTTTGATCATTCAAAATCAACTTTTAAAGATAGTGGGGAGTGTTAAACATTATTCGTTTGGGGGGAGGGAAGCGATAGCATGAAAATGTTGGGCTACCTTTGGAATAGGCTGAGAGAAGATGAGGTTGTGCGTGTGCAATGATGGCAGTCAGAGTGTATACCCAAGTATTGAAATCTCCAAGAACATATTGAGACGATATAAGAAGATTTTTGTATTACTTTGTCTCGGTCTCTTTGTAAAGCATTGAAGGTCGAACAAGTAGTAGTTGGTCTATGAAGTAAAAAAATAAAGCTCAACAAAGGTAGGCAGGAACATGCTTTTGACTGTAAGCAAATCTGTCTTCATGAAACAGCTGTTGTTTTTTGATATGTAGGGAAATTGTAAACCATTATCTTTTCAGATGGTGTTGAATTTTTATCTGCTGATATTGCATTAACAATAAATGGAGATGAGCAGTCCTTGGCCATGGTTTGCTTGGGAACTCAAAATTCTGGGGCAGAAATGTATTATGTGCTGAAAATATAGGATGGATGCAAATGTTCCTCTTTCTCAAGCTTCTTTCCTTGATCATCTCCCAGCTTCTTTTGACCGGTTTTATTTGTTTAAAATTAAGATTTCTGCAAAAGCAGGCTTTTTAAAATTGCTGAACAGTTCTTTTGTTTTGTTGTAGTTCTGATGAACATGGAAGGTCTTCATCACCGCGAAACAAAAAATATTCAGACTATAATAGACCAGCTGAAGCAAGGTCAAATAAGGGCCGATACAATGACCGATCAAGGGACACAAGGTAAGATTTTCTATCATTAAATCAAGATGTGTATTTCTGTAAATCATTGACTGTACTTTAAGAATTCAATGATGCCTCTAAAAGGCTTTGAAATGTCCTTGCGTCTAACAGGCATTTTAGATTTAGCCTCGATCATTTTAGATTAGGCCTCGATCAGTCAGTAGATTACCCCAAAGTTTGCTCTGCATGGTTCGGGGGAAAGGGCTTGCTCCTTTCTCAAATTCATTATCTCTACCTCTATAGAAGCAGACCTTTGGCCAGACTATCCTCCCAACATCACTTGAGATACTTCTTCTGTAGTCCCAAGATGATTCAATAGAGGGGGTGGTCTCACCCCTTTAAATCCAGATTGGTCCCTGCCTAGCCGTCTGTAAGGTGTTGAATTCTGGCTGGCTACTGTGTTTGGATTCATTTTGTCCGGTGATGTCAGTTCTAGAGTGCTTTGTCTCCAGGTATTGGGGCACAGGAAGTGTGGGGGCCCAAGGGAGGTTCCACGATGATGTGTCTCTTCTGTGTACTGGTATTCCTCTCCTGCTACTCTAATTCTGCCCTCTCTCCTGTTGGCTCTCCATGAAAGTCTCTATTAATTACTACCCTGGAGTGAGCTTTCTATTGTCCTGTCAACCCTGGGCTTAGAAGCAGTGGTTCCTAGCTAGCCTGCTGGAAAGTTGTCCTGTCACTTGAGAATGAGACAAGCCTTTCCAGAGAGATAAAAAAGGGGGGGTTGTTGGACTGAGCCCAAATGGTTGTTTTGGGTGAAACCCAGTTCCAGATGCTGATAGACACAGGCCCTGTCAGTGAGATGAGTCACTAACAATCCGACAATAAAAAAACACACCAAAAGGTTTTTGCCAGTATAACTAGATTCCCAGAGGCCACCATGTCAATACTAGAGTGACTTGTACTGAGATTTTAGGCCACCAGCCTCTGGAGCACAACATTTTATAATCTAGATCAGGGCTGCTCACAGTGAATTGCAGTCCCTGGCTGTTGGAACTTTGTGTTCCGTCAGGCTGTTGGTAGGAATTCATATGTACTTTGTAACTGCCCTGTTGCCAAACTCTAAAGGTGTCAATAGACAGACCCAGCAGAGTCACATGTTTGTATTATACATTACAACATGGAACATTATGAAAGGGGGGCCTGATTATCAGATCTCGCTTCCAGAGACAGATTACATGTATCATTTTATATGAAAAATCTAAAAGCTCAGTATATTCTGCCTCTCTGATGGCATTCTGTTATAGTACTACACATGCCAAGATGGCAACCTTGTTTAAGCTCTTCGAACCACAGCCTCTGTTGGCTGTTATCTTCCTTTTCAATGCCAGGAATGGCCATATATGGTCATGCCTCTTTGTGGGCTTTGTCAGATCTCGGATGCAAGCTGTTGGCAATGAACTGGTGTGGCCTGGTTTTGGGTCTTGGGCACCCTAATCCACATGCTCATCTTGACTGATTCCACAAGTCTCTATGACCTGTTTATCCAGAATTGGATAACGTCTCAAGAGTTTGAAAATCGCATGTTCCCTGCTGGGAGGGCTGGTGACACCCCCAACCCACCATTTAGACGCATCGGGAGGTTTTAGAGCCATTCTTCAGTCAACAGTTTGAGCTCTCTTTTAATCCGGTCTTTCTAATTAAACCCCACAACACTGGTCGTATAGAGAAACCCTCCTAACATATATTTATATTTTTTTTAAAGTGTAAACCTAGCCAGGAGGCAACAGAGATGTACATTGTATGAACGATTCGTACAATTAAACATTGGTGAGTTAGGCTCTGTGGACAGTGATTAAAGCCAAGTTGGTACAGGTGAGCTAAAGTGTGGCTGCGGACTCTCGAGTGGGTACCTTCCCAATTACAGGTAATTTAGCTGTGCTTGTTCTCGCAGATGGGCTCCTAAAACTATTGTTTGATTGGCTGGAGGACCCAAGGCCTCATCTGGCTCTCCTGGCCCCATGGCATGCTGCCTACCCCCCAAAATGACTCCTTCCCCGACTTTGATTCCACATACATACATACATACATACACGCACACGCACGTATGTTTAACTTGACTCCAGCTACAGCTCTCTGCACGTGTAAACGGGAATCACAAAGGAAAGTGATTGACAACTTCCTTCCCTGAGTTATGCCACCATGCAGTTCATAGGAGACCATCAAAACTCTGATTCAGTCTCGCAGTGTGTGCAGTTGTGGAGCTCATGAGCACCCCTTGCGCCTACAGGGTCATAAATTCTGAAGGGCTTCATGAGACGATGGAGCCGCTGGGCTGCTGCCTGGGAGGCCAACATTGGTGTGGTCATGCAAGGCACTGAATGTCATATTGACCAATGAGCTTTCTGCATGATACGCAGGTGGACCATCTATAATGGGAGGGCACAACCCTGCACCCAATTATGGATGGGCTGCCACTGAACAGAGGCCTTAGCTATAATGTGCAGATTTCACCCTGGCACAAACAGGCGCTAGCCCTGCAGGCAGTTTGACTGGCGTGCAGCACTTTGCATTACTTGTGGTGGCCCTTTCATAATGGAATGGCACTCTAGCATTCGCCCATTACAGACTAGCCACCACTCATCTTATGCGTTTCACCCCAAAATGTCAAATAAAAGAACATATGATACAATTGTTCGAATTTCGGATGTACTAAAATTACGCACAACCGAAAATTTCAAACAATTATACCATACTCTCTCGTATTTGGTGCTTGTCTACCTTGGTCTCATCTCTTAATTTGCTACCTCCAGTCCGAGCTTGTTAACCCGCCTTTTACTTGCCCCCTCATTCAGTGCGAGCTACAGCAGATTCACTGACTCTTATTAAACCCTGCTTTTCTCGTGCAGTGCCTTTAATCTTCCACGTTACGTTTGCCAACATTCCTCTACTGTAACTCGTAAATGTTGCCTCTGCATTACAGACCACTATTTTTAATACATGCATTTCGTCTGCACATTATTACTCGTTCACTATAACCGTTTTCATTTTTTGAGAATTGAACTTTATTGGCATTTCAATCATGACAATACATTACAAACTTTTGAATAAGCCCGGTCACATTGCCCCATCCTGCTGCGCCCCCCCTCTTTAAACTTAGACAGGTGATGCAGTCCCCGAGCTCAAGTCTTCAACTGCACCTCGGGCAACGTTCGAAATCCCCCTCATAAACCTCCCCAAAATTCCATTCCCTCCCCCTAACTTTCCTGCCCCTTCCTCTCCCCCCCCCCCCACTGCAGCTCATACACACCCTCTTCGATAGGCTCCCCACCACAAGAGTGGCACTCCTCCCCACTAATAGTTTCTAGATCCTGCAGCTGTTTACGGCCTCATTCCACCCTCAGGTTGTGCTCCACCCTGTTTTGCCCCATTCATGTCACTCCACGCCCTGGGTGACTGAGCGTAACATGGCCCAATATCATCAAACCCCAGTGTCTACCCCCTCACCTCATCACTTCACTACCCCCACCTCTCAACACTGGTGTTTTTCGAGGATAGGTACCCGTAGACCGTCAATGTTGGTTTGGGTTCCGTCAAGCAGGTGTGTAAGGAATTCCATGTCAAAAATGGCGCGCACCTTGGCTGACCATTCTTTTTCAGTTGGCATCCTTGGGCTTTTCCACACCTGTGCGAGGCAACATGTAGCAGCCACCAGCATTACTTTTACCATGTGTCCGAACTACCCTACATCAGCCTCCCATGTTACCCCAAAGAGAAGCAGCCATGGGGGAAGTTCTCGCTTGATTTCATCAACCCCTTTGATTCATGACCGGACCTCCCGCCAGTATGTTTGTACCCTGCCACATCTCCACCACATATGGCCGTAGTCCCCCTACTTCCCCGCCCACATTTCCAACAGCCCGGGTCGTATCCCCTAAAAATCTTTGCAAACGCAGCCGGCGGCTAATGCCACTTGTACAAGACTTTTAAGGCCTGATGGCGGTATGTCAAGGAGGCCGTCGAATTAGCCACCTTCCTATACATTGATGCCCATAGGGTATCATTGATCTCTTTCCCTAGATTTCTGGGTGGGTTCTGCTAACAATATCTATACATAAACTAGCTATGAGGTCCCTAGAGGCTGTCCTCATAAGCAGGAGTCTCTCGAAGTCTGTCAACCGTCTCTGCCAATTCATCCCCCACCGATCTTCCAATAATACCCCGTTCAGCTGCTGGTAACGGAAAATGGACCCTCTGCCTATCTGCAGGCATTCTGCTAACCTCTCTATCGTGATGAAGGTTCCGTCTTCCCACAATTGGCCCGCCCTACTCGGCCCCCTCCTCATACCATAATTGAAACGCTGATGGTTCTACAATCCCGTACCGCAGTGACGGTGCCCCAATGCAACTCGGGTGGGTGGGCGATGGCCAGGTGGACAATCATCTATTTGCCCCTCCCTCCGGCCAGTGTGTCCATTGGACCTCCAGGATGGGATGGTGTAACACCATCCTCGGGATACAGGACCGGGGGACACATAACCACTCTCCTAGGGGAACAGGTGATAAGACCTCATTATCCAGTGGTACCCACTGCTTCTCCAGCACCAAGAATAGATGATCCACTAGTACTGGGAGCTGGGCTGCTTTGTAGTAGATCGGAAGATCTGGGAAGCCCACCCCACCATCCTCCTTTGGGAGGATCAATGTCTTATATGCTACGCAGTGTTTGGTCCCTACCCATAGGAATTTCAATTGGACCGCCTTGACCTCCTCAATATAGGACTTCGGGAGCATCTGAAACAGGAATAGGAATTTAGGTAGTACTGCATTTTTAATGCAATTTAGGCGTGACATCCACGTAAGCCCCAGCCTACGCCACTGCTCCACATCTTTGCGCACTCTCAACCACAGCGGCACATAGTTCCCTGCGTAGAGATCCCCTGCTTGCTTATACACCTGTATTCCCAGGTACCAGAAGTTTTCCTCCTTCACCTGAAAAGGGAACTGCCTTGCAAAAAGTTTGTCTATCTCTGATAACTCTCCAACCAGCATGGATACTGACTTATCGAACTTAACATTAAAGCCTGAGTGCTTCCCATAGTGCGCCAGGCTCTCCATAAACCAAGGCACCGAGGACAAAGGGTCTGTGATGTACAACAGGACATCTGCAAAGAGGCTCATCTAGTGCATGCACCCCCCCCCTCCACATCACTCCTTCATCCCCTCCGCTTTCCGTACCTCTCTTGCCCACGGTTCCATCACCAATGCGTAGAGCAAAGGGGATTGGGGGCAATCCTGCCTGGTCCTTCGGTGTAGCTGGAATGCCTGCAATATGTTCCCGTTCACCACCACACTAGCTGTTGGTTTTGAGTACAGTGCCGTGATTCACTGCTGCCATCTCCCTCCCAAGCCTATCACTGTTGTAGGACTTCCCTCATGAAAGCCCAGTTTACCCTGTCAAACGCCTTCTCTGCGTCTAAGGCCAGCAACAGGGCGCCCTCCCTCACCACCTCCGGTGCGTTAAGAATGTGAAGTGTCTTCTGCATATGAACCGCTCCCTACCTGTGCAGTATAAATCCAGCCTGGTCATCAGCCCTGGTAGGTAGGACTCCAGCGGGACGCTAGCCCCCTTGTGAAAATCCTTGCGTCCACGTTGTGTAACAAAAAGGGCCTATATGAGCCACAACTGGCTGGGTCCTTGCCCGGTGTTCAGATGACCGTGATCAGAGCGTGGAGAAATGTTGGGGGGCTGGACCCCTCCCCTGGGAGTTAAACAGTTTGGCCAGAGGCCATGCTAGATGATCTTGGTATTGTTTATAAAAGTCTGCAGTGAATCCATCCTCCCCTGCCTTTAGCTTGAGAATTGCCAACAATACCTCCTCCTGCGTCACTTCCCTACCCAATATTTTCCTGTCTTCCGGTGTCAGGCTGGGTAGTCCCACATCCTCCAAGTACCCTCGAATCTCCTCCTGCCCTACTGCCTCTGACTCGGTATAGAGCCCTTGGTCAAACTCAGCAAATTGGGTGGGGACCTCTTCCCCTTTCTCCATCATGACCCATTTGCTCCCCGGATCCTGTCAATCGTTCTTGCCGCCATGCCACCCCTCACCCTATTTGCCAGGATGGCCCCTGTTGTATCGCTTTGCTTGTAATACTTCTGCCGGGTATACCTCATTCGCTTAACCACCTCGCCTATGGTTATTGAGTGTAACTCCTGTCTCTTGTCCCTCATCACGACCAGTAGGTCACCCCTGTCAACCCCCTTCCATACTAGCTGGGCACACAGCTCTTTCTTCTCCCCCCGGAGCGTGGTCTCAGTTAGACCTCTCTGCCTCTTTTTCCAGGCCGCCTCCGCAATGAGCAGTCCTCTGAATGTGGCTTTGGCCGGTTCCCACACCACTGCCGTGTCCACTGCCCCATTATCATTGGTTGTGAAGTATGCCCCTATCTCCTTTCCCAGAAAGTTGCGAAACACCCGATCCCTTATCAGCATATCATTGCACCTCCATCGCGTCTGTTGCCATGGTGGATTCACCATTCCCCATTCCCCTGCCACCAATTCGTTGTCCGACCATGTTATCACCTCCACCCTCGGCCCTTGCACAACCTATAACCTCCCTCTGCTCCTGTGGCACCAGCAGATTGTCTATCCTGATATAGGATTGGTGTGGAGGGGAGAAAAAGTGTACCCTCCCGGGCCCACATGGTGCTCCTGCCACACGTTCACCCACTGATACTCGTACAGCAGATTCCTAAAGTCAACATTCTCCTTGGTCACCACCCTCTGCCTGTCTCCCTTCAGTGACCACAACAGTCCACCACCGGGTCTTAAACTAGGTTGAAGTCTCCCCCCAGCTCTGTGAACCCCTTCCGCCCAATTTACCATCATCCCCAGTATCTTGTGGCTAGTGTGAACCTGACACCCTCATGAAGGCCCTTCACCCCCAGAAACTGGGCTCCAAACCCCCTCTTCACCTGTTTCACCGCCAGCTTAAATGCCCTAGCCAGTACAATACTACTTCCTCCTTCTTTATGGGAGTCCGAGAGCGCTTTACCAACATCCCTACCTTTTAATTGGGGTCTCCGCTCCTTGTTTATAGTGGGTTTCCTGTAGGAAAAGTGCTGTTAGTCGCTGTTTGTGAAACATATTACCCATCAGTGACCTTTTTGTTTTTGGAATTCAGCCTCTTGACATTTAGCGTGGCCTTTCGCAGCTCAGCCTTATCCCCTTTTCACCTTGATCTCTTTATCCCTCCTGGTGTTATGGGCGCCATCCCCCTCTGTCACTCCTGAGTGTAGCTGCATGAGTCCCCCCTTCTCCCCTCTCTTCTCCCCCTCCCCACCACATTCTCCTTACTGTGGTGTCACAGACCTGACCTCCCAGGCAGAGACCCCTGCCCTGGTCCTCCTATTTCTCCCGAACCATTCATCGAGACCCTACTTCATCTCTTCCCCTGCCTTGCTGCATCACCTCACCCCCCCACCCCTGCTGCTGATCACCCTCATGCCCCCTCCCTCTCCCTGCCATCCCCCCCCTCCCCAAACGCTCTTCCTTCTACCGTCGCCTCCTTAGTACTCCTGAAGAACATGGCCAATGGATGTCTGTCTTGGGAGAGCCCCTGTCAATAATGATGTGTCCTTTAATCTAGAACAGTAACCTTGTGAAGTCCGCCTTCCCCTAGTCAGCTTCTGAAACTTTTTGGTGCCCTGAATCCTGCAGCCCCCATGTGGCTTCCCCATTGCCGAAGTTTAACCGACCTGATTGAAGCTCTTCCCTTCACTGGTTCCACCCCCATCCGGTCTATGCCCTGTGAGTTCCTCTGTGGTCTGCTTAATGTCCTCTTCTGTTACCACCTGGTACTGCACCCCTTCCCACTCGAAGATAACTGCAAAGGGGTATCCCCATCTGTATTTGACCCCTTTTCTACAGAGGCATCTGGTCAAGAGGCCGCACTTCTCACGCCTCGAGTGTCTGTGCAGAGGTACTGGAAGATTGCCACCTTGGAGCCTTCATATTCAATGTCCCCCATGCGCCTGGCCTTCTCCAGAATATCCACCTTGTCTCTGTAATAATGCAACTGTGCAAGAACCGAGTAGGGACCTCTCCCGCCTCCTTCTCCCGCACAATGTACTCTGTCCAGGGGTACCGTCTCCCCCTCCTTGGAACCCGGAACCATCCCCATGATCATCTGTATCTTGCATTCAAGCCTGGCCGCCGACTCCCCCTCCTGCTCCCGCAGGCCAAAGAAGCTGAGGTTGTTTCATCGCTCCCTATTTTCAATGTCATCCACCTTCAGCCGGAGTTCCTCTCGCCTTTCCACTTCTTGGAGGCGGGCCCCTACCTGCGTCTCCAGAACCACACACAAGGTGTGATTTTGCCACCAAGGCCTCCATTCTGTCCTCTAGGGTGACCACCCTCGCCGAGAGGTCTGCCACCTTGGCACCGATGACCGTTCTCATACCCCGTATCGTCTCCAGAATTGCTTCTATGTCTGTCTTAATGGCGCCAATCTCTGCAGAACTTGGATGGTTCCTCTGTCCCCCTTTACTTTCATCATTCCCTCCCTCTCTGTGTATTTATATTGTGCAAGTTCCTCCTTCCAGCTCATCCACACCGGCTGTCCTGCCCCAGTTAACTATTCCCCTCCTCTACGCAGGCCACTCCACCTCAGTGCCCTTTCTCCATTCAAGGGGACCTCCTCACTCCATCCTCTGCTTCAGGTCCACTGTCCTGGCACTCAGCTAGTAAACACTCCTAGCGGGCTGCTCCTCTTCAGTTCCACTCAATGTGGGTCGGACCCCAATCTTGTACCAGGGGTCCGTGTCCCCAGGCCCCCCGGGTTTCTAGGTTCCTTACACCCCACTGGTTTAACTCTGTTGCTCCTACGTGCACCGGCCAAGGGCTTTTCGGGTTCCTGGGTCCTCCACCTGGTGCCCCAGCCACAGTCTGGCCCCCCGGGCACACTCCTACTGCTTTTTGCTCTGGGTGCTTGGGATCTCTGTGTCCCACTTTCCCCAGCACTGTCCACCGGAGCCACCCTGTGCTGATCTCCAGGCCTAGGTCCCTTTGTGGCGTTCTCCCGTTGCTGGCAGGGGGATACAGGCTGTCGAGCCCTCTTATGGTTCAAGGGATCCTCACAAGGGCCCCCCCTCCACTTACCGGCCTCCACTTCTGCAGTCCCTCTGTGGCCACTGGCACTATACTCATACCGTGGGTGGTGGGGCAGGAGGGTGGAGGCAATCCTGCCCCTGTTCTTCTGTCCTGCTTCTCCTTCTCTGGAGCGCGGCCCTTCCTCCTTATCTCCCTCACGGCAGGATTTGGGGAGAGGTGCCAGACTCGCAGTGCACACGCTCCGCCTGGGGTCTTTTCATGCGGCACCTCCCGGGGGCTGCTCTGGCCTTCCGGGGCCCCGGCTCTCAGCCGGTACGGCCCACCTGCAGCAGGCTGCTTCACGAGTAGCCCTGTGCGTCGGCAACCTCACACCCACAGCCTTATGGACCGGAGCCGATTCCACCTGTATGTGGGGTCGGGGGCACAGTCTGAACTCCCCAGCAGCGGCGGCTTGCTTTCCACCATCCCGGGAGCCATTGTGGCGGTTCCCGGGCACCCAACTCCACAGATGCTCCACGATACAAAGGGGCAGGGGACGGAGCCTAGTTATCGGGCATCCATCTTGCCTGCACCCACAGGTGGCCTCCCACTATAACCATTTTCAAGGTCCATTTATTTATTTTAATCGTGCTGATTAGTTACCAACACTTTTGCAAGTTTGCGTATGAGTGCATGCATCATTTTTTTTTCCAGTTTTGTTTTTCTTATCAAGTCGCAAATTACTGTTTCCTGCATATGCATCACAATGGCTATTTTTAAATTGTTCGTTTTCACTTACCTTAACTTATGCTTGTTTTACCCGATTTGTGTGAATAACATGCTTGTCCTGATCAGTTCTTTTTTGCTCCTTTCCAAAAAGTTTGCATACCAATGTTCTGTAAAACCTTTCTCGCGAGTTTTCACCCGTGATTTCATATTCTGGAAGTTCTCTCGTGTTAGCACCCTGCTTTTTACAAGTACGTTTTTCTTTCTATCTATCACATATACAAATGCAATGTGCGCCACATGTATGGTGTATGACAATACTTAATGATTCCCTTATCTTATTTAAGATGTTCAACATTCTTGTATTTTTCAGACATGTTTTACGTTTTGGTAATATAACGTAGAACCATCTTATGTACTGAAAAGTTAGAATGAATAAAAATGTCCTCCTTGGATATGTTTGTTCCTTTATCCTGCTTGAATATTCTGTTGCTACTCCCCTAATTTGTTTAAACCATACACTTCTCATAATGCAGACCTTTAAAGTTGCTTAAATATTTATTTTGGATTGTTTTGTAGATCTGGTGAACGTGAAAGGTCTTCATCCCCACAAAATAGAAAATATTTGGATTATAATAGACTTGATGAAGAAAGATCAAGAAATGGCAGAAACAATGACCGATCAGGGGACACAAGGTTAGAGTACCGCCAAATCAAGATGTATACCCATGTTCACGTCTCTTTTTCATATGTTATGTAACTGCTTTTAAATTACGTCAACACACTATCGCAGTAGTTTTAAAGCGTCTGACGCTTGTCGTATTGTGACCCCCGCCTAGCGTGCTCTAGACCTTATTCTGCTTGAGGAAGGGTGAGCAACACTGAGGAAAGCAAGAGAGAGTAAGATGTGGGGAAGGCTATTGGGTACTTGTTCAAAGGCTAGTGCTTTATGTAAGGTTGGATGTGTGTCATACCGTCTTAAATGGCTTGTCTTCTCGATATAGTTGGAGAATAGATATATATGTTGCTATAGCATAAGTAATTTCCAAGGCCGTTTTGGCGAGCTGTGGATTAAATAGTGAGTAGTGTTGGGTGTGTGAGTGGGCTCGAGAAAGTGCTCGAGCAATCCCGGTAGAGGGGTCAGCTTAATATATCTGCTGCATCCATTTAAATTACAGCAGATATGCCCTGGATAGTACTCCTGGGATTGCACGTTTTTTTTATTTTATTTGTGAAGCGCCTAGACAGGACCCGAGGGCATAACAGCACTAGGACAGGACAAACAACCAAAGGAATTTAACACCTAGAACCAGAGGGGTAATGGCTTATCCCAGATTTAAAAAGTATCATTAACAAGAGTCTGTGAAAGAGAGAAGTTTTGCAATTTCATTTGAAAGTCGCAAAGATGGGGCAAGCTCTTAAGTCAGGGGGCAGGGAATTCCAGCAATTGGGAGCAGAGTGGTGAAAGTACCCTTTCCTGACTATGGTAAGTTAAGATTTTGGGACTGAGTCTATGACAGTTGTTTCTATCGGAGAACTCTCTGGTCATGGAGCCAGTTGAGTCTACGCGACAGGTAACTCGGGCTCTTGCCATAAAGACACGTATGAGTAATATGCAGTGTTCGAAAGGCATTTCTGCTGTCCACAGGTAGCCAGTGCAGGAGCCTCCTTGCGGTAGAGACATGCTCGGATCTGCTTAGGCCCTCACAACGCATACTGCATTATTCTGAATCACCTGAAGGCGCAAGCCATTTTGCCTTTTCTAATGCTCTGAAGTACAGACTTCCCCATATAATTGCCCTGTCTATGGTGGCTCAGTTAGCCGGGTTGAGAAAAGGGACCGAAGTTGGGTAAGGAGTTGCAAGTAGTATGCAGAACTGGAGACCAGGCTGTTAATGTGCGCCTTAAAATTCAGTTCCTGGTCTAATATTACGCCCAGTGTTTTAACCTTGGGGAGTGTGGAAATGACATAGCCAGCGATGTGAAACAGCTGATACTCATTGCCAAGCTTCCGAAGCTGGGACACAGTTGCTGTTACCGTAAGCTCTATCTTGGAGTTATGAAGTGCAAGAACATTATCCATCATCCAGGATATCAGATTGTAGATGATATTAACCATGGTGGTATCTTTTTCGTGATCCCCAGAAAGTGGGGTGAGACACTGCATGGTATCCACATAGTTTGCATGCAGCTCTCGTTCTGCATCAAGCATCTCAAAGATGGGCATTGTAAAGATGTTAAAAAGTGTAGATGATGCTCACGATCCCTGTGGTACTCCACACGTGACTGGGCATTCAGCTGCCATAGCGTCTTCAGAGAATAATTTGATTTTCGATTGGAGAGAAAAGAAAGTATCCATTCCGCTGCATAAGGCCAAAAGGAGCCAGAGTTCCATAATCTGGGGACAAGTATCGAGTGGCCCACCAAGTCGAAAGCGAAGGATGAATCATGGAGCATTAGTAGTACTATTCTCCCTTTATCAAAAAAGTGCAAAATATTTGCCTTGAGATTCAGCAGGGTAGACCCGGTGCTAGGACCTCTCCTGAAACCCAATTGCTTCTGACCATGTATATTCTGTGTGTCCAGGAAATTTTGGATCTGGATATACGCCACCTTGTCCAATTTATAACAGCTGTGTTGGTTATGGGGCGATAGTTCTCGGGTCGGCCTGGGTCCAGAGAGGGTTTCGTCAGCAGTGGGGAAGTCCATTCTTTTTTTTTTTTTTTCCTTTTTTTTTAAAAGCGAAGGTTTACAGCAAACACACATTGCAGATCATGGGAAACCGCATGGAGCAACAGCATTTAAATATCCAGTTGTACAGGACATTGCAATCAGTCAAGCAGACTTCTTTAATACATCATAAGAATACATGTCGCACCTATAGTGCCCGGGGGAGGGTGTTCCGGACGCATCATCGGCCTGCCTGAGAACGTATGCACTGAAATCGGACCAGACAATTTTGGGGCGAGAATGGAATGGTAGAGAGCTGATGTAGGCCTCTTCACAGGCCTGAACCCAAGTCAATGCCTTGAGCCATCTCTTAAAAGTCGGGGGAGATGGGGACTTCCAACATTGTAGTACACACTTCTTGGCAACCATACAACTAACATTCAAAAACTTTGCCATCTTTCTAGTGTCATCTGTTTGCCATACCCCAAACGCCCCCAGAGGGCATGAGTCGACCACCGCACCAATAATGTATGAAAGGGCCTGCAGGATGTCATTCCAGAAGCCGGCCAGCGCCTGGCAGGACCAGAACATATGTAGGTGATCGGCCCCCACTGCCCTACAGCGTGGACAGGTATGCGGACTACCGCGTGCAAATTTGGTGACCCTATCGGGGGGTGTAATACAATCTATTTAACAGCTTATATTGCATGCATCTGAAGCGGAAGTTGAGAGAGACTCTACTTGTGTGAGTGCACATTTTTTTCCATAGCTCCTCTGGGACTTTAAGACATTCAGCTGCCCACTCATGTTGTGCTCTGGGGGGCTGGTCAGGGGTCTTCACCAGAAGTAGCCTATAAAAGGAAGAGACCACCCCACGGGCGTTACTCGAGTTGGCTATGTAACTAATCTCTGGGGTGTCGGGAGGCCCCCTGGGGTAGAAGGCCAAATAGCGCTCTGAGACTATAGTTCTGCAGCATCTCCAGTGCCGACCCAGAATGACCTTGTCGCCATGTCTGGGGCGTTATAAACTTCCCATCTGGGAATAAATCTGTGAGTGCTCGGTATCCCAGTGCCAGCCAATGTTGAGCCAGAAGTCTATCATGGGTCGGTTCAAGCCCAGGGAATCTCCATATAGGAAGCCATTTATAATCTGGTATGCCATGGCCGTCTGGTATAGTAATCAATGCCACGACAACATCGTAGTCACTACTGGATCAGCTGGGGAAGCAGCCACATAGTTACGACAGAAAATAAGTGTCATTAATATCCACCCCTGCAGTGGCCAGTCTCTCAAACCTGACACGTGGAGGTCTCCTATTGGGTCTGTGCTGCTATCCAATACAGTGACAGGTTGGGGGCAGTAAACCCCCCCCCCCCCCACTGTCGTACGGTAGTCATGTGAAGCAATTTCTTCTGAACCGTGCCGGCATGCCACAAGAATTGTGCACACAATTTATGTAGATTGTCAAAGTATCTTTTCCCAGGCCATACCGGCACGTTTCCGAAAACATAGAGGAACTTAGGGACCAGAATCATCTTGAGTAGGGAGAGTTTTCCCGGCTGGCGATAAAGGGAGAAAACGCCACCTAAGCATTTTGGATTTGGCTTGTTGTGCCACAGCATTGTAATGATCAGCTAGAAGAGTTGGCCTGGATAGGGACACCTGGACATCAAGATACCCGATTCCCTGCGGAGACCATCGGAGAGGGAACTCGCATTCAGGTTGTTGTTTCGTCCCCGTGAGCAGAAACATCTTGGATTTGGAGAAATGAATTGTGAAGCCTGAGTAGATGCCTATACGTGTTACGTCTGGAAGGATAGGGTCCAGGTGGGTTGTAGGGTTCCTCGCGTATAGCAGATCGTTGTCCGCATACAATGATATTATCTGTGCCATTCAGGCATATCCCTCTATGTGCATGTCACACTCTAATGTAATCTACCATTGGTTCTATGACCAGGGCGAAAAGAATGGGGGAGAATGGGCAACACTGCCGGGTGCCCCTGAGGAGCGGGAAAAGCGGTGACGTCTGGGAGTTAATCTGCACTCTTGCAACAGGGTCCGTGTACAATAATTTAATGTACCCAAGCATGTTGGGGCCCACCCCCATCGCCTCGAAGACCTTCCACATGTACTGCCAGGAAACCATGTCAAAAACCTTTTGGACATCTAATGTGACCGCTACTGCCTCCGAATCCTGATCGATCCTAGGCATAACATTAAAGAGCCGCCTAATATTAAGAGATGTCGATCTCCCAGAAACAAAGCCTCCCTGATCCTCGTGGACCAGGTACGTCATTATTGGTAGGAATCTGTTTGCTATCACCTTGGCAAAGATCTTGGTATCGATATTCATGAGTGAGAGGGGCCTATAAGATCCGCACTCATCACTAGGCTTGCCAGGCTTAAGCAAAACGGTTATGGTAGCTTCCCGCAGAGAGGGGGGGGGGTGTTTTTTTGAAGTCTGTCCAGACATAGAATATTTTCGGAGCCAGAATTGCCACATATTCCTGGTAAAACTCGGAATCGCCCTCCCCATACCTCCTGGCTGCCTGCGGGCGGGAGAAGTAACAAACTTCTCATGTGGCGTGTGATGCTGTAACGCTTAACTCATAAACTCTGCGGGAGCACCTCTCTGCAAAATCAGGTTGTATAATTCTTAGTGTGCGTTGTAATTCTATGCAGTCATGTTATCTAAGAAAAAAAACATTCAGCAATCCACAATATACTTGTCAAAATGCACCAATTCAGAAGTTACTTCTCTAACTCTCTCGGGTCGTTACCTTTTATTATTTGTTGGTGAGCTCTCCATCCTGCTTCTACGCAGGGGCGCTTGTTCTGAAGAATGGAGATGAATTGGTAATTTCTGACGGGAGTAAGGACCTCTAGTGTGCGTGATATGAGAGCAAGAGAGAGCTATTTGGGAAGGTAAGGAGATAGAAACTATCCCTGACAAGAATAGCACAACTGGAGCTGTTCCATTAACAATAGAACGAGCGAGGCAAGGAACTCCTAACTTCCCTAAAGCTAAAATGAGGAACGCCTATATGTGCGTGTGAACACGTGACTAGACAATGTCAACTGCTGAGAGAAAACAAGCGACTCTGTAACTCTTAAAAACTCACTCAACTCAATATATATATATATATATATATATATGTATATATATATGTCTATCTTGACACTATTGTGATTCCCCTCTGGATATTATACACCGATGTGAACTACACCTTTACACTCTCAACAATGTGCTTGCCTTTTTCAAATGAAACACTAGCTTCGTGCTGAATGTGTGGAATGCTAACCAAAGGGAGACCAAATTCCAACAGCTAACTATTATGACCCTAGTTAGTTCCGCTGACTGGAATGAATGTAACACTCAATTTATAACCACTCCATGCGCGCCTTTGTCATAAGGCTGCAGTTCCCTACGGCGTGTGTAAAAAGTTGACTGACAGGGAAACAACTTCTTACAACTGACACAAAAACAAGGTAATTCAGCTGACTGGAAAATGCATGCTGCACCATCTGGTGATAGCCACACAAGTGCGCACAATAAACATTAAGCAGCCAATACTTGCAATAAATGTAGGTTGACAAGACAATGAACTCCAAACAGCTGACGGAGATTCGATGAGGATATTCCGCTTACAGTAATGAACGCAGCAACAGCGCCGCGGCAGACTTGAAGGCAACTGCCGATAATGCTGACTGAAAACGAACACTATGGAATGCTGTGGTAATGATTGGGAAGTTACAAAGGCTAACTCCAGAGGGAACAATGGTAAACTAAGGTGAGGAATTTCAAAAATGGGCTGTGGAAACTGCGACTGAAGCTGGCACCGCGGTAAGCGTACACTGCAAAGCAGACGACGCGAAGCGCGGAGCAGGGAGGGGCTTATATGTGTAGCGAGTGTGAAGCACTAGACCATCACTATCACTTCCCATAAGACCACTAGGCCGCAATTTTAGGTAATGAGGAAGTGCCTTCTGCAATATAGCCTAGACATGGTTTTTCCCTTGTTACAGACCAAGCATGATGAGCCGTGGTCCACAAATTCTTAGAGGCTTATCTAGGGGCATGATCCATGATCATGACAGTATCCCCCCCCCCCAAACCCCTCCTAAATCAGAATTCCCCTTTGTAGGTTTGCACGGATTATTTATATGAAAGGCTCATCAATCTAGCTGCATGAATGTTCTCTTGGGGTTCCCATGTTCTATCCTGAGGACCATACCCTTTCCAGTGCACCAAGTAGAACAACTTCTTGCACACCACCTTGGAGTCCAGAATAGCTTTGACTTCATACTCTGGCTGATCGGTCTCAACTTCCACCGGAGCTGGTGCTTCTTGAATTCGGGTATTTGGGCTGACTGGTTTCAACAAGGAAACGTGAAATACCGGGTGGATTTTCAAGTTCTTGGGAAGAGTCAATTTCATGGCCACTGGATTAATTACTTTTTCGATGGTAAATGGTCCCAGAAATCTTGGAAGAAATTTTCGTGACCCTTTCAATGCTAAGTTTTTGGTAGAATGCCACGCCGAATCTCCCACCTTGTACTCCGGAGTGTCTTTTCTTTTTTGATCAGCAAATTTCTTCTGGGCCTCTTTGGCAACAAACAAATGCTCTCGTGCCTTGACCAGGGCGGTGGCAATTTTTTCGTGCAGAGTTTTCACAGCTGGCATTTCTAAGGATTTGGGAGGATCATAGGCAGACATCCGAGGATGCTGACCACGTAAGGTAAAAAATGGACTCAAACCCGTGGAGGCATTTACAGAGTTATTGTAAGCGTATTCAGCTACCCACAAAACATCAAACCAGGTATCTTCAGACTGATGTAACATACACCTGAGGTACTGTTCCAGGGTTTGATTAGTTCTCTCGGTTTGTCTGTCCGTTTGTGGATGACATTAGTGGACAAGCGAACCTCCACCTTGGCCAGTTCGCAGCATTTTTTGCAGAATTTGGAAACAAACTGGCTTCCTCGATCGGAAACTACTATTGAAGGAAAACCATGTAGCCTTACTACATTCTCCAAAAATGTTTTAGCCAGATCCGAGGCTGTAGGTAGGCCTATCAATGCTACAAAATGCGCAATCTTTGAAAAAAGATCCACCACCACCAATATGGTATCATACCCATCACATTTGGGTAGATCAGTGATGAAGTCCATAGAGAGAGTATGCCAGGGCGCAGGTGGCACACTCAACGGTTGTAGAAGGCCAGCAGGTTTACTCTTTTGATTTTCGTTTTGAGCACAATTTCCGCAAGTTTTCAATAATTGAACTACATCTCTTCGCCAAGTGGGCCAACAGTAAGACCTTTTCACCTTTTCCATGGTTTTGGTAATTCCAGGATGACCCTCCAGCAAGGCTCCATGATAGTTGGAAATTACTTGATCTTGCAGCCTAGGAGTGGGCAGATACAGGCGATTTCGATAGAATGGTAAACCATCCAGAACACTGAAGTTTTCACCCTTTGCTTCCCATTTCTGCAGTTCATCGGAGGTCATGTTGATTTTGACTTCCTCTCTCAGCTTCTCCCATGATGAATCTGTTGAACCCACAACTCAAAGCACCTTTTCCCCAGAAATAATTTCCACAGGAATGGGAGGCACATAAGCTTCTTCACCTTTTCCAATACGAGATAGGGCATCTGCCTTTCCATTTCGCACCCCCGGCCTTAATGTGATGACAAAGTCATATTCGGCAAAAAAGAGGGCCCAACGTAGTTGACGGGAGGATTGCGCCTTCGCCGAGCGGAGATACTGCAGGTTGCGGTGGTCCGTAAAAATGGTAACAGTATGTCTTGCCCCAAGTAGGTGATGTCTCCATTCCTTAAGTGCACACTTGATGGCCAACAACACCTTATCAGTAATTGTATAGTTGAGCTCTGCAGAGGAGAATTTCTTGGACCAAAAGGCCACTGGATGCAATTCGTGGGAGTCCGGATTGCGCTGCGATAATACTGCCCCCATGGCCACATTAGAAGCATCTGTTTCCACCACAAACGGAAGATCCGGCCGGGGATGCTGTAGGACTGGTGCTGTGGTAAATCTCTCCTTTAATTTTTTAAAGGCCTCATCTGCCTCTGTAGTCCAATCAAATTTTTTGTTCTTTTTGAGTAAGGACGTAATGGGATGAACTAATCGCGAGAAATGAGACACAAACCGTCGATAAAAATTGGCAAACCCTAGAAAACTTTGAATTTCTTTAACAGACATGGGTGCAGGCCAGGTGAGAATTTCCTCAACTTTTCTATTGTCCATCTTGACTCCTTGTGCCGACAAAATGAACCCCAAGAACTCAACTTCTGGAACGTGGAAGTGACATTTTTCCAGTTTAACATACAGAGAGTTTTCCTTGAGTCTTTGGAGATCAGCGGTCACATGCTTAACATGTTCCAAAGGGTTATCAGAAAAGATTAGAATGTCATCTACATAGACTACCACACAAATATCCAACATATCTCTGCAAATGTCATTCATAAAGGATTGAAAGGCAGCTGGAGCATTACACAGCCCGAAAGGCATTACCTTGTATTCAAAGAGCCCGTATCCAGTCCGAAATGCAGTTTTCCACTCATCTCCCTCCTTTATGCGAATTAGAGGATATGCACCTCTGAAGTCTAACTTAGTGAAAATTTGTACCCGTTTTACTTGGTCCAACAATGTAGAGATGAGTCGAAGAGGGTAGCGATTCTTTAGTGATTTGATTTAGAGCTCGGTAGTCTATACACGTTCTTAATTCTCCTTCTTTTTTGGGCACAAAAAATAGGGGTGATGCTGCTGGGGATTTAGATGGTCTGATAAAACCATTAGCCAGATACTGATACAAATAAGTTTTCAAATGGACATTTTCCTTTTCTGTCCATGCATAAATTCGGCTGCACGGAAGCTGGGATCCAGGAATTAAATCAATTTGACAATCGTATGGTCTGTGAGGGGGCAGTACTTTGGCTTGTTTTTCCTCTTGGAACACATCTTGGAATTTCCGGTATTCATGGGGCAAAGAGCCTATAAGACCTAAAGTGTTTTCCGTAGACCACTCCTGTTGCATTATCTCCACTGAACCTTCCGTAGAATTGCAGGAGTTCTGACAGTCAGGAGCAAAGGTCAAAGTTCTGGTCCGCCAATTGATCAATGGGTTATGCTTTTCCAACCACGGTATTCCCAAGATAATCTAGAACTGTGAAGCTCGAATCAGGTCAAAAGAGATCCTCTCGCTGTGTCCATCCTGGCAGAGCATAATAAGGTTGTTAATACACTGTAACAGGACCTGACACTAATGGAGTGCCGTCGACCCCGGATACATTTTCTGCTTTTAACTTATCCGTTAAGGAAAATCCGAATTTGCTAGCCAGGTGAAGATCCATATAATTGCCAATAGCCCCACAATCAATATAAGCAGTCAACTCATGCCTTAGAGTGGAAGTCTTATGACTAAATAGGATGATTGGAAACACAAAGTGTGAGGTCACTGAACCCTTATCCATGCTCGACAAGCTGACCTCTAAACTTGCCGGGCACTGGAGTTTTCCGAAGTTTGGTCCTTCTTGTCTTGACTCACTCCTCCCAAAGGTTTCCGTGCCGGTTTCACTGGGCAGTCCTTTAAGAAGTGACCCGCCTTACCACAGTATATACATAACTTTTGCTGACATATTTTCTCTCTCTGCGTCTGAGAAATCGGGCCTCGAATTCCCCCCAACTGTATGGGTTCCGAGTGAGTTTCTGGTCCTGATCTTGAAACTGGTTCTCTTGGGCGAACCACATACGCTCGATTGTCTTGGCGAGCACGATCAGTCCTACGATCTTGTAACCTGGCGAGCACGATCAGTCCTACGATCTTGTAACGTGTGGTCTAACTGTATAGTTAAATCAATGAAGTCATTGATATTCTCTGGCGGGTTCACCACTTGTGCCAAAACGTCCTTCAATTCACTGCGCAGACCTCGATAAAATAAAGTTGTTCTTTTTTCCATACGCCAATTGGTTTCTGCCACCAACCTATTAAAGGTGGCCACATATGCCAGCAATTCTTGATTGCCTTGTTTCAATTTTAGCAACTCGTTATCCAACGTCTGTCCTTGAGTATGTCGAGCAAAAAGCTTTTCCAACTCTTTCTGAAATTCCTGAAAATTTTGCAACACAGGATCGTCCCTATTTACAAGGGGTATGGACAAATCTGCCGCATAGCCGCCCAAATAAGATAACACGAAAGCCACCTTTGATTGATCTGTGGGAAACACTCCAGGTCTGCACAAAAAATGTAATCTGCATTGATTTAAAAACGCAGCAAATTTCTTTGGATCTCCTGTAAAGCGCTCTGGAGGAGCTAACGGAATGTTTCCAGGAATGACCACTTGGAATGGAGCCTGGGGCGCCGTAGTTGCAGAAGCCTGGGGATTAATTAATGGTAGCGGTACCTGACCCGCTTGAGCCTGTAATAGTTGACGAGCCAATTCTTCTGTTCGGTCTTTGTTCGCCACCAGCTCTCTTCTGAGGGCATTGGTCTCAGACCGAGCTGCGTGGACTTCAGCTCGTAATTCCCCCAAAAGTTGAGTTAACTGATCCATCTCAGTATTTTCCATGAATGCTCAGAGTATTTTTTCAGCACGGCTTCGCATTCTGTAACGCTTACCTCATAAACTCTGCGGGAGCACCTCTCTGTAAAATCAGGTTGTACTATTCTTAGTGTGCGTTGTAATTCTATGCAGTCATGTTATCTAAGAAAAAAAACATTCAGCAATCCTCAATATACTTGTCAAAATGCACCAATTCAGAAGTTAATTCTCTAACTCTCTGGGGTCTTTACCTTTTATTATTTGTTGGTGAGCTCTCCATCCTGCTTCTACGCAGGGGCACTCGTTCTGAAGAATGGAAATGAAATGGTAATTTCTGACGGGAGTAAGGACCTCTAGTGTGCGTGATATGAGAGCAAGAGAGAGCTATTTGGGAAGGTAAGGAGATAGAAACTATCCCTGACAAGAATAGCACAACTGGAGCCGTTCCATTACCAATAGAACGAGCGAGGCAAGGAACTCCTAAATTCCCTAAAGCTAAAATGAGGAACGCCTATATGTGCGTGTGAACACGTGACTAGACAATGTCAACTGCTGAGAGAAAATGTCCCCCCCATTAAAATAGGAGTACCTAACAAGCGACTCTGTAACTATTAAAAACTCACTCAACTCAATATATATATATATATATTTCTGATGTTTGTTAATCTGCTTAGAATCACATGCTGTGCATAGGTCCGATATCCAGTGGTCACTGCGGAGTATTGCATTTTGTTTTTCGTAGTCGAAAAGGGGACGTCGACAAGGCGTGTCTGTAACACTATCCCTATAGTGACGTGTGTTGTACCCACAATCCCTCACGCGTCGAGGTCCCTCCGATTGTTTTTTTCCGCCCAGCTACTGGTCGCCTTTACGCGGAGCTCCTCGAGAGACATTGCAGATTTCATCTCCTCGACCTTTGGTCGTTTTCCTATATTAATATAGAACATATCGATCCCCCCCTCGACGCTGTTGTGAAGCTGTCTCCGCCGAGCAAGATCTTCGACGGAGGGGACGAGCGGAGGAGATCCTTCGGCGTTGCCGAACACGTGGCCTGGCCTCGCAAGCCATATACAGTAGGGAGAGTGGGGGTCGTGGGACATCTCTAATTCTTTTCTGAGAATGCCTTTCCTTTTCCCCTTCCTTTCCCTTGGGGTGGTTATCACGTTTTATTGCCTCGGCTATGGAGAGGACACCCTTTAGGTTGTGCCCGCTTTGCAAGGGCAAGTTTACTTGGAAGGACAAGCATTCACGGTGTAACCGCTGCTTGCCCCTCGATCACAAGGAGGAAGGTTGCACGGCTTGTCGGCTTCTTAAGCCGAAGACTCTAAAAGACCGTAGGGTCAAAAGGTGGGCGGCCTACGCTATGTCGAAGGCCGACGCTCCACCCACCGTCGCTACCTCCGACAGTGACGAGGAACGTGATACCACGACCTCCGCTACGGAAGTCGTAAACCCCCCTAGAGAGCACACACGCGCTTTGTCGTCTGTCCCCGGCCCCGACGGGCTCGGCTCACGCCCTGCTTATGGGGATGAACACCCCGGCGACACTGACGCACACAAGACCACACATAAGCACACAACCCATGGCTCTTCTTTGCCAAAGGCAAAGAGAGCATCAGCGCCCAAGGAGACGCAGGTTTCACCGGCGGCCTCCTCGGACCGTTCGGGTTCGAAGCCCCTCTCGCAACCGCAGCCGCGACCAGCGACTGGGCTTTCGGCAAATAAGGGAGCCGCCCCCAAATCATCGGCCGGAGCGCATCAGCAGAAAGCGCATGCCGCCGTAGAGCGTTCAACACCCATAACGTCGAAACCACAGCTGTCCGCTGACAAACGAGTCGCTGAGAGCTTGGCGAGGATCGTGGTAGCCGACGCCCACAAGCGTATGCCGAAAGACACGTCGAGCGCTACGCAAAGGTCGAAAGACACGCCGAAAACAAGATGCACCAGGAACAAGTAACCATGATACTGGTGGCTCCAATGTGGGCCCGGCAGCCATGGTTCGCTCACTTGATGGAGATGTCTCTATCTCCCCCAGTGAAACTCCCCTGCCCGTACAACATGCTGTCACAAGACAGGGGCAGGACTCTGCATCCATGCCCCCAGAACATGAACTTAGCAGCCTGGCTCCTGAGATCATTGAATTTGGACATCTACAGCTCTCGCAGAGATGCATGGACATCCTCAGGGAGGCCAGAAAACCTAACACTCGCCACTGCTATTCTAGCAAATGGAAGAGATTTGTCATTTGGTGCAGAGGAAAGAGCATCAACCCAATTGACTGCTCTCCCACACATATTATTCTATACCTGACCCACTTATTGGATTCAGGTCTAGTGTTCAATTCCATTAAAGTCCACCTAGCGGCACTTTCTGCATACACCACTTCCCAACTCAGTGTCGTGGTGGAAGATCCCTGTTATAAAGGCCTTCATGGAGGGAATAAAGAGAATACACCCCCCGATAGCTGACCCAGCTCCCGGATGGGACCTTAACGTGGTACTTACCAAACTCATGGGCTCACCATTTGAACCCATGCACAAAGCATCTCTTAAAGACCTCACTCTTAAGACTGCTTTTCTAATAGCTATCACCTCCATCAGGAGAGTAAGTGAACTACAGGCTCTTTCTGTTCTAGACCCCTTTGTTACAGTTCACAAAGATAAAGTGGTTCTACGCACTCACCCAAGGTTTGCTCCAAAATTCATCTCAAAATTCCACGTAAACCAGTCTATAGAACTACCAGTGTTCTTTCAAAATCCTTCCAACTTGGGAGAGAGGACTCTGCACACACTAGATGTCCGCAGGGCGGTCATGTTCTACATGGAAAGAACCAGACCACTGAGGAAGACTAATCAGTTCTTCGTCTCGGTGGCAGCAAGAAGAGAAGGGGATGCAGTTTCAAAGTCCACTATTTCTAGATGGATTGTTCAATGCATCACTCTCTGCTATACTCTTGCCAAGAGAGAACTGCCCTTTAGGCCAAGAGCACATTCTACTCGAGGCACGGGGGCGTCCATAGCATTCATTGCAAATGTTCCCCTTGAGTCCATCTGCAAAGCGGCTACCTGGAGTTCTGTGCACACCTTTACAAAACACTACTGTCTAGATGCACACTCTAGATCTGACTCCCAGGTGGGACAGGCAGTATTAAGACATCTTTTCTCTACTGTTCCTTCTCATAACCCACCGCCAACTCCGGGTACTGCTCGCTAGTCTATGCACAGCATGTGATTCTAAGCAGATTAACAAACATCAGAAGACAATGCATTACTTACCGTAAAAGCATTTCTGATGGTTGTATCTGCTTAGATTCACATGCGCCCACCCTTCCTCCCCGCTTGGATGGAAGGAACATAGACATCTTTCTATATTTCTCTCTTTTCTGTACTCACGTCTAGAAGGCTCCCTCAGGGCAGAAAAATACAAACAGAGGGACCTCGACGCGTGAGGGATTGTGGGTACAACACACGTCACTATAGGGATAGTGTTACAGACACGCCTTGTCGACGTCCCCTTTTCGACTACGAAAAACAAAATGCAATACTCCGCAGTGACCACTGGATGTCGGACCTATGCACAGCATGTGAATCTAAGCAGATACAACCATCAGAAATGCTTTTACGGTAAGTAATGCATTGTCATATATATATATATATATATATATATATATATATATATATATATTATCTTGACACTATTGTGATTCTCCTCTGGACATTATACACCAATGTGAACTACACCTTTACACTCTCAACAATGTGCTTGCCTTTTTCAAATGAAACACTAGCTTTGTGCTGAATGTGTGGAATGCTAACCAAAGGGAGACCAAATTCCAACAGCTAACTATTATGACCCTAGTTAGTTCCGCTGACTGGAATTAATGTACCACTCAATTTATAACAACTCCAACAACATGCGTGCCTTTGTCACAGGGCTGCAGTTCCCTACGGCGTGTGTAGAAAGTTGACTGACAGGGAAACAACTTCTTACAGCTGGCACGAAAACAAGGTAATTCAGCTGACTGGAAAATGCACGCTGCACCATCTAGTGATAGCCAAACAGGAGTGCACAATAAACATTAAGCAGCCAATACTTGCGATGAATGTAGGTTGACAAGACAATGAACTCCAAACAGCTGACGGAAATTCAACGAGGATATTCCGCTTACATGAATGAACGCAGCAACAGTGCCGTGGCAGACTTGAAGGCAACTGCTGATAATGCTGACTGAAAACGAATACTATGGAATGCTGTGGTAATGACTGAGAAGTTACAAAGGCTAACTCCAGAGGGAACAATGGTAAACTAAGGTGAGGAATTTCAAAAATGGGCTGAGGAAACTGACTGAAGCTGGCACCGCGGTAAGCGTACACTACAAAGCAGACAGCGCGGAGCAGGAGCGGGGAGGAGCTTATATGTGTAGCAAGTGTGAAGCACTAGACCATCACTATCACTTCCCATAAGACCACTAGGCCGCCATCTTAGGTAATGAGGAAGTGCCTTCTGCAATATAGCCTAGACATGGTTTTTCCCTTATTACAGACCAAGCATGATAAGCCGTGGTCCACAGATTCTTAGAGGCTAACCTAGGGGCATGACCCATGATCATGACAGATGCATATACTTCGAGCTCTTCTCTAATGAGTGCCAGGGGCCGTGGTGACACATTCCCGTTCCAGGGACTGTAACTTAGCCTCAGACCGACTTGGGTCCTTTCGTATTGCCTTCAACACACCCGCCTCTCTCGAGATGGAGATGCCCCATATGTAAACCTTTAAAACCTTCCCATCGGATCCCCACAGTGGTGTCGTGTAGCACGTTGCACTCGAAATAAGTACCAATATCTGACAAAAGTTCAGCTCTGAACACTTTCTAGTAGCGCTGCCGACTTGAAGCGCCATGTGTTACAAGTGAATGGAGACAACCCTAATACCATGGTCAGAGCAACTGGTGCGTGATCGGACATGGTGCGAGACAATATCTGAGCTGTTTCGACCTTGCCAATTAAGTCACCTGATTATAAGAAAGAGTTAAATCCTGGAAGAGCTGTCCTGGACCGATGAGTAAGATGTGTATTCCCGCTGCTGGGGATTAAGGGCCCTCCAGACATCTCGGATAACAAGTGAGGTAATATGCATATGCAGCCTGCAGGCAGCTCTTGATAGGATCCTGGGGGCAGCCTCGGTTCTGTCTAAAACATTGTCAAGAATCGGGTTCATGGCCCCCCACAGATAATCCGGACTCCAACATACCCCAGGAGTATGGCTGCAATCGTATCAAAGAAATCAGGGGTGTCAATGTTAGGGCCATACGTTCACTAATAGGTATTCCCCACCAGCCAACATGCAATGCAGAAGGACATATCTCCCTTCTGGGTCAATATAGCTCTTTTTCAGCGCAAATTTAATGGATTTGTGGATCAACGTGAGGACACCCCTTGCTTGTGTGGAGTAGGTCTTGAAGAACCTGTTTGGACCCCACGACAGGGCCAGGCCCAATGCCAGGCTACCCAGTGCATGTGTCTTCTGTAACAGAAGGATCTTAACCCCATGTCTTTGGGCAAAAGCCGTGATCTTTTGAGACTTCATAAAGTTGGCCAGGCCCTGCAAGCATAGCCTGATGCAAACATCTCTGTACCGGTGCTGTTGTCATATCGCTCAGCACACGCGTGCGTTGCTTGTCCACCCTTGCTATTTTCTGTATAAC
This sequence comes from Ambystoma mexicanum, assembly GCF_040938575.1. NCBI lineage: Eukaryota > Metazoa > Chordata > Amphibia > Caudata > Ambystomatidae > Ambystoma > Ambystoma mexicanum. The sequence continues at coordinate 916,906,400 of NC_090931.1, forward strand.
ATCCCTCAGCAACACCCTCACCATCTTTCCCCTCCCCACACCTTCACCACCCCCGCCCCAACATGAGCAGTGTAGACCCCACCCACACCACCCCCAGTAACGGTTGGCCGCCATATCTGACGGGCCCAACAGGAGTCCCTGTGTAATCGAACCTCGTTCAGAAACCTTGCAGCCGCAGTGGGGTGCGCTGCTGCCGTGTTACCAGCTAGTGAGGATCCGTGGCCAGGCCACACTAATCCAAGCACGCTGGACACATACCATACAATTTTCCTCTGAAGAAGAGTACCAATAGCAATCCCAGGACATCCCTTGTTTTTTGCATATTTAAGTAACTTTGGGTCTCACCGTAAGTTACCAGGGCAATCCAGACGTTGACCCCTTGGTCATTATTATTAGAGAGGCACAGCTCCACCCTACTGATGAGGTGCAACCAGACCGAAACACGTGTCTGGGGTTGCTGTTGGTACTCTTGTTCAGAGTACAATTGCCTAGCTTTTTGGTGCTGGACAGCCCCTAGGCAGGGCAAAGAGTGATATGATTGGGATATTTCTCCTCTGTGAAAGATGGTGAGCTAAAGAATCTGGGTAAGGCTCTCGCACCCAGGACTACTGTCTGGCAGAGAGACTCCCCGTATCCCCCTTGTTTTTTGCATATTTCCTACCCTAAGTTACTAGGGGAATGCAGACATTACTATTACGTATTTACTATGTGTCTGTATTTGTAAGGTGGCAAGAACTCCTCCCCCCACCGTTCACCTCACTAGTGACACAAAGTGGCATAGTACAAACACACGTGTGCACATTATAGGGCTCCAGACTTGCTGCTTGCGAAAAATGTTCACATGATTTGGCGTGTGAAGAGCAGATGGGCTGAGGTGACAGGTGGTCTGGCCTGCCTGTGGGAGTCTCTGGGAGAGTGCAAAGTTCTCCATAGGAACAAAGTCAATCTGTAGAAATGTCGGCCGAATTGGTGAATGGTAGGCAAAAACATCATATCTTAAAAAAAATATTTCTAATGCAGTATGTTGTAAAGGGCTATTTGCTGCCATTGTGAGTGAAGGTCAGCAGCGTTGAATTTTTGCTTCCGAGCTGAGGAAACCCATGCATCGTAGATAGTATAAGGTTCAATAGTTTTTTGACAACATTCTAACATTAGAAAAGGAATGCATGAAGGGAGGGATGTAACACTGTCAAGTATGATGAGGTTCACCATTCCAAAACTAGACCAAGCAACATGTAATTTCACCTTATAAAAATTAGTTGCCCTGAACGGAGTGTCAGCTTTACGTCGAGAGAATGGAAATGCCATATATTATGTACATTTTACTTTCGACGATTTTATAGACCAACGAGTCAACCGATCATTCGCCGACCATTATTGCTGCCTTACATTGTACTCGGTTGTTGTTTGCGTCATATTGCAACAATACGCAAATATAGCGTGTGTGTGTAGTGGCCTTTGTCTCGCCCACATGGGCAGTTCAGTATCGATATCCGTGTAGTCCACTAGTGGGTTCCCCCACGTTCCACAAACGCGTAATTCAAAGCTAATATTTAATTACAACTCTGTTGATGTGTTTTTCTTGCACTTAGCTTGCTCCCTGATTGTAGCGTTAGCCTTCGCATCCCATTTTGCGCTACACGTATTTCATAGCACTAATCTCTGAAGGAAATTGTTTCACGTGTGTTCCTCCTTGGTTTTAACACAGGGCCGGATTAATGGGTAAAATGATACCTTGTAATAAAGATCGGCTACTGAGACACATTTCTGTTATGTTTTTCAAATAGCTACATGCTGCCTTTCTGCGGTTGTCATTGATTCCAGATACCAACTGACGGGTTCTTTAATTGGCAGCTGCAGATACACATGAATGGCTGCATCACAATGACGATCTTTTGTGACGATCGTCATGGGCCGATATGCCCTTACGCGGTACCAGCGATAAGGAGCAACTTGAAATAATTTACGGTGGCATAGCACCAAGCTGATGCCCAAGCGTTGCGATTCACGGTGCGCCCAATGCGCTTCTTATACTCAAAAGGAACACTGCGTGACTCACGATAAACCTTTGTGGATCGCGAACAAAGAAAAGAATTACCCATTTGCTTGAATATGGCAATCGCTTGATGTTCTTGGAGCGTTTATTCTGAAAGCAAAACTATACAATTTGTAAAGTACTTTTATATTTCTTTTAAAAGTATAGTTTTATATTCAAAACTGGGGTGCGCTGCATTGTGAGATGGGGGGTTGATATTCTGTGTTCTGCGTCAACTAACGGTAACACGTAGGTGATGACTGGGTGCGTTTGGCTACGCTGCACAGTCACGTCCTGGAGATAGGCAGAGAATATCACTAGGTTTGGTGATGTCAGCCTCAGGGGTGGGGCTTATGAAGTAGTGCCAGCAGGGCAGTCCACCTTGGGGATGCGGCAACGCATACGATTATCACAAGATGGCCGCGCCCTGCAGCCTGATTTTGCATGTGTAAAAAAGAAGAAAAGTACGGTAAGGTGCATAGGAAATGTTTGTACGATCGATCAGCGTATGCTTAAAAACACATGCCCGAACCCTTGGGACAATAATATTGCTGAGCGTACTATTCTTTTAATACATCAATTTTTTGCTCCATTCGCTGCAGATGATTTTCTAAGGTCTCTGTTTCTGTATTATTTTTAATGTCTGTGTGGTCGGTAAAAAAATGTGTTAAGTACACATAAAGTAATGGTTATTCATTGGTTTATATAGAGAAGTGTAGTGTCTCCCATAAGTATTACTGTTTTCACTCATTTCATCCCGAGGAAAGTTTTCTTCCAATTATTCCAAAGTACTAGACATGTCTGTGTAAAAACATATATATATATATATATATATATATATATATATATAGATTTTAGTGTATTTAATACAGAAAGTTTATAAACATATAAAATAAATGTAGTGTACTCAGTAGTTTCTTGCTAAGTTTTGCTGTTACTGCTACGTAGGTGTGCTGTTATGGTTAAGTTGCGCTACTAAAAGCCTATGAAATTCAGTAAAAAAAACTTTGTTACGGAGACGTTATGATTCTAAGTAAAAACGAAAAAACCCTGAAATTCGCCAGTTATGGTAAGCTAAGCAACCATAACTCGCGCTACCACCGTGCACTGCATAGACTAATACCCAGGACATCAAAGATGACATCACTGATGACATTGCATGTGCATTTACTTTTCATGAAAAGTCTGTACAAGGGATTCTTATTGTAATGTTTATAAAGTGTGAAGGATAATTGGAATAAATATCATGAGGTACGTAGTGCATTAAGCAATGCATTGATGCAAATAGCATTCTATTATGAAGTTTTTTCCAGTATACTAAACTACTCTTGTAGAAACATAGGCATTGTGTGCAGCATACATGATGGAGGTGTAATATTAATAATCGTGCCATGTTCAATAGTAAAATGATAAATGCTTTCTTATTAGAGTTCAAACATTTAATAAGTACCTAATAAAACCCACCTACTACATAATTGCATTATTGCAAACAAAACCGACAACAACACATACAAATATGAGCATATACAGGGAAAATGAAGTAAACAAAAAACAGCACTATTGCCGACAATCTTCATAACCTAACTGATTATCTTCATGCGCCAAAATGATTGCTCTGCTTCAAAGCTACTACTTCCCTATCTATAAGTATCACATAATGTGATTAGATCCTAAGGAACGTAGTGTGAGTACAATGTATGCAAATATGAGCATATCCAGGGAAAGTACAGTAATAAAACACAGAACTATAAAAAAAAAGTGTTCATAACCTTACTGATCATCTTCATACATAGAAAGCATTGCTGTCTTCCAAGTCTGTCTTTTCCCCTATGTATATGTTTCATATGCTGTGAGTGAACTCCAAGTGAATTACTGTAAGAACATATTTGAAGTATAAGTCTATAAATATAGAAATATAGTACTTTTTGAACTTATCAGTAAAGGAAAAAAGAGGGAGCCAGAAATGTGATGTCATCAGTGATGTCATCAGTTACATTTGTGATGTCATCTTTGATGTCCTGGGTGTTAGTCCTTGCAGTACACAGTGGTAGCGCGAGTTATGGTTGCTTTGCTTACCATAACTGGCGTATTTCAGTTTTTATTTGGTTTTACTTGGAACCATAACGTCACTGTAACAGTTTTTTTCACTGAATATATATATATATATATATATGTGTGTATATATATATTTCTGTCATGCGCAGTAGGAAGGGCAGGCACACCGCCTTACAGAACACTCATACCCTTAGTGACTCCCTGACACATAACACAGCGAGGCTCTCCAAGTCACAGTCAGCCCTTCACATGATCACGCTACCTGTGGTGCGAGGGAAGCATCGCCAACTTCCAGGCTCTGTCAGAGGGCGATATTATTTGTTCCCTCGTTTCCGCTGGCAACTGACATGGAGATTACGAGAGGGCTGGAGCAGGAGCAGTCGGCGGCAACTACTTCCCGGTTTCCGGGCCGAATTCTCAGTCACGTGCCCTGAGCTCCGCTCACGTGATCAGGAGTCAGCAGGTATAAAAGCGGCGCACTTTGAATCACTCGCCGCTTCACAGCTGTTTCACGACACTGTTTGGCATTTTCAATTCACGTTGGATTCATTTGGATACAGACCTCAAGCCTACGGATTACGGACTGTTTATTCTTGCTCCTTGGATTTGATGTTTGGTTTCTGCTCGGATTTACGGACTTTTTGAACTTTGGCTAACGTTTACCGGATTGTTTTGGATTACCCTTCTCTGCTTTGTCAAGTGTTCTACGGTCTTCAGGCTTCCTTGAACTGCTACGATATCACAGTATTAAGAATACATCCAAGAATCATCAGGTGGTAGCCAGCGCTGAGTTTTCTGGCGCCTGGCTTTAAGGATTACTGACGCTTCCCTGCAACATAGCCTCAGAGTTCCTGGCAGTTAGAAAATCATCCGTGGGTAAGCCCTTTTTTCAATAACAGTTACATTGTTGACAGTACTGTGCTTGTTTGTACTAATACCTAATTCATTCCACATCTCTGGGGTCCTCGGCGGCGTCTGGTCCTGCAAAACCACAACCACCTGTGGCCTCAAGGCTCGCACAGGGAGTAGTTTTCTTTCTCTCTGTGTGGAACTTGGGGACACAGGCCCATATATTCTTCACGACGAGTCAAGTCACGACTATATATCTCTATGTATCTCTATGTATCTCTATGTATCTATATATATATATATATATATATATATATATATATATATATATATAGCTTGTGGTATCTGCTTAGATCCCACTGTCATGATGCCTACCTCCAATGAGCCAGACAGGGCCCGGCACCCTCAGAGGCAGGCAACATGTATACTAGGGAAGTCCCAGCCACCCCAGATAGGTGCTCTTTGGACTCAGTCCTGGCGCCGTTGGCGTCAGGCTCATAAGGGATAACAGTCCTGGCACCATCGGCGCCGGGCTCATACAAGATATGGAAGGAATAGTGTTTGGTGCAAACTTCCAGATGAAAAGGGAACTACTTAACCACACGGGTGAGGCTGGTGGCAGGATACATACCTTCAGTGGAAGGATACATACCTGGGACTACTTGAAAGGCTATTTAAGCCACGCCCAGACAGCAAACCACGCTTTGCGTTGTTCTGCTCATAGCAGCTGGACGCTCACCGTGCCTGCTCCTGCTCCAGTCCTCGACCACGCCTGCCAGCATCCTGGAAACACCTAAGGATAGAAAAGGGAAGAAGAAACAGGTGAAAATAAACCTTACCTGTTAAAGCTGCATTCCGGATTCAGCGCGCCAACGTTCCTGCAAAAAGACATCATTTTAAATACTCACCGCGTCGCATACATCTCGGCGCACTTCCCTTACCTGCACATGGCGCCTTCGGCTCTGCGACGCCCATCTGGATCTCCTGCAGCATTCCAGCACCTACGGGGAGACGAAGAGAAGAAAGCAAGGTGAGAAGGGGAAAATAACCAACAAGCACTTACCTGCCAAGCTAATTCTTCTTACCTTCGGGTTGATGCCATTCCTTGGGCATTTCAGCACCCCGGCCCCTATGGGGAAAAAGCAAACATCACATTAGTGAATGCAAGAACCGTAGCAAACAAACTATTTAAAACTTACCTGCTTACAGGTCGGACTCAGCTTCTGCTTCGTGCCGGCTCCATTTCTTCGGCATTCTCGAACTCCGGCCCCTAAGGAAAAAAAGACAGGAAAAGACAGTAGTGGGCCTACACTAAAACTCACCTGAAATCAGGTTTTCGACGGAAACCGCCCTCAGCCCGGAGTCTTCCATTACCTGCAAAAGAGAAGAGGAACAGTTTAGACTCAAGCTTGCCATAAACATTTACGGTACTTACCGGAACAGACAAGCGAACTCTAACTTACTATCCAGTGACGTAACTGGATCCCAAGGCGCCCCTGCATCAGAAGCAGGATGGAGAGCTCGCCTTTTCAATCGCTAAGGTGAGTCTCCACAGGGAATTACAGAAGGGTTACAAGGAGGGTGAGAAGGGGAACGGGAGATCAACACAAAACCCGCAGAGTATTAACCCTTCCTTTTCGCTCACAGAAGGGTATTCATCCGAGCCAGACAAGCCAGATTTGGGAACCCAGCCCACTCCATCTTCAGGGTGCTGAACATCTCCTTCGATGAGGCCACTGCCGTCCAGACCACGCCCGCGCCTCCGTGGGAACCAGGTGAGCGTTACACCCATGCTGTGCATAGGCCGACAGCTAGTGGAAGCTATGGAATATTAGTTTGTTTTTCGAAACTCAAAAATGGGTGTCGACCTAGGGCATGCCAGTAATACTATCCCTAGTGTGACGTCCACTGTACCCATGATCCCTCACACGTGTAGGACCCTCAGATTGTTATTTTCCGCCATATTTGTCGGAAGCATTGTTGCGGAGTTCTCGGGCTTTCAGCCATTTTGTCATAATTCATCTAAAATTCCCTGTTGTTTCAATCCCACGTCGAGAGACCCCGAAGATCGACACCGGATCCGAAGAACGAACAACCGTCGAGACGGAAGACATCTGGCCTCGAACCTGCAAGTAGGGAGAGTGGGGGGTGGACATACTCACACTCATTTTATTTCCTACATACACTCGCCCGCTGCCATAAGGTGACATATGGAGAGTACTCCATTTAAATTCTGCCCCAAGTGCAACCGCAAGTTCCCTTGGGTTGACAAGCATAACACCTGTAATCTCTATTTGCATAGGGATCACCCCGAAGCTAAATGCAGAGTGTGTAAGCTCTTTAAGGATAAAACACTAAAGGACTGTTCCACTAAATGTTGGGCCCATTACGCCAGGCAGCTCAAGGCCATAGAGGCGCTGGGTTCCTTTAGTGATGGCAGCAACGCCACTGTATCGGACAGCAAGGGCACAGGGGCTTCGATAGACACCCAAGCGCGAGTCCCCGACCTCGGAGGATTGTCCGGCAGGGCAGTTATGGGGACCACACCCAGTGACATGAGCGCTACCCACACTACTGCACCTAAGCACACTAACCCCAGCCGAGACTCGACACGTGTGTCGAGCGCTCGGAAGAAAGAGGTACAGAGAGAACGGTCCACAGAATCAGTGTCCCCTGGGTGTTTCCAGGTCGAGATCGCCTCACGACACACGGCAACCATCCACGATTGCCAACGGTGCCTCGCTCCCCAAAGTCACAGAGGTAAGGTCGTCGGAAGACAAATCCGACCTCCACCCCCAAGCAGCACGTTTAAAGTCCGCTCGGGCAGCCCTTTACACGTCTGCCTCAGAGTCTCGACGCACACACTCTAAAGACACGGCACCTAGCCAACACACCCCCGAATCTCGGCGCCAGGCGTCGAAAGATTCAGAAAGGGCCAAACCTTCAGGGAAACATCCTCTACTCATGGTAAAGAGGACAAACGGCAGAAAAAGTCTTCAGAGACAACATCTGAACCCCAGGTCCAGAAGGACAAACGTAGATCTTTAGATAAAGATAAATCTAAGACACCTGACCATGTCCCTAAGCCTAAAGTTATCCCACCCACTCTATAGGATATGGGAATAGGAGAGGAACAGTGAGGAACCTCAGCAGGAGGTTGTCATCCCCAGTTCCAGGGAATGGAGCTCTGATGACATCAACAGGGTGATGAGAAGAATGTCGTCTTTGGCTAATTTCTATGAGAAAAACCCTGATTATTTTATGAGTTACCAGAGTACCCCTGACAACTCTACTCCTTCAGGATCCAAAGACCCTCAGCCTCCTAGTAAGAGACCTCGTAATGAAACTCCAGCTCAGGACCTGATTTCAGACCCATTCTCTATTCTACCTAACCACCAGTATGCTGAAGATCCAGACATACAAATGCTGGACGATGAAGCAGGGGTTGATTTATTACGGAGACGACAAGGACAAGGATGAGGAGCAGGAAGACAAGGCAGAGGCCTATAATCTAGACTCCCTTGTTTCCAAAGAACCACCGGTCACTGACTCACCTGTGGATAATCGGCCTCTACTAAATGAGGTCTTAGCTAGAGCTGCAGAGCACTTTCACATAGACACGGAAGGGGCTCAGGAAGAGAGAGACTTTGCAGAAGAGATCATGGGGGATAAGAAACCCATTGCCCAAGCCATACCAATTCTGAAGTCCCTCCAACACAGAATTGACCCTTCCCTCCTCACCCCTAATCTCACCAGGGCGGTCAACCCTAGAATTGAAAAATTGTTCAGGCCACCCAGTCCGACCTACTTTACATAAGGGGTCAATTTAAGCCCGACTCATTGGTAGTTACTACCACCAGGTAAAGAGCAAGACCACCTCTAGCATCATCTGAAGCTCCCCCAGACAAGGCGACCAAGAGGATATATGGTCTAGGAAGGAAAGTGGCCTCCACTTCTGCTTACCAGGAAAGAATCGCGAATACCACCACTCTGCTGGCAAGTTATAATTGTCACCAATGGGAGCAGGTAGCTGCCCTCATTGCCTCCGCACCAGAACCATTAAAGGGCCAGGTATCCCACATTGCGTCGGAGGGTAGATCGGTGTCCGGGTGCATTCTAAAGGCGACCGTTGACGCCACAGATAATGCAGGCTGGCTCATCGCAGAGAGCACTGTCATCAAGAGACACGCTTGGCTCAGACAGTCAGGGTGCAAACCTGAGACCCAAACTACTCGTATCGACATGCCGGTGGAACTGAATGTCTTGTTTGGCAAAACGGTAGAGGAAGCCCTCAAAACTGCCAAAGAGGAATATGATACCCTAAGGTCCCTGGGACAATTGACTAACAAACCCACGAACCAAAGAGGGAATAATAATTTTTGTCGCTCACGCGGCCAAAATTCCCAGAGGGATTCTAATTACCCACAGGGCCATGGTACATCGTGGGGTGGCAACCAACAAACTACCCAAAGTTACCCCAGAGGTAACAAAAGGGGCCGTGGTAGAGGGAGAGGCAGCCCAGGTATAGGCGGTACGCCTCCCAGCAAACAGTGACGCTTCGCTCAGGGTCCCTTCCCATGCATCCCCAGTAGTGGGGCGCATTTCTAACTTCACCCAGGCATGGGAAGGGATCACCTCGGACAGATGGGTGTTGTCCACAGTGTCCGCGGGATACTGCATCGAACTGTTGGAGCGCCCCCACAATCACCCTCCAAGACAATAAATACACTCCCTGAACCATCAAAATATCCTCCTCGAGGAAATCGTCAATCTTCTCGCAAAGGACGCGATTGGCTCCAAGGGTATTCACCAACGTACTGGCGGTGGTGGCGGTGCACCTACGCAGGGAGGCAATCCCAGTGTACCCTTACCTGGACGACTGGCTCATCACGGGGGAGAGCCCAGTAATTTGAAGATCCAATATCCGAAGAACGATCGACCTCCTCTTCGAATTGGGTTTCTCAATCAACGAAAAAAAATCAAGTCTGGTGCCAAGCACCTCCAAACAGTTCCTAGGAGCTGTCCTAAACACTCAAGAGGTGTTGGCCTTTCCATCAGAGGAAAGAATTCGGAATCTACTACTGCAAATTCCTCAATATCAGTCCCGTCACCAGATAAGGGTGCGCAAAGCGATGTGCTTGCTAGGCATGATGGCGTCATGTATTTACCTTGTTCCCCACGCGCGCCTGCGCATGCGACCCATGCAGGAATGGTTGGCGAAACAGTGGTCTCAGGCAAGTGGTCAGTGGGACGATCTAGTGGTCGTTTCGCCAACACTTGTACAGAGTCTTCGCTGGTGGCGTTCGAACCCCACCTGTTGAACCTGTCAGTGCAGATCTTAACAGACAGCACGACGGCAATGTTTTACATAAACAAACAAGTGGGCACTCGTTCGCCAAATCTGTCCAGGCTTGCCCAGACAATTTAGACATGGGCACTCAGACGGAACATTTACCTGTCATCTCAACATGTTCCATGGGATCTCAATTCACTAGCGGACGCTTTGAGCAGAGATCCCCTCCCAGAAGAACACAAATGGTGTCTACACTGAGAAGTCGTAGAAGACCTCTTCTTACAGTGGGGTTTCCCCACTATAGACCTGTTCGCCACAAGTGAAAATAGACAATGCCCAGGATTCGCATCCAGGTTCCCCCAGCCACGCTCCAAGGGGAACGCCCTGTGGATGAACTGGTCACGGATGTTTGCCTATGCTTTTCCACCGACGCCTCCCATGAGGAAGATGGTGAATAGATGCACAGGGAATCGATGACGCTCATCCTAGTTGCTCCCATGTGGGCGAGGCAACCGTGGTTCCCACACCTGCGCAGACTGGCAGAGTGCAAACCATCAGACTCCCGTGCTGGCACAACGTACTATCCCAGCACCAAGGACAAACGGTGCATCCTCAACCCAGCTCCATGGACTTGGCAGCATGGCTCCTGAAGTCATAGAGTTTGGACATCTCAACCTACCACAGAGATGCATGGATATCCTAAAAGAATCTAGGAAACCTAACACAAGACACTGTTATTTTGATAAATGGAAGAGATTCGTTATTTGGTACCAGAATAAACTAATCAACCCGGTTGATTGTATTCCTTCCAATATTGTCACGTACATGCTTCACCTGCTGGACGCAGGGTTGGTATTTAATTCACTCAAGGTACACCTAGCGGCGCTGTCAGCCTACACCACCTCCCATAACAAGGTGTCGTGGTGGAAAGTACCAGTGTATAAAGCCTTTATGGAAGGGGTAAAGAGACTCCACCATCCAATTTCGATCCCACCACCAGGATGGGACCTTAATGTGGTGCTTGCTAAACTCATGGACCCCCCTTTGAACCCATGCATAAAGCTAGTCTCAAACACCTGACCTATAAAACTGCCTTCTTAGTAGCCATTACATCCATAAGAAGGGTTAGTGAAATTCAGGCTCTGTCAGTGCAGGATCCTTTCTTTACTGTTCATAAGGATAAACTGGTTCTACGTACTCACCCTAGGTTCTCACCTAAATTCATTTCTAAATTCCACGTTAACCAGTCCATTGAGCTGCCGGCCTTCTTCCAAGAACCCAAAAGCTCTGCTGAGCTGAAACTACACACTAGATGTGCGAAGAGCGGTCCTCTACTATGTAGACAAGACCAGACAGCTAAGAAAGACAGACCAACTGTTCGTCTCCGTAGATAAAGGCAGAGAAGGAGATTGCGTCTCTAAAGGTGCCATTTTGAAGTGGATAGTCAAATGTATCCAGCTGTGTTACTCCCTTTCTGAGAAAACTCTGCCTTTTACGCTAAGAGCCCACTCTACAAGAGGCACTGGGGCCACTCTGGCTTTCATTGCAAATGTACCCCTTGACATCATTTGCAAAGCAGCTACATGGAGCTCGATTCACACTTTTACTCAGCACTACTGCATTGACACTCATTCCAAGACAGATACTCAAGTGGGACAAGCGGTTCTAAGACACCTGTTTGCTCATGACCCTTCTCACATCCCACCTCTTTTTTCTAACACTGCTCGCTAATCCATGCACAGCATGTGATCTAAGCAGATTCCACAAGCCTCAGAAGGGATACATTACTCACCGTAATCATATTTCTGATGCTTGTATCTGCTTAGATTCACATGCACCTGCCCTTCCTCCGCTCTGAGAGAAGGCACATGGATGCTTGTAGTCTTATCTATTATCTGCTTGGATAATCTGTACTCACGCTACTCCTCATGCTACCTCATGTCAGAAAAAATACAATCTGAGGGTCCTACATGCGTGAGGGATCATGGGTACAGTGGACGTCACACTAGGCATAGTATTACTGGCAAACCCTAGGTCAACGCCCATTTTCGATTTTCGAAAAACAAACTGTAATACTCTGCAGCTTCCAGTAGATGTCGGCCTATGCACAGCATGTGAATCTAAACAGATACAAGCATCAGAAATAAATTACGGTGAGTAATGTATCGTGTATGTGTGTGTATATATATATATATATATATATATATATATATATATATATATATATATATATATATTGTGTGTGTGTGTGTGTATATATATATATATATATATATATATATATATATATATATATTCATTGAAAACACTTTGTTAAAGGGACGTTATGGTTAAGCTGCACTAATAAAAACCTATGAAATTCAGTAAAAAAAAATGTTGTTAAAAGGACGTTATGGTTACAAGTAAAATCTAAAAACCCCTGAAATTCCACAGTTATGGTAAGCTAAGCAACCATAACTCGCACCACCACCATGCCCTGCTAAGACTAACACCGAGGACTAACACCCAGGACATCAATGATGACATCACAAATATCGTTGATGACATCACTGATGACATCACATGTCTAGCCCCTTCTTTTTGTTCACTGCCATATCTAGGCCAGGTGGGTTTATTTACTGACAGTCAGAAACTTCACTTTCAAAAGGTATTACATTTATAGATATTGCTATTCTCACATGGTCTTGAAGTACTTTCCTTAGAATTTAATTGCATCTCATGATATACATATATAGGGAAAGAAGCAGGCCTGAAACACCGCAATCATTTTTTTGCATGCATACAATTATGTAGATTATACACAGTTGCTAATGATACTGCCTCTTGTTTGCTTACATTACTCTCCATATATAAGCCCCATATTTTTTTGCATTGTAGTCTATTTATGTTTTGCGTGTCTTAGTAGAAATATGTAGTAAGTGATGCATTAGTAGCTACTTAGTATATGTTTCAAAGTACAGAAAAGTCTAATGCAGAAGCATTCACCGTTTTAATATATAACTTTGCAAAATTACAAATATAGCACCTCTGTGGTGTATGCTGCAGCCAATACCTACATTTCGAAGGGATTGTGTCCTCCGACGTATTCCTCATCTTAGATATCTCCTTACAGCTCTGCTGGCCTCGGAAAATTGTTCTCTCTAGAGGGCGCTGCGCGTCAACGTCCTTCGAGTCGATGTCCCTCGACAGCTGCCGTATCGACGCCGACGTCATCCTGGCTATAAAGGCCGCGCGCAGCGCCCGTTGCTCAGTTCCGTTTTTCCGCGCGTACTCAGTGCCTCGGAATACCGTTGCTCAGTTTTGTCAGTTAAACCTATTTACCTCGAGTTATTCGATACCGTACTCGATGGCTTCTTCGTCGGAACTGACAACTCCTCGATCCGGCTTCAAAAAATGCCGAGATTGTGGGAAAAAGATGTCGCTGACTGACCCTCACAGAGTTTGTCTGTGGTGTTTGGGAGCTGAACACCATTGTTCAGAGTGCGAGGACTGTATGTCCATGACAGCTAAGGCCCTGAAGGAGCGTGGGTGGAAGCTGGAGAAAGGTAAGACTTTTAAAGCTTCTTCTTCGTCGACGAAGTCGAGACATTCGTTTCCTCGTCACCATTTGCGCTCCAGATCTCGGAGTGGGTCTCATCACTCCTCGAGATCGAAGCACTCGAAGAGGAGACGTTGAAGATCCCCTTCTCTGTCTTCCTCTTCCTCTGTTTCGCCAAAGAGAATCCCGTGCCCCACGAAACATAGTTCCCGGGCTGAATGGGAGGAATTCCGCAAAAATATGATGAGCGTCTTCGAGAAAGCGGCCTCAACCCCCTCGAAGACTGCCGAGAGCGATGCTCTGGTCGAAAGACCCGAAGGTCAAAAACGCTGCGAGTCGCAGTACCCGGCGAATGAAACCTCTCGAGCGCGTCACGAACCCTCGAGCAGGACTATGACCTCCAAACCTTCCTCGAAGGTTCCGTCGACGTCGAGGTCGATGTCTTCGACACCGTTGTCGAAGGGACCTTCGACACACGAGTCTGTCCACTCGATGCCAGCGTCGACACCGGTGTTGACGCCAAGAAAAGTCACGGTTACGACACACCCAGTGTCTATCCCCAGGTTCTCGACATCGATGGCTTCGAGATTGTCGAGTAGAATCCCAATTCTGTCGAGGTATTCGAGGCCTCCGCCATTGTTTTCGCCGCCACGCTCGAAGCCTTCGACGTCGACGACATCGATGTTTTCGAGGCCGATTATGACAAGTTCGGCACCCTCGGCCTTGGAAATGGGGTTTACACCCTTTTATGAGTTCAGAACAATTGAGAACTATGTCCTCAATATTGGAAGAGGGTGAATTGTCTGAACAGGAAGACACATTTGAGTTGCAGGGACCTGTAACCCCAATTAGAGAGGAATTTTCCTCTGAAGAACGCAGGTTAAAGGATCTTCATGATTCCTTACATGAGGCAAGTGGGTTAGACACCTCCCCTGAGGTGGTGTTTGCTAGGCCAGACCCGGGGGAACATGCTGAAACCCCCTATAGAGCCTTAATGGCCAGGATCAGAGTTTATGGGGTGGTCTGCACCTTCACAATCTTTCCAACAAGATGAACTCACGGATATTCTTGACAAAGGCCCACAGGAGGATCCTGTGGTGCCTTTTCATAAAGCTCTTCAGAGGAAGATCATGACAAACTGGGAAACCCCAGATGTCGTATCAGCAGTAAATAAAAAACTCTCTACAAAGTACAGGGTATCCTCTACAGACCCGGAGTTTTTGTCTAAACACCCATCCCCAGAAAGTCTGGTGGTACAGGCAGCATCCTCTACCGATGTCGAGACGGCTTATCCTACCGTCCCACAGGACAGAGACGATAAAAAATATGATGCTATGGCAAAGAAAGTCTTTTCAGCATGTAGCATGGCGTTAAAATCTGTTAATGCTACTTGCACCCTTGCTAGGTTCAGCCATACACTTTGGGAGTGTGCTTCTACAGCGGCTGACTGCATCCCGGAGGGAGAAGAAAGGGATGCGTTCCTGAATATTATACAGGACGGTAAAGACGCTATGTGCGAATCCCTCCAGACGGGCATTGATTCGGCTGACAGTATCAGCAGAGCAATGGTGGCAAGTACATCAACCAGGAGATTCGCTTGGTTGAGAAAGTCTGGTTTTGCCCCAGATGTGCAAGCCAGGCTCTTGAACATGCCATTCGATGGCTCTTCTTTGTTCGGGAAAAAGGCGGATGACAGTCTAGAGAAACTGCAAACTTCAAAAGCAGCAGCAAAATCCCTAGGAGCTGCAATCCGTCAGACTCCTTTTCGTCCCACAGGAACTTCTGCGAGGGGCAAGTCCTTTCGCTTCTACTCCGCATTCGGAAGAGGTAGAGGACGACCGGCTCAAAGGGGACAAAGAAGAACTACCCGAGGTGGACGAGGTAGATATTCAAAAGCCTCAGCAACAGCAGGTGCCTCTTTACCATCTGCATCAGCCGCCCCAAAACCACTCTGAGGACTTCCCTCACAGGACACCTGTAGGAGGCAGGTTGACTCAACATCTGGCGGTATGGCAGGCTATCGCGTCAGATGCTTGGGCATTGGAAACAGTTGCGCAAGGTTACTGCCTACCTTTCCTACGTATACCTCAGAGTCATCCACCGGGGATCAGCTCTCAGAAAGCTCCAGATCCGCTCCTCTTGCAGGAAATTTTAGACCTGCTAGAGAAAGGTGCCATAGAACCGGTACCTGGAGCGGAGAGGAACAAGGTCTGGTACTCCCCTTACTTTCTCATTCCGAAGAAAGACGGAGGACTGAGACCCATCTTGGACTTGCGAGAATTGAACAAATTCCTCAGGAAAGACAAATTCAAGATGGTCACTCTTTCTCAGATCCTCCAGGCCCTTCAGTTCCAGGACTGGTTGGTATCTCTGGACCTTCAGGACGCTTATTTCCATGTTCCTATCCATCTCAAATACGGGAAATACCTGAGGTTCGCAATTGGCAACTCTCACTATCTATTTCGAGTGCTGCCATTTGGGCTGACCTCCGCCCCGAGG
Organism: Ambystoma mexicanum; assembly: GCF_040938575.1. NCBI lineage: Eukaryota > Metazoa > Chordata > Amphibia > Caudata > Ambystomatidae > Ambystoma > Ambystoma mexicanum. The sequence goes on from NC_090931.1 coordinate 916,922,669, forward strand.
GTCCTCACCAAGTTAATGTCGGTAGTGGTGGCAAGTCTAAGGAGGGAAGGGATTCATGTCTACCCCTACCTGGACGATTGGTTGATCAGGGCTGTTTCTTCGGAACAAGCTCAGATCCAGCTAAATCACGTGTGCCACTTCCTTCACAGACTGGGCTTCTCCCTCAATTTAAAGAAGTCACAAATTATACCATTGCAGAGACTCCAGTTCATAGGAGCGATCCTGGACACTTCCCTGGGAAAAGCCTCGCCACCAGAGGTGAGGGCTCAAGATATTCTACAGATGGTTACCAAGTTCCAACATGCCCAACGTCTCCCAGCCTTCAACTTTTTGAGGTTGCTAGGCCTCATGGCATCCTGCATTTTCCTAGTGCCAGAGGCTCGCCTGAGAATGAGATCCCTCCAGTGGGCACTGAGGACTCAGTGGTCACAATTCTCAGGGAGAATGACAGATCTTCTTCAGGTTCCCGACAGAGTAGCTCGAGACCTTCAGTGGTGGGCCTGTCAGGAGAACATTCTGAAAGGAGAACAGTTTTGGCAACCCTGGCCAGAGATAACAGTAGTCACGGATGCCTCACTCACAGGATGGGGAGCCCACGCCAACGACTTGACCATCAGCGGTCTTTGGTCTCCATCGGAGTCCAGACTACATATCAATCTGTTAGAGCTGAGAGCCATCAGACTTGCGCTGAAGGCGTTCCTGCCAGCTGTACAAGGGAAGAACGTCCTGATAATGACGGACAACACGGTGGCCATGCATTACCTCAACAAAAGAGGAGGCGTAGGATCACTACCCCTGTGCAGAGAGGCGATGCAGCTCTGGTTTTGGGCAATCCAAGAAGGAATCTCTCTATTGGCAGTTCACCTAGCCGGAGAGAAGAACTTGACAGCGGACGCTCTGAGCAGGCAGAGCAGTCTCCCACGAGTGGGAGCTAGCTCAGGAAGTCCTTCAAGAGATCTTCGCCCTTTGGGGAACCCCTCAGGTAGATCTGTTCGCCACCAGCCTCAACAGGAAATGCGACCTGTTCTGCTCAAGGGAATTTCCCCCGAGAGGAGCTCTGGGAGACGCGTTCATAGTGGACTGGGAGTTTCCGCTTCTGTACGCGTTCCCACCGGTCCCTGTCATTCCTCAAATGATCAGGAGGTTGAGAAGATTCCGGAGAACCATGATCCTAATTGCCCCGGATTGGGCCAGGAGAACGTGGTACCCGGACCTTCTAGACTTGTCCATCTGCCCTCCAATTCGACTTCCACTCAGAGAGAACCTACTCTCACAGAAGGGAGGTCAGTTCTCCATCCAGACATCAAAACCCTCAACCTTCACGCTTGGCTTCTGAAAGGCTAGGTACAAGGATTGGGACCTCACTGATGATGTTATGGAGGTGTTGCTTTCGGCAAGGAGGCCGGCAACAAAGTCTTTATACCGCTGCCGTTGGAACAGATTTTGCAGCTGGTGTAGAGAACAGAATATCGACCCTTTTTCATGTGGTACACCAATGGTTTTGTCCTTCCTACTATATTTGGCAAATTCAGGCCTTCAAGTTGGCACCATTAAGGGCTATCTCGCAGCGCTATCCATCTTTAAGCGCACTGCGGAAGAACCATCCTATTTCAAGTTACCCTTGGTAATACAATTTCTTAAGGGGTTAACCAATGTTTATCCCCCAAGACCATTCCAAGTTCCCATATGGGATTTAAACTTAGTCCTAACTTTCCTGATGGGCACACCTTTCGAACCACTCCATTCTTGTTCTTTAAGATTCCTTACCCTTAAAACTGTTTTATTAATAGCACTTACATCTGCTAGAAGGGTGAGCGAATTACAAGCTCTTTCTTGTAAACCCCCTCACACTATCTTTCACAAAGACAAAGTTGTCCTGCAAGTGAAGCCTAATTTCCTCCCAAAGGTGGTTTCTGAATGCCATATCACTCAGAAGATTACACTACCATCTTTCTATCCTCCTCCTCACCCGGGAAAGAGGAAGAGAGGTTACACAGGCTAGACCCTAGAAGGGCTTTAAGTTTTTACATCAGTAGACTAGCCAGGATAGGACAGGTAGACCAGCTGTTTGTGGGTTACACAGGTCACAAGCTGGGGTTACCAATAACTAAGCAGACCATTTCCAGATGGATCATCCTAGCCATTCTGAAATGTTATAAATTGGCAGGAAAAGAGCCCCCTCAAAACCTTAGGGCTCATTCGACCAGATGTATTGCAGCTTCATCGGCCCTCAAAAGAGGTGTGCCGGTTAAAGACATCTGTGCGGCCGCTACATGGTCGTCTGTCCATACCTTTACACGATTTTACAATTTGGATTCCTCCTCCAGTCAAGAGACTAGGTTTGGAAGGGCTGTACTGCATTCTATTTATCAATAGAAGACAGCATGAAGTCAGTACTCCCTCCTCCAATAATAGAATACTGCTATGGGAGCATATCTAAGATGAGGAATACATCGGAGGACACAATCCCTTCGAAGAACAAGTTACTTCTTACCTTGTAACGTTCTTTCGACGGGATGTTCCTCCGACGTATTCCTCATTGACCCTCCCATCCATCCCCGCAGTTCTACTTCCCTTGCTGTTGCAGCTTACGCTCCTTCAGGGTGATTAGTTTAGTCCAGAAAGCATATTTGTGGGCTACAAAACAGAACTGAGCAACGGGCGCTGCGCGCGGCCTTTATAGCCAGGATGACGTCGGCGTCGATACGGCGGCTGTCGAGGGACATCGACTCGAAGGACGTAGACGCGCAGCACCCTCTAGAGAGAAAAACTTTCCGAGGCCAGCAGAGCTGGAAGGAGATATCTAAGATGAGGAATACGTCGGAGGAACATCCCGTCGAAAGAACGTTACAAGGTAAGAAGTAACTTGTTCTTCTGTATGAGTAGGTTCCTGTACTAGAACGAACACTGCAATGGAATGTTCTTTAGGACACTACATTGCGTGATGAAGAATGTACTTTATTACACATCTCCTGACAATCCCTGATATTTTTTTGCCAGCATTACATTCACAACCGCTTGTATGAAAATTAAATGCACATGTGATGTCATCAGTGATGTCATCAATGATATTTGTGATGTCATCATTGATGTCCTGGGTGTTAGTCTTAGCAGGGCACGGCGGCGGTGCAAGTTATGGTTGCTTAGCTTACCGTAACTGGTGAATTTCAGGGTTTTTTAGATTTGACTTGTAACTATAATGTCCTTTTAACAAAGTTTTCTTACTGAATTTCATAGGTTTATATTAGTGCAACTTAATCATACCGTCCCTTTTTCAAAAAAGTTGTTTGCTAAAGGTCATCGGTTTTTAGTAGTGGCACGTAACCATAATGTAAAGTAAATTCTGAATTAATTACACTCCTTGCGGAGAATGCCACATGACCACATGCTGCCGTACAGCACAGTGACGTTTCAGAGAATCCGTACACACTGAACAATAAGATGTATGCCTCGTGGACAGTGTGGAAATAAGCGCCTCTTTCCTCATTTCCGTTTGCAAATTTCCTCATTAGTTGTCCTACCAAAAAAAGTACGCCATCCGTAAACAAAGTAAATGTTCCTTTAGGAACCACCTTTCACAGTGTAAACATATTTAAAAAACAAAATGGCATACACCCCATCTACTTTATATTTCTCAATAAAGGACATAGACGTAATAAGATTTGCCATTAACAATCTAGATTTGCAAAGCAGTAACATGTGCTACTAAAAAATAGGATTTCTCGTTATAATCCGGCCCGCCTGCGGTGTCCCGGATTAAAAAAACAAATCGTTTTCCAAGATGGCCACCATAGAAAGGGAAGGCGGTTGTTCCATACATGGTCCCTGTTTGCTTTCCATGGCAGCCTGCAAAAAGCAAAACTATGTGCCGTGACGCAGAACCTGAAAATGAACATACAGCGATGTACAACGTATCCCGTTACATTTTTAAATAATGCACTGGTTTTTAAAAGTAAACATTAACATTTTTAGAATTTGTACAGTAGTTTTATTTCACAAGAAACTGTCTGAGACCATCGGACTATTCCCATTTTACAATCAAATTGTAACATTGTTTTTATGTGCGTCATCGAAAATGTTAATGGTGAGGCACATGTTGTTCTTTTCCAATACACAAAGTATGCATTTTCGATAAAGCAACCGCTTTGTTCGCGCAGTGATTTCCAAGACGTCGCCATGACCTTCGGCTTACTCCACCATAAAAGATGTTATGTTACTCCTAATGGCCACTTCAGCGTATGGACAAAGGGGGCCGGCGCGATCATCCCACAAAATATTGACGGACAGGCAGCCGGTCATCGATCAGTTGCATCTGGGGTCCAAAAAAGCCATCACTCAGCATCTAGAATCCATGGCAAGCACAGTGAGGCAGGATGTAGCTCGTCGGAAAAAGTAAGAAAAAGTATGTATCAATACCCAGCCTTCAGCAAACAATTTCAAAAAAGACAAAAAGAACGTGGAATCTAATACACAAAGCGAAGTGGTCATACATGACATTTTAAGGAAATATAAGCGTTCAACATGGGTAAATCTAGTGACAGGCTACAAAAGCTGAGAATCTACACTCTCCATAAGTTAAAAAAAAATGACAACCACTCAGTTACAAAGCCAAAATGAATGTTCAAGTAACAAAAAATTACATCGCGTGATTTCAAAAAAGACCAAAAGAACGTGCAAAGTGATACACAAAGCGATGTGGTCAAACCTGACATTTTAAAGAAGAAATAGTAGCGTTGAAGAAGGGTAAGTCTAGCCATAGCCTGCAAATGCGGAGAATCTGCACTCTTCGGAAGTGAAAAAAATGGCAACGGCACAGAAAGAAAATACTTCAGTTATATTGTCAAAATGATTGTTCTGGTAATAACGAATTTAAACTCGGTCCGATGTAAAGTCATCAAAATTAAACTTACATGATATTTAGCGCCTCCATTGGTTTTGGATAAAGTCAGACAGCAATGTATTTGCAGCAAAGATTCTGCGTGAACTGATGTTTCATGTGCCTTACAAACGTTTTTAAAACATAACCTTATCAAATAGTATTTTTTTGCAAACTTTCACCCCCTGCATTGTTGCTTCATTTTCCCTTTTGCTCAAGGTCAAAAAACATTTGACCCTTATGGGTGTAGTGGTGTACGTGGGCCTACTGAGTTCGCAACCAAAAAAGCAAAGCAAGTGACCTTCACTCAGAATGCAAATACATTCTCACTTTGCAACAACATATGAGAACCGCTACTCCCATACACTTGCAAAACCGCTGTTTGCATCAAACAGTGCAGGTGCTGCCTCAGATTTCAAACTCTAGGACGCCGGTCTGACTGCAATATTATTCTAAATACATTGTAAAACAGACGCAGTAATTCTTCGCCGTACATTGAGCATCAACTTCCACCAATTTACTGTATGACTTCGGTGACAATAAAACACCACTTTTTGACTTCTTGCTGCCACATCCCATCCCAGCCTCATTAACGCTCGCCTTCCGAAACAGTATTTCATAAGTGAAAAGTGCAATGGTGTCTTGTTTTATGTGTTACCGCGATGTCCGCATACACCAAAACACGAACAAAAGATGGCGGGTGCAGTGAAAGAATCTGACGCACTTCACGCTGTTCCACAACCAATAAGTGAACGCGTCACATGTCCGGACATGATGCTACCGATTAGCCAATCGATTTCTTGTCCGCGGAGCGAACAGGGAAGTTTGACCGCGGAGCGGACATAGATATCACTAATTTTTTGAGACATACTTTTTGGTCATTTTAAAGGAAACTACTGGACGGATTGTCATCAAATTTACAAAAGTACGCTTTCGGGACCAAGCTCCTGCCGCTGCCGGAAATTTGGTGAAAATCCGTCCAGCAGTTTGTCCTGTAGGCGTGCGCAAAGTTTTTTTCCCCCCATTCAGTCTATGGGGAAAAAGACATTTTGCTACCCCCCTATAGCTCCCCCTCACCCCCGGACCAAACATCACCAAACTTTACAAAAAGATTCAGTGTGGCCCATATACTCTTTTTGCAAAGTCTGGTGAGGATTCGTCCAGGGGGAGCGAAGTTATAAGCCGCCCAAAAAGTGCTCTTCCTATAGAAACAGCAACTTAACCATAACTGTGGGAAGGCATGAGCAGCTCAATTCGGCGTGCACCCGTTGATGTCCACTGTATATGTTCCCCCAATATGTTTCTTTTAGATCCACTTGTATAGAGGCCATTGCGCTACACAAGTCTTTCTGGCACACTAATGAGGGCCTTTGTTTACAAAATATTAGCCAAATCGCTCATCCGAGCCAAAGGTTATTAGCAATTACATGTTCGCGTTTCCTATGGATCTTGATACTCAACTATATTGCGACTGCCACACTATAATGTGTGTGTGGTGTGTATGTATAAATTATAGTGGACCTTTAGTTCCATAGAAAACCCTAAAATTGAATTGCTAATAACGTTTGACTCAGATGACAGATTTGGCTGCTATTTTGCAAACAAACCTTTTGTCAAGGCCCAGCCTCAGAGTGGAAAGATTTGTTAAAAAATTAAAAATGTTACTAAGAATGTAAAAAGAATACTGTTTTTGCGCACAGCAAAAACTGCTGGATGGCATTGTACCAGGTTTGAAATAACTTGGGCATGAAGCAATGACTCAAATTTCCGGGAGCGGTGTTGTGTGGGGTTTTTCCGTGCAGTCGTTTTTTAATTTTTGACAGAGAAAAGGGTGCTCCCTTCTCCCAAAATGATAGCTATATCTATCATGGTGCTTTGCTATCTATCAAGGTGCTTTGCAACAGAGAGGCGTTTAAGAAATGAAAAATCTGTGGGTGGGTTGTGTGTTCGATGGGAGAGGTAATCGGGGTTATTTCAGAAATAACTGGGGTTAGCCGAAAATGAAAAGTTAAAAAGATGCCATTTGTAGTAGCAAAAAGGATGAAATGGCATCAGGCTAGAGATGGGGAGGGGGGAAAGGGGAAAGGGGCACTATGTGAAATGTGAGGTTTGGGGTCGGGGGACCAAGTTCAGAACTCAAATGTTTTCTCATAACCAGAGTTCTTTTCACATAACGAGGGTTATAGTAGAAAACTGGATCGGGAATGAGGGTGGGTCACATGAATAACCAGGGTTATTTTATGAATAACTGGGGTTATTTGTAGTACATTACTATTCTCAGAGTTATACTAACCATGGTTCTGGGATAAAGTTTTTAAATAAAAAAAGAGATTTAAAAAAAAATGCGATTAATACAAAAAAAGTGGAATGTTACAGCTACAGTGAGGTGGGGGTAATGAGTGTGGATGAAGACTATGGATACTGTTACTTTAAAGAACTGGATGGTGCAATATCAAAATTGGACACAGCCAAATGCCATGGCTAGTGGGACGCAACAAAACCGATAGGGGCAAAATGTCAAGGGACCACAACGAAAGGCAATTGCTAGTGTGCCAAAAGAAACCTAGTGGTGTGGCCAAGGCTGAATGCCATGGCTAGTGGGCTCATTTAGGAAACCATTTGTAGAGTGGACACGACCACAGACAATGGCTAGTGGGACTGGAAGAAAGCTATTGGGGCAACATGTAAAGGGGCTGGTGCCAGTGGTCATGGCCGAAGGCCATGGCTAGTGAGCCGGAAAGAAAGGTAGTGTTTTAAAAGATACAGTGGGCACAGATGAAGGCCAGGGGTGGAGGCCCTGGCTAGTGGGCCGAAAGACATGTTGTAGTGATTCAAAACTAACCTGTTTTGTGCAGCAATCAACAAGGCACTTGGGGAGTCCCCTGAAGACCCTGACACCTCCCCTTCCCTTAAAAGGGAAAGAAGGGGTGGTGCGAGGGATCCCAGGGAAACCCTCCTGGGGAATAAAACCCTGCTAGAACGGATGAGTAGCTGGATGGATCAATTCGTCCCTTTTAGGCCGCTCTTCAATACGGGAAGGAACTCACAGGTTCTAGCTGCGGGATCCCGAAAACATCTGGACTCTAAATAAACAGGATATGAGCCGAGGGACAGACACATAGTTAAATCAGATGAAAAGGGGTGGAGAAGTACCCAGTGTGTCGAGAGGAAGAGCCTAACGAAGATTCTTGAAGGGCCTTGGATGACGGGAGTAAATGGCAGGATAAAGACACAAGGCTGTGGGAAGGAATAGAAGGAAAAGGTAAGTAGAAGCAAGGATGTAGGTTACATGCACCCTAGCTGCGAACTCACGTAGCGTCTGGTGAGAGAAGCGACGTGCTGAGCTTTGGATCCGCTGGGCTATATCCGGAATCCCCGGAACAACATGATGACATCCGAGGACGTCTGACTTCCAAACGTGGAAACGATGCACCGCTACCCAGATTAAGAGGAGCCATGTTGGAAGAAGGAAAAATAGACAATTCTCGCAACCTCCAGCGTTGCCAAAGAGAGCAGCGGCGCCAACGAGCCATGACACATGTACAGTCGGCTGTGGCCACCCAGTTGGTCCAAAAGAAACCTATTGGGCAAACATGTACAGTGGACACGGCTAGTGACCTGTGAAAAGGCTATGGTATAACAAAATCCTTGAAATTCACTGAAAAAACCTTAGCTAAGGAGCTGTTAAATTCTGTAGATATAACATAAAACCCTTGAAATTCAGCAGATGTGGGATGTCATGACCAGCTTAACTTTGCGCTTTCTCTTGAGCACATATATATTATAAGAAAAGGGATTCACAATGACATACACAATGGCATTATGGGGAACATCAACGGGAGCACGCTGAGTTAAGCTGGTCATCACTTCCCATATCTGCTGAATTTCAAGGGTTTTGTTACGTTAAAACTGAACAACTTAACTGCCCCTGAATTAAAGTTTTTTTCAGTGAATTTCAAGGGTTTTGTAATACCATTGTTTTTTTTACGGGTCAATAGCCATATCCTTCGGCCCTGTCCACTGTACATGTTCCCCCAATACGTTTCTATTAGACCCACTAGATGGCCACAGCCTTCGGCCGTGGTCACTATACAAAACTCATATAAAACACTACCAGACCACTAGCCATGGCCAGTGGCCACGACATTTGGCTATGTCCACTGTACATGTTCCCCCAATATGTTTCTTTTGGACTCACCACTATATATGTCTTTAGGGCTCACTATTCCCTGGACAGTGAGCACAGCCTTCCGACAACCTCTTACTTTTTCCCATAACCTTGATTATCAATGTACTACAAATAACTGTGGTTATCTGTAGGCGACCATAGATAACCACCGTTATCTGTAAAAAGCGTGCAACATTGAAAACTCTTCTGAGTCAACGCTTTGTGCCCATGTTTTTTTGTACCTGGTTCAATTCCGTCAAGCGTTTTTGCTGTGCGCTGCGTAGACATTTGTATTTTTTCTCTGTGGGAAAATGATCGGGGACTGGGTCGAAACATCGTTTTTTTTAACTTCAATGTCCAGTCTGGGGAGGCTGGTGACAAACATTTCGTTTTCCAAAATTTCAGCCAAATTTGTCACGGGACCCCCAGACTGTAAATGTTGGGAAAGATTTGTTAAAAAATGAAATAGCGATGAAGAATGTGAACTTTTTTTTTCTTCTTTTTTTGGCCTTCTCCAAGTCCAAATTTGGTAAAACAGAAGTGCAAAAACTGCTGGGTGGATTTGCATCAAATAAGATACAACTTGGGCACAAAGCGTTGACTTAATTTCTGGGACATGTTTGGGGTTAATCCGTCTAGTAGTTTTTAAAATATTTGACGGGAAAGGCGGTATTCAAATGATTTTCTTTACAGTTGTTACAATTGATTTTTTTTTAATGTTGGCTGCCACATCACATTTAAAATGACAGCCCTTTTGAGGTACTCCCCTTCAACTAAATGTGTGTTATTTGTTTTATTTAATGATGTGCATTACCATGCTCATAGTGGGCACTTAGCCTGGCGCAGGACCACCATCTAGTATTTCAACGTCATACCTTGGCATGTTTTTATCAATGTAATTAAAGGAAGGTATTTTTAGCCACACAATTTAAAAGCGCTTGTCATTCTTGGAATGTGTATTGTATTTGAAATCCACAACTCCAGCAAGTTCTAATAGTCCACTTGATGTACTTTGAAATAGGTATGATGAAGAAAGGTCTGGGACTGGACGATTCAGTGATCGATCGAGGGACATGAGGTACAACTAATCTTTTCTCGACTTATCTACTGCTGCACCACTCTTTTTGGTCTCCCCAGCTCTCGTCTTGCCCCTCTACAATCAATCTATAACTCCTCCATTCGTCTACTTCGTCTTCTCTCTTATCGAGACACTATCTCTTCTTCACTTGCTTCGCTTGGTTGGTTACCTTTTTCACTCCCAACTCAGATTTCACTTTCTTTGTTTATTCTTTAAATCCCTCTATGGACTTGACCCTGATTACGTTGCTGCACTTGTATATTTCTTTCTGATGTTTGTTAATCTGCTTAGAATCACATGCTGTGCATAGTCCGACATCCAGTGGTCACTGCGGAGTATTGCATGTTGTTTTTCGTAGTCGAAAAGGGGACGTCGACAAGGCGTGTCTGTAACACTATCCCTATAGTGACGTGCGTTGTACCCACAATCCCTCACGCGTCGAGGTCCCTCAGATTGTTTTTTTCCGCCCAGTTATTGGTCGCCTCTATGCGGAGCTCCTCGAGAGACATTGCGAAATCATTTCTTCGACCCTTGGTCGTTTATTATTATTAATATCTAACACATAGATCCCTCCCTCGACGAAGCTGCAAGCTGTTTCTCCGCCGAGCAAGATCTTCGACGGAAGGACGAGCGGAGGAGATCCTTCGGCGTCGCCGAACACGTGGCCTGGCCTCGCCGGCCTTACACAGTAGGGAGAGTGGGGTTGTGTGATCTTTTCTTTTCACTCCGAGAATGCCTTTCTCTTTCCCCTCCCTCTCTTTCGAGGTCGTAATCCCACTTCTTGCCCTCAGCTATGGAGAGGACGCCCTTTAGGTTTTGCCCACTTTGCAAAGGCAAATATACCTGGAAGGACAAGCACAAACGGTGCAACCGTTGCTTGCCCCTCGATCACAAGGAGGACGGCTGTGCGGCCTGTAAGTTACTTAAGCCCAAAACGATAAAGGACCGCAGGGTCAAAAGGTGGGCGGCCTATGCCATGTCTAGGTCAGATTCCTCGCCCGCTGCCGCCGCCGCCGCCGAATGTGACGAGGACAGTAATTACACGGCCTCCGTAACGGAGGTTGTGGACCTCTCGAGGGAGCGTTCTCGCTCCTCTTCGTCCGTCCCCGACAAGCCCGGCTCACGCCCATCTTATGGGGATGAACACCCCGGCGACAAGGACGCACACAAGAAATCTCATAAACACATACCCCACGGCACGCATTTGTCGAAGACGAAGGCAGCCATATGGCCAACGGAGGCGCCGGGCCCACCGGCGTCTTCCGCCGACCGTAAGGGTCGCCAGCCCTGCCCGCCACCGCTCCCGCGTCAGGCAACCGGGCACTCTGGAAATAAGGGCGCTAACCCCAAACCCTCAGGCGGCGACGCGTCTCGTAAGAGTGCGCACTTTGCCAGTAAAGACTCGATGGTAGCTAGCGCGATGACGAGCGATCCCTCGGCAGACAGAATGATCGCCTAAAGCCTTGCGCGTATATAAGGAAGGCCAGAGACGGACGACAAGTGACACGCTGAAAGTAGGCTGGGACAGCTCTCACCGTCAACGGAAAGCCCTAGCCTGCCAGAACACTTCTCAGAAGGCGAAGGCACCTTATCTTCGACGCTATGGGACAGATCTAGGCGAATACAAGGAGAAGAAACCCCTTTTTCACTCCCAGACCGCTCTGGCCTACCTCAGTGGACCTTAGAGAAGTTCCAGTCCTGTATGGACAAGTTACAGATTCATGGCCATTCCAGAAAATAGGACACCTAAAAGACCTAGGGAGGTACTCCTAGAAATTCCAAGGGCTAAATACCCGAAGTTGTTCTATAACCCCTTTCAGGAGGATCTGAACTCTTACGACCTCACCGAAGAGGACACTCACCTCCAGGAAGGAGAGGAGTTCATTAATGATGAAAACCAACAAGAGGGAGAAGGCTTCCATGAGGACACTAACATAAGTGAGGAAGGGTACGAAGAAGACCCAGGTGAGGGTGACCCAAATCCCTGGCAGTCACCATCAGGGTCTACAGAGCCAGAAATTATAGACATCAGGTCTCCTCAGACCACACCAGTTAGGAACCCTTCGCCTGTTGACGATCAGCCCACCTTTAACGCGCTGCTGAGGAAGGCAGCAGCACATTTTGAGGTCGAAACTGGGGGGGGGTCACCCCAGACACTGACTTTGTGGAAAGGATTATCAAAGAAAACCCCCCCACCAGCCAAACAATTCCAATACTCGCCTCTGTTAAGAGACAAATCAACCCTTCACTGGCCACCCCTGCACTAGTAAGAGGGGTTAATCCAAGAATCGAAAAATTGTTCTCACCCTTTCAATCAGACCCACTATATATTAAGGGTCACTCAATCCCGGACTCCTCAGTGGTGACTAACACTAGGAAAAGGGCTGGGGTTCCACTGTCTACCAGCGAGGCACCCCCGGATAAAGAGGGGAAAAAGCTTTATGCCCTAGCCAAAAGAATTACCACCTCGGCAGCGTTCTCAACTAGAATTGCCAATAATAACACATTGCTGGCAAGCTACGCTGATGCGCAATGGGGAAAGCTTAAGCAGGACATCGAGGAAGTCCCTGAACCCCTAAAAACTAGATTGCTGGCAACAGTTAATGAAGGGTCTCTGGTCAACCAATGCATCGTTAAGAATACCCTTGATGCAGCGGAAACAGCTGGCCGCTCTTTGAGACAGGGAATTCTGCTGAAGCGCCACGTCTGGCTTCGCAGTTCCGGGTTTAAGACGGAAACGCAAGCAGCGCTCATTAACAAGCCTATTGAAGAGTCTAACCTCCTTGGAAAGGCAGTGGAAAATGCGAAAAAAGAATTTGCTACCATAAAGACCTTGGACCAAATCTCAAAGCCCCCTAACAGGCGGGGATTTGGCAACAAGCGTTCTTTTCGTGGCCAACGCCAGCAACAGAATCAACAACTTCAATATTCTGTCAACAACTACCAAAGTAATAGTCGCCAGTACAATCAGAGAGGTCAACGCCGTGGCAAGGGGAGAGGCCGGGGTTACACCCCTAGAGGCTCCCAAGCTACCAACAACACCAAGTGACGCGAAGATTCGGGTCCCCTCCCATGCATCGCCGGTCGGGGGCCGGTTAACATCCTTTCTTCCAGCATGGGAGGGAATAACATCAGACCGCTGGGTACTATCCACCGTAGCCCGGGGCTACTGTATAGAGTTCAACAGTTCCCCAACATACAGACCCCCGAGGGGACGACGCATGACACCAGAACACCTCGCCATCCTTCTCCAAGAAGTGGACCAGCTACTGGAAAAAGGAGCTATAGAGGTCGTGCCTCTATCTCAGGTGTACTTCCTTGTACCCAAAAAGGATCTAACCATGCGTCCTGTATTAGATCTGCGCCCAGCGAACAAGTTTGTCAAACCCCAAAAGTTTCGTATGGTGACCTTACAGGAAGTGATCCCACTGCTATCACAGGGAGATTACATGACAACACTGGACATGAAAGATGCATACTTTCATATTTTAATGTTGCCAGCGCACAGAAAATACCTCCGGTTCATGATAGAGGGCAAACACTACCAGTTCAGAGTGCTACGCTTCGGCATAGCATCTGCACCAAGGGCATTCACGAAAGTACTGGCAGTGGCAGCGGCCCACCTGCGCAGGTTATCCATCCCAGTATACCCTTACCTCGATGACTGGCTCATAACAGGGGATTCTTACGAGACATGCTTCTCAAACACCCAAAAGACTGTAGACCTTTTGTTCCAACTGGGCTTCTCCATCAACGAGAAGAAGTCCAGCTTAGACCCCAGCCAAGTCAAACAATTCCTAGGGGCTCTAATTCGAACAAAGGACGGCCTCTTCTTCCCCTCCAACGAGAGGGTCCAAAACATGCTGTTTCAGATCCCCCAATATGTGGCAGGTCGGGAGGTGACGGTGCGCAAAGCGATGCGCTTGCTAGGAATGATGGCGTCATGTATTTATTTGGTACCTCACGCGCGCCTGCGCATGCGCCCAATGCAAGAGTGGCTCAACAGCCAGTGGTGTCAGGCCAGCGGACAATGGGACGATCTAGTGGTGGTCTCGCAGGCCTTGGTTCTCTCGCTATGGTGGTGGACAAAGGAAAACCTGGTAAGAGGGAAACCCTTTGCCACACCCGCTGTGGAAGCCACTCCAACCACAGACGCATCCCTCACACGATGGGGGGGCTCACCTATCCCATCAGACTGCTCACAGAGTGTGGTCTCCGAGCGTAGCATCCAAGCACATAAACCTACTGGAGCTACTGGCCTTGTTCAAGGCACTAAAAGCCTTCCAGGAACACCTACAAGGGAAGACAGTGATGGTCCTTACGAACAGCACCACAGCCATGTACTACCTCAACAAGCAAGGGGGCACCCACTCTCCAGGACTGTCCAAGCTGTCCCAGAATATCTGGAAGTGGGCTCTCAAACACATGTTCCTACTGTCGCAACATGTACCAGGGGAACTCAATCTGCTAGCAGACGAACTCAGCGGAGACTTCCCTCTGCCCTCAGAGTACGAATGGCAGTTGCACGAAGACATAGTCTTCGACGTCTTCATACAATGGGGATTCCCAGAAATAGACCAGTTCGCAAATCTGGAGAACTCACAATGCCAAGATTACGCCTCCAGGTACCCCCAGAACCAATCCAAGGGGAACGGTCTATCGATTCCATGGTCAGTGAAATTTGCTTACGCCTTTCCCCCGACTCCCCTTTTCAACAAGATTGTGCACAAGATGCACCAGGAACAAGTTACCATGATACTAGTGGCCCCTTTGTGGGCCCGGCAGCCATGGGTCGCTCACTTGATGGAGATGTCTCTATCTCCCCCAGTGAAACTTCCCTGCCCGCACAACATGCTGTCACAGGACAAGGGCAGGACACTGCATCCATGCCCTCAGACCATGAACTTAGCAGCCTGGCTCCTGGGATCCTAGAATTTGGACACTTACAACTCCCGCAGAGATGCATGGACATCCTCAGGGAGGCTAGAAAGCCTAACACTCGTCACTGTTATTCTAGCAAATGGAAGAGATTTGTCATTTGGTGTAGAGGAAGAAGCATCGACCCAGTTGACTGCTCCCCCACGCACATTGTCCTGTACCTGGCCCATTTACTGGACTCAGGTCTAGTGTTCAATTCCATTAAAGTCTACCTAGCAGCACTTTCTGCATACACCACTTCCCAGCTTAAAGTGTCATGGTGGAAAGTCCCAGTTATCAAAGCCTTCATGGAGGGAGTAAAGAGAATACACCCTCCGATAGCAAACCCAGCACCCGGCTGGGACCTGAATGTGATACTTACCAGACTCATGGGCTCACCCTTTGAACCCATGCACAAAGCAACTCTTAAAGACCTCACTCTTAAGACCGCTTTCCTAATAGCTATCACCTACATTAGGAGAGTAAGTGAACTACAGGCTCTTTCTGTTTTAGACCCCTTTGTAGCAGTTCACAAAGATAAAGTGGTTCTACGCACGCACCCAAGGTTTGCACCGAAATTCATCTCAAAATTCCATGTAAACCAGTCAATAGAACTACCAACGTTCTTTCAAAACCCTTCCAATTCGGGAGAAACCAGTCTGAATACACTTGATGTGCGCAGAGCTGTCATGTTCTACATGGAAAGAACCAGACCACTGAGAAAGACTAATCAGTTCTTTGTCTCGGTGGCAGCAGGAAGAGAAGGAGATGCAGTTTCAAAATCCACTATATCTAGATGTATTGTTCAATGCATCACTCTCTGTTACACTCTTGCTAAGAGAGAACTACCCTTCAAGCCAAGAGCACATTCTACTCGAGGCACTGGGGCATCCATAGAATTCATTGCAAATGTTCCCCTTGAGTCCATCTGCAAAGCGGCAACCTGGAGTTCTGTGCACACCTTTACAAAACACTACTGCCTAGATGCACACTCTAGATCTGACTCCCAGGTGGGACAGGCAGTATTAAGACATCTTTTCTCTACTGTTCCTTCTCATAACCCACCGCCAACTTCGGGTACTGCTCGCTAGTCTATGCACAGCATGTGATTCTAAGCAGATTAACAAACATCAGAAGACAATGCATTATTTACCATAAAAGCATTTCTGATAGTTGTATCTGCTTAGATTCACATACGCCCACCCTTCCTCCCCGCTCGGATGGAAGGAACATAGACACCTTTCTACATCTCTCTCTCTTTTCTGTACTCACTCACGTATAGAAGGCTCCCTCAGGGGGGAAAAAATACAAACGGAGGGACCTCGACGCGTGAGGGATTGTGGGTACAACGCACGTCATTATAGGGATAGTGTTACAGACACGCCTAGTCGACGTCCCCTTTTCGACTACGAAAAACAAAATGCAATACTCCGCAGTGACCACTGGATGTCGGACTATGCACAGCATGTGAATCTAAGCAGATACAACCATCAGAAATGCTTTTACGGTAAGTAATGCATTGTCATACCCCATCTTGCTCTCTTGGTTCTTTCTCCCTCTTTAGACTCAATGTCCCCGTCCTCCATGTGCCTGGTCTCTTTTCCGATCTTTCCATCTTCTTGCTTCTCTTGACTGGAATGCTTTTCAACCCTCTCTCCGCTCAATTACTGTTTATTCTCTCTTTCGTCTCTCTTTGAAAACCCTCCTTCAATATCCCTGAATGTTTGCTACCAGGATTGATATTTACTGCCTATCATTCTTTTGTACTGCACTTTGTTTTTAAATGTACAGCGCTTTGGGTCAAGGCGCTATATAAAATATAAATAAAATACAAAATACAAATACATCTTCAATATTGATCTTTTTAGGTGTTAAGTTTTACCTTTTCTGTAATTTCTTTTAATACATTTTTTTAAAATTGTTTTAGTTGAAGAATCAACTTTTTCAATAAGTTAGGTGTATTAACACGTACATCATTGGATTGAAGACCAGAAAGCTCAGTTATCTTAAAATCAACGATACACAATTAAAAGTAAATCAGATATAGCTGGTCTTAAAACTAAAATCGAATGGTTAAAATAAAATCGCTCGTCATATAAAATCATTGTAGAGTATAAACATTGGGCAAATCATCAACAATTATCAAGGTAGTTTTTTTCTAGATTCAGTTCTCTAAATGTGTTTACAGTGGCTATAATTAATGAGTCCTTTGATGCATTAAATACTTCATTCCACATTTGATCTCTAGTAAACATCAGTCTATTCTTGGAATACTTTAAAAAATGTTTTTTCTTAGTTCAACCAAATTGTGACACTTCGTAATTAAATGGTAAATAGATTTGTCATTCTTAGGTATGTTAGAAAATCTACAAGTGGAGCTTACTGATGACTCTTTGGAGTATTGTGCAAGTTTGATTTTGGTTGGAAGTAGATTTAGTCTAAAACGTAGGAACATATCAGCATACAATCTATCTGGAAAGGAAAGAATATATTTGGGTATGTCATTCAGTGCTTTGATCAAAAAGACACCAGCATTAAAGGCTGAATATCGAAGGCAATTTTCTCTTGTGGTAATCCAGTCATATCTAAAGAGTTTGAGCTTAGCTTTATGCAGACGTTCCAACAGTTCCTTCAGAGAGATCCCTGCCTCAAGGAGCAACTTTTTGCAATGCTCTGTCCAAGGTGATAGAACAGTATGTTTTACACATTCAGTCCTCTCTTTTATGACAGGGAATACGTTTTTTGATGGATCTGTAGCCAGGAGAGCCTTCCGATATAATGACAATGTGGACCAAGAGACTACTATAGATAGGGATGACAGACCTAATTCATAGCGAATTAGGGCTATTGGGTAATGAGACAGGTAGAATTGCTTTCCAATAGATCCCTTCTAGATGTTCCCAGTTCACTTGCTTGGTCATGATTTTATTCTGGCTACCATATGCAATTACTGGGACAGCTTTTTGTAGGTAGGACATTTGAGTCGGGATCAAGGAGAACAGACCATGCTTTTTTTGTAGTGCTTTAGCTTGGGTTGCTAGGAGTCTCATCCTGATAGTGAGTTCGTCTTTGTATGGTTTGTCAGCTAAATCTGATTTGATGTTGACTCCAAGATACTTATATTGCTTTATTTTGTTAAGAGGGGTTTTTGAGAGAAACCAATTAAATGTGATGTTAATTTTTTTCGCTGAGTGATGAAAAATTTAAATATTTGTTTTTTTGGTGTTGATTTCAAGCTTATTTGCTTCAGCATACCCTGATAGTGCAGCTAGTTTTCTCTGGAGGCCTATTGGAGTTCTATCAAAAAGAACCAGATCATCTGCATATAGTAAGTAAGGGATATGCAGAGTCCCTAAACGGTGTGAATAAGACTGAACTTTCATTAATTCTTTTAAAAAAGTCATGAATATAAAAATGTAAAAGTATTGAAGCAAATGGACAGCCTTGTCTCAGCCCAGCGTTGGTTCTAATTGGATCCGATAGAAGACCGTTGGTGATGAGTTTGATTTTAATGCTCCTATTGGAATAAAACTGTAAAATCAGATGGAAAATATAGTCAGGGCAGTTGGCATTTAAAAGTTTCTCCCATAATAGTGAGCGAGAAATGGAATCGAATGCTTGTTTGAAGTCCACTAGAGCGAGATATATCAGTCTTTTGGATTGCTTGAGCTTTGACTGCAGATATAATAAGTAGATTTAAAGCAGTGATAATTCCTGGTACAAAACCGGATTGATGTGGATCCATGAAATCATGTTCAAAAATCCCTGACTACTAGCCTTGCAAACTTTTTCCCTGGGGTGTCTAAAAGAGCAATGGGGCGATAATTTGTTGGATCTGATCGGCCGCCTGATTTAAAGATTGGGATTATAATTGCCTCCTGCCAAGATGGGGGGAATTTCTTTTGGTTTAAGATGTTTTGAAAAAAAGAATATAAAACGCCTGCCCAGGCCTCAGGGTTCTCTTTGACAGTCGCATTAGTCAACATGTCTGGACCGAAGCATGCGAGATACTCTTTTTTATTATTAAAATGATGTCCAAGGTATCAAATTCAAAACCCCAAAAGTCCGATATTACTTCTTTTTTAGTGATATGGTTTTCAGCAGCTTTCAACAGAAGTTTCTGGTAATGGTTTGTCCACGTTGTTTGGTCAATATTATTTAATAATGCGGATTTCTGAGCCATTAATGTTACTTCATTTATAACCTTCCATATTTCTCCAGATTTCTTCGAGAGTAATGCTTTTAGCATTATTTCAGCATTTTGTTTTTGTATTGCTAATGTTTGTTTCATTTGATTTCTATATTTGTTTGTTTTTTAGTTTTTGTTTAAGAGTTTGATTTTCATGGAGGGATAGTAATCTTAGTTCTTGACGTAGCTTTCTTCTCAGGCTAGCTATGACCGGATTCCACCGTTGCTATGGGCAAAAATTGGTTTGCTATGTTGGATACTTGTTTGGATTATGATTTGAATAAATTTGTTGTAATGCATTTTTTGCGGTGCATTTTAGCTTACATGCAGAAGTTGTTGTAAGCGGTTAATGCGGTAAGGGGTCCACTTTATATGGTTCCTCGCATTATTCATCTCAAGTGATCCCTTGTAGTATTCTAGATTTTCTTTGTTGTGAGGTCTCCAGCATACCTCAATTAAATGATGGTCACTAGCAGTGGTTGGAATAATTTGGAAATTGGTTATCATTTTAGTTGAATTATTAGAGATATAGACGTAGTCAAAAGTAGACTGTGAATTGCCTCGGATCCAAGTTGGTCTGGGAGGGATGTCGTTGGGAAAAGTGCCATTTAGCATCGAAAAATCTCTGATTTTCATTAGAGATGACCAGTTTACTGCCCTTGAGTTGATGAAGCAGTCGGGGATCCGTAATAGCTTCATGTTAAAGTCTCCAACAATTATTGTATTTGCAATATTTGATTCTAGAAGGGTCTGATCAAGTACTAACTCAATGTTGTCAATAAATTGGGAGGTAGTCGGGGAGGTCGTGTTCCAGTATATATTTATAATCATAGTCTTGGGGAAAACGGGATGATCATTGTTGGAAGTGCTGATTATTACTGGTTGAATCCCGGGGTCAGGACTTTTCCAAGGAATGATAGATAGTTGCGAGTCCATTCTTACAGCTACAAGGAGGCCAGCAGCCGGTCTACCCTTAGCTGCTGTAACGCTCACCTGATTCCCGTAGAGGCGCCGGTCTTGACTGAAGTATACCGTATCTTCAAAGGTGATGTGTAACACACGGCTGGCTCTTTGGGCTGGACCTCTGTGCACTGTATGTCTGACTCGAAGGGTAAGATGTCTGCAGATAGAAAATATGGGATTAAGGAACTGGGTTATTGAATGTCTGTCTCTTCTTCCCTTTCTCTTCTCCTGTAGAACCCCAAAGGTTAACGCTCTCACCTTAGGTAAGTGAACGCCTTGCTCTCCATCTGCCTCGGGGCAGGGTGCTGTAACCAGTTTCTTCACTGGATAAGGGGAGCAGGCCTCTTGACTTCAGAGGACTGCTGTCCGTCGTTTACGGCACGAACGGTAAGTTTCGAGTAATTCTAATGTCTTTAAAGTCTTTAGTAATGATGTTTCTTGTTTTGCAGGGTTCCGGCGATGGCGGATGACGGGCTGAAGTGAGTTGAAGATGGAGCCCGTGTGATGAATAGAAGCGCCTGGAAGCACGTAAGTAAGCGCTTGTTGCCTGCTTCACGATGCGCTCCAACTGTCTTTTTATTTTGCAGGTACAAGTTCGGAGCGGCTGCAGGGTGCCGGAATACCCACTGGGTTAGATGTGGAAAGGAGTAATGGCACGTGAGTATTAAAGTTCCCCAATGTCTTTAAACGCACCTTGTTTTGTCTTTCAGATGCCAATTGGGACTGGTTGGCACTCGGAACCTGGGTTATGGATCTGCTTCCAAGGGAGTTGGGAAAACCCTGACCTTTTGGTGGCAGAGATCATGACAGCTGCCTTGGAGGCAGCAATTGGTGTTCAGGTCAAACAGGTGTCAGTGTCATCCATGTCTCCTGGAGTATGACTGTCATATTTATTGGGCAGGAGTGGTTTAGAGTTAAGTAGCTGCGAGAAGCCACGAGTATTCCAGGACACCATGGTACATTGGTGCTGCTGCAAATTGGATGGCTAAGATTTCTTTTGTTCAAGGTGTCTAGCACGAGATACCCACGTCCATTTGGATTCTTGAGCTAGAGCAGAATTTCGTGAGTTTGAATTGCAGTTGCAGCATGATGGGTTAGCTGCATTCTGGTCAGATTGTTGTTTTGTAGAGCCGGTCAACTGATGATGCTCTGTATTCGGGCTCACCAGGGGTATGGTTTCAAGCAAGAGACCTTTCTGGAGCAGTAGTTGCTTTTGATACCATACGTAATTTTGAATATTATTAGGGGCAATATTTTCATCTCTACATTATCTTGATGGGCTGGTATGGGATAAGAGACGCCATTGATGTCCGATGAATTAATGTATTTCAATTGAGGAATGGCGTGAAATATTGTTAAGTCTCCCTGTTCGGGTAAGGGTCAGTATAAATTCTGTCGATCATAGTAAGTCTCAAAGTTTCATTTGATAGGATCTCAGGTAACCAGTTGTCACTATGATTAGCTTCTTTATCATAGAGAAGAGCTGTCACAAGATCCCTAGTAGATGATGGGTTAGCTATGTCTCTGGTGTTTAGATTTACATCAGAGGGTGGGGGTGTTGGTTTTGTTTAGATCTACAAGAGCTTCAGCTTTCAATGGGGAGTCTAGGAAATGGAGCTCTTTTTACTAGTTTTTTTCTGTTTTGCTCAAGGGTCATGAAAGGGTTTGTGTCATGGTCTAAAATGACACAAAATGTTGTGTTCCGTGGAGGTGTACGAGATCTATCTTGGTGAAAGCTTTGATGTACAGTTTCTAATACCGAGATATCATTATTCGAATAAACTGAAAAATTCATAAGATCTTCAGCAGAATAAGGATTATTCGCAATTTCTACATCATTCGTTGTTGGTAAAAACTTTGGACAAAGCATAGGAAGATCATAATCCTTACCTTTTAGTTATGACACACCTGAACCGGAAGGGCCGGAACCCGGGATGAGAACTTCTGGAGTGACAACTTTGTCTTCCACAGTGGGGGGTACTCCTTGTAGAGAAGTTAAGGTGATGTTCGCTACGAATCTTTTGGTTTTTGATTTGGAAGGTTTTTTTTTGTTGATAGAATTAGATTTTATCTTTTTTTTCTTTTGCAGTTTTCAGATAAAGATTCCTAGGGAGCATCTTGTTCTTCAGATGATCTTTAGATGATTTATTTTTGTTATTTCTTTTACGTTTTCGTCTCATGGTCTGGGAAGGACGATAAAAGATGTCATATAAAGGACTGGTCACTTTAGAAGGTTCAAAGTCAGATTGAAGTTCAGACAGGCTTTTGTCTGCGGACTCGGAGGGCATCCTCGGGAGAGAGGGAGCCATCTGATTTAAAGTTGCCTTCTCATTTTCAGAGTCGGGCCCTTCGGGTGTGGCGTCACTAGCGGCAGGAATAAATGGAACGTCAGAATCGACATTCTTCTGTGTCAGTATCCATTCCGCTTTTAGCATCGCTGGAAGATTTAGTATGAGCCAGTCAAGTTTATTGACCAGAGTGATTACTATCAAGTCCTGGGAGTTGGCACGTGAGTCAAGTAACTCGAAGAGCTTGGTAAGTGTGAAGATTGATGTATGGATGGCAGTGAGGGCTGAATCTAGAGCCGGGTTGGCTATTGAGGGGAAACCAAAGGAAGGTTGGTGAGTTGGTTTGGCAAAGGAAAGGACTTCGGAGGTCTCAGACGACGGAGAATCTGGAGACGAAATGATATCATCGGGGCAATCAGTAGTGAATAATTCAGGAGAATTGGAAAGTCTAGATTCAGCAAGTTCATTGACTATGATCTTTTTGACAGTTTTGGGGGGGAAGCAGACAGATCTCATTGTTGACATTTTGAGTTGAGTGGGCAAGTGGGTAGGGTGTTGGGAATATTTTATTTTTTTCCACTGGATCCGACAAGTGAAAAGTGTTGTCCACAGACCCCTTGTTCATTCTATTAATAACCTCAGAACACAAGGCCGATTGCGAAAGCGGCCTTAGTTCAAGAGAGGGATCAAGATGGGTCTCAGGAATGAAGCAGGGAGTATGGAAAGCACATTCCTCTAGAGGAGAGACATGGTCCATGTAACAATCTTGCATGGTTTTGTCAGATAAACAGTTTGGAGTGAGGAGCCCCGCAGGACTTTTTGAATGGGCAAAATTTGTTTCTATCAACGTTTGCAGGTTGGGCGGAAGGTGACGAGTATGTAAAGGAGCAAGTCGAAGCTTGGGTGGTCTCGAGGCCTCAAAGCAAATAACAATGGGCGAAAGTTGAAATCCCAGTCGTATGTGGACTGGGAGTCGTGGAGCGTAGCAGGGAGGCGGAAAGGGCATGCCTGAGGTTAGCCTTAGCATAGTTCCTCTGGCTATGGGATTAGAGAGGCTAGTTGGGAGAGAATTGGTCTTCCGGGTCAGAGTTTCAAGGGAAGAGATAGACTGGTTATTGGTCGGTTCCTAATATTAGGTGTTATACGGTAGGTGGGAGTAGCAGCGAGGACAGTATAGTGCACAGGAGTTGCACGTAGAAGAGGTTAATGGCAAGTTGAAGATGTGGCGGGGTACAGGACACTAAATAACTCCCGCGAGCAGGTTTACAATTGCACTTTGCCCAATGTGGCAAATGTAGCAAACGAGGATAGATCTTGCGACTGTTTTTCGGGGTTGAAGCTGAGTTGATTGTTCAGACGGGAGGGGGTTGAACAATGCTCTACAGGGTAGCGGCACCACGACACAGCGACACAGTGGACAGCCGACAGTACTTGTGTGTACTTGCTGTGGTGCGCATGCTGGTGTGCCCGAGGGTCTCAAAATAAGAAGACGTGACCAGATGGGCGTGGCTAAGGAAGAAAACAAAAACGAAGAGGGTTTATCGTTAGAAACGCTTAAATGAAGCAAAGAGAAAAGTCCAATAGTGGATGGGGCACGTTGATGCGAAGGTAGGTACCCAAGCAGTTTTTGGGAAAACGTAGAGTCTGGAAGCGTGGCAGCAGCGTTTTCAGCCGCACAGCCGACAGTACTTGTGTGTACTTGCTGTGGTGCTTTTCTTTAATTTAAAGCACCCATGGAGGTATGGTTTCCAAATGTAATATTCACGTTACATGCTTGACTTCTCCCTCCAAATCTGAATATTTAAACATCAGTACTTCAGCTTTACTATATTAATTTCCCCCATAGAAGCAGGCTGGGCTGAGAGGTTTACAAATGTTCTAATCAGTATCCCATTTGGGCATTAGATGTTCTTGTAAAAAAAAAATGTAATTGTTGATGAGTGTACAAGTTTACAGAATATGACTTACTGCTTTTTTTTTCGATACCGATCTTCTACTTTGTCAATTTACTATCATTAGTATGCCATACTTTCTGTGGAGTATTGTTTAACTGGAGCACTTACTAAGCAGTTTTGCTCTTTTAAAATGGCCTAAATGTCTAAAAAGTGACGGCGAATGTCCTCTTACAGAACACATCTAGTAAAGTAATTAAATGTATTTGTAGACCTATTGAGTTGTTTATATTTGAAACTGAGCCTATATCTTTCATCGATACCCATGTAAGTGTGTAAAGTTACGTCTACCAAGTATATATTTCTGAGGCTTGTGGATCTGCTTAGAACACATGCTATGCATATGCCGACATCTAGTGGTAGTCGCAGAGTATTACATGATTTGTTTTTGAAACTCCAAAAGGGATGTCGACTGGGCGTGTTAGTAAGACTATCCCTAGTGTCACGTCTACTGTACCTATGGTCCATCACGCGTCGAGGTCCCTGATATTATTTTTCTTTGCCTTTGTTGTCGGTCGCTAGTTGCAGAGTTTCTTTCTGGCTAACGCCTTTGATTAAACAAAGTTTAATTATCATTCCAGCAACCGCCCTTTGCCCGCTGCACTACCAACTACCGACAATGCTTAACTGTCTCGACGAAACAAAGACTGCGGCATACACGGGCCTCACCAGGCCTCAGCCCTTTACAGTAGGGAGAGTTGGGGAGGTCATACACTTTTTACCCTTATAGAGAATACCTCTTCTGACCCCATATCTTTCGTTTCGTTGCACGCTGCCCTTTCCATTAGCAATGGAAAATACTCTTTTTAAATGTTGCCCTTCCTGCAACAGGATATGCCTTGGAAAGACACGCACAAGGTGTGCAATCATTGTCTGCCAAGGGACCACCCCGAGAAAAACTGCAGATCCTGCAGACTTTTCTGTCCAAAAACCCTAAAGAACCGTTGGACCAAGCGCCGGGCCGCCCACACATGCAGGCTATGGACTCCATAGACGTGGCGGGGGAATCCAGCGAGCGCAGCATTTACATCCTTAATGATGCTGAAGGCTATCAGGGTTCGATGGAATCCCATGTGACGCCCCCGGCTCCAATAAGCAGGCCAGCGGCCCTGTGACGGAGGCATCACCCGGCGGCTCAGGCACACACACTTACCGCCACATTAAACACACACACCACGGCTGATCGTCAACTGCATTTTCGACGGTTGAGAGTCACATGGTGTCAAAGGAAAGGTCCTCTTAAGTCATCCATGTCCTCTGGGCCATTGCGCTTGCTGCAAGACAGGCCTCTGAAACGGGCACCGAAAGTCGTTTCAGACACTGCGCCTAGAAACGCCCTCCTTTCACGTGCCGAAGGCAGTGCGTCGCAAGACTCTTCAGCGTCCCCCGCGTCCATAACAAAAATGAGGGAATTTATCAAAAAACATGTCCCGGTCACCCTCTTAAAGTCAAAAAGTTCAAACTGTTAAATCTTCGCCTCTACCGTCCCGGCCCTCTACCTCCCAGGATAGGGGCCTTTCTCCATCTGGAGACACCCTTTCAGGGGTTATCCATCACAAGGAACAGCCACCCTTGCAGTACACCCCTACCCGCTCAGTATTTCCTGAATCAACTGAGTGGACCCCAGAGAGTTTTGGTAGGATTATCCGAAAAATGTCCTGCTTTGTGGACTTCATAGACAAGCACCCAGAGGAACTTAAGAATCGTCAGGGCCCTACACAAAAGGGAGTGCCCAGGGATGAACCATCTGCCTAAATGCCACGTCTGGACATTTCACAGCCCAGCACTTCCACCCAGACCCAGGCCACCTCCAAGTACCATGACCCCTCTAAAGACCTCTACATTATAGATCCCTCAGGAAGATCAAGGGGACCAGTATGACCAGGACCAATATTATGACCATGACAATATCTACGTCATCCAGTCACCAGATGATCAAGACCAGCCCATGGCTGACTCAGCAGTTGATTCAGCTCCAATATAATTATCTACTTCTCAAGGCTGCAGAACATTTTAAAATAGACACGCAGGAGGACCAGGTTGACAACAATTTTGTCGAGGACATTCTGGGTGACAAGAATATGCCACTCAATTTATCCCCCTCTAGCAATCAATCCAAAGGATCATCCAGTCTTCTCTTCTTACATCAAACCTCATGAGGGCGGTAAACCCTTGCATCGAGAAGTTATTCTGGCCAGCATCTTCAGACCCTCTGTACATCAGGGGTCATTTTAAAACCAATTACTTGGTTGTTACCACTACAAGGAAAAGAGCAGGCCCCCCCCTGGCCTCTGCGAAGGCCCCACCAGATAAGGAAATCTACACCTTTGGCAGAAAGGTGGCTTCCTCGGCTGCCTACCAGACTACAATAGCCAACAGCACCATCATCCTGGATAGCTATAGTTGCCGTAAGTCGGACAAGCTAGAACAGAAGCGGTCCCAGAACTCCTGAAGTCACAACTTCTGAAAACTGCGTTGGAAGGCAAGCAAGTGTCTAACCGCAGCTTAAAAAAACAAACTAAATGCAACAGACAATGCAAACCGCATCATAGATGAGGGCACATTAATTAAGTGCCATGCCTGGTGTATGCAGTCAGGGTTCAAACTAGAGAAGAGGGCCACGCTGCTCAACATGCCCATTGAGCCTAATGCTTGTTCGGTAAGGCAGTTGAAGACACCCTAAAAAGTGCCAAAGAAGAATGACACCCTCAAATCTCTTGGACAACTATTCAACAAGCCTTTT
Organism: Ambystoma mexicanum; assembly: GCF_040938575.1. NCBI lineage: Eukaryota > Metazoa > Chordata > Amphibia > Caudata > Ambystomatidae > Ambystoma > Ambystoma mexicanum. The sequence continues at coordinate 916,949,843 of NC_090931.1, forward strand.
GTCTAAAGGGGGTCTTTCAACACAAGAAGGTTCTCTGGGCAGGGCCCACAATGCTCCTCTGTTTACAGTCTGGGCAGCTAATCACTATCGAGGGGCACCTTACAGGGACATTCCTCCTCCTCCAATTTTCAAAGAGGCTACAAAAGGTCCAGAAGGTTAGGTAGAGCCTCCTCAGCCAGAGGCTCCACTCCGCCCAAACAATGACGCCCTGTTCCAGGTCCCTTCCCATGCCACTATAGGAGGTTGTCTCTTATAATCCACCCACACATGGGAGGGGATCACATCAGATAAGTGGGTGTTATACACCGTGGCGTGTGGATATTGTATAGAACTTCTAGAAAAGCCATCCAACCATCCGCCAAGACACAGAAAAATGACATTGGAGGAAAGGCGCATATTACTGGAGGAAGTGAAAGCCCTGCTGGAAAAGGGCACCATAACGATTGTCCCAGCAAACCAGGGTAATGGACTTGTGGTGACAACAGTAAAGACAGACACAAGTGATCACAGTTCAAGGGTGTTTATTGAACTTTATAATGGGTGAGATAAACGCCTAATCTAAATCTAAAATGGGAGCAAGCTACGACCATCAAATTATAATAAGGCAGTCCCGGCGGCATCTTATCAAATTAAAAAAGGGCCTATACTAAAAAACCTTACTACCAAGTTACAAAAAAGAGTGTGGGATAAGGTTTACCAGAAAAGAAAGAAGTGTTCACAAAAAAATAAGTCAGGTTGGTATGGGTGGGTCTCCCTTCCCCACGTTTTTAGCATGGGAAAAGGCAGGGCTTCTTGAGCACAGCACGCTCCTGGGCCTCTCCAGCACAAGTGTCACAATTCCAGTTCAACTATATCAGAACCTTCAGGGGCCTAGACTCTTCTCTGCAAAGTCTCTTGCCTTAGAAGGCCCGATGGATCAAACAAACAAAAGTTCCTTTGGTATTCTTGCACCTCTGGGCGACTGGTTCTCGCCCCCAGGATTTCCCACTCTTTGCAGGGCTCGGATCCCCTTTACAACACTGGGCCTCCCTCCGTCGGGTTCACTAAGGCCTCTCAAATATCGCTTGTAACCTCCAGGAGCTTTAAAGGCTTTTACAACAAACAACTCTATTGACAACTTTCAACCGGGTGCACTCACGTCGATGCACTGTTCCCGGGTGTATTATTCTTCACTCCTACTCGTAGAAACAAACAGAAGTTCTTTTGGTAATCTTGTACCTTTGGCGATAGCTCTTCGCCCCTTGGATCTCCCTCCGCCGGGCTCTGATCCTTCTTGCAAAATGGGGTTCCCCCCGCCTGGTTCACTACAGCCTTTCAAATGCAATTTACAACCTCCCACCGCGGACAAGCCTCGACCGGTTTCACTCTTATCTTCACAGTGTTTACGGGTGTATTACACTTCACCCCAGCTCACAGGTATCCTTCAAACCGGGTTTCACGTTTACCAAATATACAGTTCACTTTACATTCTCACGATGCAGGATTCACTTCCCTTGGCTTTCTCTTGGTAATGGGTCAGAGACCTTCAAGTATACAAGGGATTTATACAAGGATGCAGCTGTCCTTTCTCTGGGCTTCCCCCAAAAGTTCAAACGCACACAAGGTCTTTGTTCTCAAGTTCTTGCTTTCATCTAATGTTGCCGCTTGCAACCGATTGTGTCGGGCCCGCTGGCTTGGCTTGCTCCTGGAGTCAAGGACGGTAGTAATTCCCTTTTTGGAGGCTTTGCAAGTCTGAGTTGAAACAGCAAAGGTAGTTCTCCCTTCGTCGTCCTTCAAGGTCTTGCCACCTTTCTCCTCCGTTTGAACTGCCGGTTTGGTGTAGCTTGTCTCCTCATGTGTTTGACCTTGCTCTTGAAGTGCTCTTGTGCTCTGACTTTTATTCCTGTGGTGAAGGGAAAGGGCCGTCAGGTGTGTGAGATTGTCAATTGCCTGACTCTGCCTGACCCTTGTCATGTTTGGTAAATGGCTCTGGTGTTAGTCTGTTGTCTGTTACAATGTAAGAAAGTGTTTGTGGGGGTACCGCGTCTCACCCGTCGGCGTACCACTTCCACTACATGAGAACTCCCCATCCAGGTGATCCTCCCCCACTGGTCCACCCCAGGAACTGGATCCAATAGCGATGGTGTGTCCTGGCCACCGGGATGACAGATCCCTGGGGACTAGAGACGCCTTCAAGTTTCTCACGCTAGGAAAACAAGGGTATTTATTCAACGTACTTCTCTGTGCCAAAGAAAATCTTAACAATGTGCCTGGTACTAGACCTGAGCCCTGCAAACACATGTCAAGCCCCAGAAAGTTTGCATGACAATGCTTCAGGAAGTAATTACTCTCTTAAAACAGGGTGATTACATGGCAACATTGGACATGAAAGATGCATACTTTCATATTTCAATGTTTCCAGCGCAACGAAAATATCTGCATTTCCAAATAAAGTGCTCCCTTTCGGCTTAGCCTCAGCTCCAAGGGTGTTCACAAAGCTACTAGTAATGATAGTGGCGCACCTACGCAGAGCATCAATACCAGTGTACCCTTATATAGATGACTGGCTAATAACAAGGGAGTCTCCTCAAATTGGCAAATTCAACACCCAACGAACAATCAACCTTCTGTTCCAATTAGGATTCTGCATCAACGAGAAGAAATCAAATCTCGTACCCAGTCAACTAAAACAATTCCTGGGAGCCATCATAAGGACAAAAGAGGAGCTTGTCTTCCCCTCAAAAGAAAGAGTACAAAACATGCTGTTGCAAGTACTTCACTATCTAGCCAGTAGCCAGATAACTGTATGCAAGGCAATGCGCCTTCTTGGGATAATGGCCTCATGCATACATTTAGTTTAACATGCACGTCTGCGCCCAATGTAGCAGTGGTTAGCAAAACAATGGTCTCAGGCAAGCGGTCAGTGGGACGATCTAGTGGTTGTTTCGCTAACCTTAGTACAGGCTCTGTCCAGGGACAACCTGCTAAAAAGAAACCCCTTTTGCAAGCAATACTAACTACAGATGCCTCACTCTCCGGCTGGGGAGCCCATTTCCTTCACCACACAGCTCACTGCCAGTGGCCACACACCACAGCCCAAAACCACATCAACCTTCTAGAACTCTGCAAGCTTTTCAGCAACATCTAATAGGTCAGACAGTGCAAGTCCTCAAAGACAGCACAACTGCCATGTTTTACCTAAACAAGCAGGGAGGCGCACACTCTCTTGTCTGTCCACGATTTCCCCAAAAGTGGGCACTGAAGTGGAACATGTACTTAGTATTCTCACAACACTTTCCAGGGGAACTCAATGCTCTAGCAGAAACCCCTATCGGAGGAACACGAGTGGCAAATCAACAGAAATATTCTAGACAAAATCTTCTCCCAGTGGGGTTATCCTCCCTTAGACTTGTTTGCCATAAGCCAAAATGCACAATGCCCAGACTTTGCATCCAGATTTTCCCAACCAGGATGCAAGGGTAACGCCCTGTGGATGAGTTGGTCAGGAGAATTTGCATACGCTTTTCCACTGACACCACTCCTGAGCAGGATAGTGCATAAGATGCGCCAGGAACAAGCCACTCTAATCCTGATCACTACAATGTGGGCAAGACAACTTTGGTTTCAACATCTGCACAAACTGGCAATGTGCAAACCAATCAAGCTTCCGTGCCACTCCAATGTGCTGTCCCAACATGATGGGACAATACAACATCCACATCCTTAGTCTATGAACTATACAGCCTGGCTCCTGAAGTCAAGAGTTTGGCCACTTAAACCTTCCTCAAAGGTGTGTGTATATTCTCAAGGAGGCACGGAAACCCAACACCAGACACTGTTACTTCGAAAAGAGGAAATGTTTGTGGTATGGCGCAGATCATAATCCTTAAATCCAATTGAATGTTCACCATCCCACATTCTACACTACATGCTCTATATACTACACTATGGCCTAGTTTTAAACTCCATCAAAGTGCACCTAGTGGCCTTGTCTGTATAGAGCACTTCGCAGAACAAGGTGTCTTGGTGGAAAGTTCCTGTTATTAAGGCTTTCATGGAGGGAGCGAAGAGATGATACCCTCCCATTTCTAACCCTCCACCAGGTTGGGACCTTTAATGTTCTCTCAAAGCTCATGGGTCCGCCCTTTGAGCCTATGCACAAGGCCAGTCTAAAACACTTGACATACAAAACTGCAATAAGACAAGTGAGTGAGCTACAAGCATTATCTGTACAAGACCCTTTCTTTGTAATTCACATGGACAAGGTGGTCCTTAAAACACATCCTAGATTTTCACCAAAATTCGTCTCCAAGTTCCATGTCAACACATCCATTGAACTGCCTACTTTTTTCCAAAAGCCAACTAACTCGGCTGAAAGAAGCCTCCATACATTAGATTTAATGAGGGTGGTCTTGTACTACGTAAACAAAACTAAACCTCTATGGAAAACGGGTCAGCTCTTTGTTTCCATAGCACCTGGTAGGGAAGGTATCATATCTCTAAAAATGCCTTCTCTATATGGATAGTCAAATGCATACTGGTGTGCTAGTCAATATCCCAAAAAACCCTACCTTTTACTCTAGAGCTCACTCTACCAGATGTACAGGTGCTACTCTAGCATTTATTACAAACGTCCCCCTAGATGCTATTTGTAAAACAGCTACTTGGAGTTCCATTCATACCTTTATGCAGCATTACTGCATTGACACACTCTATAACAGATTCACAGGTGGGACAAGCAGTGCTCAAACATCTTTTTGCCGTTGTACCTTCTCACAACCCACCCCCTTTGCCAGATGCTGCTCGCTAATCTATGCATAGCATGTGATCTAAGCAGATCCACAAGCCTCAGAAGGCATACATTACTCAATGTAATCGTATTTCTGATGCTTGTATCTGCTTAGATTCACATGCGCCCATCCCTTATCCCCTCCTGGAGTCGAAAGGTGCATAGATGTTTCTTGCTCTATCGCTGTTTTCTGCTTTAATACATCTATACTCGCGCTACACTTCATGTAACCTAATCTCAGAAACCAAATAAGTCTGAGGGACCTTGACGCGTTAAGCACCATGAGTACAGTAGACGTCACACTAGGGTTAGTATTACTAACAAGCCCAGACGACGTCCCTTTTCGAGTTTCGAAAACAAATCAAGTCATACTCTGCGACTACCACTAAATGTCGGCCAGTGCATAGCATGTGAATCTAAGCAGAAACAAGTTTATCAGAAATATTATTACGGTGAGTAATGTATGATTATATACATGTATATATTAGGAAAATCAATTTGAGCTGAGTTGCATCCTCAACAGCGCCCCTATCAGCCATAGTTGGAAGTTCACCTCCAGTTCCGAGTCACAACAGCAGTGCATTGTAGGTATGCAAACTAGCCCAAATGCAAACCTTTTCTTCAAGAAATTCTTTGTCTAAGAGGGTAATGCTATTTTATACATGGCTTAATCAACCCAAGACAGCCATTTTGCAAAGCTCTCGGGACAACTACATACCTTTATTCACCCTTATTAGGGATCATCAGTGCAGTATAGTCCTGACAGCCTTGCATTTTGGCTAATTTGCATACCCACCATGCCTTGCTGTTGTGGCTCAGAACTGGAGGTGATCTTCCAGTGCTGGCTACAAGGGGTGCTGTGGAGTGAGACTCGGCTCAAATGGATTTTCCTATTTTCACATTTCAGGTGGATGTTTTTTCTTCAAACCTTTTTAAACCTTCCATAACTTTCTAAATAATATGGAGGTGATTGCTGCCCTATAGTTAAGGTGAAACTAATTTTAATTTGCTTTGACTTTTCTCAAAATGTTACTGCAAATAACTTTTGACTCGCTGGACAAATTTGGCTGAAACTTACCCAAGGAAAATGTCTGGTATGGGGCTCCCACAAACTGGACAATTTTGAGGGAAATCTGTTAAACAGTTCAAAGGCTAAGAAAATGTAACAAGACTGTTTTCCGCCTACTCCCACTCATTTTCCCACAGAGGAAAAAGGTGATTCCATAGAACACCCTTAGCGCGAATAAGGCTGGATGGATTTGCACCAAATAAGAAACAAAAGTATAGATATTTTTAAAATTCAGTGGGGAAAGGGGATGCATCCGATGCCAAAAAACATTTATATATTTCCCATGGGGATTTACTGCACTGAGGCGTTTCAGAAATTAGAAGCTTTTTTTTTGTTCAATTAGTGATTCCCACAGTAATCCCTTGAGTTACCAGAAAGCAAAAATGTTCAACACAATTTGTTAGTGGGAAGGTGGTGATGTGGTTTCACATAAGGGTACTGGTTGTGCAAGGGAAAGTGGCACCACATGGGTAGTTGGTGGATTTGGGGAGGGCTGGAGAGCTGGTTTGCCGCAAACGTTTTTAGCTTACTGCGGGAATGTCACAAGACAAAGTGGGGGTTACACCAGCGGGTGAAATGGGATAATATGAGAGGGTCAGGGAGGATGTACACCGTTTTTAGTTGCATTGGTGCAACATGAACTTGGCCGATGAGATCTGGTTATTTGCTAGTGAGGAGGATATGGGCCGTGGATGTAAGTTGTGATACATTCATCCATGGTCTGTGGCTCGTCTTTTTGACTCATTCTTGGAACATGGACTGTAGATACGGCCAAAGACTGGCCGGTGGGCTTTGGTTAGTTACTAAGCAGGGGCATATGGGACACCGCCATAGGCCAAGAAGTAGAGGCTTGAGCTGTGTTTACGATTGAAAGTAATTTTGTGGGATTGCCAATTTGACGTATTAAATACTTCTTAATGGTGCTAACTAAAGTGTTATTGTAACATATAATGATGTTCAATTAGTTCCTGTCCATTTCGGTCAGAATTTGTGATGCAAATTATTCATATTCATGCCATTATTTAGTATGAATGTATTCTGTTCTACAGTTCTATTGTTGTTGCTCAAGAACTATGACTAGTTGCAAATTATTTTTTGAGATTTGTATGAATGATTTTCCACTTTTGGCGCTAAATTGATATTTATTTTCGGGTATCTACTTGATTGGGGTTTTAATATCCTCGTAATATCAACCTCTGTTTGAGGTGGCATTTTGCATTGAAGTATGCTTTTGCCATTTATAGGTGCACTAGTCTTTGTATTTTTCAGGTCTTATTATTTGCAGGAAGTGGAGGATTTAGAATTCTAGTCAGCTGGTGATATACTTGCCTGACAAAGTCCTGGTTGGCGGAGGTACTGTGTTTCTTGTGTTTGATTCTTCTGGAGTTTGCATGGCCTAATGTTGAAGACTGTTTTATACTATAATATTCATTCCCTGCACTATTGCACTTTGAGTTACCGAGGCATTTTTTGACCTTTGTGTCTCAAGTTACTGCCTTTCTGAGCATCTTTGATTTGGTACGTTTGTGAAACACTAACAAATGAATGGCTGCAACAACCCCACACCCTGTTAAAATATTGAGGCAGAGTGCTTTGGAAAAGAGTTTTTAGAATTGAGATATATATTACTTTGGCTTCTGAATCTTAGATTCACATGCTTTTTATAGGCCGTCATCTAGTGTTTGGTATAGAGCATTAGATCTTATTTTTTCGAATTCAAAATGGGGTCCTCGACAGGGCCATACCTGTTATACTATCCCTGCTCTTTGTTTATGGGATCCCCATGCGTGCAGGTTCTGGTTTTTGTTTTTCTGCCATTACGCAAGACATGAAATGCAGAGACTCTGCAAACAAAACATCAAACACATGATTTTCCATCAAGGGCATTCAAGGCCGATACTGATATCTCATCAGCATCGATATGAACGGTGGAGGCAGCAGCGGGCGAGATTACCACTGTGTCGGAAAGACGCTTCACACCGAAAGGCGATCAGTAGGGAGAGTGGGGAAGGCAAAAAGATTAACCGTTTTATTTGTATTAATATAGAATGTCTTAAAACCAATTCGTATAGCCGCATTAAACTTGCTCATCTTCGACGTATCCCATGGAGAATACTCAGTTTAAATTCTGCCCGTCGTGCAATACTAAGTTCCCTTGGAATGAAATGCACCAGGTGTGCTATAGTTGTCTTCCAATGGACCATGACAATTCTTGGTGTCGAGCGTGTAAGCTATTTAAACGAAGACAAGTAAAGGGGGCATAGTACAAGCATTGGGCAGCCTACTGTGATTAGCCAGGAATGAGACATGGACACAGAGCACATAGTTTTGGCTATAAGCTTTTATTCAAAATTAAAGGGGGTTGGAAAATGCCTAGCTGTCCCTACCCTAAGAGTTATTTCCCTACCTCAACCAAAAACTAAAGGTCTGTCCCGTGTCAAGATGTCCAAATCAAAATGTCCTGTGTCCGAAATCCACACTCTACAAGTAACTCTAATGTGATAAGGATGTCTTTGTGCTTGAAAGTGCACAAATGTTAAAGATCAAATGAAAATTGCAACTCCAACACAAAAGTTCATGGTTGCAGGGGATGACTCCCTTCCCCAGGTTGCTCTTCACCAAAGCAATAAATCAATTACACAACCAAAGTATTTTCTAGCCCAAGAGGATAACTCCCTCCTCTTGGCATTGCAGTTCACTCCTGGGGCGCTGTCTCCCTTCCCCAGGTCTCTTTAAAACACTTAGAAACTCCTAAGGGTATGAGTCTTCCTTGGAGGTGCTGGGGTGTTCTCTGGTCCACAAAACATCTTAGACTTGACTTTGCATGGTAAAGCTCCTGCCAGGGCTTTTCTTGTATGATTCACTTTACACACTTGCAAGCTAGACTTTGCCTTGCATTAACCTTATATATTTCTCACATTCTCTTTGTTATTATTCCGAAGACATCAGGTCTCAAATTCCCATTCATTCACTTTGCTTGCTTTCATCTGTCCTCGATAACATTTCTGGAGCGCCCCTGTGTCCCAGTTTCCCTTCTCGGGATTTACTGCCATGTCTTGGTGTTCTCCAGCTCTTCTGCAGTAGACTGGTTGCAGTGTTCCAGGGTCCCGATTTCATTTCACTGGCCTGCTGGCTTTGCTCAGCTGCTCCCATGTCCCTTGCGTCTCCCGCCTTGCTGTGGAACCCTTCTCTGTGTTTGGGCAGCTTCGGTACTGCTTCTCGGCTGTCGCAGCCATCAGGGAGACTTCCCTCTTCTTCCTGTCGTGGCTCTGATACAGTGATCCAGTATCTGCAGGCTTCCTTCCTTCACAGTCTCCCTGAGTCGGCTGGCTTCACATTCTGCTTTGTGGCTCGGTTGTTCCTCAGTCTGCACCGAGAGGACATAGCTTTCCCAGACTGCGTCTCTGCTCTCCATGCTGGTTGGGATTTTTAAATGTCCCACCACCTTTCAGAGGATTGCAAACACTAGAGTGGGTGATGTCCTTCTCAGACTCATTGAGCTTCATTCTATACATATGGGTTTTTATTTTATTATTTTTATTTTATTGTGCAATTGTAAGGTGTTTAAACATCAAGTAAATTGGGCTTCAAAGCACCTACAGAGAAACAGGGAGGGAAAATATAACAATGAAAGATGGAGGCAGACCTACTAGGCCTTTTGAGCATTCAGTACGTGCAAGTGCAGAAAGAGAGAAGAGATGAGGGAGTAGGGGATAAGTGCTAGGTGTATCAGGCGGGAAGTGCTAGGGAGTGAGCAGCTGTAAGTGCGTAGGTGGAATGGTCAGCTGCCGATAAATAAATAGCTGCATGCCTGTGGTGGCATAGGCCGGAAGGTGCCAAGGCAAAGTGCTGGGAAAGGTGGAGGGTACACGATTGGTAGACGATTGGGTGTGGGAGGTCAGGACCCAGGAGGGCACATAAGGACCCTGGTCCCCAATCTGAGCAACTGTGGGAATTAGCTGAGGAGGGAGAGAGGAAAGGAAGGAGTAAGTGAAAAGGAACATCTTGACGAGCATCTGGAATTTGAGGAGATTCAGCTCAAGAGGAAGGGGGAGGCTGTTACATAGGAGGGAGCCTGCTGAGGAAAGAGAGCATTTGTGTCGGAGGAACGTAAAGATCTGGAGGGAGAGTATTTTGTAAGAGCAAGTGGTAGATAGTGTGGTCCTGGGCCCCAGACAGCCTTGTGGATGATGCAGAGGGATTTGAATTTGATCCTTGCTGCAACCGGGAGCCAGTGGAGAGTTTTTAGGGCTGGAGAGATGCAGTCCCTGGGCTTGAGGCTAAGGATAGGTCTGTCAGCCCTATTCTGCATTATCTGGAGGGTTCGTAGGGAAGAAGAGGGTAGCTTAAGGCAGTTCTTGGTAGCTTACTCATGGAGTATTGAAAAGGGTTGTTGGTAGATTCGGGGGAGGTTTGAGGAGTCTCCTTATCCCAGTACTTAATGCCATTAGTAGGTCTTTCATATGGTCTGTAGAAAGGGTTTTCAACAGTATGCCATTAAGACATTTGGAATGGAGGAAACATCCCTATAAGGAAAAGGGGGATCTGTATGTGGAAAAGAAATCCTTGATAGATGCAAATTAGAGTTGGACACAATTGTAACACACTTATCTGATGAAAGTGTTGTGGCACGTACTGCTTCCAACATTAGTTTGGTGTGGAACACAGGAGCCCATGTTTTTGGAGATGAAGTCATTACGTCTGTCCTGATGATGGCTGTCTAAATTAGAGCAGGGATCATTTGCTCATGAGACCGAAACACTTGCTTCATACATTGTATTAATGAAATGACCTACAATGTCTGTGGTACACTAATAATCTTGGAAAAAGCAGAGTGAACAAGAAGAAGCTGTGAGAAGTGATAGTCAGTAACCTACAGCAATGCCATTCTTTATCCTTTGTTGATGTTTGTAATGTTATGATGTATATATTCTTCTCCAAAACGCTATAGATGTGGATATGTACATGTAACACTGATGTGTGCAACAATAAAAACACAACTTTTTAAAGAAAAATGGGTTTAGAGTAATTGAATTAATAAATGGATTGTAGAATAGTGACTTAATGGGGCATCATTGATGTTATCTAAAGTTATAGAGCGCACATTCACTGCAAGGGCATCTTGGTGCTAGAAAAGCACCACTTTTCTAGAATAAGAACATTTTTAAAGAAAGACGAAATTGAAGATGCTTCTTCAGATTCTACATTGCTGCTGGCAGCTCGTTCCAAAGTTTTCCCGCCCCAACGGAGAAAGCACGGCCTCCCACCCAGGCCAGCTGAAATTTCAGGATAGTCACTAAATTGGCCATCCCAGAGCAAAGTGCCAGACCCGGGGTGTATGCCATACATTTGTCCTGAAGAAACCCTGCACCAAGATAGTAGTAGGCCTGATGGACCAGACAGAGGACCTTAAATTTGATCCTCTCTGCCACCGGAAGCCATTGGAGAGCACGGATCACCGGACTGATGTGGGCCCCATATGAAGAGCCAGTGGCGACCCTTGCCGCCATGTTCTGCAAACGCTGGAGCCGCTGGATGAGACCCTTCGGTTGAGCCAGATAGAGAGCGTTACAGTAGTCAATACAACTGGTAATCAGGGAGGCAACCACCTCGGGGCGTAAAGCCATCAGTAAAAAGGGTTTCATCTTGCTGAGTAACTTCAGGGAGTAAATTCCTGTCTTACACGTGGCGCTCACCAGCAAAGACATAGATAGCGTTGATGATACACACGCACAGGTTCTTAACTGACTGCCTTGGGAGGTGGGATCCTGCAGAGTAGACGGACAGAAACAAGGGGCCCAGAGAGACGTTTTAGAAGGGGAGCCCACCACCAACACCTCCATCACTTTTTTGTAATACGACACCTTACTCCACCACGCCACACCAAACGCTTATGGATATACTCTGCGAAGCAAGAAAACCAAACACCAGACATTGGTATTTCAAAATGGTGGAACAGGTTTGTAATCTGTTGTAAATAGAAACGGATCAAACCAATTATTTGGGCACTGGCATATGTGGTCTTCTGCCTGCTGTATCTATTAGGCTCCGTTCTAGTTTACATCTCGCTGAATGTTCATTTAGTAGCTCTAGCAGCTTCCACCATATCTCAACACAAGGTATCGTAATGGAAAGTGTCAGTAGTTGAAGCCTTTATGGAAGTTGTAAAACTAATTTATCCACCCTTAGCTCATCCTCCACCAGGGTGCGATCTAAATAGAATATTGGTTAAACTAATGGGACCACCTTCTGAACAAAGGCATAAGGCTCAGTTAAAGGAGCTTTCACACAAAGTGGCATTCCATATAGCAATCACATCTATCAGAAGGATAAGCGAGTTACAAGCCCTCTAGGTTTATGAACCTTTGGTTACAATACATAAACCTAAGGTAGAGTTCTGGACACATCCAGGGTTTTCGACAAAGTTCATATCAGAATTTCACGTTAACAAATCTATTGATTTACCAGCATTTTTCAAGAAAATAGGAAAGTGGAGGTATTGCACATCATTGATGTTTGCTGGGCAGTCATCTATTACCTGGGCAGAACCAAAGAAGAGAAAAACAGTCCAGTTATTTGAATTAATTGCAACAGGAAGAGCGGGAGAACCAGTCACTAAAGCTATCATTTCAAGATGGATTGCACAGGTACAACATTAGCCTTCATCAACAACGTTCTGCTAGAAACCATTTATAAAGTGAAAACTCAATATTCTGCACACTTTCACACCACACTACTGTGTTGACACACAAGCAAGGAGAAACTCAAGTGGGTCAAGCAATGCTAAAGCATTTTTCAAAACTTCTACTCACCTACCACTATCGCAGGAACACTGCTTGCTAATCTATGAAAAGCATGTGCATCTAAGCAGAGTCGCAAGTCTCAGAAAGCAAACAGTACTTGCCAGTAATCATCTTTCTGTAGCTTGTATCTGCTTAGAATCCCATACGCCCTGATCCTCCCCACTGGTGAGCGATGGGAAGAAAAAAAGGCAAAGAAATAGGATATGTAACACATCCAACCACTAATGCTTCTGTCATGGTGCACCTGGATACTGCCCCTGGGTGGTAGCAGTGCGCAGTATAAATCAACATAACATAAAATGTCAAACAATCTGTGGACACCTACATAGGAGGGATCATGGGTACCCGTATACGTAGAGTAGGGATAGTGTTCTAGGTATGCATGCCCCTGTCAACTCCCTGTTTATGAGAAAAACAGCAGATGTCCACACATTTGTGGAACCACCCATCCCGTGCACACCCAGTTTTGTATTGTGTACCAAACAAATATTTAAACTTTTTGATTCTACCTTCTTTATCAATAAATCACCAGAATTTACAATATTTCTTAAAACAAGGTATACTTTATCTTGTTACTAATTTAGCAAGTTGTAAATTACAACCAATTCCTTGAAATAAGTCTATTTTTTAGAAATTCACAATTCATTGTTTAAGCTTTCCAGAATTCGAATGGATTGTGTCCTCCAACTCATCCCACATCTTTGACATGTAATGTCCACAGCTGTGCACTTCGGAAACTTTTTCGGCAGAAGGCGTCCTGCGTCGATGGCCTTGGGTCCATGTCCCTCGAAGGCCTCCGTCGAGGCCGACGTCACAGGATGTTATAAATAGGACACACGGCGCCCATAGCCTCAGTTCTGTTTTTTACGCGAACGTGTTAACTTCGTGAGACTCGGCGCGCCTCGTTTGTTTTCTTCGTAGAAGATGTCTTTCTCTTCGACCCCTCCGACTCAGCTGTCTGGCTTTAAAACCTGCCGGGACTGCAAGTCGAAGATGTTGCTCACCGACCCCCACCGTATTTGTTTGTGGTGCCTGGGCGAGTCGCACGACACTGACGACTGCTCGAAATGCCAGTCGCTGACTGCCAAGGCCTGCGGGAGCGGAAGGTGAAGCTCCAGTTAGGCAGGGGCTCGAAGCCCGTTAAGTCCCGGACTTCCAAGTCCAAGGGGGTTTCCACGAACGACTCGAGGGGAGACTCTCCATGTCGGAAGGATTCCCGGGGATCTCGGTCCCGAGTGGTTCCAGCCACTCGTCTTCCTCGTCCCGGGACTCAAGGAAGCCCTGTCACTGGTCGCCTTCCCCGTCCTCCTCGAAGGATGGTGCCTCAAGGAAGGTTTCGTGCCCTATGAAGTACTCGACTCCGGTGGAATGGGCGGCATTTAAGAAATCTATGATGGCGATTTTTCAATCGCAGGGCACGGGTCTGGTCGCGCCTTCTGACAAAGCCAGCTAGGATCGATCTTGTTCATGGCTTGCACGCCTTAGGGCTTGGGTTTGCGACGCGACACTCATCAGGAGCCGTTGAGGTCCCGAACGGACAAGTAATCGAAGGGTCGCAAGAGACGTGTCTCTAGGTTTCGGTCCTCGTCTCCAGCGACACCACAGCAACCTATTGAGGGCTTGGGGCTGGCGTCGACTCGTTCAGCGCTGTGTCCGTCCGATTCGGACATCAACGCCTTGCCGTCTTATCAGCCCACGGTGCCGTCAGCACCTGTGTCGACGCCGAAGCCTTTGGCAATCACAACATCGAGGTTGTCGACGCTCTAGACCACGAAGCCTTCGAGGCTATCGGCGCCTTTGGGGATTTCTTTTCTCGAAATTTGCTGTTGGAGTACCCAGACATCGTGGATCCTCCAAGGAAGGCTACATCAAAGTCGTTGAGGCCGGTTTTGGCCTCCAGGCCCTCTTCTGTCCCCAGACCTGGGTTTCAACCCCCTCTGGATGATATTTTTGAAGAGGAGGAAAGGTCTGAGGTTGAAGAAACTGGTGACCTTGATGATGCTCCAATTTTGTCTGGTGACAGTCAGTTGGAGTTGAAGCAGACCCTCCATGATGCAAGTGGACTGGACACTTCCCCGGAAGTGGAGTTTGGTAGACCTGAGCCTGGGGCTCATGAAGAGTCTTCTTATAGGAGACTCATGGCACGAGTATCGGAGTATCTGGGCTGGTCTAGTCCTCCTGAAGACTTTGTGCAGGATGATCTGATGGACATCTTGGATCAAGGTCTGTCTTCTGACCCTTTTTTGCCATTTCATCTTACCTTGCAGAAAAGGGTGGCAGCTGCTTGGCAGTCCCTGGAATCTCTTCCGGCTGTTAATAAGTCTTTAACCAAGAAATACTGCCCTTCCGTTAGCGACCCCAGCAATCTACTCACCCCACTCCCGAGAGTTTGTTGGTTCAGGCGGCTACGGCCACCTCGAGGCAGGCGGCATACCCTACCATCCCCCTCGATAGGGACGACAAGCGCTTTGACGGTTGGGCCCGGAAGGTATTTTCTGCTGGAAGCATGGCCCTGAAAATGGCCAACTCCATGTGTGCCTTGGCAAGGTTTTCACACACTCTGTGGAATTTGTTTCTTTGGCGGCTGAGCATATTTCTGAGGGGGAAGAAAGGGATGGGTTCCTTGCTCTTGTGCAGGACGGCAAGGATGCCATGTGTGAATCCCTTCAGTTGGGTTTGGATACGGCTGACAGTGCTTCGGATGTGCAGGCCCGTCTTCTCAACATGCCCTTTGATGGCGGACATTTGTCTGGCAGCAAGGCTGACGAGAGCCTTGAGAGGTTGCAGACCTCAAAAGCTGCAGCGAAATCTTTGAGCGCCGCAGTGCATCAACCTCTGCCTTTTCGTCCTAGGGGTCAGCAGTAGAGGGGAGGTTCCTTTCGTTACTACCCCTCCTTTGGTAGAAGGAGAGGGGCCACCAGTCAAAGGGCCCAGCGAAAAGTACCCGTGGTGGGTGTGGAAATTGTGGTGCCAAAGCCGCTCAGGCAGCTGCCTCTTTGCCTTCAGGCGCTGCCGCAGCCGCTTTCAAACAGTTGTGAGGCCATGTGCCATGGTTTGCCGGTTGGGGGCATACTTTCTCAGCATCTCGAAGAATGGCGTGCCATTACTTCAGATGCGTAGGTTCTGGATTCCATAGCCCACAGCTACTGCCTTCCCTTCCTTCAGCGGCCTCACGACAACCCACCGGGGAAACTCTCTTTGAAGCTTCTGGATGTGCTCCTTGCGCAGGACATTTAGTGCCTGCTGGAGAAAGGTGCTATAGAACTGGTGCCTGTAGCGGAGAGGAACAAGGGATGGTATTCCCCTTATTTGTTTATCCAAAGGAAAGACGGAGATTGAGACCCATCATGAACTTGCGTTGGTTGAACAAACTTCTCAGGAAGAAAGTTCAAGATGGTCACTCTTTCTCAAGTCCTCCAGGCCCTTCAGCTTCAGGATTGGTTGGTGTCTCTGGACCTCAAGGATGCTTACTTTCATGTGCCGATCCATCCCATGCACAGGAAGTACCTGAGGTTTGCGGCTGGCGACTCGCACTTTCAGTTTCGGGTCCTGCCATTCGGATTGACCTCCGCCCGAGGGTCTTCACCAAGCTAATGGTGGTGGTGGTGGCAGCATACCTCAGGCGAGGGGGCATTCACGTCTACCCCTACCTGGACAACTGGCTGCTTTGAGCGCGCTCTCCCGAGCTGGCGTTGGATCATCTCGGTGTCCCCTGCCTCACCCTCCACAGGCTGGGCTTCTCCCTGAATTTCAAGTCGCATCGGATACCTTCCCAACAGCTCTAGTACATCGGGGCTGTTCTCGACATGTCCTTGGGGAAGTGTACGCATTCCAAGGTAAGGGCCCATCACATTGTGTAGATGATGTACAAGTTTCAACATGCCCAGAGTCTCCCGGCTTTTGAATTCTTAAGGTTGCTCGGCCTCATGGCATCCTGCATTTTTCTGGTGCCAGAGGCCGGCTGCGGATGAGATCCCTGCATTGGGCTCTCAAGATGCAGTGGTCACAGTTCTCTGGCAAGATGTTGGATCCCGTTCAGGTTTCACTCTGTCTCTGAGGATCTTGTCTGGTGGGCCAACGAAGGGAAACTGATGAGGGGGGGAACAGTTTTGGCAACCGTGGCCAGAGGTGACGGTAGTGACGGATGCTTCCCTCACAGGATGGGGCGCTCATGGCAATGACCTGACCGTCAGCGGTCGTTGGTCTCCGTCGGAGCTGCGGGCCATAAGGCTAGCCCTGAAGGAGTTTCTGCCCTCTGTATGGGGGGGGAAGAGTGTCCTGATCATGACGGACAACACAGTGGCCATGCATTACCTCAACAAAAAAGGGGAGGGCGATAGGGTCACTTCTGTTGTGCAGAGAGGCAATGCAGCTCTGGTTCTGGGCCATCCAGCAGGAAATATCGATCTCGGCAGTTCATCTGGCCGGAGATGACAATGCAGCGGCGGATGCTCTGAGCAGGCAGAGCGCAGTCTCCCACTGGGAGTTGGCTCAGGATGTCCTTCAGGAGATCCTTGCCCTTTGGGGAACCCCACAAGTGGATCTCTTTTCCACCAGTGTCAACCGGAAGTGCGAGAGGTTCTGCTCAAGGGAATTTCCTCCAAGAGGAGCCTTGGGAGACGCGTTTGTGGTGGATTGCTCATTCCCACTGCTGTATGCGTTTCCTCCAGTCCCCGTCATTCCTCAAGTGTTGCGGAGGTGAGGTTCCCACATGATCCTCATTGCTTCGGATTGGGCCAGGAGACCGTGGTACCCGGACCTTCTGGAAATGCCCATCTGCCCTCCACGCCGTCTTCCCCTCCCAGAGGATCTGCTATCGCACGTGAGGGGGGTGGGGGGAGAGTCAGGTTCTCCATCCAGAGGTCAGGACTCTCAACCTTCACGCTTGGTATCTGAAAGGTTGAGGTATAAGGATTGACCCCCCGGACGACGTGATGGAGGAGTTGCTTTCAGCCAGACAGCCTGCGACAAAATCCCTGTACCGTTGCCGTTGGCAGTTCAGCAACTGGTACAGAGATCACAATGTTGATCCTTTTCAGTGCTCCATTCCTATAGTTTTGACTTTCTTGCTTTCTTTGGCCCACAGGGGCCTTCAAGTAGGTAACATTAAAGGTTACCTGGCGGCGCTGTCTACCGTTAAGTGCTTGTCTGAAGAATGTTCTTATTTTAAGATTCTTTTGATTTCTCAGTTTCTTAAAGGACTGACTAATGTATTCCCGCCGTCCCGTTTTGAAATTTCTCATGGGTGCTCCGTTTGAACCTCATCATTCTTGTCCTCTGAGATTACTGTCCTTCAAGACTATGTTCTTGGTTGCAGTTACTTCCGCTTGCAGAGTGAGTGAATTGCAGGCACTTTTGTCTGCCACCCTTTACTGTGTTTAACAAGGACAGGGTTGTACTGCGAGTACGGCCCTCTCTACCTAAGGTCGTTTTTGAATACCATTTGATTCAAAATGGGATTCTTCCATCTTTCTATCCTCCTCCTCATCCCGGTAAGTAAGAGGAGCGACTCAATCGATTGGATCCTAGGAGAGCTCCGAGCTGTTACATTTCTAGGATGTTCAGGGTCAGAGTGGACAATAAACTCTTTGTAGGATATGCTGGACACCGATTGGGGCAGGCTGTTACCAAACAGGCCATGCCCAGGTGGATTATCCTCACCATTACGGAATGCTATCGATTGGCGGGTAAGGACCCTCCTGATGGGTTGAGAGCTCGTTCCACTAGGGGAGTGGCTACTTCCACCGCCCTCCAGCGAGGTGTTCCTATTAGGAATATTTGTGCCGCCGCTACATGGGCTTCCCTCCACATCTTTGTAAACATTATTCCCTGGATACAATCCATGGTCACTATATGGCCTTTGGGAAGACGGTTCTTTATTCCGCAATCTGATTGGGTACTCTAAATTCTAAATTCTTTTCCCTCCCCCATTTACTGGTACTGCTTTGGGAGTCTGTCAAAGATGTGGAATGCGTTGGAGGACACAATCCATTCGAAGAACAAGTTACTTACCAACTGGTAACGTTCTTTCGACTGGATGTTCCTCCAACGCATTCCACATCGCCCTCCCAGCCTGCCCCTCAGGAGAATTTCCTATGCGATTGCAGCTTCCGTTTTCCGCAAGGCTAAGTGCAGTCCAGCAGGCATCAGACTGGTGGCACACGTTCTGGGGGGAAAAACTTAAACTGAGGCTATGGGCGCCGTGCGTCCTATTTATAACATCCTGTGACGTCGCCCTCGACCGAGGCCTTCGAGGGACATGGACCCGATGCCATTGACACAGAACGCACTCTGCCGAAAATGTTTCCGAAGTGCACAGCTGTGTTCATTACATGTCAAAGATGTGGAATGCGTTGGAGGAACATCCAGTCGAAAGAACGTTACCAGTTGGTAAGTAACTTGTTCTTCTATAAATCACACAAAAAACAAATAAAGTTTTTTTTAGGAAAAACACAAGAGGGTTTACATATGAATAAATCAATGTTTAAATTATAGTGTAATCCCTTGGGACTTGCTCTGCTCTACGCATTTCGGGAAGAATTCCCTTCGTCAGGAGCTGTCTGGTCAATTCTTTGTATTCTAATTTTCTTATCTAAAACAGATAATAAATCAGAACTATGTAGAATGTTTCATAGCATATTTCATTCTTTCAAATATCTTGCATTTATCTGTCATTAGACCTCTGAAATATTCACCTGGATGGTTCTGCTTGGTCTCAATGTCTGTATGTCTTCCTCCTTATCAAGATTCCTCCTATAGCTAAAATAGGCATTTACAATCGGTATAACCTCTACCCTTCTTATATATCATCAATATCTTCGTTAAAAAGATAAACTAATCCCATCTGTGAAAAAAACAAGTTATTATCTGCATGGTGTTACTTGGTAGGTTCCCACTACTGCAGTATCTGGGGAGTATTTTTTAGTTCACTTCGAATCCTTAAAACGATCTGTAGTCCCTTTTATGGCAGTCCTATAAAGGCTTCTCTGTTAATAGGAGTGAGTTAATATCTTATTTAGAACCTAACTCTGGCCACAGTGGGAAAAGGATTGCTGGCTGTAATGGGCTGAGAAGTTAGCCATATGGTTACCTCAATACTTCTGTTAGTGCTTTTATTCCTTGTATGGTCTTTTTTTATGCTCTTTTTCTAGATCATGTAATCAGCTGCTACCAATGCAGCCTCAAGTCGATCCCCTGTCAAGTTAAGTAGGGTAGTTTTAATTAAGATAATGCTGCCAGAGTGGCAGAACAAGTAGCTTATTGAAAAAAGGCCTCTTTGGGGGCTTACCGATCTATTTTCATATGCGCCTGTTGTCCGCGATTCAGATGGCCACTTTTTGCTGTTATGCGTCATCATGTAAAAGCGTGATGACGTCACTCTTATGTTTACTTTAGCACAATGGTCCCGTATTGCTATAGGATATAGCGGAGATAGCATATTAATCAATGTGATATCCTGTTATTGCATATTAAAGTACTAGTGTGCATTATAAAATGCAATTTATAGCCTCCCTCATGGTGATATCAAATTTGTTGTAGAATATGGGTATGCATATTGCTCTTTGTGTTAAGTCATTATCCATCGTTTGGATGGGTATGAATCCATATCCCTACATGATCTTAGTTGTTTAACCATTATTTTTAGCTGAACTAGACCTATTATGGTGGTAGATGTTGTGATGCTGTAAATGCATTGGAGGGACAGGGCCTCCATGTCATTGTCCTGTACTCCCTTATCTGGTGTATTCTGTGTTGTTTTCTGCACAGGAGTCCAGTTGGGACTCCTGGCAGGGCGGCTTTTCCCATTTTTGGTTGTGCTGAACAGACCCTTGGGATGCCCCTATGACACCCGTGGGTGGGGGTATAACCCTGTACCCCTAGTGTATGTTTTTGCCCACCTATGTGTGGCCCACAGAGCAAAGGTATGGGCTGGTGGCAGCTCCATGCTGAATATGACAGGTACTCTGAGTATCCTCCATTTTGGGATACCCAGGCCCTGGCATTGGAATCAGTTGATTCCCGATAGGAGACAAGATGTCCCCTGTGTGTGCTTTCTATTGCCTGTTACCTTGTTTTGCCAAAGTCCTGAGAAGCCTTGACTCTGTCCCTTCCTCCGACTGGCTGTTGGGTGGAAGAACCAAATATGATATTGTGGGGAAGTCCAGGCCAGACTGGCTGGAGCCTTCCCAATTACTGTATGGGGTGGGACCTGGGTGAATGGATGTGTGACCAATATGCATTCTATGTTATGGGTGTCTGGTATCTGTGTGTGTGACACAAAGAATGAGACATCCCTGCCCGAAACTGACATGAATGCAGTGTGGTGTGCTGAAAGGCTGGGTGCTTGCCCAATCCACATTCCTTGTTATGGGTGTCTGGGTGGAAGTGAATGGCCTGAATGCACAGCCCGATAGGCTGCCTGCCTGCATGAATGCCCTTCCTAATGATTGGCTGCCTGAGTTTGGCTCAACAGTGTGAATGAGAGACAGAACAGTATATCTGGGGACCTCTCACTTAACAGAACTGTTCAGAAGCTGAAGTTGAAACTTCTGCTTATCTTTGAGTGCTTATCTTTGAGGCCCGCTGGAAGAAGAATTGCTGCTGCTTTCCTTCGCCAATCTGAAAGCTGCTGTGTCTGTCAAGGACTGACCCAAGGGAGAACCTGTTTAAGAGACCTCACCCCGAGCTACGAGGGAACATCGTGCAGAAGCTGATCTTCATCAAGGCACTCTTGTAGTCTGTCCCAAACAGCTGTCGACCAGAGATTGAGTCCGCCGAGAAACTCTGAAGTAAAGCGCCAGGATGTCGAGGCCATCGACTACCATCCCCGTCGACTGAGGTCAGGAGGACTGCTGTAACCTTGTCGACCGGAGCCGCAACACTCCATTGCCTAAGAACATTTTAAAGAAGGACTCACTTGCCATCACCATCAACCTCTTTTGTCCTGCCGGGGTAAGTCAAAGTAATCAACAACGGAGGTGACTCCACCAGTGGATTTCCCCCACCTGAAGTCCACAAAGACGTTGACGAAGATCCAACAGCCAGCCGTGGTCGAGTCCCGCTTGGCGACGCCAACGCTGACAACCCGACTCCCTTGCTGGGCCTACGTTCTTCATCGATCTGCTTTGCAGCAACAAACTCTTGTCATGGAGATACACCGCACGCCTCATCTTCACAGGACGTCCACGACCGATCCTCGACGAGCACCGCTAAGGTCAAAGCTGCTGCCCGACCACAGTGTTCACATTTCTTTGTAGGAATCTCGACGACCAGTGGCTCCTGCTTTAAAGGGCGTTCACCCACAAAGGACCCGTCGACGGACCATCAAAATAACTCTGCTAAACTCGGGTACATTGGGGTAGTAGAACATTTTGGAAGCAGTATACACTCTGCGTTCCATTGCGATACATATATCCACGTCTGTAGTCCATTGTTCATAATTAGGTGCCACCTCAGAGCCCCACAGCTGTGCTATGTTTCTTTTTATCAGCGCTATGGTGGTGGACAAAAACAGTTTCTCATATCTTGACAGTTCCCCGTCCTCTACCACCCCTAGCAGCAACAATTTCGGGTCTCTAGGAATTGTGCTACCTAGATTTCTCAACAACTCATCACAACATGTTTTCCAGTATTGTTGGATGTGAGAACACTCCCACAGGATGTGGAAGAAGGTGCCTTCTTCTCGTTTACAGTGCAGACAGGCTGGATCTGTGATCTTGCCCCATCTGAAGAGTGCCACCCTTGGATAATATATTAGATGCAATCATTTAAATTGGATAAGCCTAAGTCTGGATGAGATGGCTTTCTCTCGGGGGTACATGAGGGATGAGATCCAGTCCTCCAGTAGTATATCTCCCACATCTCGTTCGCATTTGGTCTATAGACTCGACAGTTCCGTTGTAGCGAAAGAGGTTATGGCGCTGTACATAGTCGATGTTATCTTATGCTTGCTTTGTTCTGGGAATAAGTTGTGTTCCGTTGGGCTATCTTCCGACATATTGGTCAGGGCGGGGAGGTGGACCTGCAACGCATGCTTTAGCTGAGTATAGTGGAATTGCTCAGTCAGAAAAAGACAGGGACGTGATGCTAGATCTACAAACGGGATTATTTTACCGTCCTTCACGACATCCCTAATTTTTAGTATCGTATGCTTCATCCAACCAGGCCATTTGGGGAGTTTGCCCACTTACGAAAGGTTCCCATTGTCCCACAGTGGTTGTACAGGTGTTAGCTTTTTGTCCCATCCCATGTGTCTGTGTTTCAACCCTTCTCCAGCATGGGGTCTGGCATGGATTCACATGCTCATGAATATTCCCCGCCGTCAGGCCGGGAATCCTCGGTATAGAAAAAAATCAGTATCAGTTTAGTTTCTGATCTGTCTTTCTTAGTAGTAACCAATCACTGGTCTCTGGGTCATACTGCCCCCAGCCAATGACTGCCCTCTCCCTAAGCCCCGCCTCTGGCAGCCATCCTCAGATTTTTACCGCACGTTCAAGTGTTGGGAGTCCTCGTGCTGTAGCTCTCGAGCTTTTGCTGCATTTTCGCATTTTTTCAGGAGATTTTTCTAATTTTTCGGTTAAATAGAGCCTCAAGCTCCACAGTTTCTACATCCGTTTTGGAGTTTTCTACGCCCCTCAAGGGTGAAGATTTCGTAGAGTTACGCTTTTGGAGGATTCCAGAAGTTCCAAGGCCTACCCCGGACATGACCCAGGAGAAAGGAAGCTTGACGCCCGGGAAGCTGTTCAGGACCTGCCCTGGTTGCCAGCTTCAGAATGTTTTCAAGGAGGACGAGCATTCCTTATGCCTCTACTGTCTCCATGAGGACAAGACGCACACGGAGAAGGACTGTGCGTTTTGTGGGAACATGTCGGAGCGGATCATGAAGGATCGCCACCTCCGTCTCGCCAACTGGCTGGAAGGGAAGAGCCCGTCAGGCGAGAAAA
The DNA here is from genome assembly GCF_040938575.1 of Ambystoma mexicanum. Lineage (NCBI taxonomy): Eukaryota > Metazoa > Chordata > Amphibia > Caudata > Ambystomatidae > Ambystoma > Ambystoma mexicanum. The sequence goes on from NC_090931.1 coordinate 916,973,426, forward strand.
AGAAAAATAAGTCAGAGCGGTCTTCTAAGTCCTGTGAGGGCGCCCCGGCGACGGGGGCCCAACAAAAGGCTAAGCACCGCGAGTCCGCGGGCACCTGGAGCGCCGAACGGTCGGGCTCCTTGGCTGCCAGGCATGGCGCATCCTCCCCGGCGCCATCAACCACGAGCCAACGCTCTGGCTCGGGTAAGAGGAAATCCGAGAACTTGGCAAAGCTTCTGGAGAGGCCCCGGTCGATCTCGACAATTCAGGCAGAGAGGGAGCGAGGCTCGGACCCTCCCCCCAAGGTGAAGGCCCCAGGCGTACAGAAGGTGACGATGGCCTTAATTCACCCTGCTAAGACCTCGATTGAGGATGTCGCCGCAACCCTGGCTCAGCCTGTGGAGGCGACCTCAGGACCCAGAGTCTCCCTGCCACCGCGGAGGGAGTCGTCTTTCAGGCCCATTGAGAAGACCCCCACGAAGTCCTCGTTGGAAAAGGTGGGTGATGAGCTCTTCTTCTTCGTGGATACGGACACGACCTCTGAAGAAGAGCTCATCGAAGTCGTGGAAGAGGCCCAGCCCATCGGGAGGGATCCCGACGAGGGCGTCGACGAGAGCGACGGTGTTGCCGTCGAGGCTCCTCAAGAGCCCTCGCGCCCGTCGTTTCCGGCGCCGCAGGACAATTCGGCGGCCATTTTGTCAGCGATTCAGTCCTTATGCTCGGAGATGAGGACAAGGTTGCCCCTCCCACCGACGGAGGTACCTGAGCCAGACCCGACGGGGGAACCGGAGCCAGGACCTTCGGAAGGTCCACCGCATAAGAGGAGGAGGACGCATCCTATGCCGCCTCTCCCACCTCTGCGGCCTGCTCTGCCTTCCCCCCGGTCTACTACCCACGGGGATGATACAGGCACGGACACGGCTACGACAGGTACAGATGACGACGGAGGCGACGACGGGACGTGTCCCCCGTCGCCCCCGGCTCGGGCGTCCCCGCCCGACGAGATTGGATCCTTTCATGCCATGATTTCCAGGGCATCCAAGCTCTTCCAGCTCTGCCCAGAAGAGAAGAAGGAAGGGTTGCTTTACCAACGGCGCAAGGCTAAAAGGAAGACGGTCCTCTCCGTACCGCTTCTTGATGACATCTGGGATGAGGGGCTCGCTCACCTCAAGAACCCTGCCACGGTGCCGGCAAAGAGGGACCGGTACAAGAAGTAGTACCGGGTCACTGACGCTGCCCGCTTGTGCCTTTGGGCGCAACCCACCCCGGATTCGGTCGTCTCGGCGGCGGCAAAGAAGAAAGCTGGGGGCCATCGGCCTCGACATCAACTTCCCCGCCGGACGGCGAGGGCAGGAAGCTGGACACGATGGGACGACGGATCATCTCATCCGCAGCAACGACTATCAAGGCGGCCAATGCCCTGGCTATCGTAGCCCGCTATGACAGGGAGTTGTGGTTCAAAATGGCCCCTCTGTTGGGCTTCATTCCGGACGCCAAAAGGGCTGAGGCCCTTGAAATCCTACAGGAAGGTGAGATTGCTTCGGACCACGCTATCCCGGTGGCAACGGACATCGCCGACGCCGGTTTCCGTCAGTTGGGCAACAGCGTTTGCTTGAGACGACGAGGATGGCTCAAGGCCACGGATTTCCACCAGGACGTACAAACCAATGTTTTGGACATGCCCTTCGACGGGAACAACCTGTTTGGGAAGGCGGTTGATGAGTCCCTTCAGGCCATCAAGACAGACACAGAGACTGCCCGGGCACTGGGAGTGCTCCAACAATGAATGCCATCCTTTCGGAGCTCCGGAGGCAGACAAGGTGACTCCAAGGGATCCGCAAGTGGCTCCTCCACGTACCGCCAAGCGGCAAGATCTTCGTCTCAGGAAGCCTACAGGGGACGAGGCAAGTCAGGTGGTGCCCTTCGTCGTCGACAGGGAGGTCAAGGACGCAAGGTGGCCTCCAAACAAGATTGAACCGACCGTGGGGTCGGGCCCCCGCCGAAGCACCCCAGTGGGAGGCCGGCTGGCGAGGTTTGTCAGCGTGTGGGAGTCCATCTCCACCGACCGTTGGGTGCTGGACGCCCTGGCCCAAGGGCACACCCTCGAGTTTCAGAAGAAGTGCCCTCGCGTTCCATCCATGGCCAGGAAGGAAAATCACGTCCCTCAACTACTGTTGGAAGTAAGGGCGATGCTCAAGAAGGGTGCCATCAAGCTCGTCCCTAAGAGGCCTCGGGGCTCCGGAATTTACTCAAGGTACTTCCTAGTATAAAAGAAGACAGGAGGATGGCGCCCCATCCTGGACCTGCGACGACTGAACAAGTACATCAAGGCACAGAAGTTCCGTATGGTCACCCTCCAGCATGTGCTGGGACAGCTGGAGGAGGGCGATTTCCTGTCATCGTTGGACTTGGAGGATGCATACTTCCACATCCCCATTCTAAAAAGACACCGAAAGTTCCTCAGGTTCGTGGTCAAGGGCGGCACTACCAGTTCAAGGCCCTCCCGTTCGGATTGAAGTCTGCACCCAGGGTGTTCACCAAGTGCCTCGCACCGGTGGCGGCGCGGCTGGGCCTACAGGGGATCCACGTCTCCATCAACTTTCCAAAATCCCACCTGGTTCTGTCGCAAGTCTCCCTGTTTCTGGGAGCCAAGCTCGACACAGTGGCGCGGCTGGCCTCGCCATCGGAGGAAAGGACCAGGACCATTCTGGGCAAGGTGCAGCATCTGCTGGCAACGGACATGGCCAGGGTAAAATCTATCAAGTCCCTCCTCGGGTTGATGTCCTCCTGCATTTATCTGGTGCGCCTTTGCAGGCTTCGGATGCGCCCCTTACAAGAGTTCCTAGACGTCCGCTGGGTCCAGTCGACGGGCAGCTTCGAGGACAGGATCCCTCTCAACGAGGCGTTCTGTCAGGCGATCCGGTGGTGGGGTACCCGATCCCATCTGTCGGCGGGCACGGGCTTTCAGACCCCAGCTCACCAGGTGACGATGACGACGGACGCCTCCCTGGAAGGTTGGGGAGTGCACTCCGGAGATCTTCACGCGAGAGGCCTTTGGCTCCCGGAGGAGAAGTCACTCCACATCAACATCTTGGAGCTCCTCGCAGTGTTCTGGGCCCTCGGGTCCTTTCTTCTGTCCCTCAAGGGCAAGGTGGTGAGGATCTTCACCGACAACACCACCACGATGTTCTACATCCGGAAGCAGGGCAGAACCAGGTCCCCGGCCCTATCCAAGGAAGCCCAGGATCTGTGGCATTGGGCCGTCGCCCAACAGATGTTTCTGGTGCCTCTTCATCTGGCAGGAATAAAAAACACGATCGCCGACTCACTCAGCAGGGAGCTGCGTTCGTGCCACGAGTGGGAACTACGCCAGGATCAAGTGGATCGACTCTTCCGACGATGGGGCGAACCCCAAATCGATCTCTTCGCGACGGCGACAAATTCCAAGTGCCGGAGGTTCGCCAGCACCTTCCCCCCGCCGAGGAGCATGGGCGATGCTTTCTCGTTCTCCTGGGATGGCCTATTTCTTCATGCGTTCCCTCCGCTGCCGTTGCTGCTCCGGCTCATCAACCAGCTCAAGAGGTCCCGGTGCAGGATGATCCTCGTCGCACCGGCGTGGCCGAGACAGATCTGGTTCCCGGACCTTCTGACGCAGACCTTCTCCAGAGAATAAGGCGCCATTCTTCACCACAACCCAGAGTCGCTGAACTTGCAGGCCTGGCTCCTGCAGCACTAGAGTTTGGAGGGTACGACATCCCGGCCGACTGCAGAGAGGTTCTTGCAAAGGCTAGGGCGTCCTCAACTCTCAAGTGCTACGGACATAAATGGAAGAGGTTCTCTGTCTGGTGCCGTGCACAGAAGATTAACCCTCTGCGGATTACGGCCCCTCAAGTACTGCCGTACCTACTGTCACTGGCCAAAGCTGGACTGGCTCACGCCTCCATCAAAATACATCTGGCTGTAATCTCCCGATATACCAGGACTATGGGACGGGCGTCCTTGTGGTCTCATTGCCTGGTGAAAGAATTCAAGAAGGGACTATTCCGATCATTCCCGCCGGTGAAGGCTCCTTCCCTGGCTTGGGAGTTTAATGTGGTGCTGACCAGTCTCATGGGGGCCCCATTCGAGCCTATGCATTCGGCGCCTTTGAAGTTCCTGTCATGGAAGACAGCTTTCCTCGTGGCCATCACCTCCGCAAGATGAGTGGGAGAGATCCAGGCCCTTGCAAGCCTCCATACTTGACTTTTCATGACACGAGGGTGGTGCTGAGGACGCACCCCTCCTTTATGCACAAGGTGCCGTCGGACTTCCACCTCAACAAGCCCTTGGTGTTGCCAGTTTTCTTCCCATCGCCTTCGTCGCCAGCCGAGAGGACTTTGCACTCGCTGGATGTAGCTAGAGCACTGAAGTTCTACATGGACCGCACGAAGAGTTTTCGGAAGACGTCACAGCTGTTTGTGAACTTTGGGACTGTGAATCAAGGGAAGGCTCTCTCGAAGACTTTCATTTCCAGATGGCTCTCCGGCTGCATCATGCACTGTCACCGGTTGGCAAACCGACCGTTGCCCGGCCGTCCGAGAGCCCATTCGACCAGAGCGATCGCTGCTACCTCGGCGTTCCTGTCTGGTGTGCCCCTGCTGGACATCTGCAGGGCTGCGATGTGGAGGTCGACGCACACCTTCACAAGATTCTACTGTGTCTATCGGGACTCCAGGGAGGAGTCCAGGGTCGGCCCGGCAGTGCTGCGCAACCTGTTCGCCTAAGGTGAATTTGGTGAGGAGGTAAGAGATGCTTAATGTTGAGTTGTTGTATTGCTTAATGTTGAGCCTGTTGCCACCTCCCGTGGTTGTGCATGTGTGTACTGCTATGTATTCTCTTATTCATGAGCACGTGAATCCATGCCAGACCCCATGCTGGAGAAGGAACAAGTTACTTACCTGTAACTGTTGTTCTCCAGCATTGGTCTGGCATGGATTCACATGCGAACCCTCCCGATTACCCCTCTGCGGCTCTTCACTTGGTCATACTGCCACTTTACGTGCTACCAAATCTGAGCATGGCTGCCAGAGGCGGGGCTTAGGGAGAGGGCAGTCATTGCCTGGGGGCAGTATGACCCAGAGAGCAGTGATTGATTACTACTAAGAAAGACAGATCAGAAAACAAAACTGATACTGATTTATTTCTATACCGAGGATTCCTGGCCTGACGACGGGGAATATTCATGAGCATGTGAATCCATGCCAGACCCATGCTGGAGAACAACAGTTACAGGTAAGTAACTTGTTACATACTCGTGTCATGTGTGATATCATGGTCCTGGGCGGTCATATGGTTTATCTCGCGATAGAGATGCTCCAAGATTGATTTTCCTGGGATGTTAGGTTATGCCAAACTGTTATGCAGTAGCGTGGCATCTACGTGTAACTTGTCATTTAAGACCACCATCTGGCTGGCCCAATAATGTTTGCACGCGGGGAGCCCAATCCCACCTTCCCATATAGATCTTTGAAGGGTAGTGAGCGCCAATCGCAGATGTCCCCCACAACATAGTAGTTTCCTAAGCAGTTTATCTATTTTGCGAAATTCACTTCACATTCACATTTGCGGAATATGTAACGGGGCATTTTGCAATATATATAGAAATCGGGGGAGGGCCAACATTTTGAAAAGTGCTGCTCTGCCCAGCAGGGTCAGTGGTAGGGACATCAGTGGCGAACATCTTCCGAGAACCTTGCCGTCACTGGATGCAGGTTACTAGGTACATAGTCATTAAGGTCATTCGTGATTTGTATGCCTAGGTACCTGAATTGTTCCTTTTCCTACTCGATATGGGCAGTCATTCGGCACCGTCTTCCACTTTCCCTAGCGGAAACAGTATAGACTTGAACCAGTTGACACGCAGACTGCTAAAAGCTCTGTATCTCCAACAGGCATGTCACAATGGGGCAGGACCTGATCAGATCTTTCAAGTATATTAGCAGGCCGTCCGCGTATAGCGATACCTTATCTTCCCAACCATCTGACCAGCAAAAGCCCCCCCCATGTCCCAGTGCTTCTTAATAGTTCAGTGAGAGGTTTGATTGCCAACGCAAAGATCATGTCCGACAGGGTCAGCCCTATCTCGTCCCTTTCCCCAGTTCAAAGGGATGTGATACACATCCATTTACTCTTGTCACAGCCTCCAGGGAACTGTAAAGGAGCTTCCCCCAGCTCATAAATTGTGGGCCGAAGCTCATGTAATCCATTATTTCCCAGATTGCCTCCCAGTATACCAAATCAAAGACCTTTTCGAAGTCTATTGCGAGGAGGGCTAGGGGGTGTTGGAGGGTAGCTGCTTTTTCTAATGCTGAGTGTAATCTATATATATTCACGTGGGTGGATCTCTGCGGCATAAAGCCATAATGGTCTGGGTGGATCAGCGCTGGTATAACCCGTTGTAGTTAGTTGGCAAGCACCTTTGCAAGTATTTTAGTTTCACTATTTATGAGGGAGATAGGTCTGTACGAACTGCACCTCTCTGGAGGTTTGTCTGGTTTAGGTATTACTATTATAGTGGCTTTCCTGAGGTCTGGGTACAGGCCACCCTGCGTGCGCGAGTTTTGATACATTCGCAACAAGTGCAGGGCTATCTCTCCTACACCTATTTTCCTCCACACCTCTATCGGAAAACCGTTTGGTCCCGGGGTCTTTCCGGATTCGAGTTCCGACATGGCTGTGGTCAACTCATCCTCTGTGATGTCCCTTTCTAACAGGTTGAACTGATCAGTCTTGAAGGTGGGAAGGGTGATTTCTGCCAAGATCAAGCTATCAAGGGAGAGGTTGGTGCTTTATATAGCTTGGCATAGTAGGCAGCAAAGCCCTCTATTATGTCTTGGTCAGCCACTAGTGGATCTGAGTTGTCCGGTTTAATCATCCTGACCTGGCAATGTCCTTCGTCCCTCCGCTCCAGCCATGCCAGCATTTTGCCTGCCTTGTCCCCAGTTTCATACACCCTGGCTCACATCGTTCTATGCGCTTGTCTGGCATTGTCCAAAGCTATATTTTGTAACTGTTTTTGCGCTAGTACCAGTGCACGGTGTGTCTCCGGCTGGTCATGGGTTAGGTGGGTTTCCTCTGCAGGTTTCACTTGTTGTTCGGCTTCACAGAGTGTGTTTAGGTGTTTCTTTTTGTGGGCCGTGGTCCAGGAAATTATTTCGCCTCCAAGCACTCCTGTGTTTAATTCAAAGTATGTTTTTATAGTGTTTTGGATTTGATCCACAAGGTCTGTGAATCCCAGATAGTAGTTATTGAGCCGCCAGAGGGAAGTGGGAGCCGGTCCAGTGGCTTTCAGCCCTAATATTTGGACGGAGTGATCTGATATTCCCCTGGGGAGTAGCTGTGCTTTGCATGCTACTTGTAAGTCTACTGACGGGAGGAAGAAATAATCTAGTCTCGAAGGTGATGCATGGGCTCCGGAGTGGTATGAATATTTTCTTATATTGGGTTGTAAGTATCACCATACGTCTCGCAGCGCTAGTGCATCAGCAAAAGCAGCAAGTTTGGTGCGTGTGGAGGGGTTTCTGGTGCGCAGATGTGTTTGATCTACTTCAACGTTCATAACCTCACATTGAAGTCCCCTCCTACTATCATAATATCTGGGGAGTCTCCGGTGATTATGGGTGTGATATCGTTAATCGGAGTGGTCAGTAAAGCTTGTGGCGCATAGACCGCCAACATGGCGATGGTATGTTCCCAGAGTTTCCCGGTAATATATACAAATCTTCCCCCTGTGTCCTGTGTAACAGTGGAAAGGGTAAAGGGAAGCCTCTTATGTATTAGTACAAGTACCCCACGGAAGCCCATGATAAACCCAGCTTGTATTACTATGCGATAATTAGTGCTTTTGAATAAGTTGCAGTTTGTGCCTGAAAGGTGCATTTCGGCGAGGTACACAGCTTCCGGCACATGACGGTTTAACAGCTGCAGGACCAGGCGTCTTTTAAGACAGCTGCTGAGTCCATTCACGTTCCACGTCATGAACCCAAAGGCTCTGGGATCACGCCCACCAGCGGTCATCATGATCTGGAGTGGGAACAGACTGTGCCATAGTGTGTGCCATGGGAGGGCTGCGATTGCAAGGTATTATAGTATATTGTATCCTCGGGGGTGGGGGGAGTGTGTCGCACTTATACATAGTGCGTCCCGCATGAAGGTAATGTTTTCGTGGTGATGTATGCACTATTGACAAGGAAGTACGTATGCCATAGTTACTAGACCCAAAATTAACCCCATTATTAAAACTTCATTCCCCTCACCCTATACTCCACCCAACCTGAAGCATCTATCGCCCGAACAACAAAGGGCAGCAGTCAAAAACGGACAGCTGTCATGCAAGAAAACATTAACTGATACTGGTTACCCCCATCACCTGATGTATCCCAGCCCAGTAGGACCAAGATATCGACCACTTCGTATAGGGGGGTGCCATTCCCCGTGGCCGCTCAACGGTGGGGTATTTTAAGTTGACTGGATTTCTGGCAGTCCATGCAGTTCATTGTGTTTCGGTATTGTCTCGTCCTTCCCTCTGGTGGCAAGGTACGTTAGTCAGATCTCGACATTACTCATTCCCCCTCTTCAGCTGGGGGTTCCCGAGCCGGCTATTGCGGTTGTAATGGTGGCGGTCTCCTATCCGGAGGAGGTCGCGGAGCCCTGTTCCTATTGTACCGGAGTGTGGACCAGTCTCCTTCTATATGTTGCTCGCCCCATCGCCATGCCTCTGTAGGATCGTTGAAGTGGACCGATATGCCCTGGTGGTATATTTTAAGTTGGGCAGGAAATAGCAGACTGTACTTGACGTTCAACATTTGCAATTGTTTCTTGAGCTGATCAAATGATTGTTTGGCTTTCTGCACTTCTCTTGTATAATCTGGAAAAAGGGCAATTCTGGAACCATTTTATGTTATAATGCCTTTGGCACATGCTGGATCAGCGCATCTCAATCTCTGTAGTTTAGGAGCTTAGCTATGGCTGTTCGTGGGGGGGCGCCAGGCACCGGTTTACCAGTTGGCATACAATGTGCTCTCTATGGAGAAAAATGTGGAGAAGGTATCCGGTTCAAACAGGTCCATTAACCATTGCTACAGAAAAAGCTCGAGGCTGGGGCCTTCAGCCTTTTCTGGCAGTCCGAGTATCCGGATGTTGTTGCGCCTCGATCTCCCTTCCCCCTCTTCTACTCTCTCCTCCATCATTTTCAGCCATGATTAGACCCCGGACAATCGTTGTTGCAGTATGTGTAGACTGTTTTCTGCGTCAGAGATGCGCTGTTCTGCCTCCCCGTTACGCAAGGTCAGCTTTTGTAGGTCATGGCGGAGGAGGGACACATCCATACTTATGCCATCCATTTTTTGTTCCATAGAGGCTCGGGAGTCCGCAATGGCAGCCATAACATCTATCAGAGACAGAGTGCTTTCGGCTTCAGAAATGTCACCCATCGGCCATGGTCAGCATGTGTCTGCATCGTCGATGTAGTGTACTGATCAATTCTGTTTTTGCATGGATTGCTTTTTCGATCCTTGCCCATACCTGATGCTTGTTCTCTGCAGACGCTGGACCAGTTAGATCGTTGGTGGGTCGGGTGTCTTGGCAGCTCCTGCAGCCGTTTATAATGCCACAGTTTCAATCCTCCCTAGTATGTAGGGTCACCGCAGCCGTGGTTAGTCACCCTTCTGTCGTCATGTGGATCCTGGTAGGTGCCTCACCAGCTCCCCCCCCCCCCCTGACCGTTGAATGCAGTCCCAGATGATATGGAGGTAGGCATATGTGCCTCAATGCACCAGTGCGGTTATCTACAATGAAGCAGAGTCGTTGTTACCTATGATGACAAGCGAGGCACCACCTTCTGACAGCAAGAATTAGGCTCTCTGTGTGTCCGTATGGGAGGGTGTTCAAAGGACCACCACAGCGCACCAAGCCTGTAGAAAGCGGTTTGTTACTTTGTCTTGGTGGCGACCTGATTTCCCCCGTACTGTACACAGGTTGATAGCTATGTGGGAGGCAGTGTTCAATTGGTGCTCCTGGGGGCAGGTTATATTCTAGTTCCATCAGCCGCCAATCAATGGTGGTTGCAGTTGATTTCCTCCCATTGCATTTAGATCATCTCGTTAATACTTCGGTACTGCCGCGCCCTCGCCTACTGCTGCACTCCGTGTGGCATTATCACCATCCATTGAGCCAGTGCTGTTTGGGGCTGCAGGTCGCTTATAATTCCGTCATTCACGTTCAGGCGTCTGGTGGATCCGGCAATGGCAGTTCCTTTTACTGCTCAGAAGTGCGTATATATATGTAAGGATCCCGCCCTTCTTGCAGTGTGTCTGAGGCTTTGTGCCTACCTTGGTCGCCGGGGCCCAGGGCTGAATGGTGGCTTACGCGGGTGGCGTGCCAGAGGCGCGTATGATGATGAAATCGGGTTCCTTCCCCCGAAGTTTGCCTGCTTCTCAGCGGATGATGAATGGGTCTGCAGCCAGTCTCTTGAGGATCAAGCACCGCGCTTGCAGCGCAGGGCTCCTCTCCCTGTTGTGCTTACAGTGCGGGAGTCGGTCTCATCGGATAATGGGCATATGCCGTAATGGCTTCTTCGCAGCGGCCCTCGTCCCCGTAGGCTCCTCACTATGGTGGCAGCAGCCTTGCTACCACACCACCGGTGTTGCTTCTGCTCCGTCCAGGCTGGACTAGCGGAGCATCCACCGGTTTCCAGGCTGATTCGCAGCTCCTGGCGATTCGCCCAGATGTCCGCTTCACTCCTCCCCGCACGTGCGGAAACACAGTGTCAGGCTCCCAGGTGTCGCGCAGGCCCGCTCAAGGGGTGGGTGCGAGTTCACAGCGTGACCCTGCTGTCACTGCACCGAGGTCCCAGGCGCCTGTGAATCCCCACAGCACCCGTCTTTTGTCTGATGGTCGGGTCCACGGCGTTCTCTCCAGTCGGTGCCACAGATCTCAGAGCTGCAGTCATCAGGACCTCCTTGCGGCCATCTTGGTTGTACGTTTGGACATGCTACCGAAATATTCAAGCGCCTCCAGCTAAGTGTAACTGTTGCGGTTTTCCCCCCAAATTCGATCACTGGTGCCGCAGGATTTCTGACTACCAAATATATTGTTTTGCTAACGACAGGATCAAGGAATCTGGCTGGAAAAGCAGGATATAACCCATGGGAGCAGAAAGAGCTCACGTCTGCATCGTCTTGCTGCAAGCCATGCCCCCCTATGTCTATTTTTGATTCACTTTATTATTTGATTTGTATGCCATTTGAACTGTCAGCAGTTGGTGCATTTTAAAGGAGGCAAGAGTGAACTGTGATACATTGTTATGCAATTTAGATTAATGTAAGGAAACCCTAACTTTAAGTTGTAACATCCACCTATTAAATAGTCACATAGGACTAACCTATTCTTTTTACCAAATGTATTTTTTATATAGAAGATGCAGTAATTAATCTAGATCATCTCAAAGTTCTCAAAAATAATCCTCATTTAAATTGTACCATCCACATGTTTATTATTTGGCTCATGCTCACAATCTTGTTCCTTTTCAATTTAAACGTCTATTAGACAGTACAGTGATGAATCTACAACATCTCTTGCTTCTACTGTAACTTGCCTCTTACACATTATATACATTGCATTCATTATAGCTTCATTACAGTAGTTAAGACAGTTACAGAAAAACTCTAAGGTTAAATTCCTCGTTCATTCCTTCCGGGGCTAAACTGCCCAACCTCTCAATCCACAAAAGTTCTCTTTGGTCCATATGTCTAGCATGATTACCCCCTCTCAGGTATTTCTTTACCACCTCTAATATTTTGACTTTCAGTTGGGCTATTGTGTGACTATTTCGGAAGAATGTCGAGCTACACGTGAGCTGATGTTATTCGTTCGGGTGTTAATTTTATGCTTGTTCATCGTTCCTTTACTTTCTTTACTGTCTGGCCTACATAAAAAAATGTGCATGGGCAACTTAATCCGTAGATTACTGATTTTGTGTCGCAGTTTGCAAAATCATTCAGTTTTATCTTGTGACCACTCCTTGGGTGTCTAATGTGGCTTCCCCTCATCACGTTATTAGTTATTGCAATTTAGACCGGGGAATGTGCCTGACCTCTTCTTTTTTTTTTTAGTGTCTGTTTTTTGTCCCTTTGTGGTTTCTCTGCCTTAATGAATTGATCCTTCACATTCCGTCCTCTTTTATATGTAATGATTGGTGGTTTTGGGAACAATATGTGAAGTTGTGGGTCCAATTCAATAAGTCTCCAGTTCTTCTTTACAAGTCTTGTAATGTGGGTACTCTGGCTCAAGTACCTGAGAGCATAACAGAACAGAATCTCTTTAGACTTTGTTTTCGCGATTAGGAGGTCCTTCCTAATCAAGGTACCAGTTTCCTCTCTGGCCTTGTCAATTATTTCTTTTGGGTATCCCCATCGCCTATATTTGTGAGATTTTTTTATTTTCTCCTGTCTTAATGTTTCCACTGATGATATAATCCTTCTTAGGCGTAGAAACTGACTACATGGTAGGTTGTTTCAGATGTCGTTGTGGGATTTATTGACCCACTCTGATATGCTATGCGGCATCACCCTGCCAGTTATGGGGAAAGAAACGGCAACAATGGCGGCAAAACCCTTGTGCGCGCCAAAAACCTACAAAAACCGTGTGCTTAAGCACACAAAAAGAGGGATGCACAACCAGCCACCCATGGTGCATGTGCAGTGGAATAGAGCACACCCTGCAGAAAGGTGCCAGTGGGCTCCATGACCAGCAAACAGGGTGCAGAGAGAGAGGCAGCACTTTGCAAATGAAACCCAAAAATGTGCCTACAAATGACATTTACTCTGATTGCCAACAACTCCAAAATGCCTATAACACAACACTTTTACATTCACAATCTTGCCTGGTGCTAAAATTCATGTATCAAATGAAACATTGTGAAACATACAAAGTCTGAAAACTCACAGCCTCTATGCCAAAATATGGGTGCAGTACCCGGGACTGCCTGAATGACAGCTGTCAGAGGAGTACTGAGGAAGCTTTAAAATGACCTAACTCTAAAAAAAACTGCTAAATTAGCAAACATAAACAGGATTGTTGCCAAAAAGGAATACAGATTTTAGTTGTGTTTATTGATTCCACAGATTTTAAGGCCAAGAAAGAAATGTATTTGTATGTGATGCAACAAACGTGGTTTTTGCTAGGTTTAAAAGTTAATCAGCTTGGCTGAAGCTGCAAAGAACTGAAAAAGCAGGTTTTTCTCCCAGAAGGAGGGCCTTCCCCTCAGCAGGAACTCACTGGGAGGTGTTAATTGCAGGTTAGAATAGATTCTTGTCTACAGAACGCAAAGGAACAATGACAAAGCTGCAGTCCAGGAAACTGGAAGTGTGAAAAGGGGTTGTAAATGGCCTCTGGAAGGAACAAGCCAGGAGGGGGATGCCTTGCACTGCAGGGAGACAAAAAGAGGCAAAGCTAAGCGACCATCTGTTGCTAAACATGAACAAAGAACACATTTTTAAAAGACTCATAACTTGTTATTCAAAGTGGTGAAAAATATAAAAATGACAGTTGTTAATTTAATTTCTGGCTGCACGTGTGAAGAGGCGGCAGAACTGTGTGACATGTTCTGGACAGGAATGGCAAGATATGTGGTTTTATGCAAAATGTATTATGGTTAGAATTGTAAACATGTACACACATATCCCTATGTTAAACGCGCACATTTGTGGAAATTTGCAGAAAAATTGGAAATTGTGTGCATAGCGAAAAGGGCAAAATTCTGTCAGGTTTTCACATTTGGTACCTCACATTGATAAGATTCCTAAGAGAATATGCAGTTTCAAATACCTTTCCAGGAAAGTTAGAAAGAGAGAGTGGTTGAAATACTAAATAAATTCTGTTTAGAGAACAGGACATTTCTTTTTCAAATTATTCTATTTTCCCTTAACTAACTTTCAATTAGAAAGATGAAATGCCCCCAAGCCAAGATGGTGGAACACTTTCACAGTAGTGATTGGTTTAGTTTACAACATACAGCATTGTGATGTCATTTAGAATGTTCATGGCAATTTTCAACTGCCTTTCATTAAAGTGTGTAGCTGAGTAGGTCATATATTTATCAGCTCATGTTAAATGTCAAATAAAGTTTCCTTTTTAAAGGATTTTAGTATCCATTTGTTTAATTCCAAAGATATCTTAGTATAGTAGTTTAGTTAACAGGTGGATCAGTCTGCAGTTGAAAAAATCCAGTATCACTCCGTTTGCTGAGCCAGTGAAGAGTCAAGTCCTAGGAACACTGATAAGCTAAGTGGACTTCTGTATTTTAATTGAAGACTCATATACCTTGAATTGAAATTTCATAGAAAGACTTGGGAAAAGTACATTCGTTTATTTTATTGAACTTAATAAATTTTTGATGAAAATTTTCATGAAGAAATATTTTTTTTTTCTTCAAGTGTAAATTAATCTTTTATTACTAACTAGGCGCGCGGACGGTATCCGCCGTGTTTTTCACATTTAACATTATTCTATTAATGAGCTAACCTAATTTTTGTGGTTCGTTTGGTTTCCGAGTGTGCACCGCGTATTACTGTGGACTTTCATGCGCGGTTTAGAAGAAAGGACCCTTGTTTACTTCATTTTTACTTTGTCGGCATAACGGAAGAAAGTAAAGTAGAGACAGCCTTCGAAGTTCGAATCAGAAGCGGTTTCTGAGTGTTCTAATTGAAACAAACATTTTCTAGTGAGAAACAATTTTAGAGAAGCACGCTGCATTTTATTTTTGGAAATTGAAAATATTCCAACACTTTAATAAAGAGTCTTCTGAATTACATAAGGTAACAAATATTATATATATTATATAAGTTTTCATTCTAAAATTACAGCCAGATTAGATATTCATAGATAATAGTAACAACAATATTTTGGATATTATGTATTAAAGGATCTCAAGAAAATAAAGAGAACAAGAGTGCAGAAAGACAAGTAGAGGAGGAAGCTCTATGAATTGATACAGTCAGCCACACAGCAACATACATAGATCACTCTGAAGCAGCCTATTGGCAAATCAAGCTTAGGCAACAGGTAATTGTTATTTGGAGAAAGTATTATACAACAGAGTGTAGTCAGAAAGATATTAAAAGAACAGATTCATTTAAAGTTGTATTTTCCTTTTAGGAACATCCCATCTGAGCCAAAACCTTCCAGGAAGACAGTCTGAAGTACCTGCAGTGGGAGTTCTTGTCTTTTGTTGTTTTATCCATTCACCTTTCCCCTTCGGTTTGCCTGGCCAATAGTTTTAAAGAAGCAGGATTGTTGAGCAGGCAGGCTTAGGGGGCTAGGTGGGCCAGCTTCACTCCTGCAGGATCCCACTACTTCAGTATTCTGACAAATTCTGCAGAAAGTGGAGACAAGATCCCACCACTGCAGGGTTTTGAGGAATTGCTGCTATGTAAAATATGCATCTTTGTGTGTGATTTGTATAAAGGTGACCAATGTAGAAATTTACATTTTTAATATAAAATCAGATTTTGAGACCAGTGGTTAAAGGGAGGTCTCTGAGGACTGTAAAGCAAATCATAAAACGTGACATCATCCGGCCGTGAGCCAATCACTCAAATTGCATAGTTGAGATTAAATGTGGTCCTATCCCAGCTCACAGCAGCAAGCCTAGCTAAGCCGGCCCACACACCCCCTTTGCGATGTCGTTTTTAGGCATAAATAGAGACAGCTGACAACACATAGGGACTCAAAGATCCAGCCACTTTCCTGATTCCGGCGAAGCACTCTGATCCAGCTTCCTACATCCAGCTTTAAATATTCTTCCAGATCCAGATGCCAAATCTCTTGCCAGTAATAGAGACTATTGATTTCCAGCAAGGCCCCAATCCTCAAATTTATTCTGCCCACTCAGTAAAGCACTGTGTGGTTTGAGAAGGCCTTTTGAACCAGTATCCAGAAATTCCCAGACTTGCCACCACTAGGCTTGCCTGAGGAACTCGCCATCCAGCTGATCCAAATACCTACAGACTAGGAGAGCAGATCCTGTTCCAATCCGCCGACCGGCCTAGAGGATCCAGTCCCGTGCTTGATGTGCTGTCTTTCCTAGACCAGACCCAATCCTGACCAGAGCTGACGGTCCCATTTAAAAACTTATCCTGTGTTTTATGACTGATGCTCTGTCAGAATATGTTATTTATTTTTATTTTTTTGGGCAGAGGGTGGTGGGAGGGGAGGGTTGATGTTTGTGGTGTCTTTGATGTTGTATTTTTGTTAGTTAAGTGTAAAAGTGCTGTTTAGGATAATTGGTTAGTGGTGAATTGACAATTAAGGTTTGTAGAGTTTTTTTCCTCACTGTATTTGCCTTGATTTAGTTATCACATTTGATATTTTGTTATGCTGTATTTGTTCCATTTTTGATTGTCTGTTCTGAATTGTACTTAGTTTTGATTAACCTAAATAAAGAGTTAAAAAAAAAAAACTTATCCTGTGAGTATAAATAGGAAGAACTGTGTCCCACAGCATATGTACTTTGTATAGTCTGATCCCCACTTCAAACCCATCCCATCTTTCATTGAAAACCAGTATTGTTAGGAGTATATTTGCCTTGTCCTACCCCTATCTAACCCATTCTATCTTTCCTTCAGAAACTGTATTGTTAGAACTATCTTGGCGCTGACCCTTTTCTCATCTGAAGAAGTAGAGTTTCCTTATCAGGTGGGTCACCAGTGACTGTAATATTCCTGTGTGGTATTTGCTTCTTCATAGTGATCCCCTAATGTAAGCAAACCCATTTGTTATTTTAAAAAGTGCATTTCTGTTTTTCATTCTCGCGCCTATTTTACAAAAACGATCTTTACTAAAACCGCCATAACCCCTCAGTTTTTGTGATAGAAACGGAATCTCAACTCCTACTTGTACCCAACATCCATCGCTATCCATAGAACCCAAAACTGCACTGCAAATCAGTGTGATTCTTCCGTTATCGCGAATATCGCACACTGAAAAGTTTGCCACCATTTTAAAAATCTGAAAGGTTTACACGTGTAAAATAGCTCTAAACTGCTTCCGACTTGGACCTTAAGATTTCAATTGTTTTCTGCTGACTAAATCATTGCCTGTGCTTGTGTGCAACTGTTTGAAGCGGCTCCCGTAGGAATTTATAACAATTTCAGCATTTTTGACCACATTTGGTGTTTTTGCCTAGTCCATTCTAAAGACAATCTTGAAAACCAGTCTGACAGCTGAAAGTCAATTCCGTTTTTCTCTTGTGTTTGCTGGGGGAAAGTAGGAATGATATTCTGTTTGATTTGTGCTATTCCTGAATACCTGCTATCTCTTCCTATCTCCTTACATTGCCTATTGGGGGGTTAAGGGGTTTTGCAGGCGGAACTGCTAACCACAGTCCTATCTGATGTGAACGAACACCAGTATTATTTTCTGTGCTGCATTTGTTTTGCTCGTGTATTACAGATATTATTCAGTGTTCTGTCACCCCATTGGTGATTGTTGTTTATCTATTAAAACGTATTGTGATAAAATTTTAAATACATAAATAAATATTTACCTTTGCAAACCAGCCTGATTCCTGGTTCAGTGTGACCGGGCGGGGGTTCCAGAAGGGTGCGATATGAGTGGTGTATCGTTCAGAATATTGAACTTTTAGAAAAAATAAATAAATAAGGATTTCAGTTGTGCACTACATGCTGGGCTTTGAGTTGGTTGAGTGCCGGATTGAAATCACTTACATTGTGGGTGCTGACTTAGATAATGTATAGAGTTATTAACATCTGTTGTTTTGTGGAAGATGTTCGTTATTTCAATGTCTTTAATGTCCAACTCAACATCCAAAAAGTGTAATTACGGTGTTCTAACTTCCCTATTGAATTTTATATGTTCATGGATCGAATTAATGAATTCCCAAAAATTGTCCAATGTTGCAGATGACAAAAAAGTAATCTATATACCTTTTCCAGGTTATAATGTTAGCTTGCCATCTTTTGTCCGAAAGTATCAGAGTTGATTCCAGATGAAACATAAAAATGTTTGCATATGCAGGGGTCATGGATGGTCCCCCATGGATATTCCAGAGGCCTGTAACTAAAACTGTGTTTTGTGATGAAAATAATTGACAAGTATGATTTTGCTCAGTTCAAGGATAAATATTTTGTTGGCTTCGCAATTGTTCTCCCTGAATAATGTCCACTACAATGCTTCTAAACCATCTTGATGTAGTATTGAGGTATTTTAACTTTGTACGTTGAATGACACCAGTAGATCGTTCTCCTTTATGTCTGTTAATTCCTCTAAAGAGTTTAAAAAAAATCTATAGTGTCCCTTAGGTATGTAAAAGTAGATTGTACCAACGGTTGTAATGCTCTATCCACATAAATAGCTAGTGGATTGAAGATACCATCCGTTCTGGCCACTATGGATCTTAGTGTTTGTTCAGATTTTTATGTTTTTTTGGTAACCCGTAAAACACTGATCTTATTGGGTGGTCATTTGTGAAGTATCTTTGTTGTTTTTCTGTTATCCATTCCTGGTCCCGTGCCTTAGTGTATCTTTTATAATTTCAGCAATTTGTGATGTTGGATCTTGGTCATTCTTTATGTAGGTGTTTTCGTCTTCTAACAAGTCCTTTATTTGTTTGTCATAAAATGTAGTGTCCATAATTACAATCGCTCCTCCCTTGTCTGCTGGTTTTAAAGTTATTGTATGCTAGGTCTTTTATTATCTGACTTTGGTGTCTTCTGATGTTGTAACTTGTATTTGTTGTAAAGTTCACCGTTTTTAGGTCATTTAGCATTTGTCCTTCAAACATTTTGATGGCCAAGTTGTTCACCTGTGGGCAAATTTGCTTTTAGGTTTTATTTCAAGATATTAGTGTCTTGTCGTTTGTTCCTCTAATGTTGCTTGGAGGTCATTTTTCATGTAAGTCTGTGGAGGTTGATCTTTTCTTCCAGGAGGTTGGAGTTTTGTCGGGAAGAACGATAAGCCCAGATTAAGTATATCTAGTTGATTCATTGATAGACTATTTGACAAAATGTTGACTACTAGCGGTTCTGTTTTGGTGTTTGACCTCAGGCTTCTTTTTGCATCTTATTATCGTCTTTTTTTCTAAAAAAGATATGGGTTGGGCGTTAGATGTCGTAGCTTCTTGGGATGTATGTAGATGTGTTGTTCGTGGCAGCGAGTGGTCCTTGTGGTTCTGTTGTCTTCTCCACTTGCTGGTGCTTCGCTGCTTGGGTCACTTTCCTGCTAGTCAGGCGTTTTTTGGTTTGTCGGTGGTCTTCTGTTTGGTAATGTTCTTGCCACGTCTACATGATGTATTGCAAGCAGTCTAACGTGTCCCTTCTGAACTTGCATACTTTGCTTTGTTCGATATCCCTCTTGTAGTTTTCTAGGGTCCCATTCGATTCTTCCAGAATTGTATCGAACTCCTTTCTTTTAAAAGTCACTAGTTGTTCTGTCAAATCTTTGATCTCCTTGTCTAGACTATTTACTGATTTTGCCAATTCCTTTATGGTTAAGAGGATACGGTCTAATGAGCACTTGAAGATGTGTTCCCACCTCTTTACAAAATCCGGATTTTCCTTGCATAAAGTAGGTCTCAGGTACACCCTTAATCCTCTTGGTATCCATTGGGCCTGATAGTATAGGGCCAGAGTTGTAGCGTGAAGATTCTGGGATTTTTCCCATCTAATAAGTCTCTCTAACTGTGATATTAATTTATCTGGATTGGTTGCTGTTGGTATACTGCTTTCTATATCTTTTATCAATCCTAAGATTTGGTTGGCTTCATTCTCATCAAATGAAAGGTTATTTGCGTGTTTTTCAGTTGTTGTATTGATTTTTGAGAAAGGCATATCACTTAATCTTCTTGGTGGGTCCTACCTAGGCTGGTGTGTCGCACCCTACGATGAGGGGATTTTTACAAAGCCTATTATCCTTGTGTCTAGAATCACAACTTATGTTCCTTATTATTCTTGTTTTCTACAATATGTAGTTGGGTGCAGGGGAGAAACACAACCCTAACACAATGTTGTGTAATCAATTAGAAAGACAGATGTCCACACGTTTGTGGTACACTCCCGTCCCCTGCACACCTGGGTGGTAGTGATGCGCAGTGTAAATCAACATAACATAACATAACATGTCAGAAAACAATCTGTGGACACCTACATAGGAGGGACCATGGGTACCTGTATACGTAGAGTAGGGATAGTGTTACAGGTATGCACGCCCCTGTCAACTCCCTGTTTATGGAATTCAAAAAACAAGCTGTAATACTCTGAACCAACCACTATGTGATTTTAAGCAGATACAAGACACAGAAGGACGATTGCTGGCAAGCAATAGTTGCCAATTCTGTGTTGCTTTAGTTATCGCTACTACACACTTAAAACACTTAATGCTGTAATTGATGAAATATTTCCTTGTTATTTTGCTATTCTTGAAGATTTAATTGGCAATGTTTCAGGTAGGAGGATACCTTGTGTAGATTTTGTGTGTGAAGCCTGTCCCCTATGCTTGGTTACTACCCATTTTGTGTGCCTCCTCTTTTTGGAGCAGTACCTTCAGGCTGTCATTTCGAAGGAGACAAATGTGTTGACTTTATGGAAACACTGATCTGCTTTGTTTGAAAGCAGTGTAAACATTTTCTTTGAACCAAAATTAGAATGTCAACAAAATTGTACTTTTACCTCCTGCTCAGAACACACAATTTCAACATAGATGTCAGATGAAAAGTAATTTTGTATTCACATTTGCCAGTACAAGCATTGGACCTGAGGCACAAAGTTTGTGCCAACTTAGAATTAAAGTGTTTATGTATGCACGCAAAACTAAATGTAGTTAACTGTTTATTTGTAGTACTTAAAACGTGTCTCAACACGTACTCCAGTTCAGTAAAAATAATGTATGACCCATATAGACTTCACATTCTGTATTAGTGTGCTTGTGATTTTTTAGTTTATAAATGGGACTTAATCATTTGTTATTGTTTTGTAAGAAATATTTTCTTCCCCTCTTTCACACATTTAATCTCAAGAACTGCCTACAACTGAGAACCTAACACTTTAATACAGCAAAACCAAATTTGTTTCGGTAAAGATGGCAGTGTGCAGTCCTGTGTTCTGACTGAGCATGTTTAAAGCCTGCACTGTTATGATCTGCTCACATAATCTAGTTTTCTCACATGATCTACACTTGCTTCTGTTTATAAATAAGCAGAGGCAAAAGTAGTACCTGTATGTGAAAGACTGGGCAGTCCTGTATGAACCAGGTATGCCAAGCAGCATCTTTAAGGAAGATGCACACACACAAAGGGTTGCAGCTTCTCCGCTCGGCATGCTTGCTCTCATGAAATGTTTCTGATGAAGAGCCAGCTTTGAGAAATGATGCACTGTGTGCAATTAGAACATTTTGGGGCAAAGATGCTTGTGATTTACATAATATTCACATTACATATTAATTGATTTGATGGGTTTGCAGGTATAATGAGCATGAAACGTCTTGGTCACCACGAGACAGAGACTATTCGGAGAACAGTAGGTATGATGAAGAAAGAACTGGAAATGGCCGATACAGAGACCGTTCTGAAGACACAAGGTACATTTTGCAACAAAAAGGGTTTTTGTTTATTTATAGTAAGTGCAAACAAGGCAAACCTAGCTATAGTTAAGCCATTGGAGCACTATATATATGATCTATCTAGACATGGAATTGTTTTAAATTCTTGGATAAGAAAATTTAGTATATATTTTCCGTGGATATATATGCACATCACTTGATGTTTGGCAATTTACCCTCTGGAGTTGGGGCTGCATTATTGTGCACGATAGATAATACCTAATTATGTATTTTCTGCAACCTAAGGACTTGTTTGCCATATTTCCTTGCTTTGCTCCTTCCTAGAATGGTTACTCAGCTGACTTTGGTCCACTTAGCTCAGGCTGAATAGTAATACATGTGAAGTTCTCTTTTTTTACATCTGAACTCTGTACTTCAGCCCGACACATTACACAATGTAATTTTTTAAGTTGCAGTATTGTTCTTTCTGTAAAATTGCACCAGGGCTTTTTAGCAATTTACTCCTCAGAAACCTTTTTTGTTGCCCGTTTTTGACCTTTGAAAACAGATAAATATATATGTGCACATCAGATGCCTAGAACTCCTTTACGCGGTGCTTCCTTTTTATGGCACGTGCTTGCTAGTGAGGACAATTGGCCATTGACATTCTGTTCTTCTCATTGGTTGAAATCCATAGGCACCCTCCCATTACTGTGCATTATAGAAAATAACTACCATCCCCTTTAAATATGGGTTTTGAAACCACTGCTATTGTGCAACAGCCATAAGGAAACTTGTAATGCCCCAATTGTCTGTCCGGGCTTGAGTTCAACCAGCATTCAACAACCTAAGAATATTTTAAAGAAGTCCCTGGCAGAAGGATTCACTGAAACATGTTGTAGTGGGAAGATGGTTATTTCAGATTACCTGTACACTCCAATTAAACCATGCAGCACTATTTGCAACCTTCACCCTACTGGGGGTTTCTGCTGCTCAGGTTTCTCAGGCTCCCGTAACCCTTTTCCTTGTCTCGTTTTCTCTCTTCTCAGGTCCCTGTGACCTTTGGATGGGGTTAGGTTAGTCCTTCCCTCTTCCCCGCTCGTTACTTCTCTACTTTCTCTGACCTGGCCAACCTGCATACCTGCTGTCTGTTGCAGTGCTTGCTCCAGGGAGGGTCCATCTCATAAGCAATGGCAGTGTTCTCCGCAGTAGCTGTCTTCGCGTTCCGATGGTCTCGGCTTTCTCTTTCCTGGTTGGTTCTCGGCCTGAGAGTGGAGGAACCAGTACTCCCTTTATCCCTGGACTCAGCCTCTGTTTGTGGGCTCTGAGCCCACCCTGTCCTGTACATGGTCGCGCCTCCAGGTCCGGTTCACTTCATGCTGTCTCTGCCTTCCAGGCCCCACACGCTTCCTTGCTTGGCGGATCTGGAGGCGCAACCACGTACAGGATGCTGAGTCAAAAGCGAGGACTGATTCCTCTACTCTCAGGCCGAGAGCCAACCTGAGAGAAAAGTGTCCACTACCTTCCAAAATTCAGCCGGCTCTGCTGGTCTGCACGGGTCTGCCCCTCGCTGATCTTCTCGCATCAGCGGCTCGCCTCAGCATTGGGTGGCTCCTCCTCCATTAAAAGGTTGTTTGGCCTTGATTCTTGCTCCGATTTTGAAAAGGGGCATATTATTCATCATGGATTGTCAAGCATGTGGAAAGTTCAGCATTACCTTGAGCCAAACACCTAGAGGTGTCAGCATTACTTACTCCTTTGTATGCAGATAAATACATTCTGCAGATAAATACATTCGGTATAAGAAGTTCCCCATGGGAATAGGAGTCCTTGTCCCCTAAAGAGGAGCCACTCCATTGAGGTCCTGCTTTCCCAAACCCATAGGGAGGGTTTTGGTGAGCTGGCTCATTTATGAACCAGCCGAATACCCGTACATGGAGTAATTTATTCTATATTTGAATTGTATCTAGATTTCTTTCATTGTGATTTACTTTCTGATATTTTGAACCATTTTCTCAAGGTACTATTTACTCCGTGGCTGCCATTATTGAGAATTGTGTATAGTAGCAATTGATTATAAGTATCTGAATGTCCGGTTTCATGCCACCTCGCTTTGTCCACAAAAAGGGACAGCACTTTACTGAAGCCACCCTGACAGCCCTTTACTCCACACAGAGATAGACGGGTGCCAACTGTTAAATGGTCTACTGTGGGGGGCAGCGGAGGGCAAGGGGGAAGCCCAGCAGCATAAAAAAAGTCCAGAATATGTTGAAGGCAAGCCGAGCTGGAATCTGCTGATGTGGTTCTGGCATCAAACGGGGCATCAGAATATTTTTGAAACATCGCTATGCAGTCATCGGCAACTTGTATACTCTTTGCTGCCCATTAATGCAACAAGTTTGTGCACAAAATGATGGAACAGAGAAGTTCTAAAAGCATGCACATCTTTGGCCATCATGAAAAAGCAACTTAAAATTTGGCAGACAGCTGGACTCAAGTAGACTTTAAGGCCTTCTCCATTATTCAACTGAAACATGACACACTCCCCAAAAAGTTATAAAACCTGCATGGGCAGAGCCCAATTCAGAGCTTCATGAAATGCCAACCAAGCGCAAGTTGACAAGCCCAACGTACAAAGCCTGGATGGGCGGGTAAGTGAAAGAATTTCACCCACATAAAACAAAAAAGAACATAAGATTGGCTTCTTTTTTTTTCTTTTTTTACTCTATTTCTTTATTTGTTTATATACAGGAGGAACAGTGCTCTTTTGATCACAAAAGAGCATATAATAGAGAAGAAATCAGATGTAAATGGAAGCAGTGAGCTTCTTACATTGGAGTGAGTTTGAGGGACATTCTGACAAGGTGGTGGAGGGGAGTAAATGGAACAGTTATGGGGACAGTATATAAGTGGACATACATGGATTAAGGACAACCAACATTGGACATTTTTAAGTGTAGGTAGGTAGTACGGCAAGCTGTGCTTGAGATGCAACCATGATGGGTGAAGTGCTAGAGTGGAGGCAGAGGATGTGAGGGACAGAGGCAGGTTAGAGGCACGGGAAAAATTATAGCTCGCAGGCAGATGAGAGGTAGGTTAAGAGGGTAACGTGAAGGCAAGGGTGTGTAGGCTTTTAGTTTGGTTTTGAACAAATCCATGTGGCTTGTTTCTCAGATTTCCAGGGGAAGTGAATTCCGTGCAAGTGGAGCAAGAAGAGAGAGAGCGGAAGCAAGAGGAAGCACAGGGAGGGCGAGGACCCACAAGGGTGGTCTAGGAAGCAGAGTGGAGATTACAAGAAGGCTTGTAGAGTTGGATAGAAGAGGCTAGATACAGTGGTGCTTACCGTGGATAGATTTGTGAACCAGGAGAAGAAATGTAAATCTGGCCCCGTTTTGCATTGGCAGCCATCCAGCCTTGTGACAGTACGAGGAAGTAGAAAGTGAAGGAGTTCAAAGAGTCCTGGTAGTGAAGTTTTGATCTTGTTTAGAGGACAGAAAGCATAGTTCGCGGGGGGGGTGGGAATCAAAGAGGATGCTGGCACAGTAGTCCAGTTTACAGAAGACGAGAGTTGTTAAGAGATGCTTGGCGTTGTTGAAGGGGACGAGGTGCCTGATTTTCCTTATATTTAGGATGTTGAGGCGAGCTGCTGTTGCAGTTTTGGAGATGAAAGTTAAGAAGGTGCGAGAAGGGTCATAGATAGCGCTCAGGTTTCTAGCTGAAGAGGAGCAGTGTTGGGTACTGTATAGGCTGCGGAGGAGGAGAGCGAGAGAGCGCGAGAGCGCGGATATTTAGATATAGATATAGATAGAGATATAGATAGAGATATAGATAGAGATATAGATAGAGATATAGATATAGATAGAGATATAGATATATAGATATATATATTTTTGGCAGGGAAGAAAAGCGCCTCTGTTTTGGTAGAGTTTAACATCAGAGAGTGCAAAGCCATCCAATATTTAATGGCAGAGAGACCGTTGGAAATTTTGATAGAGGGATCAGAGGAGAATTTAGGAAAAGAGAAGATGACTTGGGTGCTGTCCGCAAAAAGTTGGTACGAGAACCCAAAGGGGGAGATTAGTGCCCCAAGAGCAGAGATGTAGCGTGTAAAGAGGAGTAGACCCAAGACACAGCCTTGTGGAACACCAACAGTTAGAGGAGTGAGTTGAGAGGTGTTGTTGCTCCAGGAGACAGAGAATTGGCATGGTGGGATTCAATCCCGACAAGGGCTCGATCACGAAACCCAAAAAGTAAGAGCGTATTAAGGAGATCAGATCAATAGTGCCAAAGGCAGCAGATGGGTCAAGGAGAATTGGGATAAGAGGATAGGTTGCAGTGTTTAGCAGAGGTGATGAATTTGGAGCAGTTTCTGTTGGTTGACCAGAGCAGAAAGTGGGTTTCAAAGGTTTTGGATTTCTAAGAAATTGGTAAGACGGTTGAAGAAAACCCTTTTGAGCACTTTGGAGTAATGCGGAACAAGAGGCTGTATTTATTTAATTTCATACAGTTTAAAAATAAACTTTTGAAATATAGATGCCTCGAGTAAAAAATACATAAAACCTTATAAAGTGTTCAAAGAGGAGAGGAGAAAGCAAAGGGGGGAGAAAAAAAAAGAAACAAGAGAAAACAAAACTGTAAACGGAAAAGCAGTGTGCTAATGTCAAGTTTTTTACAGAAATTGGTAAGACGGTTGAAGACAACCCTTTCGAGCACTTTGGAGTAGTGCGGAACGAGAGGCTTTATTTGTTTCAATCGACCATGGAGGAATAAAGGAACCAAAACTTTTGCCACAAAACCAGTTCACTAGGAGGTTCTGGTTGCTTCCAAAATCATGTTATCACATGTTTGATTCCCATCAATAGAAGCGCAATTACTCATCAGGCATTCGAGTGAAATTATTCGCTGAACTAGAATCCCCAAGATTACCTCGTTGGGTGAAGCCAGAATATTGACCCTCAAGGATTGTCTATATTATTTGGAGAAGATTATTACAAAATATCTACCCTTCATGGCAGCTCCACATCAGATGACCTAATGAGCATAGGGACCCACAACCACTCAAGTACTTGGGGCAAGCTACAGGGTCAATTTCGTGTAGGCATATTGGTGTATACTATCTGTACTATTTTCATACCCCAATTCCTTCACTTGCACACTTCTATTGGTGGAAGCAGTTGGAGCCCAAATAAATCCCCATTTGTTATCTGTCTGCTGTTTCTTGAGATCCTCCTCCTTCCTCTTATTGAATGACACTTCATCACCTCATCCTCAGAGCATTGAAGAAGTTTGTACATATTACCAGTTGGTCGCCTCATGGCATCCCTCTAGGATAACCAGGCCACCAACGCAGTTGGGGCCCTACAGACCCCCTCAAACATCCCTGGGCTCATCACCCAATGAAGTAGCTGTAGGTATCCAAATCTCTTCAGCCAAGGAAATTTCTGACTTGCAGTTCACAAATGACTTGCTCTGGCAAAACAATTGAAAAAGCCCTCTTGCACATGCCACATCCCCACTTAACAAACAATCTGCCCCCATTTGCTGGGATTAAAGTAGGATTGACAAAAATGTGGGTACATTGAGCAGAAAAGAAGGTGACTCCCAATTTGGTTGCCTTGGCATCGCATATGTTGAGAAGTGTTTTGATAATAGGCTTTGGAATCTGTGATGTCGACAAAGCAATACAACCTATTGGATGCGGATGGTCTCCATATTAGTCTTCCTGTGCCGCCACAACTACTTGTGAGAGGCGGTTTTTTACCACTCTGTGTCAATCCTCAGCTGTACTGCTTAGTGTCATTTCCACAAACAAATATAACCTCTGATGGCACTCTGTATGTTATCTTTATGGATGCAGAGATCTCTACCAGAAGCAAGTGGAATAAGAATAAAAGTTGTTGGAATGTTGACATGTTTTCAACATTCATCCTGCCCATCCAAAAGATTGCCTTATGGTGTCATCTTCCCATATCCTGTCTAGGATCTCTCAAAGGTGGGTCCAGATTGGCTGGTAGTAATGAGTCCAAGGTTCTGGTGATGTGCATGCCCAAATATTTGATGGATTGGGTGGCTCAGTGTAACCCAGATGGAATTCTGTAACCTCAGACAAGTCCTCATTGAGGACCCCAATATCCAAACATTCAGATTCATTGAGAATGATTTTGAAGCCTGAGACTAACCTATATTTATCTAGCTCTGCAATGAGGGATGGGAGTGAGGAGGCAGAGTTTGTCAGACAGGCCAAGATGTTGTCAGCAAACCTATTTAGCTTGTGTTCCCTGGTACTCATAAATACTCGCTAGTCTGTGGGATTGGCTTTCATAGAGGCTGCCAACGGCTCCATCGCAAATAAATGAAGCCAGTGAGCAACTGTGTCTGGTTCCTCTGGTGAGGTTTTCCCCATCTGAAAGAAAAACAATCTCTCATATTCCAGCAGTCGGGCATTGATAATTTGCCATAAAGTACTTGCTGAGATTTGGCCTCAACCCATTTTTCTTCAACCCTAAGGCCAGGTAACACTAGTACACTCGATGAGAAGCCTTTTAAAAAAAAAATATCTTTATTAATTTCCGAATAAGCATATGCAAGGACATTACAGTATACATTTTGAACAATACAAATGAGAGATTATGCATCCTAACATATTCAACTACTAATCACCTCGCAAGCCCCAGAAATGATTCAAAGATTAACTAATTGCATTCTCATCAGGGCAACAATCAACATTCCTAAATACCACTGAATTAATTGCTAAAACAAATACCCAATTTTCCACACTTAGACAAAAACACAAAATGCACACTACATACACACACATATGGGCAACAACAAAAACAGTACATCATTTTTCCAATTACCTGACTATTAAGGCTGACAAGTTATTCAATCTGAATTACCACTACCTTAGAATACATTAACTGGCATCCAAAGGATCTGATAAACATCTTCCTTACCCAGTCTTTGAAACATGACCCGTTCTAAATCAGATAATATCAACGTATCATTAATCCAACTCTCAACTTGCGGCTTCTTCCTGGTTTTCCAAACTCTCAAATCTGTTTAGTTGCTACCACAAATATTTTATCAGTCCAACTCCCATACAAACAAGCATTTACACAGCGCCCATTATTCGACAGCAATAGCACCTTCAATGGCTTTCTTGGAAAATGGATAGATAAGATCTTATCTAGCCTGTCTAACACTTCGCACCAGAAGGAATGTAATCGGGGACAGTACCATAGCATATGAAGTAACAACCCTTTCTCTCTACCACACCCCAACACATATCACTATCTACCAACCCTAATTTATACATGAACTCAAGTGTCCAATATAACAGTCCCAACATTTTATGATGTATAAGTCTTAGTTTGAGATGCAATTTACGACTGTATCCAATCTGCCACATGCTTCTCCAATTTCCATCAGAGAAGCCTTTTTGACCTCTAGAAATAGTAAAAACATTAGTTGTTTTCTGCAACTGGATCCATGGATCAATTGGAGAACCTGGCATATGTTATCCACAGATTGTCTTCCAGAAATGGACCGTCTGATCTTGCTTGATAGGGATTGATGAAGCGGTAACAGAAAATTGTAGCATCACTGACAGAATACCAGTGAAAATCTTGATGTCTACTTTAACAAGACAATGATTCTTTTTTTAAAAATGTTTTTAATTTGTTTTGGCTGAATAACACTCATGCTTTCAAGAAAAATACAATTGTAAACAATTGCATGTATTGACATTTTTGGAGTCGTACAAAATTACACAATTTACCCATAGTATTACAAGACAATGATTCTTTACCGTGCACAGCTGTCTGGGTCCTTAACAGACTTTAGCAGAACTGTGACTTTTGGTTCACTCATGGTAGGAGTGACCTTTGTTGAGGAGTCCGACATGGGAGATGGACGCATAGGTGGAGTTTTCTCACAAGTTGCCATTTATTAAATAATCAAGGGTGAGACAAACGTCCAATTTTCCCTAACCTAACAAAGAGTTCCCTACCTATCAAACTAAGGATAAAGGAAAATGACCTAATGTCTGAAAAATGTCTGTCCCTCACACTAATACATACAACAAAAAACATACAGGAATCATTTGGCTGTTTCAACTTTACAACATAACATAAAACAAGAATCCCTGTGACCAGGATTGTATCCCCTTTCCTTGGATCAGTTCATGATGTTTAAAAAACCAAGGTTCAATTGCAGGAAAGTTATTTTTCACTAGCCAAGTTCCACTCCAAGTAGAATACACAGTTTGTTTAATCCAATTTGTCCAACAAGGGTTTCTCACTCTTAAGATAATTGAATGTTTTTTTTACCATCTTCTACTTGGCAAACTACGACAACTCACTTTCCAAATATCAAGTCGAAAAAGACAATGTCAATGGTGCAGGGGCTGGTGACCGCCTGCATCCCCGACGCTGACATCGCGCAGACTCCGGTAGGGTTACTTTTTGGGGCTAATTATAAACACAGACGCCCTAGTATGCAATATCTTGAATACAATAGTGTTCACAGCCTGCAAATTATTGATGGTGAACTGGAAGGCAGAATCACCGCCCACAGAACCACAACCGCCTTTCTGTCCAAAATGTGCTCTCTAGAGAGGAGTGCACAAAAAAGAACGAACCCAGCGAGAGTAGAACTTACACAAAGACTCTGGGACTTATTCAGCCCCTCCTCAAAGGGCCCACCCCCCACGGGGTGACCGCTGCCACACAGCGAACTCCCATGCACACACAGTCCCTGACACGCCTACCAAAAACCGGTAGACCCCTGACATCTGACATCTCACACCATACCCTATAACATCCACAACCCCTGGGACAAAAGCACACTCGTATACCGCCTGCACCGGGTATTCTCATCTTAAAGACGACCCTGGACCCAGAAACAGTTATAGTTGGATTATAAGTTTGTAGTTGGGGGAGGTGGGGGGGGGGGGTTGAGTGTAGGAGCGAGGGGGGTTGGTGGAGGGGATGGTCAGGGAATGGAGTTATGGTTTAAAGGAACACGGACTCCGCACCAAGCCGCTTCGGCACAATGGACAATGAAGGACTATGGTAAAGATTCTGTGCTAAGACACTGTGGGAGTTGGGAAAGCTCTGGGATATAGTATGGTCAGGGGTAGGGAATGTACCCCCCTCTCATTGTGTACAATGTTAATGTTTGATTGCTTGATTGTGCTGAAAATTTTTCCAATAAACATAAATCGCAACAAAAAGAAAGACAATGTCAAAACATCCTTTCTTAAAAGACGAATCACTTTGTATCACATTGCACTTCTTCTTCATAAGCAACATCCTAATCGGGATAATTCATTCAGAAAGGTACGCTTTAGTCAGGATGGTTATATAACAGTTTATCAAAACACAGCAGTGGAATTGCCACTTCCTTTCCACCACAACCTTCCACCACCTTGTCAGTACTTTAAATATTCTTCTTCCTGATCTACTCGGCTGCCAGGACTAACCACCATTTGTCCCTTTCCTGGTGTACTCTCCTGCCAGGATAAAACTCCTACTTCTAGAACTTGTACTCTGTAGTGAGGCTTGTTCCAAACTTTCCACACTGCAATTTTCAATAGGGGAGGTGGAACCAGCTCCGGCTTCTTGAATAAGTCGTTTGACTTGCACCACAATTAGTTTACAGCTTCCTTCACACAACAGATAATGATTCTCCCATTGGTCTTTTTGCAATAGGCAATCCAGGTTACAATTACCTCCCCCTTGATCCCTTCTAGAAGGAGGACTTTTCTCCTGCACTCTCTGATCTACACAACCTATTGGTTGTTGGCAATGTAGTTTTCAGCTTTCTCCCACAGTGTAATTTGCTCTGGGAAGTGCCGCCATCAAATTGCCTTGGCTTCATTCTCTGATTTCTTTGGCTTTTGCAATACGTGTTAAAATATCCCCGTGCTGAATTTCCCTCTGTGGAAAACTTCCCTCGCATTTGACAGCTCTGACCCGCCTCCAGCTACTCGCGCTATCTTTCAATGGAGCGAGATGCAGGATCCATAGAGCATCTTTCTCCGTCAAGACAGCTCGCATTCACACTGGTTCCCGCTGCATGTCCTCTGCATCCCCTGGGCAACACAACCTCCACCAGTTTAGTTGCACAGTGTCCTGCTATTGATAAAGCAGCAGTGCAAGTGTCTGCTCCCTCCTGCTGCTTCTCAGTCTTCTTAATGGCACACATCTGAAAGGTCCTTTTTTAAAGGTCCCGCTCAGGTATGGGTCATTATAACAACTAGACTGCACTGTACATTTCACAAACTCTGGACACTTCTTCCTCGTCCCAGTACTAGAACCATTCTGGGACTGGAAGTCCATAATGTTCCTAGTTGTTTCAACCTCCTTTAATCCACTTTATTTAGGGGATTTATATGTCACATATTTAGGGGAAGATTTTAAAGGAAGTATGCATTTACTTATGGGTTTACTAAAATTAGCATTAATTCCATGCCCCTTATATACCTCACTTCCAAGTTTACAAAGAGGGTTCTTTTACTTGGTACCTTGGGTAAGTCTGGAAGGGGAAGCCCTGCTGTGATAATATTCAGGCATTAGGAGATCCTCATCCTCGGAAGAGTATAATCCCTGCACCTCTCCTGACGCTGTCGCCACATTCCCTTGATGGCCTTCTCCTCCCATGTGATCCTCCCCACTGATACCACTCCTAGGGTTAGGATGAGGTAGCGTCTGCCTTTTCTTGGCCATATGGGAGGAGACTTTAGGTTGGAATCTGGGATGACTCAGCAGAATTCATCACACCTTGTCTGAGTGCAAAAAAGAATCAAAAACCCCTGTAAAAGTATGTGCCAGAGCACCTGCGAGCGTCCTATAAACCCCTGCCTAGAAGTCATCCAGTCCTGGAGGAGTCTGAAAGTTGCAATGTCTGAACTGCCTGTAGAACCTCTTCCAGCTAAATAGGAGCCTGAATTTTCTATGTCACCCTGGAACATTGTATGAAATGATTTCTCGTTTAGATAAAGCTTCTGCTCATTGACTGAGGGAGTTTCTGCAGTGTACAAAGGCTGGTGGAACTGTCAGAAAAAGTTAAAACTACTCTTTTCTTCGTATTTGAACAAGGGGTCATGAATGGCATGAACAGTAGCACTCTTATGCATAGCTTTCAGTTTACAGGCAAGTAACCAGTGTGTCTGTTCACCATATTCATAGTATTGTTGGTGCAGGTTTACAAGAGAATTCTGCCTTCTTGCATAATAACATATTTAGTTGACCCCTGGTGGCCGAGGGAAGTATCCAATTTCTCTGTATTGGCTAGCTTTACGTTTTTGCTTTTTTTATTAGCATTTAGCTTCAAAATAAGCTTTTTTACCAGTTACAGTTTAAATTAAGAAGAAATTTCATAACAATAAACGCGTATGATACAACCATTTCAACCAATTGCTACAGAAAGAAAAGGAGGAAGATAAGAGAAGAACAAAAGAAAGAAAAAGAATATAACCAAACATAATTAGCGACTCCTACTGTCCCATTATACAAAAGCAAACTTCTTTATCACTTCTCTCCTGCAAGCTTTTTAAAAATGATTGCTACCATCTCTAACAAGGCAAAAGTTACAGATGGCCTCAAACCCTATATGTAGCCAAACATCTTTGTTACAGTTCGATTGTTCACAAAAAAATCTGCCTAATAGGTTACATCGAATGTCCTTAATGCCCTGACAGCTCATAATGAGGTGGCGAAGTGTTTCCATTGGGTGACCACAGAGCCGGCATTTATAGTCACTCTTGTGCTTTTCAGTTTCCTGGCTTCAAGAATTTCTTTAGTCAGAAAGATGTTAAAGCGAAGTCTTAAAAATTGCTGTCGCAACACAGCCGAAGGAAACTTACTCAAATACAACAGAGTTAAACCACTCTTGTTTAGAGCTACACAGTATTTTCCATAAAGTTTGGATGACTGCGCCAGCTCTGAGGACTCGTACAGCTGTTTTTTCATGAAATCTGGATTTTCAATGAGTAGTTTCTCTGTAGTGTCGATTGAGTCCAACAATCCCAAGCATTTGGTGCTCCAAAGTAAAAAAGACTCTTTTTCTGTTTTCAGTGCCTGACCCAGCAACCCAAATCTGCTGTCAGGTGGAGGCAGTAAACATTTGCGATAAAAGGATAGATTTTTCCAGCTGACATAAGTGATGAGAAAAGTCAGTCCAAACTCTTTTCTTATCACCGCCATAGGCATACAGTTTGGGAGGTCAAGGACAGCTCTCCAGAATAGACCCTCTAGAATTTGCCATATCTTCCAACTCAGCTGGAGAGAGCACTCGGCCCCATAGGTCACAATAGGAACTACCTTCATGGTGTAAAAACGGAGCAAGGGTGCCAATGTAAATTTGCAATATCTGTGTTTGGTTAGTCTTGCCTGGGCTGTTAGCATCTTCAGTTTACGACTCAGCACTACTTCTCTTGGGGCTTCACTATAGCTTGCATTGATCGGTATACCCAAGTATAGCAATTCCGTTGTTTCTCGAATCTGGTCACTGTTTATGTACCAACCCTTGAACTTCATGGATTTGCGCCTTGGCTTCCCCAAAATGAGCATGGTTGATTTGGTAGCATTACCTCTTAGATCGTTGGAGGACAGAAAAAGTGCCAAGGCATCCAGTTCCCGCTGAAGCCCAATTGGAGTTTCATCCAAAAGAATGACATCATCTGCATACAACAATCTATTCATTGGGGATCCTGCGATACATGGAGGAAAACATCTAATGTCTGTAAAGGCGTCGCCCATGTCAGAGATGTACAATTTAAAGATAGCTGGGGCTAATCAGCACCCTTGCTTGAGGCCCACTCCTGTTTTAATGGGGTTTGACATGTCACCCTTTTGGTTTAGTTTGTTCTGTATACTTTTGTTGTTGTTAAGGGCCTCCATAGCCTTGCGTAAGTCAGCAGGACAACCCCAGTCCTTTAACTTCTGCCAAAGCTTCTTTCTATTGACTGAGTCAAAGGCTTGTGACAAGTCCACTGATGCAAGTTATACATTTTTACTGTTCTTTTTTACAGTTCTCAATTTCAGGTAGTTGATCAACAATGTACCAATTCCTTTTTCAAACCCAGCTTGCCAGCCATCCCGATGTTTGGAATCCCAACTCCAGGCCGTGAGACGATTCAAGACCAAGACCGCAAAAAGCTTCCCAATAACATAGAAAAGTGGGCGATAGATCTGTAATTTGTTGCCATAGACCTATAACCCTGCTTTAGAATCCTTCAGTTTGGCTTCCAATGCCCCTTTCCTAACGTGTAGTCTCTTCAAATTAGCAGCCAGGAAATGACGTGACCCCGCATGACTGCCTAGGAAGAATTTTACAGAACTTCCCTTGATATTCCTGTGTGACCATTATCGTGGAGATATTCTTTAATGCCTTACTCTATTTCTGCCTTTTATTTCTGATGTTAAAGGATATGTGATCCCAGTTTCCATAGCTTAGGTCTCTCCTCAGGCCCTGCATAGCAACATCAATAATTATTGAGGTAATGGTCCAGTATTTCAATCCTGATTATTTCTCCCCCGATAACCAACAGGCTATTTGGGGGTAGACGACAGTCGGTACACAAGCATGTTTTTTCTACATCCGGGAATATTACGCATAATCATGATTCCTGGGGTGAAGATCGATCCAAATATCTGTGTGGCCAAATTTTAAGAGGATTGGTGAATGACCCCACCGGAGTCTGAGAGCAGCCGCTGCTGTCAAAAAAACATCTGGGACCATATTGAAGTGTCCCCTATAAGGGTGTGGAAGGAGGAGACTCGCGCACAGGTGGCATGATTGTTGTAGAAAACTTTTATTTTGTTCGAAAATAAAGGAAAAACCCTACCTGACCCTACTACTAAGAGGAGTTTCCATGTCTCAACTCAATACTAAGTGTGAGAAACCTGAAGATGTCTCACCCGATAGTCCCCAGGGATCTGTCATCCAGGTAGCCAGGACACGGCCATCGCTATTGGATCCAGTTCCTGGGGGTGGACCAGTGCGGGAGGATCACCTGGATGAGGGGTGACCTCGGGGAGTGGAAGTGGGACACAGACTTGTGAGATGTGGTACCCCCTTCCCTATAACACCTTTTCCCCATCCTACCACGTAGGATATTTAGAAACTTTACCCCATCCCCTTTTCCGACACAAACACTTTCTTACAACATGAAAGACAACGGACTAACACCCGAGCTGTTTACCTGACATGTCCCAACACAAGGGTCAGGCAGAGTCAGGCAATTGACAACCACTACACACATTCAAAGGACTCTCTCCTTTTTGTTGATACTACCAGTACAGAAGGCCCTAGGAGGGGCGTAACGCAAGAGGTCAAAGTGATCATACAAGGGTCGAGAAAAACCCCTTGTGCACTTGAAAGTATTTGACCCGTAACCCAGAGGAAAGATAAGAGGAACAAATCTTGCATTATGTAAAACAAGATGAACTGTATTTGTGGCAAACGTGAACCTGGCTGATGGATGCCTGCTGAACGGGGTGAGGTACAATAACCCTGTTAACATTGTGGTGACAGTGAACCTGGCTGAGGGATGTCCGCAATGAAACATTGTTTAAAAAGACATTAAGATTTGTGAATGCGACAACTAAAATAGTCTGAGAAAAGGCTGTAGTGAACCTGACAGAGGGAGGCTAACATTGCGGAAGGATCTGAGCCCGGAAGAGGGGGATCCCAGGGTGAAGAGTCATCACCCAAAGTGCATACAGAAAGGAACTTTTATTTTGTTATTTTGATACATCAGGCCCTCAGGGCAAGAGACTTAGGGCCTCATTCCGAGTATGGAGGTAGTCATGGCACTATTTGCGCCATGACTACCTCCCATACCGGGTCCGGGTCCGACCTGGTCCAATGGGGACTTTACCGGTCCATTCCGACCCTGGAGGGACTGGTAAGTCCCCATTGAAAAATCCATTCCCATTTGAGCCCCCATAGGGCTCAATGGGAATGGGGAAGTAGCTAATAATGGTACCGCCATTTGCGGTACCGTTGTTAGCTCTCTGGTCCCTTAGCGGCTCCTGCTAAGGGTGCCTGGTAAAACCAGGCGCCCATTGTGAGACCTGCTAAGGGACCTCGGAATAGGGCGCAAAGCGATTACCGGCACCAATGTCCTTAACAGTGCCCGGTATCCCTTTGCGCCCACCTCAGAATGAGGCCCTTTGTGTGAAAGAGACTTTGCAGAAAGAGGCTTGACCACTGAGGATCCGGATATCGCTGAGAAGAACGATAACTTCTGCTGGGGAAGCCTAGTTGTGTGCTGTGCTCAAGAGGCTCGCCTTGTCCTGTGTTAAAAACGTGGGAAAGGGAGACCCCAGCTATACCATCCTGACATATTATTGTTAACACTTCTTTCTTTTCTTGTGAACATTAGCCTACACTCTTTTGTAACTTGGAGGTAAGGATTGGCAATAGATTTTTTTTGACAAGACGCCACTAGGACTGCCTTATTATTATTTGATGGTCATGGCTTGCTCTATCTTAGATTTGGGTTTAGATTAGGTGTTTTTCTCACCCATCTATACAGTTTAATAAACACCCGTGAACTGCCACCATGAGTTCCGAACATAAGGATGCGTCAAAATGTCCTGAAATCACAAGTCCACCGTCCTGTGTCAATACCGATTTACTTCCCTTACATTTCTAATTAAACTAAACGGTTGGTGAGTCTTCTTAATGCAAATGAACGGCCCCCCTTCTTCTGTGGAGTAGACTACTGTGTCAGTAGTCTAAAAAGACACTTTCCTTAGGCAGAGACTCCCTTCGCCAGGTTGCAGTTCTTTTCACATGCAGTACACAAAGTTCCAGACTGAAAAATGTCTCAATTGAAAAATAAAGCTCCCACTTACATTGGTACCAAGAGAATGCCGCCCTGATCCTGGTCTTTCTCAGGCTACTCACAATGTTCACAAATAAAGCAATGTTCAACTCAAAAGCCTTGAGCGCCAAGAGAATGACTCCCTTTCCCAAGCCTTTCTTGGGTTTCTTGCAGTGTTCACAGCCGACCTGATTCACTACCCTGGCAGGTGTTGTGGCTATGAAGATGTCTTGGGTTATTATTCATGGAATCCTAAAACCTGGTTCAATATCTTGCCAGGTACTTGCCATGTACTGTGACTTTGAAGATGACTTTGGAGGTAGTTTGTGACTCTTCTGCTCTTTGGGGTTCCCATCAACCGCCCCAGCTTCCTGGACCTCTTCATGGTTCTTACTGGCGACCTCTGGTTGTCTGTGGGCTTCTCCTCCCCTCTCTGGCTTCTTGCAGCCTCTATAGGGGCTACAGCGTCCTGGCTGTGTTCCTCTTCTCCTGTGCTGCGTGTTTCCAGCTCTCTGCGCATGCCAGCCCTCCAAGTCGGCTGGCTATCTGTCTTTGCCTCCCTATTTGGTCCAACCATGGTGGAGCTACAAAGGACAAGTGTCCCGGCCTCTGAACTCCAGTGTATCCCTTCCTTCAGCTCAATTTGAATTTCCTGGTTCCTCCAGGAAGGGTCTGGCAACTTGTGAAGTCCTTCTTCCCTTTTCATCATTGGCCTGAACTTGCTTGTTCCACATTGTTTAGGTCGCTCATGTTGGTTCCGTGGGGCACTCTGCATTGCTCTGCGCCTCTTTCTCGTATCAGTATTGATGTTGTCACTCTCAATTGGGTTACCTGGGTTCTTCTTCATCCCAGGTTCTGCATGAGACTCACACAGGTAGTACTAACTCTTCCTCATCCCAGTACATTCTAGGGAGGTCAGGTCATCTACCCTACAGAGGTACATGAAAGTGTGTGGGATTAATACGTAATACGTCTTAATTGCATCTGGCGTATTACAATCCTATTGTTGGCCTAATAACATATGTGTTCCTGTTGTGAAGATCTTGGTGGTTGCCAATCTGTGTTCAAAATTATGCTATCATTTCCTCTTAGACTCCCAAAAAATGACATGTCCCATTCAGCTATTAAAGATAACCAGCAAGGTTAAGTTCTTCATTCATGCCATTGGATCTAACACTTTGAAACCCATCTATCCAATAGACCTCTCTCTGTTCACGTTTCTTACTGATATGCATGGATATGCTACTGTCATCTACACCCTCTAGTATCTAAAATCAGATGTCCATTCGTGTTTAAATGTCCAGCCATAGGAGAGGCTGGGTTATTAAGTCTAATTTTGGAGCGATGCTCGTTATTTGCCCTATGTAGGATTTAACACAAGGACATTCTATGGCATATATGGTGTTTTTGGAGTTGCATGTTGAGAAAGACCTGCAGTTATTTTTTTCCTACTAGTGTGATGGAATAGTATGTGTATGGAGTCATAATAGTGTTTTTGGTTCTGTTGGTGTGCACAGATGGCATAGAGCTGTTTCTCTTATTCTAATGTCTTCCAGTCTGTATCTTGTGACTAATGGTGTTGAAGGTGGCGGAAGGATAAGAGCGCTCTGACCTTTGCTCTACAATGTTCTTTAGCATGTCCCTTATTGAACACAATGTTGATTCTGTGCCCTAGGTGGGCCTGAAGCCAAGCTGTCACTTCCAAATCAGATTATTAGATTTTGTGGAGTCTCAAAATTGTCTGTATATGAATTCTTCTAGAATTCTTCCAGATGAAAGAAGTGTTTGAGCTTGGACGATAATTTGCAGAGTCGTTTTGGTCTACTGCCTGCTTTTTGAGGTGTGGCTGGACGTAAGCTGCTTTTTAGAAGTAGAGGGACTGTCCCAATAGTGATGGAGTTTTTGAGGAATGATAGAAATGCAGACATCGGTTCCAGAAGTTTGACAATGATTTTAAAAAAATCAAGAGGGCAAAGATCTAGTGGGGATCCTGCAGGGTTGCACAAGCCGATGCTGGTGAGGGGTTCCTGCATAGAGAAAGCTCAGAAAGTAGTTAGTAACGGTAAGGTTAGTTCAAGGGGCAGTGTATGCTTGAGGGAAGGGGATAATGTTTGTTGTCCAAGTGTTTTTGGGTGAGAAAAAACTTTTTGGTGAAGTGCACTGCAGTGTGATCACATTGGGCCTCATTACAAGGTTGATTGTTCAGGGAAAAAGTGGCAGTAATTCAGTTACTGACACTTTTCCAATTACCACAGGCAGAATTACTCAGTGGTAATTCCGCTGATTTTTGGAGGCAAAGTGGAGGATTTACCTCCAGTTTGATGCTGGAGATAAATCCTCCACTTTTCCCTCAAAGAATCATTGGAATTACCACTCGCTAATTCCACTGGTGGTAATTCCGCCAAAAATCCCCAATGGAGTCCTACCATCACTTGTAATCCTGTGGTAAACCCACAGGTTAAGTGGTGGTAGCAGTAATTCCGTTTGGCGGTATTCCAGTGGCTTTACCGTCAAACTCGGAATTAGTCCCATAGTCCTTTGGATTAGGCAGGGATTGTGTTGCAGGCTTCCAGGTTTTTCCATTCTTTAATAATCTCAAACATTTATTTTTGTCTGTTTTCTGCTGAATCAATTCTTGCCTTTGATTTCATGATACTTACTTGATGCTTACTGAACATAGTCCATTATTTGACCATCACCTCAAAACATTAATTTCAGCTAAACCTCACAAATGCAATGATGCACATATTTAATGGACCATTTATTTGGCCTGAACTAGACAATGTTCATCTTAATTTTAACCAACGATAACTGTATAAAGACAATAAATTAAGAGATTGAAATAATAAAATAAATTACATGAATACAAAGATAATCAAATTAAGTCATCCACACGAATGGCAAATTATTATGCTCAAAAGACCCAATCGGTAGACCACTATGCAGAAGCGTATTTAATGTGTTAACCTAGATTGTAGGGTCTTGTATTCTAATTAAATAAACTACATTCAAGTCACAGGAACGGATCGCATATTCATATTAAACAGTCAGGTCAGATGTGCTAATCAAACCTTCTGGACCTAGCAGTGCAGCTGAAATGTATCTTTTGGAGATGATGATCAAATAGTGTACTATATTTAGTAGATGTCAAGTAAGTATCCTGAAATGCATTTGTATAGAAATCAGGGGATTGCAGATTGATTGCGAGTTAATTGATGAAACAGTTGTAAATATTTAGTTCAGGAAGGAACACTTTTTTGTTTGTTTTTTTTTCTTGTTTATCCTCTCACCATCTTTAACTTGCTTCATGTCCTGACAATATAGTACAGACTTGGCCAACGCCTTGCCAGAACATCCCACCTTCCACAATCTGCTCACCTTAACCTGCCTAGATACTACCCAGTGTCCTGCCTTTGGGAAAAATCTACCTGGGTCCCACTTGTGGCCTTTATTTTAGGCCATTTCATAGTTAAGCACAACTCTTGTGGGTCCATATCCGCCAGATTTTGGGATATTTTTTAATGTGCGATTTGTCTTGGGCAATCTGTGCCCTGCATACCTTTTT
Source organism: Ambystoma mexicanum (assembly GCF_040938575.1). Lineage (NCBI taxonomy): Eukaryota > Metazoa > Chordata > Amphibia > Caudata > Ambystomatidae > Ambystoma > Ambystoma mexicanum. Next base: position 917,014,393 of record NC_090931.1, read on the forward strand.
TCATTCACCTCCTTTTTTGGTTATATGGAGCTGTGGTTCATGCATGGGGAAAGGTGTGGTCTTTCACGTTGTTCCTTTTGCAGACAACTAAGAGTTGTAACACTGCTTCCTACCAGTCCCCACTAATGGTGGGCATAGGAATGGCAGTTTCTAATACACATTGTATTTACTAGAACTGGAATCAGAAACCACATTTAAGGACTACGTTTCTGGACTGATTTACAAGACACATCAGTGATTTCTAATTTTATCATCTCAAACCGCCCCCCCCCATTCCCTCCCCTGCAACCTCTCCTACAGCTTACTCCTGCCCACATTTCCCTTTGTCAGCTCCTGGCCTCCCTAATGCTGCACCATAACTTTTGTTCCTTTTTAACCTCTTTACTGCCATGTCTAGGGCCTCCTCCTTCCCTCATCCGATGCCTTTCCTTCCTGTGTTGTCCCAGCTTTATTATGCTGACCTATCCTGCTGCCACCTGGGACCTCTTGTTTCCGGATGCCCCTAATACCATGCTCAGACCTCGCCCATGCCAAATACCCCCTACCCTTTTTTGTTCTTCCTGATCAGACTTCATGGACCTGGATCCTGCCTTTCATTGAACTTACTCTTGCTACCCGCCTCCCAACCCGATCTGTTCACCCTCTAATTTAATCATTCAGCTTTAAGAGATTCAGCCACTCACAGACAGAAGTCGTTGGAGAGGTATAAGTTACTGAACCATTTTCTCCAGGAGTCTTCCACTTCTGAAATATCTGGAGCATTTTCAATGTACAACAGATAATGGAGTGATTTGGGGACAATCTATGCAGGCAAACCTTTGGAAGAGCCAGAAGAAGGCTGATGAGCAGACTTTTCAGAACCTTATAATGGGTTCTGATTTCGGCCAATAGGCGGCACCATATCAAATATTGATTGAAGGCACTGAAGGCTAAAAGTAGACGAGTTAGTACCCTAGGTATTGAGGTGAGCCTCTGAGGTGGTTTTGTATGAACCTTCTGACATACATATTTAACACAGAAATAAATACAAATTCTGTTGAAAGGGTACTACTTAATTTGGGACCTCTTTAAAATGTGTTGGTTTCTTTTTGTCACCGAAAAGATTTTTTGTTTTTTGTTTTAAGATTTGAATAAAAGTTTGACTTTCTGTTTGATCGTTTCATAGAGAGCAAGAGAGAGACCGACGTAGAGAGGAGGGCAACCGAGACCGTGAACATGATAAAGAGTATGATCGAAGAAAGCATGGACGATCTCCTTCACCTGTAAGGAAAGGGGAGGAGCGGTTTGTTCCGCAGGCTTCTGCCTCCGTAAATGAGTCCATGGGGGGTAACAGCAGAGAGGATCTGGCCTCAACAACGGAGCCGCCAGCAAAGAAAAAAAAAGAAGCATTGGACCCAATTCTCACTCGCACAGGTGGAGCGTACATTCCTCCTGCAAAGCTTCGAATGATGCAAGAACAAATCACTGATAAAAGCAGGTTGGTGAAAACTGCCTTGTTGCAAGAATATGCTAATGTTTTGAGTTCTTCTTTGGCTGCCAAACGATGTTTGTGTCTGACTATGCTATATAGTTTTTTTAATATTTCTTTATAAATCTATACTTGCATGTATAGAAGTAGGGCTTTCACTGTAAAGGGTCTTTCTTGATGATATGTGAAAGCAAACAAAGGGCCCAGGGAGTGCAGCTAATCTAGCTCAATACGTTTTGATACCCCAGGTATTTGCTTTTAATTTTACTTTTCACTTGCATTACTGTCTGCAAAGACATCAACAAGGAAAAGCTTGTTCATGCCATGACAACTTAGGCAGTAAGTGAAATATAAATGCATGAGTAGAGCATACATCATTAACCTGGTTTTGGTGTTTTCAGTACTCCTTGGTCCCTCTTGCATATTTGTAAATTTTGGTAGAAAAAGACTGCAAGTTAATGTGTAATAGTACAGAAGATGATTGTTAATGATTTTGTATGTAACAGCTGGGTGGTAGGTTTGCCCAACTAACCATGTTCAGCATGCCAGAGACTGCATATGAGACACTGTATTCTGTACAACCAGAAGAGAGTTTTGATAGTTGGTAAGTGAAGACTAAAAAGAGACCGAAATTTCAGAGTGGTATCTCAAGATATAGAGCAGATAAGGTGTTATCAATGGTCCAGTGGACAATGGAGAAGAGATAGAATGGCAAAATAAGTGGGTCAGCAGGGGTCATTGATTGAAGATTAAAACAATTTATCCTCCCCTACCCATGGGCAGCACAGCCGTGCTCTTGCAGGACAAACTGAAGCCTAGGAAGTATTTTTTTAATAAGGTTTTCAGTCTGTTCAGAAATGAACCCAAACACATACACTGAGTCTCCCATCAAATGTCCACTGCCTCCTCCACAGACTCCTGTCAGTTTCCACACTACATTAAAAGTAATGGAGGGTGGTCGGCTGATATGATATATGATATGATATTTTATTTATATCGTGCTCATACACAAGTGTCATTTGGAATCATTTGGTCGGTTCTTTTCCCAAAATGTTGTGCCTTTCCATAGATAATGAAAAAAGCAGATTTCTTTTTTCTTGAGCCATCATAGAGCATGGCGACGTGGGAGTGTGTGCTGGCCATGCAATGGGGTAACTTGAGAACATTAATATCGTTAGCTGGAGTTGCTATTTAAATTGAGATCTTTCTTCTCCCTTATGTTAAATTTGAATAATTCCTATTTCACTATGTAATTACTCCTACATTCCCTAGTGGTGTTGATTTGAACGAGGTAGAAAACACAGGGTAAACTCAGTTGTAGGATTTGTTTCTAAACCACTCCAATTATATGCACAAATCAAGCCTTAGACCAGACGGCAACTACCCTTCTGATTAAACAAAATATATGTACATGGTATTGTAAACTTTACAATTGTATTTAGAAATTACACATCTTTTTCAGATACATTCTGACTCTGGATCATTTGGATTAATTTAATTTAAACAAGGTCTAAAAATGACTTTCAACTTGATGCTTCTCTATGTAAAATAGCCATTCCTGTTTTTAAATGTGCACTTTGAATATTATTTTTATGAGAGAACATTTTTCCCACAGTTTGGCATATCAAAGGATGAGCTGGGAAGCGCTGAAGAAGTCCATCAATGGTCTGATCAACAAAGTGAACGTTTCTAACATTGGGAATATCATCCAAGAGCTGCTACAAGAAAACATTGTTAGGGGACGGTAAGTGTCATGACGGTACAGGATGGGTTAATGCTTTGCACCTGGCATTGAAATAAGATCACTTCTGTGCATACTTTTGAGCTGAGCTTTAGAATAAAAATTCTCATGTTAGTGCATTGCAGATATTTTTTTTAAAGCTGGTTACTGAACAATTCGCATTGATGATCGAGAGAGAACATCCTTTACTAACATTTGGCATTATGGGCTCTATGCAAATCAACCCTTTTGTTAAGTTCTTTCCCTTGCACCGTCTGGTGGGCTGGTGATCTATGCCTTCACCTCATTTACTCCCAGGCATCAAACCCCTGTGCTGTTAGGCCCTTCCACCATTCTCCTAGGAGAAAGAAGGAAGGGCCAGCGGTTGAAGGATGCTGCTGCTGGTAATTATACAAAAGTACAAGGTCACTTCCCATTCTCTACTGCCATGGAGGACCCAATCTATACCTACCAATCAAGCACTGGGGTCCAGGTGCCAGAAAGCAAAAAAATGTGTTGTCCCTCTGGTGGTGCTTTGTGGGGTGTGCATGTGTGAAGGGCCAATAAGAAAGGGCAGTATCTTTCAGAGCCTGTTCGAGAGTAGATAGGGATAGGTCCTTCCTTCTCTCCATCTGGTCCCTGGTTACTCTGATCTGTGCAATGATCCTTCTCCTCCAACTCCTTTTTCCGGTGTAAAGCACAGAAATTTAAAAGCTTGGCCAGGGAACACTTTCTTCTATATGTAACCTGGGAATTTTAGCGTGCCGTCTTCTAACTCTTTCCTCATGTGCTGCCTGCTGAATTGCTGTTCAACATACTGCTCATCCATCTAATAATTGTCACAAACCACTCCCTCCCAGTAATCAACACTCCCCCATTTCCCCCACCACTATCCTATTGTGTAAGTCATCCAGTCATAGAGATGTGGCGGGCGGGTGGCAGTCTCCTCTCCAACCTCCCATCCTCTATTTTCCCCTATTTTCAATCTATGGATGATTTTAACGTCTGCATTGATATTTTGCGTTTGCTTTAGCTTTGCATGAACTGTCCATCCTTTTAGTCTTTCTTTCACCTGCTGTGAACCCGACCATTTCCAAAGCTACACACTGGATTTGGTGATTATCAGGCAGCTGGTAGCTTACCCTATTCCTACGGGCGCACCTTGTCATACCACTGTTTAATTCCATTGAAGACATACATTACACCCAACAGCTTAGGTGCAGAGGCATATGCAATGCCCACTCCTGTCCTCCATAACAAAACATAATTAGATCTTCTCCGGAACCCTTATTGTTGCACCTTAACCCCCTATGTGCCAACCCTTTCACCTATGGGGCCTTTGCCTCCATTTATAACACTGTATTACTTAACTCCTTGTCCCAGCAAATGTTTTTACAACTAATGAACATTTTCCCTAGCCCTTGAGCCTGGTTAGCTTGACATAACAGCTACCAAAAACTACTTTTGGCTCCAGGGGTCATCTGGTGCCATACAAACATAACTATGTGACATTAACTTTCTATGTTTAGGCATGTCTACCAGGACACATTAGAAACCTCTAGGAGACATTATGGAATGTATATAATGGACAAAAAGTTCATGTTTGCATCTCACATAAATGTTACATTTGTGGCACTCTATGTACTAGCTCCTGTTTCTCTAGGGGTAGCACACAGGAGCTAGTTTTGGCTGCTGCTCGTGAAATCCTAATTTCAACCCCTGCCTATGGTCCTCTAATAATTTAAAACACATATTCTGCTAAACCTACCAAATGCAGAAGAATTATTTGGAGCTTGATAAAAATATGAAATTAGTCTAGCTCTCTATGAAAGATCCATTTTTGTGGCCAAACATCCCTTTTACTTCAACGGAGGAAGAGAGCTTTGGAAAGTCATTCATGACCTTTCCACCCCACCTGCCCTAACTAGCTTTGTACCCCTTCTCTAATAACTTTGTAACCAAATACCTGTTACTATTATGAAAAAGACTCCTATTACTTAAGGCCTCTAGTTCTACAAAATGGTACCCAGGGGTGGTTCCCATAATTGGTGCTACATAGCTGCTCTGCCTTGTCCACACAACTATGCTTCATAATTTGCTGCCTTCTGACATGAGTGGAAACCATCTCTTTTTTTTTGTTCTTTTTTTTTTTAAATTGGTTTTATTGTTTTTCAAACCTAGAGAGTGCAGTTTTCATTACAAAGAATACAGAATAACTCAGCTGCTTTACAGTTGCACATACTTAACGACTAACCACAACTTGAACCCCTTTTCCTCCTCCCACTCAGCAGTCCTTGAAGCGACAGCTGGTCTAAAGTAAATTTTACAGTCCGGCGAAGGAGTTCATAGGCAAAAAATGTTTTAGAAAAGTGGCACTTGCATAAGACATTTCAGAATTAACATTAGAGCAGTAGGCAGATCATTGCAATGGCGCTTTAGCTGTATCATGTTGCACACTCAACTTTGTGCGATATACTTGGCTCGGAACTCGGACCATTCATTGTCAATGGAAGTGCGGTCACCATGAATGGCTGCTGTTAGCTTGTTAGTTATCTCTACAGAGGTAATCTCCCTCAATTTTTTGTTTCCGGGGGGCCAGTATCTCGGCACGGGAGACACAATATCAGGAAAAATACAAAATTTGAGAAAATTGGCTACCGCACTCTAATGTCCGACCAGTGCTGGCAAAAACACCTATAGATTTATTGTGAGCATGGCTTTCACCTTCAAAATTAGTGAGCCAAATTTGTGCAAAACTTCTCTCATATTTTGTGCAATAGACAGGGAACCATTCGACTCAATTAATATACTCTACACATCACAATTTTTCAATATGTCCATATCAATTTATTAAGTGTTAAGACCACTTTAGAAAAGTTAAAAAAGAGAGAGAAAGAACAGATTAATATAACACACATTACTCGTGGTATATCAACATATCTTCTCGCTCATTTCTTAAAAAACAATATTTCATATGGGGTTTTGTTGTCTTAATGAACAACCACTTTAAACACTTCAGTAGTTTATAGATACAAGACTAAATTCTTTAGCTAGTCTATTGTCAGGTGTCGACATGTTTCGGCCATTCTAGGAGATAAAATCTCTAGTGTCTCTGCAACCAATACTTTTTGAGGCCTTCTTCAGGACAGACAATTTCTTTTTAGTTGGTGAACATCTCTATTTCAAATCCCCCGTAACAGGATAATCTAAAAACAAACCAAAATACATTTATACACTCATCACATCATAAAAACAATGGTTCCCTTCTAAACACACACTTTTTGTTCATTTAATGCATCGTATTCTCATAACCTCTTACAATTACTCAAATGTTTCACAATAATTTTAGTCACAATAATTTTATAACAATAATTTAGATCTATCGATCACACTCGCCTTTACTTACATCCTGGTTGGACTTGAGCTTTTTACTAGGAAGAACCTAGTTGTAGCAGGTGTTAGATCCTACTTCCCAGATGTCACGGATCAGCTCTGGTTTATATTATTGCTTTGCTGTGTGGTATTTTTTATTTAAAACTTTTTCCTTTTTACATATGTGAGCCCTGCTTCGGGCCTATTCGAATTTTTTTTTCGGGAAACGGGACAAAAGTAATAGCACAATGGCTTACTTTGTTTCCGCTGGGTATGGCGGACACGTAACCAAATTATTGTGACTAAAATTATTGTGAAAAATGTGAGTAATTGTAAGAGGTTATAAGAATATGATGCATTAAATGAACAAAAATTGTGTGTTTAGAAGAGAACCATTGTTTTTATGATGTGATGAGTGTATAAATGTATTCTGGTTTGTTTTTAGATTATCCTGTTACGGGGGATTTGAAATAGAGATGTTCACCAACTAAAAAGAAATTGTCAGTCCTGAAGAAGGCCTCAAAAAGTATTGGTTGCAGAGACACTAGAGATAGTGTTTCATCTCCTAGAATTGCCGAAACATTTCGACACCTTACAATAGACTAGCTAAAGAATTTAGTCTTGTATCTATAAACTATTGAAGTGTTTAAAGTGGTTGTTCATTAAGACAACAAAACCCCATATGAAATATTGTTTTTTAAGAAATGAGCGAGAAGATATGTTGATATACCACGAGTAATGTGTGTTATATTAATCTGTTCTTTCCCTCTCTTTTTTAACTTTTCTAAAGTGGTCTTAACACTTAATAAATTGATATGGACATATTGAAAAATTGTGATGTGTAGTGTATATTAATTGAGTCGAATGGTTCCCTGTCTATTGCACAAAATATGAGAGAAGTTTTGCACAAATTTGGCTCACTAATTTTGAAGGTGAAAGCCATGCTCACAATAAATCTATAGCTCTTTTTGCCAGCACTGGTGGGACATTAGAATGGGGGAGCCAGTTTTCTCAAATTTTGTATTTTTCTGCTGTTAGCTTGTCCATATTGAAGATATTACGGGAGACGTTGATCCACTCATCTTTAGTCGGTAAATTAATTATTTTCCACACAGTTGTAAGGCAGGCCCTCGCAGCAAGCAAGAGCCTGTGTGTCATTATGGGCAATTTGGTTGTTTGTTCTTCTGTTTCGACCAAACCAAATAGGATCAAGAGTGGGTGCTTCTCCCTTTCCTCTCCTTCAATCTCTTTTATCCAACTGAGCAGTTCGTCCCAATATGCCTGGACTGCCCTACATCCCCACCACATGTGCCAGTAGTCCGCTTTCTGGCCACAGCCCCGCCAGCAGAAAGGACTCACATCCTGATACATCCTGGCTAGCCGGAGTGGGTCATACTGCCACCTATACAAAAGCTTGATCCGTGCAATTTGTACTGGCAGGAGATAGAGGTTTTCGAGGTCCTTCTACAAATCTTGAGCCATGTTTCTGGGGAGAGATGTCTCCCAAGGTCTTTTTCCCACTTATGTTTCAAAGTGATTGATGGGGTTGTGTTGACTCCAACTAGTGTTGCATACATTGCACAGATGAGCCCCTTGGAGCCTATGTTGTGTCTAGCATTTTTTCGAACAGTGTGAGGTCTCTCTGTAGGGTCTCCCTCCAGACCTCCCGGGTCATAACACCTTTTAGTATTAGGTATTGGAAAACTGAGAGCCAACCTATGCCGAGTGCTTCTTCCAGTTCTTGGATAGTGATGAAGGCGTTATTCCTCCGTAATTGGCCTGCCCTTTCAAGCCCTGCTTCGTAACATGATTCAAAACTGCCTGGATCGGGAATGTCATCCCGGATGCCCGGGGCCCATAAATGCGCCAGAGGGGAGGGCCATGTTGTGACTCCTTTCATTCCTTTGTTTGGTTTCCATATGGCCCATATGGTCCCGAGGATGGGGTGGTTTTTGATGCTATTTCGTAATTGGGGCCCAGGTACCCATAACCATTCCCCCACAACAAAAGGACGGAGAGAGTAGTTGTCTAAACCTATCCATTGAGGGTCTTTTTGTTGTCTGACGTGTGGGATTAGTACTTGCAGTTGTGCTGCTCTATAGTACAGCTCTATGTCTGGGAGACCCACCCTGCCATCGTCTTTCGGGAGGTGAAGTAAGGCAGCAGGGACCCTGGGTTTTTTGTTTTGCCATAGGAAGGTATGTAGGACTTTTTTGGTGGTTATAAAGAAGTCTCTGGGGAGTTGGATGGGGAGCATCTGAAATAGGTAAAGTAACTTTGGCAGGATTACCATCTTAATGGTGTTCAGTCGGCCCATCCACGAGATGGTGAGCCTTTTCCACCCTTCAATGTCTTTTTGTATTGTGCTTAGTATCGGGGGGAAGTTGACTTCAAATAGGTCACCCAGGTTGCGAGTCACATTGATGCCCAGATATCGCAATGTAGTGAGACTAACCTCCATCCCTAGGGGTGCAAATCGCTCAACCTCTGAGTCCCTACTCTTGTCTAGCGGGAAGAGGACCGATTTCTCTGTGTTGATTTTCAGGCCCGCCAATTGACCATATTCCCCAATTATTTCCATGGCCGCAGGTATCGAGCTCAGGGGGTTCGTTGTATGCAGGAGGATATCGACCGCATATAGTCATAGCTTGTATTCTTAATCCCCTACTTTATTTCCTCCCACCCTTTTGTCAAGTCTAAGCTTCTGTGCCAGTGGTTTGAGAGACAACACAAACAGTATAGCAGATAATGGGCGGTGCCTCTCTCTAATGGGAACCACCTTGAGTAGCCACCGTTCACCGCTACAGAGGTCTGGGGAGCTGAATATATTGCCTTAATGGCGCGGCGTAGTTTGGGGCTGAGACCTATCCAGACTAGAACTCTTTCTAGGAACTCCCAATCGACTCTGTCGAAGGCCTTTTCGGCATCAAGCGACAGGAGGGTGGGGTCGTCATTCCTCCCCTGTGCCGCGTGTATCAAGTGTAACGTCTTCCTCATCGTGTCAGCTCCCTGTCTCCCCATAACAAAGCCGACATGGTCCGTATGTATTAATTTCGGTAAATGCGTTTCTAATCTGGCCGCTATCACTCTCGCATATATCTTGGCATCTATGTTAAGGAATGATATGGGGCGATATGACCCACAGTATTTGGGGTCTCTGCCTTCTTTTGGGATGACCGTTAGGAGGGCCTGAGCAAAGGACGGGGATGCCTGCCCTGTTTCAAAGATGTGGTTGAATAGGGTCACCAGGAAGGGGGTAAGGAATGCAGTGAACGTTTTGTAGAAGCCAGGGGTGAAGCCATCGTCCCCAGGCGCCTTTCCTGACTTAAGACGTTTAATGGCATCAGCCACCTCCTCCTCAGTGACCGGAGTGGCAAGAGCTTCTGCCTCCGGGCGTGTAAGCGCCGGGGGATCTGCCTCTTTGAGATGGGCATCTACACTCCCCGGTGGGGGAGGAGCGTCACAGGTATATACATCTTCATAAAAAAAGGCAAATGCCTCTCGTATGCCCTCTGGGGAGGATTCTGTTGTATCCACGAGAGTGCCATCTGTCCTCTATCACGTCTACCCATCTTTTTGCCCTTTGCGCACGGAGCCTTGCCGCAAGGAGGGCATCGGCCTTGTCTCCTTTTTCATAGTACTTTTGTTTCAGGTATTGTAAGGTCTGGGTCACCTTGCTCATCTCAAGGGCTTTTAGCTCCTCCCGTAATGCCTTAGCTTCTGCAAGGTGTGCAGCTCTACGTTGAGGAGATGTCTGGGCTAGACTCTCTGCTTCGCCTAATTTCTTTCTAACGTTAGCCTCCAGCAAGGTGCGTTCCCTCTCTTTCCTCTCCCCCTCCCTGATTAGGATCCCACGCCAAGTGGCCTTTGCCGCTTCCCAGACATTCACTTTCGCGACTTCACCCTTATCATTGGTCATGAAGAATTGTTTGATTTCATTTTCCAATTCTTCCCTGAAAACCACATCCGACCACAACGTTTCGTTGCACCTCCACTTAGTGTTGTGATGGGCAAGGCCATCCCAGTCTAGTTCCGCCACAACCATGTCATGGTCAGACCATGCAATAGGATGTATGTCTGCGGTGTGGAGTATTCTCATTAGGTCTTCCGAGAGGAACAGATAGTCTATTCTTGTGAGCGTGTCATGAGGGATGGATCGAAAGGTAAATCCTTTGTCCATTGGATGTAAGTGACGCCAACTGTCCGAGAGGCCGTACAGGGCAAGCATTGTTTTAATTTCTGCATGTTCCTGCGACCGGGGAGGTTGGGAGACATTGTGTGCGGTTTGCCTATCCATGGCACTGCTCATCCATGTGTTGAAGTCGCCCCCAAGAATAGTATGACCTTGCGATTTATTAAACAGCCATTCAGTCGTTTTAAGGAGGAATCTTTTTTGGCCTTGGTTGGGTGCATAAATTGTGGCAAGGGTTACGACTATGTTTTGAATGGATCCCACTATTAACATGGCCCTACCCTCCGTGTCAGTCCAGGAATTTAGGATCTTCATGTGGAGATTCTTCCGGACCAGGATCCCCACCCCAGCTTTTTTGAGGACACCCGAACTCCAATATGTATGCCCCACCAGACCACTGGGGATCCCCTTCTCGCTACCCTTCTGATATTTCGTCTCTTGTAAGAACATAATATCAATGTTCGACCTCTTAAATTCCCTCGCTACCAGCGAGCGTTTAGTGGGGGAATTCAAGCCTTTTACATTGAGTGTGCATATGCGTAGCTTGTGATGTCTAGGTGTTGCTGCCGTTGCAATGTGTGAGGTAGCCCAATAAGTGCGCCTGCCTCAATGTCTCTGCTCTAAGCGCCTGCCATATGCCTATTCCTACACAAGTAAGCCGGTTCCTATGTGGCCTTATGGGGGCCGCTGAACATCCTTGTCGCTCAGCCTTCAACAGTATTAAGTTTGCCTTTCTCTTCTTCTCATTTTCGTATTCATCCGTTCCACCTGACCTTTCTAGTCGCACTAGGCCCCCCCCCCAAACCATACAGCGTCCGATTCGACTGGGTTATGTTCACCCAATCCTCTTCGGACCACCAACGGGAACCGCACCTCAAACGGTCCCAACCACATAATTATAAAACATAACCATGAGCCCCCTGCATATGTAAACATGTTAACAAACTGAACTGCATTTCAACAATAGGATCTCAGACATTTGCGCCCGATATTCGGCCCCTGGTAAAACTTTGTAAGGGCCCTCCTTCATTTTCATATCGGTTCACACCACCTCCTACGTGCTACCCTTTCTCGGGCCTCACACAGACCTCGGCTTCATCCATCTTCTTTAGGGTCCACTTAAGCGCATCGAGTCACATCATCTAAGTGTACCCTCATCCCAGGTTGCTTTGTGAGCACCTCTTCCGCATCAGGTGAGGCGGTATGAGGACAACGATTCCACCCTCCCCCGTTGCTTACCCAATAGGTGTCCATCCGACGTTCTCAGGGGTCTCTAGTTAGCCTAATGTCCGTCGTCAGGCGCACCCATGAAAAGAGAAACAGGTAAAGGAACAAAATGGGTTCAATGTTCGGTGTCCGGGGAGGCGTTAATCCGTCTATATTTCCTGGCGCCCTGCATCTTCTTTCTCCGTGGACCTTTGGTGTGCCATTCCTTTGCCTCTGGCCTGTTCCCGCTCTGTGATGGTTTCTCCTCTTGGGTACCCAGTAGGTCAAATATGCAGCACCTAATATCCTTTTCTGTTACTATTTTGATGGCATTGCTTTCCCATTCAAAGGAAAGTGAGAAGGGATAACCCCAACGGTAACCCCAACTGTATCGGACCCCTTTTTCTTTCAGCATTTTGGTGAGTGGTTGGCACTTTCTCCGCATTGCTAGTGTGAGGGAGGATAGGTCTTGAAATATGGAGACATGTACCGGGCCCAACGCGACTTGCGGAGTGTTTCTGACCTTGTCCAAGACCCTGGCCTTGTCTGCGTAGTAATGGAATCGGGCAAGCACCGATCGCGGGCCTCCTGATTTTCCCCCAGCCCTGTGCACACGTTCAATTTTGGGTTCATCAATTGAGTCATCATTGAAAAGCGACTTCATTATGCTATGCAATGTTCTTTTCAGGTCTCGCCTTCATTCTCTGGAATTCCGAAGATGCGTATGTTATTGCACCGCTCTCTGTTTTCCAAGTCATCGATTTTTAGGCGAAATTCCTCTTCCCTAGCTGCGAGTCGCATGTCCATTTGGGTCTCTAGGGTGTTCAGCGAGGTCTGGTTGTGCTCAACTTCTTCAAGCCTGTCCTCCATCTTGTCCATCCTTCGATTTTGCCGCCAATGTCAGCTCTCGTACTCCGCATTTCGTTGAGGATATCGGCGACGTCCGCTTTGGTGGAGGCTGCCTCGGGGCCCGGTGCTGACATAGTGGCGACACCGGGTGCGCAATAGCTGTGTTGCGAGGGTGAGAACAGGTATGCCGCCAGTCTCTCCTTGGCGTTCATACGTTGGGTTTGGCGATGTTTGGGCAGGAGATCCCACTAAGGGTACAGCCAGAGAGTGGAAATTGGGGCTTGTCCCTGGTTCCACAGCCACCCGACTGAATATGGTTCAAGGTTGGAGGGTGCCCTCTGGTAGAGGAGTCTGGGCAGTTGAGGAGGGCAGGGTGTGTGCTGCTCCTTGGTTCATTGGGGGGCACCCGTTTAATCGTGTTGAGGTCCAGTGGAGGCGGGCATCATTATGGACGTTGGCTCTGAGAAGGGCACACGCCCCGCAGCGCACGGGGGCCCAGCTCTCAGTGCGCGGGTGCCTTTCCAATGGGAGGGGCGCTCCGCTGTCAGCGAGGTCTTTGGTGTAGGCCCAGGCAAGATGGTGTGGGGGAGATCTCCTGACCAGTAGCTTTGATTTAGATCGAGGTTCAGGCCCCTGAGGGGGCGAAAGACTGGTGGTTGTGCAGAGGAGGGCACACGCCCCATAGATGGGGGCCCAACCCTCTACACTGTCCTCACTTCGGGCGCAAGTCCCTCGCCCCGATTTCCGTGGCTGGCTGTGGCGTCTAAGTCTCCCAGGGCACTGCGCTTGTCCTTCAGAGCAGCTGGGACAAAGGCATAGGCCGCGTTCAATATATACAGTGGCCCGCGTGTCTGACCTTGATGTGGGGGCCCTCTTGAGGCCACATGCCGCCTATCGCAGGGGCCCGGTTATGGTGGGCGGTTCCTGTCTGCACCCTAAACGCTAACTTCGGCCCCGGGCCCTTGATGAGGAGAGTGCCGGGGGGGGATAGGGAGGGCCCCAAGCCAGGCGAAGTGCCGCTGCATGCTCCGAGGGGAGGGGGTCACTTACCCTCTCCACAGTTTCCTTTCGCCAGTGGCCCGGAGCTGCTCGGGTAGCTGCGCGGGTAGTGCGGACACACTCGCCTGCCCCAGATGGTCGTTCACTCCGCAGGTGAAGCGGGACAGGCAGAAGGGCTGCGGCCGCCGAGGGTTCGCAGCAGGGCCTGCGCCGTTCGCAGTCGGCTCGTGGAGGGAGCCGGGTTCCTCGATGTGGCGCGTAGTCGCGTACCGCTTTCCGGCTGCTGCGTATGCGGAAGGGCCTTGCTGTCTGATGGACTTTACTCCGGGGTGGGAAGCCCTTTTTTCACCCAGACTTCCCTCAGCGGGTGGGGGGGGCCACTTCGGGTGGCACGAGCAGCAGTTGTTTCTCCACGGGGGGGTCAAAAACGGGGGCTCAAAGCGCTTTTGGGACCCGAGGGTGCAGAGCTCACACGCCGGTGCTCATCGTCCGTGCGCACCCTGGTGGCCAGCCGAAACCATCTCTTTAATGCATTAAAACTCAGTAACTACATAGCTGATTGCAAAAACTAAAAGAGAGTCTGTTTTCTCCGTTTTACAACGGTTTTCCTCAACCCTATTTACAAGGCATGAAAATGACATATCTACTGCTAGGCAAACCGGGTTCCTGCACGTCCACTTGACTCTCCTATTGGTAGATGTAGCAGAGCAGCCATGGCTCAAATACTGGACACGCAGCAGGGAGGGTAAAGATTCTGTAGTTTGATATTAATCAGTGGAATGCCCACACAATATATTAGTCAAAATATTTCTTTAGCTTACTGTGCAGGAAAAATGTTAATGCAGAGTTACAGATGAGTAACTTTCTAAAATGGGTCTATTTAATTGTTTTTGGGTCCATCTATTTCTTGCTCTCTTGTCTTGTATCGCACCTACGCGCTAACTCAGTATTCCCTCGTCCCAGGTTAATAATTACAGAAGGTTGACCCCTGTTGTCTAGTTCTATCTTCGGTTAGATGCGAGGACCTAAAGGCAGAATGAGAATGACTTATCTTTCTAATCTCCCTGAAGGACTTAGTAACTGCTCTACTCTATCCGGTTGTTAGTGTTCTTCTTGGACTTGCAAATTGTGCATTACAGATACCCAGTGGATTCAGTCCTCTATCTACCAATTTAATTCTCACCACTCACTTTCCTACTCGTTCCTCTTAGCCATGCCTCCACCCTTTGTCTTCACTCCTCTTTCCACTACTCTAGTGCAACCTCTAGACCATTGTTCTTCACCTGCCAAGCCATTACAGAAAGGCTAAGAGACCCTGTGCAAATTAGAGTTGGTACCACCCCAAAAGGGGCAGTCTAGCCCGAACTGCTTGGTCACATCCCTTCTGCACGAGAACACAAGCAACCCCCAGACATGTTTCAACCTTATTTGGCATCATCGGTGAGGTGTAAATTGGGTCTCGAGGCCAAGCAGTCTCGGAACCCATGTCTAGGCGTACCCATCTCACTTCCTTCCCCCTCCGCTGACCGCGCCAAGATAACCTACACTTTCTGAGACCTGTTACTCCTTTATATTCCCCCCTTCTCTCCTAGGATTGGTCCCCTTTTCCATGCCAATCTGGTATCCTCTTCCCCACCCAGGGTGGTGATAAGTCATGTTAAGTTAGAAATAGCGGGCTAAGGTTCGCCACTTATGTAATGCAACAGCGACTCAGGAAGTCCCATGTCTCTGTCTTAGAGGGCTGCATTTGGGATACCCAGGTGGTAAGTTTTAAGTGGGGGAGGGGTTTTGGGCCCCTCTCAAGCCCCTGGTAGTTCACGGTAAATGTGGTGGCTGTCTGCCTGCAGCAGTCAGTCGGCTAAACTGCATGGCTGTTCTCACCATCGTGCACATGCGTTGTAATTTTGGTCCTCTCTCTGCTGTTTGCTCTCCACGGGAGGCGTGAGAACTGTTGGTTGGTTGGCGGTCAGGTTGTGGGTTCTGGTTCTCAGGAGGCCGATTGGAGGACATGGTTCAACAATTGAGTTTATTAAAGAAATTAAAGAAAACCTTCTCGAGACCTGTTTTTATGAACGGGTACCTAGGCTAAAAATAACTAACGGGTGCTTGTCAGGACGTCACTCAAATAAATACTATCCTTGGTCCTAACCTACTATCTGAGCTGCCACTATAAAAAGAAAATAGAAATGGAAAACCTAAGCTTGAGCTTAGTATCGGGTAACTTACCCTTTTTGAGAATTTCTTTGTGGCTGGTTTTCTGACCTCCATCAAAGAGTTCTAATATCTTTCAGTTCTTGATTTAAATATCAAGTACAGAACTAAGAATGTCTTTCGGTTATCCTTTTTGGTTGCAAACTAAGTCATTGTCAAAAAATTGTTTTATTCCTTCTCCTGTGAAATCTCACGTGGACCTGTATAGGTCAATATTCACAATGGCAACAAGATTCACTGGTTATTGTTTCTGACTTGTTCACATCATGTATGCTAGGGGCTTGGCCAGCCCTGTTTTTATTCCTTTACCTCACCCCCTTGTGAGGTAACCTGTTTCTCATCCCCAGCTGTTGGCCTGTTCAGCCCGGCTATTAATTTATTTCATTTGTAGCGTGTAAACCATCAGGGCGCTGTTACAGACCAGTTAAATCTATACAACTAATATGGTAGTTGCTTTGCTCAACCCATTCTGTGGTACTCGTACTTTCAGTCCACCATGGACTAGTGGCTGGTTCAGCCTTGTTTGGTAGTTTGTTTCTCGCACCCCCTTCTGTGGTATTCAAGTACTCAGCCCAGCGTGGGATAATGGCTTGCTCTGCTTTTCTTTCTCACTGCTTTTTCATCCCTTTGTGGGAATATTTGCAGTGTTTACCTCTTGTAGTCTATGTGCTTGATCAACTCTGGTTGTTGTCTCCTTTCAATTACCCTCAAGTGGTGTAACCGGTTTCTCAACCCGAGGTGAGCTACGTGCCTGTGGTAGTTGCTTTCCTTACCCACCTTCTGGGGTGCGCCTACCTTAAATTTGCTGTGGTAGTTACAGCCCTGTTTGGCAGTTTGTAGTTTGTTTCTCGCACTCCCTTCTGTGGTATTCGGAATCCTAACCCAGTTTGGGCATATAGCTTTCTTCTCTCTGCATTTTCGATGTGGGATGTTTGGAGGCTGCCCAGCCTTAGTTTTCTCGGTTTCTTCATCCCTTCGTAGGATGTTTGGTATTGATGCCTTGTATGGTCCTTGTGCTGGCCTCACCAGCCCGCTACCCGCTTTTGACATTAGGTTGCGTATCCCTCTTCTTGCGGTTGAGTCGGTGCAGGGCTTCTGTGTGCCTGGGGTTTGTCTGCGTGGTTTTGTTTCTCTCAATGGCTGCTCTGTTTAGGGGCGGGTGGGTTTACAACGATTCTTTAGCTTGACGTCTCCCCCCTGTTCCTTGTTCGACTTTATTATCTCCCACTTCCGTAGTTACAGGCTCTTTGGGATATCCAAGCTATACCAAGAGGCAGCATTCTGTGGGCTTTCCAGATTCTCCTCCCACCACGATAAGAATGGGGTTCTTCGCTTTGCTCCTTCCTGTGAGGGAGGGACTTCCTCCTCTCCGTGGATGAAGAGGTTAGCGTTTCTTGCTCTCTGGCTGTCTCTCTCCTGTGCTGCTGTTGTCGGGTGTATTTGGTTTCCTCCTTGCCAGGAAAAAGACAAAGCTATTAGTACTGGTGCTTACAAGAAGACAGTAACAAAGGTTATATGTGAAAATGGCCCCAGGAAAATGTATTCATGTAAAAATGTAGCCAGCAAAAAGTAGTTTTAAAAATGTTGTCCTTCAATACTATCAATGCAGAGTGTGGAAATTTTACCAGTAAAGGTTACCAAAAAATCAATTTTTAAATACACAGAAGTACAAGGCTGTAACCCTATCAATGACGCCAACCTTTAATGAACCTCCACAATCACCCTAACTCTGTTCCAAAACCCTCCCCTAAGTTTAACTACTCCCCTGAACTCTTACAAAACACTAACCCTTATTTGCATGTTACTCAATAGAAAATTGAATGGAAAGCGAACAGTGAACTTAACTCCAACCCCATCACTAGCTTGCCACAAATGACATAACTTTCCCTAAACCAAACCCTTGCTCTAATCATAACCTTACACATATCCTAATGCTTACTTTACTCTAACCACTAGGTTTATCCTAACCCATATCCGACTCCAACAACAACAGCAGCTCTCTAAAACATCCCTATCCCTTTCTTTACAACGTACCCATTACTCTTCCTTGCCATAACCCCTGGCCTAACACTTAATCTACCTTAACGACTAACCAAACCCTAACATCACCAGCCCTGCAGCAACCACCCTGACCCTAGCACTTATACTAATTCTAATAAAGAATCTTTACGCTAGCCCTCAACCCTAGCCTAACCCTACACTAGGCAATTGCAAGCCCACAGCACCCTCCTTAATGCTAAAAATTACCCTAGCAACACTGCATTTTTTAGCTTCTTTTTAGGTACGTTTTTGCTTGGCAACATTTTCACTGCAGAGATATTTTCACCACAACTTTTTCACTGACTACATTTTTGCTGGATACCAACATACAGGTCAGATACCAAGCCAACCACCTTAAAGGGGCCCTGTATATTCTTATTATGTTCAACCCCCCATGTAACCAACAAACATTGAAGCCTTGAAAGTAAAGGAAGGTGGGGTGAAATCTTTACTTGTGCATTACTTGTCCCCAGTGGGGGTGTAGGGTAAGTATCCCCCGACCCCCTGTGAAATCACACTTGCCCTGTCCTCTAGGGAGAGTATTGCATAGCAGGCTCACATCTGTAGTCCTAAAGGGGATGACTTCCCCCTTGGAGACAAGGGACAAATTCCCTGTATTTGTCACAGCTGCGGATGTGGTAACTGAACACAGGCTCTCCTTTTGAAGCTTTTGGTTGGTCACTTGCTTTAATGTTTTATCTCTGGAAAAGATGCAAAAAGGCTGGCAAGAATCTTGTCGAGGAGGAATGTCATGTGGAAAAGGTGAACTGAACATAAGCATGCTGGCACAAGAGTGGGGACATGAATTGAGGCCCTCAACTGCCACCGTCCCCCCCAGGGGTATCACTGGCTAAGAGGGATTCCCACTCCCTCTTGACAAGGCCAGTATACTGTCCTTGTCACAGTAGACAATCCCATTTTGCCTATGTTTGGCAGTCACCCCAGAACTTGCCCAAGTCACTATTGTTTTATTCCCTTTGCCGAATTCCATATGTGGGGGCTACTACCAATGTGCCCCTAATCTCACTGAGTCCATGTTCCCAATTTCTGATTTCTGATTGTTGGCAGTGTACTTTTAATTCAAGGCTATATCATGTGTGACAGTTTTAACTACAGAGAACATTTCTTGTATATGTGAGGTGACCAGGAATGATCACATACTGAAGGTTCATTCCTGATGTGAATTCTTCCCAGGAGATCACAAAGGGCTTGAGTGGGTGTACGTGGGGGATGGGATGGCTGGTATTGTCCTAGAATAAAAATCCTCTGTTTCCTTATGCAAAGGTTTATTTGTGGTGTCCAGCACTGATTTGCTCGCCACCAGAAGGGTGTGGCTGGTGGTTAGGGCCAAACCTTGCCTCTGGTTTTTGGTGTTTGAGCTGATACACTGCACCAGTACTTTGTCAAATGCTGGGATACAATTAGAAAGCCTCAGCAAGGATTCCCCGTAGGACAGTGATGGAAGCTGTGCACCAACGCTTTACCAAAGCTCTCACATGGAGCTCACCGAACTTGCACGCCAGCAGCTGGACAAAATGCGACTTATGCGTGAATGCCTGCAGGCCTCTGTTAGGGAGAATTCTCAGAAATTTCCTAATTCCCTTTTACCCTAGAGACCCCCAGCTCTTTTGCTGGACTTTAGGACTTGGTATCTCTCACATAATTTTAATGTGGTTTGTTCTGTGTTTCTTTTGACTTTGGAGTCTGACAAACTCCATAGGCATCATCTTTACATTGTGACACACAGCACCTTCAGTGCAGTGACACAGGGAACTCTCTTAGATTTCCCAATGGTTTAAATACCTTCTCTTGGTGAAATTACCGTTTCCAAGAGCAGTAAAGTGAAATTGACTTTACTTACATTTTGTAACTTTGTAGTCCCAGCACACACTATCTCACCATAGGGTGCTGGAGAGGTTACTTAGTATCCCTGTTGTCTCGTTTCCTATGTAACATTTCTGTGTTACACTTTCTACAATTAATGGCTGGTGGCAGTGGTTCACTTTTTACTATCATTGTGTGTTTTTACCGCGGGCTGTATTCGCAAGTCACAGTAAAGCACCCATGGGTGCCCATTTCGCCAAAATGGCCCTGGTCTTCTTTTTTCACCATTTCTTGTCGGAAAGGTCCTTCTTAAGATTTACTCTGCGCGCCAAACCAGGTTTGGTCCCTTTGTTCGTTTTATCTTTGGCGGGATTCACTAGCGAAGCCCGCCTCTGGCTCCAGTATGTCTGGTAGGGGCAGGAAGTGAGGAAGGTGCCCGAAACTCTTTGTGCTTAATCCCCTTGGTTACAGGGATACTCCCAAAGGTGATTGGCCGGCTGGCTATCCGGCAAAGACGGCCACCCTGCTGTGTGATTGGCAGCTAGGCTGAAATGAATGGGAGAATCCTGCATAAAAGGCGAGGCTTTTTGGCTTGGAAGGCAGAGTCTACCACTGGATGAAGGAATCCGAAGAAGAACTTGGAAGAGATGCCTGCTGCAACTCTTGGACCGTTGGTTTGCCCGGCGAAGCCCTGCTGCTGTGCTGAAGCTCCAAATTCTCCTCGACTAGAGAGGCCCTGCAAGGACGACTTCTCCCTTTGAGTTGGTGGGACTAATCAACTCCAAAGTACGCCTGTCTGGACATCCTCTGGAGCTGGCTGTACTTCCACTGCTCTGCTGCTGGAACCAAAGTTCCAGGGAGAGGAAAACCAGATTGTGTGCGTAGCTTTTAAGTCGGATCCGGGCGCTAGGAACGTCCTCCAGAATTCCCTGATGCAGGACTGACCAAGCCTGAGCCACCTCAACAGAGTGCTGGACCCCAGAAGCAAGGAAAGTCTGAAATGATATCCGAGAACCGCGGTGTTGCTATTTGCTGTCGGACGCAAGAGCTGAAACACTGAAGAACTGCTGAATTGAAGTCTGCCCATTACTGCCGCTGACCTTCCCATTGCAGAGCAGGAGTCCCCAGACGTCCTCCCTCTTGTCCCCATGACTGAGGCTCAGGAACAACAGGATCTGCAGAGCTGTACAGGAACAGAAGCCAGCTGGAATCATTTATTCTAACCAGAGGTACTGTAAAGTCTAAGAGGATGTATCTCTTGTTGTGTAGCCTTCCTTGCTCTCGGTTGAGACCGGTCTTGTTTACCTTGCAGAGTTGCTAAAGCTTTGCCCCTCACAAGCATCTCAACTTGTGGCACTTCAAGCGTTCTATTTTCAGTAAACATTTCTAAAAACTTTGCAAGACTTTTTACCTACCTGCAAAGAATATCTTCAGCACCCCTTGACATTGTGCAATTAACATTGGCTGTCCTGGCTCCCTGAGAGACTCCTCTTTACCTCTGACTTTGTGGCTTGGCCTTTCCCCCAGGAAAATGTTAATTTACTCTACATTGGAAGGTTTTAAAAGTACTTACCTGTTTGTGAATTGTGTTAACCTTTGTTTTATTCCTCTATTCTATCTTTTACACCAAACTGAGTATTGCTCTAAATGTACCAGCGATAAATCGATGTCCAGTGTTCTAGCTATTTAAGCCACCTGAGGGTGTAGGAAGTGTCTGTGTGCCATCCCCAATGGGTATCATCTGATTTAGAGAAACAGAGTGTGTTTTGAAGTGTATTATGATTGTTACATATATTCCTCTCTTCTGCAGAAGGCTTCTAGAACGGACTGTGAAATAAATTGATAATTGTTTTATCAAGAAACCTTGAGTATAAGTGTTTATTTGAATAACTGCTACTGTGAAACTGTAACATTACTGCTCACATTGACACCTCTTGAGATAAGCCTGGCTGCTCAGCCACACTACCAACCTGTGTAGTTCAGACTTATACCAAATGTTGGGTCCCTATTGCCAGGAGGTCAAGGTTATTGTAGTGCACCCAAAGGGTACTGCATACAATCTTGCCTAGCAGCCTCCAGCCGCAGGAGTGCCCGGTCTAGAGGCCATGCCATTGCCGCCCTCTTCACCCTTACCCAAGAGTGCGTGAGGGCAATGATATTGCCACAGCCACAGCCAAGGCCATGAGCCATGACCTGCAATTCACCCTGGAACACATGCAGGCCAGAGGTTTGACCCACCAACATCAGTAAGAACCACCTAGGACTCCCAGCATAGCAGCCCAAGGCGCCTCTCGCAGCGACTCCAGTCCCCAATGGAGTCTGCAAAGGGCTCCATGCCAAAGAGGGGCCACAAGTGAATGTTCACTGACTTGGTGCTTCCCTGGGTGTGTTTGGTTTGGGGGACGAGGCATGATTGGGGATGGGGTCTAGGGCTTGTGTGCATGCATTGCATACTATGGCCGGTCTGTCTGATGTAGAATAATCGCGCTATCAAAGTTTGGGGCAACCCCCACCATGCCCTCTGGTGACGCACTCCAGATTGCCAATGTTTTTGACCCAGTTGGCAGCATGCTGCCTACCGAATCTGCCTCACATTATCGGATAGATTTTATTGATCACTTTCGATGTCTCCCGAAGGGACTGCACTTAAATTCGGGATTGCCTTGAGAAGACGCAAAATATTGGATTGTTCAACACCACATGCTTATTTTCAGAGGCTACACTTTCAATTAGAGCTTCAAAAGTCTGGTCTCTGTTTTGTGTGTTCATGGGTCGATCAAACCCCATATTAGGTCTTTCAGGCCGCAAAGGGAAACTGGAATCAAGATGTTCCAACTGTTATTCCCTTCCCTTAGATCCCTTTAAAACACTGTAAACCTGAATATGCTGTTTCCAAGATGTCACTTTTCCTGGTTGGCTAACCCTACTAACGGAATCTGTAATTGGACTCTGTACAAAGTTCCCCTGTAAATCGGGATCAGACCCAGTCTGGTCAAGCACAACTCCCATACTGGGATTAGAAGGAGCAGAAAAAGGATCTCTACACATTAGAGAAGGAGCAGGGACATTGACACTGAGGTCGGTCACCTGATTGACACAAACTGTTGGAAAATTAGAGGGGCTGTGCTCGTCAGTCCAAGATCTAAATGAGATACGCCAGGTACTAATTTGTTTACACAGCAGGATAGAGGGGTCATGTTTAAAACAATACAATCAGAATCCATCACAACATGGTCCACTGTCATTGAACAGCTGTCCTCAACGCAATGAACGTTAACAATGTCTGCCCCCAGGGCCATTTTAAGCAATGGTCGCTTCAAGAGAGAGTTAACTGAACTTCCTTGTTGCTTGTTTAAGATTACTCTGGGTCATATTTTTAGTTTTCTTAAGTTATTTACCCCCCTTTTTGCCCCAGATGTTTAGACTGTTATTACTGTGGCACGGTTTTGTATTATTAACCATGCGATCATTCACCCTTGAGTCGTCTAGTTGAGGGATGGAAGAATGGTCCCCAACAAGACCAAGGTGCACAGGTTGCTTTAGGACAGAAGACAGCGAGCGTTGATTTATCCTGTGAGAATCAACATCCAAGACTTTACCCCTTGTCACAGGTCGACCATCTCGAGATAAAGGATCTGTAGTGTTCAAAGGCACACGTGTAACTCCAGGCCTATTTTGTGCAATCAGTATAATATGGGTACAGTTATATTTGGTAGTATCCACAGCTTTAACCTTAGGTTGCTAAGCACTGCGGTTGATTAAATAGAAAATCCTTCAGTGTGCTGTGCGCTTTGATATTTTCACATTTCAAAAGAAGGGATTCAAGCATAGCAGTTTGAGATTTGGTTTCAGCCTTGATCCCTTCATATAGAGATACATAGACATAGGACTTATTAAAATGTCTGGATGCATGCCCTCCAGTCTATGATCCATGTGCTGAAAGTCTACGAGGGGGGGCGGGGCAGCCCCACAGTGGAAATGTTGGATGAGGTTGACGAATCAGCATTCGGATGAGCCATGGCTGATAAATCCAGGGGAAGAGTCCAGCATGAAGCAAGCGTTCGTGATTGCTCTATTCACAGGCCACAACACACAGGAGTCTCACGTGATTGGAGATATAGCAGTCTACAGTTTGGCTTGGTGGCGGGTCTTATGGAACAACTGAATATTTTCACTGTGGGTCTTCTCATTTCCATCAGGGTCTTGATTAGGTCCCTCAATACTGTGAGGCTCTGCAGCCAAGCCTGGTATCATAGTCAGAGGACTTGCATTGGAAACAGCTCAAACAATCAAGCGTTTCCTTTTTTTTTCTTAAGGGAATAACTTTTGTATTGTAGCTGGGAGCTTTAATTCCTAAAGGGGCCTGTCTGTCCCACCAAAGGTCCTGTTGGACTCTTGGACAGTTGTATGACTCTGCATGGTCATGTGTTCCTGAATGTTTTCCATTTCTGAGAAGTTAGTTGCTTACCTGTACATTGTAGATATTTCTTTTGCACAACTTTTCTACAAAGAATATATTATTCTAAACTCTCTAGGGGAGACTGCAGCAACTTGGGCAGAGTTCCTGCTGTTTCATAGTGTAAGGCCTTAGGGCAGAATTCAACATATGCTGGGTTCTGCTGACTCTTGTTATGATCCCCTTTACTTTTGGGATTTCTGTTCTAAGTTTGTGGTCAGGGGGACTTCTACTGAAGTCCCCTTGCCACTTCAACCCTTTTTGAGTGTGTGGTCCTGGGTTGCCCTTAAGGCTCCTAGACAAGAGTCACCTAATTTTTGACTAGGATGATTATATCGCCCTACATTCATTTTAGGGAGTAGGAGGGTGGCAACTGTAATTTTAGTTTTGGCTTCACCAGGGGTGCAATAAGATTTATTTATTGCATTGGTTGGGCAGTGTACCTTTAAGTTAGCCATTGAGGTACCAATGTATTTTTTAAAGTTATGCCCTCTGCCATTTTGTTTCTTGGGCTTTCTTTGTCTGTGGAAACCATGAGGCAGGTTTTAAATGTCTATAGTGCAGATGTGGGCTTGTTCCCTCTTTAGTAGTTTTAACTGGCTTAGACTAGTTCCTACTACTGTGCAATCACACCTCCTGTGGGAGTGGTACTGGGTGTTTAGAGGCTTTGGGGGATAACCAGATTCTGACCTCCAAAACCTTTGTTTTATATTGCATAGTGTAATTGGCGCGCAGAAGTGGGAGTATATATAGGGAAAACCCTCTTCCTGACCTCAGTTCTGTTGGATTTTCAGAAGATCAGCAGGTTTAGTTACCTGCTGGAGTATTTTTCGTTATTTGGCAGCTAGTGAATTTATGATTTTTCATCATTTGGGCAGCTAATGAATGTTTAGGACCAGTCCAGTTTTTTGGCTGCTAGGTATCCCTGGGACTTTTTCATCCTCCCTCTAGTACTCCTTGCCTGCCTTGTGCGCTTTGGCCAGGCCTTCAATCTTGGGACCATTGACCAGGTTATTTTATCGCCGCTTCACATCATTAACTACTGGGGTTTTCAACATTAGTGCAGGAAGCTGCCACTGCCTTGAAGGGTATAGGGACCCCAACACTGCACGTAATCTACGCCTCTTTGCTGTCTTGAGTCACCTCCACTGTTGTCTTTGTGCTGGAACTGTTTCTGCTGATATGCTTCCCTCCTTTGCATGTCGAGCGGCCAAAATCTACCTATGTGCACTGCACTGCAAGTGCTGTTGAGCTGTGGGACCTGCTGGTGTGTTCCTGTCTCTCCTTGGGAAGGCGCCCATGCTCAAGAGGAAACAACATTGCCGTAGCGCGGCGAAACAGGCTGTCGGACTCCAATTACCAGAATCCTTTGTGAGCGTGACACGCCCCCTCCCACCCACCCGCCCGCCCCTCCCTGCCGTGCTCATAACCCGGGTGCACGCGCACCCGCGCGCGCACCCCGGAAGTGCACTGCAAGTGCTGTTGAGCTGTGGGACCTGCTGGTGTGTTCCTGTCTCTCCTTGGGAAGGCGCCCATGCTCAAGAGGAAACAACATTGCCGTAGCGCGGCGAAACAGGCTGTCGGACTCCAATTACCAGAGTAAATATTTACAATACAACTTAACTTTGGACTTGCTGCCTTGGATATTGGGCTTTGTGTTTGGACTTCCTTTAGGGTGTTACTGTGCTACTGTGCTACTGTGTCTAGCTTTGATGCTAAAACGAGTGCCTTTTAGGTACTTACGTATATTCTTTTCTTTTTTTTTTTCTTCTACGTAGATCCTTTGTGAGCGTGACACGCCCCCTCCCACCCACCCGCCCGCCCCTCCCTGCCGTGCTCATAACCCGGGTGCACGCGCACCCGCGCGCGCACCCCGGAAGTGCACTGCAAGTGCTGTTGAGCTGTTTGGCTGGGTGGTAAGGGTGGTAATATATTAACGATCTGTAGCCTTTGTACATGTCCTTTCTGCATCTAATTTAGTAAGTACTGATTCCCTATTGGGTTGTGAATTGGTTGCGCTCATGATAGGAGTTTTGGCCATACTCTAGTATAGACCATCTCTTTTCTTGTATATAGCAGCATGGTGAAGGGTTTGCGAAGCGGACGGAAACTCACTGAGCCTCTGTCCCAATCATCTTCTCAACCGGTGAGTCAAGATATTCTGGTTGAGAGTGCAGCCACACTGGTCCACCCCGATAATATGACATCTGTGGGAGTGGACAGTGATATTATGTTAGCTGATAAGAAAGCGATGGTCTCTACAGAAATGGGTATTGCTCCCAAATTTGATGCCGTAGCTATGATTCACTGTGTAGGTAGTGATGCTGAGATCTCTGCTGATATGTCTGTCAGAAACACCAAATTCAAGTTAAAGGATTTGAATAATAGCGCTCCCAATGATACTATCTTAACTGAATCAATACAGAGAAATGATATGGGATCTGATAGTGTCTACGATAATCCTTACAAAGAGAATGTTGTGGATTGCTCTATGATGGGCCCCATCATTGAAGCAGAGTTAAGTAAGCGCATCTGCCTATCTTTGGGTCCTTCTACGCCCGCTAATCAGAAACTAGTGGGGAGAGAAGATGTTTTTATGTTGAGTACAAAAGGCATGATACCTTCTGAAAGAAATCTTGATCCCATATGTGACGAGAATGTAAAATTGCCTTGGGAAATGGACTTTGAGTCCCATGTATCTCCCAACAAACCTATGGTGAGTTCCCCAAAGGCCATTAGTGCCCAATTAGCAATTAATGATCGAATGAATTTGGATATTCAAGAATTTCAGTCGAGCCTTAATGGAAAAGACAAAGATACTTCCAATAATGATGCTCAATCTGCAAGCATCATCCTTGATGCACCATCATTGAGTTCAGACTTCCCAGTTCTCGCGAGAATCTTAAACTTACTGGACAAGGGACATGAGCGCTCTCATTATGAAATGGGAATTATGAGAGAATCAATTTCTGAACTATCCAACAAAATTAATAGAATTGAAGGCCTCCTGTTTACATGTGATGCTGTCGCAGCTCTCTCGGATAGACAATACAAGAAAAAGGATATGGTAGATAGTGCCACACAGTTTGATGGTATTTTCAACAATCCTTCTCAGACAAAGCGCTCATATGCGGCTACACTAAAGACTCAATCACATAATTCGATCTGTACACAGACCGATGTAATTGTGGATGATCTGCACAAAGTTTTCACGACAGTTCAAAAAATTGAGCAGCACCTAGACAAAATGAACAAAGAGTCCATAGAGACTACAGCTACTCCCGTTGATCAATTGATAGATGATACAAACAAGTCATATGGTTCTGATAGTCCCTCTCATTTGACGGACTTAATTGATCTTGCGGGAGATTGTTCCCGGATAGGAATGGTGGAAATGTCTGACCCTACTGTGGGTGATCTGATACCTAAGCCTATAACAGTCCTAACCCGGAGGGAAAAGCGACTGGCGGGAAGGGCCCAAAAAAGGAAAGCCAAAGCGTTAGCCTTAATAAAAAAACAGGCAAGGATTGTACAAGTTGAGAAATCTAATGTAATACCAGTCACCTTTGAGAATGAGGAGATAATAAATCTTTCTCAGCTGGATGATGAATCCAGGGTATTATTAGATATCAATCCCCCTGAGAAGAACAATGAGAAAAATAAGGAGGGGAAAACAAATAATAATAAAAAAAAAAAAAGGTGAATGTACATATGAATGAGGAGCAGATTGGTTGCCAATCTAACTCATCTTGTTTTAATCCCCCGGAATCCATAAGTGGGGGTTCACAAATGTCCCTCTCTCAATTCTATCCTATAAGTAAGAAACAAACTTCTTCTAGCAAAGTGAAAACTAATGCCACTGTATCTAGGGACTCTAAGATACAATCGGCTAAACTGGAAACCTCTCACCATTTTTCTTCCGACGAACCCTGGATGTTGGGTGTATTGGGTGGGGACGTGTTGCGATCCCAGGAACCTAAGGAGGACCCTATAGTTGATCCGGGGTCCAATATTCCACCTCCCATAGTCAAGTCATCTAATGAAAATACTAATCTGACATTGGCGGAAACGATAAACCATAAAATGGTAGATTCTCCCATTAACAATCATAAGACGGTTCATAATGAATTTGAGTCCATACGCGAACCTCCATACATACTTGGCTGGGAGAGTGATCCGAATGTTAATGTTAAACAAAACTTGAATCGCTCTTCCCTGCTAAAAGCTTTTCACACAATACCTTGCCTGCGAACTCTGAGATCTGATGATATAGACTGGGTAAGACCTGCAGATAAAAATAACAACAGGATGACCTGTGGCCTATATTCAAGACTGATTATGAAACTTATCTGGGAACAGAAGGAAAACTTTGTTTCCATTGGCTTAACTCCTTTTTTGATCCAATCTGATGAAGATGCGAGGGTCTTTTTGGATAAGCCACTGGTACCAACATCCACAATTGACCAGAAAATGATGCAATCATTGCCACAACAAATTAGTGGTGATCTGGTCCGACAGATAATAGCAATGGCCGCTGCATTGTCGGGCATACATTCAGCCTCGCAATTAACAGCGACGAATTCATCTTCCTAGCCCGGCATATCATCAACAATCATTTGTATGTTTGTCTTGGAATTGTTGTGGGCTTGCTAACTTTAATAGATGGTGGGGTTCATGCGAGAGCGACAAGATCCCTGCTATAGTTCTACTACAGGAAACTATGTATGTATCTCAATTATCTGTCGAAGGTTTTGTCTGTTACTCACAACCTGCTACTCGAGGGAATAAGGGTCGGCCCTCAGGTGGCCTAGCAATTTTAGTAAATAACGCCTGTAAATCCCCAACCAGGCTGGTTTATAAAGATTCCAATGTATTAGTTATAGAACTATTCCCTGTATCTCCACAGGATCAACATATCATTTTTATGTGCATCTATTGGAATAGAAAGCTAATAATGCTTAATAATATCATCGATATTCTTGATTCCATCTTAGAAGGTATCTTCATACACCATGAGGAAGTTGGTGTGGTGGTGGGGGGTGATTTTAATTCCTCCTGTTTAATCCACAATATAGACCCGGGACAGCAATCCCATACAGATACTACATCTGCTATGAATGGGAGAAAATGGGTGGAGTTCTTTCTTAATTGGGATATTCAGATAATTTCCACTGGTATGATGGATCTCACATATACATGGTCTAGGGGAGGACATCATTCTCATATTGATCATTTTTTTAAATCATCTAATCTTTGTCTGGAAATTGACACTGTAAATGTTTTAAACTTGGGCTTTAGTGACCATAATGCGATATTGATAAATCTAAAAATCGAAGGTTGGGGATTGACTTCTAATCGTTCTCTACAAATGGTTGAGAATGACAGAGCGGGCATATCTGTGAGGTGGAACCCTCTTGTATGCCATCAGCTATCAGAGCGACTCAGAGATGACCTTGATCTGAATCCATTAGTGACTGAGAGTGACTCTTTATATATAGATCAATTTATCTCAAAGAGGATTGAATTCCATTTACTACAAATAGCAAAACAAAGAAAATCGGCTCTGGATGTAAAACATCATGTACATAAATTTGATATTGAGATCTTTAAATTAAAGAAGCTAAGAAACTTTAAACTACGACATCTATCTAGGTTATCTCTGGAATCTACACAATACTACTCTCATAAAAGGGCAATCCTTGTTACACATAAAATTGCTGTCAAAAATCTAAAAACACAACTTTATGTGAAAGATAATCAGAACATGATGTATCATATTTTGAAAAACGACACACGCAAAATATGGTCCTTATTAAGACTGATTAACGGCGATAATGTGGGGTTGAAAGAAAATGCCATCTCAGCGGATCAGTGGGCAAACTACATTAGGCTGAAATACGAGTTACCTTTAATATTCCACAACAACTCCAAAACTGAAATTCAAAATACAATACCTAATCGCTCCCCTTGGAGCATTGAAGATGTAACACGTGCAATTAAGAAACTAAATCCTTCAAGGGCTATGGGACCTGATGGCATCCCTGCTTGTCTTTTTCTATCGGATATCCACTTGTGGGCTACCATTTTAAAAAACAAATTTGATGTGATATTTTCTTCTCAAGCAATTCCTAGTTCATGGTGTTCAGCTACTGTCATCCCCATATATAAAAAAGGCCCTATTAATGACCCTGGTAACTTTCGCCCGATTGCGTTAACTGACGCATCCTCTAAGGTATTCTCCCAACTGATCCTTGAAGAAATGCAAGTCTATATGAAAACCAATGCCATCCTATCAAAATTTCAAACTGGTTTTCGTCAGAACATGGGATGCTCTCTTAATGCTTTACTGATATCTCACATCGAGTGGAACTCCAAACATAACAACACAGGTGCTGTCTATATGGCAGCTCTTGATCTGAGTTCAGCATTCGATACCGTGATAAGGGAACACCTGTGGTGGAAGATGGAGGTGTTGGGTTTCCCGGCTTATTTGATTGCATTAATACGGCTTCTCCATATAGACACAACTTACAGAGTGCGCCTTAATAAAGAAGGCATGTTAACTGCCAAAATTCCATCGAAAATTGGATTGAAACAAGGTTGTACTCTGGCTGCCGTACTGTTTAATCTGTATACTTGTGACATAGAGGAATGTTGGACAAAAGAAGTCATCTATCCAATCTTAATTGGTAGCACAAGACTGAACTATATTGGTTTTGCTGATGACATTCTTATTTTAGATAGAACACCATTTGGTCTCCAGCATAAACTAAATGCTTTCATCCGCTATGCAAATACTCATAACTTGAGAATCAATCACCACAAATCCCGAATTATCATCTTTAGGGATGGTTATAAAAAGAGCTGCCCATACACTTGGCTCATGGAAAATACTCGGGTCACCATTACACATGAAATTAAATATCTAGGGTATCCTTTATCGAATGCTTACTCAAAAATCTGGTGGAAAAAGAAAATATGTGAGAAATCTAAACCTCTAATTTCACAGATGAAAATAATTATGGGTAAATACTGTGGCTTTTCTCTTTTACCTGTCATCCAATTCTACCTCCTTAAAGTCGAACCATCGCTACTCTATATATTAGACATGTGTATATATGAGATAGACGATATCTTAGACACACTTCAAGGTGGGATCTGGAAAAGCGTTTTGGGGCTTCCGGCATCAGTCCCAAATGATATTGTTCGTCATGAACTAGGTATCCTCCCTATATCTGCCAAACGGAACTGGAGACGCCTGAATAACTATACAAAAATCCTGGATCCCCCTGGTAATTCACTGTATGAAGACCTTAATGAATTTCTTCATATGGGTTGTATGAAATCTCTGACCCGATACGCGGAAAAAATGAACGATCTAATGGCTCTCTTGGGCATCCTGAAAGATGACTTAATACTAGGCTTACCTAGTTGCAAACAAAAGTTGTATCGCTACTACTGGAGCTGTCAGGCTGATAGAATTGGGTCTTACCGCTCATACTACGAATTTGCCCAATTCAGAAGAAAATTGGGAGATAGAGCTGGTTATATTACACAGTTTCCTTCTGCTATAGGTCGTAATATTTATTTACGGTTCAAATTGAATGTATTTCACACCAATGAACGATTGTGCAAATGGGGCACCTCTGATAAAGAATCTAACAATGGTTTTTGCCGTTTTTGTAAGGATATGTTTTCTCTTGAGTCTCTTAAACATCTAGTTATCTACTGTGAACATTTTGAAATGTTGAGACTATCGAAGTTTGGGAACTATATAATCTCTAACTCAAACCTATCGCGTGAAGTACTATGGCAGCGATGCATGCTTGGTGAAAGTACTAAACTCATTTTAAGATTGTTATCTGTTTTAATAATTATTGAATCTGAGCTAAAGGATATAAATGATATAAGATGAGCTATAAATACTTATATGGTATGTGATACATGTAGGAATGTTGTTTAGCTATGCACAAATTCTTTTTAATTAGGTAGCATATATAATGTATGTGATTCATGTCAAAATGGGAAAATGAACTGGTGAAAATTCTGTTTTGTATGAAAAAAAATTTTCTTTGTAAAGGTTTTTAACCAAATACAATAAAAAAAAAAAAAAAAAAAAATCTACCTATGTAGGATCCTTTTGTCCTTCTGGAGCCACCTTTTTCACTACTTTCACTTGTGATTGATGGGTCCCACTGCTAGGAAGGCCAATTGTTCTTCTTTTGGACAGTCCCTAGGTGCCTGAATCCTCCACCTTGCCCTGTACGTACAAGGTTGTTTCGCCTTACTGCATCTGTATTTTTTGGCGGGAACTAACGCCATGAGTACTTGCATCTGGGTCCTGGGTTGGTGGGTTAGTCCTAATACCTAACCTCATGGGCCCATGTTCATGGCTGCAGATCTCTGCAGATATCTTCAAGCCTAGTTTTACACTTGACCTGCATTGGGGATAAATACTGCTAGACTGCATCTTGTCTTGGGTCTACCGGTGTTCCACCTCGTCCTGTACCTGTTCAAGAGGGTCTTTTTTGGGGTTTCCCTGGTGTGGTTTGCTGCCATCTCTGAACCTGTGAAGAGAATTGTACTTTCCTGACTTATCACCACTATAGCTTAACTGCCTACTGACTTTGGGCAAGATTGAGTTTGGCGCTGTGGTAATGTCACCGATTTTTGGAGGAAACGTGGAGGATTTACCTGATGCTGGAGGGTAAATCCTCCACTTTTCTTCAAAAAATTGGCGTAATTTATTTTGCCAAAAATTCCTAATGTAGCGCTATGGATTCCAGAAATGGGGGACTAACACTGCCTTACCACCACTTGTAATCCTGTGGTAAACCTATGGGACTACGTGGTGGTAGTGGTAATTCTGTTTGGTGGTATTGTGTCGGAATACCGGCAAACTCGTAATGCAGCCCTTGGCCTGTATTCCTTGGGAAACTTTAAAACCTACCATGAAACTCTTTTGAAAGTAACTCTAATAGGTTCATGCTTGAATAGTAATGAAAAAAATGTAGTAGGCACAGCACAAAAATATATCTTTTAACGCGCTTCTCTAAAAATGTATCTGGAGCACACTAGTATCCACATTTACCCTGTGGGGAGTTATTCAGAAAGAAAGGTGCATCCAGTTGTTAGGTTTCTTCCTGGTCCTTTTTTTCTACTTACCTGCACAGTAGCATTTTTACTGGGTTCCCACTGGGTCCTGTGAGGAACGTGAGGGCGTCCTCACTACTTTTACCCCTGGATCCTCCTCTCAGGTGGCCAAGGAAAGGCCATTGCTTTTGGATACCGAGCCTGGGGCTGGATATGCGAGGGAGGATCACATGAGTGAAGGGAACGCGGGGAGTGACGTCCTTAGGTGAAACATGGTATGCCCCTTTTCCTTCCCAGAATGAACCATCTGTTCCTCAAGCCTTTGTAAGCTACTATCAACCCTTTCCCTCACCCCACCCCCAAATGTCTCTCAGAAATACTATCCCAACACTGAGACAAGAAAGAGACCGACTAGGAGGACACATCCTCATTTGGATAAAATAAGCATATATCAGTCAGGTACCAAGACAAGGAGGAGACAACACAGTTATACACACCTCCTTTTATTCAAACCTCCCCAGCACCACTCTGATACTGAGACAAAGAAGATTGCTATGTAACAGCCTGCATGTCCCATTAATTAGTATTACCATGGTCAGGCAATTGAACTGATGACTCGCACCTGTGGTCACTTAACAGTCCTAATGGATATAAAAATGGAGGCTGCACAGCACGAGAGGAGAGAGACAGCAGGCTGGAGCTTGGAACTGCCTGCAGCTTGGAGTCGGCTGGAACGAGGCGAACTGGAGATACAGGGGAGGGAGACACAGGTGCTGGAAGCCGTGTCAAGCAGAGGAAAGAGGCACCAGTGCCAAGGCTAGCCGTGCGAGGGTCTGGAGGTTCAGCAAACCCTCAGTGTCATGCGTAAGCAGCAGAAGTTGTGGGGCGCTGAAGCACTCCAGTTGCTGTGGAATTCTAGGAGAGGAGGCAGTGTTCTCTGACCTTTGCAGGAAGGGAAGAGCAGAGACCTTGGAAGATAAACGCAGAACCAAAAAATGCCAACGGAAGCTGCGGAGCTGCTGCGTGAAGCCGGTGAGTGTAAACAGGGAACACTCATGCCGGGTCGCTCCCGGGCTTAAAAGAAACACCTAAATATCAAACATACAGAAAGTTGTTACGAACACTTTGTGAACCGTGAATCAAGTACTTTTGAATGTTCAACAAATTGATGAGCACTTTTGGAGGCCGAAGCAAAGTCTTTCGAATACCAAACAAACTGAAACATGTTGCAAGCACTTTTGAATGCTAAATCGGTGCATTTGAACACTGAGCAAATGAAGACATAATGAACACTTTGGAATGTCGCACAGAGTAAAAGCAAGTTATGAGTATTTGTGAATGGAGTGGAAGGAAAGCAAGGTGGTACAAGTAGCAGATACCACGAAATTAATTGGTTAAAGAATAGAGGGACTACAGATTAAGGGGAAACCTGCATGGGCAAGAGCCAGAAGAATACAGAAAGTGTCAAAAGTGCATAGGGTATTGATTGCGTGACTTGTAATGGGTGGACCGTGTGGTCTGATAACTGCGCCTAGACCACAGTACCCCCTTTATGAAAGAGCCAATGACACTGTCCATAAAGAAGCAGCTTGTTTTACACAGTCACATAAGTGATTTTGAAGTGACGAAACATGGCAATCTGTGAAAAGCAATGCTGATAAAAGAGATGGGAAGTGTCCCAAGGAACTGTGCTATTTTGAAAAGCTGCAAGATGTCAACTGGTGTTGTTTTGAAAAGCTGGAATATTTTAACTCTTGGGGAAGGGAACCCTGATACATTGTGAACTGGTTTGAACTTGGGAAGGGGAAGCTGATTACAAGATTACAAGCTAGAGCTGGAAGAATCTCAGAACTTTGTTTTGACCACTATTTATTTTGAAGCTGACATTTCTTCTAAACATTGTATTCAGTTAGTTGTGAGGGAAAGTATAGGTTTTGGATACAGACAGACTTTTGATTCTGACTTTATGACACATATTATCCTTAGTTTTCTTTAGGTAGGGAAATCCTACCTTGGCATAGGGCAAGTTAGGCCATACTCCATCCTGACTTTAAGTTAAATACAGTTTTAAGATCCCATTTTGAATCTGTCATCGGTCTTACTTCATGATGCCTTCAGAGTCTCTAGAGTTTAGGACCAAGGATTAGAATTTTAGATGGTGCTCCTTTATTGTCTGTATTGTAAAGTCCTGCATCACGTTCTTGTACTCGGAAAAGCTTTGTTACTTTTTTTCAATTGTGATTACTAATGTGTCATTGTCTGCCCTTAGAATGTAATGATTCCTAGTGACTACCACCACCTGTTTGACTATACATTTGTGTGGTGCTCCTGATTGTGAAGTTTTGCCTTACATAGCCCTGACATCGAGTTGGCTTGCTATTGTGTCATTTGTTGCTACATGTATACCTCTGATTTTAGTAAGAGTAAAATGAGCCCTTGTGCCTCGTACTCTTAAGTCAAAACTAATCTTGTCTCTTTGGTTATATGTTTTAAAGTGTAACCCCTTTTGCGCTCCCTTCTAGCTCTATATGTAATATATAGTGTGCATTTGGATCATTCATGTTTCTATGCGCTAGAGGTTTAGGAATACTGCAATCATTGATGGTATGGCAACTGTTCTGGTAATGACTTTGTTGATTCAAGAGTCTACTGCGGCTCTAGGGTTCCCTAGTCTCTCCTCCCCTACCTTGGATTGTATGTGCAGTACCAATTTCTCACAAATATCATCTTGACATGCAATCTCACCTTTTTCCTGAAGGCTCTGTTTGTCTGGTTCATCGTCCTTTTCCAGTTTTGATAGATTAGCGTTGTTTGAAGAGATATGGGCAGTCCCGTCCTGTCGCCACTATGTCTGCCTAGATGACAGACAGAGCAAAGGGATGGCCAAGGGGAGGTGACCCTTTAGGGGAAAAGCCAGTAAGGCATAAACAGTATTGCTCTAAATGTACCAGCGATAAATCGATGTCCAGTGTTCTAGCTATTTAAGTCACCTGAGGGTGTAGGAAGTGTCTGTGTGCCATCCCCAATGGGTATCATCTGATTTAGAGAAACAGTGTGTTTTGAAGTGTATTATAATTGTTACATATATTCCTCTCTTCTGCAGAAGGCTTATAGAACGGATTGTGAAATAAATTGATAATTGTTTTATCAAGAAACCTTGAGTATAAGTGTTTATTTGAATAACTGCTACTGTGAAACTGTCACATTACTGCTTACATTGACACCTCTTGAGATAAGCCTGGCTGCTCAGCCACACTACCAACCTGTGTAGTTCAGATTTATACCAAATGTTGGGTCCCTATTGCCAGGAGGTCAAGGTTATTGTAGTGCACCCAAAGGGTACTGCATACAATCTTGCCAAGCAGCCTCCAGCCGCAGGAGTGCCCGGTCTAGAGGCCATGCCACTGCCGCCCTCTTCACCCTTACCCAAGAGTGCGTGAGGGCAATGATATGGCCTCTGCCACGCCAAGGCCATGAGCCATGACCTGCAATTCACCCTGGAACACATGCAGGCCAGAGGTTTGACCCACCAACATCAGTAAGAACCACCTAGGACTCCCAGCATGGCAGCCCAAGGCGCCTCTCGCAGCGACTCCAGTCCCCAATGGAGTCTGCAAAGGGCTCCATGCCAAAGAGGGGCCACAAGTGAATGTTCACTGACTTGGTGCTTCACTGGGTGTGTTTGGTTTGGGGGACGGGGCATGATTGGGGATGGGGTTTAGGGCTTGTGTGCATGCATTGCATACTATGGCCGGTCTGTCTGATGTAGAATAATCACGCTATCAAAGGTTGGGGTAACCCCCACCATGCCCTGTGGTGACGCACTCCAGATTGCCAATGTTTTTGACCCAGTTCGCAGCATGCTGCCTACCGAATCTGCCTCACATTATGCGTGTATCTGCAAAGTTATCCTCACCCATCGTACCCATGGTGTTACCTCCTTCACTCCGGTAACCTCGAATGCTGAGGCTATGCCTATGTCACTGCCCCCTCGTTTCCTCCTCTATTCACTCTGTGCTAAAAGTGCTATTAATGTTAATGCCCACACATTGCCTGCCGCTGTTGCATATGTAACTAAGAAAGCTTCTTGTAATGTAACCAAATAAGTACTCTTGTAATACAAATAAGAAAATACTCTTGTAACTTAAAAAGCATTCTTGCAATGTAGCTAAGAAAGTATTCTTTCAATGTAACCAAGAAAGTATTCTTGCAATATAACTAAGAGTATTCTTGTAACAGCGCCATGATGCCTGAGGGATGCTGTGCGCTTTATAAATATGAAAATAAAATAAATGTACGTTGTTAGTTAATACCTAGTTGTCACCTGCATCACTGACTGGACATTCCTTTTTTCAAAACAAGTATTTACTGTGATGGTGCATGATGACTACGAAGGTGCAAGGGAGGGATGTACAGTGTGGAGGGGAAACTCAAAAAGATTCTCAGAATTCTTGGTGGACCATGCACCCCCCACCCCCTGGCCTCTTTGCTCACGTGCATGGGCCCGGCTGGTCCTTCCTTCCTTCCTTCCTTCCTTCCTTCCTTCCTTCCTTCCTTCCTTCCTTCCTTCCTTCCTTCCTTCCTGATCTGGGGGCACGGATATGATGCGCCTGGCACAGATGTTGTGCAACATTTCACTGGCCACTTCTATCTGACCCACCTTCTATGGCCTGTACATGAGCGCACCCCCTGACCGGTGTAGGCATCTGAAATGTGCCTTCAAGAACCCGTACGCGCACTCAATGGTCACCCTGGTCCTCACATGGCCCCTGTTGTATGCCACTTCCTGTGGCATCTTGGGCTTTCTCAGAGGTAATAGCCGCCACAGAAGTAGCGGGATTCAGAGTCACCTGCAAGGGCTAAGGACACAGGTGTGCGTAATGATGCTCAGAAGTGGTGTTGCCAGTGACAGCGGAATCTGTCTGTGCATGCATTTCTCATTGTGCCACACAGTTTCATGTACATTCCTTGCAGGCGTATTGCACTGCTCAAGGGGGGGGGGGGCTGTTGTATTCTGTCACCGCTAGTGCATTGCGTGTGGATGGCCTGTTGGGTTTGAAATAGTGATTGCTTTTTTTGTTTTTTAATGTTATATTGTTAAAAATGAACCTTTTTACATTAAGAGATGGGAAAAGAAAATATTACAGTACATATTATTACAAAAACATCAAGCTCATACATTATCCACAATTTATCAAGAAAATAATTCATCAAGTTAAAACAGTTTTTTTTTTAAGCAAGAAAAAAAGGAATGGGTCAAGATACCATAAAAGCTTGTGAGAATAATGCTTTCTCTAAAGTGCACTCTGTGTTGTCAGTCTCTAGCTGCAGAGATTTAAAAAAGCAGTTATCGCCATCACTGTTGAACTAGTCGAGCCCGCGAAGCAACACTCCCAAACCGTCTCTATACCACCCATTTCAAATAAGTTTGAAAGTCTTTTCAAATAAATTGCTCTTTTGCCCTGCACAGCCATACAGCTAGTTACCAGATGTTTGACAGTCATTACAACTTTACAAAATTGCCAATTTGCAGGTTCAGGCTGCAGGAACCGATACCTAAGCAGGATTTCCTTGGTTAGTGTTAGATTCCACCTAAATCTCAAGGAGCTGTGCCTAGTATTTCTTTCAGGATATATACCAAGATATGGAGCAAGGGTACCTGCAAAAGCAGGTGTTCACCTGACAGATAGCCTGCCATCCCAAAGAGATCGAAATCTAGGGCTTGTTGGACATTTTTTAAGATTATGTGCCCAGTTCATATCGATTAGCTACAAGCGGCACAAAACTCGGAATCTGAAGAGCTTTCCTCCAAATTATTTCTTCTAAAATCGGTAAATGATCGAAAATCCAAGATGCAAAAAATGTCAATACCATGTAAAATCTTGGGGATGATTTTCTCTATATAAAACGTAATTATTGTGAATTTACCATACATAGCATCAGTTCTGCATAGCTGGTTAGAACGTGCAATTGTGTGGGTCCTTAACCATTCCTTAATGACATTTTTATGCATTTTCGCAGAAATCGGGAAACCCAGTTAGACAAAACTGTCAACTTGCTCGACTAATTCTGTTCCCACATGCCATTTATTTTTGGGGGTTTGCATCAGGGCTGTGCAATGCATAACCTTATTTTTTTTGGGTTCACCTTAAGAGCATGGGCCGTAGCAAAGGCCGTAAAGGCGGTGATCAAATGCTGCAGACCCAACTTAGAGCAATCAAATAATAGAAAATGGTCTGTGTATGCCAGCCACATTGCTTTCATATTACCAATTTCAGTAGTAGCAAACACAGCTGGTAATAGGAAGTCGCCAACATCAGACATGTAGAGGTTAAATAGTCAGGGTACCAAATGCAACGTTGTGATCTTCTGTGACAAAGTTCCATACTGGTCCAGCCTGATTTGCACATTGGACTCCGAATATAAGCCAATTATTAGGCACTGGAGCCTACTTGGGATCCCCACTTATATTTACTCCATGATAGACTTTGATCAACCGCATTGAATGCGGCTGAGAGATCGATGGTCACCAAATACAAAGAATCGTATTTGTATACCATGCTTGGCTCAAAATACTCTTTAAGATGAAACCATTGAACGTAGTCCCCAGGTGCTTCCGAAAGTCCATCTGCCATTTCTGAAGCCTGCCTGATTTAGTCTGCTATTCCTCTAGATGCACCAACAGCAAGGCCGCAAATACCTTGCTGTCGGCATCCATGATGGCAATAGTCCAACTGGTCTTGCTGACGGCCATTTTTCTATATTGGCAGGATGTAAGCGGTAGACCAAGATTTGGGCAATCTATTCGAGAGAACAATGTACTCGAATAGAATAATCGCCCCAAACCCCTGGAGTTCCCTTTGAACAATAAATTAGATGATCCATTCAGCCCTGTGTCCCGGGAAGTACTGATTTTCATTATCTCCTCAATTTGATCACGTTCTAAATGGAGTTGCAAATCTGTGGTGGACTGAGGTGTTACCTTAGGGTCACTGGCTTCATGGCCCTCTGGGTGTGCAAACCAAGATTGATAATGTGCCAGCCATACCTATTTGGATACAGGATTCAATTAATTTACCTGTGGAGCGTTCTCCAGGTTGTTTATTAGTTTCCAGAACGCCTGGGACTTTTTATTACCCA
Source organism: Ambystoma mexicanum (assembly GCF_040938575.1). Classification (NCBI taxonomy): domain Eukaryota; kingdom Metazoa; phylum Chordata; class Amphibia; order Caudata; family Ambystomatidae; genus Ambystoma; species Ambystoma mexicanum. The sequence continues at coordinate 917,054,963 of NC_090931.1, forward strand.
GTGCTAGCAGCATATGCTCAGGATCATTCTGGCTTCTTAGGGCCCGATTTCCCTTGAGCCAATTTGTATGTGACTGCTTCACTTTTTTAGTGCGAATATGCTTTTATGTTATTGACAAATCCCTAGACCTAGAGATCTCTCTTATCAGGGCTCGTGTTCCTTTTCCATGCTGCTACTTCATGGTCATAGGAATGGCTATGCTTCTTTCCCTGGCCCCGAAATCACACTTTATCAGTAGAAAAACTGTGAAATCATCTATAAATCATTGTGATTATCCACAGATAATGTATTATACTGCCAGTCTAAGCAGGTAAGGCTTAAATAAGTAGCAGCAGTTTCATTCAAGGATTTCATGATACTTTATTTGCAGCAGCATTACAACAGAGACCACTGGCGATACATACAGGATCGATACCAACAAGCCTGCTAATCTCAAACTCTGCAGTCTGGTACAATAGCCACAAAAATCGGATGATGTATATGAAGCGACCTACATTTCTCAGAAAGGCCACTTCTGCCGAAATATATAATCAAGTGAGGAATGGGAAGAGCCATTTGACCAGGTGAACTTACTTGGTAGGTCACCCTGTACTGCACCATTTACCATAGTAAGGCCCATTCCTCTAAGATTTTTTAACCACACTTGACCATAGAATTCTTTCCCTGCCTTCTTTAAGGATACTCCTGAGGTAAAATCCGAAGTCAATTATGCAGCTTTTATGTCACCCAAGAAAAGTATTTGTCCCCCAGCCCATCTATCATGCCAATCATTTGCACATGCCAGGATTTTATACAAAAACACATTCAAATTTCCAATTTCAGTATGCCAATAGACGTTAGAAATAAAGGGTTCTGTAGCACTTCTGATATGGGTGGCCAAAATGACAAAACTAACATTTAGACATTCAACCACTGACGCAGATCTACATGATTTCACCCAAGTTAGGAGGTCACCAAAGGGGCGACCAAACTAGCCTTTTTTGGCAGGCTGGAAGTTGGACACAAATCCATCTGTTACCGATTGCGTGAGCGATATTTCCTGTACCGAGTCAATAAAATGGGTTCTTATAATTTGGTCAATTTTCTGATTTGTTATCAAATGAATGTGGCTGTGAGTGTTCCAAGACAGAAATGATAGCAAGCTCGAACTAATGCTAGGATAAATAAGGGGACCTGTCCTGGTCACCAGGGCATAATGCACCAGTGATCCACAACCACAACCTGTCTTTTCTCAGTTCTACTTCAGTAGTGTTCTTAGTAATGTGAATCCTACATTCTAAAGCCCAATTAGGATCAATAGAGATCACTTTCTCGGGCACCTCGAGTCCCCTCATTCAATCTGCCCCGGAAATGACACCTATCCACATAGGGTGTTAAGTCGAAGCCGAATGCACGAACAGTGGGGACTTCATTCATGACAGTGTCAAATACCATCTTTGATCTAAAGAAAATAACTGCCCTGTCAGTTAGATCGGATAGATTTTATTGATCACTTTCGATGTCTCCCGAAGGGACTGCGCTTAAATTCGGGATTGCCTTGAGAAGACGCAAAATATTGGATTGTTCAACACCACATGCTTATTTTCAGAGGCTACACTTTCAATTAGAGCTTCAAAAGTCTGGTCTCTGTTTTGTGTGTTCATGGGTCGATCAAACCCCATATTAGGTCTTTCAGGCCGCAAAGGGAAACTGGAATCAAGATGTTCCAACTGTTATTCCCTTCCCTTAGATCCCTTTAAAACACTGTAAACCTGAATATGCTTCTTTCCAAGAAGTCACTTTTCCTGGTTGGCAGACCCTACTAACGGAATCTGTAGTTTGACTCTGTACAAAGTTCCCCTGTAAATCGGGATGAGACCCAGTCTGGTCAAGCACAACTCCCATACTGGGATTAGAAGGAGCAGAAAAAGGATCTCTACACATTAGAGAAGGAGCAGGGGCATTGACACTGAGGTCGGTCACCTGATTGACACAAACTGTTGGAAAATTAGAGGGGCTGTGTTCGTCAGACCAAGATCTAAATGAGATACGCCATGGACTAATGTGTTCACACGGCAGGATAGAGGGGCCAGGTTTAAAACAATACAATCAGAATCCATCACAACATGGTCCACTGTCATTGAACAGCTGTCCTCAACGCAATGAACGTTAACAATGTCTGCCCCCAGGGCCATTTTAAGCAATGGTTGCTTCAAGAGAGAGTTAACTGAACTTCCTTGTTGCTTGTTTAAGATTACTCTGGGTCATATTTTTAGTTTTCTTAAGTTATTTACCCCCCTTTTTGCCCCAGATGTTTAGACTGTTATTACTGTGGCACGGTTTTGTATTATTAACCATGCGATCATTCACCCTTGAGGCGTCGGGGCTAGTTGAGGGACGGAAGAATGGTCCCCAACAAGACCAAGGTGCACAGGTTGCTTTAGGACAGAAGACAGAGAGCGTTGATTTATCCTGTGAGAATTAACATCCAAGACTGTACCCCTTGTCACAGGTCGACCATCTCGAGATAAAGGATCTGTAGTGTTCAAAGGCACACTTGTAACTCCAGGCCTATTTTGTGCAATCAGTATAATATGGGTACAGTTATATTTGGTAGTATCCACAGCTTTAACCTTAGGTGCTAAGCACTGCGGTTGATTAAATAGAAAATCCTTCAGTGTGCTGTGCGCTTTGATATTTTCACATTTCAAAAGAAGGGATTCAAGCATAGCAGATTGAGACTTGGTTTCAGCCTTGCTCCCTTCATATAGAGATACAGAGACATAGGACTTATTAAAATGTCTGGATGCATGCCCTCCAGTCTATGATCCATGTGCTGAAAATCTACGAGGGGGCGCCGGGCAGCCCCATAGTGGATATGTTGGATGAGGTTGACGAATCAGCATTCGGATGAGCCATGGCTGATAAATCCAGGGGAAGAGTCCAGCATGAAGCAAGCGTTCGTGATTGCTCTATTCACAGGCCACAACACATAGGAGTCTCACGTGACTGGAGATATAGCAGTCTACAGTTTGGCTTGGTGGCGGGTCTTGTGGAACAACTGAATATTTTCACTGTGGGTCTTCTCATTTCCATCAGGGTCTTGATTAGGTCCCTCAATACTGTGGGGCTCTGCAGGCAAGCCTGGTATCATAGTCAGAGGACTCATTGGAAACGGCTCAAACAATCAAGCGTTTCCTTTTTTTTCTTAAGGGAATAACTTTTGTATTGTAGCTGGGAGCTTTAATTCCTAAAGGGGCCTGTCTGTCCCACCAAAGGTCCTGTTGGACTCTTGGACAGTTGTATGACTCTGCATGGTCATGTGTTCCTGAATGTTTTCCATTTCTGAGAAGTTAGTTGCTTACTTGTACATTGTAGATATTTCTTTTGCACAACTTTTCTACAAAGAATATATTATTCTAAACTCTCTAGGGGAGACTGCAGCAACTTGGGCAGAGTTCCTGCTGTTTCATAGTGTAAGGCCTTAGGGCAGAATTCAACATATGCTGGGTTCTGCTGACTCTTTTTATGACCCCCTTTATTTTTGGGATTTCTGTTCTAAGTTTGTGGTCAGGGGGACTTCTACTGAAGTCCCCTTGCCACTTCAACCCTTTTTGAGTGTGTGGTCCTGGGTTGCCCTTAAGGCTCCTAGACAAGAGTCACCTAATTTTTGACTAGGATGATTATATCGCCCTACATTCATTTTAGGGAGTAGGAGGGTGGCAACTGCAATTTTAGTTTTGGCTTCACCAGGGGTGCAAGAAGATTTATTTATTGCATTGGTTGGGCAGTGTACCTTTAAGTTAGCCATTGAGGTACCAATGTATTTTTTTTTTTTTGAAAATCAATTTTATTAAGTTTCCTTGGTGCATAACGAGGTTACATTCTTGCATTGCATTTATTAATGTGAGTTAACATAAAGAGAAAACCAGACGAAACACACCCCATGCCCCCCCCCCTCCCTCTCCCTCCCCCCACCCCCCTTCAGTTCGCGCTTACATAGCCTTGATAAACACTTGCACAACGGGCTCTCTTAATGATGGAGGCGTCAATACAATATGCGTGTGGCACGCCAAAGTCATATGGGCCAAACGAGTTCAGTTCTCAGCCGGGTCCTTGGCCCATGGTCCCACATCCGTGGGGAGGAGGGGAATCCCTCAGCTCAGTCTTCAGGACCTAGACCACTCGGCCGTACTTATCAAAGAAGGGGAGCCAAATTTCCTCGATACTGGACTTAGACTCATCGAGCAGGTGTGTGAGGAACTCCATGTCGTAGATGGCCCTTACTTTGGTCACCCAGGTTTTTTCCCCTGGCATTCTCGGGTGTTTCCATTTCTGCGCTAGACAGCATCTAGCTGCTACCAGCATCACCTGGAGCATGTGATCATGAGTGTTACCCCGGTCCTCTTCGTTACTAATCCCGAAGAGGAAGAGCCACGGGCAGGATACTCGTTCTATCCCATCTACCCCTTTGATCCAGGTCCGCACCTTGTCCCAGTATTTCTGGACCACTGGGCATCCCCACCACATGTGGATATAGTCACCTCTCTCTGTCCTACATTTCCAACAGTGTGGGTCATATCCTGGACGCATTTTGGCTATTCTTTGCGGGGGGTAGTGCCATCTATGTAATATCTTGAGGGCCTGATGGCGATATTGGAGGGAGGATGTGGATCGATTGGCCCGTCTACACATCTCTGTCCATCTCTCGTCATCAATTTCCTCGCCCAGGTCCCTACCCCATTGTATGCGTGCTGGTGGCGGGTCTCGGGGGATGGAGAACAGAAAGAGCTTGTATAGGCGGGAGATTATCCCCTTGGAGCCCCTTGCGGTCAGAAGGAGTTTTTCAAAGTCTGTGAGTTCCCTCCTGAGGGTATCACCCCAAGATGGTTCCGTGAGGGCACCCTTAAGCTGAAGATATCGGAACGGGGAAAGCGTGCCTATTCCCAGGGCTTCCTCAAGGTCCTTCAAGGGGAGGAAGGAGCCCCCCACCCACAACTGGCCGGTCCTACTAAGGCCCGCCTCGAACCATGTCTGGTAGGCTGCTGGTTCCGCTATTTTGGCCAGGAAAGGAGGGGCCCAGATGCAGCTCAAGGGGGAGGGCCATGTCGTGAGCCATCTATAGTAACCTCCCTCTCTCCACAGGGACCACAGTACTCTTAGAATCGGGTGGTTCAAGACTGATCTGGGGATCGTTCTCCTTGGGACCCAGAGCCATTCCTCTAGTGTGACGGGCGCCAGGGGCCTATTGTCCATGGCTACCCACTGTTTTTTCGGTCCCGGTGAGAAGTGATCGACCAGGATCCTCAACTGGGAAGCCCTATAATACGTCTCGAGATCAGGGTAGCCCACCCCTCCATCTTCCTTGGTCCTAGTCAGAACCTCGTATGAAATCCTGTGTTTTTTGCCCTGCCAGAGGAATCTAAGGAGGATGCGTTTTGTCTCGTCAAAAAAGGCCTTGGGGACTTGGACCGGGAGCATTTGAAAGAGAAACAGAAATTTTGGGAGGATAACCATTTTTATAAGGTTAAGGCGTGCCATCCATGAGAGACCCGTTCCCGCCCACCTTTCTATGTCTCTCCTGATTGCTGACCAGAGGGGGGGGAAGTTGGCCCCATACAGGTCCTCAAGGTTACGTGTGATTTGGACTCCCAAGTAACGGAACCCCTCATCGCTCCGCTTGAAGGGGAGACCCTCCACAAAGGTCACCTCCGTGTCTGGCAGGTTCCCACCCATGAATGCGACCGATTTGTCCAAATTAACCTTATACCCCGATAGTTCTCCATATCTTGCGAGGCCCTGCAGAACCCGAGGGATTGTTTGGGACGGTCTGGTGACATAGAGCAGGGCGTCATCCGCAAAGAGGCAGATCTTGCAGTGCATATCCCCCATCTGTACACCACTGATGTCCGCATCATTGCGGATCGAGATTGCCCACGGTTCCATCACCAATGCGTAGATTAACGGAGACAGGGGGCATCCCTGCCTCGTGCCACGTTCAAGGGGGAATTCCCTAGACTCAATCCCGTTAGCCACCACTCTGGCCGAGGGGGAGGAGTAGAGCGCGGATATCCATCCCAACCACCTTGGACCCATCCCCACTGACAAGAGAACCTCCCTCATGAAAGCCCAGCTGACCCTGTCAAAGGCCTTCTCCGCGTCAAGAGCCAGTAGGAGAGCGCCTTCATTCCTGGCCTCGGTCGTGGCCAATACATGGAGGGTCTTCCTTAAATTATCGGAACCCTGTCTATTGAGGACGAATCCCGCCTGATCAGGATGTATCAGGCGTGGGAGGGAGTTTTCCAATCTGGAGGCCAGGATCCTAGCAAAGATCTTGGCATCTAAGTTGAGAAGTGAAATGGGTCTGTAAGACCCACAAGCTGCCCGGTCTTTACCAGGTTTAGGTATGACGGTGATGAGGGCCTGTAGGAAAGTCGGGGGGATCGTGTCGTTGCCTCTAATTTGGTTGAACAATTTGGTCAGGGGCTTCACTAAGGTGGACTGGGTCTGTTTATAGAAATCCGCTGTGTAGCCGTCAAGGCCAGGAGCCTTTCCGGCCTTCAGTCTCTTGATGGCTCCCTCCACCTCCTCTTCTGAAATTTCCCCCTCGAGGGCCTCCAAGTCCTGGTCGGTCAGTTTGGGGAGGGGGTGTTCTGCCAGGTAGGAGGCAATGTCCTCCCGAGATTCGCCCGCTTGCCTAGAATAGAGTTTGCTGTAGTACTCAGCAAAGCATTCCGTCACTTCATGCCGGTTCCCATGAACCCTGCCCTCTTCGTCGGTCAACCGGGTAATCCCTCTCTCCACTCTACACCCCCTCGACCTCTGAGCCAGCAGAGTGCCTACCCTGTCGCCCTGTTCGTAGTATCTCTGTTTGGTATATCGCATCCTCTTAACCACCTCCCCTATGAGAACCGTATGGAGCTCCTGTCTTTTGCCCTGCATCTCGTCCAATAGTGCCCTCCGGTCCACTCCCGGGACTCCCAGTCTGGCCCGCAAGATCTGCAGCTCCCCTCGGAGTCTGCTCTCGATCAGGCCCCTCTCTCTTTTACGCCTCGAGCCCTCCGCTATGAGGAGGCCTCTGAAGGTGGCCTTCCCCGCTTCCCATACCATGGACATGTCCGTCTCCCCCGTGTCATTTGTCTCGAAGTAGGCCAGCATTTCCTGCTTCATGAACTCACGGAATACTGGATCCCTAAGGAGCGTGTCGTTGCACCGCCATCGAGCCGATCTCGGGGCGATGGGCAGGGACCAGTTAGCTATAAGTAGTTCATGGTCCGACCACGTTATGGTCTCGACTTTTGGTTGGGTCATCGCCCCATCTCCCTCCTCTGAGGCCAACAGAAGGTCGATTCTGGTGTAGGTGCAGTGCGGGGGAGAAAAGAATGTGTAACCACCCTGGGCCGGGTACGCCTTGCGCCAAACATCTACCCAGTAGTGATCCTTCAAGAGGTTCTGCAAGGCCAGGTTATCCCTCGTGATCCCCTTGGGTACCCCACCTCTGGCGGACCACCAGTCCAGTTGGGGGTCGGCTATGAGATTAAAATCACCCCCGAGAATCATGGCCCCCTCGGCCCATTCATCCATGACACCAAAGATCCGTGTGAGGAACTCCACCTGGCCCGTGTTGGGCGCGTATACGGTGGCGAGAGTAACTCGCTGCCCCTCGCAAAGCCCCTTGACACCCAGAAATCGACCCCCAAACCCCCTCTTGGTTTCCACCCCCGTTAGTTGGAGAGCCCTTCCCAGGAGAATGCCCACCCCCTCCTTCTTCGAGGTCGGGTGTGAAGCCCAATAGTTGCTACCGATGTCTTTCCCCTTGATTCTGGATTCCCTCCCGCGCTTATAATGTGTTTCCTGTAGAAATAGGACCGTCAGGTGTTGTTTTCGGAACATGTTGCCCGTGAGGGATCTTTTATTTTGAGAGTTTAGACCCTTGACATTTAACGTGCCCACCTTCCCTTCAATCGTTGTCATCATACCGTGTGCGTATTCTGAACCCCTCGTGGTGATTGAATTTTAGTGCCCCTTGCCAAGCGTATTCTTGCGGTCTGAACTGAATTTCCCCCTGAGTCCCCCAAACTACCCCGTTATCCCCCCCATCCCCTCCCCCCTTGCAACTGACCCCCCTCCCCGTGTCTTCCCTCCCCCCTCCCCACCCTTGTACCTTGAGGCGTCCGTCCACTCTCCCCAACATGTGTTGGGGCCGGTCAACGAACCACCAAGGACTCCAACCCCAGCCCCGGGGTTTTCGTGTGTCTGGAGAGTCCCAGATCGCAAGTCCGATTCAGGTCGGCCCCTGCAGGCCTTCGGTGCACTTAACCGAGACAAAAACCAGAGACCCCGCCCGGGCCCTCAACCCACAACCAGAAACCCAAACGCGGGGCAACACAAATAAACAGTTAACTTTTTAACATAATGGTCTGCCGACCCAAGGTCCGGTGGGCCAAACGCGACACCGCCGCGGTGTCCGTTCAAGGCAGTTCGTGGGCCCGGGGCCTCCTGCGTCCGTACCCTGAATCGTCTCTCACCTCATGATTTTCTCTCCTTCCAATCGAACGTCATTTTCATGAGTCAGTGTGATTTTCCGGGTTCATCGACGGGTGTCTGGTTTTCCGAAACTTTCGGGCCCCCTTGACCTTAGATTTCCCACTGTGATTTCCTGGGCCGTCGGGACCCCTAGGGGGGTCCCGTGGTCCTCCCTCCTGGGCGCCCGAATGGCCCGCCTGGTCGTTCACCAGATCGTCCGTGGCTCTTCGTATGTCCTCCTCCGACACCAGGTGGTGTTTCTCACCTAGCCACTCAAACTCCAAATAGAAGGGGTGACCCCACCGATATCGGACTCCTTTTCCCTGCAACCATCTTGTGAGTGTGCCGCATTTCCTCCTCATTGACAGGGTTAGGGCCGAGAGGTCTTGGAAGATGGATACCTTTGAATCACCGTACTGTATGGTGCCAAGATGTCTCGCCTTTTCCAGGATTCTGATCTTGTCCCTGTAGTAGTGCAGCCGAACCAGAACCGAGCGTGGGCCTCTGCCTCCCCCCCCCGCTCGGTGCACCCTGTCGAAGTTGGTCGCCCCCACGTCTTCCGTTCCCAGGGCGATCCTCACGATATCGTGCACTTTGCCTTCAAGTCCTTGTACGGATTCGCCCTCAGATTCCATCAGGCCAAAGATTCGAAGGTTGTTCCTCCTCTCCCTATTTTCCATGTCGTCAACCTTGAACCGAAGCTCTTCCTCGCGCCTTTCCATGTCTCGGAGTCTCATGTCCATTTGGGTTTCGAGGAGTGTCGCCGAAAGTTGGTTATTCTCGACGCCCTCCACGCGGTCTTCTAGGGTGGCGACCTTGGTGGTGAGGTCGGCCAGTTTGGCCCCCATGTCTGTCCTCATACCTCGTATCTCCTCCAGAATCGTTTGGATGTTGTTCTGGATAGCCCCCAGATCCGGGGGTGGGACGGTGGGGCTACCGGCGGCCATGGTCCTTTCTTTGGGAACAAACTGATATTTCAGCAAGTTCTCTCTCCAGTTCATGAGGGGTTCGTGTCGGCCAGTTTACGACGGACGCCGCCTTTCTCCGGGTCAGGCCGGGCCTCGGGCACCAGAGGCGCCGGGCGTGCGTTCCCTGTGTGGGTGGACGGTTTTCTTCAAGTCGGAGGATGCCCAGGGGAGGAAGCGCCGCGGGCTCACCCTCTCGGGCCTATTCGTGGGCGGCGCGGCTCGTGCTGTCTCCTGCGCCACTCCGCGCCAGGTCGTGGGGGAGGGGCAGCCGATATCGCCTTGGTCCGTGTAACTCCGCACAGGAGCGTCGGATCGGAACCAAAGTTGGACCCAGGTGGGGGCCACAGGCTTCCACGTCTTTTGGGGGGGGTCGCGTAGTATATGGGACCCTCGTTTCGCCGATAAATCGTGATTCACCCGGGGCTGGGTGCGGAGCTCGACGTTCAGGCGTCCATCCTGCCCGCGCCCCCTGGTGGCCTCCCCAATGTATTTTTTAAAGTTATGCCCTCTGCCATTTTGTTTCTTGGGCTTTCTTTGTCTGTGGAAACCATGAGGCAGGTTTTAAATGTCTATAGTGCAGATGTGGGCTTGTTCCCTCTTTAGTAGTTTTAACTGGCTTAGACTAGTTCCTACTACTGTGCAATCACACCTCCTGTGGGAGTGGTACTGGGTGTTTAGAGGCTTTGGGGGATAACCAGATTCTGACCTCCAAAACCTTTGTTTTATATTGCATAGTGTGATTGGCGCGCAGAAGTGGGAGTATATATAGGGAAAACCCTCTTCCTGACCTCAGTTCTGTTGGCTTTTCAGAAGATTAGCAGGTTTAGTTACCTGCTGGAGTATTTTTCGTTATTTGGCAGCTAGTGAATTTATGATTTTTCATCATTTGGGCAGCTAATGAATGTTTAGGACCAGTCCAGTTTTTTGGCTGCTAGGTATCCTTGGGACTTTTTCATCCTCCCTCTAGTACTCCTTATCTGCCTTGTGCGCTTTGGACAGGCCTTCAATCTTGGGACCATTGACCAGGTTATTTTATCGCCGCTTCACATCATTAACTACTGGGGTTTTCAACATTGGTGCAGGAAGCTGCCACTGCCTTGAAGGGTATAGGGACCCCAACACTGCACGTAATCTACGCCTCTTGGCTGTCTTGAGTCACCTCCACTGTTGTCTTTGTGATGGAACTGTTTCTGCTGATATGTTTCCCTCCTTTGCATGTCGAGCGGCCAAAATCTACCTATGTAGGATCCTTTTGTCCTTCTGGAGCCACCTTTTTCACCACTTCCACTTGTGATTGGTGGGTCCCACTGTTAGGAAGGCCAATTGTTCTTCTTTTGGACAGTCCCTAGGTGCCTGAATCCTCCACCTTGCCCTGTATGTACAAGGTTGTTTCGCCTTACTGCATCTGTATTTTTTGGCGGGAACTAACGCCATGAGTACTTGCATCTGGGTCCTAGGTTGGTGGGTTAGTCCTAATACCTAACGTCATGGGCCCATGTTCATGGCTGCAGATCTCTGCAGATATCTTCAAGCCTAGTTTTACACTTGACCTGCATTGGGGATAAATACTGCTAGACTGCATCTTGTCTTGGGTCTACCGGTGTTCCACCTCGTCCTGTACCTGTTCAAGAGGGTCTTTTTTGGGGTTTCCCTGGTGTGGTTTGCTGCCATCTCTGAACCTGTGAAGAGAATTGTACTTTCCTGACTTATCACCACTATAGCTGAACTGCCTACTGACTTTGGGCAAGATTGAGTTTGGCGCTGTGGTAATGTCACCGATTTTTGGAGGAAACGTGGAGGATTTACCTGAAGCTGGAGGGTAAATCCTCCACTTTTCTTCAAAAAATTGGCGTAATTTATTCTGCCAAAAATTCCTAATGTAGCGCTATGGATTCCATAAATGGGGGACTAACACTGCCTTACCACCACTTGTAATCCTGTGGTAAACCTATGGGACTAAGTGGTGGTAGTGGTAATTCTGTTTGGTGGTATTGTGTCGGAATACCAGCAAACTCGTAATGCAGCCCTTGGCCTGTATTCCTTGGGAAACTTTAAAACCTACCATGAAACTCTTTTGAAAGTAACTCTAATAGGTTCATGCTTGAATAGTAATGAAAACAATGTAGTAGGCACAGCACAAAAATATATCTTTTAACGCGCTTCTCTAAAAATATATCTGGAGCACACTAGTATCCACATTTACCCTGTGGGGAGTTATTCAGAAAGAAAGGTGCATCCAGTTGTTAGGTTTCTTCCTGGTCCTTTTTTTCTACTTACCTGCACAGTAGCATTTTTCCTGGGTTCCCACTGGGTCCTGTGAGGGCGTCCTCACTACTTTTACCCCTGGATCCTCCTCTCAGGTGGCCAAGGAAAGGCCATTGCTTTTGGATACCGAGCCTGGGGCTGGATATGCGAGGGAGGATCACATGAGTGAAGGGAACGCGGGGAGTGACGTCCTTAGGTGAAACATGGGATGCCCCTTTTCCTTCCCAGAATGAACCATCTGTCCCTCAAGCCTTTGTAGGCTACTATCAACCCTTTCCCTCACCCCACCCCCAAATGTCTCCCAGAAATACTATCCCAACACTGAGACAAGAAAGAGACCGACTAGGAGGACACATCCTCATTTGGATAAAATAAGCATATATCAGTCAGGTACCAAGACAAGGAGGAGACAACACAGTTATACACACCTCCTTTTATTCAAACCTCCCCAGCACCACTCTGGTACTGAGACAAAGAAGATTGCTATGGAACAGCCTGCATGTCCCATTAATTAGTATTACCATGGTCAGGCAATTGAACTGATGACTCACACCGGTGGTCACTTAACAGTCCTAATGGATATAAAAATGGAGGCTGCACAGCACGAGAGGAGAGAGACAGCAGGCTGGAGCTTGGAGCTGTCTGCAGCTTGGAGTCGGCTGGAACGAGGCGAACTGGAGAGACAGGGGAGGGAGACACAGGTGCTGGAAGCCGTGTCAAGCAGAGGAAAGAGGCACCAGTGCCAAGGCTAGCCGTGCGAGGGTCTGGAGGTTCAGCAAACCCTCAGTGTCATGCGTAAGCAGCAGAAGTTGTGGGGCGCTGAAGCACTCCAGTTGCTGTGGAATTCTAGGAGAGTAGGCAGTGTTCTCTGACCTTTGCAGGAAGGGAAGAGCAGAGACCTTGGAAGATGAACGCAGAACCAAAAAATGCGAACGGTAGCTGCGGAGCTGCTGCGTGAAGCCGGTGAGTGTAAACAGGGAACACTCATACCGGGTCGCTCCCGGGCTTAAAAGAAACACCTGAATATCAAACATACAGAAAGTTGTTACGAACACTTTGTGAACCGTGAATCAAGTACTTTTGAATGCTCAACAAATTGATGAGCACTTTTGGAGGCCGAAGCAAAGTCTTTCGAATACCGAACAAACTGAAACATGTTGCAAGCACTTTTGAATGCTAAATCGGTGCATTTGAACACTGAGCAAATGAAGACATAATGAACACTTTGGAATGTCGCACAGAGTAAAAGCAAGTTATGAGTACTTGTGAATGGAGTGGAAGGAAAGCAAGGTGGTACAAGTAGCAGATACCACGAAATTAATTGGTTAAAGAATAGAGGGACTACAGATTAAGGGGAAACCTGCATGGGCAAGAGCCAGAAGAATACAGAAAGTGTCAAAAGTGCATAGGGTATTGATTGCGTGACTTGTAATGGGTGGACCGTGTGGTCTGATAACTGCGCCTAGATCACAGTACCCCCTTTATGAAAGAGCCAATGACACTGTCCATAAGGAAGCTTGTTTTACAACAGTCACTTAAGTGATTTTGAAGTGACGAAACATGGCAATCTGTGAAAAGCAATGCTGATAAAAGAGATGGGAAGTGTCCCAAGGAACTGTGCTATTTTGAAAAGCTGCAAGATGTCAACTGGTGTTGTTTTGAAAAGCTGGAATATTTTAACTCTTGGGGAAGGGAACCCCGATACATTGTGAACTGGTTTGAACTTGGGAAGGGGAAGCCGATTACAAGATTACAAGCTAGAGCTGGAAGAATCTCAGAACTTTGTTTTGACCACTATTTATTTTGAAGCTGACATTTCTTCTAAACATTGTATTCAGTTAGTTGTGAGGGAAAGTATAGGTTTTGGATACAGACAGACTTTTGATTCTGACTTTCTGACACATATTATCCTTAGTTTTCTTTAGGTATGGAAATCCTACCTTGGCATAGGGCAAGTTATGCCATACTCCATCCTGACTTTAAGTTAAATAAAGTTTTAAGATCCCATTTTGAATCTGTCATCTGTCTTACTTCATGATGCCTTCAGAGTCTCTAGAGTTTAGGACCAAGGATTAGAATTTTAGATGGGTGCTCCTTTATTGTCTGTATTGTAAAGTCCTGCATCACGTTCTTGTACTCGGAAAAGCTTTGTTACTTTTTTTCAATTGTGATTACTAATGTGTCATTGTCTGCCCTTAGAATGTAATGATTCCTAGTGACTACCACCACCTGTTTGACTATACATTTGTGTGGTGCTCCCGATTGTGAAGTTTTGCCTTACATAACCCTGACATCGAGTTGGCTTGCTATTGTGTCATTTGTTGCGACATGTATACCTCTGATTTTAGTAAGAGTAAAATGAGCCCTTGTGCCTCGTACTCTTAAGTCAAAACTAATCTTGTCTCTTTGGTTATATGTTTTAAAGTGTAACCCCTTTTGCGCTCCCTTCTAGCTCTATATGTAATATATAGTATGCATTTGGATCATTCATGTTTCTATGCGCTAGAGGTTTAGGAATACTGCAATCATTGATGGTATGGCAACTGTTCTGGTAATGACTTTGTTGATTCAAGAGTCTACAGCGTCTCTAGGGTTCCCTAGTCTCTCCTCCCCCTACCTTGGATTGTATGTGCAGTACCAATCTCTCACAAATATCATCTTGACATGCAATCTCACCTTTTTCCTGAAGGCTCTGTTTGTCTGGTTCATCGTCCTTGTCCGGTTTTGATAGATTAGCGTTGTTTGAAGAGATATGGGCAGTCCCGTCCTCTCGCCACTAGATGACAGGCAGAGCAAAGGGATGGCCAAGGGGAGGTGACCCTTTAGGGGAAAAGCCAGTAAGGCATAAACACCCCAAGAAAGTTGTATTCAAATTAAACAGATGAGTTGGATTTTGAGTTATATTTGATGCAGTCTGAAGCGGCTGCAAGGCGGCAGGCCAAAATGCCTCTTAACTGGAGCAATAGAGGAAAAAGTAATGTAGGCAGGATCTGAGTAATGTTAATTGACAGCAGGAGAAAAGATGGCCATGAAGAAAAAACAGCAGGGAGCCGTTAGTATGACAGGAGGCAGGACAAGCAAGAATGCAGCAGCAAAAGCAAAGGAGGAAAGCAGGAATATTACCAGAAGGATACCAACACTAGCGTTGGACCCATGCAGGAAACAGGGTTGCAACGAGAATCGTAGCAGCACTGGAGAAAGAAAGGAAAAGCGCAACAACATTTTGAAAAAGGCTACACCGCTACCCGCAGTTGCCTGGATAGCTTAATGGCATACAGGAGTGTGCTTGTTTCCAAAGTTGCCAAAGCGACCATTGCGTTGCTGGGACACTATCACTGGGTAGTGAGTTGGCTTACGTGTTAATGGTTAGTGGTTGGGGGGTGGAATGGCTCTTCATTGATCCTTACTCCTTTGTGCACCTTACATACTTGTTTTTCACCTGATAAATATTATGTCTGTGTTTTTTCAGTATACAAATGTTTGGTATTTTCTTGTGTAGACTAACTGATCACCAGTCCTCCTCTACTAAAGTTAAGCCTGACTGCTCTGCCTCGCCAATTACCAATCAAGGGGTTTGGCTTCCCTTTTAGGTGGATTCGTTGTTCTGCCTTTAGGATAGGTGGTTAAATAGTCCTCACCAGAAGTCTGTATAAAAACCTCCCTAAAAGAAGCTGCGACACGAGGATAGCTGACCACGTAGATATGTTGGAGGAATTCTCCATACTGAGAAGTGGGTGAGATGAGATGAAATTAAAGATGAGCGGAAGCCTTGAAATTGAAAGGGCGCATCAATCTGTGGCTCCAAAAGTATTATTCCTGGACTCCAATTGAGTATCTGTTGTGTGAACATAAGGGATGCATTTTGGGTCCCTGCCACTCTATTTTTAAAAGGAATCAATGCCACCACATTCGCTCCAGCACTTCTCTGAATGTGACTGAGTTCTTTTGAAGTCTATCTGCCTTTAGGTACCAGGGAATGATCAATGTATACCCTAGTTCTATATGATAATGATATTTTAATTATAGCGCGCCTATACACAAATGTTTCAAGGCACAACGAGGCATAGGGAGGGGAACAAAGGGAGGACAAGACAATGATCTTACTAGGCAAGTGACATTGAGATTGTGCAAGTGCAGGGGAGAGGGAAGGGGAAAAGTGTCAGGGGAAGAGGGGAAGAGGAGGAGGAGAAGTGCAAGGCATAGGATCAAGACATAGAAAAAAAAAGTGCGGCCAGCAGGTGGCAGTGCAGGGGTTAAGTGCAGACAACAAGTGTTAGATAAGTGAATGTAGGGGGGATTGTAGGGTTGCAGATACAGCCCCAAGTGCAGGGTTGCCAGGAGGCAGTGCAGGTGTGCAACTGGTAGGGCAGGGACCTGGCACCGGGTTTCAGAGGGTAGCCAGGTAATTGGTGCAGTATCAGACAGGAGATCAGCAGGGAAGTGGAAGATAGAAGGCAGAAGCAAAGAGGAAAGTCTAGAGCAGCATCCGGAACCGGAGATGGTTCTGCTCAAGTTTCAGAGAGGCAGGGATTCTGTTCCAGAGGGAGCTGCCAGCCGAAGAGAGAGATCTGCCCCCAACTCGTTGCTTAGAAAAGCCCTCAAGGAGTTGGAGGTGGAGGAGCGAAGAGCTAGAGAAGGAACATACTTCTGAAGAGAAGGCTGGAGATATTTTGGTCCTAGGCTCCAGAAGGCCTTGTGGACAATGCAAAGGGTCTTGAATTTGATCCTTACAGAGATTTCAGTGCTGGAGAGATACGATCCCTGGGCTTGAGGCCAAGGACAAGTCTTGCAATCCTGTTACGGCTGAGTTGCAGAGGACAGAGAGTAGAGGCAGTTAGATTTAAAAAGAGGCTGTTAACATTAGTCAAGCCTAGAGAGACCCAGAGCTCTGGAGATGGTGAGTTTCTGGGGGAAGGAGAGGGAAGGAAAAATACCTTTTTGGTAGGTGCGGTTGGTAGTTAGACTTCTTAGAGACATCCGAAATGTGAGGAGAGAAGGAGAGTTTGGAGTCGAAGATAACCCCGAGGTTCTTAGCCTCACAGGTGGGAGCTGGAAGAGGGCCAAGAGAGGCCGGGCAAAGAGTGGCGGGAACGAGGGGTGCAGGTATGCCGATGATGATGTCTTGCTGGCATTCAGGCAGAGATCATTGGCGGCGCACCACACCTGTATTGCAAACAGACCATCAGGGATGAGAGAAGTAGAAGAGGTGGCAGAGGGGAGCTTAAAGGCGAGCTGGGTGTCATCCACATAACACTGGAACTTGGAGCAGAGAGCAGCAATGTGGGGGGCGAGAGATGCCAGGTATTGGTTGAACAACCAGGGGAAAGAAGACCCCTGGGGAACACCACAGCTGGTGAGAGAGATAGAGGAGAGGAAGGACCCAAGTAGGACCTGGGAGGGTCAGTCAGAGAGGTAAGAAGTCAGACAGGCCAGTGCCTCATCAGTGATACCCAGATTATCACAGAGTCTGTTGAGCAGGGTGGCATGGTTGACAGTGTCAAAGGCAGAAGAGAGATCAAGTAGGATGTGGACAGAGGGGAGGTTAGAATCAAAGTTAGAGAGCAGGTCTTCAAGGATGTTCAGGAGAGCAGTTTCCATGCTTCTCCAGCATGGGGTCTGGCATGGGTTCACATGCTCATGAATATTCCCCGTCGTCAGGCCAGGAATCCTCGGTATAGAAAAAAATCAGTATCAGTTTGGTTTCTGATCTGTCTTTCTTAGTAGTAACCAATCACTTGTCTCTGGGTCATACTGCCCCCTGCCAATGACTGCCCTCTCCCTAAGCCCCGCCTCCGGCAGCCATCCTCAGATTTTTACCGCACGTTCAAGAGTTGGGAGTCCTCGTGCTGTAGCTCTCGAGCTTTTGCTGCGTTTTCGCACTTTTTCAGGAGATTTTTCTCATTTTTCGGTTAAATAGAGCCTCAAGCTCCACTGTTTCTACATCTGATCAACGGGGATCCGTTTCGGAGATTTCTACGCCCCTCAAGGGTGAAGATTTTGTTGAGTTACGCTTTTGGAGGATTCCAGAAGTTCTGAGGCCTACCCCGGACATGGCCCAGGAGAAAGGAAGCTCGATGCCCGGGAAACTGTTCAGGACCTGCCTGGATGCCAGCTTCAGAATGTTTTCAAGGAGGACGAGCATTCGTTATGTCTCTACTGTCTCCATGAGGACAAGACGCACAAGGAGAAGGACTGTGCTTTTTGTGGGAACATGTCGGAGCAGACCATGAAGGATCGCCACCTCCGTCTCCCCAACTGGCTGGAATGGAAGAGCCTGTCAGGCGAGAAGAAAAAAAAGAAGTCCGAGCGGTCTTCTAAGTCCTGTGAGGGTGCCCCGGCGTCGGGGCCCAACAAAAGGCTAAGCACCGCAAGTCCGCGGGCACTGGGAGCGCCGAAAGGTCGGTCTCCTTGGCTGCCAGGCAGGGCGCATCCTCCCCGGCGCCATCAACCACGAGCCAACGCTCTGGCTCTGGTAAGAGGAAGTCCAAGAACCCGGCAAAGCTTCTGGAGAGGTCCCGGTCGATCTCGAAGATTCCTGCAGAGGGGGAGCGAAGCTCGGACCCTCCCCCCAAGGTGAAGGCCCCAGGCATCCAGAAGGTGACGATGGCCTTAATTCACCCTGCTAAGACCTCGATTGAGGATGTCGCCGCGGCCCTTGCTCAGCCTGTGGAGGCTACACCAGTGGAGGCGCCCTCAGGACCCAGAGTCTCACTGCCACCGCGGAGGGAGTCTTCTTTCAGGCCCATTGAGAAGACCCCCACGAAGTCCTCGTTGGAAAAGGTAGGGGAGGGGCTGGTGGCCATCGTGGATACGGACACGACCTCTGAAGAAGAGCTCATCGAAGTCGTGGAAGAGGCCCAGCCCATCGGGAGGGATCCCGACGAGGGCGACGACGAGAGCGACTGTGTCGCTGACAAGGCTCCTCGAGAGCCCTCGCGCCCATCGTTTCCGGCGCCGCAGGTCACCTCGGCGGCCATTTTGTCAGCGATTGTCCTTATGCTCGGAGATAAGGACAAGGTTGCCCCTTCCCCCGACGGAGGTACCTGAGCCAGACCCGACGGGGGAACCGGAGCCAGGACCTTCGGAGAGTCCACCGCATAAGAGGAGGAGGACGCATCCTACGCCACCTCTCCCACCTCTGCGGCCTGCTCTGCCTTCCCCCCCGGTCTACTACTCACGGGGATGATACAGGCACGGACACGGCTATGACAGGTACAGATGACGACGGAGGCGACGACGGGACGTGTCCCCCGTCGCCCCCTGCTCGGGCTCCCCACCCGACGAGATTGGATCCTTTCATGCCATGATTTCCAGGGCATCGGAGCTTTTCCAGCTCTGCCCAGAAGAAAAGAAGAAAGAAGGGTTCCTATACCAACGGCGCAAGGCTAAAAGGAAGACGGTCCTCGCCGTACCGCTTCTTGATGACATCTGGGATGAGGGGCTCGACCTCCTCAAGAACCCTGCCACGGCGCCGGCAAAGAGGGACTGGTACGAGAAGTAGTACCGGGTCCCCGATGCTGCCCGCTTGTGCCTTCGGGCACAACCTACCCCGGATTCGGTCGTCTCGGCGGCGGCAAAGAAGAAAGCTGGGGGGGCATCGGCCTCGACATCAACTTCCCCGCCGGACGGCGAGGGCAGGAAGTTGGACACGATGGGACGACGGATCATCTCATCCGCAGCGACGACTATCAAGGCGGCCAATGCACTGGCTATCGTAGCCCGCTACGACAGGGAGTTGTGGTTCAAAATCGCCCCTCTGTTAGACTTCCTTCCGGACGCCGAAAGGGCTGAGGCCCTTGAAATCCTACAGGAGGGGGAGATTGCTTCGGACCACACCATCACGGTGGCAACGGACATCGCCGACACCGGTTTGCGTCAGTTGGGCAACTGCGTTTGCTTGATACTATGAGGATGGCTCAATGCCACGGATTTCCACCAGGACGTACAAACCAAGGTTTTGGACATGCCCTTCGACGGGAACAACCTGTTTGGGAAGGCGGTTGATGAGTCCCTTCAAGCCATCAAGACAGACACAGAGACTGCCCGGGCACTGGGAGTGCTCCAACAACGACGGCCTTCCTTTCGGAGCTCCGGAGGCAGACAAGGTGCCTCCAAGGGATCCGGCAGTGGCTCCTCCACTTACCGCCAAGCCGCAAAATCTTCGTCCCAGGAAGCCTACAGGGGACGCGGCAAGTCAGGTGGTGCCCGTCGTCGTCGACAAGGAGGTCAAGGAGGCAAGGCGGCCTCCAAACAAGATTGAACCGACCGTGGGGTCGGGCCCCCGCCGAAGCACCCCAGTGGGAGGCCGGCTGGCGAGGTTCGTCAGTGTGTGGGAGTCCATCTCCACCGACCGTTGGGTGCTGGACGCCCTGGCCCAAGGGCACGCCCTCGAGTTTCAGAAGAAGTGCCCTCGCGTTCCACCCGTGGCCAGGAAGGAAAATCACGTCCCTCAACTACTGTTGGAAGTAAGGGCGATGCTCAAGAAGGGTGCCATCGAGCTCGTCCCAAAGAGGCTTCGGGGCTCCGGAGTTTACTCAAGGTACTTCCTCGTAAAAAAGAAGACAGGAGGATGGTGCCCCATCCTGGACCTACGACGACTGAACAAGTACATCAAGGCACAGAAGTTCCATGTGGTCACCCTCCAGCATGTACTGGGACAGCTGGAGGAGGGCGATTTCCTGTCGACGTTGGACTTGGAGGATGCGTAGTTCCACATCCCCATTCTAAAAAGACACTGAAAGTTCCTCAGCTTCGTGGTCCAAGGGCGGCACTACCAGTTCAAGAACCTTCCGTTCGGATTGAAGTCGTCATCCAGGGTGTTCACCAAGTGCCTCGCACCGGTGGCGGCACGGCTGCGCCTACAGGGGATCCACGTCTACCCCTACCTGGACGACTGGCTCATCCGGGCAAGGACAAGGGAGCTCGCCGTGGAGCACACTGCGAAGACCGTCCAGCTGCTCACAGACCTGGGATTCTCCATCAACTTTCCAAAATCCCACCTGGTTCCGTCGCAAGTCGCCCTGTTTCTGGGAGCCAAGCTCGACACAGTGGCGCGGCTGGCCTCGCCGTCGGAGGAAAGGACCAGGACCATTCTGGGCAAGGTGCAGCGTCTGCTGGCCACGGACATGGCCAGGGTAAGATCTATCAAGTCCCTCCTCGGGATGATGTCCTCCTGCATTTATCTGGTGCGCCTTTGCAGGCTTCGGATGAGAACCTTACAGGAGTTCCTCGACGCCCGCTGGATCCAGTCGACGGGCAGCTTCGAGGACAGGATCCCTCTCAAGAGACGTTCCGTCAGGCGATCCGGTGGTGGAGTACCCGCACCCATCTGTCGGCAGGCACGGACTTTCAGACCCCAGCTCACCAGGTGACGGTGACGACGGACGCCTCCCTGGAAGGTTGGGGAGCACACTCCGGAGATCTTCACGCGAGAGGCCTTTGGCTCCCAGAGGAGAAGTCTCTCCGCATCAACATCTTGGAGCTCCGCGCGGTGTTCTGGGCCCTCGGGTCCTTTCTTCCGTCCCTCAAGGGCAAGGTGGTGAGGATCTTCACCGACAACACCACCACGATGTTCTACATCCGGAAGCAGGGCGGAACCAGGTCCCCGGCCCTATCCAAGGAAGCCCAGGATCTGTGGCATTGGGCCGTCGGCCAAGGGATGTTTCTGGTGCCTCTTCATCTGGCAGGAATAAAAAACACGATCGCCGACTCACTCAGCAGGGAGCTGCGCTCGTGCCACGAGTGGGAACTACACCAGGATCAAGTGGATCGACTCTTCCGACGATGGGGCGAACCCCAAATCGATCTCTTCGCGACGGCGACAAATTCCAAGTGCCAGAGGTTCGCCAGCAGGTTCCCCCAGCCAAGGAGCCTGGGCGATGCTTTCTCGTTCCCCTGGGACGGCCTATTTCTTTATGCGTTCCCTCCGCTGACGTTGCTGCTCCGGCTCATCAACCAGCTCAAGAGGTCCCGGTGCAGGATGATCCTCGTCGCACTGGCGTGGCCGAGGCAGATCTGGTTCCCAGACCTTCTTGACTTGTCAACGTCCCCACCAGTCAAGCTGCCGACGGACGCAAACCTTCTCTCCAGAGAAGGAGGCGCCATTCTTCACCACAACCTGGAGTCGCTGAACTTGCAGGCCTGGCTCCTGCAGCACTAGAGTTTGGAGGGTACGACATCCCGGCCGACTGCAGAGAGGTTCTTGCAAAGGCCAGGGCGTCCTCAACTCTCAAGTGCTACGGACATAAATGGAAGAGGTTCTCTGTCTGGTGCCGTGCACAGAAGATTAACCCTCTGCGGATTACGGCCCCTCAAGTACTGCCGTAGCTACTGTCGCTGGCCAAAGCTGGACTGGCTCACGCCTCCATCAAAATACATCTGGCTGCAATCTCCCGATATTCCAGGACGACGGGACGGGCGTCCTTGTGGTCTCATCGCCTGGTGAAAGAATTCATGAAGGGACTATTCCGATCATTCCCGCCGGTGAAGGCTCCTGCCCCGGCGTGGGAGCTTTAATGTGGTGCTGACCAAGCTCATGGGGGCCCCATTCGAGCCTATGCATTCGGCGCCTTTGAAGTTCCTGTCGTGGAAGACAGCTTTCCTCGTGGCCATCACCTCCGCACGATGAGTGGGAGAGATCCAGGCCCAATCTTGCAAGCCTCCATACTTGAATTTTCAGGACACGAGGGTGGTGCTGAGGACACACCCCTCCTTTATGCCCAAGGTGCCGTCGGACTTCCACCTCAACGAGCCCTTGGTGTTGCCAGTTTTCTTCCCGACGCCTTCGTCGCCGGCTGAGAGGACTTTGCACTCGCTGGATGTAGCTAGAGCGCTGAAGTTCTATGTGGACCGCACGAAGAGTTTTCGGAAGACGTCAAACTGTTTGTGAACTTTGGGACTGTGAATCAAGGGAAGGCTCTCTCGAAGACTTTAATTTCCAGATGGCTCTCCGGATGCATCATGCACTGTCACCGGTTGGCAAACCGACAGCTGCCCGGCCGTCCGAGAGCCCATTCGACCAGAGCGATCGCTGCTACCACGGCGTTCATGTCTGGTGTGCCCCTGCTGGACATCTGCAGGGCTGCGATGTGGAGGTCGACGCACACCTTCACAAGATTCTACTGCGTCGATCGGGACTCCAGGGAGGAGTCCAGGGTCGGCCAAGCAGTGCTGCGCAACCTGTTCGCCTAAGGTGAGCCTGGTGAGGAGGTAAGAGATGCTTAATGTTGAGTTGTTGTATTGCTTAATGTTGAGCCTGTTGCCACCTCCCGTGGTTGTGCATGTGTGTACTGCTATGTATTCTCTTATTCATGAGCATGTGAATTCATGCCAGACCCCATGCTGGAGAAGGAACTAGTTACTTACCTATAACTGTTGTTCTCCAGCATGGGTCTGGCATGGATTCACATGCGAACCCTCCCGCCTACCCCTCTGCGGCTCTTCACTTGGTCATACTGCCACTTTACGTGCTACCAAATCTGAGGATGGCTGCCAGAGGCGGGGCTTAGGGAGAGGGCAGTCATTGGCTGGGGGCAGTATGACCCAGAGACCAGTGATTGGTTACTACTAAGAAAGACATATCAGAAACTAAACTGATACTGATTTTTTTCTATACCGAGGATTCCCGGCCTGACGACGGGGAATATTCATGAGCATGTGAATCTATGCCAGACCCATGCTGGAGAACAACAGTTACAGGTAAGTAACTTGTTCCTTCTGACAGCTCTGAAACCAGACAGATGGTCATGGAGACCACTAACAGATTCAGTGTGAAGATTAAGCTGGAAGATGGCCCGCTTTTCCAGGTGTCTGTCCATGAAGGGAGTGATAGAGATGGGGTAATTAGCCAGAAGGGAGGGGTCGGCTGAGTTTTTTTAATTTTTATTATTTTAAGATTAGGGAGCACATGAGTGCTTCAGGGGGCAAGGGAAGGTTCCAGAAGTGAAATGGTGGTTGCAGAAGTCAGCCAAGGCTGGAGCAAGGGTGTCAATGTGGTCCTTCATGGTTTTGGAAGAACAGGGAAGAACCTGTTTAGATGAGGTTTTCATAGATCGGACTTGTCTAGAAACCTTGTTAGGGGAGAAGAGAGGAAAGGCGGAGAAGGGAGGAGGGTGGCTGCAATGGGTCCAGAGGAAGAGAGAGTGGAGGGAGGAGCAGGAGAAGCTGAGAGGGTAGACAGGGTTTCCTGGGTTTTAGAAATGAAGTGAGAAGTCAGGGCCGTACAGAGTGCCTGGGAAGGGACAGAGGAGGTAGAGACTGCACCAGGAGTTTGGCTGAGATCTGAGATGTTAGATGCCACAGAAACGTGGGCTTGGATGTGAGCTCTCTTCTTAGTGAGGACTGAGAGACGGTATTGCCTTTGAAGCAGACAGCAGGCCAGTTTGTCAGAGGATGTACAAGATGCCAACCATTTCCTCTCAGCCACCCTTCACTTGCGTTTAAGGGTGACGAGGTCTGAGTCGTACCAGAAGTTGCACTTGATTTCAGGCTTTATGCGGATCCTCATGACGGGGGCAAGTACACTGAGAGTATCAGAGATAGCAGAGTGGAACATTGAGAGGGCTGTGTCAGGGTGTGAGTCAGCCAGAGGTCCAGGAGGGGGAGAGAAAGATGCAGCAAAAGCCTCAACTAACACACTTCACGGGTTGAACTATTGAGAAGGTGAGTGGCAGTGTGGGAGTAGGATTGGCCTGGGGGTAGTGAGAGAGAGGAGAGAGAGGAGAAAGTGGTCACTCCAGGAGAGAGGAGTGGTGAGAGGGTTAGAGAGGGGGAGGTCTGAGGAGATCAGAACATCAATAGTGTGCCCTGTGGAGTCAGTCGTGCCAGAGGGAAGAATGGAGGGCGAGAGTCGCAAAAGAGTCCTGTGGCGGGATAGGAAGCATCCAGATGGATGTTGATGTCTCCAGGAGGGAGGAAGAGAGGTCCGCCCACTCGGAGAGGAAGGAGGTGATCTGACCAGGTGGCCGGTAGATGCTAGCCACTGTGAGAGAGTGGGCATGAAGGAGAGAAAGCCTACAGACCAGGCATTCAAAGGAGGAGTAGGCCTGCATAGGAATGATAGAGGCAGGGATCCACTCTGAGAAGATCAAGGCTACACCCCCACTGGAACAGTTGGATCTGGGCACAGAGTATCTTGTAGCCATCAGGAAGGTGAGTGTCAATGCTAGTGACCGAGCTGGGCGTGAACCATTTCTCTGTGAGACCAAGGACATCAAGGTCCAGTTCTTCCAAAGACGGCAGAGTGTTTGACCGCTGAGCGAGAATTAAGAATGGGGAGGTGGAAAAGGTTGCCATCCTTGAAAGACTTCCGGGGAAAAGGTACAAATCAGAGGTACTCCCTGCGGAGGGGCAGAAGGGGCCCGAGGGAGGGCGGAGGAGGTAGGAGGAGAGGGCAAGGTAGCTGAGGAGGAGGAAGAAGTCACCAGCGAAGTGGCAGAGGTTAGAGGCAAGGAAGCCTGAAGAAGGGATAGAAGGGACAGCGGGAGAGGAAAGGAAATTGATAAGGCACGGGAAGTGTCTGTCAAAGAGGAGGAGCTTGGCCTGAGGGCCTGCCTTGGACCAAGACGTTGCCATTAAGGTGAACATTAATGATGACTTTACAGGAGTGGAAGGAAGCCAGGAGGGCCTCCCAGCGGGTGTCACCATTAATGGGAAAGGAAGAGAAAGGAGAGAGCACAGAGACCATATGGAGAGTCCATAGGTCTGGTGAAGGAACGACAAAGAGAATGTCGTAGAGGGTCTGTCTGGAGGAAGCGCTGGTGTAGGTGTCAGCGTTAGGGAGGCCAGGGTTGGAGACCAGGATATCCTTTTTGAACTTCTTCCAACCAGACTTGGTGAGAAGGGTAGGATGGTCGATGGTGAAACATTTGGAGTAGATAGGAGAAACAGAGAGCACCATAGGTGATGTGGATGAGGGGGGAAGAGGAGAGAGGGGGAGGTGGGTGGGCAATGAGAGAAGAGCAAAAGGGGGTTGGAGACACTGGGAGAGAACACAAGGGGTGGGTGCAAGCAGAAGAGACAGCACAAGACAGGAACAGCAGGATAGAATCAAACAATGCAGCCACCGGGCACAGCTAAGTTTGATATCAGCAGGACAGAATGAAACTCAATGCAACCACTGGGCACAGCGAAGTCTGAAATCATCAGGATGGAATGAAACACAATGCAGTCACTGGGCACAGCTAGAGGCAATGAGTGGGGGTCCAGGTGAGACTGAGTGAGTGAGGGACAGTCAGAGGGGTAGGAGGCGTTTTTTAAATAGAGGCTGTAGGTTTCATTTAGTAGGTAGTTTAGCCCTTTCTCAGATATCTTCCCATTCTTCCCCAGAAAGCTCCTTGTGGGGTCATGTTGCATTTCCCGAGATATCTACTTCTTTTCTATCCCTCTGTGTCCACAATTTTGCTTCATACTGGGTGGAAACCCACCCTATGGGTCATGTGTTGTATTTAAGGGTCTTCTCAAAGACAGTAAGTAGCCATTATTGAAATAATGTAGTTCTGTGCAGTTGAAGGTACTATAGCATCTCCAGTTTTTTTTTATTTGAAAATCTCCTTTACATTCTTGGAAAGTTTACATTATTTTCCCCAACAAACAAGTTGGTCAGATGCTGACAGTCTCCAGTTCCCCCCACTGTGAAAAGCATCCCTTATTAGAAGCTGGGTAAAATCTGGGATCCTAAGAATAGAGTATATAGGCAGAGTGGAATGTTTTCAGTTGTAACTTTGATCTTAGTGCATCCCAATTCTTTAAAATGTACCTGGTGATCGGGCTGATCAACAACTGCACCAATTTGCCTTTGGAATCAAATAGTTCTACATGTAATACATTTTACTATATTATCTGTTGCCCACCATGGTTTATCTGAATGTCCTTTCCACCATTCTGTGGGATATATGGACCCACTCAACAGTATTTCACCACATCACCAAGCTGCATTTGCGCAGGAATAGCAAAATGGCTGCGCTGGCTCCTGTGAGCGCCATGTCCTCAAAACTGTGTTTTGCAGCAACAAAAAAATGGCTGCACCATCCTGCCAAGCACACATCAGGCAGGATGGAACCAGGGGACACACTGAAAGAGCGTGCCAATGTGTTCTGACATATACAAAAGGAAGAAAGTGAAAAGGCAGCACTGCTTTGCTGAAAACCCCAAAATCCCCATCGAAAAGGGAGCATTTTCAACTTTAAAAAATGCTGCTTTTACACAAATTCCATCTGTTCTTTCTTAAACCACCGTGATCAATATGGCCATGCCATGCACATTCATATCCTCATTGTGCTTCTGCAAAAACCAACTTGACCCCCGATTGACAGGATCTGTTAAGCCAAATCTGAAGAAAAAAAAAGGCCCAAGAAGCTTCACTTTCTGCCGTGCACGGGAAACGCTTTATGGTGTGCTACAAAATGTCAAAGGAATGAGCCCTGCAAAAGATATTTTAGCTCTGCGCACATATCCATTCCAGGAGACCTTTGCCTTGTACAGACTGTTGTGCACAAAAATCTAACTATGGCTGCAAGGCAATATTGGGAAGTCAGATGGCAAAATCGAATTTGAAAGGAAATACTGGCAGTTTTCACCACATGTGTAAAATGGGCTTTGCAAACCAAAGAAAAATAAATGACCGTTTTAAAGGAAAAGTAATATGTTGAATGAAAGCTTGTCTGTGCCTAGCAATGAGAAGAGGTCGGCTGCTTGGAAACACATATGGGCTATTTTTATTCCACAGGCTTGTTTTTTTGATTCAGGACCAAATAAAGGAAAATAAAGATTTTAAACTGACTTGGCTAGATTTTGCAAGCTTCTAAAAACAAGTTATTCTAGTTGGCAGAGTGTCACATCCCGTTCTTGTTGGAAATTGCCATGGCGTTTATATGAGCGCTCTTCAACACACAGAACCCACTAAACTACAATTCCGATCTTCCTACTATGTTAGTCACGTGACACGCACGCTCCACGTTGCCGTGTCTTCTGAAGACCGTATTTAATACTGTCTGTTCGAGTGCCCAGCGCTCCTCAACTGTGTTAGTTTCGAGCGTTGTTTCCTGACTCCTGTTTGATCTTGAATCCTGTGCTGAATCCAAGCCTTCGCCCCTGCCCTTTCCTTCCTGTTTCTGACGCCCACCCCTCTTCGACTGATTTCCCCGGAATCCTTGAACTCGGCTTGCATCTCGACCTCCACTTGTTAAAGTCCTCTGGCTGTGACGCTTTTTACACTCGAGCACGATAATAAAGGAACTAGCGTGAAGTAACGCTTATTTCCTTTGCCCTTAATTTTGTTTACTTCAACAATCAATTTTTTGACACTGTTTAATTTGGACGCTTTGCTGAATTCTCTTTAAGTTATTTCTGGGTATTTTTTGGACGCTTTGCTGAATCTACTATTGGATTGCTTTGGACATATTGGGACGCTTTGCTGAAATCGATTTGGATCACTTTGGGATAATCCTTGGGACGCTTTGCTGAGGCTACTTTTGAACACTGTGGATATCTTCTTGGGACGCTTTGCAGCACTGAGGTCCTGAGGCACTGGCGCACTCCTCCTTCACCGTGGATATAAAAATTCCCCTCTTTGTCCATTACTAGTAGGTTACTGGTACATTTTTGCTACGGAACAGGTAAGAGTGGGTACTTGGGGGGGGGGGGGGGGGTGTTGTTTGCTGTTAATTCGGCAATACCTGGCTGCAGTCTGAACGTCTGCTCTGTTCTTCCCTCCTTTAGCTCTGCTGAGTCTGCTCCTGCCTTTTCACTCAAGCCCTCAGCCTGACAGGTGGAATAGATTCATTGTAGGCTGAGCTCTTGGGGGGGGAAGTCTTTGGCATATCACGTTAGAGACTTTCGTGTTCGAAGACAGAAGGATACTTTTCCATAACTGGGAGAGTAGTATCTGTGGCAACTGGGATACCATACCTAGGCTGTGACACAGAGCTAAGGCCTCCCCTAACGAAGGGAGCCATCATAAACTTCCAGGACAGGAAAGTGATAATTGCTAGGTTGGAAAACTGTGACTAACCAGGACAAAGAAACCTCACATACTAATCAGACTTCAGTCTGGGTAGGGGCCTCTTTCAATAGAAATTCTGGGACATCAAAGTGCAAAGTGGACAAGGGACAATAAACCTTCAAGCAAGCTGGATAAACCCATCCTCCCTTTGAGCAAAGTGACAGTTGGTGGTAGCTGAAAAAGAAAAAAAAATGGTCCAGTGCAGGGCCATTTCATAAATACATTTTAAAGACTTTTATCTCTGCAGCAAGACTTTGTAAAAATGTGAAAATGCGACAGTTTAAATTTGATTTTATGGGCTTTTATTTAAGACATTGTAGAATTCCCTGACACCTTGGGAATAGAAATGGCAAATTATTGCGGATTATAAGAAAAGTATCCATGTTACCAATGCAAATGTTTATACTTACATCCCTTATGACAATCGACACATGTGTATAAATTTAGGAATTTTATCTTTCATACTCAAAATGACCAAAAATGATTAAAAGGACAAAACCATGTCTCACAGATTGCAGGATTTTTATGACCACTGTGAGGGGGCACAAGTTGTGCCACAAGCAGGCTCCCACCACAACCCTGAGGGCCTTGAAACCACTGCAAGGGCTCCTGGAGCCAGTCCTGGTGCCTTTGGCACCAGGCTCATATGTAGGAAGGAAGGAAGGGCTGTTCAAACTAGGTCCCATTTATGTACATGGGCCTTTAAATCCAACATGGAAGCACCCACACAGTCTAGTTCTAAGAACCAAGCCATGCAGTCTAGTATTTTGAGTGTAGTAGGCCTGGAACTACTTTCCCTGGTACTACTTTACCTGGTACTACTTTACCTGGGCTACATAAACCACACTCTGACTGCAGAACACGCTTTGAGTTATTCTGCAACCCGCAGCGTGACGCTCACCGTGTCCAGCTCCTGGTCTTGAGCATCTTCCTGTAATCCTACAAGAACAAGATTATTTTGTTTTACCTGAGAAAACACCATCCAGCACTCAGCATTTCAACTGGGCTGCAATCTGCGGGAACCGAGAGAAGAAAAAACATCACTCACCTGTGAGTACTAGCTTAAGGATTTCCGGCGAACCTCTACCACAGCTGCTGTTCGAACATTGCGACCTGCAATAACGAGAAAGGGAAAAATACTATTAGAACGTGCACTTCCAAAACATCGAATTCCATCAGTCTTACCTGAATTCCATCACGCCACACCACGCTTCCATCCGGAGCACCACAGCAACATCTGCAAAGGAAAAGAGACATATTCAGGTTCGCTTTCAATATTAAACAACCACACAGCGCTGTAATTACCTTAACAGATTCTGGGGGGCCTGTTTTTCATCGCGCTCTCATCCACTTCCAGCCCCACAGCGGCCTGTGAGGAGAAGAAGAAAACACAGGTTAGCTTTAAAAGACAATAAAGGCACTGCGCTTCGCGTTTTCTCTTACCTAGAAAACGTGCCTCTCCATCCGGCAAGCCAGCATCAAAACCTTGGCACCTGAAAAGAATGAGATAGACATTAACGAATTCCCACCATAAACAGAACAAAGACTTACAATTAACAAATCTACCTGCCTACCAGCAGATTCAGGGTCACAGCAGGCCTGGGCCCAAGGAAGGCGTAGTGCACCAGTGCAGCAACTCGGGCAGCTCGCCAACAAACGTCAACCGCCCCTGCACAAGAAACGCAGGACGGATAGCTCACCCTACAAATAACTAAGGTGAGAAAAGAACCCAGTGGGAAGGGAATCGGTCAGAGGGAGGTGGGAGATTCACCCATTAGAGATAGTTATCACAAATCCTCCCTTCTGTAATTGCAGATCCATTATTCAGCACTGGGCAACTACGCATCCAGGGTTCCAGATCTCAGAGCCTTGCAGACGCCCCCGGGGATATCAGGTGAGCGTAACAGAACTCGAAGCCTTTAAACCTTATCCACCTGGGCGTCATGGCGACACCTGAAACTGATCAGTTAGCCCATCTTTTGGGACAATTACGCGCCGAGGTACACACAACCCGGCAGGAAACAATGCCTTAAGACGAGAGTTAATAGTAACAAAAGACTGTACTGATGAACTAAGCAAACAACTACTACAAGCGCAGGCGGGGCAGGCTCCATTGCCCAGATTCGCCCCATCCGTCGCTACACCATCATCAGTCAATCCAGTACAAATAACGTTGCCGGGAGCAGTACCCCTGGCACCACCAGAACGGTTTAATGGAGACCCCAGAAGGTATGCAACATTCAACAACCACTGTCGCCTCCATTTTCTTTTTAGGCCTGGGGCTTTCCCATACGACCAGGCAAGGGTGGCCTTCGTGTTACCATATTTGAGTGGAAGTGCCGCAGACTGGTCGGTACCTTTAGTGAGCCAGGATGACCCATTACTGCAGAACTTCAGGGGTTTTCAACAGGAGATGTAAAAGTAATTTGCTCGACACTTGCATGGACAAGCTCTTGATGATGAACTCCTGTCCCTCCGCCAAGGGAATCAAGATTTGCTGACTTATATTGCCACCTTTAGTAGACTGGTTGTAGAAGCGGGGTGGCCAGAAGATAAAAGAACCACATTGTTTTATCGGGGCCAACGAGGAGACCTGAAGGATGTCCTTGCTCAAGTAGTAGACACACCTAAAGACTGTGCAGAGTTTATCAACCTGGTAGTTCAGTTGGACCACAGATTACAGGATCGAAGAACAGACCGAAGTAGACTCGATAATCGTGCCGTGTACGTAAGTTCAAAAGATAATGTTCAACCTCCATCAGAAAATACCACAGAACCCATGCAGATTGGAGGTGTACGACCCCCTTTAACCAAGGGTGAAAGAGACAAGAGGAGGCAGGTACAGTTATGCCTATACTGTGGTAAATCGGGTCACTACCTCAAAGCATGCCCAGTGAAACCTCCAAGGAAGGTGGTAGGTGTTACAGAGAAAGAAGATGATGGAAAGGAATCAGAAAACTACCAGGCCCGGCAAGCGTAGAGGTCCACTTGTCGAGCGAGAAGGATGAGTCACAGACCTCACATTTCGCCCTACCAGTAACCTTGATCAATCACCAACGACCGTCACGGATGCATGCCATAGAGGCATACATAGACAGCGGAGCAGTTGGTAATTGCATAGATCGAGAACTGGCAACAGAAATGGTACTTCCCTTATGCACAAAACTAACAACTGAAAAGGTAACTACTGTTGACGGTACTGAAATTGCTTCGGGACCAGTGACTGAATGCACAACAGAATTAACCCTTCTGTGTCAGGATGGACATCAAGAAGCAATCGCGTTTGACCTCATCAAAGCTCCTCATTTCCAGTTGATCTTAGGGATGCCATGGTTAGTAACTCACAATCCCCACATAGACTGGCGTGCAAGAAGACTGACCTTTTTTTCCGACGAATGCGCCCACGCTTGCTACCCGAAATCTATACCACAGCCAAACCTGAAATCTGTTCAAGGAATAGCATCTGGGATCGCGGAACCAATGGAAACCTTACCAAAAGAATATCAGGATTATCAAGATGTTTTTCAGAAGGAACAGGCTAACAAATTACTGCCACATAGGCCGTATGACTGTCGGATCGACCTGATACCTGGCGCACAGGTTCCTTGTGGTCCAATTTATGCACTTACGGAAACCAAACATCTCCACTTGAAGTCCTATCTGGATCAATACCTGGCTAATGGGTTTATCCGCCCGTCAAAGTCCCCGGCAGCCTCTCCCTTATTCTTCGTACCCAAGAAGGAAGGAGATTTGAGGACTTGCATCGATTACCGCACACTTAATCAAATCACAGTAAAAAAACGCTGCGCTTTACCCCTTATCCCGGAACTGTTGGACCAAGTCGAGGATGCCCGAATCTACACCAAACTAGACCTCAGAGGAGCATACCACCTTGTAAGTGTTAAGAAAGGGGATGAATGGAAAACCGCGTTTCACACCAAGTATGGCCTGTACGAATATCAGGTAATGCCTTTCGGGCTGTGCAACGCTCCTGCAGCATTCCAATACTTCATGAATGATGCATTACGGGAATTAAACGATGTCTGTGCCCTGGTCTATATTGACGACATCCTGGTGTATTCCCCCTCTGAAAGAGATCATGTGGAACATGTTCGCTCAGTCCTTGCAAAACTTCGCCAGCATAAACTGTACGCTAAACTCGAGAAATGCTCCTTCCATGTCACCGAAGTTGAGTTCCTCGGTTTTGTTCTCTAGCCAAAGGGAGTCGAGATGGATTTACACAAAGTAGATGCCTTCCTTAATTGGCTGTCACCTTCTTCATTTAAAGGAACCCAACGCATGCTCGGCTTTGCAAATTTTTATTGCCGATTTATTCCAGATTTCTCACGGATCGTCCACCCAATCACATAATTACTGAGAAAAAACAACAAAAAATTCCAATGGACTGAAGAGGCGGAACAGGTCTTTCAAGAACTCAAGAAAAGATTCACCTCCACGCCAATTTTACGACATCCTCTCACTGATCTCCCCTATGTAGTGGAAACTGATGCTTCCAGCGTAGCTTTGGGAGCAGGTCTCTCTCAAAGATTCTCTCTCTCTCTATAACTGCACAGTTAAATTCTGGCGGTGAAGTAAGGTAATCCATCCAGAACCGTGTGATGTTCATTTTGGGAATGCCAAAGATACAGGCCAATTACATCTCGTGGCCTTTTGGTCACGTAAATTCTCACCGCCAGAATTTAACTGTGCAGTTATAGACAAAGAATTGTTGCCAATAAAATCAGCCTTCAAAGTTTGGCGGCAGTATCTATTAGGTGCCAGACATACCATCACAGTAATCATAGATCACTGAAACCTTCAATACCTAAAGTCAGCAAAAGCCCAGTCGTTAGAACAGTTGCGGTGGGCTCTATTCTTCGCAAAATACGATTACGTAATAACATACCGACCAGGAGTTCGGAATGGGAAGGCCGATGCTTTGCTTCATATGGGTGTTGAAGAGAAAACGAACAGTACCCTGGACCATGTTGCCATAATCCCAAGTGATAAACTACTGGGACTAACCACCACATTGACTCCGAGTGAACTTCAAGATAAGATTCGAACCTTAATGAACCCCGAGATCTTGCAGAAATGGAATTCCCAAAATGAACATCACACGGTTCTGGATGGATTACCTTACTTCAGGGAACGACTATATCTACCAAGTAAAGATCTTCAAGAATTGGCCATGACTGGTTATCACGATTCCCTGATCGAAGGCCATCCCGGAATTGCTAAGACTCTAGCCAAGGTTAAACAGAATTATTGATGGCCAACCTGGCTTAAGACAATTTATACCTATGGCTTATGTCCTTAACTCTAACTAAATGTCCCTAAGGGGAAGGTATCTATCCCTTGAGAGACTGTCCCTAATTGGATCTAGGGGAAAGCCAAAGGAAACTCACCCTATCCTGGCTCACTACTTTCCTACGATTCTAAAAAAGGTTCACGCCGTATGGGAGTCAACAAATCTTTTTATTCGTGTTGCTGCCCTTTGGTGTGACTTATAATAAAATCACAGCACTCTGTGGTCCAATATTCATTGGTCCCCTTACTGCTGTGTTAAATAAAATCAAGGAATGTTTTTTTAGCCAAGCTCATGTATTCATTGTTAATGAGTCAAGTGGATCAGGTCATCACCCTGAGCCCATATTTGTCAACCGGTTTCAGCGGGGAAATAAGGTTTGCCGTTTTCTTCAGGACTATAGATTATGCTTATTTTGGGCACTCTCTACATTCATACAAAAGACAGGTGAATAATGTTACTGTACTTCAATTGCTTTGTCTGGATCCGGCGTGTTCCATATAGATGGGACATCTCATCTGCACATCGGCACCAAGGGGCAGCAACACGAATAAAGAGATTTGTTGACTCCCATACGACGTGAACCTTTTTAAGAATCGTAGAAAAGTAGTGAGCCAGGATAGGGTGAGTTTCCTTTGGCTGTCCCCTAGATCCAATTAGGGACAGTCTCTCAAGGGATAGATACCTTCCCCTTAGGGACATTTAGTTAGAGTTAAGGACATAAGCCATAGGTATAAATTGTTCTACTAAAACAGATTCTACTCGTGATGCGTTTAAAAAGTACTGGGGAGGAGACACAATCCAGTTTCCCATACAACTCCATTTGTATTGACCAACCTGACGTAAGGCCATTGCTCGATTTGTTCTATCCCGTGGGATATGTGCACAGAAAAAATCACAAAAACAGAAACCAGCTGGCCTCCTACATCACTGGATATTCCACCGGCTCCCTGGCATACTCTTTCTCTTGATTTTATTACGGACTTACCTCCCTGTCAAGGTTTTAATACCATTCTGGTGGTTGTAGACCTGTTCTCTAAAATGGCACATTCCATTCAAAGGACTTCCTAACGCCACCGATTTGACAAAAGCATTTCTTGAACAGATTATAAAACTGCATAGTTTCCCCTCAGTCCTCATCTCTGATCGTGGAAGCCAATTTGTATCCAACTTCTGGAGGAAATGTTGTACCCTGGCACAAATCGATGTTCGATTATCCACTAGACACCACCCCCAAACGGATGGACAAATGGAAAGAACCAACCAGACATTAGAACAGTATCCACTTTGCATGCTGCATCAAGTGGAAGAGAATTGGAAAGACTTGTTATGGATTGTTATTGATAGCGGAATACGCATACAATAACTCTATACACACCAGCATGGGACAAAGCCCGTTCTACACAATATACAGAAGACATCCACGTACCTCTGAACTAGACTCCCCCACGACCTTGGAAATGCCAGCGGTGAAGACTCTACACACAAGCATAACACAAGCCTTCAAAAGGGCAAATGAACATTTACTGCAAGCCAAAGACAGACAAAAATAATTCTCAGACCAGCATCGAAAGAAAGCTCCCGATTACCGAGTAGGAGACGAAGTCTGGTTGGCATCAAAACATGTACCCATAAAAGGTACACCGACCTTGCGTCCAAGATATCTAGGACCCTATACCATCCAATCAGTGATAAATCCGGTGGCCGTCAAGTTAGCCTTACCACCAAGCATGAAAATTCATCCGGTGTTCCATGTCACTTGTAAAACCTGTACAACTAGGAACCCAAGTCTTAACACCACCAAAACCTGTGCTAGTTGATGGAGAGCTTGAATTTGAAGTTAAAAACAACCTGGATTCGAAACATACCAGATCTAAGCTATACTATTTAGTGGACTGGAAAGGGTACGGGCCTCAAGACAGAACTTGGGAACCAAGTGAACATATTCATGCACCACGTCTGATTAAGAGGTTTCACCTGGATAACCCCGCCAAACCAGGACCGGACAGGAAGGATACCATGAGAGGGGCCTTGGGGATGTGGGGGGGTGTAAGGGGTGGTGAGGAGGGGGAGTGCTGTCATGACCACTGTGAGGGGGCACAAGTTGGCTCCCACCAGAACCCTGAGGGCCTTAAAACCACTGCAAAAGGGCTCCTGGAGCCAGTCCAGGCACCTTTGGCACCAGGCTCATATGTAGGAAGGAAGGGCTGTTCAAACTAGGCCCCATTTATGTACATGGGCCTTTAAATCCAACATGGAAGCACCCACCCAGTCTAGTTCTAAAAACCAGGCCATGCGGTCTAGTGTTTTGGGTGTAGCAGGCTTGGAACTACTTTCCCTGGGCTATATAAACAACACCCTGACTGCAGAACACGCTTTGAGTTATTCTGCAACCCGCAGCGTGACCCTCACTGTGTCCAGCTCCTGGTCTTCAGCATCTTCCTGTAATCCTGCAAGAACAAGATTATTCTGTTTTACCTGAGAAAACACCATCCAGCACTCAGCATCTCAACTGGGCTGCAATCTGTGGAAACCGAGAGAAGAAGAAACATCACTCACTTGGGAGTACTAGCTTAAGGACCTCCTGCGAACTGCTACCACAGCTGCTGTTCTAACATTGCGACCTGCAATAACGAGAAAAGGAAAAACAATATTAGAATGCGCGCTTCCAAAACATCGAATTCCATCAGTCTTACCTGAATTCCATCGCGCTACGTCACGCTTCCATCCGGAGCACCACAGCAACATCTGCAAAGGAAAAGAGACCTATTCAGATTCGCTTTCAATATTAAACAACCACACAGTGCTGTAATTACCTTAACGGATTCCGGCGGCCTGTTTTTCATCGCGCTCTCATCCACTCGTAGCACCACAGCCGCCTGTGAGGAGAAGAAGAAAACACAAGTTAGCTTTAAAAGACAATAAAGGCGCTGCGCTTCACGTTTTCTCTTACCTAGAAATCGTGCCTCTCCATCTGGCACGCCAGCATCAAGACCTTCGCACCTGGAAAGGAGATAAAGACATTAACGAATTCCCACCATAAACAGAACAAAGACTTAAAATAAACAAAACCTACCTGCCTACCAGCAGATTCGGGGTCACAGCAGGCCTGGGCCCAAGGAAGGCGTACTGCACCAGTGAAGCAACTCGGGCAGCTCACCAACAAATGTCAAGCGCCCCTGCACAAGAAACGCAGGACGGGTAGCTCACCCAACAAATAACTAAGGTGAGAAAAGAACCCAGTGGGAAGCGAATCGGTCAGAGGGAGGTGGGAGATTCACCCATTAGACAGTTACCACAAATCCTCCCTTCTGTAATTGCAGATTCATTATTCAGCACTGGGCAACTATGCATCCAGGGTTCCAGATCTCAGAGCCTTCCAGACGCCCCCGGGGATATCAGGTGAGCGTAACAGGATTGGATGCTCTACATAAAATATGTAACCTGATTATGTCATTTATTAAGGTGCTGCAAATGTACAAATGTGCAAATTCTGTTTATTATTATTATTTTTTTAATTATTGTAATGCGCCAACATGCCCGTAGGCCTCAGGGGGCACATAAAACTGGACGAACAAACAGACACACATGGCAAAGAAAGAAGAAGGGTCAAAGAGTTATTCCAGATTGAAAAAGTGGGTTTTTACAGCACGTTTGAATACAGTGTAGTCCTGAATCTGCCGCATTTGGGCTGGAAGTTTGTTCCATAGAAGGGGACCTTAAGCATCAAGAGTGGTACCTCCAAATTTGGCTGTCCTGTATTTTGGGTGCTTGAGAATAGTGGCAGAGGATGAACAAAGGTTCCTCGTGTTGGGTTTAATGCTAGCACGGGCTGACAAGTAAGTAGGGCTACAGAGGCTGAGGCATTTGTGGGTCGTGGTCAGTATCTTGTACGTTATCCGATGTTTAACGGGAAGCCAGTGAAGTTTTTTCCTGAAAGTGGAGATGTATGTACGATGGGACTGATTGAAAATATTACGCACAGCATTATTCTGAGCCACTTGTAATGATTGGATGTTGGAGGCGGTGGTGCCCGCTAGAAGGCTGTTGCAATAATCCAATCTTGAATTGATCAATGCAGTGGACAGAAGGGCACAGTTTTCTTCCGAAATGAATGGTCGAAATAGCCTATTCTTTTATTTATGAGACCGCAGCTAGATTTAATGCTGGAGACATCGGACTTCATAGAGAGTTCTTCGTCAAGAACGACGCCCAGGGTCTTGACTTTCTTCTGGACAAGAATGGTATTGTTGGCAATATGGAAACTAGCATATTTGGAGTCGAGTTTCGCCCAAGTGTTTTTAGATGCCACGATGAGGAGTTCAGTTTTTTTGTCGTTAAGACTGATTTTTGGCAAAAAGGTCTGTGGGAAGTCTTTTTACATCATAAAATACAACACCTAAACTGAGTCACATCCTAGGGGAGGCAGCCAACATTGATTGCCTAATCCAGTTCCTAGAGGTGTGTTAAGCAGACCCTGCCCAGCCATATACTTCGATGATGTCACTATGCATATGCATTATAAATAAGAGTCCCTGACAAGACTCTGGACACACTCTCTTCTTGACGTTCTTTCGCTGCGTTCTTGTTCCATCCATCCATCCATCCATACATCCATCCAGATTCCAGATCCCAACTACAAGGCCAAGCATTGCTGACTCTACTCCAGGGCCCACTGCAAACCCAAGCAGTGCTGATTCTATCCACAGCAAGGCCTCAATTCTGAAAACCCACTAATCTCCCAAAAGGGGAGAGCGGTGGTACCTTTTGCATCCTGAACCAGCCTGGCTTGCTGCCCACCAACTGTATGCCCGCTGCCATCCAGCTGACCTTTTAGCATCCATTGACCAGAATTCCAGTCCAGCGCCATCCGGTGACCAGAACTGCCCAGCTGTTTGCCAGGCACGCTGCTGTGTAGTGAACAGAACCGTTGAGGGTCCAAAAATCCCAAAACTAAAAGTGGACTTTAAGTATAAATCACCACCCAATAGATATCCATAGTATACCTTGTCCTGCCTTGGTCCTTATCTCACTCTCTAAGCCATCCTATCCTGATCCTGATAACTTGTAAAACTGTCAGAATTATCCATGCAACCCTGCCCTTGATTTCTAGTGCTAGCGCCATCTCTTTTCCATTTTGTCTTATGTAATCCTAAACCCTTAGTCAGATTTCGAGTGATCAGACTGGTTTCTGCCAGGGTTGGGCGCTGGGGTGGCGGGGTTGAAGTCGCGAATCAACCTTACTGGGTCCATCTTTGGTGGCCTAGCCTGAATACCCTAGTGTAAAGTAAAACTGTTCTTGTCATAACTGATTTCCTTTCTTATTTCACGGCTTCATTTTACTCAAAGCGCACCTGTTTATATCTTGTATAACTCCTCCAATTTACCAGCTAGAGACTTACTTTCACTTCCAGAGTATTCCTGTGATCTACCTCTATCCCTCACCCATTTTGATTAAAAACCGTTTGGGTAATTTAAGGCGGGTTTTGAAAAATGCTACTTTTACACGTGTCACTTTGCTGCAATCTGTTTTAAACGTTGTACTCATTTTCGAACTGTATACTTTTGGTAATCCGTTCTGTGTAATTCTTAGTGTCTTTGCATTGTTGCTTTAGTGAGGAATTATATTTGCTTCAAGGTTTTTAACACACAGTCATTATTTATTTGTCCATTTCCGAGTGTCATTTCATAACATTGCAAGGGGTTTAAAATCCGTTATTCTCTCTTATTTGGGGAGGGAAGGTCCGATTTGGATTCTGTTTCCTGTTTCTTATTCCTGATTACCTGCTGCTTCTATTTATCCACTACATTGCTCACATTCTCATTGTAATTATCACCCCATTGTTGATTGCTGCCCCTTACAAAAAAAGCAATTTCTTTTGAATTTTAAAATAAATAAATAATTATTGCATTTTACCAACCAGCCTGTTTCATGGTCCGTTGTGACGTGGGGTATTTGAAAAGGGGATGTGATAAGAGTTGTGTACCATCTCAATATTGAATTTATCTAATATAAAGAGATAAACATTTCAGCATTTCAGTCCTGCGCTGCATACTAGGCCGAGACCAAGGTGTGTGTCGCCTGATTGAAATCCTTAACTATTCAACAAAAATTCAGAGCTGGTAGGTGTGATATTTAAGTAGGTCAGGCCAACCCTGTCCCCTCCTCCGCCCCCACAAGACTTTGGTTACAACGTATTTCTAATGTTTATTTTTCCCCATTCCAAATTAACCTTACAATGTCCATATACAGATGGACAAGACTCGAATATGCATCAAACTTTTATCAACCCATAAAATTTCACCTTCATTTTGGTTGCTGCATTAATATGAAAGAGAGAGCGAAAGATAGAATGAACCAGAATATTATCATGGTTTCTGTACTGTAGATGTTGACAGTGTTCAAAACCTCATTTAATAAACTATTGAAACTAGGTAGCGATCGTAATGGCTTTCAATAACTTGAACAGTGGGAAAGCTTGGCATTTGTAAATGGGCATGTATCGAAACATCAGAAGCAGTTTCCTTCTGAGTCTCCTCATGTGCAATAGTTCATAGTTTGCCAATGTAATCTGTCACTAGTAAGCTTATTTATCATAAACAATGTTCAAATATATCTTTGTATGTAAAGTAATTCAAGTATGTTAGGAATGTGCGACACCTTTTGTGGTAAGTTTGTTTTCACTACAAGCAAACCATGTGAGTTGTGTGTTCTTTCTTTTAGAGGTCAACTTGCAAGATCTGTGCTACAAGCGCAGAGTGCCTCTCCAATTTTCACCCATGTTTATGCAGCTGTTGTAGCTATTATCAACTCAAAGTTTCCTCAAATTGGAGAGCTGATACTCAAGAGATTGGTTCTAAACTTTCGAAAAGGATACCGGAGAAATGACAAGGTAAATCTAGCCATTATTCATTGCAAGCCTGTTTACACTGGGATTTGCATGGGTCCTTCCATTGGATGTTTGGCACTATAAATATGTTGCAGTCTTTGGTGCTCAAAGATTATGTACAATATGTGTGGACATACATGATTCAATCAGGTATATTTCTTTGTGTTTCTGTGTCCGCTTATAATAGGATACTGATGTACTTTTTGTAGATTCAATCGTATTGAAAGTGTTAAACACTCAGTATTCTATTGCCCGTCTGTATTGCTTTCCCCCGAAAAGTGCACGGAACAACCATAAATCACCAATGCAATTATAGAGCAAATACTTCAACCCATAAACAGACAGACACAATAACTCACAGCCACGCACTCTTTAGAAGATAATCGGCTCTTTACGGCTATTTATTCAAAGATTACAAGTACATAGAAATAACTCATAAAAATAATAAGGACATAGGTCACAGAAACCGCCAACAAGTCAAAAAGAAATACATCACCGTCAGCGTAATAGAATTCCTCATCTCGTCCAGAAGCGGCTGGAAGACCCCGGGGACAGCCAGGCCGAGAGTACCACAGCTCACAGGAAGGCCAGACGGAAAGTCCTTCTCTGGCTGAAGTCTCACCTGACCCCCTCCGGGTTTCCGCATATATACACACTCCACAATGGGGAGTTAATTCTCGAACATTCTGGAAATTGCACCTGCGCAGTTGAGGAACAGCCGTCAGTTGCCAGCTGGGTCAATCGAGAGCTCCTCTCAAGGAACGCAGGGCCTCCCTGTTCTAAAAACACGCTCCACGGAAAACAGTAGCAAGCCATAACAACGTTGGCTTTCCCAGCAGAAATGGCCTTGACCGCATACCAGGTTTGGAAAAGCATGTTTGTCTCAGCACTGTGAATCTAACACTTCAGCAAAATGTGTGCAGCCTTTCACTGCGGTGTGAAGTAAATATCCAACATGGCTCAGAGCGCTCCCAGAATGCATTGCGCACCCACGCCATTTGGAATCGAGCATGAATCAAGCATAACACCGTCTCTAAATAATATGCATGCAAGATATTTTTGGCATTTGTATGGTCTAGAGTGTGGACAGTGAGATAATGTTAAAGATTTTTCAATTGAAAGCCCTGACTGATTTATGGAGATGATGGTATTGATTTTATTTTTCTATATTGCAAATTGATAATACATTTTATTCTTACGTCCTGTCCCCTTTCCTCCATACTGTATGGGCCTCCCTTCCAAGGGACGGGAGACGAAACCTTTTTCAACAGAAAATCATTCTTCCCCTTTAAATTTAGAGGCGCACAGGGGCGCGACCCAGGGAGCATGCGCTGCCCTAACTCCACCCTACGGCTCCACACCTCGGTCCCCTTTTCCGCGTCGACGGGAATGTGCCGATTTCACCAGCGCTCCATCGGCCATGTAATTTCATGCGCGGATACTTCTTCTCTTTGTCTTTTCTTTTTGTCTTATCTATCATTCAGGTACTCGGTCACCAGGCGTCACACTCCTCCTGGGCGCATGTCGACTTCCACAGGTTTCAGCAGGTGTCCATCCTGCAACAGGCTCTTCCCAACTTCAGACCCCCATGCCCTCTGCCTACGTTGCATTGGCTCAGACCACGGTTGGCAATCATGCTTGGCGTGTGACTCGCTGCCCTCGAAGGCACTGAAGAACAGACTCACCAGGTGGAGGGAGCTCTTCCAGAAGTCGCCTCCAGAGGATCTCAAGAATTTCGTGAAGCATCGAACCAGGACCAAGGTAGGGCCAATATTTTCCAGTGCACCCCGCAATGGAGACTCCTTCCCAGGGACTTTCCTGCGCGTGAGGTACCGGCCAGGACCCTCTACCAGCACATGCCCGAGGCTATTAAAGCTACCGGCCTTCAGGTCAAGGGGTCCTTGGATCCTCCCGGGCGCAGTGTCGAGGGACCGTAAGGTTCTTGTACCGGGTCTACTCCAGAGGGTCTACGGCCTTTTACCAGCACGGTGGCCGAGGGGCTATGCCCTAATACCGACAATACATCTGAGGAGGTACCTAAATGCAGATCTACCGACCCCCGGGTCGAGGGTGTCACACCTACCGGGCCGAGGCATGAGGAGCAGGGTAGGTCTCGTGATCCACACGCATGAGTCTTGGACGAGGCCGGGCCCAGCGGGCTCAGCAGCACGTCGCAGACACGTGGCCTACAGTCTACCCTTCATTTGCACAGGGCAACTTTCCTTTGCGTCCATATGAACAGGGTATGCAGCGGTCCCAGCAGCCTCCGCTGCCCCGTTGGCCTCCCCCGCCACCTCTTTGGCCAGTGAGGAGGTGCTCTTCGACAAGTTTCTCGGCCTCATGAGGTCTCCTCAGATGGGGGTTATTATTAAAGGCGCAGTCAGGGAAGTCCTCCCCGCTATGCTAACGCACCACAGATGCCTCGATCGGGCCCACAGGCCCCGGTGCAGCCGCCTCCTCCGGCTCCACAGCCAACTCCGCAACCTCCGCTGGATGCCCTGTACCCCAGCCTCCAGCGCCTTCTATCCCTCCTCCACAAGATCCGCAAGATACGGATGAGGAGGAGGATCCAGACATGCCATGCTCAGCCAGGGCCTTCCATGAATGTCTTGCTGGCCTGGCAGAATACCTTGGCCTCCCCCAGCCCGAGGTCGAACAACCGGCAGAGGGGGTTCTGGCTGAAGTCCTCACAAAACGCCCCTCTGCCAACACAAGGATTCCACTGTAAAACCGATGTAGTCTCCCTGGCCAAAAAGGGTTGGCTGAAGCCCAACTCTGTCCAGCCGGTCAATCGACGCCTGAACGCGAAGTACAGGCAGAT
Source organism: Ambystoma mexicanum (assembly GCF_040938575.1). Lineage (NCBI taxonomy): Eukaryota > Metazoa > Chordata > Amphibia > Caudata > Ambystomatidae > Ambystoma > Ambystoma mexicanum. Next base: position 917,098,719 of record NC_090931.1, read on the forward strand.
GGAGGGGGATACACTCTTGCTCTCGAACCATCCTCAGCAACACTCCTCGGTGATCGCCGCTGCATCATTATACTCAAAACCTCAGTCGTCCTCAGCCACCTCCTCTGCAGCGCTGCTAGGCAAGGAGAAGATCTTGGAGGCATACAGCAAGATCATCTACTCCAACGCCTCCTTGCACCTGCGTCAGGCCAACGCAGATGCCATACTGACTGCTGCCAACCAACAGTTAGGGTGAGAAATTGCGGGCTTCCTCCCGGAACTCCCCACTCAATGCCAATCTCACTTCAAGATGGGGCTAGCAGAAGCCAAGCTCGTGGTGCATGACCTCATGGAATCCACAGTGGCCCATATCGATACCTCAGGCCGTGCCATCTGCATTTCCACGAACATGAGGAGAACAGCCTGGCTCCGGGCAACTAAATTGAACCCGGATGACCAGTAGCGCATTTTAAATCTATCGTTCGAGGGCGGGGGGGGGGACCTCTTCCACTCCTCTACGGACGAGGAGCTGGACAAAAAGAACAGCTCTCAAATGGCAAAGTCTTTATCCATCCTTACAAAGACCACGCTCAAATCGTACACCCAATCACAGAAGCGCTCGGAGAAGGGTCATATATATATGGAGGGTTCCACTGCTTGCAGGAACGCAGATCCAGGCAGCCGGACCGCTCGCCATCTCAGAACCGGCGCAAACAACAAAAAGGGGGCGGGGGGTTAAGGGCTTTTTCCAGTCCCCCCTCCTCAGCCTCCGAGGGAAAGAAGGTATGACAAGCCCCTTCGGGTCCATGAGTCTCCGGTGGGGGGCAGGCTTGCGCTCCATGCACAATTCTGGCGCCAGAATTTCGCGAACCCCTGGATCCTTTCCGTAGTATCCACGGGGTACCGCCTTCCCATCCCAGCCTCTCTTCCCTCTTCCCCTCCACTCTCACAGGTTGGGACAGCAACCCTTTTGGCAGAGATCCGGTTGATCGTGAGAGACAGGCAGTGGAGGAAGTTCCAGCCTCCCAGTGAGGCTTTGTCTTTGGCTTCTACTCTAGGATTTTCACCATTCAGAAGAAGCATGCGGGCCTGAGAGTTGTGCTGGACCTTTTCCACCCTCAACCTCTCCTCACCCCTGCAAAAATTCAAGATTGTTACGCCAGCTTTTATAGCGGAGACATTGGACAGGAGAGACCGGATGTGCTCCTTGGACCTGAAGGACGCGCACCTACACGTCCCGATTTGGCAGCCCCATCGTTCTTTCCTAAGGTTCAGGATCATGGGTTCCAATACAAAGCCCTCCCGTTTGGCCTCAACTCGGCCCCCATGGTCTTTACCAGACTCATGAACGCTGTAGCCGCCCTCCTCAGAGTGCAGGGCCTCCACATCTACCCATACCTCGACGACAGGCTCGTCAGGGCTACATCTCCGGAAGTGGTTCACCACTCTTCCCATGCACTTATGAAGATACTGCACAACCTGGGCTTCTTGCTCAACCTCAAGAAGTCACAGCTGCTCCCTACACAGACTGACATTCCTGGGACTCATTTGGGACCCGTGCTATGAGAATGTTTTCCCGTCGGAAGACAAGATCTCGGCCATCCAGAGGGCCACCGCCCACTTCCTTAGCAGAGAGTTGACCTCGGCATGGTGGTACCAACATCTCCTGTGTCTACTAGCGGCGGTTCTGCTACCCGTACAGCACACGAGACTAAGGATGAGAAGGATTCAGCTGCACTTCACGGCCTTATGTAGTCAGGAGCTGGGCTTGCAATCCGAGATGATCCACGTTCCTACTTGGTGGTCCATGGACTGCAACCTAGGCATGGGCAAGCCCTTCAGGCCGCCCTCTCCGCAGGCCACCATCACCACAGACTCCTCGCCCGAGGGCTGGGAAGCCACCCTGGACGATCTCTCGGCCCCCGGCACCGGGACTCGACAGGAGCAGGAATACCACATCAATTGGTTGGAGCAGAATGCCATTTGGCTAGCGCGCAGAGCATTCCTACCACTTCTCAAGGGCAAGGTTGTCCTCATCCAGACAGACAACTCGACCAGCATGTAATACGTCAACAAGCAGGGAGGCACCAGATCCCCTCCCCTGTGCAGACTGGTGATCAGCAAGTGGGAATGGGCCTTGGAAAATGAAATTATCCTCTTGGCAGTCCACCTCCCGGGGGAATCCAACCTGGAAGCAGACAGGTTGAGCAGGCTGGGAGCGGACAATTACTATTGGCAGCTAAACAACCTTGTTATTCAGGAGATTTTCAACAAGTGGTGTCACCCCCAAGTGGATCTCTTTGCCACCTGGCACAACAAGAAGTGCCCCCAGTTTGCATCCTGGCAGGGTCAGGGCCCCGGCTTTCTGGGTGACGCATTTCACCTCCAATGGCCTGGCATGAAGGCCTATGCCTTTCCGCCCACTCCCCTGATCCAAAGGATAATTTGCAAGATCAAGGAGTCTGACTCATCATTCTGATTGCTCCATGGTGGCCGGCCAGATCATGTTTTTCGGAGCTCCTCAGCCTCTCGGAAGTGCCTCTGATACACCTCCCGACAGGCCCAGCACATCTTCTGGAACAGCAGGGGGGCAGGATCATCCACCCCGTGCAAGCGAAACTGGCCCTCACAGCGTGGTACCTAAGCAGGTAACGTTTCGGCACCTTAGCCTCTCTCAGGTTAATATGGAAATCATACAGGGCGCTAGGAGCAAAGACACCAGGGCCCAGTACAAGAGCAAATGGACAAGGTTCTGCCACTGGGCAGACTCCAAGGGAATTGACCCCTTGGCCTGCAATTCGGACGACGTGCTCTCCGTTTCGGCGCACCTCGCTCATTCGGGCGCTCATTCGGGCGTACAGGTCGACACCTGCCGTACATACCGCGCGGCCATTGGGGCTTACAGGAATTCTGAGGAAGGCATATTTTCCTCCTCTGACCCTATCGTCAAGAAAAACCTGACTGGTCTTGTTAGGCCCTACCCACCCGTCAAGAGACTGCACCATGTGTGGGACCTTAAATAGTCTTGGGTGCACTGGGGCACAAGCCATTCGAGCCAATGGCATCCGTGGACATTGAGCTGGTCACCATCAAGACGGCCTTTCTAGTCGGTCTTAACTCTGGTCACAGTGTCAGCGAGATTCAGGCACTGGTCGCCTCTGAACCATATACCACCTTTCACAGGGACAAGGTAGTCATACGGACACACCCAGCATTTCTGCCCAAGGTTCCATCTGCATTTCACTTGAACAAGGAAATAGACCTTCCTACGTTCTTTCCCGATCCCAAGGACGAAGCACAGAGTGCTGCACTGCCTGGATGTCAGGCGTGCCCTAAAATTCTACCTGGACAGTACCAAGGGCTTCCGCAAGTCGGACGCCCTGTTTGTCACTTTTGGCGGCTCGAGACCAGACCATCAGGCCTCTAAGGCTTCCATATCCCGCTGGATGGTCTCTGCCATCAAAGAAGCATATGAGGGCCAGCATAAGCCGCTCCCGGCCAACATGCATTCCCTCGCAGTCGGGGCCAAGGCAACGGCCATCGCATTCCAGCTCCATGTCCCTTGGCAAGTCATAAGCAGGGCGGCCACTTGGGCCTCTCCCTTGGCTTTCTGCAAGTATTACTGTTTGGATGCCGGCTCTAGATCTGATGCGGCTTTCGAACAGGTTGTTCTCAGGAACCTATTTGCTTAAGGAGGGTCTCCTCTCCACCCTGGGGCTACAATCAGTTGTAATCGCCCATACATTATGGAGGAAAGGGGACGGGACGTAAGAGTAATAATAAGTTACTCACATAGTGACTAACATACTCTTAGTCCATAGTCCCCTTTCCTCCATACGTCCCACCAACCCCCCCCCCCCCTAATAATACTGGTGTCATTAGGCAATGTTAAATCTATTGTCGACACATCAATGGGGACTGAGGGTTGGCGCCAGAGGGCGAAGTCAGGGCAGCGCATGCTCCCTGGGCCGCGCCTCTAAATCTAAATGGGAAGAAGGTTTTTCTGGTGAAAAAGGTTCAGTCTCCAGTCCCTTGGAAGGGACGCACATACAGTATGGAGGAAAGGGGACAATGGACTATAAGAGTACGTTAGTCACTAGGGTGAGTAACTTATAATGAATGTATGTATTTTTTTATTTTTTGTTAGTCGTATAAAATTGTTTTTGCCAAACCAATGTATACTTACTAAATTATGATGTCCTTATGGGTTTGGAAATGTATTTTATTTATTGAAGTGTGGACCTAGCATGAGAGCAGTGACGCGCTGTACAAGGTTTGAGTAGCCAGCGTTTGGGCTGGCAGCTTTTAACAGTAGCCCGTACTGTATGTTGATTTCTGTGTGTCCATTGGGACTAGTCCATTGTCGGGTGCTGTTGAAAAAGCCATGTTTTGAGAGATTTGCAAAATTGGAGGATTTTGGGGGCATTCAGAGTCGATATTGGAATCGAGTTCCACATGGTGGGCACGTGACGGAAGGATTGTTTGCGGACTAGTTGTGATTCAAACCGGTTGGTCTGTTTGCTTCACAAGGAGCATGTGCCACCAAATATGTGGCGCTCAGCTGCCAGGTATGCTGGTGTGCTACTCGTGGCTGCTTTGTATATGATCGATGTATTCAGTTTGGCTTGAAAGTTTATTTTTCCGCCATCCCTCAGTAAATTATTATATTGGATTTTAGAAACTGGCTTGTGTTTGACTTGTTTATAACACTGAAACCAAATGGTATCATCTAGTAACTGTTCATCATCCAGATCATACACTCCTCCCTTTTATTTACTCATTGCAAAACTGAAACTAATAATTCAAATGTTTTTATCCTTTTTGCACCATTTATGATTTATTGCATGTTACATTATTAAGAAATGGCTTTCTTTTCGTGAGCCTTGCAATTCATTGCTTTTTGTGAGCCTTAACAAATAATTCCTTTTATGTTTGGTTATTTGTGAGCCAACACACGTTTCGCCTGCTCCGGGCTTTCTCAAGGCTAAGACGTCTTATGATGATATCCTCCTATATTGGCCTTCTTCAGGCATATTTGAAACTGTGTAAGATTACACAGATTATGTTGGGTACTACCCTGTTCAGTGCTATCTTTGCATTATTCCCTTGTTCATTTTCATTACATTAATTTAAAAAACAATTATGCAGTCAATCAATATGTCACAATACTTTCCAATGAAGAATTTTGTTCAGTAATGAAGGAAATGGCAATCGGAAGAATGGAAAAAAAGGGAGTGAAAGTAAAAATAATTAACAATGATTATTATGACAATCAAAATATTGTCTCAGCATATGATTGCATATACATTTTGTTTGTTTATAGTTATATAATGGTAATGCCTTTGCCAAGCTCATCCTTTACATATAATTAGTAAGATGATTTGTTATTTATTTATGAATTGCTCTACATAAAATGCTAATTCGTATTGAAAATGTTATTTGAATTAGTGGAAAGAAGTTTTATGTGATATTTTATACAATTACATTAATCTCAAAATATGATTCCTATTACCTGAAAGTATTCTCAGTTGCTGTTAGCCCTCGCTCGGAAACCTGACATTGTGTCCCTTCAATGATTAGATTGTGTGTAAGAAATATTGTTCCTTATTAATGCGGATCAAATACTGAATAAAAATGTTAAAATCCACTTATCTAAACATTAATGTTTGAAAATGCAAAAGTATCAATCTCCATTGATATGGTCAGTGGTATTGTATTCAGTTTGTGTTGGATTTCTAGCTGCTCATAAAAATGAATGTACATATTTTGATTCTATAAACTATTCTAAATTGTCTCTAAACGTCCTATTCCAAAAAATGTAATTATTAGTATCTCTCACCACGTATCATGAATCCCAATATCGAAATAGACTCTTATTTTATTTGTTCCTTGCTTGGTTTTTTTATATATAGCTAGTCAAGATGTAAAATATAGTAAAGGTTCTATAGATATTCTAAATGATTATTGTATTGGCTATTGCCAAACCATTCTGCAGCAATGTGACTACTTAACGAATATGGGTGCATATATGTTTCTGTAATGACAGGCGCTTTTAATTATCTATATGCATTATTGCATGATGACGTTGACGCTGAATATGTTCATACCTGAAATTATTTTGATATATTGTGTAATTTCAGGAGTTAGAGAAAAACTGTTTATCATTGGCTGCAAACATACTATTATATGTTTGAAATTAATTTGAAAACGGAATATTTCTGTACCGACACTATCCCAAATAATTTTATGATGGTATGATATTTAATTTGCTACATTGAGAACAGTGAATTAGATGCGCTTGTCACCTGTTGATCGTTCATTCAGTCTGTATCATAAATTAGTGAATTAGTATAAGTCAATTTATTTGCAACTGGCAATATCACCAGCCAATTATTAGTTCTGGATGACTTTTAATAAAGTGAATACAAAAATGAGTAAATTTGATTAGGAAAACTGTGCCTTCAAAATTACATGCATATTGTTAGTTACTCTGAAGACGCTTGTCCCATTTAATTTACAATTAGATTCATCTCTATATATTGATATTTTATTTGTATCGCTCTCCTACACAAGTGTTTCAGAGCGCGACGAGGCAAGGGAGGGGGATGCAAGCGAGAACAAAACAACAATCTTACTAGGCCCAGTGGCATTGAGAACGTGCAAGTGCAGGGGCGAGGGAAGAGGGAGAGTGCATGGGGATGGGGAGAAGTGGTAAGTGCTGAGCAAAGAAATAAAACTCTGGTAGTGCAGCGAGCAAGTGGCAATTGCTAGGTTTAAGACAACAGACAGGGGCTGTCTGATATGCGCAGAAAGGGGGTGGGCTGTAGGGTTGCAGATACATACCCAAGTGCAAGGGTTGGCAGGAGGCAATGTGGGTGCGTGGCAGGGTGAGCAGGTACATGGGCCCGAAATCAGAGGATAACCAGGTGCACAATGCTGAAGCAGAACAGATCAGCAGGGGAGAGGAGGAGCGAAGGCAGAACTTCCGGAACCAGAGATGGTTCTCCTCAAGTTTGAGTGGCAGGGAGGCTGTTCCAGAGGGAGGGCCCAGCCGAAGACCAAGATCTACCCCTAGCTCTTTTCTTTGAGAAACAATTGACCCTGAGGGAGTTGGAGGTGGAGGAACAAAGAGCGCGGGAGGGAAGGCATTTGTGGTGGGACAGCTGACGATATTTTGGACCCAGGCCCAAGAAAGTATTTGCAGACATTTCAAAGGGTCTTGAATTTAATCCTTTCAGCTACTGGGAGCCAGTGAAGAGATTTCAGGGCTGAAGAGATATGATCCCATGGCTTGAGGCCTAGGACAAGTCTCGCAGTCCTGTTCTGGATGAGTTGCAAAGGGTGGAGAGTAGAAGCAGGTAGATTTAGAAAGAGGCTGTTGCAATAATCCAACCTAGAGAACCAGGGCTGGAGATACATTGAGCTTCTGGGGGAAGGAGAGGAAAGGCAGAATACCACTGAGTAGGTGTAGTAAGATGTTTGATTTTTTTTATTTTAGAGACATCAGAGATATGGGCAGAAAATGAAGACTGTGGAGTCGGAAGATGACTCAGAGGTTCTTAGCCTTGCATGTGGGGGTAGGCGAAAGGATTAGGGAGGCCGGCCAGAGAGTGACAGGAAAGGAGGGTGAAGGTGTGCCGATGAGGAGGTTCTCTGTCTTGCTGGCATTCAGGCAGAGATTGTTGGTGGCAAACCAATCCTGAATAGCAGACAGGCAATCCGAGATGAGAGAAGGAGAAGAGGTGGCAGAGGGAAGCCTGAAAATGAGTTGTCAGCATAGCACTGAAAATTGGAGCAGAAAACGGCAATGCGATGGGAGAGAGTTGCCAGGTATTGGTTAAAAAGGCATGGTGAGAGGTTAGACCCCTGTGGAACACCGCAGGTAGAAAGGGAGGCAGATGGAAAGGAGGACTCCAGTTGGACCGGGGAGTGTCGATCAGAGAGGAAAGAAGTCAGCCAGGCCAGAGCCTGATCAGTGATAGCAAGGTTGTCAGGGAGACGGTTGAGCAGGATGGTATGGTATGGTAGACCGTGTCGAAGGCAGAAGAGAGATCGAGTAGGGTGAGGACAAAGGGGATGTTCAAGTCAAGGTTGGAGAGCAGATCTTCACGGATGTCCGGAGAGCAGTTTCCGTGCTTCTGGCATCTCCAAAGCCAGACTAATGGTCATGGTGACAACCAACAGAATCCGGGTGACGGTTAAGCTGCGAGATGGCCAGCTTTTCCAGGAGTTTGCCCAGGAAAGGCGTGATGGAGATCGTGTGATAGGAGGGGAAGGCTCCCGAGTCGAAGGAGAGGTTACAGTAATCGGCCATGGCAGGAGCGTGGGTTTCAATGTGGTCCTTTATGGTTTTGGAGGAAGAACCTGTTTTGACAAGGCTCTCGTATATCGGACTTGTCTAGAGACCTCATCAGGGGAGAAAAGAGGAAAGGACGAGAAAGAGGGTGGGGGCTGCAAGAGTAGGAGGGCCAGAGTTCACTGAAGGAGAGGGGACAAGAGGGTGGACAGGATGGCCTGGGTTTTTTAGATGAAGTGAGAGGCAAGGGCCGTGCAAAGGGCCTGGCAGGTGACAGGAGAGGTAGAGAGTGCAGCATGGTTGTCCAGCTCCTTGCAGATTTTGAAGAGCTTTTGGCTCCTATGTACTCATAATGTATGTTACAGAAAAACATGCATTTCATGATCCAAATTGAGCCCCATATATACTGTTCGCTAGTCACAAATGTATCTAGCTTTCTAATGTTCTCAATTATAATTCTCTGTTGCCGCCCCTCAACGATAACTTTACTTGATTTATTGCTAGAAATGTAATTCCAGATTTGTCCTTTTTTTTATAATGCTGTTACAGGGCTCGAAATTGAGGGGAGCTGGGAGCTTTAGCTCCTGCTTTTAGCATAGTAGAGCCTAGTTAGCTTGAAACCAACAGCTACCAGAAGCTACTGTTGGCTCCTAGAGCCATCTAATGCCTTCCAAACATGTAAATGTGACATTAACTTTGAGTATTTGAGAATTTTAATAAAAAATAATTATAATATATCTTATACACATTTAAGCACAATTGTTCATACAAAATGGACAATGAGTTAAAGGAGCATCTCTGGTAGTTCCCGGTTCCCCTGCGGTAGCTCCTGCATGCAGGGGGATGCCGGTGCCCAACGCCCAGGAGCTGGTTTTAGCTCCTGCTCTTGAATCTCAATTTTGAAACCTGCTGTAGCCGTAGCTGATGTTGAGCCAGTGGCATCTTTAGATCTTCACTTCCAATCACATTGTGTTCTCTTATTCCTGTGAGTAGTTCTAGTGTGGTGTTTCCTATGTAATATTTCTAGCAGACACACACAATATATACAACATATTTACTTGTACGGTTATGAAATTCCTTGATCTGTATATCCAGTCCATGCATTCTTGGTAGGCTGTGTGTATTGTTTAATGTATGTTTGCACATGTTACAGTGACCACGTATATAAAACCCTGTTAATTACTACTTCTACTTAACCATGTGGTAGTTGTATCTTTTTTGTCACTCTTGAAATTAGGACTTGGGCAAGCTTGTAGCAATGGTGCTTTTATGTAGCTACGTTTTGGTTTATCATCCACATAGTGTGCCATGTCAATATCTGTAAGTAGCAAATGACAGTGTTTGGACCGCACTTGATACATCAAAGATTTGTTATTGTTGTATTATATGTTTAACCTCTTAACTGCGGAGGAGGAGGCATCTCGTACTCTGCATAACGTTTCCAGTGCGGGGGACGAGATACCTCTTCCTGCGCAGTGCTTACATTCAGGGGGGGGCGCGGATCGCCCCCCCTTCTGCTCCCTTGATTACTCCGATCCCCAGGCAGTGAAGGGGAGGACTTTCTCTTCCATGCCATGGGGTGGAGGGGGGGGGGGTATTCCGTGATGACGTGGGTGCACGCTACGTGTGCCAACGTCATCAAAAATGAAATTTACATACTGAAGCCAAAAGCCTTCAGCATGTAAATTTCAGACACATTTGCGTCCTGCAAAGGTATTTATTGCCTGATTTGGACAAGTGAGGGCTCGTTGGAAAGGGGAGAGTCCCTTTTTGAAAGAGCCCTCACACAAGCAGATTGCTGGTCGGGGATCAAATAATCCTCAACCAGCAATCCCCACTGGACCACCAGGGAATTGCTTTTGAGGGTCAGAGGCCCTCTCAGGCCTAACAGGCTCCCACCCCCACCAAAATAATAAAAGCAAGGGGGCACAATGTTTTGCCTTCTTTGGGGCAGATGGGTGCTGTTTTGCACCCATCTGCCCCCAAGGAAGGCAAACAATATATATATTTCAGGCAGACCTGAGGGAATCGGGGGCCTACGGGCAGATACTTTATACTTCCCTGGGTGGGCAAAGTGAGGCCCTATTTTGCCACCCCTGGGAAGCAGAATGGACCACTAGACCACAAGGGAATTGATTTTAGGGGTCCATGGGCCCCCCAAGTCAAACTACCCCATCCCCCAAAAAAGCCACAAAGGTGGCACACTGTTGTTTTGCTTTCTTTGGGGGCAGATGGGTGTTTTTGCACCCAAGGAAGGCAAAACAACATTCCACTAAATTATTAGTGGCACACCTGGGGGGGCATCAGAGGGCTGGCCCAGTCCCTGGGGCCAGCCCTCTCAGGAATCCCCCCACGAGGGGCACATCCTTTCTGTTTTCCTGTGGGGGGCAAAATTGAGGGTCTGGTCAGAAAGGAGCATTAGGCCACCAGTGAAAGGATTTTGGGGGTGGGGGCTGTTTGGGCCGTTGCCCTTCGCTGCATAGCCGGCCGTCCTGGATCTCTGGCCAAGCCATCTTGGAGCTTTCCCTCATGAGAGGGGCGGGAACCCTGCCTGGTCGCCCCATGACCACTGATGGGCCTGGGAGTTGGGGGGCGGTCGCCACGTGCTAAGCAGACGCCCAATGTCGGGGGCAGCATCCCTTGCCTTCCTAGATGTCTGGCTGGGCTGCGTTACAGCTCTTCCCTCCTGGGAAGGATTGTGACCCTGCTGGGGCTCCCTGGGACTGTTGCTGGACTTGGGGATGGTCAACCCACATGGGAGACGGGCACCCAAGCCCAGAAGCAGCACCCAGCGGCTATCCTGGAGCTTTGGCCATGCCGTGTTACAGCTTTAACTTCCGGGGAGCTGGGTCATCTGATGTCTGCTGCTGAGCTGGGCGGCGATTTACCCACGTGCTAGGCAGCCTCCCAAGGCTGGGGTCAGCACCGCCTGTCATCCTAGAGCTCTGGCCATGCATGTTATAGCTTTTCCCTCCCGGGAGGGTTGGGGGACCCTGCCTTGGCTCCCTGGAACCGCTGCTGTGCTTGGGGATGGTCAACCCACAATGGAGACAGCCACCCAAGGCCTGGGACATTACCCCTGACCATCCTGGAGCTCTCGCTGGGCTGCGTTACAGAATTTCCCTCTGAGAAGGGTTGGGGACCCTGCTGGGACTCCCTGGGACCGGTGCTGGACCTTGGGACAATCAATCCGCATGGGAGACAGGTGCCCATGACTCGGCTATCACCCCTGAACGTCGTAGAGCTCTACCTGCACTCCGTTAGAGCTTTTCCCTCATGGTAGGGATGTTAACGCTGCTGGGACTCCCTGGGACTGCTGTTGGATTTGAGGACCATCAGCACTTTTTCTTTTCATCCCAGGTAAATGCATCCACACATGTGAGGTACCGCTTTCGTCAGAACACCTGTGAGAATGTGGGAAGGTAGGACATGTGTTGTTGCTGGCGTGTTTCGGTGGTTTCCTTTTGACAAATGTCTGAAAATGTTGTTTCCCCTCCCCATAGATATTTGCTTTTGCCGGGCATTGTGGGTAATAAATTCTACGTCGATATGCGGCTTTCTGAGTGTACTTTGATTGTGTGCACTGGGTTATTGTGTCCAGGGGGTATGGGGGGGGGGCGGGCAACGTCCAGTGACTGGGTTGTTGATTGTGGCAGTTTGTTGTGTGTGTGGCTTGTGTGTTTTGTGTGTAGTAAGGCTAGCCCAAAGGGTGTGTGTGGTGTGTCGGAGGTATGCGGGAGAGCAGCGAGGATGAGGGTTGTTTAGTAGTTGGTGTGTTGTTGTTTTAATGTTTGTCCCAGTGCCCGCACTGTCCTATGGTTGCCTATCGTACAGGGTATGGGTTGTGTGAGGTGTCAGTTTTTATGCTTGTCTCAGTGAATTGAATAGCCAGGTTTTCTGTCGTTTTCTGAAGGTAAGGTGATCTTCTGTCATTATTTCCTTTGGTACCAAGTTCCATTGTTTGGCTATCAGACGGGAGAATGCCCTCTTCTCGTAGTGTTTTGTTCTGATTCGAAGATCATTGCTTGAGCTTGGGTTTCTTCCTGGCTGAAAGCTGTTTATTTTGGCTTGGAAAAATTCAGCCCCTTGTCCATGTAGTGATTTGTGATCAATGCAGAGGGCTTTAAAGTTAATGTTTGTTTTTTGTTTTTTTTTACCGGAAGCCAGTGTAGGCTTCTCAGGGCTGGTTTGATGTGGTCTCTTCTGTTTAGTCTCATAAGTAGTCTTGCTGCAGTATTTTGGATGCATTGGAGATTTTTGTGAGGCGTTCTGGCATTCCAACATAGAGGCTGTTTGTGTAGTCTAGACTTGATAATACCATGGAGATGATTGCGAGGGTTCTGTGAGGTAGGGGAGTATCCCTCTCATTAGTTGCAGGAGGTAGAAGCATTTCTTTGCTATTGTGTTGACTTGTGGTTCTAGAGAAAGTCTGTTGTCCATGAACTATTCTCAGGTTTTTATCATGGTGGATGCCTCTGGTTGAGTTCCCATGCATGATGGCCAACTCAGGTGTGTGTGTGTGTGTGTGTGTGTGTGTTGCGTTATCCTCTTGGGGGGCGGAGTTCATTATGTCTGTTTTAGGGTTTAATTTGAGATTGTTGATTGTCATACAGGTGTATATGTCAGTGAGGCATTTGTTAAGGGTATTATTTGAGTCTTTGGTTGAAGTTATTTTGAAGATGAGTTGTGTATAGTCTGAGTAGTTGTAAGTGGTCAGTCCGTGGGTCTGAATGCGTTTTATTAGGCTGGACATGTAGATGTTGAAGTGGAGTGGGAAGATGCTAGGTCACTTTGGTACGCCTCGGTGGATGTTTTTGATTTTGGATGTAAATGGCGGTAAGCATGTTTTTTCCCCTGATCGTTGGTGAGGAAAGATTTTAGCCATTGTAGATCTAAGTCTTTTATGCCACATTGTTCCAGTCTCTGGATTAGTGTTGTATGTGCATCTGTCGCAGGCAGCTGAAATGTCTAGGCCCCCTGCTCCCTGATGTCCTTTTGAGCTGCAATTAAATAAGCCTGAGTCTTGTGTGTTTTTAAATTCAGTCAATTCTTTGAGATGGGCATGGCATCAAGAAATGACAGACAACAGATGTAACAGTTTTGAAAAACTTTTATTAAAATGTCAGGATGGGTGTAACGCCTAACTTGCCCTATAGCTATGGTCGTAATGGTCCTACCTAACGAAACTAAGGAACGTTTATGTCCAGAAGTCCAAACAAAAGTCTATCTGTGTCAAAACTTATGCTTGCCCTCACGTCTAATACCTAAATGTAGTGCAGGAATATTATAACTCAAAATAGTGTCCAACTTTAAAGTCTGGAGCTATCGCTAGCTCCCTTCCCTGAGTTCAGGCTACAGTCCCGAAGATAATGTTTTCAAAGGGAACTCGGGGCTCTTTCCCCAAGCTGCAGGCACTGGCTCACCAAGACAAACTTCCAAAAGAGCTCATAATTCCCTTCCTCAAGCTTTGAGCAGGGATTCACAGCACAATGTCCAAAAGGTAGTATTCCCGAGAAGCGCAGGATTCCCTTCCCCAACCTTCAAGCATGTGTTCACGACACAATGTTCCAAACAAAGCTTGGGGCTTCCTCCAAGCCGCAGGTGCTGTTACATACCAAAGTTCCAAAAGATAATGTTCCCAAGAAGCTTCGGTCTTCCTTCCCCAAGCTTGTAGTCTTGCCTCAGCAATAATCTCAGTGTTCAGTAGGAGCTTAGTTTTCTCTTTCCCCAAGCTTGTTGCACTGATTCAAAACCAATATTCCTCTCGTTCTGGTTTCTTGTACAGTTCCTTTTCATTTGTTGGGACTCCCTTGTCTAGGCGAAGTTGACAGACTGCATGGTCCACCCACTACAGATCGCTCAACAAGTTGCCCTTAAAGAAGCACTTTATCCCCATAGCTTAGGATTGTTGGGTTATTCACACTTGGAGAATTCAAATGCAGCTTAATCTTACAATTCTGCATTTTGCTCAAACTTCACTGCGCCACTTGGCTGCACACTTGCAGAAAACTCTTGCGTTCCTTTAGAATTGAGTCTTTTGAACACGTATACTTCCTTAAACTTGAACACTCTGAAACATTGTTATTCGTTAGCCCATTGTTGGCCTTGCATCCGTCTGTCGTCATTCGGTTTTCATCTGCGGCTTTCGAGAACGTGCTAACTGCACGCGACCACTCCTATACAATGGGCCTCATTACAAGTATGCTGGTCCGGTAACAATGGTGCCGGTAAACTACTGGCACCGTTGTTACCGGACCGTCATACTCCGAGATCTGCGAGCAGATGCCATTCAGCCCACCAGGTCTGACCTTGCAGGCGTAACGGCACCCGCTCTCAGACTTTGACAGATGCACAGGCACCATTCGTGAATGGTGCCTGTGCATCCGTCCTCCCCATCCCCATCGAGTCCAATGGGACTCGAATGGGGAGTAATGTTTTCCGGCACCCGGCAATGGGGGATTACCGGGTCCCTCGGGCTGTAATGCCCCGGTAAGCCCCCATTGCCAGACGTCGGAAAAAAAAAAATGACTCCATCGGCAGCCGTGCCGTTTTTACCGGCGTGGCTACCGCCGGACTCATAATGAGGCCCAATGTACCGTCACTAACTTTCAAATGCGCACCAGGTTTCTCTTCCATTGGCACTAACTGGTCACATAACGGTTCTTTCACAATTTCTTGGTTTGTACGGTCAGGATCTCACTGCCCGCAGACACCCTTCGACTGTTGCTTCCAGTCAGGGAACTAACACCTCTCGGCCACAGTATAGGGACCGCCTGCTTCCATGGCTCACTTCTCTCATGCTGCCCGGCTCCTTGGAGACATAGCTCCCTCACTGCACAGTGACACTCTGCTATACTGTGCCTTCCTCTAGCATCTCAGTGTTCCGTTCTCCTCCAGTTTCTTATAGGCTGTGATGGCCTTCCTGCTCCTCTTTCACCCCACAGACTTCTCGCTCACCCTGCTTTTTGTGGACTCCACCTGATTGTGAGTCTCTAACAAGCTGCAGGTGTGAAGTCCCAGGCTCAATTGCCTGACCACAATCTGTCCAATTAACATAATATGCCTGATCTCCAGCTCTATAGCCTTCAGGCTCCCTCTTCTTTGTCTCAGTATTATAGTGGTTTCTCCTATAGGTAATTGTCATTACTCTTGGGGTTAGTTTCTTCTTCTCAGCACTAGCTGTGACTTCAGGAGGAAAAGTAGGGTATGTGCAGCAGTATCTTACAAAGGCTGAGGGAGTGTAAGGTAAATCACTGTCAGGAAATGGGGGATACCATGCCTCACCCTCTGGCACCCTCTCCCCAAGGAAGGACCCTCCGCCCAGTTGATCCTCCCTTCTAGATTTAACCCCAGAGTCATGATCTAGCTACCTTGTCTCACTTCGATACCTGAGGAGGGGGTCCTATGAGTGCTAAATGTGAGAATGCCCTCTGATGTCTCACATACACTTCCCCTATGAATTGGGTTACCCGCAGAAGGGCTATGTAAGGATCTGGTCTTATCCTGCATCCTAATGGAATCTGGAGTGAGTGTCATGATTGACAATGGAATGTTAATGGTTAGAATGTTTGTGTGACTGGTGTTCTCTTGAGGGAGTTGAGAGATGTAGCCTGAGAGAGAGGATGCCGGTGCTTGTCTATGAGATCTGGACTTTACGATCTGAAGAATAATGACTCTAGAAACTGGACGTTATGCTTGGAAACTGATCAAAGAAGTTACTCATCCACACCTTGATGTTAGAGTCATTTTGCTAAAACACAGAACTCCACAGGCTACTTTGATGGTGAATTGGAATTTCCTCTAGGAAAATGGGTTTCCCTCTCAATTTAGTTAGATTCAGACCTAGGGTGTTTTTGGTTCTCTTAGGTGGGGAAATTCAGCCTTGGAGGTTTTCAATGTTATTTGTGCCACTTGTGAAAACCAATTTTAAAATTAAATTTGGCTACAAGTGAGGATGAGGTGTCAAACTAGATTAGGAAAGATCATATGTGTGTGACTACTGTTGGTACATCCCAGTGACCATTGTTGTTGACAACTGCACGTCTCAAAATTAACTGTTAGAGTGAGGAAAAGACATTCCAAATTGTTGGGGTGGTAGGTAGAAGACTACATTTAATGTCTGCAACTGAGTGCGTCATTGGTTTGTGGCCAGATGATAACTTCCTGTTAGGGTAGTAATACTCATGTCATTAATGTGAGAAAACAGATTACATCTTGTGACTGGAAATCAGTACACTATCTTCTTGAGGCCAGGCAAAATACTCGTTGCTTGTGAAGTTGTAGATAAAAATTCTTTGAATTCTATTTAGGCAAGAGTATGGATTCAATGTTTGTAACTCAAGAGTCTACAACTCAATCCCCGTCTTCTTGTGGTTACATAGAAATGACAATTTGGCTACCCCTATGTCTTGAACATCTTGAAGTACCAAGGTAAGAGAGTGGTATGCAGAGGAAGATCACCCCTCTCTCTGCGGCAGAAGTGGGAAAATCATTTTTGACCAAACATCATCCTGTTATGCCAGTATTATACATTTTACCTAAAGTCCATAAAAGCCTACTGAATCCTCCTAGAAGACCGAACGTACCAGCATCAGATAGTCTTTTGGAACCACTTGCTCAATATATGGATAGTGATTCAACCTTTGGCACAATCTACAAAAACATCTTTGAAGGACACTAGAGATTTCCTTCTAAAGATCAAAGATCTAGAATTTGACGACACAGTGGATATACTGTTTACAATGTATGTGTGTAGGTTATACATCAATATTACGCATGAAGCAGGGCTAGAAGCAATGGAGTGGCTTGTTTTGTTTTTTTGTTTGTTTTATTTATTTCTATAGCGCACCTGACCCTGAGGTATCTGGGCGCATTAGAGCACAGGTATAATTGTTACAGACCGAGGCAAATAGGCAAATTACAGTAACACTTGTAAGTGAAGACATCAAGCCCCATCAGGCAAAAATACAGTTGTTACAGAAATGGGCATACAGTCAAAATACAGTTACACTTGGTGAGTAAAGGTAAATGGCAGGTTGTGTACAGGGTGCCAGTTTACATTAAAAAGCAATAAGGGTATCCGCTAGAGGGACAAGACAACAGTTTATACGTTGGAACGTGTGCCTCAGGAATCCGGAGGTAGAGATACACATGAGGAAGGGCAGCAAATTGAGGTTGCCTACTGCGACGGGGGTCAAAGAGAGAAGTGGGTCGTCTTCATGGCAGGTGGGAGAGTAGTCCACAATTGGGCCGCCATTCCGGGATTGTTATCACAACAATGCACAGCTAACAAAATATGTGTTTTAAGTCTTTTGAAGCTGGTCCGATATTGATGTTTTATTTCTATTGCACTCGTACACAAGTGTTTCAGAGCGCGACAGGGCAAGGGAGGGGAACAGGGGAGAACAAAACAACAATCTTACTAGGCCCAGTGACATTGAGAACGCGCAAGAGGGGGAGGAGAAAACTGCATGGAAGGGGGGAGAAGTGGAAAGTGCGAAG
Source organism: Ambystoma mexicanum (assembly GCF_040938575.1). Lineage (NCBI taxonomy): Eukaryota > Metazoa > Chordata > Amphibia > Caudata > Ambystomatidae > Ambystoma > Ambystoma mexicanum. The sequence goes on from NC_090931.1 coordinate 917,116,495, forward strand.
CAAAGGAGAAACAGATAAATAATAAATATATAATGAAGGCAACAAACAGTGGTAGTGCAGCCAGCATTTGGCAAGTGCTAGGTTTAAAGCAGCAGACAGGGGAGGTCTGATAAGTGCAGGAAGAAAAAGGGGGTGCTGTATGGGTACAGATACAGACCCAGTGCAAGGGGTGGCCCAGAGACAGAGCTGCAAGGGGTGGCCCAGAGACAGTGCGGGAGGGTGGCAGGGTGAGCAGGTACCTGGGTCCAGACGTCAAAGGGTAGCCAGGTGCACGGTGCCAAGAGAGAACAGATCAGCAGGGGACAGGGGGAGCGAAGGCAGAAGAAGAGGAAGGTCTTGAGGTGCTTCCGGGAACCGGAGATGGTTCTCCTCAAGTTTTAGAGTGGCAGGGAGGCTGTTCCAGACGGAAGCCCCAGCCGAAGACCGAGATCTACCCCAGCTTATTTCTTTGAAAAACGACTGACCCTGAGGGAGTTAGAGGAGCGACGAGCTCGAGAGGGGAGGTATTTGCGGAGGGATAGCTGAAGGTATTTTGGACCCAGACCCCAGAAAGCCTTATGGACAATGCAGAGGGTTTTGAATTTAATCCTTGCATCCAGTGGGAGCCAAGGAGGGATTTCAGAGCTGGAGAGATACGATCCCAGGGCTTGAGGCCAAGGACAAGTCTCGCAGTCCTGTTCTGGATTAGTTGCAGAGGGTGGAGAGTAGAGACAGGTAGATTTAGAAAGAGGCTGTTACAATAGTCCAACCTAGAGAGAACCAGAGCTTGGGAGACCATGAGCTTCTGGGGGAAGGAGAGGAAAAGCAGAGTACCTCAGAGGAGGTGTAGTAGGAAGTTTGACTTTTTAGAGACATCAGAGATTGGTATTGATGTGATCTGATATGTTATTGTGCTTGTTAATATTTCTTAGATGCTTTTAGGTTACTTGTTGATGTCATCTATTCAATTGTTATATATTTTGTTTATTTGAAAATAAAACTTTAAATCGAAATGTGGGCGGAGAAGGAAAGTGTGGAGTCAAAGATGACCCAGAGGTTCTTAGCCTCGCAGGTGGGGGTAGGAGGAGGGCGAAGGGAGGCCGGCCAGAGTGAGGGGAAAGGAGAGTGAAGGTGTGCTGATGAGGAGGATCTCCGTCTTGCTGGCATTCAGACAAAGATAATTGGCGGCATACCAATCAGGAATGGCAGTTAGGCAATCGGAGATGAGAGAGGGAGAGGAGGGGGCCGAGGGCAGCCTGAAAATGAGTTGTCGTCAGCGTAGCAATGGAAATTTGAGCAGAAAATGTCAATGCAGTGGGCGAGAGTTGCCAGGTATTGGTTGAAAAGCCAGGGCGAGAGGTTAGGACCCTGGGGAACACCACAGGTAGAGAGGAAGATAGATGATGGGAAGGACCCAAGTTGGACCTGGGAGGGTCGATTTAGAGAGGAAAGAGGTCAGCCAGGCCAGAGCTTGATCAGAGATACCCAGGTTATCACAGAGACGGTTGAGCAGGATGTTATGGTTGACCGTGTAGAAGGCAGAAGAGAGATTGAGGAGGATGAGGACAGAGGGAATGTTAGAGTCAATAGATTCTTCAGGTTTGAAGATCGGTATTTTATTCAAATATCTGGAACATCCACAGGGCAGCCATGGCGCCAGGATATGCGGATACGTACATGTCATATCTGGAACAGACACTAGTTTTGAACAAGCCAAAATGCCAAAAACATCTGAGGTGTTTTTATCGGTTCATTGATGACGTGTTTTGTGGTTTGGCGAGGCACTCGAGGAGAATTGTTGGATTTCTTCCAAAATATGAATCATCTAGCACCAAGGAGTACGTTTACGAGTCACAGCAGTACTACTCGAATCCAATTTTTGAATGTGGAAGTGTATGTCAAAATACATAAATTACAGACCACAATTTATAATGAACCAACAGACAAAAACTGTATTTTATTAGCATCTAGCTTCTACCCGAAGACAACAATAGAAAGCATAACCTACAGTCAATTTCTTTGGTACAAGAGAATCATATCAGAAGAGGGTGAATTTGGTGAACAATCATTGAAATTGAAAGATACTTTTATTAAGCGGGCTATTCCAAAGAAACAGTGGAAGCGGCACAAACAAAAGCAACGGTGGTCCCGAGATCACAAACTCTGGAATCCTCACCAAATACCAAGTCAGATTAATTAGTATATGTTACTACTTACTAGGAGCAAAGTTACAGAATAAAAGAAATCATAAAAAAGAATTGGGAAATGTTAAGAATTGACCCTATTCCTTCTCATCTGTTTGAGAATATTCCAACTTATTTTACAAAAAGAGCATGTCTATTAAGGATAATTTGGTCCATGCTATTTTCAAGCCAAACAAGACAAAATTGCCTAAAAAGGAAGTTTGCTGTGCAACAATTGTCAGCACTGTAAAACATAATCAAAGGAAGCAGCATTAGTCACCCCCATCCAGGTAGAACAATACAATTAAGACACATGTACTTGTGACTCTACCAATGTAATTTATGGAATAAGAAGTCCATGTGTATGATTCTACGTGGGACTAAAAACCAGGAAAGTTAAAACAAGAGGGACAGAGCACAAGTCAAATATCCGCACAGGCTCAGTACATTCACCGGTAGCTCAGCATTTTAAGTCATGTAAACGCACAATGGCACAAATGAAATTAATTGTACTCAAATAGGTGAAGTGTTCACAAAGAGGGGGGTACATCAACATTTTACTGAGACAAAAGGAAATTCAATGGATTGATAGGTTGCATTCCTTGGATCCCAAGGGGATGAACACCGAATTTGACTTGAGTTGTTTTATCAGAGTGCGTTTTTTTTAAGTGTTGTGAATTGCAAACCATACCAGTACATTAGTGAAGACTGTTGTATTGAATTGTATGTGTTAATAATGAGTACTTCCTGAAATTGAGTATTTTTTATCTACGAACGATTAATGATTGAATATCTGTTTAATATTGTAGTTGCCTTCACACCATACAACAGAATCTAACTTGACAGTACATACCACTAATAAGATTCTAGGTCTAATTTATTCATTTACATAACCGATATTGAGGACATCGACGAGAATACATTGGATTTTAACCATACATGACAGTTGATCTATATGTGCACTAGCAGACATCACAATATGGTCAACAGCATATTCTTCGAACAGCTAGCAAAATGAGAGAAAAGGTTTTTTTTTTTTTTTTTTTACACTTGGTATAGTTATGAGGAGGGCTTATAGCATTAGCAGTAGTTACCGTCTGCCAGGCAGTCATATCAGGGACAATCAGTACTGTTATGTCGTAATGGCAGTCGCGTGACTGGGAGACAAGTTAAAACATTAAAATCTGGAACTTTTCTTCAATATTGCACAAAAGCCCATGAATAAGAAATGGCTTATGAAGCAGTAACAACGTAGTTGTTGTGTTTAACGTGGTTGAATAAGTATTTGTTACCAAGCCACCACGGTAACAGTAAGCAACGTGTCACCGTAATAGACAGTCATGTGATCGCGAGTGCTTAAAGGCCAAAATTACTAATGTGAGTGAATCTATGGCTGGATCAGCATTCCAGTGCTTTTTCTTTTCTTTTTTCAAACAACAATATCTGCAGTTTGAAGCACATACTTACACTGCAGTGCTAGCCACGTGATCGGGTAGCGATCACATGACCACATTTGGAATAGATTTACATACGTGATGTGGGATGGAAGGCTGTTTCAGCAGTAGTGCCTTTGTTCCCGTATTGCGTTGGAAGGAAGATAACCCACAGGTCAGATTTAGTAGCCCTACATGAGCGCTATTGAATATATTCAATATGAGGTCAGACATTTTTTGAAACATAGGTTCTTTATTCTTTGTAGACAGCAAAGGGGAAACATGAAAGAAGTACATCTTGACACAGAGCCTGATCTCTTGTTTCTACTACCATCCATGAACAAGTAGGCATTTTTTGATTCTGAGTAGAGTGATTTCTTTTAATTTGGTTCTTAATTGTAAATAATTCATTATTGAAACATTGAAAGATAATTCTTATATCTTTCATAGACTTGCCCACAAGGGACAACAGAGTTAATACTACTATGAAGAAGTAGAGACAATCTGCCTATATAGGTTGATACAAATAATTACATTGGTTTCAGTATTGATTTAGTTCCAACACAAATCAGTTTAAGTGATGGACTATTTTTTGCCTTCTTGACAGCTTATCAAATCAAAGGCTTTGCCAGTAAAGTTCACAATAATTGTCCAGATATAAAGTTTGCCAAAGTCTTCAACTGCTTCATATTCCAGTTTATTGTCTGGTATTTAGGTTAGCAGAAACAGCCAACACATGTTTCGACTAAAAAGTCTTGTTCAATGCAAATGGGTTTTTTCTATAGTTTATCAATAAGTAGATTGGAGCGTTCCTTTGAAGTAAGTATTAAATTATATGGATAATGCTAAAGCCAGCCGTCCCCCTCGTTGGAGTCAAAGATTTGGTGTGGTGTCCTGTATAGAGTCACTTCACAGATGCTCATATCACATCAGTAGCAGTTTCACCTGAAGAAGGGGTCTTTAGCCCCGAAACGCGTAGTGAGGTGTTAAGTGTGTCCACAACACTTGAACAAGATTTTGTTTTATGGGTGTGGTGATGACAACACATTGACATAAAACTGTAATGTACTATGTACAATATGCACAATTTAAACTTGTGGAAAGTGTAGAATTATATTTTTGAACCTAACTCTCCTGTGAAGCATAACAAGAGTACTCAAGAACCCTGCTTCCTAAGGGTCATGTAAATAAATGTTTTTTCTTTGATTTGAAATGTGGTTTTTGAATTATGATAATACAACCAGTATTGAATTATATTAAGTATGGTGTCTGAATTTGAATACCAAGGATTAATTAGAATACAACATTAGTACATATTTATTTTACATCTAATGAAGGGGTGAGATATCTCTAGAAGAGTGACCGGGTGTTCTCATCAGTGGTTCTGATGAGTTTAATAAATACAGTTTTAGTTCTCTAGGTAGCAAGAGTTTAACCCAGAGCACCAGAACACAACAACAACTGAATTTTTCACTAATATCAAAGTGCCTTGAAATATCTAGTAGTTCACCCAGACTTGAATACAGAACGACATCCACTTGTCAGCAATCCACCTTCCTGGGAAGTCCAACCTAAAGGCGGATAGGCTTGGCAGGCTGGGAAGGGACAGCTACGAGTGGCAATTGAACTAGGAGGTCCTTAAGGGGAGCTTCACTAGGTGGGGTCATCCGCAGGTGGACCTCTTTTCCACCAGTAACAACAAGAGATGCACCCAGTATGCCTCCTGGCTGGGGCAAGGCAGGGGGTTGATAGGTAATGTGTTGCAGTTCCTGTGGAACATCTTGAATGTGTACGCCTTCCCATCGACTCCCCTGGTTCACAGGGTCATCTGAAGCTTCAGGGAGTCGCGGAGCCTTCGGCTCATTCTGATAGCGCCATGGTGGCCAGCAAGACCCCTTGATTCTCGGAACTTCTCAGTCTGTCGGATCAGCCCCCGATACACCTCCCGGTGGGCCCAGCTCAATTACTCTCTGATACCATGCAACATCATACTGTTGCCATTTAATCCAAACTTTGTATTTTTTAGCGCCGTGATACCTTTGGGTCTGGGCGCTACCAACAACTATATAAACAAAAAAATAAAGAGGACGGCACTTAGGAGTAATTGTAAGTTGCTCACCGTAGTGACTAACGTACTCCTAGTCATAGACCCCTTTCCTCCATACGTCCCACCATCCCCCCCTAATAAAACTGGTGTCATTAGGCAATCTTATTATCGACACGTCAAAGGGGACTGGCGCCGGTGGGCGAAATCAGGGGACCGCATGCTTCCAGGTCCGTGCCCCCGCGCGCATATACATTTAAAGGGGAAGAGGATTTTTCTGGTGGAAAAGGTTCCATTTCCCATCCATAGCGAGGGACGCCCATACAGTATGGAGGAAAGGTGACTATGGACTAGGAGTACGTTATCCACTACTTTTTTCTAAAATGTGAAATGCTATAACTTGAATGATTGTTGATTTTGTTAGAGGGGCAATCTTTATTTGGAAAATATTCACTTCCATCAAAGAACATACAATATAAAGATAATAGCTCAGCAAAAAATACATACATAAAATAGAATCATCAGTTTCAAATTTAAGTATTTAAAACGCATTGTTTCACTTTAAAATAACTGGACTGTGCAAATGAAGGGCACTTTTGATATATATGAATAAACACAATGTGCAGTGAGCAAGTCTGTATCTGATAAAAGAAATCTAAAAAGTGATGGAACATGTCTCACTACATATGCCCTCAATAATGTGAGGAGAAATGTCTTTCTCAACGCCATGAAGGCCGGGCAAAACGACATGAAATGTTGCAAATCGTCTGCGTAAGTAGTTCAGTCAACCTGGGAATAGGAGCAATATCGTTCACAAACAGTACATTTGTTCTGAATCGAAGAATAATTCCCCTTTTCCTCGGATTTGTAAACCACTGGGCGTAGACTACTTTGCTGGAAGCAAAAATTATATTTGTGTGACGCAATTGAACGCTTTTCTTTTGACATTCTTGTAAATTAGACATAAGGCGGAAGAGAGAAAGGAACCCATTCACCAACTGCCTTCTTTCGATGTTACTAAAAAAGGGATTGTGCACTAGCATCTTGGAACGTCTTGTGTTCTCGATGGAATTAATGGAATAATGATCTCAGACCCAAATAACCATACAGAGAATATGGCAAAGTACTACTTTATTATCAGCTCAAATAAAGTAGGGCAATCTAGCGAACAACAAAATGTAGTCCACGCACTCTCTTAAGTTTCTATTATACAAAGACTTTATACCTCAACATGCGTCATCTATGACATCATCCTACGTGGCAAACTATAAAACCTCTTGAAGGGAGGGATTGGCTAAGGGAACATATGTACCTATATATCGTATAAGTAATATCACTGGATACCTCTTATCTAGTAGGCACGCCTTGAACCACCTCTTAATATGTATAATACAGATTATAGCAGAATAACCGCAGCGGTTTGGCCTGTGCAACATTATGTAGCATTTTGATACATAGACCCTCTGATTGGTTGGCATTCTCTCCCAACCTTGGACTGTCAGCTTGTTAGCAGCACGTAACCTGAACGAAACTCGGGTGCCGAGAACAACGTCTGTCTACTACCCACTTAGTGCATCATCTCTCATCAGTCGGGCCCCAAGCCAAGGTTTCTTCTTTGTAGTTGACCTTGCAGCCTGTTCTCTGTTCTGGGACTTTCAAGGGAGTGCAGGTACACCATTATCTTCATCTGGAGCTTAATGAATAGCCCTTGTTTTCGACTTCTGAATCATGTGTGAGGAGATTACGATTTTGTCCATTTCGACCTTTTATTTAGTGCTATTTAATTCAATTAAGCTGGGTGTCATTACTCATCTTGGCCTCTGGAGACTTGGTTGCTCTACCACACATAAGCTTTCTGCATCTTTGACTGACCAGTACATAACACTTATTGATGTTTTCTTCTTTGCTTAATCTAAGAGAAATATGTCTTATATACATGGCTTATCCTCTTGTGACTCCCTTTTTGCCTTGCAATAAATCCTTGATGTGGCATCCTTGCTCCAAGGCCACCAAATTCCTCTTTATTCCTTTCACAAAGCTGTTTTTCCAGCATCTCCTGACTCTGCTGCCCTGGTCTGTCTCTTGGGTATCTTGATGGGTTTCAACCCGAGTCTGGTGCCCATCTTTGTCTTATGGCTGCTTTAATCACATTAAATTTTCTTCTTCAGTATTCTTCTATATGTCTCATCTACCTTGCATTTCTGCGTATGTACATTCACTTAGTCTCTGCTCATTTATTTCTTTGGTGCACATGATTTCTTCATATTTGTTTACATGTTTCTCTTGTTACTTCAGTTATATTTCATTATTGACGAATTTGCATAGTGTTTCAGTGTGTCATTATGTCTTCTCTTTGTGACATCACTTTGCAGCTGTCACTTTCTTTACAACTCTTCAAAGCTTAGTGATTCCAGCAAATCTCCCCCTACCCTTTCATTTTGTGGGTACATTTGATACGGTTGTCTGAGTGTTTATCGCCTCTCATACACTCGATGCGGTATTGGGACAATACCTGGTGTCACACATAGGACGGTGAGGGGGCGGGAGCTACAGGTGACGTGTACATCTGCTCCACTACAAGATCTTCACTATAGAGACGTTCAAGGCCAAGGATGTGCAAACAGGATTTAATATGGTTAACCAAGGGGATAGATTGCCAATATCTGAGGACATAACGTACTTCACCAAATTTCTGGTGAGCAGCAGATGGGAATTTCTCCATAAATGTAGCCACTGGGTTAAGGGTTGCAATGATGTAAAATCCTCATCATAAGTCTTGTTAAATTCCTCATGAAACAAATACCCTGGATATCCCTGGGGAACTCATATCATTTTCCATAAGAATGTATTTGCGTTTACCTCAGCTACCTTTGTAGGATAGTACCCCCAACAGCTGCACTATAGGCCAGCAATGGTACAGATTTGGCCTTGTAAATCCGAACAGTGTGGTCCAATGGTAGACCACCTACATTTTCTACCATATCCCATGATTGAGCCATTGTTTTGCAAGGCCTTCACTGATTCCTGTTCTATATGTGCGGACCATCTCTGATCATGAGAAATTGTTACACCCAGTTAGCAAAAAGAAGTTACCCAATCCAGTTTTCCATCATTAATGACTGTTGAGTTCACCAGGGGTTTGTTATTACCTATATACATCACCTTTGACTTCCCTTTGTATTCTTTAGATCTTTCTGTCCCATATATTCGCTGAATCCATTGACCAGTATTTAAAGGGCATGCTTGGTTCTGACCATCAAAACAACGTCATCTGCATACAGGAGTAAGCATATCTTTTAGCCGGCCATTCTAGGAACATCTGTCGTCCAGTCAGATAATGCATTTAGTAGTGAGTTTATGTAGAGATAAAAAATCAGCGGTGCTATAACGCATCTCTGCCTTACTCTTTAAAAATCCGAAAAGCTTGTGTTTTACCTTTATTTCCCATCCTCACTCCTGCCATTAGATTAGTGTGCATTTTAAGAAACATATCCAAGATCTCCCCTGGCAGTTCAGACGGGACTTCCCAAAGCTTTCTATGGTTGATTCGATCAAATGCGTAGAACGATCCATGAACCCCAGGTATATCGTGCTTTTGTAGCCACATACATACTTATCTAGGACTAGGCTCAAATTCAGTATTTGAATTGATGTGGCTATGCCCTCCCGAAAGCCATACTGGCACTCTTGAGAGGATTTGATTTTCCAGTACCCAACCCATGTTAATTTTTACAATGATGATGATCTGCTTTACTATCAGTTTTTCCTTTTTTAAAGCCATTTACCATGAAATGTCAGCTCTTGTATATTTTAACATTGTTATACACACTGTTTTTAGGCTACTATTGATGATGTGCGATATCTGTATGAATGTATTTATTGTACCAGGTGTAACCTTTATGGCATTCACAGAACAAAAGGTTTTCTGACCCACAAAGAAAATCATGACCCTTGACAGCAAACCAGAACAGAGCAGTTGGAGTGTCTTGTATCCACCGAATTGGTGTTATTACCAATATGTATCAACATAATTGTTAAACATCTTTTGAGATTTTTCTATAGAAACATGAATATGTACTTCTACATTTTTACAATAATCGAGCAAAAAAAATATACAACTTAATACACCCTAAACCATAAACCGTTGTCTTATAATAATGTTTGGGTATATGCAGCACTAAGGCTATGCATGTTTCTGTCCTATAAGGTGGACATTCTTCCGAGACAGATTGCACACATGGTGCTTGCCGAAACCAGCAAAATTACAGGCAAATAAAGTGCACTACGTCAATATATACTAAGTAATTGCATAGTTGGTGATATAACAGAACCAAGTGAAAATGCCACCAGTCCATCAGCATATTTACCTTAATGATGTGGTTCTAGATTGTACCGTCGTGTCAAGTTCTGCGACAGGCATTCCACAACCCAACTAGATATGGGAATTTCTTTATATAGTGCTTTTATCCAAAGTGCTTTACATAGAACATATTTACATACATTATTATCTTATATAAAGTGAAGACCAAACGTTTTTGCTCACTAGAAATGTCCATTAATATGGAAAATACAGTGACGAGGGAGAGAAAGTTGTAAAAGGTGCATCACTTGACACAACCTGGTAGGGCAGTCATGATTGTTTTAAAAGTAAACCGGTAACCCAAAACCATGAAACACAGAAAGACAATCTTTGTGCAATAAACTTCTGGCATGCAAATTAAAAAAATGGACAGGAAAGAAAGGGTGCCATGTACATGTAAGAAGTTTAGAGAAGGTCAGGTGGACCTGGATGACACCCTGTAAGGGATCAGTGTGAAGATGTTAACTTACTGAGCGTGAAGATACTTTATAATTCTCCATCAAGGAATGGTTGAGCACAATGTAGTTTTCCAAAGAGTTAACTGAAGGAACTGGTTGCAGAGAGAGACAAATAACTGTACTACCACACAAATCCACAACTAATAACAAGTCGAAGGAGACCATTTCCCATCTGATTTGAGCAAATGTACACCATCAACTTTGCCCAGTTCCGGAGCTGCACATCGACAACCCAGAGAGCTGCCCTGTACCTGCGCTCTCGCAAATGTTGGTATGGAAATAGATCAAAACGAGGGTTGAAGCCTGGAGTGCTAGAGGAGCGGGATCAACAAAGCCTAGAATGTGTAGTTCAGTATCAATGTCTGGCATCAGTCCCCGAGCCTCCCAGGTACATGCCTGTGTGATGTAGTAGTAGGCTTAGCATAGTAATATAGTTTCCACAATGGAATTTATGAGAGACCTGACCTTCACTCCATGGAGAGATGAGCCCAGCTGACCCACGTGGGAATCGACAGATGGTTGAAGAAGCGCACCATTTGTAGCCTGGCATGCCCTATGGGGCAGGATCATATGTAATGTCTTACCAATCATCTGTGCATATTCAGACCCTATATATGATGTCATCAGTGACGATGTGGCCTCTCAAAAGGCACAGACAATCTTTCTAGAGTCAGAACTGTCTCGAGCAGCAGAATCCTTTGCTGATATTTTGTATTCTGTACAATTAAACCTTGTTATCCTTGCAAGCTATCTCTTGGCTTCTTTCCCTTGAGGGTTGTATTAATTCTGGTGTGTGCACATCAGGGACTTGTCTTCATTGTACGTGTTGTCTTTGATACAGCAGCAGCTCCACCGCCGTCCTTGTTTGAAGACTGTTTCCTCACCACCTGGCCTGCTGCTCTGCAACCAGAGCACAGGAACTGATGCTACTGGCCTCTCCATCAGGAATCGCTCAGTTACTTTCGCACATTCAAGCTTGCCCAATCATCATTGCCTCTATGCTGCAGGTCCCAGGGGAGACATCCTCTCCTGGCCTGTCCTTGGATGGTGTGGTGTTCGGTGCCAGCTAACATCAAATTATGTGTGGTTTCTGTGAATTAAAGCCTGATACTCTTACCTGGCAAGGACCAGAGTTGATTGTCAGCATTCAGAAATGTGCAGAGATACCTAACCACAATATTCTCTGTACATAGATTGACTAAGCGCATAGGTGATTCCGAAGCCAATGCTCATCTTTTCATATTGAGATATATTTTTTTACCATTAGATACTGTAGGTGCCATTGAGATCTGCACAGCATCCTGCCCGTTATCCAGTATCTTGCTCAGCCAATCAAATGCAGTTCTGACTCATGGTTGAGCCTATCAAAGTTCTGAGGTGCAGTCTATCAATCTTGTCATCTATGAGCCTGGCTTACATTTGATTCCCCACCGAACAAGCCCTAATAATGCCCCTTGAGTTTGTGGACACACATTTCATTTTAGCTTGCATCATCACCTTGCTTGCCCAGGAGGAAGGATGTGGCTTATAGATTAATTTGGAAGATATTACATACCAGTAATCGAATTTTTGCAGAAGCCGGTGCCACTACTTCAGTACTGTATCCAAAAAGGTCACCTTTTAACCATAATTGTCAGTAATGAGTCTCTACAAAGGCTAGGTTAACAGTTGTAAAGTACTTGTTTTTCTTTTACAGAAATAACTGTAACATCAGTGGCTCTCATTCAAATAAATACCTTGGTCCAGCCATTGATGAAATGCAAGTAACCGTGTTGCAGAAGTAATGCTATACAACAGAAGAGCAGTTACTGAGCCTCAGATAGTCATGCTCTAGAGGATAGGGCAGCAAGATTAGTTTTCATTGAGGCCAAGGTACACATTGTTTATTTCTCGTGGAAGAGCATTTGAGTCAGTGAAAGGTACCTTGTTTGGAGGAAGGGGGGGGGGGGGTAAGTAAGGGAAGAGAATGGGTTAGACAACTGCCAGGATTTCTTGGAGCAGCTGGTGAAATCTGAACTATGATTCAACCTTCCTTGACATGATTATGGATGCAGTTTTGCGCTTTGGGACTTTATCAACATTGGGATCTTGGTGAGCATTCTAGCAGGCTTCTTCCAGAGATAGAAAAGTTATACCCCTCTCCAGGGCTTAATTTGAATGAAAATAAATGCCTGTGACACTACTGGGCGGACAACTCCCCACCCACTATGTACAACAACCACTGCTGCTCCATACAGCGTCAACCTATTTGGGGGGTCAAAGCTGCAACTCCCACTGGTTCTTTGGGGGTTATGGATGCACTATGGCAGTTGTGTGATTTACAAATACCAATCAACATACATATTAGTGGCATCTCGAAATAAGATAAATGTTTGTGTTTTAAACTTCATTAACGTTTTGCTCAGATTCTATCGCAGGAAAGTGGAACATGTTGACCATCTATCTATAGAATAAAGATCACACATGCTTTCCTCCTATGACAAATTGATCGACAAATGCAGGCAATATGGCAGAACTGATGAACTTGTCTGTCAAACACTGCAGCAAGATGATCTTGTATAGGTTGGCACTCCTCTTCGACATTGGCCTTTTCACTGACCTTGCCCTATGTTTTGCTGGTGACTGTACTGCTTTTGTGACCCGCAGTGGCAGGGCTTTCTGTGGCAGGGCTGCTGTTTATTACAGGAGATAATTTGCACTAATGTCATGCAAACTGAGTTGAGCAGCATGTGGGCATAGCCAGCATGAGTGCCCAGCATGGTCACCTTCCCAATCATTGTTATTCATGAAAATTGATTATTAGCCCTCCCAACCTGGGTCATCGGGTCTATGAATAACAAAACCATTCCAGGATGGAGAGACCCTGACCAGTGCACACTTGTGTTGCTTGTTGTCCTACTATGACTGACTCACAGTAAAAATAATAAAGCTGCCAAACCCCACATCATCAAACGGGGCTCCGAAATAAGTGCTGGGGCTGAGCCCTGGCAAACACCCCCACAAATGAAGCACTCACCTTCTCCATGTATTGGTGTTGATGCTTATTACGTATATTTAACTTTAGTTTAAAAGTCAATGTAACAATTATTTTGTGCTTACTTTGCAGACGCAGTGTTTGACGGCTTCAAAGTTTGTGGCCCATTTGATCAATCAAAATGTGGTAAGATAACTTTTTTTGGATTAAGCATGCGCCTTATCCTATCATTCTTTGGTGGTGTTCAGCGATCTCTTGGTTTTTCTTTTATGTGGTTCTCTTCACGGTTTCCCTAGGATAAAGTCATATAATGGCTATTTCATGTCAATAAGTTGTAGCCCGCTGTGCAGAAACCGATCACCCACTTCATCCATCAGATCGCTATTTATAATTACCTACTATATCTTGTAGTATATATGGGCCTCATTAGGAGTATGGCGAGAAGTGTGCAGTTCTTTACTGGAATTACTTCCAAACTGGTTTACTGTTACCACCACTTGGTCTAGTGGAATATCCGCCAGATTGCAAGTGGTAGTAATGCAGGGTTCTTCTCCATTTTTGGAATACATAGAACTCCATTGTGATTGTTGGAGATTTGCTGTGAGTAGTAATTCTGCTATGGTAAATCTGCCAATGTTGGGAGTTGAAGTGTGAAGGAGTCATCTCCAGCTAGATGCTGAGGTAAGTCCTTCACCTTCACCTCCAAACCCGAGTTGACTGTGCAGTAAATCTGGCAGTAATTCCGTTACTAGCGTAAAGAACTGATGGTGGTAACAGTAAAGACAGACACAAGTGATTACAGTTCAAGGGTGTTTATTAAACTGTATATACGGGTTGGAAAAATGCCTAATTTAAACCTAAATCTAAGATGGGAGCAAGCTACGACCATCAAATAATAAGGCAGTCCTAGTGGCGTCTTGTCAAATAAAAGGATGTATACTAAGAAAAACATATTGCTAATCCTTACAACTAAATAGAAACGAGTGTGGGATAATATTCTCAAGAAAGAAAGAAAGAAGTGTTCACAAATGATAAGTAAGGATGTGGTAGCCGGGGTCTCCCTTCCCCACGTTTTGAGTACGGGACAAGGTGGGACAAGTTTAACAGCCTTGACAAAGGATATATATATTAGTGTACAAAGAAAACATAACATAACCATGATAGGGAATAAACGATAAGGGGGTGAGTGAGGGCTCGGGGGAGGCAACAGGCATGAGTACATGGCAGAGTGAGTGCTCGTAGCGACGGGCAAGTGAAAGTCCATAGATACTGCTGAGATGCCAGTGGGGGGCAGTTAGCCTAGAGGTGTGATAACGGAAGACCATCCTGTCAGCCCATTACTTCGGGGCTTCCAGAAGTGCCCAGTAGAGCCAGGTACTTAAGACAAAGGATGTTTGTTCCGAAACGCGTTTGCTATTTGGTAGTGCCAACTATTTACATCAATTTCTATTGCACACTCGGTGTTTAAACTGCTTGATGTTTGAAAGATATTTGTTTTAAAATACATCAGGACTGTTTGCTCATCTTTCTTTTTGTTTAAATTAATGCCCTTGCTGTGTGCACTGGCGTAACAGGGGCCCCCGCGGTGCGGGGGGGGGGGGCACCAGCACATGTCCCAGGGGGGGGCCCCCCACTGGAGAAAAAAGAGAATTTTATTTTTTCAATTTTTTTTTTCCAAATTACTTTTTTCTTTTTGAATTCAGTCTTCATTCATAAAGAAATTATTTCTGTAACAGAAATAATTTCTTTATGAAGGCAGAGTGACTACAAAAAGAAAATGTATTTTGAAGTGTGAGGGCTCCACCGTCCCCATGGCATGGAAGACGCTAGGCTCGAGGCCCCCATGTCATGGGGTGGGTGGAGCCCTATGACTTCAAAAAGAAATTGTTTATTTTTGAAGTCACTCTGCCTTCACAAAGAAATTATTTCCGTTATGGTTGGGTCCTTAACGGAAATCATTTCTTTATGAAGTCAGACGGCCTCATTACGGGTTTGCCGGTAACCGTGCTACCGGCAGGATGCCGCTGGACCCGTAATGATTTACTGGTGCCCAACTTCCCAGTAACACCAGGGGATTACAACCCCGGCGGTCCGGGAAGTCAGGTGCCGGCAAATGGTAACTCCCAATTCCCATCGAGTCCTATTGGACTCGATGGGAATGGGGACCACGGAAGCACCGGCACCGTTAACAATGGTGCCGGTGCTTCCATGAAAACTCTGCAGGTGGGTGCCATTCTGCCCGGCAGGTCTGACCTGCCGGGTGGGACGGCAACCGCCCGAGAGATGTAATATGCCTGTCCGGAAACAACTGTGCTGGTAAGTTTACCGGCACCGTTGTTTCCAGACGGGCATATTTCTAATGAGGCCCAATTTCATTTTGAAGTATTAGGGCTCCCATTAACCCCATGATGTGTGCGTGTGTGAGTGTATGGTGAACGGGTGCACACTTAAATGTATGGGTGGGTGCCTGGGTGTGTGTGCCTGTATGGTGAAAGGGTGCACACTTAAATGTACGGATGGCTGCCTCGTTGTGAATGTATGGTGAACGGGTGCACACTTAAATGTATGGATGGCTGGGTGTGCGTGTGTGTATATGGTGATTGCTGTGTGTGTTTGCGTTCAGGGGAGCAACAAAACCTACATTTCGGGGTGGCTAACCCTTCAAATGTTAGGAGAGGCGCTAACTTCATAGGCGGTGGGGGAGGGGCAAACTTATTTGTTTGGGGGCATCTCATTTCTTTACTCATTTTAATGAGACTATTGTAGTGTATCTTCAATGTTACAAGCAGTTAACTCTCTCCTTTAAGGGTGAAATCACCCACTTATGGACTGCTGTGAGAATGAGTGGTCTCCTGTTCCCTCTCTACCCTTCCAATCACTCCCCTGGCATGCAAGTATTAAACCCACATCACGATTTCAATTGCATAAAACATTTGGCATTTGAAAGCATGTACTAACTGTGAAATTCTTTATGTTAGTATTAGCTGGGCTCTTGTTAACAGGGAAACCCAGGTGTTATTTAATATCTGTGCCCTGTTCTGTCTGGCAACTGCTTTAAAGGTCAGCCAGGTCGAATCAACAAACATAGCCCAAAGTTTCAGGGGGAGTTCTGAATCCCAGTCAACTCAATGGTGTTGCACCAATACTTGTGTTTAACGTTTTGATTGTTCATTACTCCTAACCCTATTCTTCCTCTCCCAGTGGTGTGTATGAGAAAGTACTTGTGTATAAGGCACTCTGCCTCATACACAAGTACTTGGATGAGGTAAAGGTACATGGAGGTAATGCCTGACTTAGCTACCTGTACTCTTCATTACTCCTAGTCCCACTCTTCCGCATCCCAGTACTTACCTATGAGGCAAAGAGCCTCATACGTAAGCTCTGGGACAAGGAAGAGTGACATGGAGGTAATTCTGGGCCAAGGAGCTGATTTTGGAGGTTGGGGTAGGGGTGGTAGCGAGAGCGAATTGTGTGCAGGATTGTGCAACAAATCATAATGCTGTCCATGTCCAGGTTAAGCAGGCATGATATGTGGTATTAGTGGCTAGAGAGGCATGTTGGTGCAGCCAGTCTAGTCATTCCTCAGTTTGTTATGACTTTTTTTTAACTGGGCATTTCTGATAAAGCAGTCCTGCTAAGTGAATTACCTGGCTAGACTGCCATTTGGGTGCTGCCAGTCTAGCCATTTCTTATTGCGGCATTGTATGTTTTTCTGGGCATCTGTGATCAAATGATATGATATAAGTAATTTATAACGCAATGGTACGCAAGTGTTTCTAGGCGCGACAAGAAAAGGGAGGGAAGATAGAGGGAGGACAAGACAAACGATCTTACTAAGCCTTGTGTCATTCAGATCATGCAAGTGCGAGAACGAGAAGTGCAAGGGGAAAGGGAGGAGGGAAGTGCAAGGGAGAGGGGAGGGAAAACAGGGCAGCAATGCTCAGAGTAAGTGCAGCCAGGGCAGTGTGGCTCTGGGTATTGCAAGGCGCACAAGGGACTGTAGGGTTACAGTTACAGCCCCCAAGTGCTTGGTAGGCCCAGAGGCAGTGCAAGGGTGACTGATCAAGAAAGAGTCTAGACTCTGTGAGACTCTGAGGGTAGCCAAGCAACCAGTTGGTACAGCGGTCAGGTAGGCCAGCAGGGGAGGGAGAGAGAGAAAGCAGAGGAGAAGAGGAAAGTTTTGAGCTGCTTCCGGAACTTCATGTGGTCCAGCTGTTTGAGAGGGGCAGGGAGGCTATTCCAGAGGGAGGCACCTGCAGAGGAGAGAGATCTACCCCCACTCTCTGCCTGGAGAAGTGTCTAACCCTTAGAGAGTTGTAGGTAGCTTAGCGAAAGGCTTGCGAAGGAAGATATTTTGGAAGAAAGCGTTGGATGTAGTGCGGACCCCAGGCCCAGAAAGCCTCGTGGACAATGCAAAGGGTGTTGAACTTGATCCTTGCAGCAACTGGGAGCCAGTGGAGAGATTTCGGGGCTAGAGAGATACGATCACTGGGCTTGAGGCCAAGGATAAGTCTTGCAGTCCTGTTCTGGATTAGTTGCAGAGGGTGGAAAGTAGAGGAAGGCAGATTGAGAAAGAGGCTGTTGCACTAGGCCAGCCTAGAAGGAACCAGGGCTCTGGAGACCATGAGCTTCTGAGGGAAAATGAGATAGGGAAGAGTTCTTTTGAGGATCAGCAGCTGGTATTGGGACTTTTCGGCGACGTCTGAGATGTGAGGAGAGAAAGAGAAAGAGAGAGTGGATTCAAAGATGACACCAAGGTTGTTTGCCTCACAGGAAGGTCCCAAGGCGGGCAGCCAGAGAGACAGGGAAATCAGGGGAAGGAGTCCAAATGAGAAGGATCGCCATCTTAGTGACATTAAGGCAGAGATCGTTGGAGGCACACCAATCCTGCATCGTGGATAGACGGTCAGGAACGAGCAAGAGAGTAGAGCAGTGTGAGGGGAGCCTGAAGGAAAGCAGAGTGTAAGCCGCATAGAACTGAAAGTTAGAGGAGAAGGTAGAGTTCAGGTGGGCCAAAGGGGCCAAGTAGAGGTTGAAAAACCATGGTGAGAGGATGGAGCGGAGAGAAAGGGACCAAGTTGGTCCTGGGAGGGGCTGTCCAAGAGGAAGGAGGTCAGCCACTCAAGGGCCTGATCCGTGATGTCCAGGTTCTCATGGAGTCGATTGATAAGGATTGTTCAGCAGGATGGCGTGGTTGACCGTGTCGAAAGCAGAGGAAATATCAAGGAGGATAAGGACAGAAGGAATGCT
The DNA here is from genome assembly GCF_040938575.1 of Ambystoma mexicanum. Taxonomy (NCBI): domain Eukaryota; kingdom Metazoa; phylum Chordata; class Amphibia; order Caudata; family Ambystomatidae; genus Ambystoma; species Ambystoma mexicanum. The sequence goes on from NC_090931.1 coordinate 917,135,176, forward strand.
GGAATCAAGGTTAGGGAGCAGATCTTTACAGGTGTTCAGGAGAGCAGTTTTCGTGCCTCTGGCAGCTCTGAAGCCAGACTGAAGGTCATGGAGACAACCAACAGATTCTGTGTGGAGAGTAAGCTGGGAGATGGCCAGCTTTTCCAACAGTTTGGCCAGGAAAGGGGTGATGGAGATTGGGCGCTAGTTTGCCGGGCAGGCAGGATCAGCAGATGGCTTCTTGAGGAGTGGGTGCATAAGGGAGTGGTTAAGGGGAGAGGGGAACGTTCCAGTGGCAAAAGAGTTATTACAGAAATCAGCCAAGGCTAGAACGAGGGTGTCAATATGGTCCTTGATGGTTTTGGAGGAGCAGGGAAGCACCTGTTTGGATGACACTTTCATAGATCAGACTTGTCTATAAACCTCTCTCAGGTGTTGTCAGAGAGAAAGAGGAGAAAGGAGGAAGAGAGGTAGAGATGGCCAAAGGGGGGGCTGAGAGAGGAAGAGGTAGCGGAAGAGGAGATGAAGGACAGGAGTTTTAGCAGAGTTGTGAGATGACAGAGGGCCTGGGAGGGAACAGGAGAGGTAAAGACCGCAACAGGATTGATCAGTTCCTTGAAGATTTTTGGCCGTGTTGTTAGAGGCCACAGGCTTGAATGTGTGTTCTCTTCTTGATGAGTGTTAATGCTTCCACTGACATTTTGACGCAACCAGTCTAGGTATGTCTAAATGTGGCCTGGCATGCTTTACTGTAACAATATTAAGTGTCTACACTGGTTTACATTGTGTAGCCAGTTGGACATGTTTTCATTGTGGCATGGCATTTTTAATAGCAAAGTATTAATGTTCCTGTGCACTGTTGGTGACTTGCATCTATTGGATTGGTGTTACCCTACAAAACAATATCAAACACTCTGGCTTTTTAGGCAATTTTTCTCAGAAAGTGTGCTGTATATCGCAATAAAACACATATTTATATCTTTCTCCTAGTGCAGTGTGTGGCATATCCCTTCAGCAGCACGTTTGTGCGTATTTCGCAAGCGTGATAATCTATGCCGGCCCAGAGTTTGGCGCGACCAGTGATTTGTTGCTGAGTTGGGGGGGCCCCCTCAGCATGGCTCGCAGGGGGGCCCCCACATTTTGTGTTACGTCACTGGGTGTGTGAGATCTGATAACACACTGATTAAGTAGTTAAACATCTAACAAATGTTTTTCTTTATTGTAGTAAAGTTTCTGCTATATTTACCACTTTGAATCATGTGAGTTACTTATGGAATGAGTGACTTTTCATTTCACTTTTTAGTGCGAGACGTTACATATTTATATCCCAGGGATTAGTCCCATAGGAGTGCACTCAGGTTTACCAGTTGGCAACAACAAGCTTATTTTTCTTTTTTCTAGAGTCCCGTTTGGTCGGGGGACTTCGCCTGTCTGCACCTGAAAAATTGTTTATTCACATAAATGTTTGGAGTTTCTTTACCACTTCCTCCAGCTACAGTAAAAGGTGTGCACGTCTCTATCTCAGTGACACAAACATGCACTCTCACTCTGCAGTACCCTTGCACTTATAATCAATACCTCACCTTTCTTTGGTAAACTCCACCGCTCCGTCTGTCCTTCCTTCCTCCTGAGGGTCTTTTGGTCCACCTCTACTCCACTGCTGACCTCCATGGGTAATCCGCACTTCCTCTTTACTATTTCTCCCTTGTATCATCCTCTCCTTCCTGGGATTGGCTGTGTCACTCTAACAAATCTAATGATAATTTTATTTCACCAGCATGAGTAAGTGCATGGGAAAGTATGAATAGGGGCCTAAGCCTGGCCCCCTTATCAGCTCTGGATTGCTGCTGATCCGCCATTGGTTGCCCGGGTAGGGCCAGTATTGGCAAATACAAAAGGTAACCCTTGCTCTACCACTGCTGTGGCGATAGTTCCCTTGACCATGTATACATCATTTATCCCGTTACCCAGTCTGCCCGCTCTTTGCGTCTGCCCTACCGGAGCCCCCTACTTCCTCATGACGCTCGCAATGACCCTCCCGGGCTTCTTACAGTTGCCTGTACGTGCATCTACATCTCAGTCTAGCCCTACTGGCCTAAGGCAGGAGCATCGATCATTCCAATCTGGCGCCCTGAGCTGCATGTTATACCGGCATTGACACACACTACGCCGCATTGGACGACCTTCCTTGGCAAACCCCTGAGTTCATGGGCCAAGCCCCGACAGCACCATCGTCCAATGAAATCGACTGTCCACTCTCCCGCTATGCCCACCACCACCCTCTCGATCCACCTACAAAACCTTATTCTGCGCTTAAGAACGTGCCAAAGGTCCTTGGTTCACCCACCCCCCCCCTCAAGTGCAGGAGTCTCTACCGCTCTGCAAGCATATGCTCTCTCACCACGGTGGCTCAAAAACTCCCCCGGAGCCACGGAATAGCTGAGATCACTGAGCTAGACACCTGATGGCACTTGCCATTTACCAAACTATTGTCACACCCAGCATAAAAGCTGTCTCGCTCTTCCCTGAAATCAACAAGTCTTGTTTAAAGGGTGCCTCATGCCAAAGGAAATGTATGTCTAATGTCGCAACTGGTAAACAAGGCCCTGCCTTAAATGATGATATTGACCTGTGTAAGACAAATGTACTCCCATGTCATGCCAACTCTGCTCCAAACATGCCATGTAAGATCTGCAGTCTCCCACAAAATACCACTGCCACAGCACACCACGTTCTAGGCATTACCAATGCCACCCTTGGCCTTACCGTATCTGTTTACTGCCCAGCAACCATTGGGCAATGTTTCAACTTTCTCCCAAAGCCGACTAAAAAGGCGGCTAGCACTGCAAATGACCAGGAAAGCCTGGGCAAATATGATGGGCATTCTTTAAAATCTGTGATTTATACTGCCTACATGATTGACCATGCTCAATATTATTATTTATTTCTTTTTGTATTTGTTTTATTTGATGTTTTCAACTTTTTCAATAGAACATTTCCATATTTCGCATAAAACATTTCATGAATTATAATATTAGACATACTCTCTAACAAGAATTTCTAAGAGTTAATAGATAGTAAGTTTCTACAGTCAATCTCACATATCTGATTGAGCGTATATGACATTAGAAGTGATCTTCGATTACTGATTTTGAAATAACATATTTATAGGTAAAATGTTCTAAACAAAGATGATTTTCATTATAATGATTAGGGAATAGTACAATATAAATAATACAATTTAGACAGATATAAATTAACATGGAACAAATTCACATAAAATCTAGAGGGGCACTGTTTCTCTTTTGACATCAATAAACATTTTAAAGATTTGTTTTAAGATGCTATCTAAAAGCAAAATGTGGTTTGAGATATATCTCATTTAAAAGCATGGTTTAAAAGTGGGTTAAAACAGACTTTAAAAGAAATAATGTATAGTGTTACTTAGAGATTGTAGCCTTCTGACAGATGTTAGCTATAAAGATTATGTGGGCAGCAATGTTTATGAAAATGTAATCCGATTGCTGGATACTTGAAAGATCAAAAGTTAAAAGAAAATTGATTGTTGCGATATTCAGGGAAACTTTTGTTGCATTATATATTAGACTCCACATTCGATCAATTGTCAGGGGTTTAAACTCATGAAAGTGCTTCAAATATGCTTGTTTTCTTAAATCAGATAGGGCATTACTTTCTACGATGAGATGTAGAAGGATTTCCAGGAATTCTGGCATCTTCCAAAACCTGCACACTGAGTCTGATATGAGAGTGGATCTATAAGATGCAAGTTTAGATTTGGTTGGCCAGAAGTTCAGCCTTAAGCGAAGAATTGACATTGCATACTTAGTATCTGGAGCATACCAATGCTCAAGGTAGGTTGGTAATTCATGATTTCAAAAGAAAAAGGTCTTGACGAAAGATGGCATATGTATTACATAATTCCCAAGTCGATCTCCAGTCCCACAGCCATAGCTTTTGTTTGACGTTGTCTGGTGATTCAATTAGCAGATCGATTAAGATGTCTGAGTCATGCAAAAGAAGAAGGCATGCTGCTTTCCATGATTGTGGAGGACCTTTGCCAACGGAGTCAAGAGAAGTCTTTAGAACGGGAATTAGTGTTTGGGCAGTAAGAGGGGTAATAAGGCATTTTCTGTAGGCAGCTATGCATTGCCAAGATACAAAAGCTGCTAGGGATGTGAGGCCAAGTTCATATCTGATTGCAGTAATTGTTATGCTAAGAGGTAAAGATAAAATGTGTTTCCAGTAGAAGCCTTCTAGTAGATCCCAATTTGGTGTATTGCCAGGTAACTTTGTTTGCGCTCCATAGGTGATGACAGGGATTACCTTTTCTCTATAGTAAATTATCGCTGGTTTATAGGTACATTTACCCTATTTAAGCTGAATGGCTTTTCCTTGGGATGTTAAAGGCTCCATTCTTAGTTTAAGTTCGGCTTTGTATGGGAGGTCAGATATGTGATTGTTTACATTCATCCCAAAATACTTATAATGTGTAAATTGTGTTAGCATGATTTGCGATAGAGACCATTTAAACTTATAACCAGATTTCGGAAGACTGCGATGGAAAAAAGGTATTTGATTTGGCAGTATTAATAGTAAGATGGTTATCCAGGGCAGACCTATCAGCATTCTGTCTAAAATAACTAAATCATCAGCATATAATAACCACCCTACTTCTCGAGGTTTGAGTTTTGGTGCAAATGAACAAACTAACTTGAATGCCTTGTGAATATCGTTAATATAAAAGTTAAATAGTACAGAAGCATAAATGCATCCTTGCTTTAGACCTACAGAGGGAGCAATAGCTTTGGATAGAAGGCCAACAGTGGTAAGTTTGACTTTAAATTACCAGATAAAATAAATGAGAAGGACAGTTTGCATTAAAACGTGTACTTCATAGGATTTTGAGCGACACAGAGTCAAACGCCTGTTTAAAATCAATTAGAGCTAAAAACACTGGTTGTTTTTTGGCTATGGCCTTTTTTTCATGGCTGCTTAAATGGATAAATTTAATGACGTCCCAACACCCTTGATAAATCCAGATTGGTGTAAATCTAAAAACTTGTTGTCGTCTAGCCATATCGTGAGATCACGAAGTATAAGTCGCCCGAAGCTCTTGCTTGCTATGATGGTAGTGTGGATTTTCGAGTCAAGAAGAATCAAATCTAACATTGACTCAGTGTAAGATAGGAATGTATCATCTTTGATAGCAACCGGATTCCAATAGATGTTAAGAATTGCAGTTCGTGAATACAGACGGTGTAAAGATTCATAAGAGAAAATTTCACAACTTGAATACCTGGGAAATGGGGAAGCAAAATTCTGAAGATAAATTTGGGGAAAGAGTTTTGGTTGCTACCAGTAGGCTGCAGCGGGGCGGCCTCTGGACGCTTTAGTTGCAGGAATACAAGGAATGGAATGATCCGGCCAAATTGGTTGGGTAGTGAGCCAAGTTTCTTGTAGAAGAAAGATGTCATATCTGTTCAAAATATTAGCGTGAGCAGTAAACAAATGAGTGAACCCTCGGGTGTTCCAAGATATAGGCATGCATGAGGCAGAGAAGAGTTTGGAATCGTTCTAGCAAGCTTTGGCGCAGTTGATCTCATGGCTTCATTTAGAGAGCCATGATCATCTTGATTTTGGTATGGCTGGAAGTGCTTGCCTAGATGTATGAGGGTTTTGGTTACTCGTGCAAGTGCATTTGCATGAATCTAAGTGAAGATTATGACGTTTGCTTGGGCAAGTGTGGTTTTTGAGTTCGTGAGGTTGGGATGGAGCCTTGTCTAAGTAGACTGGGGGACGTTCATGCTTTTGAATTTGGATGAGGAGCCCGTTCCTCTTGGTGCAGCCAAACTATATTTTTGACAATTTTAGATCGAATGGCTAATTCAACTGTCATAATTTTCAGGTTCAATATATTTGATAGTCAATATCGTTGGCTCCGATCTGATTTAAACCAGAAGTGCTATGGAAAATAGTTAAGAGAGTCTATCTATTAGGAAACGGGTCTGAGGGTAGTCTATCTAACATTGTGACAATTAAATTGTCAGTCAGAAATGAGTATCTCTACGTGAGCCCGGAATAGAGCTATCGGGGTATCACGGGTTGAATTTTGTAATTGGTTGATTGGGCTCTGAGATTTTTGATGTACAAGTTCTGAATTTTTCTCTGTAATTTGAAGCATTGTGGGGATTTGTTGCAGCAGACTCTGCGCTTCTCTGAGCAAGGGTCTTGAAATTTGGCTAATCAACATCCATGTTTACACAAAAGGTTTGTTTGAATTCATTCTGGGGGGCACATTGTGATGGACGCTTTGATGAACAATTGCAGTTATAGGTAATGACGAAGATGAGTAAACAGAACGATTCAAGAGTTCAGCATCAATACAATCAGGAGCTGATGAGGCTTGCTCTCTCGAATAAGTGCAGGCATTACCAAGAGATACATTTAGTGCAGTATTGTAATCATCTTTACCTGGGCTTGCTGTCGAGGCTGACACAGCAGGGAGAGCGGATGATTGAGGGATCAACGGCAGTATCATCATCCAAGTCAACAAAAGAGATATTGGATCGATTTGATGGCGTTGTTAGATTATCAAGAAACTTTTTCATTTTCTGATTGCGTTTTTCTTTTGCTTTGGGGCGGTACCTTTTTGGCGTTTTGAGGAATTGGGATGACTGCAGACTGGAAATCTTTTTAGATTATTATTTTTTCTCTTATTTTTGCCTTGTTTATTAGGTTGGAAAACATCATACAAGGTAATTTCAGTGTTAGCAGATTTAAGGGGAGAATTCAAGGTCACATTGGCTGGAGGTTGGATTGGTGCTTGATTTGCGGAACCGGGGGAGTTGACTAAGTTAATGGACTGCTGCTGTACTAAGTTGGGACTTCTTCCGCTCTGCGTTCCGGTTTTCAACAAGCTTACAATAGAACCAAGGGGAGAATTTGACATCATGGCAATAGAGGGGGGGGAAGGACCTCGGGGGCCTTTCACAATTTCCAGGCAAACCACTCTAGTTTTGCAACTAGTGACTCGAGGACTATGGAGTGATGAGAAGCCTTGCGATCAAGAGCTTTCATAGTTCTGTTCCAGAAAAAATGCTTGTGTTCACTGCGTTTAGTGCAGTGTCTAGTGTCCGAGAGGTAGGAGGCGGGAAACCAAAAGATGGTCGAGGGGTAGGGTTAGAAAAAGAAGCCACTTGAGAGGATTCTGAAAAGGAGTGAGATACACTTTCAGAAGGTTCTTTAGTAGAAAAAAGGTGGAGATGTGGAAAGCCTGAAGGCTTGGCCAGAGGGGGGATGCCGAGAGACAGAGTTGAGTATAAAGTGAGGTGTAAAATGAGATTTTTGAATGTACTGATTTTTCGGGATCAGGGAATTAGAAGACAGAGATGTGGATTCAGCTCGCTGAGGTTTGCCAGTTTTTTGCACAAGTTGAATCTTTCACAACTTGCGAATAGAAAGTGGGAAGTGCAGAGCAGTCTACAGCGTGAATGATTGCTTGAGCCGAAGTAGGCTCAGGGTGAGCAAGATACTCGTGGGGAGTTTGAAATGGTTCAGAATCCAGATCAAAAGCAGTTGGTGTGGAGCACGCTTTCATCGTTGAGTCAGATAGCGTGGTAGCAGGCATGATGGAGGGGCAGCTAGATTTGCTTTGGGCATGGAGACAGATGTTAGAAGGGGGGGATGAGGAGTGCGCTAGGAAAGGAGTAGTTGATGCTGTGGCTCCACGCTTACTTTCAGAGTAGAAGTTCCAGATGTCTGGGCTATTAGAATGGGCTTGCTTGTGAGAAGGCGGGCAAGATGTGAAATCTTTAGAAGCCGCCTGGAGCACAGGCCTCAGCTGATTACTGCTCTCGCCGGCGTCGGTCTGAGGCATGCTGGTTGTGAGTCGGTAGGTTGTCATAGGAGAAATTCCAAGGCAAATAGAACGAGAAAGAGGACAGGAGGTATTATGGAGAGCAATCTACAAGTAAAAGTGCAGATTGCAAGAACGAAAACGAGAGAAGACGGGTTCGTCGAGCGGCACGGCAGATAGCACTCAGCTGGCCTCTGCTCGTGCGCATGGGCTGGTGCCTGCACATTCTGGTATTTATTAGGCAAACGTGCTGGGAGGCGGAGCTAAGTAGAGAGAGAAAGTAAGTGAATAAGAGGGCTCAGATAAACAATATATGATCTGTATGTATAAAATGGTGAGGCTGAAGTGTACCCTAATGTTAGTCCCCAAGGTATATTTATTTGTACATTTATAGAGCACGCAAAGCCCAGAGGCAACTAGGCTCTATGACTTAAGAAGATGGTTACATGTTTTTACAATATTTCAGAACACGTACAGTTGCGTAAGGACAAACTTTGTTGCGTTACACATCCAGACATACATTCAAAAGGAGAGACCAGAAACAGTTACCAAAATTAAGTATAGTGGAGTTTGTGCCAGTGGGGTCAGAGGGCTTGGACGTTAACAACTAGCGGTCTGCGAACATAGGTCCGACCTAAATAGTAGGGTTTTTAGGTTTTTCCTGAAGGACCAATGTCGTTTTTTAGTTGCGTGGTACATGCGTTCCATTTGGATGTGATCACTGGAAAGCTTGAGCCTCCCGCTTTCTGTCTTCTAAATCTCAGGGTGAAGAGCAGGTTCGTGTACGAGGACCGAGTGGGTCTGCTGGACTGTGATTTGCTGATTCGGTTGCTGAGATGGGCTGGGGCTTTGTTGGAGACACATTTGTGTGTGAGCGTGATAATTTTAAATTTGATCCTGTCATGAACTCAGAGCCAATGTATGTTCCTCCTGGTAGACGATATGTGTTCGCTGTAGGGGATATTCAAAGCTGCTCTGATGGCGTTGTTTTGTACAATTTGTAGTTTTTTAAAAATATTTCTATTACTAGTTCCAGCAAATAGTGAGTTGCAGTAGTCAATCCTGGAGAGTATTTGAGCTCTGGTGTTGCCATCACTATTGAATGATTTATACTCATGTGGGAAGTTGTTTAATTTAGTTTTATTTCCAATCCGCTCAGTTTTATCGTCAGTGAGACACAAGTGCCATCCAGGCCTGGATAGTAAGGTAGATTTTATTTAAATGTTTTGAGTCTGTGTCATAACATCCAGTAATTGGGGATAAGTATTTGTGTATCATCCTCATAATTAGTATACGTGATACCCATTTTGTCAAGCTTGTCAAATAAAAGCTTGGTGAAATCATTATATAGTGTTAGTGACACACAAGATCCTTGTGGGACACCGCAGGTCACAGAGACATGAGGGGCCGCTGATGTGTCTGAAAAGACCCTCATAGTCCAATTAGAGAGAAAGGACTTGATCCATTTGATAGCGTCAGGAGAAAGGTGGGCAGCAGTTTCAAGGTGTCGACACAGGATATCATGATTGACCAGATCAAAGGCTGCTGAAAGATCTAGAAGCAGGAGGATGTACATATCATCTTTGTCTTTATATTGGTGCATTTGTAGTTTCAGGTCTAGAAGAGCAGTTTCCATTCTGTGGCCTGGTCGAAAGCCTCATTGTCTTAGACCCAAGGGCTTATTATCTTCCAAAACAATTTGGATCTGCAGATAAGATGGCGGTCCAATATTTTTAATAGGAACGGTACTGTGTTGATGGGGTGAAAATTGGTGTGAATCTTGGGGTCTAAAGTGGGTTTCTTAAGTAATGGTAGGACCCAGGCTTTTTTTTTTTTTTAAGTCTTCCGGGATAGTGTTGGTGGTGAAAGAGCTATTGATAAGTTAGTGATGAATTTTTATCAGGGTTGCAGGGCAGATGTTGCTGTTGCGGCTAGAGGGTTTTAGACCTTTGATGTTGATGGTGTCGCAGATAGTGGAGTAAAGATAAATGTATTATCCTTGTGGGGTTCCGTTACGGGCGGTGTCATTGAGTGAGAGGGATTGAGATTAAGTTTAGATTTTTTTTTTTAGCTCTATTTATTGTTGTAGTAACAAGACTTTGTCTGCTAAGGCATTTTGGATATTAGAGCACCATTGTTTATTTTTATGGTGTGGTCTGGGTGGGTGCTGGTGATTCCAATTCAGAGTATTGTGAATCGTTCTCTGGTGTTAGACTGAGCGTTCAAATTCTTTGGTTATAAACTTCACTCTTGGCTTTAATGATTTATTTTTTTATAGTTGTTAGCTAAAGTTAGGAAGAGTGCTTTGTTTGGCTTTGTTGGCGTTTTAAGCCAGTTGTTTTCAGCAGTTCTTTTGCTTGTGCGCAAGGTATGGAGTTCAGAGGTAAACCATGTGTTAATATGTGCAGTAGGTTTGGCTTTTTTGATTTTCAGTGGGGACATTTTTTCAATATAAGACATGAGACATGACATTATTAAAGTTGCTGACCAGTGTCCAGGGGTCATTATCAGAGAGCGGCATATCCAATAAGGGTGCTGGGAGAGGTAGCATGTTGTCTCGGTTAATATTTTTCATGCTTCTGGATAGTGCAGTTGGTATTAGTATGGGGGTGTTTGACAATTCTGGTGGTAATAGTGGAGGTGAAGATTATGGTGTTATGATCAGACCAGAGTGTGGGGGTGTTGGAGCGGATGACAGTACTGCAGTTGGTGTCTCCTATCCAGTCTAGGATACAACCTTTTTCATGAGTGGGTGTGCAGATTCTTTGTGTAAAGCCTTCTGCTTTCGTGGAATTGGCCAGGAGGCCAGCATGGGTATCCTGTGGGTTGTTCAGTCCTAAATTGAAATTGGCCATAATGATGACTTTGGAATGAGGTTTCATATTGTGTGCCAGGAGAGATGTGATGTTATCTTCGAATGTGGACCGGATGCCTGAGGGCCTATAGTTGATGTGTAATGTGAGCGTGCAGGTAGGTCTAGGGGAGATTTTTAGCGTGATAATTTCATCTGCAGTGAAGGAAGGTTCAGCTGAGATTCTTATATTCAAGGCTTTCTTGGCTAGCAGAGCTACTCCCCCTCCTTTTGATGTTATTTTGTCCTTCTGTCCTTCCTGAATATGGTGTACCCCTCTGGGATGGCTAGGGAGCGGTGCGGGCCTGAAGCAGTATGAAGTCATGTTTCAGAGATGGCTATAAAGTCAAGGTAATTCGTTTTCATGACGTCTGCAATGTCCAGTGCATGGGCAGTGGCGTTTATAAGTGTGCCTTTCAGTACGGTCTCATGGGTGTTAACTGTGATCTTGGAGACCAGGACGGTTTCTAAGGGGTGTTTTAGGTCATCTGGTATGCGAGTCGTTGACGGAAATTGTGGTGGAGGTGGGAAGTTCGTTAGTGATCGCCGGACGCTGGATTGTTGTCGGAGTGTGACACTAAAGCCACACTATGATGACTGTAGGTCGTTGGCATTTCTTGGTTGTGGGTGCCTAATATTTGTGGTCTGTAGGGACCGTGTGGATAGTCTTGAGTGTTCTTAGGGGTCCCACAACAGGACGAGAGGCATGTGGTGGTTGTGTGGATTGAAAGACATGTAATGCCATTGTATATGTAGGACAGGCAGCTTTAGAGCTGTGGGGGTATCTCTAGGCTGTCCGTTCCGATAGGCGGTATGATCTTGCCCTTCTGCGGGGGGCGATGGTTAGGGCATGGTTATTGGTTTAAGGGTATAGCCTTATTGCGTTCTTTGAGCATGGAGGGTTCTTGGAAGGAGTGGTGGTTTTAGGGTGTATATGAAAGTCCACAGGGGTGAAACTGTCCACAGTAGCTTTGGCGCAGGGAGCGCGGCAGGTAGTCCAAGGAGCAGGTACAGCAGACAGCACTAAGCTGGCACTCCGCTCATGCTCAATATTCTACTGACAATAATGCTGGAGTCCTGACTCGGCCCAATCCCTATTCCAAGAGGAAGTCGATGTCCAGGCTCAACACTTTTAGGAGAGCCGGAAGGGCAAAAGATTAGAGAAAACGGTCTCCTAGATAAATCTGTTAGACACTCCTCCTATTTTCTCTAAGGCCGAAATATCCATGCCTGCATTGTCTGGACATCCCTATGTGGAGGAAAGAGTTCATAAAAGTTCCAATATGGAGCGTCACAGGAAGAATCCAATTATGGTTCCAGAAGTGTTAGGGAGAATTCTCTTTTAAGGCTAATTTCCTTTACCTATAGAGTCCCCCAGCAGCTTTGCTGGATTTGAAGGGTTTATTTTTTTCTCCTGCTAAGAGTGAGACCCTTGTTCCCACTCTTAGCCTAAAACACACACTAGCAATCTGTCTATCTTGTGTGCTTATGGTCTATGGGGTTTTTCTGTCACCCTCATAGGAATCATCCTTTTACATGGTTGGTACACAGCACCCTCCGTGCCGTACCACAGGGGTGTCGTAGCGACCCCCAAACATAGAGTCCATACCCTGGGACTGACTACTGTCTCCCAGGGCATGTAAAGTCTCCATTGATTTTACTAGTCAATTCTTATGAACAAAACCAGTACAAACCATCTTACTATGGAAGTACTGGGAAGGGTTAATAGTTTTCCCTAGTGTTCATTTTCGAGGTGGTACCGTACAGTCCCTCTCTCAAAAGTGTCTGGCTGGTGGAAGTGGTTACTACCGTAAATATTCGACAGTGAATATTTCCCTATGGGATTTTCCCATTGTTTGAGGCTATCACTTTTTCTGACAGCCTCTAACATACCGCCGGTTTATTTTAATACTAACTTTACTCTTGTAGGTTTTTATTGCCAGAACTTTGAATAAAATTCTTTCTCGTGTCTTTCTCTATAATCCTAACCCAGGTCGGGGATCCTTTGTTCATCCTTTTGGGGGGCTACTGCACAGAAGCCCTCCTCTCTGCGCCACTGAGTCTGGGTTAGACAGGATGTGTGGGAGGGGGAATAGGCACCCTGGACAGGGTTGCCTACGCAACCCAAGTCACACTCTGCCCTGATAGGCTGGGGGTGTTCTCCCACCAGGATAGCCACCCCACTGTGTGAGTGACTGCTGGGCTGAATGAATGGGGGGGTCTTACTGCATAAAAGCAGGGTCCTGAGGACTGGAGGACAAAACGTCGCCACTGGAACTAAGAAACCGAAGAGGAGAGAAGCTGAAGACATCTGCAACGACTGAACCACCGGTGAAGCCCTGCTGCAGATCCTCACCACTTTTCTCCAACGACTTGAGAAGATCTTCACCTGCAAGAGTCTTCTTCCCTTGAGCTGGTGGGGCCAACCAGTTCATCAATCGCCTTCCAGGACCTGCCTTTGTCGAATCGACAGTGCCGTGCACTCGGAGACCGGATAGCCAGGCACCCATCCACCACGACTGCGATTTAAAGGAGCATACCTTTTAATCCGTTTTGGCATCGCCGCGGCTAGGTTCTTCCCTGGGCAGTGCAGTAACTCGAACCTTCCTCCACGATGAGAGCCTCTCTTCCTCTGCTGGACAACACGAACTGCAGGAACTGCCAGGAACCACCACCACCACCGCAGGAGCCGCTTCCTCTTTTTCAGGAACATTGTTCCGCCAGGTCTCCCGTTTCGAGGGGTATTGCTAAAGGCGTTTAAAATCCTTTACTTACCTCCTGGGTTGGCCGCCACTATTGACTAACATTATCTTTTACCTTCTGCACCCTCCTTTTGAATCGTTAAACCAAAGATTTGACTGCAGCTACTTGAACAGTTTGATCCTGGGCACATTGCCCTGTACGACCAATTCTGGTACAGGCCTATTGACTTTGGCTAAAGCTGTTACAACTGCCTTCACTAGATTGCTTTTCACCCTCAACTGTGTTGGTGCACCCGAAACTCTTATAACCACTCTTCCTTCCCTCTTAAGTATTGCTAAAGTACCATTTTGCTCGGTTTTCACCTATGTATGACTATTACTAAAGTGCTACCTTGCCTAACTTGTTCACAATCCACTTGGGAAGTATTGTTCGTGTGTTTAAGAGGTTAAATCTGTATAACTTGTTCTTTCCCTCCCTTTTGAGAAATTACTAGAGTGCCATTTTTGCTTGGTTGACCCTGTGCCTTTTTGCTCAGTTTTCACTCTGGCTCAAACTTGTCTAGAATTTCAATAGGGAGTTGTGTATACTTTTCTTGACTGTTTTAACTTGCTTTGATAAAAGTGATTTATGTGTTGAACTAGAAGTGTGTAAAATAAATAAATATATTATTTTTAATACAAATCTTTGGTCAGTGTTTCCTTGTACCATAGTACTGTAGTCCTAATGTGTAAACCCTGAATACTGCTAATCTTCCTCTTGAGATAAGTCTGACTGCTGAGCCACAGCTACCAACTAAATCGTTGTGGTACAGACTGATACCAAAGGGAATTTATTGCATATACCTGTAGTCTTAATCCGCTGTAGTGCTCCCCAAGGGAACTGCAGTGGATTCTGCCTAACAAGAAGCAAGTCTTCAAGATATAATTTAGCCAATTAACCTACAGGACTGTGTTTATAACTAATTAAAAATACAGACAGTCCATTTAAAAGAGATTTCCTCATCTATAAACTTAGTCGGCACAGCAAAAGAAAAAGTGGTATGCACTGACTCCTTGCTCCATCTGCTGTGCCTTTTTTGCAACGTTATTGTCGGCGTACCAACTGTTTCTAAAACTAAAAAGGTTGGTAATGTGGGTGTATCACTGCATGGAAAGGGAGTTGACACAGGTATAAGTTACTGCCGGAGTTAAGGGTATCAAACTCATCTCGTAAATATCTTTGCTCCCTGGCACGACGCGAGATGGATGATTTTCAGACAAATAGACAGCTGTCTTTAACCCATAGAGGAAAACATGTAAACACAGAATTTAAGTGTGACAATGAGATTGTTGAGGAAGAGTAAGAATGAATTGATTCAATAGGAGACCTAAGTATGGATGTGTGTGTTAGTAACTTAGGAAGCATATGTGGAATCTAATATAAAATTGTGACTCATTGAAACAAAATCAATGCCTGGAAGAACTTTAAAATAAAAAAAAGACAATTGTTGAAGAACACACTATATATGACATATTTATGGGCAAAACTTCTGATCAGGGGAGGGGAAATGAAAGATACTTCAACACAGGAAAAGGTGTACAAAGGGATAAGCAGAAGGATGGGGGGGCCTTTTTTGGCCTTGTCCGAGGTAGTAAATAACCTACCCCCTCGCAACCGCATCAGCCCTCCTATGAGTAAGGAAACAAGGGACAACCATAAACAGCCTTTGAACGTTTCAAAAAAGGAGTTAAATGAGTTGCTGAGGAACATCATAAACCACGACTATCTAGGTGATGGGAAGGAGGTGGGGGAGGAGAACCACTCACGCACTAGAACCTTTTAATGAACCGATGAAGGCCAATAGAAAGGGGCAAGAGGATAGGTCTATTAAACATCGCCTCATGATTAGGGCAAACGATGGGCTCCCTTCAGAGGGGAACGAAACAGCAATGTTAAAGGAAAATGTGCCGAGTGTCAGAACTATAGGAAATATAGCAGGGAGCGTTCTCTGCTTCTTACCATTTGAGGTGGGGGACCTGGTCCACGTGATTGAAAGGAGAATTAGTGTGAATATCCATGTCTATCTCAAGATTTACACTGGGAACATTTTGTGTCGGGGCCTAGAATGACAACTCGAATTGAGAGAGGAGGGGAATTGGAGAACCTGAGAGAACCCATTTTTGTAGAGTGTTACGCAGAATCCTGTGCAGTTCCCTTAGGGTGCACTACAGAAGATTAAGACTACAGGTATGGGCAATAAATCCCCTTTGGTATCAGTCTGTACCACAAAGATTTAGTTGGTAGCTGTGGCTAAGCAGTCAGACTTATCTCAAGAGGGAGATGAGCAGTATTCAGGGTTTACATAATAAGGCTACAGCACTTATGGCACAAGGAAACACTGACCAATGCTTTGTATTAAAAAGAATATATATATTTATTTTACACATTTCTAGTTCAACACATTAATCACAGTTAATAAAGCAAGTTAAAATCAGTCAAGAAAAGTATACACAACTCCCTAGTTAAATTGTAGACAAGTGTGAGCAAGAGTGAAAACTGAGTAAAACGGCACAGTGAAAACCAAACACAAATGGCACTCTAGCAATTTCTCACAAGGGAGGGAACGCACAAGTTATACAGAAATATCTTCTTACACACCCTAGCAACACTTCCCATAAGTTTGTGAACAAGTTTAGGCAAGGCAGTACTTTAGCATAGAGAATACTTAAATGAAAACCGAGCAAAATGGCACTTCACCAATTTAAAAAGTGGGAAGGATAAGAAGTAGGTGCACCAACACAGTTCTAGTTGAGAAGCAATCTAGAGGAGGCAGTTCTAACAAATTCAGCCAAAGTCAATAGGCCTGTGCCAGAGTCAGTGGTACAGGGCAAAGGGCCCAGGAGCAAAATGTTCTTGTAGCTGCAGTCAAGTCTTTGGTTAACGATTTCGAAAAGGTGGATGCAGAAAGTGAAAGGCAATGTTGAGGAGATAGGGGCGGCCAACCCAACAGGTAGGTAAAGGATTTAAAACACCTTTAGCACTACCATGCGAAAAGGGCGGCCTGGCGGAACAATGTACCTTAATATGAAGAAGTGGCTCCTGTGGTGGCAGTTGTTCCTGGTAGTTCCTGCAGTTCGGGGTATCCAGCAGAGGAAGAGAGGCTCTCGTCGTGGAGGAAGGTTCGAGTTACTGCACTACCCAGGGATGAAACCAGCCGCGGTGCTGCCCCACGAATAAAAGGTACGCTCCTTTAAATCGCGGTCCGGGTGGACGGGTGCCTGGCTATCCGGTCTCTGAGTACAGGGTACTGGCGGTTCAACCAGGACAGGTCCAGGAAGGCGATTGGCAAACTGGTTGGCCCCACCAGCACAAGGGAAGAAGGCTCTTGCAGATGAAGATCTTCTCTCGTCGTATGAAGAAAAGTGGTGAGACGCTGCAGCAGGGCTTCACCGGTGGTTCAGTTGTTGCAGGTGTCTTTGGCGTCTCTCCTCTTTGGCTTCTTAGTTCCAGTGGCGACATCTTGCTCTTCCAGTCCTCAGGACCCCGCTTTTATGCAAAAGGATCCCCATTCATACAGCCTAGCTGTCACTCACACAGTGGAGTGGTCATCTTGGCGGGAGACCCTCCAGTCTATCAGGACAGAGTGTGACATTGGTTGCTGAGGCAACCCTGTCCAGGGGTCCTACTCCCCCTCCCACACAATAGACCCACCCCAGACTCAGTGGCGCAGAAAGGAGGGCTTCTTGGCAGAACCCCGCCAAAAGGACGAACAAAGGATCCCCGACCTGGGTTAGGAGTTTAGAGAAAGACACGAGAAAGAAGTTATATTAAAGTTCTGGCAAATAAAACCTACAGCATTAAAGTTAATATTAAAATAAACCGGCGGTATGTTGGAGGCTGTCAGAAAATGTGGTAGCCTCGAACAATGGGAAAATCCCATAGGGAAATATTTGCGGTTGAATATTTACAGTAGTAACCACTGCCACCAGCCAGAAACTTTTGAGAGAGGGACTGTACGGTACCCTCTCGAAAATGAACACCTGGGAAAAACTATTAACCCTTCCCAGTACCTCCATAGTAAGATGGGTTGTACTGGTTTAGTTCATAAAATTTGACTAGTAAAGTCAATGGGGACTTTACTTGCCCTGGGAGACAGTAGTCAGTCCCAGGGTATGTAGTCTGTTTGGGTGTCACTATGACACCCCTGTGTCACTGCACTGAGGGTGCTGTGTAACACGTGTATAAAGATGGTTCCTATGAGGGTGAGAAAAACCCCATAGACATTAAACACCAAAAATAGCCTAGAATACACATAGCAAAAATGCCTAAGAGAGGGGAAAAAGAGTCACACTCTTAGCAGGAGAAAAAAACAAACCCTTCAAATCCAGCAAAGCTGCCGGGGGACTCTAAATTAGCCATAAGATGAGAATTCTCCCTAACGAGGACCATAGTTTGATCCTGAGTTAAATATTTGAAGGTGGTGGTTCTCTCCCCTTCCCTCTCTCCCTCTCTCCCTCTCCCCCTCTCTCTCTCTCTCTCCCTCTCTCTCTCCCCAATTCATAGAATCGAGTGCAGAAGTATCACAAGCGCCGAGAAGGAGCGTGCGCCAGCTATGGCACAAACCAGCAATTGTGCAGCATGCATATTCGTGGATATTGAAAGACCTCAGTAGCTGTGGGGCAATGAACATAAAGTAGCGCCAGTAACGCCCCTAACACGTCCCTGTGTGCAGGAAAAAGCCATTGAAATGCCTACTACGGTGCAAGGCCCTGCGCCATCCGTGGGACAGCACACTGCCCCCGCCTCCATCGTAATAGCATGAAAAATCAGAGCGTACTCCGGCCGCACCAGCCAGATCGCGTGGAAAGGGCCGCACGTACCCCAGCGAAATCGCGTACCCTGCTCGCACCTGCAAAATCGCGTGAAAAGGGCCGCTCGTACCCCGTCCGCACCCCTGTGTAATCGCGTACCCCGCTCGCACCAGCCAAATCATGTGGAAAGGCCCACGCGTACCTGAAGTTACACTCCGAAACTCCACTGGAAGCAGCCTCCTCCTCACTGAACAGCCAGACCCCATCAGTGGAAAATACCCCGCAGGCAGCCCCACCAAATGGCCCCCCACCCCCTATCACCTGTGACCATACCCCGCAGGCAGCCCACAGTACATTATTTATTCTACTATCCCGTATACTGCACAGTCCCCTCCCCATTGTCCCCGCGCTTTCTCCTCCCCCTCCCCTTCCCATGCACTTGCGTGACCTGATTGACACCTGGCCTAGTAGGATTGGTGTCTTTGTCTTCCTACTGTTCCCCTCCCTTGCCTTATCGCGCCTTGAAACACTTGTGTTGAGGCGCGTTATAAATGCCATGTCACATCACATGCCCCCCACCCCCATAACCCCTGACCATACCTCGCAGGCAGCCCACACCACATGACCCCCCCCCTAACCCGTGACCATACCCCGCAGGCAGCCCACACCACATGGGACCACCACCATCACCCGTGAACATTCCCCGCAGGCAGGCCCCGCCACATGTCCCCACCTGTGACGGCAAACTGCAGGCAGGCCCCGCCACATGTCCCCACGCCCCACCTGTGACGGCAACCTGCAGGCAGGACCTGTCGCATGTCCCCACCCCCCCACCTGTGACGACAACCTGCAGGCAGGCCCCGCCACATGTCCCCATCCCCAACCTGTGATGGCAACCTGCAGGCAGGCCCCGCTTTGTGTCCCCACCCCCCAACACATTGTGGACCGATGGACATGAATGCAGCAGATGTTAAATGAAATGCCACCACATGCTGCACACTCCAAGGGCACCTTAACAGCCATTCATTGTTGCCACATGCCAATGGAAGTCAAACATGACACATGCATGCGTGTACACACATGTACAGCAATGGCCAGTATCATGGACATAGAACAGAGTAAGCAAGAGCGAAACTTGTCCTAAACCATCAAGAACAGACACCACTTTGTTTTAAAAAGATAGATATATATATATATATATATATATATATATATATTTCTGAGGCTTGTGGAATCTGCTTAGATCACATGCTGTGCATAGGCCGACATCTAGTGGAAGCTGCGGAGTATTACAGTTTGTTTTTAGAAACTCGAAAATGGGCGTCGACACAGGGCATGCCAGTAATACTATCCCTAGTGTGACGTCCACTGTACCCAAGATCCCTCACGCGTCTAGGATCCTCAGATTGTTTTTTTCCGCCATACTGGTCGGAATCATTTTGCGGAGTCCCCTGGCCATAGCCATACTTTTGCTAAAAATTTAAAAGATTAATCTATTCACATCCTTCCCCACCCCAACGTTGAACTTCGACACTCGACGCCGGCTGGAGAAGAAATCGACCGTCGGCGGCTGCACGGCGGATTTGGGCCTCGGAAGGCCGCTGGCCTCGGCCCTGCAAGTAGGGAGAGTGGGGGGTGGTACATACTCTACACTCTTGGTATATAGGTACACCTTATACATTTCCTACACTTAACTGCCCGCTGCCTCAATGTGCGTATGGAGGGTACCCCTTTTCAATTCTGCCCCTAGTGCAATCGCAAATACCCTTGGGTCGACGGGCACGCCACGTACAATCTCTGCTTGCCGAGGGACCACCCCGAAGCGAACTGCAGAGCGTGTAGTAGGTTTAAACCTAAGACACTTAAGGACCGTTCGACGAAGCGTTGGGCCCACCACGCCAGGCAGGCGGCCATGGCAGCGGAGGGCGCCTTCAGCGATGGCAGCGACGCCGCACTTTCGGACGGCGAGGGCATTAAGGCGTCGAAAGACAGCCGAGCGCAGGTCCCCGACCTCGGAAGTTCGTCCGGCAGGGCGGCTATGGGGAAGACCCCCGGCGACACAAGCGCTTCACATACTACACACACTAAAACGACGTCGAGTTCTCGGAAAGAGGCACAAACAGAACGCCCGATTCGGTGTCCTCTGGGCGCTCTCGATCAAGATCGCCGCATGACTCCAGGCAATCATCCACTCCTGCCAAGAGTGCCTCGCTCCCTAGGCTAACAGAAGTTTGATTGTCGGAAGACGAAGACGACTTCCACCCCCAGGCCGCGCTCCAGGAGTCGGAGCCCGCAGTTAAAGCCAGCGAGGCCCCACGCTCGAAGGACAGGGACACCTCTCCCGATCCTCAACGCCAGGCGTCGAAAAACTCCAGAGCCACTAAGGGACAGGGAAAACATTTTTCAACGCACGGGGAGGGGGGGAAAACAGCAGAAGAAACTACCTGTGCATTCTTCCACACCTGTGAAACACTCCACTCCCCCTAAACAGACAGACAAAACCAGGTCTGCTGATAGGTCTACAACCAGCAAAGCTACTCAAGATAAATCCCATAGACTTGCTGAGAGAGTCATTCCCAGTTCCAAAAAATGGTCCAGTGAAGACATAGATAGGGTCATGTCAAGAATGTCTTCTTTGGCTGATTTTTATGATAAAAATCCACAACATTTCCTCTTGTATGATCCACAAGGGGCCACACCCTCAGGCTCTACTGATCCTATCCCCCCGAGTAAAAAGTCCCGGTTTGAAACTCCGATGAGGTCCGAACCCTTCGAGGTACAACCTTACGCAAGACCATACTCACGGTATCAATGAGAGGCTTCCTTTTGTGAGGACCAAGAATTTGGTATGATAGAAGAGCAAACCGGGACAGGCTACTATGGGGATGATGAGGACCAGGAAGAAGAAGAGGATGACCCGGAAACATACAGAGTAGATTCCCCGGTAGAGAACGAAGCCCCGGTTACCGACTCCCCGGTCGATAACCAACCCCTTCTAAATGAGGTTCTCGCTCGCGCAGCAGAACATTTCCACATTGACACCCACGGTGTCCAGGAGGAAAGGGACTTCGCAGAAGAGTTAGTGGGAGAAAGGAGGCCTGTTGCCCAGACCATCCCTATCCTTAAGTCCATTCAGCGGAGAATAGGTCCGTCCCTGGTGAACCCGAACCTCACCAGAGCAGTCAATCCCAGGGTTGAAAAACTTTTCAGGGCGGCCCAGTCTGACCCTCTCTATATAAGAGGACATCTGAAGCCAGACTCCCTAGTTGTCACCAACACTCGTAAGAGGGCTGAGACACCCTTGTCATCGTCAGAAGCTCCTCCCGACAAGGAGAGCAAAAAACTATACGGTTTCGGCAGGAAAGTAGCCTCAACGTCCGCCTATCAAGCAAGGATTGCTAACTCCACCACCCTGTTTGCCAGCTACAACTGCCATCAGTGGGAAGAAGCCGCGGCACTCATAGCCTCTGCTCCTGAACCTTTAAAGGGCCAGTTAACTCGGATTTCCGCAGAGGGTAGAGCCGTGTCTGGTTGCATTTTGAAAGCGGAGGGCACTGTTATCAAAAGACATGAGTGGTTACGGCATTCTGGTTTTAAAGCAGAAACCCAGGCATCATTGTTGGACAAACCGGTGGAAACCGATTTGTTTGGTAAGGCGGTCGAAGACGCACTGAAAAATGCCAAGGACGCATACGAGACACTCAAGTCCCTTGGCCAGTTAACCAATAAACCCCCTAACCAGAGAGGGAATAGTAATTTTCGTCGCCCACGCGGCCAGAATTCCCAGAGAGGATCTAACTATTCCCAGGGGCAGGGTACACAGTGGAACAACAACCAACAGTCTACCCAGGGTTACTGCAGGGGTAATAGGAGAGGTCGTGGTAAAGGCAGAGGCAGCCCCAGCAAGGGAGGCGGCACGCCTCCACCAAAGCAGTGACGCTCAGTTCAGGGTCCCTTCTCACGCAACCCCAGTAGGGGGACGCATTTCAAACTTCACCCAGGCTTGGGAAGGGATCACATCAGACAGGTGGGTGCTGTCAACAGTATCCACAGGATATTGTATAGAGCTACTGCAGCGTCCCCGGAACCATCCTCCAGGACAAAGAGTACACTCCTTAGAACATCAGAAGATTCTCCTCGAGGAGATCGCCATTCTGCTACAAAAGGACGCGATAGAACTCGTCCCGGGACACCAGGTAAACAAGGGTATTTATTCAACTTACTTCCTTGTGCCAAAGAAAGACTTGACAATGCGCCCAGTATTGGACTTACGGCCTGCCAACAAGTATGTCAAGCCCCAAAAATTTCGTATGACCAAGCTACAAGAGGTAATCCCCCTCCTAAAAAAGGGGGATTACATGGCAACCTGGGATATGAAAGATGCTTATTTTCATATTTCCATGTTCCCAGCGCACAGAAAGTACTTGCGCTTCAAGGTGGACAGTAGACGCTACCAATTCAAGGTACTGCCCTTCGGGATAGCTTCAGCACCAAGGGTATTCACCAAGGTACTGGCGGTGGCAGCTGCACACCTACGCAGGGAGTCAATCCCGGTGTACCCTTATCTGGACGACTGGCTCATAACGGGGGAAACCCCAGGAATTTGCAGGACAAACATTCAAAGGACTATCGACCTCCTCCACGAGTTAGGCTTCTCAATCAACGAGAAGAAGTCAAGCCTGGTGCCAAGCACCTCAAAACAATTCCTAGGAGCAATCCTGGATACCCAAGAGGGGTTGACCTTTCCTTCAGAAGAAAGAATTCGGAATATACTGCTGCAAATTCCGCATTATCAGTCCGGTCAACAAATAACGGTACGCAAAGCAATGCGTTTACTGGGCATGATGGCGTCATGTATTTACCTGGTCCCCCACGCGCGCCTGCGCATGCGTCCCATGCAGGAATGGTTGGCGAAACAGTGGTCTCAGGCAAGTGGTCAGTGGGACGATCTAGTGGTCGTTTCGCCAACACTGGTACAAAGCCTTCACTGGTGGACAAGAGAGAATCTCGCACAGGGGAAACCCTTTTACGATCCCGAAGTACAGCAGTAGTCACTACAGATGCATGTCTGACGGGGTGGGGAGCTCACCATCTCCACCACACAGCTCAGGGTCTCTGGTCTCACTCAGTGGCCAAGAACCACATCAACCTGCTAGAGCTTCTGGCAGTATTCAGAGCGCTTCAGGCGTTCGAGCCCCACATACTAAACCTGTCAGTGCAAATCCGGACGGACAGCACAACAGCCATGTTCTACCTGAACAAGCAAGGAGGGACTCGCTCGCCAAATCTGTCCAAGCTTGCCCAGACAATCTGGATATGGGCACTCAGATGGAACATCTTCCTGTCATCACAACATGTTGCAGGGGAGCTCAATTCCCTAGCGGATGCTCTGAGCAGAGACTCCCTCCCAGAGGAACACGAATGGGTTCTACACAGAGAGGTCGTAGAAGATATCTTCTCTCAGTGGGGTTTCCCCACTATAGACTTATTCACCACAAGCAAAAACAGACAATGCCCAGGATTTGCATCCAGGTTCCCCCAACCAGACTCCCAGGGGAACGCCCTGTGGATGAACTGGTCAGGGATGTTTGCGTACGCTTTTCCACCAACTCCTCTCATCAGGAAAGTGGTGAACAAGATGAACAGGGAATCGATGACGCTCGTCCTAGTTGCTCCCATGTGGGCAAGACAACCGTGGTTCCCACACCTACGCAGGATGGCGGTGTGCAAGCCCATCAAACGTCCAGCCTGGTACAACCTACTGTCCCAGCACCAAGGTCAAACAGTGCACCAGCAACCCAACTCAATGAACCTGGCAGCATGGCTCCTTAGGTCATAGAGTTTGGACATCTCAATTTGCCACAGAGGTGTATGGACATCCTAAAGGAATCTAGGAAACCAAACACAAGGCACTGTTACTTTGACAAGTGGAAGAGGTTCGTTATCTGGTGCCAGAGTAGACAAATCAACCCGGTTGATTGCACTCCTTCTACTATTGTTTCATACATGCTCCACCTGCTAGATGCAGGATTGGTTTTTAAATCACTGAAAGTACACCTGGCAGCCCTGTCGGCTTACACCACTTCCCATAGCAAGGTTTTGTGGTGGAAAGTACCAGTAGTTAAAGCCTTCATGGAAGGAGTAAAGAGACTTCACCCTCCTATTCCAAACCCACCACCAGGGTGGGACCTTAATGTGGTGCTAGCCAAGCTCATGGGCCCCCCTTTCGAACCCATGCATAAAAGCAGTCTCAAACACCTGACTTATAAAACGGCCTTCTTAGTAGCTATTACTTCTATAAGAAGGGTCAGTGAAATTCAGGCTCGGTCAGTGCAGGATCCCTTCTTTACTGTCCATAAAGACAAACTGGTTTTACGCACACACCCTAGGTTCTCACCTAAATTTATATCAAAATTCCATGTAAACCAGTCCATCGAGCTTCCGGCTTTCTTCCAGGACCCGCAAAGCTCGGCTGAGGTGGAACTACACACCCTAGATGTGCGTAGGGCGGTCCTCTACTATGTAAATAAAACCAGACCGCTAAGAAAAACAGATCAACTGTTTGTCTCCGTAGCTACAAGCAGAGAGGGGGGTCGCGTCTCTAAAGGTGCCATCTCGAAGTGGATTATTAACTGTATCCAGCTGTTTTACTCACTCTCTGAAAGAACTCTGCCTTTCACGCCAGGAGCCCACTCTACTAGAGGCATTGGGGCCACTCTGGCTTTCATTTCAAATGCACCCCTTGACACCATTTGCAAAGCAGCTACTTGGAGCTCTATTCACACTTTTACTCAGCATTACTGCATTGACACCCATTCCAAGGCAGATACACAAGTGGGACAAGCGGTTCTAAGACACTTATTTGCTCATGACCCTTCTCACATCCCACCTCCTTCAGGTACTGCTCGCTAATCTATGCACAGCATGTGATCTAAGCAGATTCCACAAGCCTCAGAAGGGATACATTACTCACCGTAATCGTATTTCTGATGCTTGTATCTGCTTAGATTCACATGCGACCCACCCTTCCTCCCCTCTGAGAGAAGGCGCATGATTGCTTGTAGTCTTACCTTTCTGTCTATCTGCTTGGATTATCTGTACTCACGCTACTCCTCATGCTACCTCATGTCAGAAAAAATACAATCTGAGGATCCTAGACGCGTGAGGGATCTTGGGTACAGTGGACGTCACACTAGGGATAGTATTACTGGCACGCCCTGTGTCGACGCCCATTTTCGAGTTTCGAAAAACAAACTGTAATACTCTGCAGCTTCCACTAGATGTCGGCCTATGCACAGCATGTGAATCTAAGCAGATACAAGCATCAGAAATACGATTACAGTGAGTAATGTATCATATATATATATATATGTATATATATATATATATATATATATATATATATATATATATATTAAAAACAGTATTTAACTCATACTCGTATAAAACAAAATCAACAATTGACCACCAAATGAGCAAATAAATAAGTGTCAAAAATTAAATAAATTGTAAGTCAAACAAATTAAGATGAAAGCAAAGATGTGGTACATGTATATAAATTAATGAAAAAATGAATCTGAAGAAAACCATTGCTCCATGGTGAATGTAAAAATATCTCGTACTATTTAAAAAAATACAGGGTCCATTGTCCCAAACCATGTCCGAAAAAGAAGAACAAAAAAAACTAAAAACTAAGAACTATGTACAATACATGGAGGAAAGTCACAAAACTCCAAAGAAAAAAAGGAAACCTAAATAACTATGTACAGTGGCAGAGGGCTAGTCCTGTGACTCACCATTTCGCACCCCCCCCCCCCCCAAAGTCTCGGCCAGGGCATCATTGAACTCTGTGTCGATTTCCCCTACGCAGGCCTGTGCTCTCCCCTCGAGGGCATACAGGGACTCCAACACGCTCCTCTCAAACTCCCTGCATGTCTCCTCGAGGAACTCTGCCCGCCTCTCTGCCCGACTCAGGGTATTCTCCGCCCTGGCGATGGTGAGTCGTCCCCGCGGCCACTCTGCCCCGATCTGATGGCCAAGTCGCCCCAACACGGAAGACATCCTTGTTGAAAGGTCCACATGTGCCTCCTGCCCGATGGTCGATACCTGCCTCTCCTCCATTGGAGGCCCCGAGTCCTTTCGCCTCCTACGCAGACAATGACAACCCCCGGGACTGTCGTGCATGTACCCTGCTGCTTGTTGTCTGCTCTTCCACCATTGCCACATGTTCTGTCGCCGGATGGATCACCGTGGTGACCACCTCTGCTGATCCTCTGTCGACTCCCGATCCTGGCAGGGTTGTGGTCTCCACCAGACTGGCCACCGGGATTAGGACAGGTGCACAGGGGGCCCTGGTGGTATATGGGCCGGAAGACGGCAGGGAGGACGACTGGTGCACAGAGGAGGCAGACGAGGAGGGGGATCACATAAGTGGCCAGCCCATGCACCCATTGCGATACCAGGAAATGTGCCAGCCAGTTCACGAGACGGCAGACCTCCTCGTGATGATGTGCAAGCACCCGATTGGAAGCCTGAACATCATCACGAACGGAGTCTATCTGCCTCCTGATACTGGCTAGCACAGGTTCCACCCTGTACTGAATGGCAACATCCACAGGCATTGGTCTTTCCGTCTGGGTGGAAACGAATGCCACCTGTGAATGGGGCCGGCCTGGGGCATTCCCGCAGGTGCATATTGCTGCAGTCGCAGTACCAGGGACAGGATTATTGATAGGCCCCTCCACGGCGACCTGCACTGCCTCCGGCCCCTGACTCTGGACTGCAGCAGTCCCACCTACGTCATCACCCCCGCCAGGCCCCATGGGCTGGGCTGATGTGCCCTCCTCCTCCTCTCCCTCCCCCGTCAACTTGGATGCCTGCCACTTTCCTCCGCAGTGTCTTGCCCCTGTGCGGGCTGACCTGTCCCTCCCACTGCTGAGGAGGAGTCCACCACCTTAACCCTCTTGTACCTACCCTCAGCAGCTGTGGCCGTTGAGCCGGGCGCAGCACCAGTTTCCTCGCTCCCAGAAGATGACAGTCCGTGGGAGGATGACTGGGCCTTGCGTCTATGCCTGGTGGAGGCATCCCTGCTGCTGTGATCCACATCGCCTTCTCCGCCTTCTTCTTCCATCGTCGCTGTGGATAGGGAAACATAGAACACATACATCAGGGTACTGGACATATGTGTGTTTGTCACAATGCAAATGTACATCAGTGGCACTGTCAAAGGTCACAACCATCATCACCATCCACTACACACAGGGAAGTGCCATTCATACACCTGCACAAACATGTCTGTCATTCACAACAGACATTCACATCCTTTGACAAGGCACTGACACAAAATCAAAATTGTGCATTAAGCTCACACACATAATGGGACATACACAGCTCATTTACACACATAACCTGACAGTAATGAGCCATGCCATCGAGCTATCACGTAAGAGTGCACTCGAGGTCAAATTGGCAGCATCAGGCAATCTCACATCAAAAGCCCAAGTAATATCTCAAAGTGTTGTCCAGTGGCACACTCGCTACTCAGACACATGCACATGTACACCATGTATGTCCATGATGTCGCCCAAAGCACCCATGTGTCACACCTCTGGCATGCCCCATTTCAGACTCAGGGATGCAAACATGTATACGCCGTTACATGCTGGTGCGCTTCACACATGGCAACACAGACCGCATT
Source organism: Ambystoma mexicanum (assembly GCF_040938575.1). NCBI lineage: Eukaryota > Metazoa > Chordata > Amphibia > Caudata > Ambystomatidae > Ambystoma > Ambystoma mexicanum. The sequence goes on from NC_090931.1 coordinate 917,163,072, forward strand.
GATGTGCCACACACTTCAATGGACCCACACGCAGCTGTGACTGGGACATGCACACAGACATCTCTACAGGAGGCATGCCAGACACGAGGCCAAGGTGCACACTCCAACCACACGTCAACATGCACATGCACTATGGTGTACGAGAACACATGGACACTTCTCCAGCATGGGGTCTGGCATGGGTTCACATGCTCATGAATATTCCCCGTCGTCAGGCTGGGAATCCTCGGTAAAGTAAAAATCAGTTTCAGTTTCGTTTCTACACTGTCTTTCTACTAGTAACCAATCACTGGTCTCTGGGCCATACTGCCCCCAGCCAATGACTGCCCTCTACCAAAGCCCCTCCTTTGGCAGCCATCTTCAGATTTTTGCCACACGTTCAAGTGTTGGGAGTCCTCGTGTTATAGCTCTCAAGCTTTTACTGTGTTTTGCGATTTTTCAAAGAGTTTAATCTAATTTTTTCGGTCAATCGAGCCTCAAGCTCCACCGTTCCTACTTCCGATCAACAGGGACCCGTTTCAGAATTTTTCTACGCCCCTCAAGGGCAAAGTTTCGTCGAGTCCCGCTTCTTGAAGGATTCCAGAAGATTCTTTGAGGCCTACCCCGCGTGGACATGGCCCAGGAAAAAGGGAGCACGACACCCGGATCCAAGCTGTTCAGAAGCTGCCCTGGATGCGGATTACAGAACGTCTTCAAGGAGGACGCGCATTCTAGATGCCTCTACTGCCTTCACAAAGACAAAACGCACGTGGAGAAGGACTGTGCGTTTTGCAAGAACATGTCGGAATTGACCATGAAGGATCGGCGGATCCCCCTCACCAACTGGCTGTAGGGGAAGAGCCCAGCAGCAGGTGAGAATAAGAGGTCCGAGCGGTCTTTTAAGACTTTTGAGGGCGCTCTGGCGACAGGGGCCCAACAAAAGGCAAAGCACCCTGAGTCCGCGGGCACCGGGAGCGCTGAACGGTCGGGCTCCTCGGCTGCCAGGCAGGGCGCACTTTCACCGACGCCATCAACCACGTGCCAACGCTCTGGCTCGGGGAAAAGGAAGTCGGAGAACCTGGGTAAGCTTTGTGAGAAGCCCCGGTCGATCCCGACTGAGAAGGCAGAGGGGGAGCGAGGCGGCGACCCTCTCCCCAAGGTGAAGGCCTCAGGCGCATCCAAAGTCGTCAAGGCTTTGATTCCCCTGGCTAAGGCCTCTATCGAGGGAGTCGTGGCGGCCCTGGCGAAGCCTGTGGAAGCTACCCCAGTGGAGGTGACCTCGGGGCCCAGAGTTTCCCTGCCACCGCGGAGGGACTCTTTTCAGCCCATCAATAAGACTCCCGGTGGGAAAAGAGGGGGGCGGCGGTGGCCATCATGCTCACGGATACAGCCTCTGAAGAGGAGCTGGCTGAAATCGTGAAGATCCTGGACAAGAGGTCCGGGGAAGTCCGGTCCCCGAAAAGGTGGACGAAGAAAGCGAAGGTGACGCTGACGAGGTTCCCGTGGAGGCGGAGGATTCCACTCCCCAACCGTCATGCCCGTCACAGCCGATGCCTGGGCCACAGGACAGCTCAGGAGGAATCTTGATGGCTATCCAGGCCTTGAGCACAGAGATAAGGACAAGATTTCCCTTAGCCCCAACAGATGACCCAGCGGAGCCTGGACCGTCGGGAAGCCCTCCAAGTAAGCGGGGGAGCAGAACTGATCCCCCACCGCCCTTCCAGCCTACGCGGCCCTCAAGGCCTTCATCTCCTTCCCTGGATCCCAGGGATGACACGGGAACAGAGACGGCTACGACGGGGACGGATGACGACTGTGGTGACGGGATGGGCCTTCCATCACCACACCCCCGGGCTTCCCCGCCCGCGAAATTGGCTCCTCCCACGCCATGATCGCCAGGCCATCCGAGCTCTTTCAGCTCTGCCCGGTGGAACAGAAGAAGGAAGGTTTCCTCTATCAAGGAAGATGGTCCTCTCGGTCCCGTTGCTTGACGACATCTGGGACGAGGGGCTGGAGCTCCTGAAGAACCCGTCCACGACCCCTGCCAAGAGAGATCGGTACGTGAAGAAGTACTGGGTCCCGGATTCCACCTCCATGTGCCTTAGGGCGCAGCCGATCCCGGATTCGGTTGTCTCGGTGGTGGCCAAGAAGAAAGCGGCAGGGGCGACGGCTTCAACTTCGACCTCCCCATCGGACGGCGAAGGGAATAAATTGGATGCCATGGGACGACAGGTCATCTCGGCGGCGACGACGATTAAAGCGGCCAATGCCGTCACGATTGTGGCCCGCTACGACAGGGAGCTGTGGTTTAAGATCGCTCCTCTGCTGGATTTCCTCCCGGATGACAAGAGGGCTGAGGCCCTGGAGATCCTGCAGGAAGGCGAGGTGGCGTCGGACCACGCCATAACGGTAGCCACGGACATTGCTGACACCTGTTTCCGCCAGATGGGCAACAGTGTTTGCCTTCGCCGGCGTGGGTGGCTCAAGGCAACCGATTTCCGCCAGGACGTGCAAACCAGAGTTTTGGACATACCTTTCGACAGAAACAACCAGTTTGGCAAGACAGTGGACGAGTCAGTTCAGACTATCAAGGCCGACACGGAAATGGCACGGGCCTTGGGAGTTTTGCAACGACGACGGCCGCCCTTTCAGAACTCCGGAGGCAAGCAAGGTGCCTCCAAAGGATTCGGCAGCGGCTCCTCGACGTACCGCCAGGTGGCCCGCTCCTCGTCGCAGGAGGCCTACAGAGGACGTGGCAAGTCAGGAGGATCTCATCGTCAAGGAGGCCAAGGCGGCAAGGCCACTGCCAAGCAGGACTGACCCGGCCGTAGTGTCGGGCCCCCACCTGAGCACCCCGGTGGGAGGCCGGCTGGCGAAGTTTGTCAGCATATGGGAGTCCATCTCCACTGACCGATGGGTGCTGGATACTCTGGCCCACGGGGGGCACACTCTCGAGTTTCTAAAAAAGTGCCCCCACGTTCCTCCCGTGTCCAGGAAGGAAAACCACGTCCCTCAACTGCTGCTGGAAGTAAGGGCGATGCTGAAGAAAGGAGCCATCAAGCTCGTCCCAAAGAGGCTCCGGGGCTCCGGAGTGTACTCACGTTACTGCCTCGTAATGAAGAAGACCGGCGGCTGGCGACCCATCCTGGACCTTCGTCGCTTAAACAAGTACATCAAGTCCCAAAAGTTCCAGATGGTCACTCTCCAGCACCTGCTGGGACTGCTGGAGGAGGGCGACTTCCTATCGTCGCTGGACTTGGAGGATGCTTACTTCCACATCCCCATTCTAAGAAGACATCGAAAGTTCTTCAGATTCGTAGTCCGAGGACGGCACTACCAGTTCAAGGCCCTCCCCTTCGGATTGAAGTTAGCGCCCATTGTATTCACCAAGTGCCTAGCACCAGTAGCGGCGCGCCTGCGCCTGCAGGGGATCCACGTCTACCCCTACCTGGACGATAGGCTCATCCGAGCAAGGACAAGAGAACTCGCTGTCGGACACACAGCGAAGACCGTCCTGCTGCTCACGGATCTGGGATTTTCCATTAACTATGTGAAATCCCACCTGGTCCCGTCACAAGTCGCACTGTTTCTGGGAGCCAGGCTCGACACAGTGGCACGATTGGCCTCACCATCGGAGGAAAGAACGAAGGTCATCCTAGGCAAGGTGCAACGACTGTAGGCAATGGTGGTGGCCAGGGTGAGGTCCATCAAGTCCCTTCTCGGCATGATGTCCTCATGCATCTACCTCGTGTGCCTGTGCAGGCTGCGGATACATCCACTGCAAGAGTTCCTCGACGCCCGTTGGATGCAAGCGGCGGGCAGCTTCGAAGACAGGATCTCGCTCAACGAGACCTTCCGCCAAGCAGTCTGTTGGTGGGGCACCCGCACGCATCTCACAGCGGGGTTGGACTCCCAGACCCCCGCACACCAGGAGACGGTGACGACGGATTCCTCCCTGGAGGGATGTAGAGCGCTCACCGGAGATCTCCACGGAGGAGAAGTCGCTACACCAACGTCCTGGAGCTCCGAGCCGTGTTCTGGGCCCTCAGGTCGTTCCTTCTGTCCCTCAAGGGCAAGGTGGTGAGGATCTTCCCCGACAACACCACCACGACATTCTACATCCGGAAGCAGGGAGGCACCAGATCCCCAGCCCTATCCAAGGAGGCCCAGGATCTGTGGCATTGGGCCGTCGCCCAAGGGATGTTTCTGGTACCCTTCCACCTGGCAGGAATAAAGAACACCATCGCTGACTCACTCAGCAGGGAGCTGCGCTCATGTCACGAGTGGGAACTACAACAGGATCAGGTGGGTCTGCTATTCCAACGATGGGCCAATCCCCAGATCGATCTGTTCGCGACAGCGACGAATACCAAGTGTCGGAGGTTCACCAGCAGGTTTCCCCAGCCGGGGAGCATGGCCTATGCCTTCTCATTCCCCTGGGACGACCTGTTCCTGTATGTGTTCCCACCGTTGCCGTTGCTGCTGCGACTCATCAACCAACTAAGACGGTCCCGGTGCAGGAGGATCCTCGTCGCACCGGCGTGGCCGAGACAGATCTGATTCCTGGACCTTCTGGACATGTCGGCGTCTCTCCCCCCCCCAGTCAAACTGCCGACGGACGTGGATCTCCTCGCCAGAGAAGGAGTCGCCATCCTCCACCACGACCCGGGGTCACTGAACTTGCAGGCCTGGCTCCTGCAGCACTAGAGTTTGGAGGGTACAATATCACGGCGGATTGCAAGGAGGTGCTTGCAAAGGCCAGGGCGTCCTCGACTCTCGTGCTATGGTCATAAGTGGAAGAGGTTATCTGTCTGGTGCCGTGCACAGAAGATTAACCCTCTGCAGATTACGTCCCCCCAGGTGCTGCCGTACCTTCTGTCGCTGGCCAAGGCGGGGCTAGCCCACGCCTCCATCAAGATACATCTGTCGGCAATCTCCCGCTACACCAGAACTCCAGGACGATCATCTCTGTGGCCCCATCTTCTGGTGAAGGAGTTTATGAAAGGATTGTTCCGATCATTCCCGCCGGTGAAGGCTCCAGCCCCGGCATGGGAGCTCAACATGTTGCTGAGCAGGCTCATGGGGGCCGCCATTCGAGCCTCTGCATTCGGCACCGTTGATGTTCCTCTCATGGAAGACTGTGTTTCTTGTGGCCATCACCTCTGCACGACGAGTGGGAGAGATCCAGGCCCTCTCCTGTAAACCTCCATACCTGACTTTCCACGAGACGAGGGTGGTGCTGAGGACGCACCCCTCATTCATGCCTAAGGTGCCGTCGGACTTCCATCTCAACGAGCCCTTGGTGTTACCTGTTTTCTTCCCGTCGCCAGCCAAGAGGACTTTCCACTCGCTGGATGTAACTAGAGTGCTGAAGTTCTACATGGACCGCACGAAGAGTTTTCGGAAGACATCACAGCTGTTTGTGAACTTTGGACCTGTGAACCAAGGGAAGGCCCTCTCGAAGGCTTCCATTTCCAGATGGCTCTCCGGCTGCATCATGCACTGTCACCGGTTGGCAAACTGACAGTTGCCCAGCCGTCCGAGAGCCCATTCGACCAGAGCGATCACTGCTACCACGGTGTTCCTATCTGGTGTGCCCATGCTGGACATCTGCAGGGCTGCTACGTGGAGGTCGACTCACACCTTCACGAGATTCTACTGGGTCGACCGGGATTCCAGGGAGGGGTCCATAGTCGGCCAGGCAGTGCTGCGCAACCTGTTCGCCTGAAGGTGGGCCTGGTGAGGAGGTAAGAGATGCTTAATGTTGAGTTGATCAAATGCTTAATGTTGAGCATTGCCACCTCCGTGGTTGTGCATGTGTGTACTGCTATGTATTCTTATATTCATGAGCATGTGAATCCATGCCAGACCCCATGCTGGAGAAAGAACAAGTTACTTACCTGTAACTGTTGTTCTCCAGCATGGGTCTGGCATGGATTCACATGCAAACCCTCACTCCGACCCCTGTGCAGCTCTTCACTTGGTCCTAATGCCACTTTCCGTGCTACCAAATCTTGAAGATGGCTGCCAGAGGAGGGGGTTAGGTAGAGGGCAGTCATTGGCTGGGGGCAGTATGACCAAGAGACCAGTGATTGGTTACTAGTAGAAAGACAGTTCAGAAACGAAACTGAAACTGATTTTTTTCTTTACCGAGGATTCCCAGCCTGACGGGGAATATTCATGAGCATGTGAATCCATGCTGGAGAACAACAGTTACAGGTAAGTAACTTGTTCCTTACCATTCGACTCCAGACGGAGCACCAACTCCAAGACCTGTGTGTGCAGTGCTGGGTTGAAGTGCTCCAGGACCTGCATCTCATCGGTGGTCAAACGGCCCCGGTGCCCCCTTCGGTCTTCACCATCCCTGATGAGGCGACGGGCCTTGTTAGGATCCTCGACTTGAGGTCTTCCCAGCGCTTATGGACATGTTGGAAGTCGCGGGGTGCCACCCCCTCTGCATTGATGGCAGCCACAATGTCCCCCCAGATCTTCTTCCGTCCTTCATTGCTGACTTGTGATGGTCCGGGGAAGAGGGAATCATAATGCCCAAGGACTTGCTCCACCAGGATGCCAACTTCCCTGGGTGAGAAGCTGACGGCCCTCTGCCTCTTTGCCGGGGGGTTGCCACTTGCCTCAGATGGAGTTGTCAGACATGGCAACCACCGAGGCAGGTGTGGGTGGGCAAGTTGGTCGTGGGGCTGGGCTATGGAGCAGTGTTATGGCAGTCTGGAGTCTTCAGGATCAGCAGAGGTGGCCACAACGACAGGATCACTGGCAATGGCTTCAGAGCAGGCACCAAAATGCAGGGCACGTGGGCAGCAGGCACACAGAGTGGGCAGGCAGCAGCAGATGGCTCATAGGAGGCAGCTCGGGGCAATTGGAGGTAGGTAAATTGGCTGGTAGGCAGGAGCGCGGGTCTTCCGTGTTACTCGTGAGGCCAGCCGGAAATAGAGAGACTCTGCATGTGCGGAAACATCACGTTAGCGTGGAATCAGAGGAAAGGCCCTAAGTGCATAAGTTACGCGACACACGTTGAACGTTGGGTGGTTGGCGTTCAGGATCGGGATAAAGGTGTGCGTAGGACAACTTTACAATGTATGTGCATTTTGTAGTGGGCAGACGCGTGGTCTTTGGAGTATTTTGGGGTACCACGCAAATTGTTCACTACTGTTAGAGTGCATACTTCTTCTTTTGGCAGGGGAGTTGCCTATGCGCACATGGGCGTGATTTTTTTTCTTTCTACAAGGCAGCCGGTGAGGCGCGCATGCATTTTTTATACTGTGGTTGTGTGTCGCGTACCCCATTTTCGAGGTCATAGTACCTTGCGTGTTCCTCACGTACGCATTTTCTGTGTTGCTGGGTGCCATAGCGTACTGCAGGACATTTCTTCACACGTGGGCTACTGAGGGGTCGCGTACACGTTACTTATTGTTTTTGGGGTGCCTGAACGTCACACGACCCGTTATGTTTTCACGTTGAGTTAGGTAGAGCCTTGCTGGAGCACAGTGGTACATTTTCCATCACATAACCTGCCCCCTCACTCCAATTGCCCAGGACAATTGTTAGATGCACCTCCCATTGCGCTAGTCCATCAGTGCCATGACTGGGAGTGCAGCAAGTGGGAATGGAGGCAAAGGTGGGGGACCTGGCAGAGGTGGCCAAGGTGGGCGACCTGGACGAGGTGGGCGAGGTGGCCGAGGTGTCCAGGCCTGTGCAGGGAGAGCTATGCCCGCCCCCCCACCCAACAGGGTCGGGGAGATGCAGCTGATGCTCACGTCCCCAGCACCCAGGGTCACACACCAGCAGTGTCATCTGCTGTTCAGGGCAGCCAGGGTGTGCAAGCTGCGAGGGCAGCTGCGGCTACCACCATCCAGGCTCAGGGTCAGCCAGCCCGGACTGTAGTGGTCCCAGCCCAGGGACAGAGTGACTCCATGGCCGATGTCCATGTCCCGAAGGCCAAGACATGTGCGGTGCATGGTCCTGGCACGGGGATCCGGAGCAGCAGTGTTATCTGCTGTCCATACCGGCCAGAGTCAGGAAGCTGCAGGGGCAGCTTTAGCAACCGCCACCCTGGCTCAGGGTCACCCAGCCAGGACTGTATTGGTCCCGGCCCAGGGCCAGAGTGACTCTCACTAAGGCCAAGACACGTGCGGCGCAGGGTCCTGACAACAGCACCTAGGTACCAATACCTGCAAGCCGACCTTCTGTCGTAACATTAGTGGCTGATGCCATAGGCCAGTCCACCAGTACTCCAGCCCCTACTGACACGAAGCCACTCAGGGTCTGCACCACTTTGCAAAAAGCAAAAGCATCCTGTAGCGGTACAGGCTCAGACCCCAGACACGGCACAGGAATCCCAAACGTCGAGGAAGAGGAGTTTCTATGATCAGGAACTGGACATGCTTGTGGACTACATGTTGGAACATGGCCGTGACATGCTGGTGCAGGCAGGGAGCACACATACCTCTGCTCAGCGTATGGCCCACTGGCAGTGCCTCGCGGATCGTATTAGCGCCTTGAGCAATGAGAGGCGCACAGCTGGTGATTTCTTGAAACGTTGGAATGACCTCCGACGCCGAGCAGCATATAAGCTGGCTGCCAAGTACGCCTCTACTCTGGTGAATGGCAGTGGGTCACCACCAGAGGACGATGAACTCACCGGACATGAAGAGACCGCTAGTGATTTCATTGCAGTGGAGCAGATCCAAGACATGTGAGAGCTGCCAATGTATGAGGCAATGTCCGGTGAGTGGTGATGCGTGTGTCCAGGCCATGTGTATGTTGCTTGAGTGATGTGTTATGATTGTGTGCCAGTTCAGACTACATTGTTATGACTGCTATGTGTGAACCATGTAATGTTGGACTGATACGTGCTTGTTGTCATGCAGACTGCATACAAACAATGTGCTGCACACACAGCCCATCCTCATCACCACATCTGCTCCCTCCTTCCATGACACTCTGTCCAGCCTCTTTTGGCCCTATTCCTGCTCCAGCCTGTGGTGGCGGATAGCCTGTGATGATCTTCCACTCAACACTCGCCTTCTATCGTCACATGTCTGACGTCTGAGAGGTCACCCTGCCAGCTGCACCTCCTCAGAGGCATTCTTCCTTTCCTCTCCTCCCCCCAGCAGCTCACTGTCTGTGTGAAAAGTCCTTTAGGCTTGGTGCCAGGTATGTCCCTAGGACTGTGATGATGGCACAGGCTCACAGTGGCTACGCGTGTTCATTCATGAACCCTGTGCATTTCTCAGCAAGGCCCTGTCGGTCCTGGGTCAGCAATGCCTTCAACTCAATCTCCAGTATTAACTTCCTTCTCATGGTCTTTGATCATCCCTTTCCTACTCCCTCAGGGTCAGTTGCTACTCATGACAATTTGTTTGTGGTTATTGTCTGTGTTGAGCTGGGGCCTCCCTCTGTTACAGCCTCCTTGCCTCTATGTAACTGGAGGTGTAGCTTCTCCAGGTCTGGAGGCACTTCTGATGTGTTGTGCTTTCTGTCCTCCTCTCCCCTGCTTTAGTCCCGGATGACTGAGAGAATGCACTTGTCACCTGCCCACACTGAGCTACAACACGGTCCTCCGAGCCACCATTTTAACCCATGGTCCAATGGTGCTACAGACCATCCTGGCCAGGGGTGTGTCTGAGTACACCTCTGAGTAAGTCTATGCTTCTGGTGCTGAAACGGACATGGAACCCTCGTTGCTGTCACAGGTGAGTGATTCTATTGTGGGTACTGTTCTGTCCTAAACACCTGCAGGGGGGGTAGACCCCGCTCAGGGCCAATCAGTGTTGGAATGTCCGTCTGTGGTGGTTACGGCTGCAGGGTCATGCTCCACAGTATTGGCTCCTGTTCATGGGGCAGCCGATCAAGGGTGGTATGAAGTCCTGCAGCCACAGGCAGTGCCAGCGCAGCAAGGGCCAGGTATCCTTGGGTCCGGCAGGTGTGGGGGCCGGCAACGGGATGGCCGTGTGCCGGAATACTGTGTGGGAGCAAGCCATGTATGCTGTTGCAAAACAGCAGGCATCATGTGAGATGTTGGCTTAGGGCATGGATAGGGTGGCCAATTCCAGCGCCCACCCCCCGAAAGACAGATGGAGCTCGAGCAGCAGGCGTTGCAGTCCACATGCCGCTCACACAAGCTGGACCTGTTGGCCAGCAACAGGAGCCGACGGGTTGAACTGGGGGGCTCTGCGCGCAGCCATACCTGCAGAGGCTGAGGCCTACAGGTATGCCCTGAGAGAAGAGAATACCTCCCTCAGATCTACTCTGGGTGCACTCGAGTTATCCTGCAGTAGACGGGCAGAACAGCAGATGGAGCAGTTGACGCACAACTGTTAATTTGTGTGGCATCCGAAGGCATCCACTGTGTGTTCCGGCTGGGCCCATACAGGCTTGTCTCATGTTGGTACACTCCTTGTTTGTGCCTTAGGGTCCAGACACATATACCACTCCTGCTTGCTTCCCCTTTCCAGGTGCTTGCAAGGAGGGCAGCGTGTTAATTTAACTTACACAGGGGCATTGGGCTTCCATTATTTCTGTGGCCCAACCTGTGTATACACCCCTAATGGGGATTCATGATTGTTTGTCCAGTGCATGGTTAGCATACCATTTTGTTTGGACATTGAAAAATGTACTTTTTTCATGTTACACCTTCATGTATTACCTTGCCTGTCTCCAATATTTTTGGACTTCCTGCTCTATGCGTTTCCCTGCCCCCTTTAGTTAGCAGAGCCACACTCAAGATCGAAGGGGTCAATGTGGAAGTTTTGTCATATTGAGGTACTTGTGCTATTGTGATTGGTCACTGTCTGACATTCGCTGTTGGGTCCTGTGTTTATGGTATGTTATGCTGGACAATGGATTTTCCTGTGTACACTTTTATTTTGATGTGTGAGTGAGTTATTTCTGACCTAGTTTCATTTATCGGAGTGCACTTTGTGACAGTAGTGTTATGTGTTGGGCATTTATTTGTCACTTTTGACACTGCATGTCATGGCATGGTGTGGCAACCGGGTGACATGAAGTTTGGGAGGGTTTAGGTGACATACCAGCATTTAGATGTGTATTTCTTGCATGGGGTTAGTGGCATACTGCATCTTCAATGTGTGCCTTTTGTTCACACGAGATTGGGTTAGTTTAAGTAGTTAGGGATGCACACAATGTAGCACTTCTAAGGACACATTCTCAGGGTGGTAAGGTTGGGGCAGTTGATTGACCCTTTGTCATCATAGATTGTCACCTCCAATGTGCCAGGCCTGTGTGCACTCCGCAGGGGTTGGATTTTAGCTGAAAAAATGCACCACAAGCTGGGTACAGGCTGCCTCACCACGTGCCCTTTCCCCTCCCATGCGCAATGGGCGTGCATGTGGTTAGGGATGTGGGAGCACCACCATGTCCACCGGTACGCCACGCTGTGTTGCAATGTTGTGCAGGACACATGCTGCCACAATGATCCTGCACAATACTGGTGGTGCATATAGTAGCTGTCCACCAGAGTGGTCAAGGGAGCGGAAGCGTGACTTTAGCACTCTGAATGTGCGCTCCACTATGGCCCTATTTGCAACATGGGCTGCGTTGCATCTTACCTGGGGTGGTGTCGTTGGGTTCCGTATTGGCATCATCATTTAGGTGCTCAGAGGCTAGGTACTGTCCCCTGGGGAGGTGAGAATGGTTGTCATTAGTTGGCTTTGTCTATTTGTCTGTATGTAACATGCATGCATGTACATGGCCATTTCTACTCACCAATGAGCCATGTGTTGCCATACCTCCCAGCTTCCAGGTTCTGGTGTAGGGGTGACAGTCTGAATATGAAACTATCATGGGTGGACCCTGGCTAGTTGGCATATACAGCGGTAATGATTCCCTTGACATCACATACAACCTGCACATTGATGGAATGCCAGTGCTTGCGATTGCGATAGATGTGCTCTGTGGCCCTATAGGTGGAAGTAGGGCCACATGGGTGCAATCAATGGCACCAAGCACTTTGGGGAAGTGCGCCACCCCATAAAAGTCATGGACTACTGCCTGCCTTTCTGCGGGTGTTCTGGGCATGTATATGTGCCTGGGAACAGAGGGGCGTGCAGTCATGATTGCCAACACCTGGTGTAGGCAGCGTGACTGCGTGGGCTGTGAAACGCCCCCAACTATGGCAGTTGCCCACTGAAATGACCCAGTGGGCAAAAATGCAGTACATTGAGCACCTTTTCCTCAGTGCTTCGGAGCACAGGGTGGGTGATGTAAGGTCATCTTCCCACTCAGTGACCAGGTCTAAGATGATATGAGGTGGAAACCTATACCTGACATAGACCAGGTCATCAGGCATCCCAAAAAGGCTGGTCCTGGGTAAAAAAATGTGGGGCCTGGCTATCCTCCTTCTACTCCTCCTCCTCCTCCTCCTCCTTGTCCTCCTCCTCCTCCTCCTCCATGATCGCTGCTGCGAGAAATGGTACATTCATCGTAGCTGTATACGCGCGTTTATTTTTCGCACACACTATTATGCATTGTTTTTGGTACACAGTGACGCTTACGCCAGCTTTCGCGTGGTGGAACTATTTCACGATTAGCGCGTCTTTTTCGTTGTGCCGGTGAGCCCTGTCCAATTCCATGAATACGTGTCGTTAGCGCGTGTGTGGGCGTTGCGAGTATTTTACTGTGGTACTTTCCACATAATGCCCACATTTATGCTTGTTCCCCATTCCATGTGTTCCACACACATTTTTAGTGACTGCTCAAAACGGTATGCCCTTTCTCTGGGAGTCTCATGCAAGGCGTTCGTATTGGCGCTATGACGTGTTTGACCTGCGCGGATTCGCCATGAGTCACTGGTAAGCCCCGCGCATTGTGTTCCATGAATTCAAAAACGGGCGCTTGCGCGCATTTTACACGCAAGCGCACCTTTTTCCGCACAATTTCATTCCATGAATCGGGCCATCTATCTTTTTAGAATCTTGAGCCTGTTTAATGAGATTCCCGGTTTAAGGCTAATTTCATCTAAAGATATAAGACTTGTGGACTTCATACACCCAACACAATATGATTTTATTAGACTCGTTATACCATCTAGGCTTGTGTGTGATTTACTGGTTCGAGAAACGGAGAACCTGCAAAAGTTTGGCCATGATATATTTCCTTTTATCAAGGTGAGTCAAAACGATATGGGTAACTTGGACATGAAAGAAACCCAGCTCAAACTAAAATGAACTCTCGTGAAAGAGAGCTCAATTGAAACAAAGAATAACAAATTTGAGATTAATTGGAGGTGGCTGGCATTAACCTTGAAGGACTCTGACATAATTAGAAGACATTAAGCCGCACCGTTAGCTATGAGGGCAGCCTTACATTTATGTCTTGGAATGTTCAGGGCCTCTCTCAGCTCTATACCATTCCAAAGCTTTGTGGACTCCTACGTACTTTCTCTATTTTCTTCTTGCAAGAAACATGGCATGTGGGTACTTTGATTCTTGATGGATACGAATTAATTTGCTTGTCTGCCGTGCAAGAGACTTCTGGGAGGCCTGCCGGTGGGTTTGTGGTTGCCATACGAAATGGGCTGGGCCTCTGTTAACTTGATCGATGGAAGATCTCCAGATGTGTTCTTGCTGTTTCTTTAAAGAGTATTTGTCGACAACACAAGAAATACATTTTACTGATAAATGTCTATTGATCTCAGAGGATTAATCTAGAAGCAGTCCTGGAGTTACTTGAAGGAAAAGTGGAAACGTTGTTATGTTGTCATATGAGTGGGAACATTATTGTTGCTGGTGACTTCAACTCGGACTGCAATTTGAAGGCTCTTACTGACATTGACATGTCATACGTAGAGAATAAAGGACAGGATTGGTCTGACTGCACTCAAGCCTCGCTTTACTCACGCAAAATGCTGCAGTGGGCTAAATGGAAAGCAACTATGGACAGTTGGGGACTATCAAATGTGTGGTTGGGCTCTCCGACTTGGTCCGTGAGTGGGTTTTCTTCAACTATCGACTATATATTTGCCAGTAAAATGATCTCTGATGGTATTGTGAAAACTGAGACACAATTTAATAAACACAGTGATCATGCCCTACTGTGTGTAGATTTCGGTAGGGGCTTTATTGACAGCACAGGGATTATTCCTAATTTGTTTTTAAGTACTAATGTGCAGGGAACCAGTTTAATCGGGAACAGAAATACCATGGTTACATTTAATATTCTCGTGCTACGGGATTTCGAAGTTTCCACTAGCGCCACTAAATTAGTGAGATATTCATATTCAAAATGTCAAGACCATTTAAAGGGAATGTTGCATAAACATATGTTGGGGTAAAGAAACCTGGATTGAGCTCCACAAAAGAGGTTCCACAGACATAAATGTAACTGTCAGGTTCGAGAGAATAAGAATATATTTTGCAGCCACATTGGAGTAATTAATAGGGACTTCAAAGGAAGTTTAGAAATTCAATTGATGATTAATAAAGCGAAACAGTGTCATAAGAATTGGTTGATTTCTTATTGTCATCAGTTATACCAACAAGATTGTGAGAGTATGATGGTAGCTATTAGAGACAAATCCGCTAGAGCTTTTCGGGCTAAAATGAATGAACTAGAGAATAACCAATGTGCCTCTCAATCAAATCTAATCTCTGATCAGACCTGAATATAACATTTCTAAAATAACTACATAGAAGGATCTCTGAATTATAGTAGCAGGGATATTACTAATGAAAAGTGGTTGCTTAATATCTCCATTGCAACCATCTATAGGCTGATAATGAAGTATAGTTCATCAAGAGCTGCTTAAAGAAAATGCAGACCTACGGTCCATGGTCCTATATTTATATTTATTTATTTTATTTATTCATTTATAAAGTGTGCAGCAGCCCAGGAGCATCGTGACGCTGTTATAGGAATCTTAGGCATTTGATACATGGCGAATAAAGGAATCTAGGCATATGATACGAGGCATATACATGCAGTTATTGTTGGCATGAGATAGTACACAATACTTATTGGTCTTATTTGAATAGCCATGTTTTGAGTGCTTTGCAGAAGGCTCCATGGGAGGATTCAGCTCATGAGCGATGGGGGCACTGAGTTCCATTGTTTGGCTGCTATGAAAGGGAAGCTAGCTCCACCTGCTTTGGTGCGTTTCACATTCAGTAACCGTAATCTGTCGGTATATGGTGCTCTGGTGGGCCCGGAGGAGTGGGCTCTACTTTTTTTCTGGCAGAGATAAGGCAGGGCTGAGTTAGCGAGGCACTTGTGTGTAATGGCTAGTGTTTTGAACAGGACTCTTTTCTGATGGGGAGCCAGTGGACTTCTCATCTTGCTGTTGTGATGTGTTCCCTTTTAGGGATACTGAAAGCTACCTGGAGTGCATTATTTTGGATGATTTGGAGTTTTTGAAGGTTTTTAGAGGAGGTGCCAGTGAATAGGGCATTGCAGTAATTTAGCCTAGAGCCTATGACGGCTCTAGCTATGGCGAGTCAACTTGCTGTGGATAGAAAGGGTTTTGCTGCATTCAGTAGTTTGGCGGAGTATGCTGCAGATGGAACTGACTTGTCGAGACATGGAGAGGGTGGCGTCTACATATACTCCTGAAGTCTTGATAGCGGGAGAAACCGGGATTTGTATGTTCTCGATCAGGAATGTGGAGTATTGGTTGGTGAGTTATTTATTATTTTTTTTTTTGTGTCGCCGTAGGCCCTATTAGCAGGATTTCGCTCTTGTCCCCGTTGAGGCATAGGCTGTTTGCCACCATCCCTCAACTATTTTAATCGATTCGATATGACTACTTCATAAGCAGAAGCTCTTTGAGATGTCAATGTGCCTTTTGGTTTCTCTAAAATGGCAAATAATGTGTGCTCGTTGAATAATGTCATTGGGCACCCCATCACTATGGTTGTAGCTTTCTCTATGGCGAACGCTGCGGCAGCCAAACTTTGTTCGCACGGGAAGCGACTTCTCATTACTGGGTCTAAAATCCCACTGTAGTATGCCAGGGGCTTGTACCCCAAAGTGGTCTTCTCTATAAGGACTGCTGTCATAACACTGCCGTTTGTGTGTGAAAACAGGTAGAATTCCTCTGCATAATTGGGAATCCATAAGACTGGTGCCGTGCAAATGGCCTTTTTTAGTTCATCAAACCCTTCCTCCATGGTCTCAGTCCACATGATTTTTTCTTTCGTTGCCTGTGCTTTCTTTATGGCTTGTAATAAGGGCTTAGTATAGGAACAGTAATCAAAGACCCATGCTCTGACGTAATTGCATCACCCTAGAAAACTCTGCATTTGTATTGTGTGTGGCTTGGTCGTTTTTGAAATAGCTTCAGTTCTTTCAGGGGTATCCCTTTTCTCTTCATGTGAGATCAGTTGGCCTATGTACAGCACTTCTTGTTGACAATATTGTAACTTCTTTGGCAACTTTATATCCTTTCTCAGCAAGTATAGTCAATAGCTGAATGGAATCGCGTCTGCACTTTTCCTCTGTTGTGCTGCAAATTAGAATGTCATCCACATATTGCAAGACAACACTCTCTAATGCAACATTGCTTAAGTCCATCTGCAGGACCCTATTCAAAATTGAAGGAGACTCACAATATCCTTCAGGTAGTCTTGTATTTTTCAGACAAACCTGTCTGAACGTAAATTATGTCAAATCCTGCGAATCCTTGTGCAATGGGATTGAGAAAAGTGCGTTTTTCAAGTCAATCACTGTGAAATACTGTGCTTCAACGGGTATATTACATAGGATCATAGACGGGCTCGGGACTAGAGGGAACTCGGCCTAGACTATCTAGTTTATTGGTCTTAAATCTTGGATTAAACGCCAAGACCCTCCCTTGGATTTCTTGATAGGGTACACTGACGTATTACAGGATGACTCTGACGTCACTAAAATGCCCTGCTCCATCGTAGCAGAAATTGTCTTAAAAATCCTGCCATCTGCCTCCCTAGACATGGGATACTGTTCTGCTTTTGGTAAGATTGCTCCTGGTTTCAATTTAAGCTTCACTTCTTCGACTCCTTTCAGTAATCCTACGTCATAAGGGCCTGTAGTCCATACTGAGACAGTTACCTTTGGCATGTCGTCATCAAAATAATCAGGACTTTTTTTTTTGCCAACCTCATTCTCTGAGGCACCTCTTTTAATCATTTCCACCCAATAAATGAGATTTACCTCAACTGCCATCTCATCTTCACCTATTTGCTTTTCAAATAGATTGTCATCAGTGACATCAGTCAATCTGTAACCTTCCCCAATGGCAATAACTGCACGCCATTGTCTACCGTCGTCCTCATATCCATCAAGCAAAACAATTTTAACTCGCACTATGACTGTATGTATTGCTAAGGGAAACACGCATCCTTTTTCCTCATGCATAGGTATTCTTGGTCTGAATAGAAACTCATCTGGTGTTCTCATCATTCGATCTGCAAGGCCTGGTAACCATGATATTAATTTGCGCACTCCATAAACGAATATCTCTGGTTCCAATGGAACAGCTCTCATAGTAATTTGTTCTGTGTATGCTCTAATCATTTTGCACACGTTCAAATAATGCATTCCTGGAGTTGAACATACTATGCCCTTATCCGTGAATGAGATTGTCATGTTTAGCTTTGTCATCAAGTCTTGTCCCAATATAATTACATGAGTCTGCCTCGAATATAGCAGTGGCACTTTCATGTCACATTCTCATATGGAAACTAAGTTCTTTGGTAAAAGGAACACGGCTTGTTGCACCTGTAAAGCCCTGAGTATTTATAGCGTCGCCGGACAAAGAAAACTTGCCTTCACGTATACACGAGCGCGTCGCACCTGTGACAACTAAGAAAGAATATTCCTTATCCCCTATAAAGACATCTACCCGTGATTCCTCGTGAGGGTTCGGTGTCACTGATAGAACACATCAGGTCACCCAGTGAGCTGTCCTAGCCCATATATAATCTTGTTCCACACTGAGTGAATGGATTTCCTCCATCACCAGTGGTATCTCCTATTCCAGATTTCACTACCTGTCCTGTGCCTGTTTGTGACAGTTGCATCGGAGACTGTTGACTGTCCCTGTGGAAAATGTCACCTTCTGCTGTGGTTGCAAGCTTTGCTGTACTCTTGGTGCTTGCTGCTGTACCGTGTGATTCTTCACAAATTCATTTCCACCCTGCGGCAAGAACGCAGATGGATTCACCATCCCTCCTCTTGTGAATTGGTCGTTTTGCACCATTCCTTGACTTCTGCATATTCGTGCTAGGTGCCCTGTCATCCCACACGTCCAACATGAAACGACGGAGACCAAGAGTTCCCCTACTCCATTTGACAAAGAAGGTGTTTCTTGCACACCCCTTACTGCGCCACAGATATGAATCTTAAAATTCCTTGATAAATGAGTCCCAAGTTCTCTTAAATGGTGATCCAAAATTGTTTATTACTGGCCCTATATGATTACACGTATTTCAGCACTTTACTGTGCCTTTTTCAAATCAGTGCATATCCTTTGTCTGCTCATTACAAATAATCAATAAGGTTGAAAATGATACAAATGTGCAGATCCATCATATTGTCAACATATGAGCATGGGTAGAAACATACAAATCGATGTAATGACCACAATGTAATCCAATATGCACAAATAATAATCGAAAAAGAAACATAAATAAAGAGACAGAGATTCAGGATGGGGGATCAGGGAGGTTCATAGGGAGTTGAAAAAATGATGAATGAAAAGAAAAGGAAAAAACAGCCATGAGAGAAAGATTAGTAAGTTTGTAAAAATCCTAAGATTCTTCTATACATCTCTATTTGCTCTCTAAGATTATATGGTATTAGAAATAGAAATACAAACTCCATTCTGTTGTTGTAGGCAAGGTTAATGACTCTCATTCATTACAATTGACATATATATGCATACTTGTAATGCCCTAGGTTCCTCAGTTTATCTATACCAAAACAAAATCCGACATGTGCGGGTCTGTTACATTAGTGGCAGTTCCTAACATAGTGAGTAATAGAGAAATGTCATTGGTATTTGTACATTACTATTACAAAAAAATAGGTATTTTACCCTTTGCTTATTTGCGTAGTTGCAATATGAAAGCGTACTGGGTTAAATCCCACCTTGGTGAAGTAAAATGAAAATGGAACAAACTTAAATTGCCTTTTGGTTGGATTATTGTCTCCTGCGCGCGTACAAGGATGTTATTCAGCGGTGTAGACAGCATGGAGTGTTTAAGAATGTGTATTATGGCGGTTACTTTTACCAAATGTACCGCTCCCTATTATGTGCATCCAAAACCATTAAATCGGTGTTAGTCTAAAATGCAGTTGTGAGCTATAAACGCTGCTGGGAATATCTAATTGTGTTAAGCATAATGCGATGTGTAAAAAGACATAATAGGCTTAATGCAGTTTATAATTGTTCACAATTGGTGGGTCATATGCCCACGGGTAATTGCAATGTCAAAGTAAGTACTTGTAATCCCGTTTTTCATCATTAGCTGAAATCTTCACGCTCATGCGTCGTTCTGCACGGATTGTTACACAATTGGTTATAGTAGTGGGTGGGCTTACAGAGACCCCCCAGGGCTTACCTGAAAATTAGTGTCTCTCGCATCTCGCTTCGGATAACCGGGACCGCCGGCCCTCAACTGTTTCCTGTTTATCTCCTTCCCCATGGAAACATGGTAGTCCTACCATAGTTCCATGGTCCTGGAGAGCTTGTCGGCCATATTTTGAAAACCTCACGTATGAGCTGTAGAGGATATGTGAGAGCAATCAACCCGTACTACCACTGGTTTAGGGGTTGCATGTGTTTAGAATTACATTATTACTGCAGACTAATATCTGCTATGTCTCTTCCTATGTCTAATGAGTTAGATCCTGAGAAAAATCTTCCGAAACTGCTGGTTCATAAATTTAAAAAAATGTGTGCAATTGTGGTGGCTAAGCCCGAGAAAATGCCCAAAAATTCAAAATAAAGTCTGTGTGATATTCTGTGTGTGCATGCACATACTTTATACCATTAAATTCTTCTGAAACACATCTGATGGCCATCTGTTTTCCTGTAATGGTCACTGTCTAAATGTTGTCAAATTAAACTGACCATTAGCATGCCGTAAGAAAATATAAATGGAGATCTAATAAAGTGAACTCACCAATAGAATATACTACATTAACTCACCAATAGCATACATTAAGAGACGGAAATACAAATCTAATACAGTGACAACATCATATAATTCATCTTGTGAACACGTGTTCTTTGTCATGTTATGCATTTTCAACATCTGGTGAATGGAAATCTTGTGTCAAGATCCATTGTAAGGCAATAAAATATAGATTTTAAGAAAATACTGATGAATACTCCGTTTAGCATATATTATTGGGCATAAGGTCACAAGTATTTGTTTCTTTTTGCAAAAAGATCATGTTAAAGTAAGGATGCCATCTCGTTGTCTGTGTTCAAACCCAAATCTACAGTTCCGAAGCGACAGAAAGCTTGGCTTCTTCTTGGCGTAGGGGCAATTCCTGGTTGCCTCCTCTTCGACCCAAAGTCACTTTTTTCAAACCAATACATTTGATTTCTCATTTACCATTGAGTTGGTGTTTGTTTTGCCAATGGTCTGCTAAAGGTAGGTTTTTGTCCTGACTGCCGATTGCAGATAAGCATTCTCTAATCCTGATCCGTAGCTCTCGAATCGTGCTGCAATGTAGACAAGTTTACAAGTGCATATGATTGCGTATATCACATATTTAGAACAATGGATTTGTTTGTTTATTTTGATCTTGACCCCATTTAGGGCCTTGAAGGTGTCTGTGCTTGCCATCGCGTACTGACACATTGCACATGTGCCGCATTTCCTGAAGCCCAAGTTTGGTGGTTGTAGCCAGGTCTTTGGTGTCTCCTCTTTCACTTCTGGTAATAGCAAGGGACTTACGCTAGTTCTGAGCGTTTTGGCTCTTCTGTAACTTACAGATGGGTAGTTGTTGATGAACTCTGCAATATGTGGATCCAGCTTGAGCAGGTACCAACTTTTTTTTTAAGGATCTTCCTGATCAGATGATTATTGGCAGAGTATGTAGTGATAAATTGTACTCTGTCAAGTTTCAGCTCTTTGTCTTTCTGTATCAAAGTTCGTAATCTGCGTGTCCGTTGTGCTTTGTTCCATGCTGCTTCGATGCATTTGTTCGAGTAGCCTCTGGCTGTAAACCTTGTAGACAATATATTGCATCCTGCATTAAAGTTTGTCGTATACCCACAGTTTCTCCTTGCTCTTATAAATTCACCTTTGGGGATGTTCCTGATAACCGGTTCATAGTGACAACTGGTGGCAAACAGTGTTGAGTTTACTTTAGTCTCTTTACAATAGGTTTTTGTCTTGAAAGGGTTTCCCGACACATAAATTGTTAAATGGAGAAAATTGATCTCTGTTGTACTGCTGGTTCCTATAAATTCTATTCCATACTTATTGTCATTTATTCTGTGCATGAAGTCATCCAATTCTTGAAGTGTGCCATTCTATATCAAAAAGATGTCTATGTAGTGTATCCATTTAGTGATGTTTTTCCTGTGTGCATTGGTTGTATAAACTTTGATTGTCAAAAGAAAGATGTTGTTTCCTAGTGTTGCCGTTAGCATTTCTTTAAGCATGCAAACAAAGGGTAAACGAGATGCAGTTTCTTCCTTGAATATATAGTCAATCGTTTCCAAAGCTAGATCATGCCGAATAGGTGTGTATAAAGCTTTCACGTCCCATGTAGCCAAATAATAGGTTGTATGCCATTGGATTCCTTCAACAATGTGTATGGCTGCTGTGGTATCTTTCAGATATGCTTTAACTTGGTGACCTTGGGTCTAAGCATATTGTCAATATATTCGGCTATTGGCTCAGTGGCCCAGCTAATGGCACTGAGAATAGGCCTCCCTACTGGAATGTCTGTAAATGGCTTGTGCACTTTAGGAAGAAAGTATATTGTCGGTAACGTTGGTTTCAGGACAAATAAATATCTTCTTTCATCATCCGTAATTAAGCTTTGACTGTGCCATCCGTCTATCAGATTTCTCAAATCCTTAATGTCTGTCTTCGGATTGTTAGGTAGTATCTCATAGCAGTTTGGTGTATCAAGATGTTTTCTTTGCCATTTTGACATAATCTGTCTGTTCATAACGATTATATTACCACTCTTGTCTGCTTCTTTTATAACCAGGTCTTTGTTTGTTCTTAATGCTTGGAGGGCTTGTATTTCCTGTGGTGTAAGATTGTTTCATGCATATTTCTTGACTGTTTTCCCTTGCTTGTCAGAGATCTTCTTTAGGTTCTGTGTGACCGATTTGTAAAATGCGTCTAGCATGTTGTTCGGTGATAGATATGGTAAAAACTTGGATTCTGGTTTAAGTTCTTCTTGTGTCATGCTGACCGGTGTAATCCTTGATTCTTGTAATATTTGATGTATCGGGAAATCCCCTGGTTCTTGTAATGATTTGAGAAGGTGTATATTCCGCAGATCTTCAATGGTTACTTCACTGATGGTGACTGGTTCGGGTTGGTTCTCCCGTCTGCCTACTTGTGTGGCGAAATTGTTTTTTACGTTTCAGCCTTCTGAAAAATTTGAAAAGATCAATATGCACTTGTATAGGCTCAAATTATGATGTTGGTGTGAATGAAATTCTACAGTTAGAATCTTGTCAGACAAATTCATCACTAGGTCGTTTTATTTGGTCTTCTTGGCCGCATCTCGGGCTCCCGCTCTTGTTAGTCTATGATAATCCTCTAAGGTGTCGGGGTTGCTTGTGTCTACCTGACCCCCTCCTTCCTCTGCTGTGAGTAAAAGTTGTTTCTTGTCCGGTTGGCTTGTCAATTGAAAACGGACCTGTTTTTGTACTGTGTTCCTGTTGCCTTTCTTAAAACATCTTATTTGGTTGAGGAAGCCATGCCCTGTTTTATTTTTATTAAGATCTTCTGTAACCTCTGTGTACCCTTCTGTTACTACATCTGTATCAGAACCTGCAGATGAGGTATTCGGTGTACTTTCTCTGTATATTGGCTTGGTAAATTTGTTATATTTCTCTTGAAACGTATATACTATGTCTTCATTGTAATCTCTCTCATCCCGGAAAAATGTTCTCAATTTGCGCATTTTGATTTCGTCCTGATAGTCTTTCAATTTCTCATGCATCTTGAGGTAGTTTTTCTCCTTAGTTACATCGAATGCCTTTGCATCCGTTATTTCTTTCTTGATTGTCTCTATTTGTTCTGTTGCTCTTTTATGTTCACGGGTCGCATGTTCAACTAGCATTTCCAGCATTTGTTTGGAACATTGATTTAAATTGTTTAGATTGTTTTCCCAATCCTCAGCGAGATCCTTGTCTTCGTCCTTACTGAAGTCTGGAAAAATCAGAATTCGGAATCCTCTCGGAATTTGCTGTTTGGTTTAAATAGTTTTTTTAATGAGATGATTTCCCAGTATTTATCAATTTCCTTGCGTGAAGTATTTCTAATTTTATAAATTTGTATCCAAGTTCCTCACGTTTCGGGGTGCTAGTTCCGAATGCGTGAGCATTGCTTCCTTTAGGTGTAAACAGGTTGTTGGCTTCCTCTTCCCTGTTCTTTCTCCATGTTATGGTGTGATGATATAGGTCAGCGCGGTAGTTGATATAAAATAAAAGATAAATACTTCACTTGAGGAACTTTTTTTGGGCGATATCACTTTTGAGTACCCCCACGACCAGGTTCAAATGTAATTCAGAAAGTGTTGCATTGGTGCGTGAAACGACGGAGACCAAGAGTTCCCCTACTCCGTTTGACAAAGAAGAAGAATGTTTCTTGCACACCCCTTACTGCGGCACAGATATGAATGGCCATCAGATGTGTTTCAGAAGAATTTAATGGTATAAAGTATGTGCATGCATGCACACACAGGATATCACGCACACATTTTTTGGCACTTTTTCGGGCTCAGCCACAGCAATTGCACACTTTTCTTTTTAAATTGACATTGCATAACA
Organism: Ambystoma mexicanum; assembly: GCF_040938575.1. Taxonomy (NCBI): domain Eukaryota; kingdom Metazoa; phylum Chordata; class Amphibia; order Caudata; family Ambystomatidae; genus Ambystoma; species Ambystoma mexicanum. Next base: position 917,187,040 of record NC_090931.1, read on the forward strand.
TGACAAAGAACACGTGTTTACAAGATGAATTTTATGATGTTGTCACTGTATTAGATTTGTATTTCCGTCTCTTAATGTATGCTATTAGTGAGTTACTGTATTATATGCTATTGGGGAGTTCACTGTATTAGATCTTCATTTCTATTATCCTACGGCATGCTAATGGTGAGTTTAATTTGACAACATTTAGGCAGTGACCATTACAGGTAAACAGAATGGCCATCAGATGTTTTACAGCAGAATGTAATGGCATAAAGTATGTGCATGCGCACACACAATATCACGCACACATGTTTTGGCATTTTGTGGCATTTTCACAGGCTCAGCCAATGCAATTGCACACATTTTAAAAAAATGTACTCTGCAGTAATGTAATTCTAAGCACATGCAACCCCTAAACCAATGGTAGTACGGGTTGGTTGCTCACACATAGCCTCTACAGCTCATATGTGGAGTTCCCAAAATATGTCCGACAAGCTCTTCAGGACCATGGAAACTATGGAAGGACTGCCATGTTTTCAGGGGGAAGGAGATAAACAGGAAACAGTTGAGGACCGGCAGTCCCTGTTATCCGACGCGAGAGACACTACTTTGCAGGTAAGCCCTGGGGGTCTCTGTAAGCCCACCCACTACTATAACCAATCGTGCAACAATCCATGCGGAACGATGCACGAGCGTGAAGATTTCAGCTAATGGTGAAAAAACGGAATTACAAGTTCTTACTTTGACATTGCACTTACCAGTGGGCATATGACCCACAAATTGTGAACTGCATTAAGCCTATTATGTCTTTTTACACATCACATCATGCTTAACACAATTAGATATTCCCAGCAGCGTTTATAGTGCAGAACTGCATTTTAGAGTAACATTGTTTCAATGGTTTTGGATGCACGTAATAAGGAGCAGTACATTTGGTAAACGTAACGGCCATAATACACATTCTTAAACACTCCATGCGGTCTAACCCGCTGAATAACATCCTTGTACGCCCGCAGGAGACAATAATCCATCCAAGGGGCAATTTAATATTGTTCCATTTTCATTTTACTTCACCCAGGTGGGATTTAACACGGTACTCTTTTTCATATTGCAACTACGCAAATACGTAAACAAGCAAAGGGTAAGATTCCTATTTTTTTTATAGTAATGTACAAATACCAATGACATCTTCTCACTATGTAAGGAACTGCCACTAAGGTAACAGAGACACGCACATGTTGTATTTTGTTTTGGTATAGGTGAACTGAGGAACCTAGGGCATTACAAGTATGCACAAATATGTCGATTGTAATGAATAAGAGTGACATTAACCTTGCCTACAACAACAGAATGGATGGAGTTTTTATTTCTATTTCTAGTACCATATAATCTCAGAGAGCAATTAGAGCTGTATACAAGAATCTAAAGATTTTTACAACTTACTAATCTTTCTCTCATGACTGTTATTTCTTTTTCTCCGTTTTTCTCCTTTTCTTTTCATTTGTCATATTTTCAACTCCCTCTGAACCTCCCTGATCCCCATCCCGAATCTCGGTCTCTTTATTTCTGTTTTTCTTTTAATTATTATTTTTGCCTATTGAATTACATTGGGGTCATATCGATTTGTATGTTTCTACTCATGCTCATATGTTGACAATATGATGGATCTGCAAGTTTGTATCATTTTCAACCTTATTGATTATTTGTAATGAGTAGAGACAAAGGATATGCCCTAATTTGAAAAATGCACATTAAAGTGCCAAAACACGTGTGATCATATGGGGCCAGTAATAAACAATTTTGAATCACCATTAAACAGAACTTGGGACTCATTTATCAAGGAATTTTAAGATTCAAATCTGTGGCGCAGTAAGGGGTGTGCAAGAAACCCATTCTTCTTCTGTAACAAAATGAACCCTTACTGGGGAGAGGAAGAGGTCAGGTTACCAAAATACCAGCATTAACGTGAAGGGGCTAACGTGTGACACAGTAAGTGGCTGTTTTATCTAATGATGTAGAAACTGGTGAGATGATGGGCAAGATGGTAATGCACTTATTACTTGGAGGTCCTTATTAAATAGAGCCATAACCTTCCTCATCCACATCTTTAATGCCCCTTTCCCCTAAGCTAACGTTTATTCATTGAGAGGTACCTGTAGCCCAGTAGAAAGGCAGAAGGCCTGAATAATTTATTTTGTTTGTTAAATGTACAAGCAAGGCTGCCAGTCTACTGGGACTGGACTTAATAGTTAACTAACGTCTTCGATGAGGAATATTACTAATGTTGGCTTTTCTGGCAGGGGTGGCTTGCAGAGTCAAAACTCCACCAGATCTGTTTTTGTTTTGACATAACATAGATGTTCCAGAAGCAGTAGACCAGAGGATTTTCCTGGATGAACATTTTGTGGAAATACATTGTGGTTAACAGGAACCATCTGGTCTCATAAATTTGGCCCCAAAAGGTATCATGTATTAATTACTTCCTGTGAAGAACAACTGCTATGTGTATCTGTAAACATGGTTGTCACTGTAGCTCTTAGAGGTTATTTGAGAAATGAGCTTCAGTGCGCATGTCTGAAAGGATTACTTTGCTTTCACACATCACAATCCGAATAACGTTTTCTGAAAAGCAGAATGTATATCTTTAGCAACAATAGAGTAGATATGGTTTGTCTGATAGAATGCAGGTTAACACATCTTTGCGAATTGTTGTTTGTTTTACTTAGGCTCATGAAGTTTTGGCCTTGGAAATGCTTACATTGCTACTTGAAAGACCTACAGATGACAGCGTGGAAGTAGCAATAGGGTTTTTGAAGGAAAGTGGACTTAAATTAACTCAAGTGTCACCGAGAGGTATAAATGGTAAGAGACTGGTACAATTCAATCTTTGGGATACTGTACGTTATTTTGACATCTACAGTTTATAATTATTTTCATTAATTGATACTTCTTGCATTCCATTGTTTCAAGCAATATTTGAACGTCTTCGCAACATCCTTCATGAATCTGAAATCGACAAGCGTGTACAATACATGATTGAAGTTATGTTTGCTGTGCGAAAAGATGGCTTCAAAGATCACCCCATTATTCCTGAGGGGCTGGATTTAGTAGAAGAGGAGGATCAGTTCACACACATGCTACCTTTAGAAGACGACTATAATCCAGAGGATGTTCTTAGTAAGTGTGAAGTAGACAATATGCTAATTAGTTATTGCTTTTATCATATTAAAAGCCTTTGTTCTTTTTTTAAGGCAGATGATTGCTGCAATTAGCAAACTTGTTCTGAACAAATATAATACCTGATGATTTGCATATTAATGCCGAGGTGTTTTTTTTCTTTAAAATGCCATTTTTTAAAATAAGTTTGCTTGTGTTCACATATAACTTTGTGAGCATGCTTTATATTGTTGGAATTAGCTTTCATTTTGTTCTTATGGGGGTATGAAATACTAACTGACTTTACATAGTCTTGTGATGGCAAATTATTGACATATCTACGTTTATAAGGTTTCTTTTTTCTACCATGTATGCAATTAGTGTTAATTGTAATTGCAGAATGTCAATCCTAGTTCAAATAGTTGAGCATTTCAGTTGACATATATTCTTCTTTCCTTCCTTAGATGTGTTTAAAATGGATCCACAGTTTTTGGAAAATGAAGAAAAATATAAAACAATTAAAAAGGGTATGCAATTGTCCATATTTCATTGCTATTTGAAAACATTCAATATGAATACATATTTGCTCACAGGCTAATGATTGCACCTTATCTATCGTAGAACAGTATGCTTTTATTTAGAAAAAGGTCTTTTTATGTTAGTCATAATGTCCTAACGTTTTCTTTCAAAACAAGTGTTACTCTGATTCATTTGAGCATGTTGAGTGGCTTATCCTTAGAATTCGGCGTGTCGTTTTATTTGATCTCCCATTGAATAATGTTTTTGGAGATGCTAGTGCTTGCACCGTTAGCTTTGATTGGATGTGGATGCTATCAGTCCCTTCTTGTTTGAAGACTTTAATATCTGACGAAATATTGCATTGCAGGCATGCATTGTTTAGTTTATGCCAGGCCATGTGAAGAGATTTTGGGTTCTGGGGCACAGAACTATTCGGGCCCCCTTAGCATCCCAAACAAAAAGTATTAAAGGAATTCAAGAATATATAGGCACCCCTCTCTTTGTTGAGATCACAACACATAGCTCATTATGCTGCATATTACCCTCTCCATCCTTGCTGGGATCAGAATAATAAACTGGCACCTTGTCAACGTTAGCAGTCCACAACTAGGGTACTTCGCACTTTAACAATAGCAGCCACAACAATTGTACACTGGCTGTAGGGTAGATGCAGGACACTGATCAGTAGCTATAAGAAAAAGATACCCATGGCCCAGCATAGACACAGGGTCCGGATTAGTAGCATCAAGGAATGTACAAGTGCTGAAGCATGAACATAGGAAAGACAGACTGGAAGCAATGTTGATGTTAAAGGTCATTATACCATGCATCGATGCCACTTGTGTAGTCTCAATGTGATTTTTGGAGATTTGCCACCATGTGCTGCTGTGCGAAATTATGGTTGTTTTGGTGTTGTGAAATACGTGTGGACTGTGGTGCTGTAGAGGTCTGGTTGTGTTAAGTGCATAGTTTGAGAGGTGTATGCAGAGGAGTAAGTTTATTAGTACAGATTGTTGGTGAAAGTCCTGGAAATCCATCCAAGTAAGTCATACCCTCCCACCTCCTGAAAATCCATCCAAGTGCTTCACATCTCCCACCCCCGAAATTCACCCTACTGCGCCACAACTCCCTCCGCTGAAATCCATGAAAAGTGTGTTGGACCTCCCCCACTTCAAAATCCATCTAAGTGCATCATATTTCCTACTCATGAAATTCATCTAACTGCGTCACCTGGGGCAGTTGTGATCTTTGTCCCTGCCCTAGTTGCCCTTTCTGGGCTTTACCTTAATTGTCACCTCAGCAATCATGATTCCTAAGCCTCTGCGGAATTCATTAAGCTGTCTGATTTCTTAGTAAAAGCCCTATTTCTAGCTAGGTGATGAGTTCACTGGCCGAAGGAGAATCTGCAGTGAAAAAATAGTTACTGACCGGTTAGAAATCAGACCGGGAAAGGTTAGTTGTCTCCTCTATACCATACAGGCATTGTCTATTATCTAACTCACACAATGTGCTCAAGTGTGAGATCTGGTTAATTGACACAGTTGGTCTAAAATCAAATAGTGCTCAAACACAAATTGAGACATCGCTAACTAACAACCAGCAATGGAGAAAGTACACTTGCCATAGCATAGATCATGGATGTGGATTAGAGGTTATGAGGAAGGAGCACACAACTCAACAGAGACTTAGATTAAACAAATGCCTTTGGTTTTCAAGCAGTTTTGCCATAATGAGCAAAGACATAAATGTCTGTGTGGTGTACAACATATCAATGGTCGCTTTTATTATATATCTGGCAACATTATGACCAGGAAAAATGAGTGAGGCTTTTATGAACAGTGTACCATGAGAACGTAGGGGATGATAATTCTGAACTGTTTAAGGGCTTGCAATTGGTACATGTTATGAGCTATGAGATTAACTGTGTTGCTCAGGATCATACACTTTGGCTAAGCAATGAATCTAGAATTTGAGCTCGCCATGCAACTTATTTCGGCACTTAACCGTGTTTCCAAGTTCTTTCAATTCAGCAAGTTGCGGGCATTTATTAATGTTGGCCTTTCATGAACTAAAATAATAACCTCAGTTGTAGACCTGACTTTGAAAGTGCACAAGTCACATGATAACCCAACATGACAATATTTTGCAAAACAAATTTAAAGAAACATGTTATTCTAGAGTATTTCCTCCACCATCAAGGGAAGTCAGCAAGTATCAGAAAACGAATTGATGTGAGCATACGCAATCTCATATGGGTTTTAATATTGTATTTTAAAACTTTAAATATAATGTGATGAATCTCAATATGTCGTCACTTCTTCCATAAGAGGAGCCCCTTCCCGTGAGGCTGCTACCTGATAGTCACCCTGGGGGTGGTACTCAGTGGGTGGATCTCATGGATGGGGAGAACCCCTATGGGACCAGTGATGACTATTGTCGGAGAACGTGGTTTTCATCTGACACCCCTACCTCTTCTTCACCCCCTCTCTCTTCACTCCTCATCATCGCAACTACAAAGCAGAAATCAGAAAAGCCAAAAAAGCCCACTACAACAATGGGATTCTCAACTGTAGAAACCTCAGCAAAGAACTGCCCAGAATCTTATCTGAATTCATCAAACCCACTTGCACCTCTGCCCTATGTACCCCATCACAATCGCTCTGCGACTCTCTCTCCCTCCACTTGTACACCACTGCTCTCGACAGAACAACCTTCCTTAACAACAAACTGTCCCCCTCTCCCTGCACCAAATACTGTCCATTTCAGCAACCACCCCGACCTGCCGCAAGCCACACCTTACCCACCTTTGACTCCTTCAAACCAATCTCCAGAGAAGAATTTCTTGAACTTCTATCTGCTCGCAAACTGCCTTGCTCCCCGCTAGACCCCTACCCCACAACAGTCCTCAAAGAAATATTCTCGTCCGCCTGCGCAGGAGAGCATGCAAGAACCATCCTAAATAACTCCCTCGGCTCTGGAATCTTTCCTGATATCTTCAAAATTGCACATGCCAAGCCTCTCCTTTAAAAAAACCATCCCTTGATCCCCTTGACCCCAAAAGTTACTGTCCCATCTCGAACATCAGATTCCTTGCAAAACTCATCGACCAGACTGCATACTCCCAACTAAACGCCTTTGTCAAAGCCAACAACCTCCCTGACCCTGCCCAATCAGGCTTCAGACCCCGACATGGAACCGAAACCACTCTGACCTCAATCTGGGACGATCTTCAAATCACTGCAGACTCTGGAGGCTGCGCTGCACTAATTCTCCTCGCCTGTCTGCAGCCTTCAACACTTTTAACCACTCAGTCCTCCTTGACCGCCTCCACTCCCTAGGAATCCGTGGAACAGCTCTCAAATGGATCACCTCCTTCCTCAACAACAGAAAACAAATAACCCTCCTTTCCCCTTTTGTCTTGGCTGCTCGCCCAGGTAACACTGGAGTACAACAAGGCGCATGTCTATCAGCTCTCCTTTTCAACCTCTGTATGTCAACCCTCCCTGCTAAAACTCCTCAACTCAGACTTCAACTCTCAGCCCGACCTCGCAGCCTGCCTCCTAGATATCGACCGTTGGATGACCACAAACCATCTCCTCGTAAACCCCACTAAAACCAAAATCATGGTATGCGGCAACACTGAGCTTCTGCCTCGTCCACTCCCCTGGCCCCCTTACATGGGCCAGTCAAACCTCCCACCCACCCCCTCCGTCACAGTAAAAAACCTTGGATGCACTATGGACTCTGGCCTAATCCTCTCCCGACAAGTCAACAACGTATCTAAATCTTATCACTACCATTTCAAAATTTTCAAGCACATTTTTCCCCACCTCTCCTCCCTTAACAGACTTGCCGCTGTTATGTCCATTGTAATGTCGAGATTGGACTATGCCAACTCCCTTTACCTTGGAGTCCCGGGATACCACCTTAATAAACTCCAAAGAGCGCAAAACACTGCTGCTAAAATGCTACTAGTCATGGGTCCAAGAGACCACACCTCACCAGCTCTCAGAACCCTCCACTGGCTCCCAGTTGGATGAAGGGCCACCTTCAAAACCCTTTGCACCACTCATCGTGCAGTGCACAAGACTGGCCCTCTATACCTGCAAGATAAGCTAAAACCTTATCTCCCACCCTGCACCCTAAGATCAAGCTCTGCCCTCCTTTTAGTGATCCCAACCACCTACTCCACCAGGATTGGAGGATCCTCTTTCTCAGCATTGGCCCGACTCTGTGGAACTCGCTTCTACCTTACATTCGACACACCCAAGACTATGACATTCTGTAAATTACTAAAAACATGGCTCTTTCCATAATCACCAACGACAACCCTAAAGATATGTCTGAACTGAAACAAGCCAATGACAAAATACCCAATGAGACTCTCTACCAGGTGATCAATGACCTCTGATCCTACCCACAGGATAGGATGGATGAACAGAGTGAATTAAGGGAATAAACTGACGAAATAGGTGGATGAAATGTATGGTGTGGATGCATGTATGGAGTGAATGATGGAGCGATCAGATGGAGTGGATGGAAAGGACGGAATGAATGGAACAGATAGACGCATGTGAAATGAGGTTTTGAATGTATGGCACAGGTCCATGTGGAATGAATGGAAGGTATGTATATAGAGTGGCACAGATGCATGTGGAATGAATGGAAGGTATGTATATAGAGTGGATAGAATGGATGAACTAGAGAGAATAGATGAACTAATAGAACTGAAGGATAGAGTGGATTGGTGGATGTAGTGGATGGATAGATCGGCCAAATGGAACGGTGGAAGAAAATATAGATGGAATGGATGGCAGGAATGAGTGGATGGAGTGTACGGATGGATGGAGGGGATTGATGGAATGGTTACTGGATAGAATGGATGGACGCAATAGATAAAAAGACAGACAAATGGATGGAAGGCATGGATGGAGTGGATGGAACGAATGGCGTAGATGCGTGCAGGTTGTGGAATTATTTGTCGCTGCCATTAAGAACTAAGACCTCACTTGTTCAATTTCGCCAGGCACTGAAGACCTTCCTTTTTAGGTAGACGGCCCCATGTCATCTGGGAGCCTGTCTCGATTTTCCTCATCTACCTTCAGTTGTGTCATCTGCGCCAATATACGGTTTATTTTATTCGGTGTGCGCTACAAATGTAAAAAATCAAAACCAAATCATATAGAATGATTGAAAGATATGTACAGAGAATTGACGAATGCAATGGACCGAATGAGCGGAATATGTGTATATGGAATTTATAAATGGAATGGATGGAATTAGATTGGATGGATAGATACAGATTGTTAAGGTTGGATAAAAATCGATAGATGGATGGAATGAATGAATGAATGAATGAATGAATGAATGAATGAATGAATGGATGGATGGATGGATGGATGGATGGATGGATGGAACGGATGAAACAGATGGAACAGACTGAGCAGATAGAGCAGATTGAACAGAAGGAGCTAAATCAATCAACGGATGGAACGAATGTTGTAGACCGAGTGGATAGAATGGATGGACGGAACAGGTAAGTAGACGGAATGTATTGGACAGATGAATGAAACTGATTGGATGGATGGATGGATGGATGGATGGATGGATGGATGGATGGATGGATGGATGGATGGATGGAATGGACAGAGTATATGGATTTGTTCAATGGATGGAACGGATGAAGTAGACAGTAGATTGAGTGGATGGAATAGATGGATGGGGCAAAGGATGGAACGGATAAAATAGGTAGAATGAATTAAATGACTGGAACGGATGGAATAGGCGGAGTGGATGAGGTTGCTGGAGTGGGCAGAATGGATGGAGTGGGTAGAGTAAAGTGGACTCAATGGATGGTATGCATGAGGTGGATAAAATGGATGGAAGGATTGGAATGGATGAACTGGTGGAGTGGATGGGATGGATGAGATGGATGGAGTAGATGTGATGAAGAGCGTTCATAGAACGGATGGAGTGGATAACATGGATAGAGCGGACGGAGAGGATAGAGTGGATGAAATGGATGGAGTGGTTGAAGTAGATGGAATGGATGGAGTAGACGGAGCAGATGGAGTTGACGAAAGAGATGAGTGGATAAAATTAATAGAGTGGATAATATGGATTGACCGGGTGGAATGAATGGAGTGGTTGAAGTAGACAGAACGGATGGAATGGACAGAGTGGATGGAGTGCACGGAGTGGATGGCGTAGACGAATGAGACGGGAGTGGATCAAGTGGGTGGAGCGAATTGAATGGATGGAGTGGATCAAGTGGACGAGGTCGGTGGAATGGTTAACATTTTTGTAATAATTACATGAATTAAAGGAATGGAATGGATGAAATAGATGAAATAGATGGAGTTTTTGAAGAGATGGTGTACGAAGTTGATGGACAAATGGAATGGATAGAACAGATGAGCTATATGGATTCGATGGAATTGATGTAATGTATAAATGGATGGAATCGATAAAATGGATAGAGTGGATGGAATAGATGGATTCCTGAGGTGACCCTGACAGAATTGTGAACTTTGGCCTGAGTCGCTTCTGGATCAAGATGCGAACGCTGACATGTCCCACACCTGGGTGGAGCTGTAAACATTAGCCTGAGTCGCATCTCGATAGAAATATGAATGTAAATGGTAACTCGTATATCACTGTGTACCTACCTTCTTGTTCCCATGCTGTTGCTATATACCTGTATCCCCCCTGTCGCTGTAAGCCCAGCCCCCTGCCTCCATGTGTCCGTGTGTCACTATGTTCCCTACAGACCTTTTCATGTCCTGGTCTCAGGTGCTTTAAAGAAAATCATCATATCATGCTCACTCTCTACTATACACCATCATTCAACTAGAACACAGCTATACCCCTGATTAATTCGGCCTAGCTGTTCACATACGAACACTATCCCATAAACACCTCATCACCCTAATAAAACGCAGCTAGCCGAGCACATTCTGGCCTAGTCGCTCACATATGTGTCCTTCAGGCCTAACGCAGCCAGAGCCCAGTCTGGGTGTCCATCCACCAGACTGCACACATTCAACTGATAGCTAGGATGCAGTTACCACCAGGCAATTACATCCGCTGCACACATCTGGTGCACCCACGTACCCTACGACACTATCTCTCTACTGACCAGAACTACGGTTCCCGAGAGCGTTCAACCTACCAGTGCTTTGAGGTCATACCAATGATATATAGAGCGCTATATAAATGCCAAGTAACGTAACATAACTCCTACCCTCCTGTTCCACATACTTCTGTAATATGCAGGAAGTAGGAAGAACCGAGATGAGGAAGAATGGGGATGAATGGCATGAAGATCCAGAACAAGAACGGACTGAGACGTGGAGGAGGTGCGGATCCGCAGGTAGCACTGAAAGGAACTTACCTGAGCGGTTTGGCCTCTAACTGCAGACCATGATGGGAACAAACATAAAAAATTACAACAGACTTTCCCAAATGTCAGATTCTCTGGAGAGGAACCACAAGAAAGAACAGAGGCTCTCAGACCCAGGCACAGGGACGCTGAAGAGGCAGTCTCCACCGGACCCGCTCAAGAAACTGAAAGGCTGGCTGCGCAGAGCCCTGGCAGCGCAGCGCTGGAGGAACTCTCGGTCTGGAGGGAATGGCAAAGCCAAAGTGGGTCTGAAGCCACAGAGCTGCTGCGGAAAGCCAGGAAGACCTCTACTTCACCAGCAGTGTGGGAAGGTCACTGGGTAGCCTGTGGCAGACCAGAGAGCTGCAGCCAGGACCCAAAGGTACTTGGGTGGCTGAGCCTATGATTGGGGGTCCTCGGAGGCTGCGAGGAACCCTGAGAAATACAGTGAATGAAACTTTACCAAGTAACGGTAACAAGGGGAATAGGGTCTTGGATCCTTGTAAGAAAAGGACATACCAAGTTGCAAGAAAGCACAAAGAGAACTGTGGGAGAAATATATATATGAAGGAAGTACTTGGCAGGGGAGTAGACCAAGTCTGGCTGTGAAAGTAAGAAGCCAGAAGGAGAACCGTGAGAGAAATATAAATGAAGACACTACTTGACAGGGGAGTAAACCAAGTCTGTGTTGTGGTCTAAGAGACCTGATGGAGAAGGAAAAACGCTCTGCTAACATGCGTCAGGAACCCACCCCAGCTTAGAGAAGCATCCAAGCCACTTTTATTCACTGCAGTGCCTGGTAGGAGGAAACCAGGTCTGCCATCCAGGGTCAGAGATCCACTACAGTTTGGAGAAGTATCCAAACTCCTCTTCTTTTTCACAGTGCCTGGTGGAAAAGAACCAAGTCAGCCAGTCGGGATCGGGGACCCTAGAGACATAGGAAAATATCTGAGACGGGCAATTGGGGAACAGAAATATTCCCTATTGATTTTTTAACAAAGGATGGGCAAGGGAGACCTTCCCCAAACACTTGATCTGATGATCTAGAACAGTCTTTTCATCCATGGGAATGGAGTCACTCCTCTGGGCTAGAAAGACCAATTCATTATTTTGTTTACCTTTGAGTGTGAGGGACAGAGCTAGGATTCTGACATTGGACTTTGGGGACTTACTCATACGTCCCATCCCCTTTCTTCCATCCTTGTGGGTGTCCCCCAACATGGGGATGGTAATGGAACCTGTGGCAGCGAAAAATGATCTACCCCTTTAAATGTAGCATAGCACACGTCACCATGCGTAGGAACACCCCCGAGATCCCACCCTCCAGTGCCTCACCTCAGTCCCTTTTTCCACACAGATGTGTCAGACCTGGCAGCCAATCGCAGAAACATTTTCAAGTGTATGCATGCTCCCTCATTCTTTTTTTAATTTGTATTATTCACCTCCCTTCACTGCCTTGCCTCCCCCAGCACATGTTGGCTGCAGTAAGCTTCACAAGATGTGCATCCTGTGATCGGTCATTCCCGGCATCGGACCCCCTTGCAATCTGCCTCGAGTGCCTGGAACCCGACCACTGCTGAAACGTGTACGCGGCTAGAAGCTCTCTTGGTCACTGAGACTTGGAGAATAGTCTTTCCCGCTGGGGAGAGATCTTCCATTCTCCATTCTTCACCTCCCGGTCATTAAAGGATTTCATCCCCAGGACCTTGCATCAAGAGAAGGTCGGTCCTTTATACTCTTACGTCTCGTCCCCTTTCCTCCATACTGCATGGGCGTCCCTTCCAAGGGACAGGAGACAGAACCTTTTTCACCAGAAAAAACCTTCTTCCCCTTTAAATTTGGAGGCCCACGGGGGTGCAGCTCAGGGAGCATGCTGCCATGACTCAACCCTCCGGCGCCACACCCCAGTCCCCTTTTCAGCGCCAACGGGAACGGGCCAAATTCACCAGCGCTCCTGGGTTTAGCTTTGGCCATGTAATTCTACGCACGGATACTTCTTCTTTGTCTTTTTATCATTCAGGTACTCGGCCCTCAGGCACCATGCTCCTCCCCGGCGCATGTGGACTTCCACTGGGTTCAGCAGGTGTCCATCCTGCAATGGGCTCTTCCCAACTTCAGACCCCCACGCCCTCTGCCTATGTTGCCTTGGGCCAGACCACGATTGGCAAGCTTGTTCAGCGTGTGGCTCGCTGTCATAGAAAGAGCTGAGTAACAGACTAGCCAGGTGGCGGGAGCTCTTCCAGAAGCCTCCTCCAGAGGACCTCAAGAACTTTGTGAAACACCAAGCCATGCCCAGGGAGGGCCCTATTTTCCATCACACCTCGCAATGGACTCCTTTCCAAAGACTCTCCCGCGTGGGAGGGACTGTTCAGGTCCTTGTACCAGCATGTGCCCCGTGGCTGCTTAAGCTACCGGCCCACGGGCCGAGGGATCATCCCGGTGGCAGTGTTGAGGGACCGGAAGTTTCTTGTACCGGATTGTCATCCGAGGGGCTTCGCCCTTGTACCAGCAATATGGCCAAGGGGCTACACTCTAGTACCGGCAATACATCCGAGGGGGCACCTAGACGCAGCTCTACCGCCCCCCGGCTCGAGGGTGTCGCACCTACCGGGCCTGGGCCTAGGCCCGAGGAGCTGGGTAGGCCTTGTGATCCACATAAGAGCCCTGGAGGAGGCTGGGCCCAGCGAGCAGAGAAACACGTCGCAGGCACGTGGCAGGCAGCTCGACAAGATGGCCGCCGCGCCAGAAAGCGGCACCCGTCCGCCCTTCCAGGAGTTCGGCGAAGAACGAGTGTGGAGGTGGGACTGGCCTCAACCAGGTACGTGGCTGACAGCCCTATCCTTCTTATGCGCAGGGCATCTTCCCACTGCGTCCATATGCGCAAGGTATGCAGCGGCTCCAGCAGCCTCCGGCTACCCCATCAGTACCCCCCAGCCTCCCTCAGACTAGTGAAGAGGGTTCTTCGAGAGGTTCCTCAGGCTCATGAAGTCAACTCAGATGGGGGTTATCCTCAAAGAAGCCATCAGGGAAGTCCTCCCGACTATGCTAGCGGCACCACAAGCGCCTCCACCGGTGCCCCAGGCCCTGTGCAGCCACTGATCCCAGCTCCCCAGCCGACTCCTCAGGCGGTTCCGTACCAGCCTCTGTTGCCTCCTCAGCCCCTAGCTGCGGTCCCTGTGCCCCAGCCTCCGGCTCCAACTCTGATCAGGATCCTCCTGATCCACAGGACACGGATGATGATGAGGAGGATCCAGACACGCATCCTCAGCCAGGGCCTTCCACGAACGTCTTGCTGGGCTGCCGGAATACCTGGGCCTACCCAGCCCAAGGCCGAGCAGCAGAGGGGGTTCTGGCTGAAGTCCTCACGCGACACCCCTCTGCCAGATCAGGGATTCCTCTGCAGACCAATGTAGTCTCCCTGGCCAAGAAGGGTTGGCTTAAGCCCCACTCGGCCCAGCCGGTCAATCGACGCCTGGACGCCAAGTATAGGCAGATGGAGAGGGATACACTCTTGCTCTTGGCCCATCCTCAACCACACTCCTCGGTGATTGCTGCGGCATCACTATATTCCAAGCCTCAGTCGTCCTCAGCCTCCTCCTCTGTGTCAGGTACTGTCTGGTTGGAGTGACGTATTCTTTACATACAGTATCATATACTCATTTACATTGGGTCAGGGGAGACCCATATTTAGTATAGAAAGGTTTTAGGAAGTTATTATGGGTTATATTTTTAAACAGCCAATTTTGCCCTTAACCTTCATTGCAGTCTATGGAGATTGCCCCAAGCCAAAATGGAGGTTCTCAGTCTAAATTCTGATTGGCTGGAGATTGTTTATAGGGAGGACAATGAACATTCTAAACTGCCTTTCATCGTCCTTGCCCAGCTGAGAGGTCGTGTGCCTTGTAGCTCCTGCTTACTTTGTCAAGGGTGACAAGTTTCTAGCAGTTGAGCGGAAGATCTGAAAGTATAACAGGAGTCGTGTTTGGATTATGGTGGAGACACAGGACAGGAGTCAGAAATCTACCAATTTTCTGAGAAAAGAAGTTTTCAAGCCTCATTCACAAGATAAGTGACTTTCCAGTTTTGTTGAACTTTGTTAAAAGGTTATATTTATTTAAGGGATTGAAATCGCAAATCTGTAACTAAAAAGATTGAAGCGCGTACGTTTGTTTTTATCGCTACGTGTCAATTCAAACTAGCGCGTGAGTTTTTTCCCATTACTTTGAGCCTGCGCTTGTGTCTCTGCGCGTGAGAGTGAAGCGCGAGCGTGAACTTTGGACTCGCGTTTACTGTTTGTTTACGTGAGGGTTTTTTCTGTGTGATAAAATAAGCGCGTGTGTTTTTTCTCGCGATTTGGTTTTTTGCGCGTGTGCGTATTTATTCGTGAGTTGGACTTTAGCGCGTGTAATTTTTATCGCGTCTTGGACTTTAGCGCAAGTGCGTTTTACCCGCGAATTGGATTGTCAGCACGTGTGCGTATTTCCCGCGACTTGGAGAAAAGCGCGTGTGTTTTTTCCCGCGATTTGGATTGTCAGCGCGTGTGCGAATTTCCCACGACTTGGAGAAAAGCGCGTGTGATTTTTTTTTTTTTTTTTTCCCGCGGTTTTGGATTTTAGCACGTGTGCTGGCTTTCCACGTGAAGATTCCATCGCAAGTTAAATTCGTTCCTGAGAAAAAGACACTCTACAAAGAAAATATTAAAAACAAATACAAGAACTTAAAATAACTTCTTTAAACTTACTTGAAGACCTTGTTCAAGAATCTTAGGGTTGAGCAGACTAACTACAAAGTTAAATTACATTCTTGGACCTACTGAGAAGGCTGAATGATCTATAAGATTCTGATCCACAAGTAAGGAAGTCTTGTCTGATTATCACTTCTCTGGGCATTCTGAAGAGAAGTACCAGGTATGGTTTTTAAACTATTTTGGTAAAGGATTTAGAGTTTAAGGTTAGTATAGTAACCCATGAGTAATGAGGTATATTGCATGTTTATGTTTTAACTACAGGTGAAGAACCAGCGAGTTGATAGCCTCCAGCCTGGTGTTTGTTTCTTTGTCCCTTCCCCCTTTCCCCTGAAAGTGAGGTAAACTGAGCAGTTATATATGTATGTCAGCTCAGAGTGCCACATTTTGGGTGGATTGTCGGGGGTTCAGCAGCTTCTGCAGACACCAGGTTCTCAGCATGACACTCTGCAACTCTACTAGGCAAGGAGGAGAAGATCTTGGAGGTGTACATCAAGAAACACTATTCCAACGCGTCCCTGCATCTTAGTCAGGCCAATGCCGATGCCATGCTGGCTACCGCTAACCAGAGGTTATGGCCGGAAATTGCAGGCTTCCTCCTAGAACTCCCTACGCAGGGCCAATCACGTTTTAAGGCGGGGCTGGCAGAGGCCAAGCTGGTGGCGCATGACCTCATGGAATCCACTGTGGCCCATATCTGTTATCGCCACGGACATGAGAAGGACAGCCTTGCTCCAGGCCACGAAATTCAACCGGGACGTCCAGGAAAGCATATTAGATCTACTGTTCGAGGGGGGGACCTCTTCCACTCCACCACGGACGAAGAGCTGGACAAGAAGAAAAACAGCTCACAAACGTCCAAGTCTTTATCCATCTTAACAAAGACCACGCCCAAGTCGTACACCCAGTCAGAGCAGCCCTCCGACAGGGGGCGTACGTATGGAGGGTTCTTCGGCTTCCAGGCAACCGTACCGCTTGCCTTCTCAGAACCGGCGCAAGCAACAAAAAAGGGGTGGGGGAGGTAAGGGCTTTTTCCAGTCCCCCTCCTCTGTGACCACCTCAGAGGGAAAGAAGGTATGACACGCCCCTTCGGGTCCACGTGTCTCCAGTGGGGGGCAGGCTTGCTCTCCATGCAAAGTTCTGGCGGCAGAATGTCGCGGGCCCCTGAATCCTCTCCGTAGTATCCATGGGGTACCGCCTACCTATCCCAGCCTCTACTTCCCCCTCCCCTCCCTCAGGTTGGGACAGCAACTCTTCTGAAGGAGATCCGGTCGCTCGTAGAGAGCCAGGCAGTGGAGGAAGTCCCAGCCTCCCAGCGAGGCTTGGGCTTTTACTCCAGGATTTTTGCCATTCAGAAGAAGAACCAGGCGGGCCCGAGAGTTGTGCTGGACCTTGCCTCCCTCAACCTCTCCTTAACCCTTCAGAAATTCAAGATGGTTACGCCAGCTTTTATAGCGGAGACATTGTGCAAGGGAGACTGGATGTGCTCCATAGATCTGAAGGACGCGTACCTACACGTCTCAATTTGGCAGCCCCATCGTTCTTTCCTACAGTTCAGGATCATGGGCTACCATTTTCAATACAAGGTCCTTCCTTTTGGCCTCAATTCGGCCCCCAGGTTCTTTACCAGGGTCATGAATACGGTGGCTGCCCTCCTCAGAGCGCAGGGCCTCCACATCGACCCATACCTCGACGACTGGCTCGTCAGGGCTACATCTCTGGAAGCAGTTCACCACTCTTCCAGTGTCCTTATGAACACACTGCACGATCTGGGCTTCGAGGGGATTGGGTCCTCCGATGTATTCCATATCTATGACAGGTAATGGCCACAGCTGTGCTGCTTCGGAAAATCTTCGGCGTCTGCGTCCTGCATCGATGACGTCGATGCGCCGTCCCCAAGGACCTCCTCCGACGGCCCCCGATGTGATAAGTAGGATGCACGACGCCCATAGCCTTAGTTCCGTTTTTTCCACGAACGTGTTCGCTTCGTGAATCTTGGTACGCCTCGACTCTTTGGAGTTTGCTGTTTTCTTCTCGGTTCGTTGAACCTGTTCGGTTTTTTGTGAAGACCTGTTCGTTGCGATGTCTACTTCGTCTTCAACCCCGCGTCCGGGCTTCAAGACATGTGGGGACTGTGGGTCCAAGATGTCGGTCACGGACTCGCACGACGCCTGCCTCTGATGCCTCGGGGAGGCCCACGATACGGACGACTGTGTCGACTGCCAGTCGCTCACGGCAAAGGCCTTGCGGGAACGCAAGAAGAAGCTGTCGGTAGGTCGGGTGTCTAAGCCCCGGAAGTCGAGGTCTGCGGGTCTGCGGGGCTTTCGACGGATGACTCGAGGGGCGACTCTCCGCGTTGTCGTCGGAAGTCCAGTGGGTCTCCTTCCAGGAGTCGGTCTCGCCACTCCTCCGCCTCTTCGAGGCATTCCCGGAAGTGCTGGCATCGGTCGCCTTCCCCATCCTCTTCCGAGAACTCCGCCCGTCGATGGGTGGCTTATCCCTCCATGCAAGCGACACCGGAGGAATGGGCTTCCTTCTGGAAGCAGATGCTAGCGATTCTTGATCGCAGAGCACCGGTCCGTCCGCGCCTCCGAGTGGGCCGGTCGGCACCGGTCGAGAGACACCGCTCGTACGCCTTTGGGCTCGGGGTGGTCGGCACGGCTCGCGGGAGAGGTAGCCGTTCTTGCCATGCCCGTTCCAGGTCCCGGTCCTCGACGCGCTCGAGACCGCGTGATCCTGTGCCGTCTTCAAAGAAGATGTCGACGCCTGTGGCGCTGAGGTGGTCGACTATTTCTCTCGAGGCTCCGCCTCCGAGGGGGTCGTCAACGCCGTTGGCGCCTAGCTCATCAAGAGACACGCTCGGAGCTCCGGCTTCGAGGCCTGTGTGGACGCCGCCAATGCTGGCGGCGCTGCAGCTGACGTCGACGCCGATTCGCTCGACGTCGACGTCTTTTCTGTCGACACCGGCTCCGACTCATTCGGCGCCCTCGATGCCTTTTGAGGCGGTGGTGTCGGAGGGGCCCCGTGGCACGGGGTTGCCCCTAGAAAGGCTCTGGCTAAGGTCAGGCACTGCTTTGGTCCCCAGAGGTCTTCCTCTCCCCGCCTGGAGTACATTTCTGAGGGTGATGTAGGCTCTGATGGCGGCTTGGTTCCGGTTACGGTTCCCGATGAACTTATCTCGGGCCATAGCCAGTTTGATGACCTGCGGCAGTCGCTGCATGATGCCAGTGGACTGGACACCTCTCCGGAGGTGGAGTTTTGTCGGCCGGAGCCTGGCACTCATGCCGATTCTTCATATCGGCGCCTTATGTCTCGGGTTACCGAGTATTTGGGTTGGTCAGCTCCCCCAGGGGAGTTCGTTCAGGATGATCTCACGGACATCCTTGATCTCGGTCCACCCACTGACCCGGTTTTGCCTTTTCATATGGCTCTGCAGAGAAGGGTGGCAGCGGCTTGGACTGCTCCGGATAGTCTCCCGGCAGCGCGCAAGTCTTTGTCGTGAAAATACCGTCCAGCCAGTAGCGACCCATGGTACTTGTCTAGGCACCCCACTCCGGAGAGTTTGGTGGTGCAGGCGACTACGGCCCTGGCAAAGCAGGTGTCGTATCCTACCATCCCTCCGGATAGGGACGACAAATGTTTTGACGGCTGTGCGAAGAAAGTGTTTTCTTCGGGGGTATGGCGCTTCAGGCGGCCAACTCCATATGTGCCTTGTCTCGTTTCACCTAGTCTAGAAGAAGACCGGCGGTCGGCGGCCCATTCTGAACCTTCGTCGTCTAAACAAGTACATCAGGTCCCAGAAATTCTGGATGGTCACCCTCCAGCACATGCTGGGACAGCTGGAGGAAGGCGACTTCCTATCATCGCTGGACTTGGAGGATGCCTACTTCCACATCCCCATTCTAAAAGGACCTCGAAAGTTCCTACGATTTGTGGTCCAAGGGTGACACTATCAGCTCAAAGCCCTTCCCTTCGGATTGAAGTCGGCGCCCAGGGTGTTCACCAAGTGCTTAGCAACAGTGGTGGCGCGGCTGCGCCTGCAGGTGATCCACGTCTACCCCTACCTGGACGATTGGCTCATCCGAGCAAAGTCAAGGGAACTCGATGTCAATCACACAGCGAAGACCGTCCAACTGCTCACCGATCTAGGATTCTCAATTAACTTCGCGAAATCCCACTTGATCCCGTCGCAAGACGCTCTGTTCCTGGGAGCCAAACTGGACACAGTGGCGCGACTGGCTCCACATCGGAAGAAAGGACGAAGGCCATCCTGGCCAAGGTGCAACGGCTGTTGACCATGGACGTGGCCAGAGTGAGATCCATCAAGTCCCTACTCGGAATGATGTCCTTGTGCATCTACCTTGTGCGCCTATGCGGTCTATGGATGCGACCACTGCAGGAGTTCCTTGACGCCCGTTGGATGCAAGCGGCGGGCAGCTTCGAGGACAGGATATCACTAAACGAGACTTTCCACCAAGCGATCCAATGGTGGGGCACACGCACGCATCTAGCGGCGGGTACAGACTTCCAGACCCCGGCATATCAGGAGACGGTGACGACCGATGCCTCCCTGGAGGGATGGGGGCGCATAACGGAGATCTCGACGCAGGAGTCCTTTGGCTCCCGGAGGAGAAGTCACTACACATCAATGTCCTGGAGCTCCGAGCAGTATTCTGGGCCCTCAGGTCATTCCTTCTGTCCCTCACGGGCAAAGTGGTAAGGATCTTCACCGACAACACCACCACAATGTTCTACATCCGGAAGCAGGGGGGCACCAGATCCCCAGCCCTATCCAAGGAGGTGCAGGATCTGTGGCACTGGGATAAAGAACGCCATCGCTGACTCACTCAGCAGGGAGCTGCGCTCGTGCCACGAGTGGGAATTGCGGCAGGATCAAGTGGATTTCCTATTCCGACGATGGGGCAATCCCCAGATCGACCTATTCGCGACGGAGAGGAACGCCAAGTGCCGGAGGTTCGCCAGCAGGTTTCCCCAGCCGGGGAGCATGGGCGATGCCTTCTCATTCCCCTGGGACGGCGCGTTCCTGTATGCGTTCCCCCCGTTGCCTTTGTTGCTGCGACTCATCAGTCAACTCAGACGGTCCCGATGCAGGATGATCCTCGTCGCACCGGCGTAGCCGAGGCAGATCTGGTCAAGGAACCTTATGGACTTGTCAGCGCCTCCACCCCCCCCCGGTCAAACTCCCAACGGATGCAGATTTTCTCACCAGGGAAGGAGGCGCCATCCTCTATCACGACCTGGCTCCTGCAGCACTAGAGTTCGGAGGGTACGATATCCCGGCAGACTGCAAGGAGGTTCTTGCAAAGGCCAGGGCGTCCTCGACTCTCAGGTGTTATGGACACAAATGGAAGAGGTTCTCTGTCTGGTGCTGTGCATAGAAGATTAACCCTCTGCGGATTACGGCCCCTCAAGTGCTGCCGTACTTAATATCGCTGGCCAAGGCGGGGCTGGCGCATGCCTCCATCAAGATCCATCTGGGGGCTATCTCCTGCTACACCAGAACTCCGGCGCGGTCGTCGTTGTGGTCTCACCGCCTGGTGAAGGAGTTCATGAAAGGACTGTTCCGATCGTTCCCGCCGGTGAAGGCTCCGGCCCCGGCGTGGGAGCTCAACGTGGTGCTGACCAGGCTCATGGGACCGACATTCGAGCCTCTGCATTCGGCTCCGTTGAAGTTCCTGTCGTAGAAGATGGCGTTTCTTGTGGCCATCACCTCCGCACGACGAGTGGGAGAGATCCAGGCCCTCTCTTGCAAACCTCCATACCTGACATTCCACAAGACGAGGGTGGTGCTGAGGACGCACCCCTCCTTCATGCCCAAGGTGCCGTCGGACTTTCATCTCAACGAGCCCTTGGTGTTAACCGTTTTCTTCCTGTCGCCTTCATCACCGGCTGAGAGGACTTTGCACTGGCTGGATGTGGCTAGAGCGCTGAAGTTCTACGTGGACCGCACAAAGTTTTCGGAAGACGTCGCAGCTGTTTGTGAACTTTGGACCTGTGAACCAAGGGAAGTTCCTCTCGATGGCTTTCATTTCCAGGTGGATCTCCGGCTTCATCGTGCACTGTCACTGGTTGGCAAACCGACCGTTGCCCGGCCGTCCGAGAGCCCATTCGACCACAGCGATTGCTGCTACTACGGGGTTCCTGTCTGGTGTGCCCCTGCTAGACATCTGCAGGGCTGCTACGTGGAGGTCGATGCACACCTTCACAAGATTCTACTGCGTCGACCGGGATTCCAGGGAGGGGTCCAGAGTCGGCCAGGCAGTGCTGCGCAACTTGTTTGCCTGAAGGTGAGCCTGGTCAGGAGGTTAGAGATGCTTAATGTTGAGTTGTTGAAATGCTTAATGTTGAGCCTTGCCACCTCCCATGGTTGTGCACGTGTACTGCTATGTATTCTTGTATTCATGAGCATGTGAATCCATGCCAGACCCCATGCTGGAGAAAGAACAAGTTACTTACCTGTAACTGTTGTTCTCCAGCATGGGTCTGGCATGGATTCACATGCGAACCCTCCCGCCTGCCCCTCTGCGGCTCTTCTCTTGGCCTTACTGCCACTTTACGTGCTACCAAATCTGAAGATGGCTGCCAGAGGAGGGGCAGTCATTGACTGGGGGCAGTACGACTCAGAGACCAGTGATTGGTTACTACTTGATAGACAGTTCAGAAATGAAACTGAAACTGATTTTTCATTTCCCAGGATTCCCAGCCTGACGACGGTGAATATTCATGAGCATGTGAATCCATGCCAGACCCATGCTGGAGAACAACAGTTACAGGTAAGTAACTTGTTCCTTACAGTGCACCTTGCGCCCCTGTGATCACTAATGGACTCACGTCTAAGCCCTTCACACTACACACGCGGACCCCTTTCGCTCCTCGTATATGCACTCTCAATTGAACCCTTAGCCCCCAAACTGAGGAGCGATAAAGGATGGTTGGATATTTAAAAGGGAACAGAAGATCATAAAATATCACTTTATGCTGTTGACATATTCTATATCAGCCAGAGCGATAGGTCACTACCCTGCATCGCCGATATTCTGCATGAATATGGCCATGTAGCCGGCTGTAGTGTCAACTGAGAAAACTAATGTCATGCCGCTATGCCTAGACATTCCCTAGGATCCAGGTGGGGTGGCCCCATTTAAACTACAGATGCAACATATCACATACTTGGGAGTCTTGGGCAACCTGCCCATCGTGTCCTGGCTGCCTTGAACTAAAAACTCAAACTCCACAGGATCAAGGAAGACATGGCCTCTTGGAATACATTACCTCTCTCTGTCACAGGAAGTATTAATGCCCAAGCTAATTTACTTGGCCTTTATGCTCCTGATGCCCCCATCTAGAGCAATGTATGCGGACCTCGACAGACAGATAATGAAGTTCATATGGAGGGGGTAAGAAAGATAGGCTGGATAGGGGACTGTCTTGCAAACCGCCAAGGCGTATGGACGGCTTGCGCTACCATCATGGAAGATGTATGCCGGCCCAGGTTGGATGGGCCAAGCCCTGACTAAATGTGGGAGACACAATGAGCTGACACTATGTAGAGCTACAGACACTCCTTCCCTTCAGTCCTCGGGAGACTCTAGCAGTCCTCACCCGCCCCCCCCGAGGTACCTCGCCAAAAAAGCTGTCACAACACCCTACACTTGACCCCATACACACACAATGGCACAGGATGCGCAGAATATCTGGGACTCATATACACAACGCTGAGGTGGATATCTCTGTGATCTGATGTCCTATGGCGTGCAGGAGCTCATCCACCCACGACAACAGACTCACTGGCAAGACGTCGGGGTGATGGACTTCTTTGAGGATGACCATCCCATGCTGTTCTTAGAGGGTAGAACCAGGCTGGGACTTGCTAATGGCAATTGGCTAAGATACAAGACCATACACTCAATTATTAATATACACACCACCATGCAGTCGAGAGCGAGAGAACCCTCGACATGTGAAATAGAATTCACAAGAGATCTCACGGAATATGCTGGGATCAAGCCATTCTATGCCCTTATCATAGAAAATTACTATAAAAGAAATGTGACCCAGGGCATTGTGAACAATGTGGGTGATGTTTATGATTTTTTCTCCATGAAACCACACACTTCTTGCAACCTGCGACATAGAGAGATGCAATTTAAAATATCATCTACAGGGCCTAGTTTACCCCTTCCAAGCTGTATAGTATGGGTAGCACCCCGAATGTTTAGTGCTGGCGGGGATGCAGCAGTTTAGGGACTGTGGGTCACATTTTTCTAGCTCTGCCCTAGGCTGAACGCATTTTGGGATGCGGTTTCATAGCAACTCAGAGGTATACAAGGTATCAATGTGGAGGTAACTCCACATCTATATTGTTTGGGATGGGTAATGAGGATTGGCATTCGGATGCAATGGCCTGCCGACTGATACACATAGCTCTCTAGCTCCCTTTACTGCACGTAAGGCTATCCTGCTAGACTGGAAGGGGACAAATCCGCTGTCACGACAGAAATGGCGTACATTGCTGTCCAAAGTCTGCGCAGCTGAGTGTGCATGTAAGACAGGGAAGACTGTACTTCTACTGGCACTTAGACCACGCGAAAGAACTAGACAAATGTTTCCTCTAGGCGATGGGGAGTCAAGGAGGGGGGGGGCATGGGTGGGTTGGGAAGTTGGGTTATGTTCTATGCAGATGAGTGTGATATACGTCACCAGGATTTTGTTAAATACACTTTCCAATGTACCTCATGGCATGCTCGCCCGAACGTTGTAATGCTCCATGTTGATCTGCTTTAAATGCAATAAAAAGATTAAATTTAAAAAAAGTCCAACCCACGAAAACCTCCTCCAGCACCCTTGCAACCCCTACTCATTATAGACATCCCTAGAATAAGGATGGATATTGTAGGGCCCTTGGAACCATCCAAACTGGGAATTTGATATATACTTGTCATATTAGACTATGCCACCCGTTATCCGGAGTCCTTCCCCATGCAAAGTGATACCTTGCAGCACCGGCACGGCTGTCATGAGCAGGATTGTGACTGAGGTGAAGGAAATCCTTCAAATCAAAACCCTCAGAACATCTGTATATCACAGCCTGCTTGAAAGGATCCTTAAACTAGCAGATGGGAGAAACTGGGACATGATTGTACCCTGGGCTCTATTTGCCATCTGGAAGACCTCACATGGGTTCTCACCCTTTGAACTCCTGTATGGGTGAGATCCCAGAGATGTGTTGTTCATGCTTAGGGAGACCTGGGAAGAGAGGTAAGAAGCCATATTACCCCTATCCCAAACCGTGCAAAGAATTGTTGAGCTTGTAACACTGGTTAGGGATATAGCAAGTTCAAATCTGGCCAAAGCCCAAGAAAATAAAGATTACCAATATGATAAAAAAGACCATCACTTGCTCTTTTTCCATCTGACAAAAGGGCCTTGTCCTCCTTCCCACATCAGAGCATAAGATGCTGTCCTGCTGGCATGGTCCTTATGAGATTTTAGAACCAACAGGGCCATGTAATCACTCAGTCCCTTAACCTGACAGATGCCTGAAATCACAGGTCTATCACATGAATCTCTTAATAGAGTGGAGGTGTGATCCTGTAGAGTCAATCTCCGTAATAATGTGAATATCTTTTCATTGTACATTATTTTTCCTTCATTTTTGAAGAAATTGGGAACCTTAATTTGATACCTAGTGACCTTCCTCTTCCACAAAGGAAGATTCTCCAAGATCTTTTCAATTCCTTTCCTGATGTATTCAGAGATGAATCTAGGAAAGTCGAGGGAATTTATCACCATATTTGCACCCCCTTTGGAAGGCTTTAAATGTAAGACCCTACCGGATCGCTCGAAGGAAAATAGTTATTCCTGAGGTGGAGAAGATGTCGGCAGATGATACTATAGAACCGTCTGAGCCCATAGTCTTTGTCAATAGTCCTGGTAGCCAAACCAGATCAATCGTGGCAATTTGTATCGTCTTGAAAGCTGAATGCAGTGTCCCAGTTTGATAACTGCCTGATGCCAAGGATTGACAACCTCATTGATCGGCTGGGCACCGCCGTTTTACATTTCCTTGGTTGATCTGACCAAGGGCTGTTGACGGGTCCCTCTGAACCCTGAAGACAAAGAAAAGACCGCCTTCTCCATCCCTAGAGGACTATTTCTTTCCAAGGTCCTTCCATTTGGGCCTCACAATGCAACAGCCACCTTTCAGCGGCTAATGGACTAGGTACTTCAACCCTATGCCAATTTGTATGGCCTACTTAGACATCATCATACACCGCCAAACTTGTGAGGAACATATGACCCATCTCTATCGGATCACAAGGGCCTTATGACAGGCTGGGCTAACTGCCAACCCAAAGAAATGCAAACTTGGCCGGGTAATGGGATGGTCCAAGCTCAACTAGAGAAGTTAAAGCCGTGAAAGAATATCCCATACCGACGACCAAAAGGGACTTGAGGGTTTTCTTAGGGTTAGCTATTATAGAAGATCTATTCCCAAATGTCCATCTATTACTTCATACCTAAATGACAAACTGAAAAACTCAGAGCGACAAAAGATAAAATGGGGGAAGGAAGATCAAGCCTGCTTTGATTCACTTAAGTCTATTTTGTGCAGTGAACCCATCCTAAAAGTGCCCTACTTCAACAAGGAGTTTATACTCTAAACAGATGCATCAAAGGTGGGTTTAGGGGCGGTTCTAACCCAAGTCTATGATGGAATAGAACCTCCTGTGCTGTAAATCAGCCAAAAGGTATTGCCTAGTGAAAGAAACTACCCCATAATATAACTGGAGGCTTTGGAAATCAAATGGGCAATAGGACATCTCTGCTACTACCTCACTGGCAGTGAGTTCACCCTATTTACTGACCGCTCCCCTCTCCTGTGGCTTAGTTTTTGAGAAGACACCAACCCTAAAATTATGCAATGGTTCCTTGACCTACAGCCATTGTGTTTTAGCATAGGACATTGCAAGGATAAGGAACAGGGGAACGTGGACTTCCTATCCCAATTTCCTTTAGGGGATGAGGGAGTGAACAGCTTGAGGGGGGCAGGGTATGTGATGGATCTCTGGATGCTTCCATATGGGGAGCCCCTTCCCATGAGGCCAGTGAGGTGAGGCGCTACCAGATAGTCCCCCTGGCGGTGGTACTCAGCGGGTGGATTTCATGGGAGGGGAGAACCCCAATGGCACCAGTGACGACTATTGTGGGAGAACGCGGTATTCACCTGACAACCCATCTCTCCTTCACCCCCACTCTCTTCACCCCTACTCTCCTGCCCCATATACCTCTGTAGTATGCAAGTAGTAGGAAGAATAGAGACAAGGAAGAATAGGGATGAATGTCATGAAGATGCAGAACAAGAAAGGACTGAGACGAGGAGGAGGCTCAGGGATTACTCAAAGGAACTGACCTGAGCCGTCTAGCTTTCAACTGCCGACCTTGTTGGAAATGGACATACAAACTGACAACAGACTTACTCGAATGTCAGATGCTCCGGAGTGGAACTTCGAGAGGGATAGAGGCTCTCAGATGGAGGCAGCAGGAGCAGGCGCGGAGAAGCTGAATGGGCGGTCTCCACCGGACCCGCTCAAGAAACTGAAAGGCTGATTACAGAGAGCACAGATGGCGCAGCACTGGAGGAACATGCAGTCTGAAGTCGTGGAGCTGGTGCGGCAAGCCAGGAATGGCCCCAGAGTGCCAACAAAGCAGAGGACGACCTAGGGAACCCCCCCCGACCGAAGGGGTGTAGCCAAGACCTTAATGTTTGTTGGGTGGCTGAGTCTATGGTTGGAGGTCCACAGAGGGTGCGAGAAGCCCTGAGAAATAAAGCGAATGAAACTTTACTGAGTTATGGTAACAAAGGGAATAGGGTCTGGGACCTTTGCATGAGAAGGAAATACCAAGTTGCAAGAAAGCATAAAGAGAACTGCAAGAGAATATGTATGAAGACAGTATTTGGCAAATAAGTAAACCAAGTCTGTATGTGAATGTAAGAAGCCATAAAGAGGACTGGGAGAGTTCTTATGGAGTCAGTACTTGGCAGGGGAGAAAACCAAGTCTGTGTTGTGAACTAAGAGACCGGATAGAGAAGGAACTTGCGTCTGCCAACCAGGGTCAGGGACCCACCACAGCTTCAAGAAGCATCCAAACCACTCTTCTTTGTCACAGTACCTGGTAGGAGGAAACCAGGTCTGCCAACAACGGTCAGAAACCCACTTCAGTTTGGAGATGTAACCAAGCTTCTCTTTGCCACAGTGTGCACTGGAGAAGAAACATGTCAGCCAGTCGGGGTCAAGCACCCTAGAGACGGAGAAGAATATCTGAGAAGGGAAAATGGGGAACTGAGATATTTCCTGTTGATTGTTGAACTGTACCAGAAGGCTGAGGAAGGGAGACATTCCCCCAGCACTCGAAGAACTGAAAATCCAGAACTGTCTTTTCATCCAGGGGAATGGAGTCACTCCTCTTGACCTGAAAGACCACTTTGTATCTCTCTCCACTTCTGCATTTTGCACACACCTACTGCCTAGCAGTTACTGCCTGCTTAAGTAGAACTGTTAATACGTGCACCAGCACGCCTGCCTGTTGTGTATATTGTGTATATTGTGTATTTATATTCTTTGTATATTTCTTGTTTCTTTCTGCAATGTGTTTTTCCTGTAACTAAGCTGAAAGTTGTCTTATAAAATACGCCCAGTTACCCCTGGGTCTGGTGCGCAATACAAGTAATAAAAACAAACAAACTTTATTATTTAGTTTACCTTGGAGTGTGTGGGACAGAGCTAGGATTCAGACATTGTACTTTAGGACTTTTTACTTTGAACATACTGATATTGACAGTGGTTTTGGTTGAGGCAGGAAACTCCTCTTAGAGTTAGGGCAAGATAGGGTTCTCTTTTCATTTTTAACTTTAATAAAAGTGTATGCCAATCAGCATGACCCCCTCCTTGCCAGAGTCTCACTTCTGCACACTTACAATACCCAATAAAAGAAACTGCGTTATAAGGTCACATGTGTACTCCATTTTCCACACAGACTTGCCACAGACAGAGTGGTCTGGATGCTACTTACAATAACTTTTTTTATGATCCGATGAACAATATTTGAAATTGAATATAAAAAAGTATTGCCAAATAAGCAGGTGTGAAACTAAGCTTGCCAGGTCTTTTACATTTGGTACCATCCCTCCTTTCTATGACCCCTTTTACACATATGTCCTACATGAAAAGAAAGTGTAGGCAATAGAATGAGCAATGCCACCCGAATGTGAATAGACTGACTGCACAGCGGTGTAGAGTGGGAGAAGATGATTTTAAAAGGATCACAATATCGCCCAGTGGCAAACCTGTGCCTTCATACCTGGGTTTCAGTATCAAACATGGCTACATAATCACCTCTCTTGAATAACACATTATGTTATTTATTGTGGTGGCTGCCTAGTTGTTACAACTCCCGTTTTGAGGAACCAACCTCTAGTCCTCCAACATACTTATGCTATATAAGTTTTTATAACTAGCACTTTCTGGTTCGGTTGCTTTGCTTAGTAGCACTGAGTGATACGATCAGCAAAGGTTGTATACTCCAGTTCCTCAACCTCCGAGAGGAAAAGCTGAGTTTTCCTCGCAGGGATTTGGTACTGTAAATGGTGTATGAAAACAGATCTCATCAACATATGCTTCTCCAGCATTTGACCTTTCATGGATTCACATTCTCTTGAATATTCCCAGTCATCGGGCTGGGAATCCTCAGTAACATTAAAGCAGTTTACCTTTACATTTAAACTGCTTTTCACTTTAGTGCTCTTATAGTCATTTTGGCTCATACTGCCCACAGCTATTTAGACAGGCCCCCCTGGTGGCCATCTTCAGATTCACTGCACATTCAGCGTTGAGAGTCCTTGAGAATTCTCTCTTCTACAAATTTTATAATGTTTTGTCTATTTTTGCTACTTTTTCCATCTAATCTTCAATTTTGGTGCCACATCAGTTTTCGCTCATGGCTGGTAGGTTTCAGCCCATTCCATTGTCTCTGGAGTTCCAATCTTCCATCGGAGGCCTTTCAGGAGTCTGTAGAGATAGGAGTAAGAAAAGCCCATTCAAAGCCTGCTCGCTCGACATGTAACCTGCAGAACGTTTACATCAACGATCTTCATGAGCAGTGTCTTTACTGTCTTTACCCGGACCACGACTTGACAAGCTGTGCCATCTGTCAGTCGTTCTCATCCAAGACCCTCAAGGACCGCCACCGCAGGTCAGTGGCCTGGTTGAATGAAGGTTTTAGGGCCTCTGAATCTGCTTCAGTCCGTAGTTATGTCTGCGGCAGGCACAGCAGACTCCTAGAGCACACTCCCTCTTCCAAGAGTTTGAGGTATGTGAGAAACCTGAAAGTGTCTCACCTGCCAGTCCCTGCGGATCTATCATCCAGGTGGCCAGGACACGGCCATCGCTATTGGATCCAGTTCCTGGGGGTGGACAAGTGTGGGAGGATCACCTGGATGGTGGGGGTCTTTGGGGAGTGGAAGTGGGACACCGAAGGGCGAGACGTGGTATCCCATTCTTTATTAACACCCTTTCCTCATCCTACCAGATATAATATCTAGAAACTCAACCCCGATGCCCACTTTTGCAACACAAACCCTTTCTTACGGCCGTTCATCATGAACATCAATGGACTAACACTAGAGCTGTATACCTGACATATACCAACGC
This sequence comes from Ambystoma mexicanum, assembly GCF_040938575.1. Taxonomy (NCBI): domain Eukaryota; kingdom Metazoa; phylum Chordata; class Amphibia; order Caudata; family Ambystomatidae; genus Ambystoma; species Ambystoma mexicanum. The sequence goes on from NC_090931.1 coordinate 917,217,554, forward strand.
AAAGGGCCAGGCAGAGTCAGACAATTGCTGATAATTATACATATCTGACTACCATCACCCTTCCCCACAGGGATAAAAGGCGCAGCATAAAAGCACACTCTGAGCGAGGACAAACGCACAAGGAAGCAGCTAGTCCGGGGTGGCAGTTTAAGTCGAGGAGAAAGGTGGCGAAACCAGAGAGGACGACGACGAGGCGGGAATAGCCCTTGCCCTTTACAAGAAAAGATGGTGACTTTCAGAAAACCTGAAGGAAAAGAAACATAAGACCAGGTACAACAGCTGACAAACAATGCAGCGTTTGTCGAAGGTACTCAGGGCGCTCCCGCATTGATGGCCAAGGCGGGGAGAAGATATTGCCACCCTAGTACCGTCCTTGACTCTGACAACAAAGCGACGGCAACAAGCTCAGCACAGCTGGTGAGTCGGGAGAAGCTGATAGCCAGCCAAGCCGTGTGATGCTGAAGTTTGCAAGTAGCCACATTGTATGAACCAAGAACTGTTGTACGATTGCACTTTAAGAAACCAAGAACGGTATCAGAAACGGAGTGGTCCGGCGTCACGTGGGTGCTCACTCGAGGGTCTCTGTTTTGGTACCCCAGAGCCTGTAAAAGATTGCTAAAAGGTGAATCAAAGTGGTCCTGCAACAGGTTGAGTGAAATCCCAGGCACATTCGAAAGTCTTTGATCGCTTATGTCTTGAAATTGGTCTGAGTCCGGCTGAGAGAGACTAACTGTATAAAAAGGGGTCTGAGCCCGGCAGAGGGGCATCCCGGGCTGAACAGCAAAATCACCCAGGAAGATATTGTGAATGAAAAGGACTAATTTGGAATGTCAAGGATCTGAGCCCGAAAGAGGGGGATCCAGGATGAAGAGTAAATCGCTTGACCTGAATATCGGGTAAGGAACTTTCCGCTTTGTTTATGGAACATCAGCCCTCTGAGGCAAGAGGCTTTGCACCAAAGAGACTTGGGCACAGAAAGAGCCTGATATAGGAGAAAGCATCTGTAATCTCATGCTGGAGAAGTCCAGGAGTGTGCTGTGCTCAAGTGACCCGCCTTGTCCCGTGCTAAAAACATGGGGAAGTGGAGCCCTACACATCCTGACTTATCATTTTGTGAACACTTCTTTCCTTTTGTAAACATTATCCCACACTATTTTGTAGCCTAACGGTAAGGATTGTCAATATTTGTTTTTTTAGTATAGGCCCTTTTTATTTGACTAGACTCCACAAGGACTTTATTATTTGATGGTCGTAGCTTGCTCCCATCCTAGATTTAGGGTTAGATAGGTGTTTTTCACACCCCTAATAAAAGTTCAATAAGTTTAAGTTTATTAATAATATACGTATAGCCGAGTGGCTTTGTATATATACAATACAACATATAATATCCATACATTATTAAACAGTTCATTGATGACACATTAAAACTGCTTATTTGTGGGGCCTACACTAGGCCTTTTAAAACATCCACTATCTTCAGCTACAAAGAAACTATATAATAAATCAAATGAATATCATCACCAATCATAAAATTACACCAAATTTGAGCCATATTGTTATAAGACTTTAAAAACTTGTATCACAACTTACTTAAACTTTCACAATCAATTATTAGATGTTTGAGTGACTCAGTCTCTTCTTCTCCACATAATCGACAGTTGCACATTTCACGACTCAGTCCCATCCTTGCACCCATAGTCTCAAGTGCTTCGGAGGTATTAAATTTCATTAGCAAATAGGTGCGAACGGTTTTTACGCTTGGATATGCCATTATGTACTTGGGTAAAGTAGCCCGATTCGCTCTAGTTTGCCAATAATCACTGCTATACATTTTCGTTGCCAGTTCTACCATATTATATTCATTAATGTATTCTTGTAGTTTCTTTTTTAACCATGGCTTCAGCACCTTCTTATCAGATTCTTGGATGAATCTAGCAGACCATTTACTATGAATGGATTTTATTATCCATACTGTGTCAATGGTCAAGCAATCGTCCAACCTCAAACACCTGAATATAGGGTACAATGATGGTATCATTTTCCAATTTACACATATTGTCAAAAAACATTACGCATTGGCTTATTTATGCAGACAGTATACTTTTCAAATCAAACTCAAGATAAAAGTATTCCATGACCACATTCTGTGGTAGACTCATAAGTTTACAGAGTAACTTGGCTTCAAATGCTACTAACTGTGCACAATATCTATGACCCCATATCACAACTGCATATAGCAATATAGCTCTAATTTTAGCTATCTAAATCGTTAATATGGCCTGCGCTGAATACCCCACATTTCTGCCAATGAATGCACTAAATGCGTTTGCAGATACTTGACAACAAGACTTTACAGATGACCAATGTGCATCCCCCTTTAGTTTATCGTCAATCGATATACCTAAATATTTATAGGTGTGGACTTGTTCTAGTGCCTGCTGCTATGCTTCTTTATAGGTGTGGACTTGTTCTAGTGCCTGCTGCTTAGCTTCCACACATATTTTTGGGGGATTTTTTTTGCAGCAAAGCCATCACCTTATCTTTCTCAATATTGATCGACAGCCCATTGGACTTACTCAGCCAGGGCATCAAGCATCCGCTGCAGACCTGAAGGGGTATAATCCAATATCAGCAAGTCGTCAGCATATGCAAGCCAGCCAATCACAGCCGTACTCCTCTTCACTAGATTTGCATCAATGGTTGCAAATGTTTCTAGCATGTCTGCCACATACAAATTAAAAAGAGTTGCTGCCACTATGCAGCCTTGCTTTTCTCCACTACTAGTGGGCTTCATTGCAGAGAGTCTCCCCATAGCATTTAGTCGGAGACAAACATACGTGTCAGAATATAGTAGCATGAGCATTTTTAACAAACCTTACGGAATGTTCCATGAATTTAGCTTCTTCAACAAACAATTCCTCATGACCGTATCAAAGGCGGTAGAGAAATCAATGAAAGCGCAGTAAACATTTAGCTCCCTGCGCCTCCATGCATGTTCTCTAGCCGATGTCAAAATTATCAAGCTATGAGTATTGCTTGCGTTTGATCTGAATCCAATTTGATTGGGAGGTATAATTTATAGATATCTCTTTTTTTTGCCACTTCTGCCAAATTCCTTGGAAGTTATTAGATAGTGCTAAATTAGCAATTTTTTTCCATTGGTTTAGCTCACTCTGGTTCGTTCTTATGCTGTTTTAGCCAGCATCTATAGCCCTTTTTAACAGAATTTACCATCATAGAAACAGAGGAGGCCGCACACCCACTATTATGTTGTGTGATAAGTCGCCATTTCAAGCTGCATGTTTTTTTTTGCAAGATTTATCGACTTATCAGGACCTTTCCTGAGTGATGTGGGTTTATTCAATCTCTCCATACTAGATTTGTAGACTCTTGATTGTTGTACCTTAGTGCTAATCGTTTCCATCATTCGAGTGAAATTGTTATCATTTAATTCATATTTTGCCCTCTGATTCCTTCGGCTATGAATAATGGCACAATTTCTATAACCACTCTATTAGCAATGTCTAGATTTTTCTGGTGCCAATGGATGCGGGTTAGACCCCCATTTAGGCACAGTTGACCATTCGTCATTGTCAACATTTACTTGCTGGGTTGTTCGGAAAGCTAGTAGGGAACAAAGTGGGAGATGATCACTCTCCTCACGACTAGCAATACACATATCCTTAATGTAGTCTAGCCCACTAACGTTAGAAAACACATAATCCAACGTGGCAGCAGAACTCCCATCTATCCTTGTGAAAGCAGAGACCGAATCGCTTGGGGTGAACCCATTCACTTTTATTCATTCACGGGCAGATAGGAGCTTGAACCACATATTCCCTTGCTTATTAGATCTACGCTCAGCTACCACCAATGATGAATGGAAAGCTCTTATCTTACCATTGAAGTCACCTACAAGCCAGATCGGATATTGATGATTGAACTGCTGTAATATAGTTCCAACCACCTCCACATTCTCTTTAGTGCACACCATTTTTGCTGTTTCATGTATGTTGATCACAATAATCACTGTCATTTGATGTGTAAGCTGCGCTATAAGTATATTGGGGTAGATTGTTTCATCTTAGATACACTCCATGGGGATTTTACTGTTATTAGTAGCCTGCCTTTAGGTCTTCCTTTCGGCCCTTGGGTTGCTGCTTGGTGCACAGTACTACGACCGTCAAATAATACTTCAGTGGTGAGCCATGTTTCTTGCAGGGCCACTACCAGGAAGGTATCAAGTATAGGTATCAAACCTTCTTCTTCAAATAAATGTGTATGTCCCCTTGTGTTCCATGTATACATCAATTCTAGGTTCTTGATGTCATTGACGCTCCGCTGAGAAATATGGTTTGTAAGCTGCTGGTAGCTTTCCATGGATGGTACATTTTCGTCTTCTCCCACACTTACAGCTTGATTACAATTTAACTCATTAGTATCACTGGTTAAAGGTGTTTTCTTAGGTATGCAACCCTTTTCAATCACCACAGATAGTACACCTCTGGCCGCCAATAGTGTTTTGTTGACACAACCAATTAACACCTTTTGCGGGCGACTTTTTGAAATTGGGATTGATACTATTGATACTATGTAACCTAGTCTCATTTAGTCGTTCCCATAATTCATTCTGTAGTTTAGGGCGGTTTCAGAATGGAAACATATATTTGTAGTGTATTGGTTCGCTATCTCAATCTGATCTACCAACCTAATATCGTTGGTGGTTATTGCTCTTAGTGGAACAATTGATTGTAATATGCACAATATCGCACTGCGATTTAGAGGAAGTTGGTTGCCATCCTGAAAGACTTGATGTAGTTGTATGGCCTTGATATGGCTCCCATTATCCACAGTTGTGTTGGTGTTGGGTTTGTTATTTGCAACCCTTTCCCTCTTTCCATTGTTCACAGAGTTCCACATGTCAGGCAAAGTACATTGGGTCTGCTGTGTTGTACTAGGCTGAATCAGATTTTCACCTTCACTTAATGACTTGCCTGGTTAGTTGGAATAGACAGATCTACAGACGGAACATTTACGTTCTTCACTACAATCACTTTTATTTGGAGGACGCTTATCGGTGACTTGGGGAAATCTTGAGCATTTTTTTCAAATTGTACAGAACTAATATCCACCCCAGAAGGATCAAGTCTGGGTAATTTAGACTTAGTTCTTATTTTAGTGCTGATCCTATTTTTGCGCAATAGTGTTTTATTGCTATACATAAAGTCATGATGGGTTGAAACTGCCCTACCCTTTCGATTTTGTACACACAACCGAGAAACTTTTTTATTTTTTTAATGGACTTTTCATTTGTTTCAATCATCTTTTCTCTATCATCTGGCATAGATTGATATGTTATACTTGTCCCTCGATTACATAATGCATGATTTTTCCTAGTTAGACTTTTATGAATTAATAGAGATTGAACATCGATTTTAGTTTCCAGTCGCTCGCATTTGGCAATAAGACTGCTGAGAGAATTTTCAAATGCGTTGAACATGTCATTTGAAGTCATGCTGTTATCATGAATACTTGCATTCACACTTCTATTTGGATTGTTAATTGCTTTTGTCAGCATATATATTTGATCATCACCTTCTGTCTCTTTTGATAACTATTTTACATAATCTGACTAATTCGATTCAAGTTTCATACTTTAGATTTTGTTAAACTCCAACACCGGGATTTGCAACTGGGCATAGTTATGTATTGCACTTAAGACTGGCTGTGAATCAATCAGAGGTGGAGACAATTCGGAGGTAGACACAGCTTCAACAAAGGACATTTCCTGATTGTTTCCCATAAATTCAATATCTAGCTCTTTCAGCATCGAACTGGAAAGGTCTATTTTAGAAATTGTCGTGGGTAGAGAGCTCACAGATTTGCTATGTATCATTACGCTGTGACTATTCATATTGACCTCATTAATCCCATCTTTTGGAATTTTCGTCTCATTTTGAGCCTATGGCATGATATCTAATATATAGTGCTGGCATCTTGTGTAGGTACATCTTTTACAGCTGTCTTACCTTTTTCTGCTAAAAGCGCACTTGTAGGCCCACAAATAACATTAATTAGCTATGAACTTAGACATCCCATCTCATTAGTGAGGTCCACCACTAAATCCTTTCTCGCTGTATTCACCACGTTCATCATTGTGGAGGATATCAAGGATATTGCCGGCGGTATTTGTTCATTTGTTTGCACAGTAATGGCATCTTTTTGGGTTGTGTTATGACTTTGGGAATGCAAATAAGTCTATTAGGCAACATTTTATGCATGTTCAGCTCATTCTCTATATCTTCCATGTTAAATCCCCCACCAGCCCGCAGCCCGCAACCAGTTTCCACCCACCTGATAAAACGTCAGAAAGTTCTAGTGTGTCCCGGTGCATGTGGTAACTTATACCAGTAGCTCTCTTATTAGAGCTATAATTGTAGTTCACCCAGCATACTCCTTGCAGGTACGAACTTTACACACACAATTGGGTCAGTCTGCTCAATATAACTCAATATAACTCTGAGCCGCCCACACCGAACATTTTGATGTTTAATGTATTTTTACATGTACTTTTTCTGTAGGCTTTACAACTTTACATGCACATTACCAACCCATGGCAGACAAATGGACAAAGAAGGAAAATACTTTTAGCTGCAATGCTGTGTACTCACTCTTACGCTAAACGTATACAACGTATACAACGTAGCATTATTTCGAAAGCACTATTGTATTACTCTTGGGAGCAGGCTCACAAAGAATCGGCGTCAGGCAACAAGCCTCATTGTATATCTGCATCTACTTGCAAGCTTATCGTCACGTTAATCTACCTGCGTGCTGCGAGCAGTGAACAGCCGAACAGCCACTTGAGAAGCCACTTGCGCGCGCGGCCAGGAGCACACGCTCTACCCCTTATGAGATTTCTGGGATAACAGGGGGCGGAACAAAGCCTGAAAGCAATAAAATAGGTATTAGACTCAGTATTTTTACAGTCCAATAACACCACTCTATATTAGCAGAGGCTCACAGCCTAACAATTCCACCAAAGTCCAAACGGTGTACCAATTAGTATCTTTTACAAAACGATCCAATATGTTCTGAGTAGTCCACAAAAATCAGGAGAGCGTTTCCAGCCGAACAGCCACTTGAGGAGCTACTTGCTCAGAGTGCGCGTGCCACCCCTTATGAGGATTCTGGGATAACAGGGTGGCGGAGCAAAGCCTGAGCACGTTTCAATAAACACCCTTGAACTGTGATCACTTGTCTCGGTCTTACTTTGATACCATGCCTTCCTTACAGGTACCACAAAGAATCTTACGGGTGAAAGAAGGCTAAATAAGGGAGATGGGTCCCACACTCAGGCTGATCCCTCGTTGACTGTTTCATTGATGTCTCCATCTACGCCTGCGGTCACCATGTGACCGCTTTGGCACCGAGAACGCCTTCATCGACAACTTTGTTGTCGAAGCACTAAATGCGGCGCTCGTCCAGCATTGACCTAAATCCTCATTGACGACGACCATCAGCCTGTTGACTCCATCAACCACCTTGTCAATGACTAAAATAATCACTGACGATGAAAACTGCTAGCTCCGACCCGTCGACCACTTCATCGATGAGCATGCTTTCTAAAATAACGTATTCATTACCATCTACACCAACGCCGTAGCCAACCATGTCTGCATCGTTGATGGCTCTTGTTCAAAGACCATTGGTCTCCATGTTCTGTGAGATAGGCATGGTATCGAGAGACAGTCAAAAGGGTTTGTATGAAAACCTTTATTCACTTAGGTTCCTGGGTTGGTGTAATGCCTAACTGGCCCTAACTCTAAAGGGGTAATTCCCTGAACTGATGTTTCTAATGGTCGTTGTTGTCTAAATGTCCAAAATAAGTCTGTATGTGTCTTAACCTGTGGTTTCCCTCACTGTGTACAAAAATGTGATGGGAAGTCTTTTAAAAAATAGGAAAAATAGTGCTTTAGCAAAAATGGAAGCCAGGGTTAGTTTCCGGTGGTTTTCTTACCAGTTGCTGCTTGGTCAATGTCACACACATAAGTTCAGTCCACATGGCTATTCGGAAAACCTTCTTCACAGGTCCCTTGTAGTTATCCCAACTACCTTCAGTGTCTCCTTGTGGTTCCCTTCCCAAAGCTTTAGCTTAATCAATTTTTAAAAGCACCATGGAAAATTGTAACACAGTTCCTTTTGTAAGCTTCTCGGGGTTCCCTTCCTCACGCTTCAATCCTTTCAACAGTCCACAAAACTAACAAATCTCTAACTTGGCTAGGCCTCTTATGGTTCCCTTTCCCAAGCTGAGGCCCCTTTCAACATTTAAACACAAAGTTATTGTTAGCAGAATGCTTTGCTTGATGGGCTTCTCAGGGTTCCTTTATCCCAAGCTTTAGGCGTCTTCCAGCTTTCAAACACAAAACATAACTTAACACATTTCCTTCTTGAGTTCACAGGGTGCCTTCTCCAAGTTTAGGACCCTTCCTTCAATTTACAACACAAGTTCCATTGGTTACGATGTACCTTTTCTGCTTAACAATCATTTCCACATACCATCCTTTCATGGGGTAGAATTAGAGCCTTTTGAAAACGACATGCTCTTTTCTTTTCCTAGGAGCAACCACTCTGACCCTTTCCTCTCTTGGTTTTGTTGCTCACTTTTCCTGCTTCCTTTTGTTTTCCTTCAGATGCTTCCTGCACGCCTTTTTATTCTGCTTTCCTTTCCCTGCACACTTGCACCCTCTTTAACGTGCCCCTGGCACCTTTCTTTGCCTTTTCCCATGCCCTTCTCTTGTCACAGGCTCACTCGCTGCTTCTTTCCACTTTGAGTCGCTTTCTGCTCTTGATCAGTCTTTTACTCGTTTCCGCTCCGATCTGCTTTTCTTAATTTCTACTTGCAGGGCTTTCAGCCTTTCTGCTTTGCTCTGGCTCTGCACTTTCAGCCTTTTTTCTGCTTCGCTCTTATTTTACTTTTATACTTTCCTTTCTTTCATATTCTTTGCCGCTTTTTCTGTCCATGCCTTTCTTCTGCTTCGCTCTCATCAAAAGGAACGCTCCTGTGTATCTCACATTCTTCCTGAAACTCGCCGGGATCCGTTGTGTTGAGAGGCAGGTCCTTCAGGCAATGCAGTGTTGAAGTCGGGGTCTCACATTCTGCCCTTCGAGCACCCTTGGGGTTGGCACTGGCCCCAAGGGAATACGCTTCTCTGGCTCCCTGGAGGTACATCTCCCTCACCACGCTGCAGCTCCCTTTCCACACCGGGCCATCGTCTCTGCACGCCATCTTCCTCCTGCATGCAGCTCCTTCTCTCTGCTCCTGGGCCCCACCGGTCCGGACTGCTTCCCCAGCTCGCTCGCATATGAGTGAATGACAACACCTTTTATAGTGAACCAATCTGTCCAGTTGAGTCATGTGTGAATAGTTACCATTTAGTGCCTGACCTTATTAGTGGGACAACCAGAGTTATTTCTAGGGTAGATTTCCCTTACTGTCCCTATGTTATTTCTATGGGTAATCTTTACTGATCTTAGTGGCCTCCTCCTCGTCTCTGTGTTATGTGAAAATGGGGAGGAGGAGCTGGAAGGGGTGTTGAGATGCCCCATAAAGACTGAGGGACATGGACTTGTGGTGTGATTATAAATGTTTTTTTTTAACACGATTAATACCGAAGAGGTTTCCAAGCGTGGACCCAGGATTCGAAACCTGTCTTGCTCTGCATCGTCTTGCTTCCAAGACGAGCGCATTGCCACTGAGCTATACTACCCATGTTGTGTGTGATGAGAAAGGGGGGAGTTACAAGGTGGTTGTCAGTTGTATGGGTTTTCTGAGATTTTATCAGGGAATCGACATGGGAGAAAGGTGGGTCTTCTAGCCTTGTTTTTATAGAATGGCATGGCTATTTCCTATCCCTGCTGTTCTGTTGAAGTGTGGGTCCTGATGATATTCCCTGTATTATGGATGGGTAGGAGATGGATGGATATTAATATCAACAGCCTGTTTCTGTCCTGTTTGAGCTTTCTTCCGATTGGGAGTACTGGGGTAATGATAATGAATGGGTGTTTGTTGCTGTTTCCCTAGTCCTAGAGTCTTATTAGAGGAAGGTAGCCGGGAAGGAGGAAGTTGGGTCACAAAATATCCTCTATGGTTTGAAGAAAGAGCGGAAAGGTTAACGTCCTGGTTTGGGAAAATGTTTAGTTTACCTTTAGATCACGGTTTCTTTCTCTTCCTTCCTATTGAGGGAAGGTCATGGGGTAAGACGGGAGTCTGGATGACAATATGAAATTATCCAGGACTTTTTTCCTCTTTCTCTACTGCCCGTCCGAATACCACATCTCGCCTAGGGTATTGCTCTGAGAACAACCCCGGACTCTCCTAGCCAGGTGATCCTCCCTCGTTCGTCCGCCCCCAGGGTTGGGATCCAAGAGCGATGGCCTTTGCCTGGCCACCTGAATAGAGGACTCTGGGCTTAAATGGGAGAATACCCCTAGGTTCCTCACAGTTCCCAAGGGGAGTTGCTGTGGACAGGGATGCCCCATTTGCATTGTCTTATCTTCCAAGGCCGACTCGTGCCCACCCACAGTTTTATTTGGCTCCTTAAGCACCGCCGACAGTCCCATGACGGTCCATGGCCCCGTCTGAGAAAATTCTGCAACATGGTGTGTCCTCCAAAGCAGAAGAGGAAGTGCACAAGGTGACTTCTGTTGCTAGCATGCTTCCCCCAGCTCCAATAAAGCACAGCCTTCCTCCTCCACAGGGACCTGCTCATCATTCTCCAGTGACACCTACCCCAATAGAACATTGTGAGTTCCCTGTAAGGGAATACCTGGATCCTTTTCCACCTTCTAGGCCTCTTCCCCACTTTTACCACCAGTCACCCTTGCAGATAAGGACACATACGCTGAGGACTGTCCTACAGATGGTTCTCCAGGCACACATTGTACAGATGAGTTTGAAGATCAGGTAATGGTAAGCCAGCAGACCTACCACCAAGAGTCTCGCCTCCGGCCGAGATTGGCTCTTTCGTTGCCCTTATGTCCCGAACGGTAAAGCTTTTTGATCTTCTACCAGAAGAACAGAAAAGGGAAGTATTCCTTTACCAATGGCAGGAAATATGGTGGACATTCCAGTACTAGTGGATATTTGGGAGGACATCCTCCTAGTGATGAGGAGCCCATTTTCAGTGCACGCCCCAAAAACAATCGCTTTGAGAACAAATATAATGTCCCTGAGTCTGCTCTCAAGTGTCTCCGCACGGGAAACCTGCCCAGATGCTGTTGTTTCTGCAGCTTCCCATAAGCGTTATGACAATCTTTCCACTCCCTGTATGGTGCCTCCTGACAGAGGGCAAACATCAAGACGCTTTTGGCAAGAGAATCATTACAACAGCTGCAGCGACCATCAAGGCGGCTAACTCGATTGCAATTCTCTCCTGCTATGACCATGAACTCTTATTCAAACTTGTACCAATACTAGATTTTCTCCCTGATGACGAGCAGGATGAAGTGCTTATATTGCTACAAGAGGGGGAAGCGGCGTCGGATAGCGCCATCTCAGTTGCCGGCGACATGGCAGATACAGGATTCTGCCAGATGGGCAATGAGGTAGTGTTACATCGCCAAGGGTGGTTGAAAGCCACACATTTTCAGTTGAATCAAAGATGGTTGATCTACCTTTTGACGGTATTGACCTCTTCAGAAAGAAGGTCGCTGAGACCCTAAAAGCCATCAAAGCTGATAATGAAACAGCCTGTTCACTTGGCACTCTACAACAACGCTGCTAGTACTTTCACTGTGGTAAAGCAAGGTTTTCAAGGGCTTTGAGAGGCTACAGGTCCTCCTACCGTCAACAAACATCCTGAACCAGCACCACACAAGAGGGTTATAAGGAACGGTCTCAACAGACGACGCAGAGCATCTGCCAGAAGTCAAGTCTTGAAACAAGCCTGACCAGGCCACCACCCCCGCCTCCTACTTCAACACCCGAGTAGGGGGGTGGCTTGACAACTTTGTTCCACAGTGGAAGAACATCACCACTGACAAATGGGTTTTCTTCATCATTCAACAGGGACATACCGTAGAGTTCATGGGAAAATATCCATCCATTTCCCGATCCCAAAGGCGGAAAAAACACCAATCCTTGCACCTCCAATAAAATACGGTACCTCCTACAGAAAGGGGTGATTGAAGTCTTATTAGTGTGCCATCGGGTCTCCACAGTGTACTACAGATACTTCCTGGTAAGGTAAAAAATCTGGAGGATGGAGAACTATTCTAGACCTCAGGAAGTTACACAAATTCCTCAAGTCTCAAAGGTTGTGCATGGTAACGCTGCAACACATCCTTGATCAGCTGAAAGAAGGGGATTTCCTCACCTCTCTAGACCTGGAGGTGGCCTACATTCACATCCCCATTCATCGGTGGCACAGGCGTTTCTTCCACCCTCAGGCTCAGGGCAGGCACTTCCCATTAAAAACACTGCCCTTAGGGTTGATGTTAGCCACAAAGTGTATTCACGAAGTGTCTGGTGCCAGTGGCATCCAAGTTTACCCGTACCTAGACTACTGGTTGGGGCGTGCTCCATCTCTAGCGATGCAACATACTGACAATACCATACGGTGGGCCTTATTACGAGTTGGGCGGTATTCCAGCGGTAAATCTGCAACAATACTGCCCAACAGAATTATTGTAACCGCCACTTAGTCTGAATTACAAGTGGTGGTGGTGGTGGTGGCGGTGTTGGTCCCCATTAATTTGGAGTCCATAGGACTGGGGATTTTGGCGGTGGAAAGTGGGAGGATTTACCCCCAGTGGTGATAATTCCGTTACCGCCACTTTTTTCCCACACTGCCATATTCTGAATGAGGCCCTGTGTCTGACATCTCTGGGGCTCTTAGTGAACTTTGCAAAGTCATCCTTACATCCTGCTCAGAACTCACTATTCTTGGGCTCACATCTCAACACTCTTGACTGTGTCACTATGACTGGGAGGAAAGACTGATGACGATATTCAACAAGGTCCAACAGCTATCATGTCTGCCGATCACATCAGTCCCCTCCAAGTCCCTCATGGGAATTATGTCCTCATGCATCCCTTTGATCCCTCACTGCAGGGCCCAAATGAGACCACTTCGAGTTCCTAGACGCCTGTTGGGGACCCGTAACCGGGTCCTGGGAAGACTGGTGTCGCCTCACGCCATCCTTCCGCCAAGCTCTCCAATGGTGGAGTCGTCTCAACCTCCCTCAAGGAGCCTCCTATCGTCTTCCAGTGCATCAAGTCACAGTGACCACGGATATCTCCCTGGAGGAGTGGGGAGCCCACATGGGAGAATTACACGCCAGAGGGCTGTGGTTGCCTCAAGAAAAAGCTGTGCACATAATGTCCTGGCGTTGATGGCAGTGTTCTGGGCCCTTAAATCTTTCAAACCGCAGCTGCAGAACAAGGTGGTTAGTATCTTCACTGACAACACCACCACCATTTTCTATATCCACAAGCAAGGTAGGCCCGCTCTTCATTTCTGCCTGCAGAGACGCAGGCACTGTGGAAATAGGTGATCACGCGCAAAATATTTCCGTTTCCCTTTCATCTGCCACAGATCCACAATACGATTTGTAAAGCATGGAACTCGGGTCATACCACCAATGGGAACTTCACCAGAGTCAGATTCTTTCTCTTCTCCAAGTGGGGACATCCGGAGATTGACCTGTTCGTTACAGCTACCAACAGGAATTGCAGCAAGTTTGTGAGTCAGTTTCACCAAGACTGGACCCTAGGGGATGCATTCTAATTCCAATGGGAGGAATTTTGTCTGTACGCTTTCATCCGATCCCTCTGCTACCTCGAGGTCTCAGTACACTCGGAGCCTCTGCACTGTGATCCTAATTTCCCCAGCCTGGCTACGGCAAATTTGGCACTTAGACCTGCTCCACCTATCGGTGGCTCCATTCACCAGATTACCACTCCTTTTCACAGCCTACTCTTCAGAGACAGCGCATCATTGCTACACCAGGACCCAGCATCCCTCAAATTGACAGCTTGGCTCCTACAGCCCTAGAATTTGGGAACATCCTGCTACCTCCAAAATGCAAACGAATTTGGGTCAGGGCAAGAGTAACATCTACACTGTCCTGCTACAGAAGCAAGTGGAAACGCTTTACTATGTCGTATGCAACTCAACACCTGGATCCATTGCATGTTCAAGCTGCAAAATTCCTGGCATATGTCTTGTCATTAGTAGAAGCTGGTTTGCCACACTTGGCTTTCAACGTGCATTTAGCAGCCATTTCATGCTACATGCGTACCTCAGGTCGACCGTCCCTTTGGTTGCATAGGTTGGTGAAGGGGCGTTTTGGGTGTTTTCCCCCTGTTTGAACTCCTGCTCCAGCTTGGGAATTCAATGTGGTCCAGCCTCTAAACAGAGCCTCCTTGAAGTTTCTCACCTGGAAGACACCTTTACTTCAGCCAGACTGGTCAACTACAAGCCCTCTCTTGCAAACCTCCCTACTTAGTTTTCACCAATCTAAGGAGGTTCTGCATACAAACCCTTCCTTATTGCTGAAGGGTCCATCTGCATTCCATCTTTATGAACCATTGATTTTGCCGGTGTTCAGCGGATCGATCCTTACACACTCTAGATGTCGCCCAATCCCTGTAGTACTATGTGGCTCCCACTAAGGAGTTCCGAAAGTCATCATAACTGTGTTACCTTCAGGCCTGTTGGCAAGGACAACATCCTTTCCAAGTCTTCCATTGCGAGCTGGCTGTCAATGTATGGGCATTTCCCACTTCATCGTCTGGCCAACAGGCCCATTCCAGGAAGGCCAAGAGAATACTAGATGAGTCATGGCTTCTACTACAGCATTCCCCTCTGGGTCCCCCAGCTCGACATCTGCAGGGCAGCCAGCTAGAGGTCTGTCCATACCTTCACACGGTTCTACTGCATCAATAGGAATTCCAGGGAGTAGTCCTGAGTCGGCCAGACAGTGCTTCACAACCTATTTGCATGAGGTGAGTTATCCAGAGGTGAGTTGGCTACTTCTGTTGAGCTCTGCCTCTGCCAGTTTGGTTGTGCATATTGTGGTGTGGTGGAATAAGGAGTCTGACAAAGGGGTTGCATGTTTCATCAAAGTTTTATTTAAGAAATAAAGAAAGGAATACCTCTTCCAATCCCTAAGGGGTTAGCTCTATCTAAACAAATATCAACTCGGCAGCTCGTCGTCGGGATGTTTGTCCAAATAAAAAGTGCCCATCCTAAAACCTACTCTAAACCCTACCACTAATCTTCAAAAGGGTTCATTATCGCAATTAAAATAGAATGACTCCCTTCTCTTTGTGAACTGCTCAGTCTTTATCTCTTTTCCAACAATAATTTCTACTAATGTTTGATTGAACAAAGAGAATGTGGTCAGGAGAATGATTCCCTTCTCTTGACTCAACTTGCACAGCCTTGAGAGCTGTCTTGGGATAGTCTTTTGCAACAGTCCTCAAAAGTCTCTTCACTTCTTTCCGAGGGCTCCTGAAAGCTTGCTTTATAGTTCCATCAATTGTTCCTTGTCTTATGATATTATGAAGATTGCTTCCACACAGCTCTTGTTGTCTAGTATCCACTCTACTCTTACTTGGATTACCACTGTGATGAGGGAGATCCCTCCCGATGCACTCTTGACTCTTAGATGTTTGCATATCACTACTGGGAAGAGGGAGATTAATCCCAATGCTCTCTTGGTTCTCTGGGTGTCACTACTGTGATGAGGGAGATTACTCCAGAGGTTCTGTTGACTCTTGAGCTGCCCCAACACCCCCTACCAGGTCTCTTGCTCTCCTGTTAGCTGTTGTGTGTCGGGACTGCATTGCCGGTTCTTCGTGGGGTGATGGGCTGACTCGCGTTGCTTCAGCGCTTCCTGCTTCCTTCACTCCTCGCGGCTCTGCAGAGACTTGGGTCACACGGCTCGGGTGCCGTTGCATCACCACACAGTCCACCCCCAAAGGTCACGTCACCGCTGGCTTCTTGCCCACTCTTCCCCTGGTCAGGAGCTTGACTTCCAGCGCAGTGCTCCGCCGCCCGTTCTTGGATGTCCCCACCACTGGGCATCAGTGTTCTTGCAGCTTTGTGTTCCCAGGTTCAGACTTCCCGGGCTGGGCTGGCTTCACGCTCACTCCTCTATTTCCCAGTCCTTTCTCGCTCTTTATTTTCTGTCTGGATCCAAGTCCATCCTTACTGTTTTTGAGATAGTCTTTATGCCTCCTATGGTACAGACATTACCATAACGGACAGTATTATTATCAGGGATTACTGACAGGTCTTTGGTCCCAAGGGAAAAGGCATTAGGGAGTTCTTTCGTGGAACAGGAGTCCTTAACACCATGAGGGGTCTCTCTCCCTGTGAGGTCCTGCTTTCCATCACCCCTAGGGGCACTATTGGGTAACGGCGTGAAATTAAGTACAGGATTCCAGGTGAGTAGTTCTTTTGTGCTTTTTTTTAGCAAGATAACGCGTTGCAACCCCCAGCTCCCTGCTCCCTCAACTCCATCAGTAGAAAGTAGACTGCTTAATTTGAACACCATGAAAGCTTATCATTCCAGTCAGTGCTTTCTATGATGCACTCCACATTTCCATGAGCAACATCACCAACACATCTCCTCTCCTCAAACATCCAACACACCTTTTTATTTTCAATGAACATTCCTTGCTCTCTCCCACGTTCTTCTCTTCTCCAAAGGCACCCTGCCAAGGTGCCATACTTGGCCACCATTCACCCTCACTGCACCCTTCAAAACCTCACCCATTCGCACAGGTGGTTCAGAATACAGTAGATCCCCCTTTTTTCTCACTACACCCTTCTTTATGCAAATCCAGTCACCCTTACTCATCACCACCCTCTTTTCACTCTTCTAATTTTCCTTCCTCACCCACTCACTTTTCTTCTCATCAGGAGTCCTTTTTAACTCTTCATCAACACAATCCGATTCCCTTGCCCTGCCCACCCAATGAGGAGATACTTTGGAACTTCCGTTCCTTCCGATCATCAACTCAAACAGACTCATCTCTGTGGCAGCATGGGGTGCCATGCGAAGAGAATAGAACCTCATCCTCACAGCAACCTTTTTAGCATAACACACACCTGCCATCCTTATTACTTCCATTATACATCTGTTCATCCTTTCTACAGCATCATTGACTTCTGTAAGATAAACCACAGTCCTCTTGTGCTTTATACCACATTGCATCAGATATGCCTCAAAACGCCCATCTACAGATTGTCTACCATTCTCCGTCAAAATGGAACTTGGCAGCCCTTCTCTCTCAAACACACCTTGAAGAAACTCCATGACCACCTCTCCCACAGTTTCCCCACACTATTTTGAATTCTGTCCACTAAAAGAGCAACTCTATCAAGACCAAAATGTTTTCCTCTACCCCTTCTAAGCTCGACTGGTCTGACAACATAAATGGCCAAGTCACACCACACACCCTTGGGACGTTGACTTTTGCAATGGGCTGGAAATACACAAAGACACCCTTCCCTGACTTTTCAGATTTGATAGTCCCCTAGACATCCCTCTATCTCTCGGTCAATGCCAGTCCTCCAGTACTCTTCTAAACACTGACTTAGTCTTTGTGATCCCTACATGCCCTTCATGGGCAATCTCTACCAATTTCTCCCGCAGTGTCTGGGTCACAACCGCACAGTCCCACCGATACTGGAAACCCCCACTCTCATTCAGTTCCAAACGTACCTCCCAATATGCCTTTTCTTCTTCACTCAACAACCTTTTCTCCGGCCAACCGTGCCTCACAAAACTCACAACTCTACTCAATGCTTCCTCTCCTCTCAAAGCTTTGATCCATCCCCCTTTAGACACAACACCATCATGGGTAAGAAACACTGTGTTCGTCACCTCTGACCATCACTCTCTTAAATTTGCCCCAGTCTCGAGAGGTGATCCACTAAAACAGTCTCTCGACCTGGTATAACCTCCATCAGAAATGTATGGCCTTGCATCCGAGCCACCCATCCTGTGACTCTCCTGGAAACTTTATTCAACCCCTTTCCTTCGAATATATCCTTTAAAAGCTTATGGTCTGTCTTTATGACAAATTCAGCACTCCAGACAAGGTTTTAAAATTTCTCAACGGCCCAATAACTCACCAAGGACTCCTTTTCTAAAACTGTTTCTCTCAGCACCTCACAACACCCAAGACTTCTGAGTTATGACCTCCTCTATACCTTTACTACTCTCCTGAGACAGTACAGCTCTCACACTGGTGTCACTTGCATCAACTGTGATAACCCATCTCATACTTGTGTCTAACTACCCCAAAGGGTTTGCCATATCAATCTTACTCTTTATTTCCACAAATTCCATCTCACAATCAGCACTCAGCCTAAATCAACTCCCTTTTTTAACAATTGCCTCATCTTTTCAACGCCAACAGCAAAATTTGGGATGATTATTTGGTAGCATTCAATCATCCCAAGAAAATACCGAAGTTCTCCTTTATCCTTTGGCGATGGAACCTTTTTTTATAGAACCTATCATGCTGGTCTTGGGCCTTTGCCCTGCTGTGGATATTTAATGGCCTAGGTACTAAACATTACACTTCCTAAAGGTACATTTCTCTTCCTTCAATGTTATGCCCCTCTGCTCAAGAATTTTTAGCACCCTCATTAGCGTTTCCTCATGCTGTTCGAAGGTCTCTCCACACACCAGCACATGATCTTGATAACACGGCACTCTGACCATCCCTTTGAACAACACTATTTCCATCATCTTTTGGAATACTGACTGGGCTGACACTAGGCCAAAAGGCATTCTATGGAATTGGAAAATCCACTCATGCGTGATAAACGCAGTTAACTTCCATGACTCCTCTTCCACTTCAATCTGATGATATGTGGATGCCATGTCTAACTTTAAAATAGCGTTGCCTTGCCAACTAACACCAACAACTCAGACCTATGTGTAAGAGGATCCCTCTCCACATCAAAACACTTGTTTAGTTTGTGTAAATCTATGCATAATCTCAATTCACTTAAAAAAAAATATATGTTTTATACAACCAAAGTAGAAACCCATTGCACATTCCCTGTCCGCTCAATCACTCCTGACTCACCTAGTTTCTCAAGTTCTCTTTTTACACCATCTCTTAGGTCCAAAGGAACGGCTCGTGGTTTAGCTGCAGTTTAGCCGCCACAGGAACACTAGCCTCTTTAAGAACTATTTTGTGCCTCATTCCCTTCACACGCCCAATATTATTAGAAACCAACATTTTTGAATTTCTCTATCAATGACACTTCAGTATTTACTTGCAACACAAGCTCCTCCGTATTGGGATCCAATCTAATTCCCAATTTATTTTTCTCCCCACTCCTCACAGTAACGTTTCCCCTTTTTTTGTGACATATATTTTAGTGCACGCATTCCTTTGAAATCCAACCTTGCACCACCATTTCCCAGCAATTATGTCACGAGGTGACAATTCCTTTACATCCCCCCCAGCATCATGCTCAAATACATATTGTGACATCAAAGAAATCTTTGCATCTGAGTCAGTCATCATCCTTGCATCTCTTCCATTCACACACACCTTTGCGAAGGGGCTCTCACATTCTTCATCGCCCACACACTGTACCATATTCGCTGTTATCAGATCTGACTGATCATCATCTTCATCACTCCTCAGTAACATAAAATATGTTCTTGCCTCTCACCACAACGTTTTTACAACATTGCACATGGTGACAACATTTTACACTTGGAGCAGGTCACCTTCCTCCCTGGACATAGAGGCGAAAAGGCAAAAGGGGTTACACTTGTAGATCGGTAACAAGTGTTGCTCATATTTTTGCCTTTAACGCTCTTTTGACTTTTGATTTGAGCTCCTATCATATTAGAGACGCCTCTGGAACGTTTCATTCCACCCCTTTGTCTCCTTTTCCCTTTCTATTCTAGACCCACTTTATTATTTCTGCACTGCCTTCTTGGGTCTCACTTTTTGTCAATTTTGCTACGCAGGCCATGGAGTGTTCCACTCTTTTTGGGTTCATCCTTTAGCCATGGTACTTCTTTAATCTTATTACTGCTGCAGTGTATCATAAACTGATCTCTTACATGATCATCTAACTTGCCACCAAATGTGCATGTTAAAGCCTATAGCGCAAAGTTATACCTTTCCACGTTTGTACTAGTCTTGGGGTTAAAATGGGCATCCAATTTGCATAAAGCCGCCTCCAAATTGTTGGAGCTAGAGCCATCAGAAGACTCCTCTAGATCTGGTAAGGTTTCATAGATGTGTTGGTCCTCATAGCCCAAGAAATGCATCAGCAGGGACACCTTGCGATCCATCGAGATTGTGTTACCACAAGCAGCACGTACATAATGCAGAAACCCCTTCTTCCATTGATTCCATATTACCTTAACAGGACATGGTTATGCCCTGAAGGTGGGAGGACCAGGTACTTGTGGCATGGCCATGTTCAGAAATAATCGAAGATTCAATCCAACGTGACCAACTTTGTCAAATTTAGACAAGCTTTTCTTGCCTGTGCACCTTCACCTTTTGTTTCTCCTTAGCCGATGGAGTATGTGCCGGGGCGTGATGGCGTGGACCCCATTGCTGCTCCACCGACGCAGCCAACCGAGGGGCGATAGCAGGGAACCAGGCGTGGACTGTCTCCAGGCAGTCCTAAGGGGCAGTCCCAAGGGACAGCTGACAGCAGACACAGGTGGAGTCGAGGCACCAGGGACACCAGTTAAGTAGTTCTCTTTTGCTTTCTTTAGCCAAGTAAATCGTAGCAGCCCCCTGATCCCTCAACTCCATCAGCAGAAAGTCAAGTGCTTCATTGGAACATTTTCAAAGCTAAACATTCCAGTCCTAGTACGTTGCATGATGCACTCCTCATATCCATGGAGCAACATCCCAACACTCTCTTGCCTCCTTAGCCTCACAGAGAAGGGCTCTCCTCTGGCGAGAAGTGACAAGAGCCTGTGAATCGTCACAATGTGTACTGCTGTGTCATCTTATTCAGCATCATGTGATTCCATGAAAGATCCAGTGTTGGTGAAGGAACAAGTTACTTACCTGTAACTCCTTTTCTGCAGCATTGTTATCTTGTATGGATTCACATGTGTCCCTCCCTCCTACCTGGTAAGATAGCTCAGCGGGTTGAACGCTCGCTGCTGCGATCAGAGTGTGATCTACAGGTCGCAGGTTCGAATCCCGGCAGGGCCAACTCAGCCTTTCATCCTTCCGAGGTCGATTAAATGAGTACCAATTTCGGTTGGGTGCTTTGGCTTAAGGCGCTGTATAAATAACACATAATTAACATTACCCCTCTCTGGCTCTTGGCTCATTCTGTCACATTGTGTACTGCCAAATCTGAAGATGGCCACCAGGGGTGGACCTAAGGGGTCCTGTCTAATTGGTTGTGGGCAGTATGACCCAAAATGACTCTAATATTAGAGCACTAAAATAACCAGCAGTTTAAAAATGTAAAGGTAAACATGTGAATCCATGAAAGATCAGATCCTGAAGAACAGGAGTTACAGGTAAGTAACTTGTTCCTTAACATACTGGGCTATCTGTGGAACCATTCTGGCACTAACTTATCAATATGAATTTCAAATTTGGTTTTTGCATGTAATCAATCCCTAGAAAAAGGTGGAAAAGCTACACGTGCTGTGCTATAGTGAAAACACAACCTGTATGTGGTACAGTGAATACAGAACACAATATAGGATTAATTTATCAGACAAACTTATTTTTAAAAAAGAGCCTTGTGGCAAAGCCTGAGCAGCACAGTAGAAAATATTATGACGTGTGCTATATGGGGATCCTTCCCAACGGTGGTCTCTTGGGTCATGTGCCCCCCTTTGCCTTCCCATAGAGATGTCTCTAAACACAAAGTGAGTTTTCATTTACTTGAGTAGCACATTCGGGTTGAGTGATAGAATATTAAAGGTTTTTAGAAAGCATATTAATCTTTGCAATTCAGTGTTTAATTTAAGAAAAAATAATCTTGCTACAAATAGAAACCACATACTTATGTTGCTAGTTTGGTACTAACTATTAGAACATGATCGCCATGAAGGCAAATCCCTAACCAGTGTTACAAACACAATATTATTATTATTGGTGATTTACATAGCTCTTCATTCCAGACTCACTCAGCTTGTAAGCACTTGACTGGGAATCAAACCCATGTTTCCGGTATCATCTTGTTCCCAAGGCGAGCGTGTTGCTATGGAGCCATCCTCTTGGCTATACTCCAGTCATGTGTCATGAACAACATTTTTGTTCATTATTTACATTATTGTAGGTCAACTTTGGCAATTAAAATGTAATCCTACCATGCAACGCTGTATGAATCATAATTTCCTTGTATTTTCAAATCTGTAATTATCACTCTTTTTTTTGTTAGCTTGTCAAGCGTTAACAGCAGAAAATGTGTATGAATCTTTAGTTGGGCTGATGACATTTTGTTATTTTTGCCGTTCTATCCACACTCTGTTCTCTTCATAAGCAGCAGGCAATTAGAACTTCAGCATTGTTTTAGTTACTGCATTCTTTAACGTGTCCTTTTTTTAATAGAAATTCTTGATGAAGGAGACAGCAACTCTGATGGTGATGATGAGGCTGGAAGCAGTGATGAGGATAGCAATGAAGAGGAAACTGAAGAAAATGAGCAAGGTAATGATTTTAAACACATTTGTGTTCCTCTCTGGCAATTTCACTGCTAAAGTGAAATTGTATTCTTATGTATAGTTATATATATATATATATATATATATATATAGATGCTACCCTACAATTCCAGCAGTTCCAGAGGACAGTCCATGAATCAAACTCACATCTTTTATATTAGGCATTCACTTTATTTAGCTTTATAAGGTGGTTGTCTATACGTGTGCACTGTGAGCTACTGTTTTGCTTATTTCTGTGCGGCAAAGTAACATGCTACAAATAGCTGTTATTAATGGTTTATTGTAGAGGTCATGACCTGGATGGCAAAGCCGGAGACTGAGACAGGAGCTGTTTGAAATGTTCAACCTTCTGGACCAATGGGCTGGTCAATCCCCTGGTGACTGCCAGGATGGGACTATTTCTGAATTCAGGAGAAAAAGCAACAAAGACACAGGGGATGTTAAATGCCAGGTGTTTAGTGCAACTGGCATCCACCGCTGAGGGGGGGCTTTGTGGCAGGTCTGAAGCCATAGAGCAGAATGGCGCATGCACCATCCCACCGAGAGCTATGATGTGCTGTTGGCCGATTCAGTCCGGTTTACACTGTTCGCTGAGCGTCGGTGCGACTTTCAGTCGGTAGTTGTCATGTGCTGTTGTGCAAGGCTATGTGTGGTTTGTTTAGTTGTTGCAGTATAGTAAAGTGTGTGCGGTTTGTTGTGCTGTAAAGGTATGGTTGTGTTTTGTTTAGAGGTTGAGAGGTGTAAGCAGAGGGATTCGTTTTTAGTGGGTTGGTTAGTGGTGGTGCTCCATCGTATCCGCTTTGGCCACCTGTGGCATGTTTCACTGCCAGTGCGTGCATAGTGGTGTGCTAAGGGGGGGATCGCCCTCCTATATTCTGTGCAGAGTTGTGGATTGTCAACAGGGCAAAAGCAGGAGGTGATTTTCTTTTGTAAGAATTCTGCTCCTTGGCCAGGGATTGCTCTGTGTGATATGCACATTGTTTTGAATGCGATTCATTTTTTGACTGGCAGCCAATGTAGCATCTTTAGCGCTGGAGTGATGTGTGGTCACTTCATGAGCGTTTGAGGAGAAGTCTGGCCGCTGCATTCTGTATACATTTCAGTTTCTTAGTAGATAATTCAGCATTCCGAGGTATAGGTGGCTGTTGTAGTCTATCCTGGACATGAGGGAGATGATGGCCAGTGTTTCGTGCATGAAGGAAAGGAATGGTAGAATATTTTTGATTGTGTGCAGGTGGAAGAAGCATTTCTTGATTATTGTGTTTACTTGTGGTTCAAGGGTAAGCTCGTTGTCCATTAGGATTCCAAGGTTTTTGACTATTTTGGATTGCGTGGGCACTGTTCCTAGTTCTGTGGGCCATGGGATGTATTGTTGCTTCCCTGGGTTTTGGATATAATCGTGATTTCCGTCTTGCCTGGGTTGTTTTTGAGGCGGTTTGTGTTCATCCATTTGTGGAGTTCTTTGCAACAGTCTACTAGCTTGATGTTTTCCTCTCGACATTTCCCATTTTGTAGATGATTTGGGTGTCCTCTGCATAGTTGTAGCAGGTGAGGCACTGCCTTTTGATGAGGTTGATTAGTGGAGTCATGTAGATGTTGAAGAGTGGGGATAGGGAGGATCCTTGTACTTCACAGGTGGTGTCTCGCGGCAAGGATTTGAATGGTTTTATCCATATTGTTTCTGTTTTTGCAGATAGGAAAGATTTAATCCAGAGCAGTGAGGTGTCGGTGATCCCAATTTATTCCAGTCGCTTGATGAGGATGTTGTGGTTGACTGTGTCGAATGCTGTGGAGAGGTCTAGTAGTATCTGTGCTGAATTTGTGTTGGAATGTGCCTTAGTGTTTAGGTCATCCCGGATGGAGAGAAGTGCCGTCTCTGTTCCCTCTCATGGGTCTGAAGCCGACTTGTGCCTGGTCCAATAGTTGGTTTTCTACGTGTTCCAGTGTTTGTTCGTAGACATAGGTCTCTAGCAGTTTTGCCGGAAAGGACTTGTTAGATATCGGTCTGTAGTTGGAGAGGTCTTCCACATCACCCATAGTATCCTTCAGTGGTTTGATGTACGCAGATTTGAAAGCCTGTGGTACTCTCCCCATTGAGAGCGTTTGGTTGAAGAGGTTTCTGTGGCATTCCAATGGCGTGCCCTGTGTAAGGATCGATTTGGAGATGTCTGGGTTCAGGGGTCCATTGGGGAGCCTGCTTTGTTGCATTGTTTCACCAGCTTGACAAAGCTCTCTCCTGATATTTGGGTGAAGCTTTGCAACTTGATCTGTGATTCCAGGGTAGATGGGGCATGGGGCACAGCCTGTTTGATTGGTCTGCTTTGTATGATCCGATATAATCCAGGTGGGTGTCTCATCTCATTTACGTTGTTGAATAGTTATTTCTGGGTGTTGGTGGCTTTGGTAATTCGGTTGTCGTAGTATTTCTTTGTGGCTTTGAGAATTTCCTTTTTGTATGCTCGGATTTGCTTTTGATAGTTTATTCTTTTTTGTGTGGTCGTAGTTTTTTGTCTGGTCGTAGTTTTTCCTCCATTCTAGTTCAAGTTTCTGGTTTGTTTTTTTCATTATATTGAGGTGGGGTGTAAACCATCTTGCCACTGCTTTCTTTTGTGATAGGATGAAAGGGGTTTTCCAGGGAGATGCTGTCCGGTTCGGTGATCCATTTCTGGATTAGGCCTGCTTTTCCGTCTAGGTCGGTACCGTCCAGGTTTGCAGTTGGTGGTTTCGAGGATTCCAGTTGTTTTTTTAAGTTATTATTTTTGATGGCATTCCAGTTTCTTTTCCAGATCGCGGGGAGCTTTTGGGGCTGTTTAAGTGCTTTGGTTGGTAGTTGAATCACGAATGGTATGATTAGGTGGTCGCGCAATAGTATTTTTTTTATTTATTGTTTATTTACTTGTGTGTAGACATGTATAGACTTTTACAAGCAACGTCGTCAAAATGTCGAGATGAAGTATAGTCGAGTGAGTCATTGTTTACATCTTCGTTGTTAGGCTTGTAGTAGTTCCAGTTTCTCAAGTGCTAAGTTCAAAATCTTTGCTGTTGCAATTGTCCATCTGGTGTTTTCTCCGCTTATAAGGAGTGCCCACCAGGCTTCTTCTTCACGTAAATCTCGGTCTGAAAATAAAGAAATAAGAAACCAGTGTCTTACCTCGCTCATTGCTCGATATGACAATAATAAGTGTCGAATCATTTCCAGATGATTTTCTCCAGGACATAGTCGGCATTAAGTCGAATTTGACATAGATCTTATTTTCAATATTTCACACGTTGGAAGGGGGTTTAGTCTAGCTCTCATGAATGTTTCTCTTAGTTTTTTGTCTGAGAACTTTGCGATGTATCCCATGGTGTCTTTGGCTTTTCTTGTTGACATTGGCAAGTGGCGCAACAGTTTATTCCTTGCTGTCAATTCTTGCGTAGTGATGCAATCCTGATCTTCCATTTTTTGTTCAACTCTTTAAGGGTTAAAAATTAAATCGTCTTCTGTGCATTCCACAAGTTCAAGTTGATGTCTTTTTGAGTCCGCCCAAGAAGTTAATATGGTGAAGCTTCCATTTTTGATTTCTTCGTATATCAGTTTGTATATTGCAAGGGTCTCCGGCATTCGGATCTTTTGTTAATTGCATGCTGTTATGGACCATTGCTTCTAAAGAAAGCAGGCCAAGCTCCCGTCGTATATACGGGATAGATGTACATTTGGGGATGTTGAGTACGGATCTCCACAAAAAAACCTCCAGCTTCGGCCAAATTGTCGGGATGGCCGGACAAGCATCCATTCCATAGACGATAGCTGGGACCACTTTTGTTTTGTAATATTGAATGGCTGGCAGCATCGAGAACCGTCCAAATTTCTTGTGGATTGCTTTCGTGTGGGCTGCTAAGTTGTGCATTTTGGTCCAAAGTGCTTGTTGCATTTGCATATCTTCTTTTGAGCAGTCAAGAGTCACCCCCAAGTACTTAAAGTGAGTAACCACCTCGATCTTTGCTCCGCTCAAGAAGCAACTTGGCTTTTCCTGTTTTTTTTTTGTATGTTTCTCCAATATCAAAATTTTAGTTTGGGGCTTGTTGATCTCTAAATTGTTTTGTTCAATATAGGTCGTCAAGTTGTTTAACTGCCTCTGCAGGCCAATAGGGGTTTGATCTAACGAGATCAAGCCATCCGCGTAGAGAAGCCTCGGGATACTAGAATTTCCTATTTTAGGCGGAAACGATCTGACGTTGATTATCGAATTTTTGTAATCCCAGAGGAATGCGATAAACAGGGCTGGTGCCATGGGACAGCCCTGCTTCACTCTCCTTTTTGAGGGGATTTCCGCCGACAACAGACCTTGTTTGCTGAGTCTTACTCGCATACTAGCGTTAGTGGGGTGAGCTATTACAGGACCCAGAAGTGCAGTTGGACGATTCCAAGCCACTAGTTTTTGCCAGAGTTTTGCACGGTCGACTCTGTCGAAAGCCTGTGTTAGGTCGATGAAGGCTAGGTAGACTCTTTGGGCTCCTGCTCTGGTTTTGCTTTTAATGATGTTTAGCATCATGATGTTGACTGATGTGCTTGCATTCTTCAAAAACCCTGTTTGAAACGGGTCGGCACATTGAGACAGTGTAGCCCAGAGTTGGAATTTTTCAAGGAGAAGAGATGCGAAAATCTTGCCGATGTCTAATATGGCAATCGGCCTATAATTGCCTGGGGTGTCTCTGTTGCCTTTTTTAAATATAGGAGCCACCACCGCTGTGGTACATGACGTCGGGATGGATTTAGCATTTTAACATTGGCTAAAGATCTGACTGATTAGAATGGATCATTCGTCCGGATGGCTTTTTAGATCTATATTTGTTAGGCCGTCCGGCCCGGTTCTAGACGATTTCAATTTCTCAATGGTTCTTTTGATATCGTCTTTGTCTGACACGTCTTCCCATGAAAACGTGGGCGGCTGTCTCATGGTCTGGTTAGTGCCAGTAGGCGAGTCGAAGAGTGTTGTAAAGTGTTCCATCCATCTTTCTTCACTGACCGTATTTGCGAGGATCTCGTCGACTTGGGGTTCCGTGCTTCTTATTAGGGACCAAAATTCTTTTGTCTTCTTAGCACTCACTATCTTTAACATTTGTTCAGAATCTTGTTGGTACATCTTTACCCAATGCTTTTTGAGCCATGATTTATATTTCAGTGTTTCTACTGGTGTAATTTGTCTTGAAGGAGGCGTCTGTTTTGAATCCTGCCTTTTGAGTTTTTGATGGTCCCTCCTTCTTATTACCAACGCTTTGTTGTAATCATGATTTCTCGAAGGTCTCATCTGCGCTTGCGTAGTTTGGGTCATTCTATAAGTCAGTAGCAGAGGATGGTAATTCAGTACCTCTTCTTTTGCTCTGTCGAAGTAACCTATTGCTTGCATTTTATATTTTTCTGTTAGCTTGGCGATATTTGTAGCAGATAATTGCAGCCGTGTTTGGTGCCGGTTTGTTTCGATGATGTGATTATAGGTTCGTTTATCCGTACTTCTTATGTTCCACTCCATGATCATCATATCATGGTCACTTTCCGCTGTTTTGATCACCTCAAAGGTGCGTATTGTGGGTAGCAAAGAGCGAGAAATTAAGATGTAGTCCAAGGTTGCTGAGGAAGTTGATCTTTTCCACGTTGCCATCTGTGGTCCTGAGTCTTCAATTCCAGGTACGTTGTGGAAGTTTCGGGAATTCATGAGGTACATCCATGCTGCCCCTCTTTCATCTGTGGAAGATCTAGTAGATTCCGTCTTGGTCAATGCTCCATTTAATTGGCATTTTGAGTTTAAATCGCCACAAATGATATCTGCTACCAGGTGGTCTGTACGCAGCTTGTCAATTGTTTCTGCCACCAATAGTATTTGGTGGCACAGTTGAGTTTAGCTTTTTGTTGGCAAAGATTATGTCGAGAGTGTCCTGCTCTGTGTGTGTGTGTGTGTGTCGCACCTTTAACCATCTTGCGTAGTTTCATTGATTTGAGCAGCTTAGTCAGTGATTTTTGTGAGTTTGCGTTCTCTTCTTCAAACCATATGTTGAAGTCCCCAAGGGTCATCGGGTGATCGTGTTTGATGACCAGGTTTGTGATGGCTTCTTTGAAGGTGTCTACGAAGGTTGTGTCGTAGTTTGGTGGTCAATAGATGGCTATGAATGCAAAGTTGGTTTTTGAGTCCGTCAGGTGAAAGATAAGGGATTTGTAGTTTCTGATGTTCAGCGGTTCATCTATTTTTATTTTCAGGTGTTCTTTGTGGCCTTTGCAAGCCCTTGTCCTCTTTTTCCTTTTGTGTTTACCTATGTACATTTGAAGTTGTTGGGTAGACAGCTGTGTAGTGTGACTTTGTAGTTGTCATCTAATCAGGTTTCCATCGTAGAGTATATTGTAGATCTCTGTAGCATGTTTGGACATTGATCTTGCGTTGATTAGATTGCAGTGTATTTTTTTTAACAGTACTTTGTTTTGTTATTGGTTTCGTCTTATGGTGGTCATTGTTTTGTTATTGGTTTTGTTTTATGGTGGTCATTGCTGTTGGTGGCCTAGAGCTTGGGTGATATAAGGAGTGAGGGCATTGTTTTCCCTCTTGTTCCTTCCGGATGTTTCTGGTCTTTTCCTGTGCAGTACTGGTATCTTGCTGGAGCGTCTAGCTTCGTTGGTGGTTGTGAATTGTTCTGGTGGGGAGGTCTGTCGCGAGGTATGGTGTTAGGTTTAAAGGTATTCCCTTCTTTTGGAGTTTGTTCTATTTTCTGTCATGCTTATTGGGGTGTGTTCCGTTTTCATGTCTGTTGGCGTGGTG
The DNA here is from genome assembly GCF_040938575.1 of Ambystoma mexicanum. NCBI lineage: Eukaryota > Metazoa > Chordata > Amphibia > Caudata > Ambystomatidae > Ambystoma > Ambystoma mexicanum. The sequence goes on from NC_090931.1 coordinate 917,247,049, forward strand.
CCATGGTGTGGTTACATTTGATTTATTCTTACACCTAGTTTTCTCATGCATCATCCCATTTTGTGTCATGGCATTCTGTGGTTCTTTGCGGTCTGCTATGTTAATGAATTTGCCTTATTATATTTCGGTCGCAGGGGCCCTTGCTTGTGGTTGTGGACGAAGGGGCTCGCTTGAGGCGGGGGTTTTGGTTTTACAGTCTGATAGGTAGCAAATTGGGTTCCTTTTATGTGCGCCTAAAGACGAGCTGGTGGCAGCAATTAGATTTTTACAATGTTTCTGTTATTTCTAGTGTGCATATTTGCGTTTACTGCGTATGGCTACTAAAAGTCACTAGTGCCCTAAAATGGTCATGCCATGAGATTTTCACTTTTACTTTGACGATATTGTTTGCCCTTTTACCTGCCTTGCCAGGTCAGGAAATCCCATATAAGGTAATGCACTGGCCTGAAAAGCTGCTGCTTTCATGGTCTAGTTATGGCTTTGTGTGTGTGTGACTCGGGAAGGGAGTGGGACTGTCTGGTCCCCTTCCACATTTCTGGATCCAGAGAGTCTAGGTGTGGGGCATGAGTGAAACTAATAGTTGTCCCTGATTGGACAACTACTGGCTGTTTGAATGGTGCAGATCCTTACCATTGGTAGGCTTGGACTTGCTTCCAGGCTGGATTTTGGATAAGAAAAGGACTCCTACAACCATTGCGTCAGATCAGCGTTTAAGCTAAGAATCCCTCGTAGAAGAACAGCCGACTGAAGACCGGAAGAAGACTCCTGAAGATACCCAGCACCCCTTCCTGCGTCTGGCCCAGTGAAGTCCTGTTGGACTACCTGATCTGCAAAGGTTGTGTACTGTGCTTCAACCCTTGAACTGGTGCGAACAATCAATCTCTGCAGGTTCTCGAGGCTCCAGCTGTACTAAACCTTGGTAAGTGTTCCTGGACCACCCAGTGGGCTACCTCGCTAGAACTGTCGATGTTCTGCATTTGCAGCCGAACTTTGGTGTTCGCCAGCTTGTGATATAAGTTGCCTTCCTGCCAAATGTCAGCCTCACAGCTTCAAGGGATCCTGTCCTGAAAGGACGTCTGCAACTGGAAGGACACCTACCATCTGTGTACAGTGACCATCACTGGAACTCTCCTTCCCTGTCCTGCGAATTTTCCTGATGAGGGCTGCATCAGTGCATTCTGCACTTCATCGCCAAGGGTTGAACTCTGCTCCTGGACCCGTCCGGAAGAATCCTTGCACCTGCAGCTCCTGGGCATCTCTCACCGGAACCAATAGCGGAAAATCCAACCTCCAGTGCCTCTCCCACCCCCATTTTTCTCTCCCTGTTCTCTATATCTTCATAGGATAACATTGTGAACAAGTCTCTTTGTATCCTTCCATTCCACTTCTTTTTGGTCATTGAACCTGAGTAGTAAAACCTGAAAGTTAAAAACACATTTTACTTACCCAGCCACTCTGTTGCATCTCTTCTTTTGAACAATCACCAACACAAGTAACTTACCTGCTACACACATGTTCTGGGGAGAAGCTTTGTGACTTTTGCGCACAAAGCCTCATTGTTCTTAGGGATTGGACTGCTGAAGCTAGGGAACATCACTTGTGGCTTGGTTCCATGATATCCATTACTACCTTGATTGTATTTAGGCTAACCTCTCAGAGTTCCCCTGTTCACTAGAACTAGGGTGGCCTACAGAAATCTGTCCACCAGACCAGATTCTAGAAATCCATCCTACCAAGTTGGTGCTCTGTGGTAAGGATAAGGTCTTGGGTGACCCAATGTTGTTCACTGGAGTAGGAATATAATTCAGAACACAGTGATTTGAAGTTAGTAGTCGATCTAATAGTTGCCTACTCTGTTTAAATATGGAAACAGTTACCATGACTGCTGTTGGAGCTCTCAAAGTAGAACATTTAAAAAGTTGGTTTAGATAGAGGATTGCCATACTGTGGTTTAAGGGCTGATCTCATACAGAATGTATTAGAACATAAGGAATCTAGGAGTGTTCCTTTGCCATTTAGTGATGCAGTAGATGCTGAGGCAGGTCCCAACAGTAGCAATGTGATTGTGGTTACTGCCACTATTAAAAATAAAGAAGACAAAGAGGGGTCTTCTCATGTCTCAATGTCAACCTCGGAAGCTGAGGCCTTGTATGAGGTGAACAAGGACAAACCTAGACACCAAGAAATGGAGTTGGAGTTTAACATGGCTAAGCTTGAGTTTCATAGCATAGAGAGACATAAGACTGGGAACACCAGCTGGAGTTCACCAGACTACAAGGGTATCAAAGCTCCTCCAGAGGTTCTGGAAGTGGTTATGTATACTCTTCCAATCCAATATTTCCTGGATCGCCTTAGTATGTGTGATGAGAAAAATTGTATAATTGATTGGCTAACAGCATTTGAGTATGCTTGCGAGGTACAAGTAGGTGAGCATGATACAATTGCTTGGTTGCTCAGCAGACTATTCCATACTGGCTGCAGTGCCATTGTGGATATGTCGAAGGCTGACAGAAAAGACTTTGACAGATTGAAGCAGGTTCTGCTCTTAAATTATGTGCAGACTCCTGCCCAACACCTAAAGAGATTTTGAGAGTACTGTGGGCAATCCTACCGAGTCATCACAGAATCAAAGCCTAGAGTCTCTTCCCATGTGGCATTGGAAAGGCAGCCGCTACCTGATCCTAACCCTGATGGTGGTCTTAGGAGGGAGAATCACATGGGAGGAGAAGGCTATCAAGGGCATGTGGTGACTCTGTCAGGAGAGACGCAGTATTACTCCTATTTTGAGGATGGGTTCCCATGATGCCTGAATGTTTAATGGCATGTTCTCACAAACTTTCACAAGGTATCAAGAATACGAACTCTTTGTAAATATGGCATTCATGTATATAGAGGGACTAGGGAGTCAATAGTACTACTTAGCAATGTGGATTAAAGGAAGTTAAAACACCTAGGAACATTATGGACTTCATGTCCCATAATGCCTCTAGTACTGAGACAAGGAAGAGGGATCAAGAGTTTCCAAAGTTTGAGGTGCAGTCTAGTTGTCCTAATGACCCACACCTGAGCGAGACCTTTAAAGGCCTGTCCGGTGCAGGCCAAGAGGAGACAGTAGAGACTGAGGCCGCCACTCTAGTGACAGCAATACGCCACGCAGAGAGCCTGGACGAGGTCAGAATTCTTAATGAGAGAGACGGTCCATGCATCTTACAACCCGTTCCCTCATTTAGTGTTCGCCGGTGAGTGTTCAGGGTTGTGCAGGCTCCAGGGACAGACAGCGTGAGCCGTGGTATGCTGGCAGGCGCTGTCAAACTCTGCATAAATCTCGGTTAACGAATAAGCAGTGTCAGAAGGAGACGCCAGAAAAGACAAGTGAGCTTGCCTAGTGCAAGTGACCCAGTGGCGCTCCAAGGGAGACCGCTGAATGCTTTTGAATACCGACAGTTGAATGCAAGTCAATTGGGGCGCAACTCTCCTATTATGAAATGTTAGATTGGAGATTATTGTAACCCGCATTGTCAAAGCCAAACTGGTGAATATCCAGCAAATGAATATTTTAACCTGCATTGCCCAATTAAAAGAGCGCAATAATGCATATAAAAGGATATACAACTTTCCCGAAGAGTGATGTCTAAAAAGGGGACATGGTTACATACATTGCCAAAGCCAACCTCCTAAATGGGGAGTGACATCAAGGCAAGTGAAATTCAATAATACCATATCAAGATACCCGAGGGAATTGTAAAGCCACACTACCAACAGCAACCAAGAGGTTGTGTTAATGAAAGGCAGATACAGGAGGAGAAAAGCCCTCCTTGTGTCCAGGGTGAGATAAGTAGAACCTGCATTGCTCATCTTTTGGTGTTGCATGTTGAAGGAAAATATATGGTAATTGTGTTAACAAGCCTTACCACAGAATACAAGTTGTAGACGTAGGAGTTTTGTTTATCCTGCTAGGAGAGGAGTAATTAATTGCAGCCCTGGCAGGCCAGGAAGAAGATAACTTGAAGAAGTGGCAATTCCATTATTGTGTTCGATAAACTGTGGCATAACCGTCCTGACTAAAATTGTTTCTTAGGGGGAAATATTGTTTGACCTGCAGAGAAAAATTGTTTTTAACTTTCAACTAGAAAAGTGAAAAGAAAGTAAAGTCGCTTTGGCAAGTTCAGAATATATTGAATGGATAGGAACTTTTATTTTTCCTTGGAATGAAACTTGTTTTATGAAAGGAACTATACTGAAACTGAACTTCAATGGGACTTATCCTGAATTGTTCAAGGGGAAGGGGATCCAACCCTGGTCACAAGGATTCTTGGTTATTACCCTTTGTGCTTTGAATTTCAATGTTATTTTTGTGAATTTAAATCGCCAAATGATTACTCAATGATTTGTTGTGTGTATCAGTATGAGGGACAGATATTTTGGACATTAGGACAATTTCCCTTAGCTTTAGTTTATTAGGTAGGGAAACCTCCGTTAGGCTAGGGAACAATAGGTGTTTGTCTCACCCCTTTTTTGTTTAATAAAATGGCGACTTGAGACAAATGTATACCTAAGTGTCGGTCTCACGTGTCTGACTCCTCACAGTACACAAAGAAAGATTACTAATACTTGGGTGTCTTTTGTAACTGACTTGTCGAATAATTTGGGTGGCTGGGAAGAAAGCCATAAAGTAACCACTTTTGAAGGCATGATCAATTTGGTCATGCAGGAACATATTTTTGCTTCTTCCCCTGAGCTTAAGCAGCATTTGTCAGATTCAAAGGAGCTCAATCCTAAGAATCTGACCATTGCTGCTGATCTTTGCGTTTCCCATAGTGTATCCTATCAGGGCAAACATGTTTCTAGTAAGCATGAGTAGGGGGGAAAAGCAGAATGAGAAAGAGGGTGGTTCTACTGAAAAATCCTCCCCCATAAGGCCCACAAAAGGTTCCATAAGGGGAATAAGCCACATGAATATGAAAAGGGTAGTGGGACTAACTATCCCAAGCATAACAGTGGTCACGGTAAACCTTCCTAAATAGAAAGGTCCATTGGATCTTGTGTAATCTGTGGGGCAAGTGCCACATGAAGGGGAGACCCAGATGTAAGGGTAAGACCTTTGGGGTCCTCTCTGTGAATCTGGCATGTCCTTTTGAGGACAAAGAAAAACTCCAGGGTGCATCCTTCTCCTCAGATTCCTTACCCTGTGGGATAGGATCTGAGGTAGTTTTACTTTCCTTGGGATCCTGGGAGGCTAGAGCGGCTGAGGCTTATGCCTCCATACGTGATAATACCAAGCATTATTCTAAATGGGAGTGACCATCACTTGAAAGCCTAAGGAGACAGGCCTGTTCCCAGTTGGAGCGTGAAGCCCCTGGGAAGCATAGGATTTATTGGGATGGTGGGCTCCTGTATAGTGAACCCAGAGAGTCCTCTGAAGGAGACAATAAGAGGTTGGTGGTTCCTCTTCAGGCAAGACCCTTCCTCCTACAGTTGGCACATGAGGTTCCCTTTGCAGGTTAACTTGGCATCAAGAAGATTAAGGAGAGATTGAGCATGCACTTCTACTGGCCTAAAATGGGGGCACAGGAAAGCTCTTGAGTCATATGTTGATTTGTCCTATATAGTACTTGTCCACAGTTTTTAAATCCAAATGCTTTCTAACTTTTTGTAACACCCTATGTTTCTCCCTCCCTTGATCCAGGCCAGATTTCATGCAATGATTTACACTTTTTACCTTGTTATGCACGTAATTTTGGTATCCATCTTGGAACATTTATTATCCTGGTGTCTTTCCAAATCATTGTGTATTTATTCCATCACATATGTCCCCTCTTAATGCAAGTTAATTTCTCATGTGCATGGCAGTGGCCTAATCTGTCTTAAAAAGAATGAAGGGTATTAAACTACATTTCTACAAATGTATATAAATTGTCCAACCCCTGCAAAAAAGTTATACTTTGTCATGGTTTCTTTCACAATTGTTCCTTGCGGGCGAACTCCTTAACCACCCTAACACATCTAATATTACATGCCTGTGTGCATTAAAATGCACAAGGTTGCAATTTAAAACTTGCAGGAACTGCGCTACTTATCAGATTTCTAAAAAGAAAGTGGTGCTAAAATCCAGGCTCTGTAGTGGTTATACCATTTGAGAGGGTAGGGATTGATCTTTGTTCCCTTGACCATCCTACATCCTGTGGAAGTAGGTTTAGCCTTGTGGTCGTTGATCATGCCACAAAATAATGCAAGGAGTAGGCCTAATGGGGGGAGTAGTGATTCTCTATTACGACTTTAAAAGAAATTATTTCAGACTGAAATGCATGGCCACCTCCTGAAGGAATATCTGAAAGGAAACATTATTCCACTCTGATTACAGGTTAAAAATGAACCCTGTTTATTCTGTGATAATATGAAATATAAGACTTCTTTTAGTCAAATTGCTACCAAATGCAGCCTTGATGCTCTGGTGACTATTACTATGGCACAAAAGGTTTTCCAAGAGATAGAAGAAGCAGAACTTATTTTCAGGTATGACACATCCATTACGGATGCGAAAGCAAAGCTACACCTGATTAACAAACAGGTAGATGGCATATGTGTGTAGTTACTGCATCTTTCAGATAACTAATGGATCTGATGTTTGGCAGATGTATGTATTCACTTTTTTTTGTTGAGATAATTATGAGTCTGATGTGTTTTTTAACACATTCTCAAATACCTTTGTTTGAGAACAAAACCCTATTGATGTTATTTGCTGGTAAATAAAGAGTGCTAGACCACGTCTTCATATTCAGGCCGTTGAGTTTGTATACACTTGGTATTATAAATATCTGGTGTTGAATTGAACTCCTGTGGAGGCTATAGTACTTTTATCCAGATATGTATTAGGAAGGTGGCACAGTTAACTGCATTAATGCTTCAATTCTCTAAGAGAAGGGCAGGGTATACACTGTTCGGTGCCAGAAAACTGTAAATGCAATGTCTGGTTCCTGCAGTGATATATGGGTTTGAATCCCTGGTTGAGATAGAGCTGAAATGCTTACAAGTAGTTGATGGAAGATTTTGGAGGAAGGTACTGGGGCTTCCCATTTATGTCCCTATGGCAATAATTAGGCTAGAACTGGGTATTATGTCACTGAAATCTTTGGTATTAAAAAAGAGAGCTCGACTATATGTTAAGATGCTGAACGCGCCATCAAACCTGTTTCTGATAATGGTGTGCAAAGAGGAACTTAGACAACAGGAGAAATCCCTCTTTAGTAAGAGCATGAAGGCCCTTTTCCGTGATCTAGGTTGGGCCCCTATTGGGTGGGGGAGGGATTTGGAAAGTTGTCTCCCGTTTCCAACGAGCCCTCACTTAAGGAGATTGCTGGTCGAGGATTGTTCGATCCTCGATCAGCAGTCGCCACTGGACCACCAGGGAATTGATTTTCGGGGTGGGGGTCCCCTATGCCAAACAGCCCTCAACCCCCACCAAAATAAAAATGAGGCAATTTGTTTTGCCTTCTTTGGGGGCAGGTGGGTGCTGTTTTGCACCCATTTGCTGTCCTGGAGCTCTGGCCATACCACGTCGGTATCTCTTCCCTCCGGGGAGGGATGGGAAGCTTGCCGGGGCTCCCTGCGATCGCTGCTGAGCTGGGCGGCAATCAAACCGTGTGCAAGGCAGATGCCCAATACCAGGGGCAGCACACCCAGTTGCCCTAGAACTCTGGCTGGACTGCATTACAGGTGACCGCCGCTGGGCTCGGGGGCGAACTACCCACACAGGAGACGGGCGCCCAAGGCCGGGGACATCAACCAGAGCCATCCTAGAGCTCTGGCTGGGCTGTGTTACAGCTATGCCCTCTGGTGTTGGATGGGGGTACTGGCGGGGCTCCCTGGGACCACGGCTGGACTTGGGGACAGTCGACCCACATGAGACAGGTGGCCAACGTCGGGGACATCATCTCCGACCATCCTGGACCTCTGGCTGGACTGCGTTACAGCTTTTCCCTCCAGTAATGGGTGGGGACCTTTCCAGGATTCCCTGGGAGCGCCGCTGGACTTTGGGGTAGGTTGACCCACATTGTAGACAGCCTCCCAAGGCTGGGGCCACCACCTTCAGCCGTCCTGGAGCCTGTAACCATGCTGTGATGCAGCTTTTCCCTTTGGTGAGGGATGAGGACCCTGCCGGGCTTCTTGGGACCACGGCTGGACTTGTGGATGGTTGACTCACATGGGAGACAGGCTCCCAAGGCCAGGGGCAGCACCCCCGGCTGTCCTTGACCTCTGGCTGGGCTGCATTACAGCTTTTCCCTCCATTGAGGGTTGGGGACCCTGCCAGGGCTCGTTGATCATGACTGGGTTCAAGAAGTGTATCGATTGTGGATCGAAAATGTCGATCACTGATCCTCACCGAGTTTGTCTCTGGTGTCTCGGTTCTAGTCACCGAACCGACTGTGGTTCCTGTCAGTCCATGACCAAGAAGGCCCTTCATGAGAGGAGAGGTAAACTGTTGGTGGGGAGGGAAGCCTCTAAGAAGGCTGTGTCCAAAATGCATAAGAAAACGACCGAATCGGATCGACATAGACACTCCAAGAGATCTCGATCTAGGAGTAGATCGAGACACTCTTCTTCCTCGTCAAAAAAACTGAAGAGGAGACATAGATCTCCCTCATCCTCATCATCTTCTGAGTCGACCGAAGAAATTCGATGTCCGACAAAATCGGATTCCCCCAGAAAATGGGAGGAATTGCGTAAAAAAATTAGGGAGGTTTTCGAGAATGCGGCCCCGAGCCATTCCTCTAAGGTCGCTCCATTGGACGACAAAGAGAACTACCTTGGTAAAAGCCAGTAGTATCGAAGATACTCGAGTCGACGCCAAGCCGTCGAAGGCTCCTCGTGAATCGAAGACTCCTCGAGAGTCGAGCACATCTCCGGTGCCTCATAAAAAGCTCAAGTCATCGAAGGCTTCGACGGCTTCATCGACGCCATCGGCGTCGACTGCTTCAGCATCGAAGCCAAGAGCGTCTTCGACACCTGTATCGAAGTCTTCTTCGAAGTTCCTGTGGACAACCTCGAAGGATTTTTCTATTCCCTTGAAGGAAATTGTTGAGGAAGAAAGGAGATTTACTCTTTTGCCCAGAACAGACTTTTTTAAAGCTATGTCCTCAATTTATGAGGAATCTGGCTCGGAGGAAGATGAAGTCACTCCCTTTGGAGTTTCATATGGCACAAGACAAGTTCCTGAGGAACTCATTGATCAGGAATCTAGAATGAGAGACCTGATTGATACTCTACACTCTGCTAGTGGAATTGACACCTCCCCAGAGTTAGAATTTGCCAAACCTGACCCTGCAGAACATGCAGACTCAGGGTACAGAGGTCTTATGAACAGGATAGTAGAATACATGGGTTGGGGTAACACTTCACCCGTGTTTGAACAGGACGACATGACAGATATAATTGTCAAAGGTCCCCAAAAAGACCCAGTTCTCCCCTTTCATAGGGCTCTTCAGAGAACAGTAGAAAAAAATTGGGAAAATCCTGATAGCATTGCTGCTACAAAATAGTAATTTCCCAAAGAAATACAGACCAGCTGGTACGGATCCTGAATATTTAAACAGACATCCGACTCCAGAAAGTCTGGTTATTCAGGCTACATCCACAGCAAAAACAAACTGCATATCCCACTATCCCTCCGGATAGAGAGGACAAGAAAGTTGATGCCTGGGCCTGTAAAGTTTTCACTTCAGGTAGCATGGCCCTGAAATCGACAAATGTCACCTGTACCATGGCCAGGTTTACCCATACCCTGTGGGACTGTATTTCGGCGGCGGCTGAGCATATTCCGGAAGGTGAGGAAAGGGAAGGCTTCCTGAATATAGTCAAAGACGGGAAGGAGGCAATGGGGGAATGTCTCCAGTCTGGACTGGATACTGCTGATAGCATCAGCAGATCCATGGCTACAAGCACTGTGTTGCGCAGATTTGCTTGGTTGAGGAAGTCGGGGTTTGCACAGGATGTGCAATCCAGACTCCTTAACATGCCCTTTGATGGCTCGAGGCTATTTGGCAGTAAGGCTGACGAAAGCCTAGAAAAACTCCAGACCTCGAAGGCGGCAACTAAATCTCTTAGTGCCTCCATGCGTCAGCCTCAGAAAACCTATTCAGGATCATCGTCCTGGAGAGGTCGTTCTTTTCGCTACCACTCCTCATTTGGTAGAGGAAGAGGCCAGGCTTCTCAAAGAGGCAGAAAAAACTTCCCTCGTGGTGGACGAGGAAGAGGTGCGAAATCAGCCTCAAGAGCGGCATCTTTGCCCTCAGCCACTCCTGCAGCTGCCTCCAAATCTCTGAGACCTTGCTCCACAAGACACCAGTGGGAGGCAGGATCTCTCAACATCTGAAGGAATGGCAAGGCATTACCTCAGGTGTTTGGGCACTGGAAACAGTAGCTCAAGGTTACTGTCTCCCCTTTCTAAAAAGGCCTCAGAATCATCCACTGGGAGCCAACTCCGTAAAAATTCCAGACCCGCTCCTGTTGCAGGAAATTTTAACCCTGCTAGAGAAAGGTGCCATAGAACAGGTACCTGTACCGGAGAGGAACAGGGGTTGGTACTCCACATACTTTCTCATCCCAAAAAAGGACAGAGGATTGAGACCCATCTTGGACTTTAGAAACTTGAACAAGTTCCTCAGGAAGGACAAGTTCAAGATGGTGACCCTTTCTCAGATCCTTCAGGCTCTACAACTCCAAGACTGGTTGGTATCATTGGACCTTCAGGTGCTTACTTTCATGTGCCAGTCCATCCAGGGCACAGAAAGTACCTGAGGTTCGCGATTGGCAATTCTCATTATCAGTTTCGAGTTCTGCCATTCGGGTTGAGCTCCGCCCCGAGTCTCAGGAGAGGGGGGATTCACGTCTACCCCTACCTGGACGATTGGTTGATCAGAGCACGTTCTCCAGAACAGACTCAGGAACATCTTTCGATCACCTGCCACTTCCTTCACAAACTGGGCTTCTCCCTCAATTTCAAGAAGTCCCACATGATACCATCCCAAAAGCTCCAGTTTATCGGAGCAGTCTTGGACACTTCCTCGGGAAAAGCCTCGCCTCCCGAGGTGAGAACTCTCCACATTCTGCAGATGGTAACAAAGTTCCAGAATGCCCAATGTCTACCGGCCTTCGATTTTCTCAGGTTGCTCGGCCTCATGGCATCCTGCATTTTCCTAGTACCAGAGGCCAGGTTGAGAATGAGATCCCTTCAATGGGCACTCAGAACTCAGTGGTCCCAGTTCTCAGGGAATATGTCGGATCTTCTGCAAGTCCCGAGCGCAGTTGCTCAGGATCTACTATGGTGGGCTTGCAACGACAACATTCTCAAGGGAGAATCCTTTTGGCAACCATGGCCGGAGATAACAGTAGTGACGGACGCCTCACTCACGGGGTGGGGAGCACACACCAACGATCTGACAATCAGCGGTCGTTGGTCTCCATCGGAGTCCAAACTACACATCAACCTATTGGAGCTGAGGGCAATCAGACTAGCGCTGAAGGCCTTTATGCCCTCTGTACAGGGAAAGAATGTCCTGATAATGACGGACAACACAGTGGTCATGTACTACCACAACAAGAGAGGAGGAGTAGGGTCACTACCACTGTGCAGAGAGGCAATGCAGCTCTGGTTTCTGGGCAATACGAGAAGGAATCTCTCTATCAGCAATTCACCTAGCCGGAGAGCAAAACACGGCGGCAGACCCTCTGAGCAGGCAGAGCACAGTTTCCCACGAGTGGGAGCTAGCTCAGGAAGTCCTTCAAGAGATCTTCGCCCTTTGGGGAACCCCTCAAGTGGATCTGTTCGCCACTGTGATCAATCGGAAGTGCGAGCAGTACTGCTCAAGGGAATTTCCTCAAAGAGGAGCTCTGGGAGAAGCATTCGTAGTGGAGTGGAAGTTTCCACTGCTGTACGCGTTTCCCCCAGTCCCTGTGATTCCTCAAGTAATCAGGAGGTTGAGAAAGTTCAGGAAAACCATGATCCTAATTGTCCCGGATTAGGCCAGGAGGACGTGGTACCCGGACCTTCTAGACATGTCCATCTGCCCTCCAATATGTCTTCCGCAAAGAGAGGATCTTCTCTCGCAAGAGGAAGGTCGGGTTCTCCATCCAGAGGTCAAGACACTCAACCTTCACGCATGGTTTCTGAGAGGTTGAGATACAAGGATTGGGACCTTCCGGATGACGTAATGGAGATCTTGCTTTCGGCCAGAAGGCCAGCAACAAAATCTTTATACCAATGTCGCTGGAACAAGTTCAGTAACTGGTGCAAAGATAAGAATGTGGACCCTTTTCAATGTGGCACCCCAATGGTGCTTTCTTTCCTACTGCATCTAGCCAATCTGGGGCTCCAGATAGGGACAATTAAAGGATACCTTGCTGCGCTGTCCATTTTCAAGCGCACTTCAGAAGAGGTTTCATATTTCAAAATTCCATTGATCATTCAATTCTTAAAGGGGCTTACTAATGTATACCCCCTAGTACCTTTTCATGTCCCAACTTGGGACTTAAATCTAGTACTAAAATTATTGACTTGTATACCTTTTGAGCCTATGCACTCTTGCCCATTGAGGCTTTTAACACTAAAGAATGTACTTCGAGGGGATTGGGTCCTCCGATGTATTCCATATCTATGACAGGTAATGACCACAGCTGTGCTGCTTCGGAAAATCTTTGGCGTCTGCGTCCTGCGTCGATGCGCCATCCCCGAGGACGACCTCCGACGGCCGACGTCACCCGATGTGATAAGTAGGACACACGACGCCCATAGCCTCAGTTCCGTTTTTTCTGCGAACGTGTTCGCTTCTTGAATCTCGGTACGCCTCGACTCGTTGGAGTTGCTGTTTTCTTTCTCGGTTCGTTGAACCTGTTCGGTTTGTTTGTGGCGATGCCTTTTTCATCTTTGACCCCGCGTCCGGGCTTCAAGAACTGTGGGGACTGTGGGTCCAAGATGTCGGTCACGGACTCGCACGACGCCTGCCTCTGGTGCCTCGGGGAGGCCCACGATACGGACGACTGTGTCGACTGCCAGTCGCTCACTGCGAAGGCCTTGCGAGAACGCAAGAAGAAACTGTCGGTAGGTCGGGTGTTTAAGCCCCAGAAGTCGAGGTCTGCGGGGCTTTCGACCAATGACTTGAGGGGTAACTCTCTGCGTCGTCGTCAGAGGTCCAGTGGGTCTCCTTCCAGGAGTCGGTCTCGCCACTCCTCCGCCTCTTATAGGCATTCCAGGAAGCGCCGGCATATGTCGCCTTCCCCTTCCCCGTCCTCTTCCGAGGACTCCGCCCGTCGGCGGGTCGCTTATCCCTCCATGCAAGCGACACCGGAGGAATGGGCTTCCTTCGGGAAGCAGATGCTAGCGATTCTGGAATCGCAGGGCACCGGTCCGTCTGCGCCTCCGAGTGGGGTCGGTCGGCACCGGTCGAGAAACGCCGCCCGTACGCCTTCGGGCTCGGGTGGTCGGCACGGCTCGTGGGAGAGGTCCCGCTCGGACAAGGGTAGCCGTTCTCGCCATGCCTGTTCCAGGTCCCGGTCCTCGACGCGCTGGAGGCCGCGTGATCCTGTGCCGTCTTCAAAGAAGACGTCGACGCCTGGGGTGCCGAGGTCGTCGATGATTTCTCTCGAGGTTCCGTCTTCGAGGGGGTCGTCTACGCCGTCGGCGCCCAGGTTGTCGAGAGACACGCTCGGAGCTCCGGCTTGGAGGACTGTGTCGATGCCGCCGATGCTGGAGGCGTTGCAGCTGACGTCGACGCCGATTTGCTCAACGTCGACGCCCTTTCTGTCGACGCCGGCACTGACTCGTTCAGCGCCCTCGACGCCTTTTCTGTCGGCGCCGACTCGTTCGGCGCCCTCGACGCCTTTCGAGGCAATGGTGTTGGAGGGGCCTCGTGGCACGGGGTTTGCCCCTAAAAAGGCTGTGGCTAAGGTCCGGCACTGCTTTGGTCCACAGGAGGTCTTCCTCTCCCCGCCTGGAGTACATTTCAGAGGGTGATGAAGGCTCTGATGGCGGTCTGGTTCCGGATGAACTTATCTCGGGCCATAGTCAGTTTGATGACCTGAGGCAGTCACTGCATGATGCCAGTGGTTTGGACACCTCTCCGGAGGTGGAGTTTTGTCAGCTGGAGCCTGGCACTCATGCCGATTCGTCATATCGGCGCCTTATGTCTCGGGTTACCGAGTACTTGGGTTGGTCGGCTCCCCCAGGGGAGTTCGTTCAGGATGATCTCACGGACATCCTTGATCTCGGTCCACCCACTGACCCGGTTTTGCCTTTTCATGTGGCTTTGCAGAGAAGGGTGGCGGCGGCTTGGACTGCTCTGGAGAGTCTCCCGGCAGTGGGCAAGTCTTTGTCGCGAAAATACCGTCCAGCCAGTAGCGATCCCTGCTACTTGTCTAGGCACCAAACCCCAGAGTGTTTGGTGGTGCAGGCGGCTACGGTCCCGGCAAAGCAGGCGTCGTATCCTACCATCCCTCCGGTTAGGGACGACAAACGTTTTGACGGCTGGGCGAAGAAAGTGTTTTCTTCTGGGGGTATGGCGCTTCAGTCGGCCAACTCCATATGTGCCTTGTCTCGTTTCACGCACACTCTGTGGAACTGTGTTGCATTAGCGGCTGATCATATTCCCAAAGGGGACGAACGGGATGGTTTCCTTGCTATGGTTCAGGATGGCAAGGGTGCCATGTGTGAGGCCGTTCAGTCGGGTTTGGACTTGGTGGATTGTGTCAGCCGGTCCATGGCGGCGAGCACCGTAATGCACAGGTTTGCGTGGTTGACGAAGTCTGGGTTCGCTCCTGATGTGCAGTCCTGGCTCCTCTACATGCCCTTTGACGGTGAACACCTTTTTGGCAGCAAGGCTGACGAGAGCCTTGAGAGGTTGCAGACCTCCAAAGCTGCAGCAAAGTCGTTGGGCGCTGCAGTTCGACAACCTCCGCCTTTTCGTCCTAAGGGACAGCAATGGAGGGGAGGTTCCTTTCGCTATTACTCGTCCTTCAGTAAAGCGAGAGGAGCTAGCAGTCAAAGAGGCCATCGTAAGAGTGCCAGAGGTGGAAACAAAGGTACTCAAGGTGCCAAGGTTGTTCCGGCTGTTGCCTCTTTGCCCTCAGGCAACGCCGCAGCCACTACCACTACCACTCAGTCATGAGGCCAGGTCCCATGGTTCGCTGGTTGGGGGAAGGCTGGCGCAGCATCTTGTAGAGTGACAAGCCATTAATTCAGATGTGTGGGTTCTGGAGATCATAACTCACGGCTACTGTCTTCCTTTTCGGCAGAGGCCTCACGACAATCCACCAGGGAACCTCTCTTTGAAGAGTCCGGATCCGCTCCTTGCGCAGGAAATTCAAGCCCTGCTGGAGAAAGGCGCCAAAGAACTGGTGCCTGTGGCGGAGAGGAACAGTGGGTGGTATTCCCCTTATTTTTTGATTTCAAAGAAAGACGGGGGATTGAGACCCATCATGGACTTGCGCGGTTTGAACAAACTCCTCAGGAAGGAAGTTCAAGATGGTGACTCTTTCTCAAGTCCTCCAGGCCCTTCAACTTCAGGACTGGTTGGTGTCTCTCGACCTCAAGGATGCTTACTTCCATGTGCCGATCCATCCCAAGCACAAGAAGTACCTGATGTTCGCGGTTGGCGACTCGCTCTTTCAGTTTCGGGTCCTGCCGTTCGGATTGACCTCCGCCCCAAGGGTTTTCACCAAGCTCATGGTGGTGGTGGCAGCGCATCTCAGGAAAGGGGGGATTCACGTCTACCCCTACCTGGACGATTGGTTGATCAGAGGGAGCTCTCCCGAGCTAGTCCTGGATCATCTGTCCGTCACCTGCCACTCCCTTCACAGGCTGGGCTTCTCCCTCAATTTAAAGAAGTCCCATTTGACACCAACGCAGTGGCTCCAGTACATCGTAGCAGTGCTCGACACGTCCCTGGGGCAGTGTTTTCCTCCTCACGTGAGGGCTCTTCACATTCAGCAGATGGTGCACAAGTTCCAGTTTGCCCAGACTCTCCCAGCGTCCGAGTTCTTGAGACTGCTCGTCCTCATGGCGTCCTGCATTCTTCTGGTGCCAGAGGCTCGTCTGCGGATGAGATCTTTGCAGTGGGCGCTCAAGCTCCAGTGGTCTCAGTCCTCCGGCAGGCTGTCGGACCCTGTTCAGGTGCCGCCCTCTGTAGCCCGGTACCTTCTGTGGTGGGCCGTCGAGGCTACTCTGGCCGGAGGTGACGATCGTGACAGACGCATCCCTCACGGGATGGGGACTCATGCCAACGAGCTGACAGCGGTCGTTGGTCTCCGTTGGAGTTCAGACTCCATATCAATCTGTTGGAGCTGAGGGCTGTCAGGCTAGCCCTGAAGGCTTTTCTGCCGACTGTGCGCGGGAAGAGTGTCCTGATTCTGACGGACAACACGGTGGCCATGCACTACCTCAACAAAAAGGGGGGGGCAGGGTCACTTCCGCTGTGCAGGGAGGCGATGCAGCTCGATTTCTGGGCCATCCAGCAGGAAGTTTCGATCTTGGCAGTTCATCTGGCCGGAGACGACAACGAGACGGCGGACGCTGTGAGCAGGCAGAGCACGATCTCTCACGAGTGGGAGCTGGCTCAGGAGATTCTCCTGGAGATCTTCGCCCTTTGGGGGACCCCTCAAGTGGATCTCTTCGCCTCCAGTGTCAACCGGAAGTGCGAAAGGTTTTGCTCGCGGGAATTTCCTCCAAAAGGAGCCTTAGGAGACGCGTTCGTGGTGGAGTGGTCATTCCCACTGCTGTACGCGTTTCCTCCAGTCCCCGTCATCCCACAAGTGTTGCGGAGGTTACGGAGGTTCGGTTCCCGGATGATCCTCATTGCTCCGGCGTGGGCCCGGAGGACGTGGTACCCGGACCTTCTAGACTTGTCCATCTGCCCTTCACGTCGTCTTCCCTACCGAGACGATCTGCTCTCACGGGAGGGGGGCCAGGTTCTCCATCCAGAGGTCAGATCCCTCAATCTTCACGCTTGGCTTCTGAAAGGTTGAGGTATAAAGATTGGGACCTCCCTGAAGACGTGATGGAGGTGTTGCTCTCGGCCAGGCGGCCGGCAACTAAGTCTCTGTACCGTTGCCGTTGGAGAAAGTTCTGCGACTGGTGCAGAGTTCAAAATGTGGATCCGTCTGAATGCGACATTCCCATGGTTTTGTCTTTTTTGCTTTCTTTGGCCCAGAGGGGCTTGCAAGTGGGCACCATTAAGGGTTACCTGGCGGCGCTGTCCATATTTAAGCGCTCGTCTGAAGAGTGTTCCTATTTTAAGATTCCTTTAATTTCACAGTTTTTGAAAGGACTCACTAATGTGTTCCCTCCGTCACATTTTTTGGTGCCAGGTTGGGATTTGAACCTTGTTCTTAAGTTTCTTATTGGTGCTCCGTTTGAGCCTTTACATTCTTGCCCTTTGAGGCTGTTAACTCTGAAAACTGTGTTTTTAGTTGCGGTTACTTCCGCTCGCAGAGTGAGTGAGTTACAGGCACTTTCAGTTAAGCCACCCTTCACTGTATTTCACAGGACAGGGTTGTCCTTGGGGTTCGTCCTTCTTTTCTTCCGAAGGTGGTTTCGGAATTTCATTTGAGCCAGAAGGTTGTTCTTCCGGCATTCTATCCTCCTCCGCATCCTGGTAAGGAAGAGGAGAGGCTCCATTGGCTTGATCCTAGGAGAGCGTTGAGCTTTTATATCTCGCGCATGTCCCAGGTCAGAGTGGACGATCAACTTTTCATTGGTTACGCTGGAAAGCGTTTGGGACAAGCTGTGACGAAACAGACTTTGTCTCGTTGGATTATTTTAGCTATCTCCGAGTGTTACCGCTTGGCGGGTAAGGACCCTCCGGCTGGCTTGCGGGCCCATTCTACCAGAGGAGTGGCTGCGTCTACTGCCCTGCAGAGTGGAGTTCCTATTCGTCACATCTGTGATGCAGCCACCTGGGCTTCAGTACATACTTTTGTACGTCACTATTCCCTCGGTTCCATCAGGGGGCCACATCTGGCCTTTGGCAAGGCAGTTCTCTATTCTGCAATTTGATTGGGCATGCTAAATTTGTATTCTAAATTCTTTCCCACCTCCTTGCTTGGTACTGCTTTGGGAGTCTGTCATAGATATGGAATACGTCGGAGGACCCAATCCCCTCGAAGAACAAGTTACTTTCTTACCTGGTAACATTCTTTCGATGGGATGGTCCGACGACGTATTCCATATCGCTCCCTCCCTGCCTTCCCCGCTGCAGAATTTCTTTTGCGATTGCAGCTTGTGTTCCGCAAGGCCTCATGTGTCTGACTGGCAGAAAACTGGTGGCACACGTTCTGGGGAAAAAACTATAACTGAGGCTATGGGCGTCGTGCGTCCTACTTATCACATCGGGTGACGTCGGCCGTCGGAGGAGGTCCTCGGGGACGGTGCATCGACGTCATCGACGCAGACGCCAAAGATTTTCCGAAGCAGCTCAGCTGTGGACATTACCTGTCATAGATTTGGAATACGTCGTCGGACCATCCCATCGAAAGAACATTACCAGGTAAGAAAGTAACTTGTTCTTCTTGTGGCCTTGTCATCAGCCCGCAGGGTTAGCGAACTTCAGGCTCTCTCATGCAAACCACCATTTACTACTTTTTATAAGAAAGTAGTCCTTAAAGTTAAACCTTCCTTTTTACCAAAGGTAGTTTCAGACTTCCATTTGTCGCAAAAGATAATATTGCCAACCTTTTATCCTCCTCCTCATCTGGGCAGAGAAGGAGAGATTGCACAGACTAGATCCCAAGAGGGCTCTTACTTTCTATATCTCAAGAATGGCTAAATTGAGGCAAGATTACCAACTATCTGTGGGTTATACTGTTCATAAACTAGGATTATCTGTATCAAAACAGACCATATCCTGCTGGATCATCTTAGCCATAACTGAATGCTACAGATTAGCAGGAAAAGAACCACCAGATGGGCTTTGTGCCCATTCTACAAGGGGAATGGCTACTTCTGCGGCTCTAAAGAGGGGAGTCCCAGCAGCAGACATTTGTGCAGCTGCAACCTGGAAAACAATACATACCTTTGTTAAACATTATTGTTTGGACACTGCCTCCTCTAACGAGGGTTTATTTGCAAAGGCAGTTCTGCATTCTGTCCACGAAAACTGAAATGGTACTCCCACCTCCAAAATTGCCACTGCTATGGGAGTCTATCACCTGGATCACATCCTTCCTTAACGGCAGGACTATGAGGGTCTTCTCTCCCACGGCGGCAGCAGACCCTATACCCATCACATGTGGTGTACCTCAGGGCTCCTGTGTCTCCCCCACATTATACAACATATTTACCAAGCCCCTTTTCGATGATTTGGATCATCTCGGTATCACCTACACTAACTATGCAGATGATACTCAGATCGTCCTTCCGCTTTCAGGAGATTATGGAAAGGATTTGGCCTTGCTAAATAGGGTGTACATCATCATCCAGGCATGGATGGCTACTCATGGACTATGCCTGAATGATGATAAAACAGAACTCATCATCTTAGGCACCACAATCATTATAAAGAAACTTGGCCCGGCCTATAACTCCTTCATGATTGACGGGAACAACATCAAAGTCGGACAAGAGGTCAAAACATTGGGATTCTATCTAGATTCCAATTTTTCCCTCAAAAGACAAGTGAGCTCCCTTGCATCCTCCACGGCTTACACGTGCAAATTAATCCGTGCAGCCAAACCTTTCCTGTCTGACACTAGCTGTCTGACACTCGCCAGAGCCCTCATACTGTCTCGCCTCGACTATTGTAATGCCCTCTACCTAGGATCCACCAAGGCCACCACCAATAAACTGCAAACCCTTCAGAACAACGCTCTCAGAGCAGCTCTGGGCATTTCCAGAAGAGAACACATTACAGATTTCAGCCAACAGAACAATTGGCTCTCCATCAGAGATAAAATTCTCTTAAAAACGGCATCTCTCACCCACAAGTCTCTCAACAACGCAGCCCCAACCTACCTGATCAACAGGTTCCACAAACAATCCTCCTCAAGACCCGTCAGAACCGCATACAAAGATTGCCTATCTGTCCCCCACTACAAACGGGCCACCATAGGAGGCAACAGCTTCCCGGTAAAAGCTGCCAAGCTCTGGAACTCCCTGCCTCCAAACCTTAGAGTAGACTTGCCTTATCAGAACTTCCGTTCCAAGTTAATCTCCTGGCTGAAACTGGAGACCCACTAAGACTAGGTAGTGTCCAGCGCTACACGCACACATCGTAACCACGTGTGCCTCTTGCTTACCTGTATATTACATTACCGCCTGCTGGCCTTACTGATGATTTGTATATACTGTATATAACATTTGTGCACCTATTTTTGTATTATGTATATTCCTCGTGTACTGTAACCAAGCTTCGAAAATTCTTGTAAAGTCTGCGCCCTGATACCCCCGGGTACGCTCGCGCATTATAAATAATAAAACAAACAAACAAACACAATACATTCGAAGAACAAGTTACTTACGAACTGTAACGTTCTTTCGACTGGATGTTCCTCCCACGTATTCCTCATCGACCCTCCCATCCTACCCCGCAGTACAGTTTACGTTTCTTACACTTTCCTCTCACGAAGTGTGCATCAGTCATGAGGCACGCCTGGGTGTTGATCCTCCTATATGTGTTCATCGAAAAAACAGAACTGGAGCAACGGGCGCAGCTTGAGCTACTTATACCATCAGTGACGTCGACACGGTACGGAGACTGTCGAGGGACAATCGACGCCACGACCTCGAGCACAGCGCCCTCTGCCGAGAAATTTTTTTTGCGAAGCTGGAGATAACAAATTATCATAAAATGAGGAATACGTGGGAGGAACATCCAGTCGAAAGAACGTTACAGTTGGTAAGTAACTTGTTCTTCTGACACCCTCACCCTTATATCCCATTTATTGATAGATAGCAAGCCATCTCTTATATATCATAGGCTGCAATCAGTTTGTTTGAAATGGTTATTTTTTTAATATTTATTTGTGGAATTGTGACTTGTGTAATCAGAAAGCTTTTGGTTCGGTGTTAGGCTTGTGGTAGTGCAAGGAGAATTACAATGTTTTAATATGAGTATGATACTTCACTAGAATTTCCCATTAGCCCATGGTTAGGCACTGAGGACTCCTCAGGCAGGGGAATTAATATTCATGGACTGGGGTAGATGGGGGTGGTGGTGAGGGTATTGGATTTGCTTTAGACCCCCAGGAGTCTTGGGTAATGATGATGTCATGACAGGCAAGACAGACTATAGTAGCAGGATAGGTCTAGCGGGTGGATTTCTGGGTTGAGAAAGGATATTCTAGGTGCCCTGAGTCTTTCACTCTGACCAGACTCTCCCTTCATTACACAAAGATAACAGTTGGGCCAAACTTAAAAACTACTTGCTCTTTTGAAGTTTCATTGATTTCCCTCTGTAGATTATAATTATGTCTTTCTACTTTTTTATATGGCAAATAGCTCTCAATACTGAATGTATTCCTCTGATTTCTTGTTCTTCTCCTTATTATATTTTTCTTAGGATACACCTCCACCTTTTGCACATTTATAAACTAGCCTGCATGGGTAGTTCAGGCTGTATTTTCTCTATAGATGGCTATCTATTACCGCCATTGAATTTTAATCCAATGTACACCTTCTCACTGCAATAACCCAATGATAAAGACCAGAGGGCACGTGCTGAATGCATCTTTGACATGTCTGACAACTGTGCATGTCATTTGCATGTGACCATGTTATTCATTGTGCATGTGTTTTGCTTGTTTGGTATAGCAGAGCCCCCAACTGTAGACAGTTGCCCTAGGGGTTGACACTGTTTATAATGCTCATTCCACTTTTGAGCTGCAACCCATAGAGTAGAGCTCAGCCCCACAAAAGGTTTGGTTCAGCTGTTGCTGTAACAACATATTTGCTGACATAGCAGTCATCTCTGCACCTGAACACAATACCTTGCAAGATTTTCATAATGTTTTCAACTAGTCCTCTCTGCTAGTAATTGATTAGTTACCTAATATCTAAATGCCCCTTTATTTTCATATTTGCACAGACTTGACCAGCAGCCTGGTCCACATTCTGCAACTGTTCTGGCTTCCATTCAGTCAAGGGATTGGCTCTTTAGTGCTTTCAGGCTCTGCCTGGAATCCTTCCTCGCAGGCCTCCTTACAATGACTTTCACTGCATCAGGGGCCTCACTTGAACTATGCAAACTTCCTCTCAAGGGCCTCTGATCGTTAAACCTGGGTTGTCAAACCCGAAAGTTGCCTTTTCTACAGCTTACCCTGGCCTCTGGTAACTTGTACTTTTGTTTTACCTATGAACGGGAGCTGCTGATTAATTTTGTTCCACAAACTTTTCTAAACTTACTGACATTTCTAGAAGTTTTGAAATAGTGTAATTACCTGTCACTTGAAAACGTGTGTAGATTATAGTTTTGCAATATTAGTGCTAGTTTACTGCTCTAAAAAAAAAAATAGATCTCCTTTCTACTTCTAAGGTGCTTACCGGTGGTTGTAGATATTTCTTGATGCACAACTTTACATAAAGAATATAATGTTAGTAATATACTGTCTGGACCTTCCTTTTATGTGTCCTGCTGTGTGTGAAAGCAGTACTTTATCACTGGTCTTTTCCCCTTCTTAAGAGTGAAGAAAGACTGCTCAGTCACAAAGCCTCTGCGAGAGTCTGGATTATCTCAATTGACACCCTGCCAAACATTTCTAGTTGGTCTTTGCAGGCCCTCAACTAAGGACTTGTGGAAAATATCCCTGGTACCGAGAATCAGTTTGAAAATAAGGGAACACGAAGAGAACTGCCCTTGTATAACCCAAACTCTAGAACTACAAACAAACGTTTTATTTAAAAGAGGAACAATGAGCCAAAGAGACAGTAATAAATGGGCACTGATTTATACACATTTTATGTTCATTGAAACACTTTTTTTCCTCTTTTAAGGACAAGAAGTGACCATCTTTGACAAAACTGAAGTGAACTTAGTGGCATTTCGGCGCACAATTTATCTTGCTATTCAGTCAAGGTAAGACTATTCTAAAGGTGCACAGCCATTGGCAAAGCAAATCGGTAATGTTGTGCTTGACCTATGTAGCTAGGAAGTGTACCACCTTGATCTTCTTGCTCTGTTATGATGGTAATATAATAGAAATGTTGATGCTGGGTTTCTCATTTAGCACTTGTTACCAATACTTCTGTGAATAACAGGGATGACTATCCTCAGAGTTCTGGCCTTAGCTTTGAGATTCTCTTGTTTTTGTGTTAAGGCATTTTTCCTCGGATTATTACCGGTAAACCTATCTGTACATTAAGGATTTTCTTTGTTTTATTTGTAATATTTTGTTAAGGTCTTGCCCTGTCCATATGAATGCAGAGAAAACACTCATATACTGTAAATATGTTTAGGATTTCCTCTGTTACAGCCTCTTGTTAATAATAGTATCTAAATTGGAAAGATCTATTCAATTTAAGGCTTGAGCCAAGAAATACTTGCAGGCTATGTAAGCCACGTAACTTATAAGGGGGAGACACAAAAAAGACAGCCTTACTCCTAAATGAGATATACTTTAACGTTAAGGCCAGGAGAGAACAGAGAAAACAGTGAGCACACCATTATTTCTTATACGAAAGTATTGATTGGATCCATGTTATGTTAATGTGTCACCTGGGTGCCTTACTTGCTCTAATTTTCTTCTTTTATGCCAAAGTACAAACATAAAGAAAAATATCATGAAAAAGTTCCTAAAAACACAGGTTTTCCTGGATACATTGTAAACATTTTACATTCTTGCTCCGTTTCAATTTAAACCGCATGTGCATTTTTCCCATTTTAATTAGGTACAAGTTAAAAAATATCCACTTATATTGGTGACATTCATCTCACATGTAGCGGCTTGTTATGGTGCCCACATTAATCTTAATAAATTACTTTATAGCAGCAGCTAAGTTTTCTTTGCACCCTTATAGTGACAGAATGATACAGCAAGTATTCACTGCAGGCATCAATGAAATTATGCATGTTATGCTATTAGGATTTGTAACTTGCACCACTGCCGTTTGCATGAACTACAGGCACTGTGGCAAATTTGGTAGCGTGAGCGTGTTTGGTTATCTGGGAGATGGAAAGGCGAGATTGCAGTCCTTTGTGTCGATGTTGCACATAGTTCTGTTTGTATGCTTGCTTTCTAGTTTTGAGGTGTAGGAGGCATTGAAAATGTTGTATCCAGAGGAGCAGTCTTGTGCTTATAGTGTGGTCAGAGGCAGAGTGTGCCAGTTGTAGTTATTTCTATTTCTATGTATTTATAGAGCGCCAAAGCCCTCAGGCATCCAGGAGCTACACAGAAGACGAAACAAACCGAAACAAACAGCTTACATTGACAGATGGCCAGGACTTTATCTAGGCAAACAATCTGGTCTTCAAGAGCTTCCTCAAAGTGAAATTATTTATCTTCTTCCTTAATGATTTGGGAGCTCATTCCAGGCCTGTGCCACTCGAAAAGGAAACAAATGACAGTTCCCCCAGACTCTTTTGAGCCAATTAATCTTAAGGGTGCAGGCCTCTGTTGTGTGCAAGCTCCTACTCGGTTTGTAGATCTCCAGTTTCTCCTTTAGATATTGAGGGGCAGTCCCAAAGAGACATTTGTGCCCCAACGTCAACATCCTAAAGAGGATTCTGGCTGCCACAGGAAGCCAATGAAGCTCTCTGCGGGCCATAGTTACTGAGTCTCTACGTGCAATATTGAAGATTATATGCACTACTTAATTTTGGAGCTTCTGCAGTTTGTAAATACATTCCTTACTGGCTTCCCCTAACAGTGAGTTACAATAATCGGGGCACTGTAGAATAATGGCTCGTACCAACTTCTCGCAGTTTTCCCTCATGGCCATAGGCCAGATCTGTCCCAAGACTCTAAGATAATAGAGTTCCTAGAATTCACATGAGCATCTGCATCAAGTTAGAGGTATACGTTGGTGATGTTTGAAGTCTGAGAAAAGTTTTTTTTTTTTTTTAAAAACCTTGTGCAAGTGACTAGTTTGTGTGTGGTGAGTAAGGTGGAAAGGAATTGAGGGTTTAGTAAAAGGTGAGCAGTGTTCTTGGGCATTCAGTGTTGGCCTTACATTTTTGGTCAAAGTGTTGGTCCTGCTGTTTGTTGTTTGATTTAGTGGTTGCTGCATGAAGCTGTCCTGTGTTGAGGGTTAAATATTCCAGTAGACATGAAAGGCATTCTCTTAGGGTTTTGGCGGTGGCTTTATGTGATATCTTTTAGTCACCATAGTTTCCCTGGGTGCTATGCATTGTGTTCTAGGTGGACATCAATAGCCGGTATCGCATTCCGTTAAGGTGCGTCTGCTTGTGAAAATCGAACTATTGAGAAGTGCCGTTTCCACTGCTTGGTGCTGTGGCGACAAGGAATTAAGAGAGTGACCAAGTGGCGCTGTAGTGATTGCTATAGACTTTTGTTAAGTGATGAACCGAACTTATCTATTACAAACTCTAAAGGGATTGCCTCACCTAGAGTAAAAGACGCTTAACAGAAAGTCGGTGTGAGGCAAAACAAAAATGCACCATCCTGGTCACAAAGGATCCCATTCTATCCCTGTTACTACAACAAAACACCATAAAGTCCAGCTACCGTTCGTAATTCAGGAGAATGATTCCTGTCTTCTGAATTCAAAGTGTCCAAACTCCTCTCAGGTTATTCAAAGCAAAAGTTCTGTAAAAGCTCTGAGTTCTTTCAATTCAGTTCAGCTTTATTGTGATATGTATAAATATCATAAAAGCCGCAACATCACAAACATCACAATATAAAAATGCACTGATAAAATGGAGAGCCATATTAAAACAATGTGTGCATATAACCGCTCACAAAATACAGCCTAATGATATCATGCTGTATAACAATTCATGAAATAATAGCATGATAGTAACATAACATCATGATGTGTATGAACACCTATGAAATAGAAGCATAGCTCCCTGTCCCTAAGTGGCAGGATAGAAATAAAATTACAACAATGTAATGAGTCCAAAATATAGCTGCATAATCTTTCAAGACATCATCGGTCACAAAAAATGGCTGATCGTAAAACAATGGATATACAAGATGTCACCGGTGCCATATTTCAAAACTCTGCATGTCTGTGGGCTTACACGGGCATGCTAGCGAAGGGCACTAAATCGACCTGAGCAGGCTGGTGTTCAGAGCTCATCAGTGATGTTTTCGCCGCATGTGTGCCCTATGGCGGGTATGTTTTCATTAACAGATACCTTCCAACCTTGTTCTGTCTTTTCCGCCAAGCCCATGCCAGATACTTGGAGGTGGAGTGGGCAGTGAGCACATCATTGTCGTTACAGCAGAGAACCTTTGCGTCTGCCGTTGTTAGAATGTGTTTCTCCCTAAATAGCGGCCTCAAGAATCTTCTTCTTGGGGTTGGATAGTGAAGGAAGATCAAAATAAAGTGAATGGCGCTGTCAACTAGATTGAAGCAAAGTGGACATTCATCTGGTTCATTGTTATTCCTTCTATTGAGGTCAGTCTTCCCATTCAACGTTTTATATAAAGGGCTCTTTCATGGTTAGTATTAACATAATCTAGATATGTTTCATAACCTAGTGTTTGCTTCAACCCGCAGCAAGTGAGATTGACCTACTATATGCTAAGTATCTCCCTTTTGCTTTAGGTTCATAGGCATTTTTGAGCAATTTACAATTGCTTGTTGTACTGTCTGGGCTTACCCAAACCTCAGACAGGCATATGGCATTGAGTTTGTATCTTATTTGGGCAAGCCACAGGAATGGCTCTCGACTAGCCTGAGATATAAGATTAAGCGCTTCTGTATACTTACCCAACTGCTCATTTGACCACAACCTTACTCAATAATAGACCGGTCTTGCCTTGAAAAACGATTCTATGCTTTGCATGCGAGTCTCCTGAAATAATGTAAAATTGGGTGTACTGTGGGGTAGGCCAAGAAGATTTTTCAAATATTTGTTTTCTATTACTGACAAATTCAAACAGCCAACATTCCCACCAGAGCTCAGTACCAAAAGTTGCTGCGTGCCTTGCCTGAGACTTTTTTGCCTTGAGGGATAACTGAACCGCTCTATTCCCATGTTCACTTGTGAATCTCGTGAGGGCTCCACTGTATCTTGCCAGTTTAACTCCTGCTTTGGTCAGATGCCTATCTCAGTGGCAATTAGCCTTAACCCTCAGTCCAAGGTAACCAGACTACTTGACCTGTTCAATGGGCCCTGCGTTCAGGCATAGCGTTAGTGCCACCTTTTTCTTCCTCCTGCTGCTGGTAAAAATCATAGATTTTGTTTTTGACACATTAGCGGACAGTCCATTCTTGTCACAGAATTCCCCAAATGCTTTTAGCTGCTTCTTAAACCCTGCAGGCATTGGATAGAGGTGTACCGCACAATCGGTAAAGATTAATACCAGAATCGTATCTTTTGCTAAAACCGGGTCATCTGCCTGAAGGGCCAGCAATCGTTCAATCACTTTGTTTATAAAAATACAGAACACTTTAGGTGCCAAGACATACCCCCTGGCGTACTCCCACCTCTAGCCCTATTGTCGTTCTGGTGCTCCTGTCCATGCCCCATCTTGCTACTGCTGCATTCCCTGAGTAAAGTCTTTGGATTGCCATTAATAGTGGTATTGCCATATTAAGGCCAAGGAGAATATCCCAGTGCCGGGCCCTTGGCACTGTATCGAAAGCTGTTCGTCGGTCAATGAAGGACACATAAATAGGCATTTTCCCGAGAACTGCGTATTTGTCGCAGATCAGTCGGAGGCGCATGCTCTGGTCAACCGTGCTTAGGCCACTCCAGAAGCCTGCATAAAGATGGTTTAGGACCTCATTCCTCTTGATCCAAGTTTCAAGATGGTCCAGGATTGCTAAGGCATATATCTTCCTGCCCCACAATAGAGAGATGGGGCATTAATTGCTGCAAAGATCCCTGGAATCTTTTTTAGAAATAGGCACTATTTCAGTATGATATGATATGACATTTATAATGCACCTGTACACAAGTGTTTCTAGGCGCGACAAGACAAGGAGGGGGAAACAAAGGGAGGACAAAACGATATTACTAGGCCTTGTCATTCAGATCACGTAAAAACAAAAAGTGCGGGAACGAGGGAGGAGACAAGTGCCAGGGGAGGAGGGGAAGGGAGAAGTGCAGATAACTCAATAAGTGCAACCAGCGGGTGGCACATAAGTGCAGAGAGAAGGGACTGTGGGGTTGCCGGTACCGTCCCTTAAGTGCTGAGGGAGCCCAGAGGCAGTGCAAGGGCAACTAGACATGCAGTAACCTGGGCCTAAGTGCAGAGGGTAGCGAGGTGACCAGTGCGCGGAGCAGTCAGGGATATCAGCAGGGGAGAGGAAGAGAGAAGGCTGGAGTGAAAAGGAAGGTCTTAAGTTGCTTCCGGAACCGGAGGTGGTTCTGCTCAAGTTTGAGAGAGGCAGGGAGGCTGTTCCAGAGGGACACCCCAGCCGAGGAGAGAGATCTTCCCCCCGACTGCTCTCTGCTTGCAGAATCATCTGACTCTCAGAGTTGGAGGTGTATGAGTGCAGAGCTTGAGAAGGAAGATGTTTAGGAAGAGAAAGTTGGTGGTAGAGCGGTCACAGGCCCCAGAAAGCCTTGTGGACGATGCAAAGGGTATTGGACCTGATCCTTGCAGCCACAGGGAGCCAGTGAAGAGATTTCAGAGCTGGAGAGATACGATCCCTGGGCTTTTGGCCAAGGACCAGTCATGCAGTCCTGTTTGGATGGGTTGCAGAGGGTAGAGGCAGGCAGATTTAGAAAGAGGCTGTTGCAATAGTCCAACCTAGAGAGAACCAGAGCTCTGAAGACTGAGTTTCTGGGGGAAGGAGAGGAAAGGAAGAATACCTCTGAGGAGGTGCAGCTGGTAGTGTGACTTCTTAGAGACCTCAGAGATGTGAGGAGAGAAGGAGAGTGTGGAGTTGAAGATAACCCTGAGGTTTTTAGCCTCACGGGTGGGAGCAGGAACAGGGCCAAGAGAGGCTGGCCAGACTGCAATAGGAAAGGTGGGAGCAGGTGTGCCGATGGGGAGAATCTGTCTTACTGGCATTAAGGCAGAGATAATTGGCGGCACACCACTCTTGGATAGCAGACAGTCAGAAATGAGAGAAGAAGAGGTGGCGAAAAGGAGCCTGAAAATGAGCTGAGTGTCATCCGCATAGCACTGAAAGTTGGGGCAGAGAGAGGCAATGCGGTGGGCAAGAAGTGCCAGGTATTGGTTGAACAGCCAGGGAGCAAGGTTAGACCTCTGGTGAACACCACAGGTAGAGATAGAGGAGAGGAAGGACCCAAGTTGGACCTGGGAGGGTCGACCGGAGGGGAAAGAGATCAGTCAAGCCAGGGCCTGATAGGTGATACCCAGGTTATCACGGAGACAGTTGAGCAGGATGGCATGGTCTAACGTGTCAAAGGCAGAAGAGAGATCAAGTAAGATGAGGATAAATGGGGTATTGGAGTCAAGGTTTGAGAGCACGTCTTAACGGATGTTCAGGGGAACAGTTTCCGTGCTTCTGGCAGCTCTGAAGCCAGACTAATGGTCATGAAGACAACAGCCGATTCAGTGTGAAGATTACACTATGAGATGGCCAGCTTTTCCAGGAGTTTTCCCAGGAAAGGAGTGATGAAGATTGGGTGGTAGTTCGCAGGGCAGGAGGGGTCAGCTCTGGGTTTCTTCTGAAGAGGGTGCACAAGGGAGTGCTTCAGGGGGGAAGGGAAGATTCCAGTGGGGAAGAAGTGGTTGCAGAAGACAGCCAAAGCAGGATCCAGGGTGTCAATGTGGTCCTTGATGGTCTTGGAGGGACAGGTGAGAACCTGTTTTGACAAGACTTTCATAGATCGGACTTGTCTAGAAACCTCATCTGGGGAGAACAGGAGAAAGGCAGAGAATGGGGAAGAGGGGTGGCCACAGAAGAGCCAGAGGAAGAGAGGGGACTAGAGGGAGGAGAGGAAGCGAGAGAGAGGACAGGATATCCAGAGTTTTAGAGATTAAGTGAGAAGCCAGGGCCGTGAAGAGAGCCTGGGAGGGGACAGGAGGGGTAGAGACTGCAGCAGGATTGGCCAGCTCCTTGCAGATTTTAAAGATTTCGGCTGAGTTGTTGGATGCAGCGGAGACGCAAGCTTGGATGAGGGCTCTCTTCTTGGTGCGGACAGAGAGCCGGTATTGCCTTTGGACTTCAAGCGGATCCTCATGACTGGCAAGAACATCAAGAGTATCAGATATAGTAGTGTGGAGCAGAGAAAGGGCTGTGTCAGGGTGTGAGTCAGCCAGGGAGGGCGGGGGGGGAGAGGGAGAGTTGAGAAAATGGCGGCGAAAGCCTCAACTGACACACGCTTCATAGGTCGGATAACCGAGAAGGTAGGTGGCAGTGCTTGAGTTGGCTTGGCCTGAAGGGTGGAGAGAGGGAGCTGGGATGAAAGGAGAAAGTGATCACTCCAGGAGAGAGGAGTGGTGAGAGGGATAGAGAGGGGAAGGTCTGAAGAGATCAGAGAATCCATGGTGTGCCCTGCAGAGTGAGTCGGGCCGGAGGGGAGAATAGAAAGAGAGAGAGCATCATGAATCCAAGAAGCAGGAACCACATTATGCCTGAGAGCTGTATAAAATAGTTTAAGTATGGAATCCAAACTTCCGGTTCTGAGTCATACAAATCCACAGGAACCTTTTGGTTGGGCCTTGCGCTTGCCCTGTTTCTGGCTCCTGAAAGCTTTTCCAACTTCCTCAATAGTCGGGGTCCATGGGATACAGTTGCGTACTGTACTATTCTGATCACATTTGACACCCTCAAGCCCTATGTTCACATATACCCTGGTTTCATGATATAGCTTGGTAAAGTAGTCACACCAAGCTGACTCTGGTATGCAGTCCTGTAAAGCATTGCAATCCATCGGGTGTCCAGTTCCCCTTTATAACCTGGAATTCCCTGGAATCTCTACTATCTTTTTTCCATTGAGAAGCTTTAAATGGAGCTCCAAGAAGTCCTTGAACCCATTCTCACAAACTCGTTTTGAAGAGAAAAGAGCAGTATCGACCCCCATAAGGACTCCACCACTGGGATGGCCACCATTGCCTTGTGTGGCTGGAATATAAAAGGTGAGAAACCTGAAGGTACTCTCACATCTACTCCACAGGGATTTTCTGTTCAGGTGGCCAAGGAAGGGCATTCGCTTTTGGATCTTGACCCTAGGAGTGGACAAGCGAGGGCTGATCACCTGGGTGGAGGTCTTTGTGGACTGGAGAAAGGCTACCTGAAGGCGAGACATGGTTTCCCCACATCACTAAGACTGACCTACCAGTCCTTTCCAGTTTTTCCCTATAATCTCCCATCGAGTACTGCAACGAGGTAGAGGCAACTAAGAGTAATGCACACTTCCTATTGTAAACACCACTCTGGTACTGGGGTGAAGAAGAGGGCCTGCATGCACTTAGTAATGAATATCAGGTATGTCACACTAACAGGCTTACACAAGGTCAGGCAATTGAGTCAAACCCTTTTTACCTGCAGCATGTTAATAATAAAGAGTATAAAAGCTGGAGCCCAAAAGCAGACAGACAGACAGAGAGTAGAGGATCCGCCATGTTGGGACCAAGCCAAGGAGCAGAGACACTGGCAACGATTCCCAGAGACCTGCCAGAGGGACTGTGAAGGCGAGCAGCAGGCGCTGCCAGGTAAGAGAAAAGCCGTCCGTGCCCAAGCCCGGGTGCAGCTGGAGCTGCATAAGCCGCTGGGGACGCGGACCGTGTTTGGAGCTGAGCGGAAGTAATGGGACGCGTCTGGAGACATGCCTGGCAAATGAGCTTAATGTTTTCCCATTCGGAGAGAGGTGCCACGAAAGCTGGTAAGTGTCAGGAGACACTGAGGAGACTGGAGCGCTCAGAAGGAACTTGGAAATCAGCAACAGTTCCTACATTTAAGGAAATGCTACCCATATTGGATACCGAACTGAAAGAAAACCGCCAAATGAGTAAACTACGAAATGCTGAATGGTGAATGAACACTCTGATATGTCAACCAGCACTACCAATCAAGAGTAGTATGGACAGAATCAAAGGCATATAAAGGATTGAAGAGTTGTGGTGAGCGTTATGTTGCAAAGATAAGAAAGACTGCTCAAAGAGAGTTGCAAGGAATGCTAGTGTGGAAAGTGAAAGCCCAAAAGGGACCTAACCGCTTTGGAGAGACTTATGGTTGCGTGACCTTTGATGGGTGGACTGTGTGGTCCCACAACTGCGCATATACCAGGTTTCCTCACGTGCAGGGTTACTGGTTGCGTGACCTGTGATGGGTCAACCGGGTGGTCTGACAACTGTGCCAAGACCAGGAAACCCTGAACGAAGAACAAGCTGTAATGAACTGTGAAATATTTGGTGAAGCAAACCTGCAGGAGGGTCAAACGGACCCTGTGTTTTCTTTTGACCTTCGAGCAGATTAAACCAACATGAGTGTTATGTTAAAGTCTTGGGGAAGGGAGTCCCAGGACCTTTGTTGTGTGTGAACTGTGATACATTTGAACCTGGAGAAAGTACTTTCAGAACTTGATCAAATACTATTGAACTTAACCTTTATTGGAATTGTGTTGAACTTGAACCAGGGAACCCAAGAAGAACTCGAGCTGAAAATAGCTTAACCTTCACTTTTTAACACTTCTATTTTGTTGAGAAAGATTTCCACACCATGTTTCGTTATAGTTGTGAGGACAAGCATAGGTTGTGAGACACGCACCTTCATTTTGGACTTGCAGACAAAGGCTTTAAGTTTCTTTAGGCAGGGAACATCCCACTATTGCAAAGGGTTAGTTTAGAACTATACTTCTGTTGTCTGTGTCATCTCTCTTGATACCATACCTGTCTCACACATATTTCGGCAAGAGGGGAGCTTCTAGCGCCCATGTTTCTTGGAGGCTGATAATCCCAAAAGTTTGAATAAAATCAAGCCAATCACTATCATTTATACCTGCTATATTCCAAGATATGATACGCACCCCAGCCCCCGGCAGGGGATTGAATCCATCTAATCCTAGAGATCCTGAACCCATCAGGTCTTCAGCAACAGCCCACCTAGTCAAATTAACAATTTCAAGACTGGGATGCATGGCCCGTCATTCGCATTCCCCAATGGACGTCCGCCTGCAGAGGTTGAAATAGGCTGGGCGTGGGTAAAGGTTCCGCTGGTCGGTGGTGATTAATTACATCCAACTCGTTCATGTTCATATATAATGTATTGCTCTCGCATGTACAAGACACAGAGGCCGTTGGGTTGCTCGTTTGATAATTAAGTTTGGTAGAATCTGTGACATGTCCAGGCCACAATCGAGCAATCTGATATAGATATTGGGAGCCTACTCTTTCTACTCTCCTTACTGCTGCAGTATCCTGGGAGAAGGCAGGAACATTATTTTTATCACCATCTCCAGTCCCGTTGTTGGGAGAGCCTGCTGTTCCATTAATAGTATTCCTTCAACAAGATGATCTTTCACCAGCTGTACTTTGACATCCCTATCCGGGTGCCCTGGCATTCGTGTACATTATATTTCATCTTTACGTATAATGGAGTAACAGCCTCTTTTCGTTCTGACCCAATGGGTGACTTTATTAATCAGGCTATCCCCTGATTCATATTTAGGGTTCTCTGGCTTCGCCACATTTGCCAGATGGATGCAATTCATAGTGGGCTGCTGTCTTTGGAAGGGCTCAGCTACTCCCCCCTGCAACGCTTAGGTTGTTTTAACCCACCCAGCGGTATCTTTGGGTAGTTCAATACCCTGTGTGCATGAATGACTTCCAAGTTCTTGCCATCTACATTCAATCCAGTACGATTCCCCCTGCGAGACCCACAGCCTTCTGAGACCCTCGGCAGCGTAAGTGGTGCTATATCCCCAATCTGTTTCCCTTGTGTTGTGAGAGCCAGCCAGCCCTTAAGGGTTCCCAATACATTAAACCTGGACATGCTGTATTATTCCCCCCACTTTGCACCGAGTGAGCTACTGTCTTGCACCCATCCATGGGAGAATTAGTGCAATTACCAGCCTGCTCTGGCTCCAGCCCAAATAATGGCAAGAACATGTTCTGGGTTGCAAGCTCTGGTGGATAGGTTGCAGCGTCACAATCATTAGGGCGTGCTAATCTTAAACCCCACCCCCATACCTCCTGCAGTGTCAGGTTTGGGATTATTTAACTCCACAGGAATGTTGCATGTTTTCCCTCCTTGCTGATCGGGGGGGATTAGAAACTTTGTACCCTGGCAAGATTTTCCCCTCCTCAGCCAGAGCAGGGAGCGGGACTTTAGAACTACCCAAATTCTCAAGCGCCAGTTTTTGCATTTCCTCATTTGAAATCATGGTGGTGCAGGCTCTTCATTCAGGTGGGTCGCTGTGGCTGCATCAGTCACTGGGGCAACAGTGGTCAGCTCATCATTAAGTATTGCTATGGAGTTTGAAGACACTTTCCCACCCAGCTTTCCTCCCCATTTCTTCCCTTCTGGTACAGGGGTTGTAGCCTGTGCCCCTTGGGGCCCAATGTCAAATAACATGCTAGCTATTTAACTTATCATAGCATCGGCCTCATCTATACGGTTGGTGGATGTAGCTACTCTTTTGCCATCCACACTATTAAGCAGGGATTTTAAGGTCTTTGTTTTTGTCATTTCTGTACTACGCACCTGTGCTATGGAGAGAATCTATATAGAGGAGAGAACCTATATAGAGGATACAATGTGTTCCACAGCTGCGAAAATGCTTGTTATCCTCACTAGCCACAGTGACAAATATAAAACAGTGATTATGGAAGACGGCAAGGTTCAGCACTTCGAGATAGTAGGCACAATTGCGATCCTATATCCAAGGACAGAGTATTGTTGGTGCAACAAATTCAAGATAACTCTATTTAAATGCTAAATCCTGACAAGAACAGACTTATTGTTGCTTCTAATAGATGCAGGTAATAGTTTGTGATACTAATTAAGTCCAGTTAAAACCAGGTTGGCATTAGGATAAAAGGATAACATCAATAAGATGGGGATGCCTACCTGCCAATACCCCACGGCCCCAGAGTTCGTGAGTGAACAGGCCGACTTTAATCAAAGTGTCCCGATGGTCACAGCAACCGGTATCAATGCTCGAGGGGCCGCCAGAGTCCATCCACTCACCCCATACTTGGATCATATAATGCTCACGCTTGTCGTGCACTGCAAACTCTTCTCCCTCCCACCCACCTTGTGTATGAGAAGTAAAACAATGCCAAGCCCTGTGGTGAGCTGGATAGTCAATGGGCACCCATGGCCCTTGAAATGTGCATAGATACTTAAAGCACAGCAGCTGCCAGTTGCAGGTGAGACATTAGAGGTGTAGCAGGTGTAAGGGTGCAGAAGTAAGGCTCGGACACAATGGTAGCTATTTTTTGGATATAGACTTTTATTAATTAAAAGTTGGTTGGTGCGCGCCCCAGGGATTACTGGGGACATTTTACCGAATATCTAAGGTTGCAAAACCATGCTGTGGGAAATGGGAATGGCGATGGATAGGGGGGAGGGCGGTGTGTGTATCTAGGTTGGTTGAGATACTGAACATGCAGGCTGTGACTAAGTTGGTTAAGGCGGACAACGGAAAGACGATGAGCGAGCACTAGGCTGCTGGTGACGGCCCTAAGAACTGATATATGCGCAGAGTATGGAGGTATTGCACTGTGTTAAGCAAGGCTTGCAAAGATGTATGTGTTAACCTTATTCATTTATTTCGGGAGAGGGGGGGTTGGGTTGGGCAGGGGAGAGGGGATGAATAACAAGTGGTTAAAATATATGTTGAATTCTAATGGTGGATGGGCATGGGGAAATTGTTAATGTTTTATGTGTAACTTTATTGAAAACTGAATTTGAAAAAGGGTTGCACAAATGCCTCTTTCCCTACCCCATAGGAAACTAGTGAAATTGTCAGGAAGTCCACAACTAAAAGGTCAGTCACTGTCATGTCTCAAAACCTACTGCTGTCCTTAACAATAACAATCTAACTTAACTGTGCAAGGATGATCTATCTTCAAAGTAAAAGGTGTTCCTTTTGTTTGCAACCGACAGAAAAGTTCCCAGTCTCTCTGCTAATAAAAAAGTGAATACAAATAATGTTCCAAAATACAAGATGCCAATGCTAGGGTTGTGCTCCTTTGCCCTAGACTACTTCTTGAATTGAGCCCATTCCTTTAGGACTCCTCAGCCCCTTTGGTAAAGTGTCTCTAGGCAATGTACAAAAGAATACGTTTTGAGTTCATGCTTCTTTATCCTACCGACTTGGCACAGTTCACTATCAAGAGTAGGATTCCTTCTGTAAGTTTTAGGGTTCTTTACTCTCTTATTCTTAGTTTCTCATATGGGTTAGAGTCCCAACTCGCTAAATGGTTTGGTTCAATCTCCTACCAAGCCAGTGTAGTCTCCTGGACTGTCTTTCTCTTACAGGGTGCCAGACCCTCTTGATCTTCGTCACTTTAAACTTTGGTTTCTAATATAGGTGTGCGTCCAAGACTTGCACTGTTGCTTTGTGTCCGCTTGTTTCACTCTCTTGCCAAGCATACAACTCTTCCTTGTTTGCTTCTTTTATCATCAGGGTCCTAGACCCTCTTATTCCCGACCTCTTGTTTGGGTGCGGGTCCCAGACCTGCACTGTATCATATCTGTTTGGTTCAGACTCCTGCCAAGAATACAACTCTTCCTGGTTTGTTTTGATTGTAGTCAGGATCCCAGACCCTCTTATTCTTGACTTCTTATTTGGGTACAGGATCCAGTCTCGGACTCTATTGTTGAATCTGCTTGGTTCACTCTCCTGCCAATTATACAACTCTTACCGCTTTGCTTCCTGGTCCCAGACTCTCTTCTCCCAGCTTCTGGGTTCTTCCTGTTGCTTCCTCGGACCTCTGACACTTCCCGGGCAACCCACGTACCTGTTTTCTTCCTTCTCATAGGTATCGAGGGTTCCCGGGCAGCCGTGTCCCTTCCCAAGGCTCCGCTAGCGTTCGGCTATCCTGCGGGGTCTGCAACGGCTCTGCAGTCTTCTGATCCTTCCCAGCTGCGTGTTCTTCTTCTCTCGTGCTTCGCCAGGGCCTGGGGCGCTCAGAGGATTCACTCCGCGGCAACCCGAGTAGTCCTCTCATGGTGGACTACGTTTGGATTCTCCTTCCTCCGGTTACTGCTTCCATTGGGGCTTGCATCAGCTGCTCCTGTGCACGGCTCCCACTGTTCTTCCTCAGAGGATCAATCCCCTCCTTCCGCATCCCAGCTGAGCTTTCAAACTCTTGCGTGGAACTTCTGCACTGCATTGGGACAATCACTTGCATTGCGAAGCTAGACCTCTCTGCTTCTCTAAAGTGATCCTCGAACTCCTGATCATCATCATCTTCGTTGCAGTACCAGTTTTAAAGCTATATGCATGATACTTGGTAATTTCTGGGTTTTCAGCCTTGTTGTTAGTTAGGTTGACTAAATCGACAAAGAAACAAATTGGCTCCAGTGGGAGAAGTGGAATTTAGGGTTGTTGAAGGGGTTGGGTGTATTGAAGTAGAGTTATACTGCATCCTCTCATGATGGTGGTCCCCAATCCCATAGAGGGATTACTTCCTCTTGTGATTCTCCCTCGGTGCACCACCCCCAGGGGGACCTTAGCACTGTGGACACACCGCCCTGGCCCTAGGGGAAAGGTCCCCCTTCTCCCCCCCAGGGGAGAAGAGACGGCATCCTCAGATTTGTCCAACAGGGCTTGCTTGATTACTCAAGCCATCCCAGCTACTGTGACACCTACTGCGCCGAACACCTGCAGCACCCAACACTGCATACTTGGACTCTCACAGACTTTACTTCTCCGGGCTCGGGCAGGTGAATTTAAAAGCAGTCGGTGTGTCCACCACAAGCAGCACTGCAAAGTTAAAGAGCTCCTGCTCCTTGCTCAGTGTCTGTCCAGGTGCCCAACACCACTCCTTTGGACTCTCTGGCTTCTCGCAACCCAATATAAAATTAAATAATCACAAAGTTCTCAAGGGGCTAGGAGAATGAATCCCTTCTTCTAGCTGGTTCCCCAATGTCTCTCACAGTTCTTAATGAGACTTGTAGCGCTCACAATCTCTGGGTTTTGCAAATTATT
This sequence comes from Ambystoma mexicanum, assembly GCF_040938575.1. Classification (NCBI taxonomy): domain Eukaryota; kingdom Metazoa; phylum Chordata; class Amphibia; order Caudata; family Ambystomatidae; genus Ambystoma; species Ambystoma mexicanum. The sequence continues at coordinate 917,285,235 of NC_090931.1, forward strand.
GGATCTGCCCCCAATAGGGGGATGAATATGGTCCTGGAGTCCCCCTCGACTTCTAGCACAACACTTTTGTGGAACTGGCCTGGGAACTGTACCACAAGAGTTTATGGTTTTCTCTATTTCTTTATGGTGTACAGTTTCGTAGGTTCCTGGACCCCTGCCGGACTTGTTCCTGTTACCTTTACCAGTTTGGCCAGGGGTCATGGGTCCACTCTTCCTACTTCAATTACTTCCTTTAGTAGTCCTCCGTGTTTTGCCCCGCACCACTTCGGGTTCTTATGGACCGCCTCAGCGTAGCTATCTGATCCTGCGCTGCTGCCACGACAGGTTACACTTCCACTGCGGTCTCTCGCCCTCTCCTGATAGTCACCTACGTGTTTCTGCTGTAGGCTACGGTAGGTGGTCTCAGCACCGATGTTGGACCAAACAGTCTACCGATTACAGGTCGTTCCACCACCTCTCAGTTTCTGAAAGTTTATCACACCAGTTCCCAACTGACTTGCAAGACCCTTCTCAGGCATCCTGTTATTCGTCTTCTCAGTTTTGGAGACAAGCCTCGTAGCAGTCTCCCGAATCCCAGTGCCAGCTTTCCAGGATTCGATGCAGCCTCCTCAGTCGCCTGGTTCTCCTTCTGGTCGTATCACAGCTTCCAGCTTGCTAAAATCGCACAGGCCATTGCTGGACTGGTCAGAGAATGACAAAGAACACAGTCCTTCTGTGCGGTTCAGTTTAAATAGCGGGGATGGGCCCCATCATAACGTCTGTCCAATTGACAGCAGCTGATTGAGCGTTCCTCCCGCTCGATTGTAGCGTTCTCAAGCTCTTCCTCGTCTGTCTTCACAACATTCGATAGATGTGTATCCAGTCTTCTTCACTGCTCTTCTTTCCTGTACTGTTAAAATAAAGTCTATAATTAGCTGACCTATCTACTGTAGGTATTTAACAATATCAGGAATAAGAGGCTTCCAAGTAAGGATATGACTACAGTATAAATTTGCACTTTCCGAAAAACTCTTTACGGATCTTAGATGCTTCGGAATCTCAAGGGAGCAAGAGTAAAGGAGCTTCCTCATGAATGAGAATCTTTATCCCCAGAAGGTTTTGGTGTTATTACTGCCCTCTGGGATTTAGAGTTTAAGGGGCCATGGCCCAGACAAGTGTCCTTGTCCCCAGGAGGGGAGTTCCTTTTTTTTTAAATTTATTTCTATTAAGTTTGAGCATGTTATAACCAATATACAATCTAATAAATTTCATAAACCAGCAGTTAAAAATATGTTTATATATTTGTTACACAATTCCATATGTACACTAAATAAATAAAATTGGGAAAGAAAGAAGATAAAGAACATAAGAAAACACACTAACCATTAGTACACCAGAGAGTACAACAGAAGAGCAAGTCTAAAAGAAATGACTGAATTGTATTTACTAACTACAATTCCTGTTAAGTACTTAAAAACAATACCGCTTCTAAAGGAATTCCCCCAAGGAAGTTGTGTTGCCTGTGAGACACTTCTGAAAAATTTGTTCTGGGTTCAGACACATAGTCCCATGCACGTCTAAAGAATAACATGCAGGGCTCTCATAACTCAGGGCAGTGATAATAGAGTGCTTCACAGTCTCAATAGAGTTACAATTCTTACAGAATCTACATTCATTATTCCCCTTAGGGATGAGCTTTCTACATTAGAGTATTTCTTTAGTCAAGTATAGGTTCCCCCTACCCGCATGAATTCTTACATAGCAGAGGAACATGGACACAACTGAAGATAGGGTGCTAAAACTCCTAGATTTGTATGTTCCTGTACTAAATGATTGAGGGACTTGTAACTGTGGAATTTATCAGTGGTGCGACACGAATCACTCCTATACAGATGCTTTTTCACTCTGCTTGGGTCGCTTCTAAGATCTTTCACTTCAATATCTGATACCAGCTATATTTCCTGGCAATAGTACACAAAACTAGTCACCTTTTCACCCGCAGCTTGCTGAGGAGATTGTCCTTTATGATTTTTTGTATTTGGATATGCAATCACAGGAAGCCCCAGATATATCATGTTATCTCCTACCTCCAGTTTATCTTAGCCCAATTTCCAGGACAAAGAAGTATGCCCTTGCACTGCCTCTGGGCTTCCCAGCACTTAAGGGTCTGTATCTGCAACCCTACAGTCCCTTCTCTCTGCACTTATGAGCCACCCGATGGCTGCACTTGTGAGTTAACTGCACTTCCCCCTTCACCTCTCCCCTGGCACTTCTCCCCTTCCCCGCACTTGTGCAATCTGTATGACACAAGACCTAGTAAGATCGTTATTTTGTCCTCCCTTGTTTCCCCGTCCTTGTCTTTTTCGCACATAGAAACACTTGTGTACAGTCGCGTCATAAATGCCACATCATATAATATATGTTTACCGAAATTGAAGAATTCGAGTCTTAGTGATTAATAACTAACGGGTTTTCTGCGGCATACAATTCAAATGCCCGAATTAAACGCTGGAATCCTATCAGGACTGATCAAACACTAAAAGGTAGTCAGCATATGCCAACCAAATTAACTTCATATGAGACAATTTACGGGGAGCAAAAGACTGAGGTTTTAAACTTTCATCAAGATCTGATAAGTATAGATTGAAGGGGCAGGGGGCAAGAATGCACCCCTGCCTCAACCCCCTTTTGGTTGGAATCTCCCTTGAGAGTGACCTCTCAAGGACCAGTCTTACCCTTATTTTAGACTGATCATAGAGGTCACATATAAGCTGCAACAGATCCTCTGGGATTCCCACAGGAAGCCCCTATCGACTAGGTCGAAGGCTGCTTTTAGATCAAACGTCACTAGGAAGATGTGACTGTTAACCCCTTTCCAAATAGTGTCCTGCAAATATACCATTCAAACCAGTACGATGACCCCTTCGAAATCCCATTTGAGTTTTTTTTTAACTCTACTTGATTGACTGGCCCAGACCTCTAGATGGGACAGCAACACAGATGCAAACATCTTGCTGTCTGCATTCAGTATGGAGGTTGGGCGGTAGTTAGTTGGTTCAGTTTTGGGGCCCATTTTATTAATTGGGATCACATGCGCCAACCTCCAGGACGAGGGTTAATGGTCTGTAGTCACTATATATTTAAATAGGATCGAGAGGGTTACAGCCCAGATCTCTGGGTACCCCTTCAATAACCGGTTACTCAGCTTGTTGGATCCAGGAGCATGTGAATTACTTGAACGAATAATCAACTGTTTGGTAAAATCCTGGTTACGGTTTAGTTCGTAAAAACCTTCTGAAAAAAAAGGTTCTGGGAGAGTCAATGCCTGAGGAGCTGTTGCAGGAGAGTAGTGGGAAACCCATTCTTGTTCTGCAACAGCCTTGATCAAACATTTGCTGTTACTATTTAACAAATTCATTAAGGACCAGAAGCTTCCACAATCAGTACTCTTCAAACGGTTTAACATGAATTCTGCGTCCCTTTCTACCAGTCTTGCCCTTTGATGCCTGCAGCCAGTTTTTAAACCGCTGTCTAATCTTTAAGATCGCAGAGATCAAAGACGAGTCTTTTAAATTTGTCCGGTCAAGTTTAATATTTGCTCTCATGACACATTTCCCCTCAGCTACAGAATGATCAAAGGCATGGTTATAAGCTCAAATTTTCGATCGATCTAACGGAGCATGGCTTCTCTTCATGGTCAGAGGCTCAACTAATAAATCAATGAGCGACCCAAATTTGTTGGTCCTTCTTTGACATCCCCTTTTTGTTTGGCAAATGATTTGTCAGGTTCTTTTTCGTTAATCAAAGGGCAAGCAGAGTTCAGATTTTCTGCAAATAAAATACATCCATGCACCACACTACTCAGCCATTCAGTGATATTAGTTGCATAATCAAGGAAGCTACTTAACTTCGAGACTCCTGTATGCCAGTAAATATTTTCCAGCAATAGCTTTCATCAGTGATTTCAGGTAGTCCTGTTAACTTCAACTGACAAATTTCCCTAGGGAAAATCAAGTGCTCTAACAAAACAAAAATTGGCCATTTCAAGATTTCGACTGCCTTCATAGAAAATTATATTTGCGCTTTATACACTAATCCATTGGCTTTATTAAGTGTGGTTCTAATATGGGGAGCCTTTGCGGCAAAGTCTTTCAGAATTCAGCTGCAGGATTCTTATTATTCTATTAACATCGATACACGGTGTGAATCCTTAGGCCGTTAGCCACAGCTTTGCGTGGAAGACACCTGACGCGACGCGTCAACTGCCTCGTTCGGAAGTAGCTATAAGTCGCTCTTGAAGTGGTACACGCTCATTGAATAATAAAAAATAAAACCTTCCGATTTTGAAATTCTTTGATATTAAATGCACACCATACTTGAAAACGTTTAAGTCCTTCATTTTTCTGAGTATGTGACAATTCAATATTGGACTACGTCATAACTAGAATAAGGACACCCAAATAAATACTGTCTATGCGCTCTCAACTTTAAAACATTTTACTCGTTGATCGATCTTACAAATACCTGGAATCTTCGTTGAATCTTTCACTGAATTTAACCGATGGGTTATTTTGTCTTCACTGGCTCCGTAACGCCGAGAGAAACTTTAGGCTATAATCAGTGGCTTTGATTGGGAGGTTCCTGACTTGTCACGTCAGCTGGGTGGTACGGGGGTAGCGGAATCACCGCTCTGAAAGTGACATACATCTATTAAATAATAAAACCGTATGATTCTCTTCAAAGCTTCATATTAACACAGCAAACAGATATTTTCCTTTGTTTCTATCATTTTCGACTTGATTTCGGAGGAAATTCTATTTTCCTGAGGACAAGTACATCGTCATCATTCAAAAGTAGAAATATAGCTGCTTGTAGAACTGTATACTTTTTACTGTTCTATTTTTTAGTATACATCTAACAGAAGTCAAACACATGCAGCTTATTTGTGCATCATTTGTGCATCATTTATTTAACAAATAGTTTGAAACGTGCATAATATCTGTCATTTATGCTTGCTGTATAACTATTATTGATATTCACCAAGTTTATTATCCTGTTTATAGCAAAAATGGGTAATGATACATCTACTACAGCTTGAGATTATTGTGCATTAGAAAGATATTACCCAATTAGTGACTCCTACATCATCATCATCTTCTGACCTGTACTTTTTCACGTTTGCATCCATTTCTAACCTAATCATCTAATAATGTCGACATCAGAGAGCTCATCCATAAACACCTGTATGGAAAATATTCTACATGAGCTTGGCAGCATACATACCTCGATTTCTTTTTTAGACTCACACTCTTCTTCTATACAAAATGAACTAAAAGACTTCAAAAATGATGTAAAACTCTTCACTGGTAGGCTTGATGAAGCTGAAGAAAGAATCAACACAGCTGAAGATAGGATTGAAGGCCTAGAAGGCATGCAAACCAACATTTTACAGCTAGGAGAAATTACTGAATTGGAAGATGGGAATCGTAGAGATAATCTGTTTTTTATGGCATTCCATAAAAATCTGAAGGAGAAGACCCCACCAATTTCTTTATTGGATTCCTTCCATTCTTGGAATCACTTTTTCACCCTCACTGGAAATCCAACGTGCCCAAAGAATTAAACCTAGATTTGCCAGATCTGATGATTCACCAAGACCCATTATAGCTTGCTTCCTTCGATATGAACAGACGAGGCAAATCCTTCAAGCAGCATGTAAGAACTCTCATATTCTATTCCAAAACAAAAAAATCTTCATCTCCCCTGATTTTTCAAGTGTGACCCAGGCAAAAAGGAAGAGATTTCTGGACATGAGACCTGTGCTCAAGTCACTAAACATCAGATATGGCCTACTTGATCCAGCAAGGATGATTATCGCCATTCCTGATGGTTCAACCGAGGAATTTACAAATCGGGACAACTTATATGATCTTCTCCAAGCACCACAAACTACCCCGATAGATCAATCACCTTCTAAAACTATTCCTAATACCTTATCAAATATCTTACTTCAAATGCAACTTCTAAAACTCCTAAATGTCTACATATCAAAATTACTCCTAAGCAAAGTAGGTCAACATCCTCCATCCCATTCAAAATACCATCCACTTCAAGTCACCAGAGGCACAAATCTATATCTCCAATAAAAAATTCAGAACCAGCATTCTCTACTTGATCAAAGATGTTTTGCACGTCTTCATGTCCTATAATTTTTGACTGAATTAATAGATTATTTGTCTTTCTTGTCTAAACTTAATATATATATATTTTCTTCATAACTCTCAATGTCTTTTGTTATTACTTATTCTCATTTCTACCTTAATTCTCTCTTGCTCTATTTCTCTCGGTTATGCTTTTTCCATCTTCACTCCCGACACCCCACATGAGATCTTTATTCTTTGTGTTGTCTTCTTTTGTTCTTGACAATATCAACAACTTTGTTATTACATAACTTTCATTATCTTAGTACATCTTTTCTTATGTCTTCTTTCATTCATTTTCATAGCATGTTGTCTTCCCTTCCTAATGTTCTTCCCTATATTTCCCACTTTCATTAATTATTTTAATTACTTTTATTCCATTGGATATTTGCTCCATCTAATTTTGTTTGTACACAATACATTCAGTGATTTTATTACATTGTCTCTAATTCTTTCTGTTATCAATGTATTAACTCCATATGTTGATTAAAATTAATACTTGTAATGTTAAGGGATTGGGACATCCTATTAAACGAAGCAAAATTATTTCTTTACTTTATAAACGGAAATCGGATATTATTTGTATGCAAGAAACCCATTTGTTCTGATGCTGAAAATCTTAAAATCAAAGCGACATGGACTGGCCATACTTTATTTGCTAATGCTGTAGATAAAAAAGCTGACGTATTTGTACTAATTAAAAAACATCTGAATTTTACTCCAATCAATATAGCAAAAGATCCAGAAGTTAGACGGATTTTAATTGAATGTGTTATTAATAATCTCCCAGCGACCATTATTAATGTTTATGGCCCGAATGCCTCAAACCTTTCTTTCTGATCTTTTACTCTCTAAACTATCGCTAAAACCCTATGATACTCTTTTCTTCTGTGGAGATATGAACCAAATTGTTTTTGCTTTAGACCGGAAATCAAATTAAAATCTCGTAACTCCTTCCTAAATTTGATACAAAACCTACATTTATTATACACTTGCCGTTTCCGTCATCCTCAAATGATTTTTCTTTCTACTCCCCACCTCCTCATTCCCTTTCAAGACTGGACTATATCTTTAACTCATCGCTCGCTCCTTCTATTTTAAATTCTGCGATGGATCCAATAACTATATCGGATCACGCTATTGTTTCCTCGATACTTGAATGGTCCCCCTCTAACAAACTCTCACCAAGATGGAAATTCAATACCTTTTTGCTAAAAGACCAAACCTTTATAGAAAAAAAACAATTTATCATTGAATTCTTTTTTTAATAATCATCCACAACATACCTCGATTGACAATAATTGGGATGCTTTTAAAGTCTCCTTGCAGGGCTTTTCTCATACAATGTGTTGCCCAAAAAAAAGCAGGCAGAACACGCTCACAATTCTTCTTGAAGGTCAATACAAAGCCTTGAAAAATCATATTATGCTAATCCAGATCCAAATACATAAAAAATTCTCACTAAGGAGCGCATTGATTTCAATAAAACTCATACGGACAAAGCTGCCAACTCTGTCCTTAGATAAAATACTAAAATATACAATAATTCTAATAAAGCTGGCAAAATGCTAGCTTCATATGTCAAGAAAAAGAAAGAAAAATCGATTATTACTCATATTACATCTTCCAGTGGTACTAGATTATCTAACCCTAAAGACATTAATGATGCCTTTATTCACTTTTATTCTAAACTATGCTCAGATGATTCTTTCATTAATCCTGATAACATTACATTTTTTTTTAAACCATCATTATTATTTTTTAAAACCTGATCGATACTTCCTCTCTTAGTTCACCCATTACTATTACTGAAATCAAGCAAGCCATTAACGATCTAAAACCTAATAAAGCCCCTGGACCAGATGGTTTCCCCGTTGATTTTTACAAAACTTTTATCAATTCTTTTGCCCCTAAACCTTTAGAATTATTCTCCCACTATATTAGTATAGGACAAAGCCCAGGTTCGAGTAGTGAAGCCCTCGTTGTTCTATTTCCCAAACCGGATAAAGACCCTTCATATGTTAAGCATTATCGCCCCATTTCTCTGATTAATTCAGATTCGAAGATTTATGCCAAGATTCTCACCAAACGCTTAGAATCTTTTCTTCCAAACCTCATTCATAGTGATCAATCAGGATTCATTAAAGGACGAAATGCATCAACTAATTCGAGATTATTTGATATTCTAGCTCATACCCAACATTCTAGTTCACCTTCGGCCCTCATTACCCTAGATGCTGAAAAAGCGTTTGATCGGGTTTCTTGGACATACTTGTTCCAATCTCTTGTTTGGCATGGCCTTCCTCCCTATTTTATAAAACAAAAAAAAACAAAAAAGATTTTTGTAGGCAGAGGCATACAGCAAACACACACATCAGAGCAAATAATACATTCAGTGTGCACATGAAGTAATACAGTAACTGCAAGAGCAACATTATAAAAGTTGGGGGAGCAAAAAATCATGATGCACCACAACATATAAGCACTTCATTGTGAGACCAGGGAGGAGCCACTCTCAGATGTGCTCTCCTCTGGGCTCTTAAGGTAGCTGTTGAAGGCAGCCCATATGTTCTTGGGGCGTGAGTGAGTAGGAAGCATATAAAGATACTCTTCTTCGCAATTTCGAGACCAAGTAAGCAAATTTAACCACTTCTGAAATGTAGGGGGAGTGGGACTCTTCCAGCTTTGAAGTACGCATTTCTTGGCCACTATGCAACTTATATTTAGAAATTTGGCCATACACTTGACATCATCGGCTTTCCACTTCCCAAACAGGACACCCTGCGGGTCAGGGTCAATAACAGTGTCAATGATCTCAGATAATGTCCCTAGGATTCTCTCCCAGAATTCCCCCAGTTTATGGCATGTCCAGAACATATGCAGATGGTCTGCATTCTCCACCTTACAGCGGGGGGCAGGGGTGCGAGACGGTGCAGGCAAATTTAGAGATCCTGAGAGGGGTGTAGTACAGCCTATTCAACAATGTATATTGCATGGCCCGGTAGCGTAAATTGTGGGAGACTCTATTCGTGTGCGAGCACATTTTCCCCCATAAGTGTTCAGAAACCTCAAGGCCCAGTTCATCTGCCCACTCACTGCGTGCCCTGGAGGGTCGAGTCGGGGTGCTTGTCAGTAACATCTTGTATAATGAAAAACAACACCCATGCGCCCCCCGAATTAGCGATGTATGCAATCCCTGGAGAGTCAGGGGGCTTGTTGGGGGAAATCGGGCCATGCGGTGCGGAAGGCAGCACAGAGCCTATAGTATTGCAGAAATTCTAGCGCCGACCTGGAATGGCCCGGCCTCCATGTCTGTGGGTTTATGAACCGCCCATCGGGATAGAAGTCTGTTAGTGCCTGGTAGCACATTGTGCCCCAGTGCCGTGCCAGGGCCATGTCGTGTGTAGGCTCCAGCCCGGGGAACCCTCACAAGGGGAGCCACTTGTAATAGGGGTGCTGTTCTGCTGTTGCACTGAACAATCGGCCCCAGGCATGCACGCCTATTATAAATGTTATCAAAACAGTATATCATACAACCACTTCTTGTATTCTAATAAATAACTCTTTCTTCCCCATTTGAAATAGAAAGGGGCACTCGTCAAGGCTGTCCCCTTTGTCCTCTATTTTCAACCTAGCTTTAGAACCCTTACTTCACAACATTTGAGTCAACCCTAATATCCAAGGCATTCTTCTGAATAATATTGTGGCTAAGCTCTCGGCTTATGCAGACGACATCCTTATTTATCTTTCTGATCCTGCTTCTTGTATACCACACTTAATTTCTACTATTAAAAATTATTCCACAGTTTCAGGATATAAATTAAGCTTCGAAAAATCAGAGATTATGCCCCTTACTTACTTGTGTAACAAAGCCAATACTCCTCTATTTGGTTTATCCTGGCAATCATCGCAAATCAAATATCTTGGTATTTTGGTTAACAAAGATATTTCCTCCACCATTAACCTAAATACTAACAATATTATAAAGAAAAAGAATGACCTAACTGAAGAATTGTCACCTTTATTTCTATCCTGGTCGTTTAGACACAATTAAGATGATGATTGCTCCCATTGTTTTGTACTCACTTTCCATGATTCCTATCACAATTCATTCCTCTTTTTTTTTTTTTTAAACTTGACTCTATACTCTTAAACTTCTCTTGGAACAATAAGACACTCCGTATTGCCTTTTACAAATTGAAGTTCTCTAAATCCTTAGGCGCAGGTAAATTTTCAAAATTCCTACTTTACTATAAAGCTTTCGCTCTGAAACAACTCAATATTATTTTTTACATGAATCATTCCCATATAACACCCCTCTTTGGTGTGTAATTGAGGCCAACATTATTTCACATTTTCTTATAACATCTTCGTGGCCCAATATTACTTTCTTCCCTTCACTTAATTTCTTCAAAAGTATATGGAATAAACTACCAGATAACTATTTCAATAAAAGTAAACTTAATGATACTTTCCTATGCTTTAGTAAACAAAACTCTTCTAACTCTAATATTACAACGATCCATAGATGGTATACCTCAGGTATTAAATGTAATTCCTTTTGCAAATATCTGTACAAAATATAATGTCCGCACATCTGATCTCCCTTTTCATACTTCCTTAATCAAATAAATTAAAAAATTCCTTCCCTCCTACAAACAGAAAATCCCATCTCCTATCCTAAATTTCTTGTTGAATAATACCTCATTCAGAGCAGCTAAATTTGACTGGATCCTTAATGATCACTCAATTTTACTATCATTAGGAATTGGGGAAAACGATTGGGACTTTCAGCTTTCTTCAGATTTGAGGATTAAATTATGGAAGTTATGTCATTCCACATCTTCTGCGGCCAACCTCACTCAAACTTTTTTCTTTATTTTACATAAGGCCTTTCTGACCTCCCAACGTATTGTTAAAAGTTAGTTGGCACATCCAATAGATGCTGGTCTTGTAATTGCACAAATGCTGATTTTACACACATGTTTTATTGCAATTTGGTTAATTCATTCTGGTCTAAAGTTTGGAAACAGTTACAAATCATTTTTTTCATTTTCAGATCCCTTAACATTAACTAATTGAATGATTGGTACATTAGTCAATCCTATTATTAGTCAATCTGACTATACTCATCTGTGTAACCTGTTTTTTATGATTGCTTTTCATAATATATCTAGTAATTGAAAAAATGCTTCCAACCTTTCTTATAATTTATGGTGGAACTCAATTTGTTCAACACATAGAATAGAACGTTGTCATGCATCAATGAATGATTCTTTAGATAATTTCAATAAGAAATGGAATAGATTTTTACAATATTTGAATTGTAATGTATAAATTACTTAGAATTCATAACTCTTCCCCTTCCTCCCTTATCCTCTCCTCCTGTACATTGTTTGTTTGTTTTATGTTTTCCCCTGTGTTGACGATTACGGGAACTTCAACTAAAATGTATTATGAATTCAATATTTACCTTGAATTGAATGTTACTTCCTGTTTTATTTGTTATCATTAATTTTTAACTAATTGCTGTGTATTGAACTATGTAATCACACAAAATGTTAACTTGGTTTATAATATTTGGACATTATTAATAAAAATTATTTACATTTTTTATTTTTTTTTAAAGATGATTTTACTCAAACTTCTTTATTTGTTCAATAATATTCCCTTGTGGCCTGGCCGTGCATTTTTTTAACTGAGCTTATTGGTGTGTGCTCCACCTTTCTCTGGGCTGGTGGACAGGTTCGGATGCAGTGGGAGCATCTGGCCTTCTCTTATGAGGTTGGGGGACCGACTGCCCCGGTTTTTGAGTTGTATTATTTGATGGCACAGATACACTATGCAACTTATTGGGCTGACGGGCAGTCGGTGGCTCCACATGCTAGGTTCAAACAATTACAGGTGCGCTCCTCATCCCGTCTGTTGCTGCTTGCTTACAATGAATATCGACACAAACATCCCTTAGACCCAATGGCCACAACCCAGTCGTCATGGGATAGGTTAAATAAAAGATTGGGGATACCTGCTCCGTATGACAAACTCATTCCCTTTGGGGGATACCGACAGTGGTGCTCATCATGAATAGGACTGTTGAGGTAGTCTGGCGCAGGGCCGACATTCTCACATTGGGGGATTTATATATAGATGAGCAGTTTATTGCCTGGGATGACATCAAGGCACATATTGGGGATACCTCACTTCACCTACTGAATTATTTTTAACTTTGGGGAGCTATCGCTGAACGGTGGATGGTGTCACCGGCAGAACCTTCCTCCCATGCATGCCTGACATTCTGTGAGTACAACATGTAGGAAGAGCATATCCACACTTTATACGCTGGCAAAGTCCATAGATACCAGAAAAGGGCCCTTTCATGTTGAATTTACAGACCTGTAATAGAAGGATATCTGCTGTTCGACGAAAAGTGCCCATTAACTTGAAATATCATCTTATACAATTCCAAGTCCTCAACAGGCTATACTTCATTCCAGCCATACTCAACATGTTTTGACCTGACATCTCCAAAGAATACCCCAGATGCTGCAGTCAGAATGCTTATTTGATACACATGTTCTGGCATTGCCCCAGACTGTATGAATATTGGGTGGATTTTTTCCAGGTGCTGGGGGAATACTGGGCCGACAACTGCAACGTATGTTGAAAGACTGCCTGTTGGGTTACACGGGCAAAATTATTATAGTACAGCAGAGGTTTCTCAACTTGTGTCTACTTCTTGCCAAAAGGGCCGTCCTGATGCAATGGACTTGGAAGGAGCCTCGGAAATTGATACATTGGCTGAACAATGTGATATGGCTAATAACAATGAGGAGTTATATGTTTCAATGGTGTCTAGCAGATGCAGGCCTAAGGATATTTGGCAAGATTTTCATCCATATCTAGCAAAGTCTGCTGAGTATAGAATCTCCCTTACTTGCTCTTTATGTATACAGATGGAAGCTTGGTGCTGTATGATTGAAATGGTAATGACACTTTACGATGTAATGGTATTGGTCTTCTGAGATCCATGTTGCTCGATCACCAAGTGATTATTAATTTATTTTTTAAATCGTTCACAGGTATTCTCCACAATAACCTGTCCCTGCTCCACAATCTTATTTTCCCCATGGGCTGCTTCAGTACTAGTCTCACACTGTTTGAACACCTAGAGGGTCATTTTCAAACAGCGTAGTGCAAAATGAAAGCATAAAATCAAGGCGTATTGCTTTTATGCTTGCATTTTGTGCCCCAGCTGATTTTTCTTCCCTTCCCTGCTTTGCTTTCCTCCTCCTCCTTGTAAGAGAACCAGGTTTTACACTTGAATGAGATTTTCTTGCAGGAGTAAAAGCAATGGATTCCTACAGAAACCACCTTGCATTTGCATCTGCTAGAAAGAAGCCGGATATCCTAGCAATCCATTAATAAATCCTGTATGCAAAGTATAATTTGCAGCCAGCATTTATTTTTTGCGAAAAAGCCTAAAACTGAAGCGTAAATGCTTTGTTTTAATCTTCACAATTATTACAGACCTCCTTGCAAATGATGAAAATTGCATGTAAGGTACCCAACAGCATGTAAGTGCTAACGTTGGCAGTCACCTACATGCAGTTTTCCTTTAATTTAAAAGTACCAGCAGTCTTTTTCTGTTTGGCCACCACGCGGCTATGTACTTTATTACTCAACTCCACTAAAACAATTGCTAATCATATTGAAGGGAACACATTTTTCGAAAGACTCACAGTGCAGACAGCGTTGACTGCTTCTTTGAGCAATGCCCTTCGACCCAACACTTAACAGTTGACCTTATGGGAAAGGTACCACGCACTCTGCAAGATATATGAAGTAAACTGCGTGCCGGGTCAGCTATTTCTGTTCACTAATAACGAATTTACAACATTCGGATATACAGGTAAGTGGAAACACTGAACAGGCTGAATTGAGCACATTAACAGAACACATTGCTCTGCTTGGAATAATGTCAGCATTTTCATGTTTGCATTCAGGTTCGGTCAGATGCTAAGAGCTTATTTAGATCTTTAGAAGTAGAAACATTTTATTGGTCAGGCTTGGGGAAGGAGTTCACCAGTTTACACTATGAGTGAAAGCACTCCTCAAATGTGATGTGGGTATTCAGAATCCGTTGTTATAAAGGGCACACCACAATTGTAACCTAAATGGAAATGAAAGGTAATCTCTGTGCATGGTGAACCAGCAGTGCTAGATGCAACCATGAAAGAAACAAGCACTTTGATTTCCAGATTGTGTTAAGAGGTAATCACAAAATGTGGTTCTGGCGCAGAGTCCAATTTCCGGTAAAGAGAGATGATCTTAAAATGGTATTGGTTAAGAGGCTGAGCTGGTAATCAGCCCTATCTGGAGTCACTCCATCCGTCCTATAACATGGAGTTACTGATGGCATTCTTCTAGACATTTGAAAACTTGTTCTCTTGGATAGTTGGGCTTTATCTGAGTTGTGGCGGTTCAAGCTGCATGGGGTTTTGGAGAATGCCCTATATTCTGTGTAAGGCATCTGAGAGTACCTTCTGGGTTTACTAAAAGCTATTATGAGACCTCTGTAAATTGCTTAGGCCTCTGGCTTGGATTATTATCTGCATTTAGATGATACTACAAATGCTTCAAAATCACTTTAGATTTAACGTAAGACCTACTGTGCACCCAGTGTGCTTTGCTTGTTGGAAATTAAACAATTTATTGAAGGTGATATAATGTTTCTGATTGTCTGTTTTTCCTCTGTTTCTGGGCTGCATAAGGAACCTTGAGAACGAAGCACCCTTCCCCTTCTTTGCTAACAGGCCTAGTGCTTCACAATAATTTGAGGAAAAACCCTTTTGTCTTCCGAAAAAGTTGGTGACTTTAGCAAATAATTGTTCCTGTTCAGATCGCCCGCTTTTCTTTTAGATTTGTTTTACTTGAGTGTTACCTCAGTGTTCCCTTTTCAGATTTTTTGCAGAAGTTGGCTTTTCTGCCATTCACTGACCACCATGTAGTGTTTTAATTCTTTTTCAGATTTCATTCTAACCAAACCTTAAGACATACATGTTTGGTAATAAATGTGTTACTCTGAATTAGGTGTTTCCAAAACGTTGATGATTAGCTGTCTGAATGTGCATTTTAAACATGTCTATTACTGCATTAAATAGGCACTTTATTTTACAATACAAAGAGGCTAGTGAAACCATATTAAGATACCTTTAGAGTATACCTGAGCAGTAAATGCATGTTTTTCTTTGTTTTATCACCTCCAGTTTAGATTTTGAAGAGTGTGCTCACAAATTGATACGGATGGAATTTCCTGATAGCCAGACAGTAAGTTTAAATAAAAAAGTCTGTAGTGTTACATTTAAGTATTTTTTTTCTTATGAAACCTTGCCACATATGTCTGCTCTTTGAAAATACTGCAGTGAAGAATATTGTTGCATGAACGAATTGCATGATCTTTGTTTGGGTGGCTGGTGGTGACTGTTAGTTTGATGTGTATTAACCATACATTTAAATGAAAACTGTGGAAAAATGTGTTCTATCTCTTACTTGAAAGTATTGTGCTATGATACTGTAAATGTGAGCCTTACCTTTAGTATTGTTATTTCTGATGGGTACAATAAGGGTTGAGTGGAGCGATCAGCGTTTGGACTGATGGTTTTTTCAGGTCTTAATTGAAATGCAGTATGGAAAGGGTCAGTCGGTGGTAGCTTGGTAGCTTGTTCCAGAAACACAGCTCATAGTGGGAAAGACCCTGTTACCTGTTTTTTCTCTCTGCCTGCATCGTTGAGAGTTCTGGCGGTGTGCTCACCTCTGGAGATGTTGAGTTTCTCAGCCATGTAGAGTGGTGTTTTTTTAGTAGATAGTGCAGGCGGTCTTGAATGTGATGTGTGCTTGAAGAGCGGTAACAAGTGCATCTCCTTGAGGATGCAGGTGATGTGGTTGACTTTTCTTAGTTCTGTGATGAGGTGTGTTAGATGGCTTTCAGAGAGGAGCCAAGGTTGTTGCCACCATTTAGGTGGGTGATGCACAGTGCTTGGAGGGCTATTCTGAAGCTCTGGGCTGTTTCATGTTACGGAGGAGCGCAAGCTGGTACAATGCTGCATTGTTGAACTAGCTTAAGTACAAACCGGACCCTGAAATCTTTAAACTGGCAAAAGAGACTACTTGCGCCTTCATCGCCTGTTCTGTAATGGCTTCATGTGGGCATCTGCTGCT
Organism: Ambystoma mexicanum; assembly: GCF_040938575.1. Classification (NCBI taxonomy): domain Eukaryota; kingdom Metazoa; phylum Chordata; class Amphibia; order Caudata; family Ambystomatidae; genus Ambystoma; species Ambystoma mexicanum. The sequence continues at coordinate 917,301,632 of NC_090931.1, forward strand.
AGATAAGACATAGCTGGTATGCATATGAAGCAACAAGTGCTTAGAAACCGATATTCCTTTTTTATGTGCACCACAGACTGTGCTCCTGGAACTTTGCTACTTTGTTTTCTACCAAATCTGTGATATTGTCTGCATTGAAAGCTTTGGGGGAATCAAGCCTTTCATGCACTGTAAGCAGCAGATGTCTGTGTCAGACCAGTGTGTTACTTTTTTCTAAACACTTCATGGACCCGAGGCCACAGCATGCAGTGCAAGCTATATGCATGGACCTTGACATCACGTCCAGCCTCCAGGGTTGCACGTGTTGAGTGATCCCAAACTTGGAATCGGCGATCACGCCATGCTGGTGAAACCTTTCTGTGATTAACTAAACCTGCAGGAATATATCTAGGATGAGGGATCTGTGAGAGGGCATTATCCATTACAATGAAATGTTTTAATGTGTTTAATGTATTTATGATTGTGCTTTAAAATGGTTTGCTATGTGACTATTGTGAAATAGTGCAAATTTGATGATGCTAAAGTGCTGATGAAATGAAGGAGCGGATGTTGGGAGTAAGGGTCTAAAAGTACAGAGGCTCAATGCACAGTGAGTGAAATAAAGGGCCTTGGATACACTTTGTAATTTCTGGATAATACTTTGAAGACCTCCGACGTCCAGGCTGCAGATAAAAAACTCTGCCTCGGAAGATGAAAAAGTATGGAGAAAAATCTGCTGATTTATATAGAAATCCTAAAATACTCTAGACAAGGATGGATTCTGAAGGCATATGAGTCAGAAGAGGCAAACTATCTAAATTGTAAACTGCTTGAAGTGTTCAAAAGAGCCTGAAGAAAAGGGGAGGCATCAAAATGTATTTGGACTGCTTTATTTTTGAAAGGGAGACCCATCAGTTTTTAGTCTGAAGCCCAAATCACATATATAAAGACCACAAGTACCAAGTAGTCAAGCTTTGCAATAGAGGAGGCTGCCATTTTGAGGGTGTCCTGAACAGTTAAGAAAAACAAATTGCATTGACATAGAAACTTCAAAACTGCAGAAGTATGATGTTCATGATTCTTCATAAAAGTGCATAAAGCTGAATTATCCAACATTTGAGGTCCAATAATTGGTCACTCCTCGGTGAAAGAGGCAGACGAGTACTGATGCCAAAAAAAGGGCAACTTGGTTAAGGTCTAAATGTTCATAATTAATGAGGCGACCGGGAAATCAAAAATGTCAACTTGCACCAAACAAGTGTAACAACGTTTCTGAGGCTTGTGGATCTGCTTAGAATTGCATGCTTTGCATAGGCTGACATTTAGTGGAAGCTGCAGAGTATTGCACATTAACTTTTTCGAAGTTCGAAAAAGGGACTTTGGCCGGGCGTGTCTGTAATGCTATCCCCTAGTGTGATGTACCCTGTAACCATGATACCTCACACGTCAAGGTCCCTCCGATTATTTTATTCCACCATCGTGGATAGTAGGTATCGTGGAGTCCTGTAGAGAAGCTACATTGGCGTTAATACCTCTTAATTTAACTTGCAGGTTACCGATCGAGGCACCTTCTCGACAGCTGACCTTCGGAACCATCTCAACGCCTGATTTTCAGAGACCAAGACAGGTGTTCATTCCAACAACGGCTTTCTGCCTGCACCTGACTTTGGCCTATCAGTAGGGAGAGCGGGGGCACTGATCCTTTCTATCTAGAGAATTCCTTCCCCCATTCCCAGTCTCTACTGCCTTTTTCTTGCTGCCTCTTGCTTCAGATTTAATTTCACTGTGGAACATACTCATTAAAAGTTTGCCCTAAGTGCCATCAGAAGTTTCCTTGGGAAAGACACACATAGAGTGGGTAAGCACTGCCTGCCAAGGAGCGCTGAACAAAGCGGTGGGCACCACACACTATGATGGCAGAGTCGGATACCACAGAAGGAATCTTTGAATCAGGTCATGAAGGCTGAGGCAGCCGAGGCTCCGATTCGAAGCTCGAAGAGATAACTGAGGAACCCCCTGTTTCCCACGCCCCTGTCCCCAGACTCGAAAAGGCAGTCGCAGCACGCTGCTATGAGGAAGGCCTCTGGCGATGATGGTGCACGCACGCCTATACCAAAGCACATACCCAGGGCCGTTCCTCTGTGGAACCATTAAAGGAAGTCTGCATGTCGGTTGTAGGAGTCCCTCGTCCTACCGATCCATTGCCGACAAAGCCTGCTGTGGTTTCACAACCGTGCTTACCACAAGGCGTTCAAGAAGGTACTAGGGCAATGTGCGTGCGTAAACCCCTTTTGACGGATCACCCTGATTCGCAGAGACACCCTGCGAAAAAAAATCATCTGTCATCGGAAAAACACCTAAAAAATCATGTTGATAAGAAACAGACCCCCGATACCTCTAATGACCTATGAAGAAGCTGGTTCTCTGGTTTCTTCATCCCTACAGAAATAACGTTGTAGGGAGAGCCCCATAGAGACTCCTAAACCTGCTCCACTGGTGGAAACTCTGAGAACTAGGATAGAGACTCGAGAATGTTTGAGGAAACTATAAATAAGGTATCAGCATTTGTCAATTTTATGTGCACTAAACCCAAGAGTGGAAAAGATAGTTAAACCTTCGCCATCCGATACTCTTTATATCAGAAGACACGTGAAGCCAGATTCTCTGGTAGTCACTACCACCAGGAAGAGAGCTGGTGTTCCACTCTCCATCTCTGAGGCGCCCCCGAATAAGGAATGTAAATGGCTCTACACACTGGGCAAGCGTATTACTAACTCTGGCACATTTATGACCAGGATAGCTAACACTACACTGCTCAACAGCTATAACAGCACCCAGTGGGATGAGGTCATCAAATTCTTGGACTCCGTACTGGAACCTATACGCTCACACTTGCTCAAAGTGGACAGAGCGGGGAAGCAACTGTCACAAAATATTCTTAATGTCCTAGACTCTGCTGACACATCAGGAAGAGGTATCGTCAAGGGAACACTCCTCAAACGACATTCCTGGCTCAAAGACTCAGGCTTTAAGCCAGAAACACAGGGAGCCCTCATTAATATGCCTATCGAAGAGGCAGTCCGTTTTGGTAAAGCTGTGGATGAACAGCTACAGACTACCAAGAAAGAACATGAAACCATCAAAAACACTGGGCCAGATTTCAAACAAGTCTTTTGTACAAAGAGGAGTATTTAATATGCGCTGAACATTTCGAGCACAAGACTTCAACAGATCAAACCAATCAGGTTCAGGAACATCTGGTATCTCCTACAGCCCCCAATACCAATCGACCTCTTACCAATACTAGCAGACAGGGTTTCACCGTGGAAAGGGGTGAGGCAGGGTTGCAGCCTCTAGAGCCGAAACAACCCCTGCCACCAAATGACAGGGCGATTCACATTCCCTCCCATGCATCCCGGTCGGGGGTTGCATAACACACTTTTATTGGGCATGAAAGATTCATACTTTCATATTTCAATGTTGTGAGCGCACAAAAAATACCCAAGATTCAAATTGGGAGACAAGCACTATCAAATCAAGGTGCTACCATTCAGCATTGCATCATTGCCCAGGGTATTCACCAAGGTCCTAGCAGTGGTAGTCGACCACTTGCAAAGTCGGTCCATTCCTGTGTACTCTTACATCGATGACTGGCGGATTACCGGGCACACACCCCAGAGGTGCCTCGAACACCCAACAATCAATCAATCTGTTGTTCCAATTGGGCTTCTCCATAAATTAAAAGAAGTGCAGTCTAGTGCCCAGTCAGGTAAAACGGTTTCTGGGGGGCCCTAATTAAGACAAACAAAAGATTAGTCTTGCCATCCGAAGAGAGGGTCCGAAACATGTTGTTTCACGCACCTTAGTATGTAAACGGTCGTCAGGTGATGGTACGAAAGGCAATGCGCTTGCTAGGAATGATGGCTTCCTGCATCTACCTAGTGCCGCACGCCAGACTGTGCATGCGTCCAAAGCAAGAGTGGTTAGCAAAACAGTGGTTGCAGACAAGTGGATTGTGGGGCGATCCAGTGGTGGTTTCACAACCTCTGGTTCAATCTCTACAGTGGTGGACCAGAAACAATCTGTTAAAGGGAAAAGCCTTTCAATACACCAACATTCGAGGCCACTCTTTCAACCGATGCATCAATGACAGTGTGGGAAGCTCACTTCCTCCATCACACTGCACAGGGTGTGGACCAAAACACAACCAGGCAGCATATCAACCTTCTAGAACTGCTAGCAGTCCTCAAAGCACTTCAAGCCTTCAAAACTCAGTTAGCACCCAAAACAGTCTTTGTCCTAACAGGCCATACCACAGCCATGTTTTATATAAACAAACAGGGGGGGGACACTCTCCAGGGCTATCCAAACTAGCCCAGAACATCTGGCTGTGGGCACTAATCACAATATGTTTCTGGTGGCACAACATGTTCCAGGGGAACTCAATTCTCTGGCAGACGTGTTGAGCAGAAGTGCAATGCTACCCTTGGAGCACGAGTGGCAACTAAACACCACGGGCTAGACAACATGTTCTCAAACTGGGGGTTCCCAGAAATGGAACTCTTCGCAACTCTGGAGAACGCACAATGCCCAGATTATGCGTCCAGGTTTCCCCAGAAAGGTTCCAAAGGGAATGCATTACTGATGAATTGGTCAGGGAGATCTGCATATGCCCCCCCCAACACCTCTCCTCAACAATAAAGTCCACAAGCTACACCGGGAACAAGTACCACTGATCCTAATAGCTCCTATATGGGCACGGCAGACGTGGTTTACCCACCTTCACATTTATTTCCTGTGTCCTCCCATGAAAGTACCTTGTCCTGACAATCTGTTGACTCAGGAACATGGGACAACGCTACACCCTTGACCTCAGACATTGAACTTAGCAGCCTTCTCTCCTGAGGTCATAGAATTTGGTCACCTAAACCTATACCAAAGGTGCATGGAAATACTCAAAGAAGCACGCAATCCTAATACAGGACACTGCGACTTTAACAAATGTAAGCAATGTGTGTTAGGGTGCAAAACATGGCCTCTCAAACCAACTTGACTGTTCACTGTCTAACATAGTCAACTACCTTCTAGATCTACTTGAATCAGGATTGGTCTTTCACTCACTCAAAGTACACCTAGCAGTCCTCTTGCTTACACCACGTCTCAAAGCAAGATTTCTTGGTGGATGGTGCAAGTTTTTAAAGCCTTCATGGAGGGTGTTAAAAAACAATACCATCCAGTGTCTAATCCTACTCCAGCTGGGATCTCAATATCATACTCACAAGGCTCATGGGGGCATGGGGCGTTCGAGCCTATGCACAAGGCCAACCTTAAACATCTGACATATAAAACAGCTTTTATTATAGCCATTACCTCTATCGGAAGGGTCAGCGAACTAAAAGCGCTGTCAGTACAAGACCCCTTTGTAATGATACACAAGGACAAAGTGGTTCTACACACTCATCCTCAATTTTCGCCGAAATTTATATCAAAACTGCATGTGAACCAAACTATAGAACTTCCTGCGTTTTTCCAATAACCAAAAAGCGGCAGAAAAAAGCCTTCATACATTAGATGTACGCAGAGCTGTCATGTTCTACCTTCAAAAGACCAAACCTAACAGTTATCTTTTATCTATAGACACTGGAAGAGAAGGGGACCCTATCTCTAAGGCAGCAATTTCTAAATGGATTGTCAACTTTCCTCACCTTCCCCCCAGAAGCTCACTGTCTCCAGAGCTCTGGTTCTCTCTAGGCTGGACTATTGCAACAGCCTCTTTCTAAATCTGCCTGCCTCTACTCTCCGTCCTCTGCAACTCATCCAAAACAGGACTGCAAGACTTGTCCTTTGCCTCAAGCCCAGGGATGGTATCTCTCCAGGACTGAAATCTCTGCACTGGCTCCCAGTGGCGGTGAGGATTACGTTCAAAGCCCTCTGAATTGTCCACAGGGCATTCTGGGGCCTGGGACCTGAATACCTTCAACTCTCTCTTCCTAAATATCTTCACGCTCAAGCTCTTCGCTCATCTACCCTCCAACTCCCTCAGGGTTAGTCACTTCTCCAAGCAGCAAGTTGGTGGTAGATCTCTTTCTTCTGCTGGGGCATCCCCATGGAACAGCCTCGCTGCCACTCTGAAAATTGAACCATCTCTGGTTCCGGAAGCACCTCAAGACCTTCCTCTCTGCTTCTGCTTTCTTTCCTCCTCTCCCCTGCTGATCTCCTGGCTTAATCTGAAATTGCACTGATTTACCTGGCTACCCTCTGATCTCGGGCCCAAGCCCCCCTGCCAATTGCACACCGCCCCCTTGGCAACCTTTGCACTCGGGGACTGTTTCTGTATCCCTAGAGCCCCTACGAGCACCAGACACCTGATGTCTGCACTTACCCTTGCACTTGCCACTAGCGTGCTGCATGTTCATCTATTGTCTTATTTATTTTTCTGTCATCCTATGTACTGCACTGCCCCCTCATCTCTCCCCCTGCACTTTTCCCCTTCCCCCATCCCCTGCACTTGCGCGATCTCCATGTCACCTGGCCTAATAGGATTGTACTCTGTCTTCCCTTTGTTTCCCCTCCCTTGTCGCGCCTTGGAACAATTGTGTATAGGCGTGTTATAAATGTTATATCATATCAACTTCATCCAACTTTGCTATTTTCTTGCTAAAAGAACACTGCTTTTTAGCCTAGAACACACTCAATTCGAGGCACAGGAAAAATTGTAGCCTTCATTGCAAATGTGCCCTAAATGCCATTTGCAAGGTTACCACTTGAAGTTCAACATTCACTTTCACCCAACATTTCTGTCTAGACACACATTCCAAGGTGATACACAGATTCGACAAGAGGTGTTGAAACATCTTTTTGCAGCACTGCCTTCAGACAACCCAACTCCTTCTAAAAGTACTGCTTGCTAATCTATGAAAAGCATGTGATTCTAAGTGTTTCCACAAGCCTCAGAAGGGATACATTATTCACTGTGATCTTATTTCTGATGCTTGTATCTGCTTAGATTCACATGTGCCCAACCTTCCTCCCCTCTTGGAGTTGAAGGTTCTTGGGAAAAACATAGGTCTTTCACACCCCATGGTCTTTACCTGCACTCCACGCTTACAACTTGCACTCCCTCTTGTCAGAAACAAATAATCTGAGGGACCTAGATGCATTTGGGATCATGTGTATAGGGTACGTCACACTAGGATTAATATTAGACACACCCTGTTGATGTCCTTTTTCGAACTTTGAAAAAATAGCTTCATGTGATATACTGGGCAGCTACTAATAGATGTCTGCCTATGCAGAGCATGTAAATCTAAGCAGATACAAGCATCAGAAATACAATTACGGTGAGTAATGTATCCCATATTATTGTAGGGAATTTGTAATGGAGTCTGAAAATGTAAACCATATTCACTGCACGTTTCAGGGAAGTGGAGAATTGCTTAACTCACATTCTTAATGAAATGGGTGGAGGTCCAAAAAACAGCCTCAATTACCAAATCTCAAGGTGTGGCATTTGGTCCATGTGCTAAAACAACTGCAATGAGTCATGTCCCAAGTTTGAATGGTTTTTCAGATTTTTAGGATTATATGAAAAATTATCCCAAAAAATCAAAATTGGTCCACATGGCCAAAACACAGGTCGTTCTGTACATTTTGGCAAATGTTTATACTCATCCCAGAAATCATAATAAAATGTGTGTAAATGTAAACATCTGCACCAGGGCAGACTTTAAATAAGGGTTTATGGTGACATGAATTTCGAAAACAATGATATGATAGTTTATTTATATAGCGCCTATACACATTGTGTTTCAAAGCGCTTCAAGGCAAGGGAGGGAACAAGGGAAAATGCAATGACATTCTTACAGGCTGTAAGGATGTGAAATTAACTATCGTACTCGGCCTGATGACATTTCAGATAGTGCAAGAGCTAAAACATAGATGAAGATGGGAGGGGGAGAGTGGGAAGGAAATGGAAACAGACAGGCGACTACCGTACTAGGCCTGACAACATTTCTGGTAGAGCCGGAAAAAAACAAGAGGTGAGGGAGAGGGGTGCAGAAAGATAGGGGAGGAACAAAACAAGCGACTGTCATACTAGGCCTGACGACATTTCAGATAGTGCTGGAGGGGGGTGGGGAGGAAATAAACAGTAAGGGGAGGAGGCAGACAAGGTTGCTATCATACTAGATCCAGGGGCAATTCTGATGGAGTAAGTCCATAGAAGAAAGTAAGGGGAGGAGATAGGAAAAGGGAGAAGGGAAAGGGGGAGAGAACAGAGAGTTAGCAGTCAAGAGTGGAGAAGCAAGAGGGGAAAGTGGATACAATTGCATAAGTCAGTAGTAACACATAATGCTGCAAGCCAGGATACAAGATGAAGATGGGAACAGCATGATTCAGGGCCACCATGAGTACAAGATGCAAAGGAAGTCTAGCATGAGAGTTGAGAAAGCGTGACGCACCATGAATGAATGAAGTCCATAAGTCAAATCCAGCATTGGCCACAAGACGGTGATGGTGAAACCAGAATTTACCAGGACAGACTCCTACAAAAGTAGGCTTGAGGGGGGCCAGGGGGAGCAGGGTAGAAGAATTCAGCAAAACGGGCAACACCTGTGTGCGAGAATGGTGGGGGCACAAGGGAACATCAGGGTGTCCAGAGGGGGTGGGGATGGCCTGAGGGGACAGAGGGAGTAACACATGTTGGTGCATGCTTACCTGCTGTCTGAGCAGAGGGTCGGGCCCTGGGTCCTCCTGGTCCGAACAGGTACAAACAGGAATTGCCATTTTCTTTGTCTAAAAAGCAAAAAAATTCACACTTCATTTTCTCAACGATTAGGATGAAAATACTCAGATTGATAAAATCAAATCGTACAATATTATGGATATATGATGGATTGTCTGTATTCTTTAGCTGTGACAACAGTACACAGATTTGTAAGGAAATCGTCCTGAGACCCTTAGCCATCAAGGATCCAGAGAGAGTGCAATAAAGGTGTGCAGTGTTATTATAATGTCCATCCCATCACCCCAACCCTCGACCAATTCCCCTGTCTGTCAATGCCCAACATACGGCTCTTCACCATCCGGCAGCTGCCACATTCCTCCCGCCCCATTTTAGGCCAAAGTGCTGCAAATTCTGAGGAATCCACAGTCCACCTTCTATCTTTTCTGTTCCTCATTTCATCGTGAAGAACCCACTTCAGGGTTGCAGCATCAGTCATGCCAAAGGCCTGGTACCTCATCAAAACCTGTTGAGTGGTGGCTGTTAAAAGTGGGGAAGAGGGAGTTTCATTTTGGACTGAGAGAGGAGTTTGGTGTTTGTGGGAGACAGAGTAGGCCTCGAGGAAAACCGAGCAGGGATTAAGAAAATAAGAAAACATGTATGAAAAAGTCATTTGTTTGAATTTTTCAGAAGTGAATCCTCCTGATATCTCCAGGACTAAGACTAACTAAAGGGAAGGACCGTTTCGATTGTGACTTGAACTCTAGGGCCTTGGACGAAAGGATTTGTTCTAACTCAGATGGGTGATGCCCTAAAACTTGTAGAGCAGGGTGAGTATGGGCCTACTCGGTGTCCATGGGGGCTAAGTGCCTTGTCCAAAGCATTAGTGGCCTTTCATTTCTTTTGATTCTCCAGAGAGGCCTTGAAGCGATTCTTCTTGTGGACTCTGACATGCATGGACTCTATAAAACGCAGGCTGGTAAAGGGACAACTCTCCCGGGTGAAACAAAAAAGACATCTGAGGTGGATCTGAGAAGTGTCTGATATCTCCCTATGCTCGGTGACTGGACTCTAGGAAAAACGCTAGATATAAAGGCTGATCGAGCATGGAGGAGGCTCTCTGCGACCTCTCCAGGTGCTCCTTGGCCCGAAGGCGTGAAGGCTGCTGTGAAGGCAATCCATCAGGAAAGGTCTGAATTTAGGCCTGGTGGAACCTTCGCTCTAGTGCCATTGCCTTGCACATCTTAGCCAGGTAAAGGGTTGCATGAGCCAATATTGGATTGTTGAATTGCTGGAAATTAGTCACCGTGCCAGTGTGTGTGTTTGTGAGACTGAAAGTTAAGAGTGAGAAGTCCAATCATGAGGTAGTTTAGAAGACGATTGTAGGTGAAGGGCTGCAGAGTGAGAGAGACAAGTATAGCGAGAGAGGAGGAATTGCAGGAAAAAGTAGAGTTGGAGGATTGACGTAGAGAAGAAAGTAGGACAAGCAGTACTTCAAGGTAATTCTGGAGTTTGAGGATGGAGAGATTTCAGAGGTACAATTTTTGTGTCAATTTGGACCCTGCCCAAAAGGATAATGAAAGACCCTTCAGCACTGGCAAGATGTGTTGTATTTACATATAGATGCACCTAGTTATCACACTGGGAACAACATCAAGTGAGATGAAGCTCACTTCCATAGGAATTAATGTGAGGCCTGTACCACATTGTCAGTCTTCTGGCTTGCATATATCTCACTTGGATTTCCCTTACCGAAAGGGCCATCTGGTTAATGACCTTTTTAGAATTGCTAGTGGAAAATGGTGCAGTGGCATCAGGTAAAACTTCAGCTGATGTCTTTGTTTTTTGTACGTTGTCACAAATCTGAGTGGAGATCACTGACACCTAGACTTGGATGACAAGTTAAAGTGGTTTTATTTAGTAATAACGGGAGAAAGGTGTTCAATTTCAGTAAATGACAAGCCACCTGTGCCTTCAGCTGAGAATAGTGGAAAATAAATTGCTTGATGGTTTCTCCTTGGACTAAAAAGAAGGCAAATGAAGGACAGGGTGGGCTCTACGTTGAGTGGGGGAAATGAGGGGTGTGGTAAAACAAAAGTCAGTAATAGGTCACTTTTTCATGAATTAACAGTCTCCGCTTCTGCCTCCCCTTTCCCGGCAAACCATGGAGAATGGTTTGTCTCCCAGTTTGTGTTGTCGCAAGTGCCCTTGACGCTTCCTTCTAATAATCCTGCAATTCACATAGCCTCCTTCTTTATTGCCCTGAGATGAAATTAGTCCATGGGCCGCACCCTGCTATATTCCAGATCAAGGCCACCAGTGATGGAAGTGTTAACGTTTCCAAGTGCAGTCTCGTCTGTCTGAGACTTGCTTTTTAGTAGGTTGGCTAGAGTGTTGAAGGGAGGGACATCTTGTGCTAAATCTGATGCACAATCATCGCTACCCTCTTCCCAGTGCCCGACTTGTTAGATTTCAACTCTGATCTCCTTCTCTAGACTCTCGCAGGTCTCTCACCTTGGGGTTCTCCACCACTTCCTCGTAATCCTTGCTTGCGATACCCTTCCCATGGGATTCTCTTCCTTTTGTTCACTTTCTGTTGACTTGCCAGCTCCCGGGATTGGTGAGGTAATTTCCTTTCCCCGTCTTCTAGGTCTTTCACCATTTATACCTCCTTAGGTCCACCACCACCTTCTCTGAGCTCTCCCCCCTCAGTTCCTTCGCCAGCAACCAGGTATTCTTTCCTTCCAAACTCTGTTTCAGTTGCTCCACGACCTCTGATGTTGCTCTCTCGCCAAGCTCTGTGGTTTATCTCCCCCACACCTTTGTGGTCAGTCTCTCTCCAACCTCAAAGGTGTCTTCCCTCCTCAAACATCAAGGGTATCTCTCTCCCCCCTACCTCTGGGACCTTCCCCTCCTTAATTTCCTTCCAATATTATTTTCCTCCTTCCAACTTACTCTCCTCTCCTTTCTCCATCTACCTCTCGCTCCCCCTCTTTCTCTCTTCTTCTCTCTCTCTCTTCCTGCCTCTCTCTCCCTGTCTCCCTCCCTCTTCTCTTCCTCTCTCTCTCTCTCTCTCTCTCTCTCTCTCTCTCTCCCCCTCTCTCCCCATCTCTTCTCTTCCTCTCTCTTTCTCTCTCCTTCTCCCTCTCTCCCTCACCCTCTCTCCCTCTGCCATCACCTCCAGCCAAAGCATGCATTATCACCTCCAGAGTACTCCTTCCCTCGGCCCCCTTACTCCAAACTCCCTCACTATCCCATTTCATCAAGCACTTCTTCTACTGTTCCATCTGTGCACAGCGTTGGTCTTAGGGCTGTTGTTTGCAAGTGTGCAGTTTCAGGTTCCTGGGTTTTCGATTGGGGGAGCTGTCATCCGTTGTGGCGTTTGCTGAGTGTTTGTGTTTCTAGCCTTGTACCTTTCTCTATTTGGAATGAGGCTTCTTCTGAGCGCTCTTCCCTTTGCTTTCTAAGAGCCAGCAGTAATGTATTGGTGAGCTGGACTTTTGGGTTTGTGATTTCCCATGCCTGTAAGCAAGACAGGTGGGCCACTTGCCTCGTGTGTTTCTCCTAAGGGAGCGGGTTCTCAAAATATCTTTCTTGTGGGAGTTATCTTTCTATGGTTATTACTCCGCCATCTCTGAGATTCAGCTGGCTGACCTGATATTCTTGAAGGGGCCATGTTGGCTTTGAAGCTCTTGTTCTTGGCAAGATGACAGGTGGGGGTCACGGTGACCATGGGGGTCCTTCCTCTGCCATCCCATGTCATGTATCATGGAGCTGGTGGCAGCATCTGTCCCCCTTTTTCACCCAGCACCTAACCCCTAGAGCAAGGGAGTGCACTTTGTCACGTGTATTCCATTTACCTTCCTCAAGGACAATAACTTGATAGTCGGGCTCCCCCAACACGCAATGACCTTCAGGCACTCGATCAAATCAGATAGATCACTACATGCCTAAAACATGTTAGCGTTATTTTTTAATTTCATATGGACCTTAGCCAATGAATCCATGTGAAAACGTTTTTATTCTTCCAGCAACCTAATTGGCCCTACAATGGTAGTGCATAACTGCATTCACATGAATCTATCAGACATCCAGTGTTAGATAAAATGTACTACTAAAAATAAGTGGAATGTATGGGTGACTCCTTCAAGAGGTGAGTTCTATTTATTTCTTATATACATCTTCCTTTTATTTGTGTGAAAACATTCATACCAAGGGTGTTGGAGCAAGGTCATCTGTGAATTGGTTGGATTAAGATTTAACCCTTATTTCAGTAATTCTATTTTTAGCATGTTTTTAGCCGGATTTTGGAGTTCTTACATTGTCTTCATGTAAATCACAAGTTTAATAAATACAAGGATTGAAATTGGAATTCCTGGAGCAAAAGCCAGAGGTAGCTAGTAGGTGACAGGATATTCCTCTAACCAGGAGCTACCCATTGTGATCCAGAGGCTATTAAAATCTCATGTAGTAGTTCTCAGGACAGTGTATGTTTAATGGATGACTTAAAAAAAAAAAAAAATAAGCGCACAAAAATATGAAAAGAAATGCAAAGAAAATGCTAATTTTGTTTAGTGGTTTAACTTTAAGAGATGCTCACATCAGAAAAGCCTCTCTGGAGCACGTGAGCGATGGTGGATCTTGCTTTTTCCCAAAACTGTGGAATGCCCCCAAAATGCACACACCACAAACCCCTGTTCCTATTGCTAGGCCGCTTTGTATAGTGCTATATTGTGGACTGTTCCTGTTGATTCCTCCTCTTCTCTTGCCATGTTGCTTTACAATTTTCTTTTTTCATTTTTACATCCTCATTCGTTTGTTTTTCCTTTTATTTTAACGTTTGCACCCATTCAGTTGTTCTGTGTTGCTGCTGCATCTCATTTTATTGTTGATTAACTTTGCTGCTGCATCCTTAACTGTTACTACATTTGTTTCTACATTGATCTTTGTTGCAGCCTCTATAGTGCCGCAACATGTTTTACTTTGCTGCCACTTCACTTTCTTTTTACAAAAAGGCATTAATTTTTGTGCCACAAATCTAACATCCACATGAGTTGCATGTTATAGCTTTCTGTCCAGTACACATGTCCCGTTAATGCACCTTTTGTACAATTTCCCAGTCATGGTCAGGTGGGTATATTTGTGTGGCAGCAGTTGGCTCCAGGAGCCAAAGGTAGCTTGTGGTAGTTGTTGGTGTTATGCTAACCTGGGCTTCTTTTAGGCTCTACCCAATATTTTTAAACCCTGTATATACAGTTTATTTTACTCTGTGGTCTGGTGGGACGCTGACGTATTTTGAACAGAAGGAAGGAGGTTTGAAAAACCTGCAATATCCAGTTTCTTCTTGGCCTTGTTTAGTTATGAATGACTCAATTATTCCCAATTAAAAGGTGGCCTAGGTATTGTCTCGATGGAGGAACTAAACTGCGTCACTAGCAGCGGCACAGAGTATGTCCTTGCCATTTAATTGTCCCTAAAACAGCTTTGTCATTGTGTGTTAGGTTATTAGAAAAATGACTTGTTGCAGGCTGATGATGGTGTCCCATATGTGTAATTAGTGTATTTGTTTCTTGATTATTTTGGATTTATTCACCATGATGTTTTGTAGTTGAAAGGGGGAGACTTGGCATAGTGAGTATCAGTTGTGGCCTTCATTCCAGTCCACTTCAAATGGATATATAGGTTTACATTGCAGCAGAGACATGCCTCATTCCAGTTCCAGAAAACCTTTTCCAGTTAGGAAGGATCACATATTATTTTGCTTTACTCTGAGAAATGCTTTTATCCAAGTAGGTTAACTTAAGTGTGATTTGAAGGTTGTGTGTAGATAGAAGCAATACAGGACTTCACTGCTAAACTAGAAATTTGACCCAGATGGCACAGTTCTTGATCCCAATAAAACAGATTTATCGCCCCAATGTTTATCTCCACTATTAAAAGGGACTCATTGTTTTCGAAAGTATATGAATGACCTGCCTTCAGCTTTTAAATACTATAGTGGGACCATATAAAATTACAAACTCAACCCCCTTTTGGTTTTATTGTTAGTAAACCTCATGAGACATTCATCTAGGTTGGTAGTAGCATGGGATTTCTAATATCTGGAAATTGCTTCTCTAGATCTTCCCCTTATTGCAAAAATATGTTTGGGATCTTGTCCACAGGAAGGGTACAGGACTGGAGCACTATATTTGCACAACAACTATTTTGAAGAAATGTGCCAGGGCTCATTGTGTCCGCACCAGCCACCAACCCTCATTAATACTGTTATTAACAGGCACAGCGGGCAGGACGTTTGGACAAAAGAGCCCTCTGCACAAAGGGGTTGAGTTATCACTAGGTTAAGTAACTTGTACTT
Source organism: Ambystoma mexicanum (assembly GCF_040938575.1). Taxonomy (NCBI): domain Eukaryota; kingdom Metazoa; phylum Chordata; class Amphibia; order Caudata; family Ambystomatidae; genus Ambystoma; species Ambystoma mexicanum. The sequence goes on from NC_090931.1 coordinate 917,316,691, forward strand.
ACTCCTATGTCTTGTCCCCTTTGTGTGATGCGTTTGGCAGACTTGAAACAATCCTTTAAATTGCGGAAGGTGGCAGGGAGTGTCGCAGAGATTTCGACCAAAATGATTCCTGAAAACTGACTGGCTAAACTGTGCATCTCCCAATGAACTAGATTACAGAGAGTAGTGTTGGGAGAAGGTATGAGTGGCTTCTGGGGAACATGACACTAGAAGTCTATGGAAACTGCCTTGGACCTTAAACTGTGAGCATGGGAGACCCTGTGGAGGTAGGGGCTCCCTCAAGGTTTGGCAGGGAGTGAAATATGCATGAAACCATCGAGTAGGTAATAGAGTGCTTGGAGGTATGTTTCCCCCCCATTTAGGCTTCCAAAAGTGGCAATCTGTTTGTTGAATGAATTAGCTTTTTCCTTCTAGGGACAACCTTAAGGCTCTGCACACAACTAGAGTGTTAAGAACTCTTTCTGCATCAACAACTGGATTGGAAAAGAAAACTGGCAAGCCACATTTCCAGATTGATGTAAATCACATAACTACCTTTGATGAGGAGGATGGGAGAGTGGGATCCTCTTTGCGTTTGTGGTTCCCCAGGTGAAAGACGGAGGTCACATCCACTAGAAATGTTGTGTTTCATGAAACTAACTGCAGATCATCTGATGCCATTGATTTGAACGTGTTGTGCGCAAAGGCTGCCAAAACAACATTCACATCCCATACAGGGTGGAGGACTTTGCCATAGAGAAAACATAAAGCAAACCATTGAAAAAACCCTATTATCAGATGTTAACGTGAATAACAAGTGGGGTCTCAGTTAGGTGTGCTCCGGTAGCCGATTGATAAGTGCATTAAGATTCAATCTTACTACCAGATTCTGCTAAGCGTGAAATAAAATAAACATCGTGTAGGTGGCAGTGCAGTGGATCCACACTCTAAATCAGTTTTCAAAACAGAACCATTTCCCTTTACATTAATATTGTGATCTAGTGGAGTCTTTCCTTGCTGCCTGAATAATTGTTTTTGCCAGATAATCTTGGGTGGCCATAGACTAGGTCTTCAGGAACCATGCCACTAAGGACGTGGATTGAGATGAGTGGTAAAGAGCCATGATCTCCCTGATTCAAAGAGACAGAGAATGGAGTACCAGCATCTCTTTTTGGACACCAGGCAGCTATTAGTACAATGTGGCACCACTCTGCACACGTCAACTTTAGGAGAGGCGTGGGTATGGCAGAAAGGCACACGGGAGCAGCCTGTGCCTTGGTGGTGGCAGGCATCATTCATTGTGTTTCCTAAAACCGTCACAGGAAACTTAGAGGGCACTTTCTATTGTCCTCTGTTGCAAATCGGACCTTCAGAGAAGAGGCTTATTCTCGACAAATCTCATGAGTCACATGTGGATGAAGTTCCGTTTTGTTTCAGGTGCGAGTGTAGCGACTCCAGGAATCCACCTTAGTGTTGACAAGACAGACAGTTGAATAGCCACTGTGTAAATCAGGTGCTGAATGGCCTGTGACTTACTGGGCGGCTGCTGCCTAGAGTGGTCTCTCTGAGTGTGTAGATCTCTGGGAGCTGGACCGCATTTATCGAGGACAGGGTGGTCTGGCTTGAAGTATGAGAACTGGGCTGTGCGACGGTGTGCAGCTGAGGCACCCACACGGTGTGCGATAGTCGACCCACCCAGGAGTCAGACCGGGTTGACCAGAAGATATATGCCCTGGGCCACTTGGGGAAGGTGGCCCGGATGAAAACAGTGCCCCCCAGGCTGAGCGAGTGTGGCTGTCTGGGATTGGGACTAAGCAGCAGTGCCTCACAGGCAAACGCCCCACTCTGGTGCCAATTGGGGTAGCCCCAAAACGTCCATGGTCCCAGGCCACATGAGTGTGGCAGCCCAGGACAAAGAGGAGCCCCATCATGTGTTTCTGGCCCACTCTGGGGCTAGATATGGCAAGCAGTTAAGAGATGTCCTGGGCTGTGTCCCAGCGATGACACGTGTAAAGCAGGAAGGAGCAGGATCCGATGCGTTGCACAGGTACAGTGAGCTGAGAGGGCAGGCACCACCCTGAAAAGGACACCGAAATGTGCAGAAAGATCGCAGTGGTGATTGGGTGCTGCCCCATGAGGGCATCCGCTACCGCTGAGGAAAGCACAACAAGAGATTGCGGCAGTGACTCTGCGGTGTTCAAAATGTACACTGGGCACCACAAGGATTAAAGAATCAAACCCCCCCTCCCCCACCCATGCGATATGGAGGAAAAACCTCCCATCCTCCGGGGTCCAGCGGTGGTAACAGTGACACCCCCCCATGACATGGGGCACTGTTGGAAGCAGGACAGCACCTGGGGCCGGCCAGCCCCTCTGGACAGGCAGGGCAAGATCCACCACTTCCTCAACATTGAGGTACTGTAAATGAAGCTCTTGGGCTAAGAACTGAAGGGCCATTATAGGGATGACTAACTGCAACAGGCACCCCATGTAATTGGTTATATATGTATTTGTAAGTATGTATTGTATTATATGTACGTTGGTTTAGGGCGACATGGTTTTAAAAGGGTAGTGTTATGTAAGGGGATGAGCTACGGTTGAAGGGGGTAGGATTACCTAGTGTGGAGGGTGGTAGTACCAAGGGGGTCGGTAATCCAGAAGGGACCCCACAATATCCCCAGGGGGTTCCTACTATCAATAGGTTCGAGATCCTGGACACCTTGGGAGTAGATGGTTACGAACTCGAGTGGGGGCGGGCTTGGCTACGGGCCGGGATACTGCCCTGCCCCACCCTGCCCCCAATACCTTCTCCAGGTGGGAGGGCGGTCAAATGTGAGACATTGTAAGCGAGGTTGGCATGGTTAGTAAAAGCTGTGAGGACTGTAAGCATGCTTTTAGGTTTCTGGAGCTCATGCGGGCAGAAAATGCTGAGCTCAAGTGTGACATCCGTAGGCTGGCAAAATTGGTGGAGGGTTTGATGCTGTGGGTACCCAACCCCCTGTGTGTGCCTGAGGACTGGGTGGGGGGTGAGGGTAGAGCGGGATGGGGGGTGAGGGAGGGTAGTCACCCAGCACCACCATTAAAGAATGCTGTATTGTCAGTAGCTACCACTGCTATCCCCCCGTGTCCCCAACGGCGGCTCTAGCCCAGGGTTCGGGCAGCAGGAGGGTTGGGCCTGCCAATATTCTTCGCATCCCCCACCATGGCCCTGGAGCTGTACAGCAAGGCTTTTTTATCTCATGAATGTCCCAAAGCGCCAGGATCGAAGACAGGAGCAAGGAGATAGCCTGATGAACAAAGTTAGACATTGGCTGAGGCATAGAAGAGGGTGTTTGTCAGTGATTCACAGTAACTTGGTCTCATGTGAGAGGCTATTGGGGCCACAGGGCACGGACGCTATCAAAGTCTGGGTGAAGGATCCTCCTCTCATTGTGGGTCTCCTTGAAATGGAACAGCGGGCCCTACCCCAGACTCGGTTACAGATCTCCATCAAAATAGCCCCTCCTGAGTGGCAGCAGTCTCCCCTTGTGGGGGACCCAAGATGCTTTTTGGGACAGGAATGCTGTCCCTATCGTAACCTAGGACCACAGCTGCAGTCCTTCCAGCTACCCAGCATGTGACCTTATTCACAGAGTATCCCTAGAGGCATTGAAGGGTGATATGATATGATATGTTATTTGTAACGTGCCTATACACAAGTGTTTCAAGGCGCGATGAGGCAGGGAGGGGGGGGAACAAAGGGGAGACAGACAACGATCCTACTAGGCCAGGTGTCATTCAGATCGCGCAAGTGCAAGGGAGGGGGGAAGGGAAAAGTGCAGACAAGTGCTGGGAAGGGGGGCTGTAGGGATACAGAGACCATCCCGCAGTGCAGGGGTTGCCAGGGAGGCAGTGCAGGGGAGAGTGGCTGGGCCAAGGACTGAGAACGGTGGGTAGCCCAGTTGCAGATTCAGTGCAGTTTCAGTAATTAGCAGGGAGCGGGGGGGAGAAAGCAGAAGCAAAGAGGAAGGTTTTGAGGTGCTTCTGGAACTTTCAGGGATTTTGCCCCAAGCCCCAGAAGGCCTTTTGGACAATGCAGAGGGTTTTGAACTTAATCCTCGCAGCCACTGGGAGCCAGTGTAGCGATTTCAGTCCTGGAGAGATACGGTCCCTGGGCTTGAGGCCAAGGACAAGTCTCGCAGTCCTGTTCTGGATGAGTTGTAGAGGGCGGAGTGTAGAGGTAGACCGATTTAGATAGAGGCTGTTACAGTAGTCCAGCTTTGAGAGAACCAGGGCTCTGGAGACAGTGAGCTTCTGGGGGAAGGAGAGGAAAGGAAGGATACCTCTGAGGAGGTGCAGCTGGTAGTGTGACTTCTTGGAGATGTCAGATATGGGAGGAGAGAAGGAGAGTGTGGAGTCGAAGGTGACCCCGAGGTTTTTTGCCTTGCAGGTAGGAGCAGGAAGAGGGCCAAGAGAGGCCGGCCAGAGAGTTGCAGGCAAGGAGGGAGTGGGTGTGCCAATGAGTAGAATCTCAGTCTTACTGGCATTGAGGCAGAGGTCATTGGCGGCACACCATTCATGGATAGCAGAGTGACAGTCAGAGATGAGGGAAGGAGAATAGGAAGCCGAGGGTAGCCTGAAAATGAGCTGGGTATCATCCGCATAGCACTGAAAGTTGGGGCAGAGAGCGGCGATGCGGTGGGCAAGGAGTGCCAGATACTGGTTGAACAGCCAGGGAGAGAGGTTAGATCCCTGGGGGACACCAAAGGTAGAGAAAAAGATGTCAGAGAGGAAGGACCCCAGTTGGACCTGGGAGGGTCGATTGTAGAGGAAAGAGGTCAGCCATGCCAGAGCCTGACCAGTGATACCCAGGTTACAACGAAGACGGTTGAGCAGGATGGCATGGTTGACAGTATCAAAGGCAGAAGAGAGATTGAGCAGAATGAGAACACACGGAGTGTTAGAGTCAAGGTTCGAGAGCAGGTCCTCACGGATGTTCAGGAGAGCAGTTTCCGTGCTTCTGGCAGCTCTGAAGCCAAACTGATGGTCATGAAGACTATCAACAAATTCAGCATGGAGATTAAGCTGGGAGAGGGCCAGTTTCTCCAGGAGCTTGCCCAGGAAGGGAGTGATGGAGATTGGGCGATAGTTAGCCGGGCAGGAGGGGTCGGAAGAGGGTTTCTTAAGAGGGTGCACAAGGGAGTGCTTAAGGGGGGATGGGAAGACTCAGGAGGCGAAGGAGTGATTGCAGAAGTCAGCCAGGGCAGGAGCCAGGGTGTCGATGTGGTCCTTGATAGTTTTGGAGGAACAGGGGTGGACCTGTTTCGACGAGACTTTCATAGATCAGACTTGTCTGGAAACCTCGTCAGCAGAAAAGAGGGGAAAGGCAGAGGAGGGAGGAGGGGTGGCTGCAGAAGGGCCAGAGGAAGAGCAGGGAATAGAGGGGGGGGGGGGTATAGGAGGAGAGTGAGGACAGGATGTCCTGAGTTTTTAAAAATGAAGTGAGAGGCCAGTGCCGTGCAGAGGGCCTGGGAGGAGACAGGAGGTAGAGACTGCAGCAGGGTTGGCCAGCTCCTTGCACATTTTAAAGAGTTCAGCCAAATTGTTAGATGCCGCAGAGATGCGGGCTTGGATAAGGGCTCTCTTCTTGGTGGGAACGGAGAGCCGGTATTGCCTTTGGAGCAGGCGGCAGGCCAGTTTGTCAGAGGATGAACATGAAACACGCCATTTCCTCTCTGCCACCCTGCACTTGCGTTTTAGGGTGACGAGATCCGAGTCATACCAGGAGTTACATTTGTCTTTGGACTTCAGGCGGATTCTCATGACAGGGGCAAGGATATCAAGAGTGACAGATATAGCAGAGTGGAGAGGGCTGTGTCGGGGTGGGAGTCAGCCGAAGGGGGAGGGGATTAGAAGGTGGCGGCGAAAGCCTCAACTGACACGCGCTTCATGGGTCGGATGACTGAGAAGGAGGGTGGCAGTGATGAAGGTGGCTTTGTCTGAGGGGTAGGGAAGGTGAGGTGGGAGGATAGGAGAAAGTGATCACTCCAGGAGAGAGGAGTGGAGAGAGGGACAGAGTGGGGAAGGTCAGAAGAGATCAGAGCATCAAGAGTGTGCCCTGCAGAGTGAGTCGGCCCAGACGGGAGAATAGAGAGTGAGAGAGAGTCGCAGAGGTCGCGAAAGAGTCCAGAGAGGGGGGACAGGAGGCATCCAGGTGGATGTTGAAGTCTCCAAGAAAAAGGAGTTGAGAGGTTGAGGACAGGAGTGGGGAGAGGTCCTCCTTCTCAGAGAGGAAGGAGGAAATTTGACCGGGTGGCCGATGGATAGTAGCCACGGTAAGGGAGTGGCTAGGAGAGAGAGAGAGTCGGCAGACAAGGCATTCAAAAGAAGAGTAGGGCTGCGTAAGAGTGACAGTGGCAGGAATCCACTCAGGGAAGATAAGGGCAACACCCCCCCCTCAGCACGGTTGGGCCTGGGCACGGAGAGGATCTTGTAACCGTCAGGAGTGTGTCAAAGCTGGTAACAGAGCTAGCTGTGAACCATGTCTCAGTGAGACCAAGGACATCAAGGTCCAGTTCCTCAAGAAGGCGACAGATATCAGAGGAATGTTTGAGGGCAGAGCGAGAGTTAAGAGTGGCTATGTGGAGAAGGTTGCCATCCTTGAAGGACTTCCGGGGAGGGGTACAGATCAGAGGTGAAGAAGGGGCAAGAGAGGGGGCAGAGAGGGAGGGTGGAGGCAAGGTAGCAGAGGACAGAGGAGGGGGGACAGCAGGAGAGGAAAGGAAGTTGATGAGGCGCAGGAAGCGTCTATCAAAGAGGTGAAGGTTGGCCTGAGGGCCTTGGACCAAGACAGTTCCATTAGAGTAGACATTAATGATGGCCTTAGAGGAGTGAAAGGAGGCCAAGAGGACATCCCAATGGGTGCCACCATTAATGGGAGAGGAAGAGAAAAGAGAGCACAGAGACAATATGAAGGGTCCATAGGTCAGGTGAAGGTACGAAAAAGAGGATGTCAGCGAGAGTTTCCTTGGAGGAGGCACTAGTGTAGGTGTCAGTGATAGGGAGGGCCTGGGTTGGAGACCAGGATGTCCTTCTTAAACCTTTTCCTACCAGATTTAGTGAGGAGAGCAGGATAGTCAATGGAGAAGCAGTTAGAGAAGATAGGCGAGATAGAGAGCACCATAGAGTAGGCGGGAGAGGGGGAGACACTAGAGGGGACAGCTAGAGCAGGCAGACAGGATATCGAGAGGCAGGCAACTAGAGCAAAAGGACAAGACAACACTCCGGCTTAAAGAGCTCACAAAAAGCACATGAAGACAGGAGGGAGACACAAGTTTGGGAATCCTGAATAGAGGGGGAAAAAGGCCTAGGTTTCACAAAGCAATTTTTGTACTTGGCGGATAATTTGACCCTAACACTGCCTGGGGTGCGGGTTCTGTCATGGAACATAGCCAGGGTACCTTATTGACGACTGGCTTACATTCATTAGGGAGTCGGAGATGATTTTGCTTCAAGAAACCTGGGCCCTGGAACCGCCACACTTGCAGTGGTATGCAACCTTCTTTATCCCAGCATCTAAGGGAGTAAGGGGGCGGCCGTGCGAGGGCTTAATGACTTGGGTGAACGTGATCCTATTTAAATCAGTTACAGTGATAAACATGCATTCGCCTGATATTTTGTTGTTGGACATAAAATTGCTGGATGGCACATTTGTGCAGCTTGTTAATTTTTATAACAGGGGTGTAGCAGGGAGGGGAGTGGCACTTACAGAAAGGATCACAAATAAAATCCTGGACTGGAGGGTGTGTCTCACTGGACTCCCAAAAACATTAGTTATGGGGGATCTTAACGTACAGATTGAGCCGGTGCGTGCCCTGGATGATATCATGACAGAGGAAGATAGTCACTGGGGTTTGACTCCACCTAGGAGGCAGCACAAGTCAGCAGAAGAAATGGTAATTCGGGTATCCTTGGCCAACCTCAGGGCATACAATGGGCAATTTTTCTGGGGACTGGCCAGCTCCTCCTACTTTTGATAATGACCGGTCCTCTAGTAAAATAGATTATATCCTTGTTAATCTTGAGGCCTGGTGATGCATCAGGGCCTTTAAAGTAATAGAGAGGGTGGAGAGCGATCATCACCCCCTACGCATGAATGTGGGAAGGGGCTTTTGGGTGGTTTTAGGAGGGAGTCGAGCAGAAGATGGGCGAAGTGTAGTTGCCCTTGAAATTCTTGGCTAGGCCACAAAGAACTTGATGTGGCATGGTTTGGATCCGGAGGGAGTTCTCCCACAGGTGTAGGCTGACATCTGTCCCCTCCTTGAGGCCTTTGCGAGGTTGGATCCGAGTGATGCCACAGTTCTGATCAAACTCCATGAGGAAATAATAGCGCAGGTGAGATCTTATTTCTCAAAACCTGCTAAAGCAGTCCATAACTTCACAGAGAAAGCTACCCCCTGGTATGATGCGAATTGCCGGGATGCCAAGGTGCGGCTCATTGCGGCTGCAAAGATCCAAGACTCCAGAGGTGTGCTGAGGTCAGACGGTAAGAGGCGAATATTGTAAGATGCTGAAGGACAAGAGGAGGGAGTGGCATGATGATTTATGGAAGGCACTGCTGCGGGGACTCCAAGGGTTTTTGGTCTAAGATGGGGTTTGCTCACTGAGGTAGCCAAAGTCCGCTTAATGGCTTGATCCCTGAAGCAGTGTGGGCAGAATACTATGGTAACCTCTACTGGGCGGATGGTGTTATGATATGATAGGTTATTTATAACGCCCTTAATTCTCAGAGGTTTCTAAGTGCGGACCCGGGGATCGAACCTGTGTTGCTCCGTGTCGTCTTGCTTCCAAGGCGAGCACGTTGCCGCTGAGCTATCCTCCCGATTTCCATGGAGCTTGCGTCCATCAGGGAATGTGCTGTATCAACCAGGGCACCCCCGATACTCACAAATACACAGGTAGAGCTTGCGCTGGTGCGCCAAAATATAGGTACAGCGCTGGGTCCGGACAGAGTACCGATAGACTTCTACAGAAATTAGTCTGTGGTCTGGGTACCGTATTTGACCAAACTATTGAACGTAGTGCTGTCTAGCATGCAGGTCCCGGACTCTTGGACCTCGGCAGAAATTGTCCCAATTCATAAAAAGGGCGTATATGATGACCCTGCTAATTTTAGACCTATTACCTTTTAAGATGCTGGGGGGGAGACGCTTGCCCGGACACTGCTGTTCCATCTGGATAATTGGGCTCTGAGTAATGGATAAAAGACCATCGCCAGGAGAGGTTTTGTTAGGGCTTGAGTACCATCGACCAAAGCCTCCGACTGGTCTGTGAGAAGTACGCTGTAGTAAGAAAGACAAATGTATTTGCAGTTTTCATCAATTTATGGACTGCCTCCAACACTGTACCCTGAGCACGTCTTTGGGAGATGTTAGAGGAGCTTGTTATCTAAGCCGCATTGCTCTCTGCTGTCCAGAGCCCTTACACAGAGATCTCTGCGGTGGTCCGCTGGAATGTTGGTGGAAGTACCTCACGCAGTATTGACATCCAGAAGGGGGTTTGCCAGGGTTGTGTGCTAGCACCTAAATTGTTTTGTATCTTTATTAATTAAGTCCTGAAGAGGCTTTTGGCCACTCAAACGGATACCCATTCACTACTGGGCGATAAGCTTCCAGCATTATTGTTTGCAGGTGATGCAGTACTCCTGTCCCTAACATCTGTCGGCGTCCGCAAGCAGTTGGAGTTCTTTGTGGCTTTTACTAAGAGGAACAGGCTCTCCCTGAATATTAGCAAAACTAAGGCTATGATTTTCAGTGCCAACGCTAGGAAGAAGGAAAAGGCACTAACTCTCTTTGGAGGATGGTGTGATTGAGCAAGTCCAGTCATATGACTATCTAGGAGTGTGTCATGAGGTCATGTGGCTGGAAATTGCAGGTTGAGAAGGCCAAGTTAATGCTGGCCAGGTACAGTGGGGCCCTTGCTAGATTTACAAATGACCACGGGAATGGGGTGGTATGGGTCTCGCTGGAGGCTTATAAACCTAAAGTACGCCAGGCAGCACTGTATGCTTGGGGACAAATGGGAGATTCAACCCCTTGTAGTGGCGGAGAACACATTTAAAAAAAACATCCTTAGACTGCCCACTACTGCCCCGAATATTCCATTGTTACTGGAAACTGGCCTACAAGGCTTAGAGATGATTTGCAAACTGCGTCATGTCCTTTATTGGGCCAGTCTATGGTCAAATGACCATCTGTGCAAATATAAAGAGGCAGTCTTGGATGTTCTGTCTCAGCAAGAGAGCAGCTCTCTGAAGTGGGCTGCCCACGTGAAAAATCATTTGGTACAGACAGCTGGGGTTGTGGGAGTGTTGGTCTCTGTTATAACATCTCCGTCTAAGGAAGTGATCAAGAGCTCAGCGGGGACTAAGACATAGCGTGATAGCCTGGTGAAATCCAGGGTCTCAGAGCCACTGACCCGATACCTTGCTATTAAGAAATGGGTCGGTTGCAAAGAGTACCTGGATTATGTTACCTCCAAGTGGGAAAGGGCTTTGAACCCAAAGCTCTGCATTGGCATTTTGCCCAGAGGCGCACTCCGGCACAAATGGAATGATGCTGTTTCCGCAGCATGTATTCTTTGTGGTGAGGTGGCCGACACTTTGCAACACTATCTTCTACTCTGACTGAAGACTAAGCTCTTGAGGAAGCGTTTCTTGAAGGCCTTATTCCTAAATCGCGGTTGCAGGACATTAAGCAAAGCGGTGGCTAAGGGCCTGGATTCTGCAGACGCTTTGGTCATTTTTGCTACCAGCAATTACCTGAGCTGGGCAGGGAGAATTCCTATGAAAAAGACTAGGGAATTAGCTTGCCCACTTTTAATCATCCAATGATCTTAATGTGTTTCTGATGATGAATTTTGTTGCTTTTTAAATTGCTTCTACCGTGTGACTTGCTGAATTCGTTCTTGACTGTACATTTTGTGTGCGATAAGTGAGTATGATGATGTATTTATTTATTGTGTATCACTTTTATGACTTTTTCGGTGAAATAAAGCTGTTGAAATGAAAATGATTACCATGTGTGAGAAACCAGACGGTCTCTCTCCCACCAGTCCCCGGGGACCTGTCATCCAGGTTGTCAGGCCACGACCATCCCTTTTGGATCCAGTTCCTCTGGGGTGGACTAGAGCGGGAGAATCACCTGGATGAGGGGTCCTCTCGGAGTGGGACACCAGATGCAGAGACATGGACAGCCCGTGATGAGGGAAAACAGACTAACACCCGAGCTGTATACCTGAAGTGTCCCAATACAATGGTCAGGTGAGGTCAGGCAATTATTGATCATCACACACACCTGACTTCCATTAAGGTTCCCCACACAGATAAAAGGCGGAGCACGAGAGCACACTCTGAGTGAGGTAAAGCACATGAGGAAACAGCAGTTCCAAGATGGCAGTTTAACGAGAGAAGAAAGATGGCAAAACAGAATGGGATCGCAAGGTGGGAAGTTCCCTTGGCCTTTTCGACAAGGAACTGTTACTTTTCTAAAACCTCAAAAGTGGAAAGCGTTACACCAGGAAACCAGGCTGAAGAATCCTGCATTGTGTGTCGGAGATACCCGTGGCCCTCCTGTGTCAATAATCAAGGGAGGGAGAAGCGCCAGCCGCCGTGGTACTGTCCTTGACTCCAACAACAAAGCAACATCCGTGAAATCAACGCAGCCGCTGAGTTGGGGAGACCGATACAAGACCGGTCTGTGTTGAAGGCAAGGTTCCAAGCAGCAACATTGTATGGCGGGTGGTGGAACTAATATTGTTAAAATGCATGTGATAAAGGACACTAAAGTTGAACTATTGATGATTGATTGAACTTTTGAAGCATGATACAATACCCTTGACAGTGGTCCGGCGCTGTGTGGGTGCTCAATCGAAAGTCTCTGTACGGTATCCAGCTGAGAATTGACAAAGTGAAAGTGAGGAAGAGAGCAAGTAATTGTGAATCAAAGTGGTCCTGCGACGGGTTGAGCAAAATCCCAAGCACAGTCAATTTCGAAAGTAAAGAAAGCTTGAAAAAATAGAGAACGTTGGTCCCAGCCCAGCAGAGGGAGATCAATTGAAAGATGTGTGTTAAGTGGGTCTGAGCTAGCAGAGGGGGACCCAGGGTGAATCGAAAATCATCCAAGAAGTTGTACATGTGAAATCCTGAGAAGAAAGGAACTTTAATGTTTGTTGTGTTGCATCAGGCCCTCTGAAATAAGAGACTTTGGATGGCAAAGAGACTTTGACACAGAAGGCCCTGGATATGAGCTTTTGATCTACAACCTCGTGCTTGAGAAGCCAGAGACTGTGCTAATCTCGAGTGTGCCGCCTTGGCCCGTGCTGAAAATATGGGGAAGGGAAGCCAACGGCTTGAATAGCCGGACATATGATTTATTGAACACTTTTCTTTTGTTACATTGTTCCCACACTATTTTTATTTAGAGGTAAGAATTGGCAATAGGTTTATTAGTATAGGCCCATTTTGACAAGACATCACTAGGACTGCGTTGTTATGATTTGATGGCCGTAGCTTATAGGCGTTTTTCAAACCCAATTGAAGTTCAATAAACACCCTTAAACTGTGATCACTTGTCTGTCTTACTGTTTGATACCATGCCTTCCTTACACTAGGTAATAGTTATGTGAAGGTTAGGACTGGTAAGCTGGTGACCTGCTTGAGTTCACACTTACAGAGGGGTCATCTGCAGGAGCTATCCACGTCTTGGTGGGTGGCACAGAATAGGAAAGGATGGACTGTTGGATGCCACGCCATTAAGGGAGGGTAGCTGATGTAGCAGAACCCCATGGCAGGGTGCACTAGCGAGGGGAAAGTAGTCGTAGAAACAGAAATGTAAGTGGGTAGGATTATTGTTATTGTTCATTAAAGCAAAGGTCCCCAGCGGGCTTAAAAATCCCCCATTGTGCCTGTTTCCGTTTATGGAAGGGAATGGGACTAGGGTATTAGCCCATCTTCTGTTCATTGTGTCATATATTCTGTGTCTGGTTTTCTAACACCCCTTAGTTTGAATCTGGACTGTGGAGAAGGGGGGTTGTAGTGGGCCCTCCCTGGGGAAGGTGTGTACAAGAGCCCCCAGACTAGGTCAAAAACAGCAGGGCTACATCGGAGTCCCACATCCTGTGCGTGGGCGCTCTCCCTCTTTTCCCCCTCCCTTCCTCTCCCTCCATGCCTCCCTCTCCCGCCCCTTCTTCCTCCCCCTCTACCTCCCTTTCACTCTCTCTCTCTCTCTCTCTCTCTCCTTCCCTCTCTCTCTCTCCTTCCCTCTCTCTCACTTTCTCTCTCTCTCCTTCCCTCTCTCCCTCTCTACCTCCCATCAAATCTCTCCCTCTCCTCTCCAGGGCGAATTTGAAGATGTTATTTCGTGAAGTAATCCTACTAATTTAGAAGACCTTTTTTTATTTTTAACAAACGGCCCTGCATTTTAAGCCTTTAGTCCTAGTATGCTCACTTCTACTTGTACGTCTAATTTGTTGCAGCAAATGATAAAGTGTCAAATCGATATTTTAATTGCCTTTAAACAGAAAGAACTTTGCAACATGATCCTTGATTGTTGTGCTCAACAAAGAACATACGAGAAGTTTTTTGGTTTGCTGGCTGGGGTAAGTTGCTTTTTAATTTAGTATATCGCTTTAAAATGAGCGGTAGGAATTTAGTCAACATCATGCAATTCAAAGCATGTTTTATTACCTGGTTAATGAAAATGTGTGACAATCGCGTTCATGTTAAATAGTTGCATATGATTGATTTTGTGATAGGTAAAGCATTTAGTTATTTAGAAACGGCATTTTGTAGACCGATTTTTAATGTTAATTTAAAAAAGTATCTTGCATGTCTTATAAAAGTAAAATAGTTTCAGTGACGCATTGCTTTCAGTCCCTTTCACAGAGCGTGGTATTTCCTGCACAGTGTGAGTGCCTTTGACAAGTAGATGATGGTAACGTTTGCTTGATGTACACCACTCAAGTTCCGTGCTCATCCATATACTGTCTCCAAACTGCATAAACATTTACAAATTGGCTGGATTACTCGCAGTCGTCGCTTAACAATCACTATTAACTTTTACTCTTGCTAAAAGAAATGTTAACGTGTAAGCAAATTAGACAGCATTTCTGTTCTCTAGAACATGTGATATCTGGCCCTCCTCGCCTACACAAGACACTGCAGAGAAAGCTCAGAGATGAAAGAAAAACAAGCCTGTGCTTACCAATGTTTGAGGTCACTGAGAAGGCATGAAGACTGAAAGGACATATGTGTTATCATGACACATTGCTGAAAGCAGGCCAGTGTTGACTCTGATAAAATACGTAGATCCAGGAATTCTGGCACAGTGCTAGTTTAACACACTAGATGGATTCAATAAAATTTGATTCAACTTTATTTCGGTTAAACCATAGAAGTTAGACCTATACACATTCACAGACATAAAACCATCTAAAAACCCAAGACTATCAAATGCAACAGACACAACACCAACAAGAGAAAAACGGCTTAATCACAGACCGTATTGAAAGTGTTGAGTGCAATCTAGCTCATGAACCTTCTCCCTGAAAGAGAAATGTCCTGTTGAGGGCATTTCCAACACAATACACGATTTTTAGCTAAGCACAATCTTAAAGTTCACTTTTGCATCAAACCTTTTGGACGATGGACCAAAAAGAGGAATAGTAAAATGTCTACCTATATACTTTTGATCAATGCGCAGCAAGGCCACCAATGGCACTATACAAGACCACTTGCATTACATTACGCCACAAAGCCTTGTATAGAAATGTAGAAGCGACATAGATTATTGCTGGGCACTTGGTAATTCTGCAAAGATGTTCGCCATTAACAAGGCGCCTAATACTGAGCGCATTCAAAGTTTGTTTCATATTATGTCATCTCGGGACATCATAAAAGGGGTAGTTAAATGAAAACATTGAACAGATTCCTTGCCCACACCTCCCCGACAGAAGGGAACAATTGCTAGGAACTAAGGGAATTCCATGTATTCAAAACAGTCGCCAAAGGGAGGATGTCTAGATGTAATTTACTAAATAGGGAGTGAGCATATGGGGATTCATTGAAATCAACACAGCTTTCCAAACCCAGTTCTTCCTTAATTTCATAATACCCTCACCCTAGAGAGCTCACAATACGCCTACCATACAGAACTACCTCCTTTTTCTCTGACCGGTCCTCCCAGGTTGAACTCAGGCCCTTTCTCTCCTCTCCCACTCTCTCTACTTGTGGTGTCCCCAAGGGATCTAACCTTTCCCCCTGGTTCTTAAAAACCTACATGACCCCCCCCCCCCCTTGGCCCACAGGATCTTTACCTTTACTTCTAACTTTCAGTGTAATGCGGATGACACACAGTTCTCTTTTAGGCTACCTTTGGCTTCCTCCTCCTCAATCATCCCTGACTGTCTATCCGCAATTCAGGCTTGGTGTGCTGCTAATAATCTATGCCTGAATGCCAGTAAGACAGAGATCGTCCCCTGCTCCCGCTTTCCCACTTTTTCACTGGCCTGACTCTCTTGTCTCTGCGCCCCCACCTACCAATGAGGCAACAAAATATTGGTCATCTTCGACTCCACTCTCTCCTTTTCTTCTGACATCTCAAACATCTCCAAAAAGTCCAACTTCCAACTACACCTCCTTGGAGGTATTCTACCTTTTTTCACTTTCCGCCTTGATGCTCATTACCTAGAGAGCCCTGGTTCTCTCTAAGCTGGACTATTGCAACAGCCTCTTTCTCAATCTTCCTACTTATACTCTCCGTCCTCTACAACTCATCCAGAACAGAACCGCGAGACTTCAAGGATCAAGTTCAAGACCCTCTGCATAATCCATAAGGCTTTCTAGGGCCGGTGCGCACACTATCTACAACACTCTCTTCCTAAATACTCTCCCTCTAGAGTCCTCTGCTTGTCCTCCAACTCTCTGCCTGTGAGCCGCTTTCACAAACAGAGATTTGGGGGTAGATCTTTATCCTCTACAGGTGCTTCCATCTGGAATAGCCTCCCTGCCTCTCTCCGTCTTGAGCCGGAATCACCTTAAATTCTGGAAACTCCTCAAGACCTTCCTTTTCTCTTCCTCTTTCTCTCTCCCTCTCCCCTGCTAACCTCCTTTTCTTTTCTCTCGACCCTCTTTCTCCTCCCTTGTACTGTTCAATTTTTGTTGGCTGGTTGCCTTGTTCACCTCCAGAGCCTACAGGTCCCAGGCTCTCCTGCCAGTCTTTTGCACTTGCCTCCGGGCTGCTTCACTTTGTTCAACACTACGGTACTTCCACTCCTTGAACAGGGCAGCCTCTCTGCACTTAACCCACGGCCCTGCTGGCCCAGACTCTTTGCCCTCCCCCCCGCCTCTGCACCTGTATGCGTACAGGACCTAAATGTACGAATACCAGTTAGTCTGCCCCCCCAATCTCTTGCAAGCCCCTCCCACCGTTTTCTGTCTGTCTGAACCCCCCTACCCCTCCCTCCACCCCCGAGCTTGTTCTCATCTGTACCAGTTCATGCACTTGCTCTAAGAGTAATGTTGTCAGGCCTAGTATGCTAGTGTTTGTTTAGATCATTCGGAATCTTCAAGGCTGAAGAATGATTACTGTATTCCTGTATTACCTTTTTACCTTACAGCCTTGAAGCGCTTTGAAGCACTTCACCTGTTTATAAGCGCTATATAAATAAACAATAAATAAATAAATACTCCACCATATTATCCTTGATTTGCCTCCCTGATCCATATGCTTCATAATTGGATTCACTCGCTCAGGGTGATTTCAGAGTTCTGAGAGATGCAGTTTCAGAAGCATGTTTCGAACACGTTTTACCCAAGACAGTGACCCACCCCCCACCTTGGTTGAGTTCATCTAACAATCTAATTAACTCCTGTCTGTAGTTGGTCAGCTTGGGTGTTAGCCCAGTAGAACACTGCTTTAACGGCAACCTTACCATCCACACATCCAATTTTAAACGCATCAACGAGGCACTAGATTAATTTTAATGAGGAGAAGAGAGGTGGGGGAGTGGCAGGAGTGCAACTAAAGATTGCAGTACATGGGCATTGAACATAGGTAAGCTGGCTGGTTTCTGCAGGGCAAAGAGCATTGTAAAGAGAAGAGAAACACACAAAGCAACACAACAAACTTATATAGGGTCTTAACTTTGGGACTCAAATGAGTAATCAGTGCAGAGGAACAAAGCAGGAGAGCTGCAATGACGTGTTAACCGACAGTGAAAAGGGCAAATCTTCTTTCTGAATAACAAGAGTTTTGTAGGGCCGAGGTCACATACTTTATAGAGAAAAAGTTAAAAAGTGGCCCAGATGCAATCAAAAAGGAGTTATTCCATCTCTGCAAGAATCGGAAGCTGTTTGCAAACTGCAGTTAACAGAATCTATATGGGAGGCATGTAGATCAGCATCGGGATACTTGCAGAGCTCATGAGCATAATGGTCCAGAGGCAAACCTCCTCCTCAGGGGGTCCTCAGTAGCACTCTTGTGTGGCTTCATAATGGTTTCCTGACACCTATTTTGAAAGGGGGGAACTGGGAAAAGGCCAAATAAGATCCTTACAGATTAACGTGGTGAAGAGGGTGAATTAATGCATAGAATATCCTTGAGGAATGGATTGTTGGGGGATGGAGAAGGTCTCCAAGGTCATAGCTGACATCTGTGAAAATAAATAGATAAGTTTAATGCTTATGCTCGATCTCCCTCCCAGTCCTCGAAGAGGCTAATTGGGAATTGCCGACTCCAGCATTAATCCAAAGAAGTCATTTTATCTACCACCTCTTTACTATGGATTCTGGAAAAGCACCATGGAAAGATGGCTTGAGTCTGCCATTTCCTGAGATATGTAAGTGTCTCTTCCTGCCCCCACCTGGCAGACGTTTTTAATAAAGTAGTCCGGAATGCATTCTCCCGCCCACTGTGCCACAGCCAATGTTTTCCATAGTTATGTTATGTTATGTCATTTTGCATTTATATAGCGCCTTATATACCATTGGTATGGTCTGAAGGCGCTGGTAGGTTGAACGCCCTTGGGAACCGAAGTTCGGGTCAGTAGAGAGAGTAGGGACAGTCAAAAAAGTGCGTGTGCGCACCAGGTATGTGTGCAGCTGGTGCGGAGTTCGAGTGGTAGCTGCTTCTTAGCGGTAGGTGTGGTGGTTGAGATATCAGGAGTATGTGTTCGCTCTGGCCGGCTTTATCCAGAACGAGTGTGGCTGCGTTAGGCCTGAGGAGAACGCCTGGCTGGGGGTGTGAAACCAGCAATGTTTAGAGTGATGTGGAGTGAACGGGAGATGTAGCTATGAGAACAGTTATACCGAATGGTGTCATAGTATCTCTGTGTTCTAGTTGAGTGGTGGTGTAAGAGAGAGAGTAAGCGTGGGGTGTGGTATGATGTATGTTTTTCAAATGTTCCCTTCATTCCAAAGCATAATTTCGAAGGGATTGTGTCCTCCGACGTATTCCTTATCTTAGATATCTCTTTCCAGCTTTGCTGGCCTCGGAAAATTTTTTCTCTAGAGGGCGCTGCGCGTCGGCATCCGCCGAGTCGATGTCCCTCGACAGCCGCCGTATCGACGACATCCTGCCTATAAAGACCGCGTGCAGCGTCCGTTGCTCAGTTCCGTTTTTCCGCGCTTACTCAGTGCCTCGGAATATCGTTGCTCAGTTTCGTAGAGAATTAATCCAATTTCCTCGAGATATTCGATCCATACTCGATGGCTTCCTCGTCGGAACCGACGACCCCTTGGTCCGGCTTTAAAAAATGCCGAGACTGTGGAAAAAAGATGTCGCTGACTGACCCTCACAGAGTTTGTCTGTGGTGTTTGGGAGCTGAACACCATTGTTCGGAGTGCGAGGACTGTATGTCCATGACAGCTAAGGCCCTGAAGGAGCGTAGGGGGAAGCTGGAAAAACGTAAGACTTCTAAAGCTTCTTCTTCCTCGACGAAGTCGAGACATTCCTCTCCTCGTCACCATTCACGCTCCAGGTCTCGAAGCGGGTCCCATCACTCCTCGAGATCGAAGCACTCGAAGAGGAGACGTCGAAGATCCCCTTCTTCGTCCTCCTCTTCCTCTGTTTCACCTAAGAGAATCCCTTGCCCCACGAAACATAGTTCCCGGGCTGAATGGGAGGAATTCCGAAAAAATATGATGAGCGTCTTCGAGAAAGCGGCCTCGACCCCTTCGAAGACTGCAGAGAGCGATGCTCTGGTCGAAAGACCCGAAGGTCCAAAACGCCGCGAGTCGCAGTACCCGGCGAAGGAAGCTTCTCGAGCGCGTCACGAACCCTCGAGTAAAGCTAAGACCTCGAATCCTTCTTCGAAGGTTCCGTCGATGCCGTCGACGAAGGTTCCGTCGACGCTGAGGTCGGTGTCTTCGACGCCGTTGTCGAAGGGACCTTCGACACACGGGTCTGTCGACTCGACGCCATCCTCAACACCGGCGTCGACGCCAAGGAAAGTCACGGTTGCGGCGCACCCAGTGGTTATTCCGAGGTCTTCGATGACGATGTCGTCGAGATTGTCGACATCCTCAAGCAGAATTCCAATTCTATTGAGGACCTCGAGGCCTCCGCCTTTGTTTTCGACGCCACGTTCGAAGCCATCGACGTTTTCGAGGCCGATTACAAGAAGTTTGGCACCCTCTGCCTTGGAGATGGGTTTCACACCCTTTGTGAACAATGTCCTCAATCATGGAAGAGGGAGAACTGTCTGACCAAGAAGAGACATTTGAGTTGCAGGGATCTGCAACCCCAGTTCAAGAGGAGTTATCCTCAGAGGAACGCAGATTAAAGGAACTCCACGATTCCTTACATGAGGCAAGTGGTTTAGACACTTCCCCTGAGGTGGAGTTCGCTAGGCCAGACCCGGGGGAGCATGCTGAAACCCCTTATAGAGCCTTAATGGCCAGGATCACAGAATTTATGGGGTGGTCAACACCTTCACAGGCTTTCCAACAGGATGACCTCACGGATATTCTTGATAAAGGTCCACATGAGGATCCTGTAGTACCTTTTCATAAAGCTCTTCAAAGGAAAATCATGACGAACTGGGAAACCCCAGATGTTGTCCCGGCAGTAAATAAAAAACTGTCTACTAAATACAGGGTATCTTCTGCAGACCTGGAGTTTTTGTCCAAACACCCATCTCCAGAAAATCTGGTGGTACAGGCAGCATCTTCTACTGACATCAAGACTGCTTACCCTACCGTCCCACAGGACAGGGACGATAAAAAATATGATGCTATGGCTAAGAAAGTCTTTTCGGCATGTAGCATGGCATTAAAATCTATTAATGCTACTTGCACCCTTGCTAGATTTAGCCATACACTTTGGGAGTGTGCTTCTACAGCGGCTGACTGGATCCCGGAGGGAGAAGAAAGGGAGGCGTTCCTAAATATCATACAGGACGGTAAAGACGCTATGTGCTAATCCCTCCAGACGGGCATTGATTCGACTGACAGTATCAGCAGAGCAATGGCGGCAAGTACAACAACCAGGAGATTTGCTTGGTTGAGAAAATCTGGTTTTGCCCCAGATGTGCAAGCCAGGCTCTTGAACATGCCATTTGATGGCTCTTCTTTGTTTGGGAAAAAGGCGGATGACAGTTTAGAAAAACTGCAAACATCAAAGGCAGCAGCAAAATCCCTAGGCGCTGCAATCCGTCAGACACCTTTTCGTCCCACAGGAACCTCTGCGAAAGGCAAGTCCTTTCGCTTCTACTCCGCATTCGGAAGAGATAGAGGACGACCGGCTCAAAGGGGACAAAGAAGAACTACCCAAGGTGGACGGGGTAGATATTCAAAAGCCGCAGCAACAGCAGGTGCCTCTTAACCATCTGCATCAGCCGCCCCAAAACCACTCTGAGGACTTCCCTCACAAGACACCTGTAGGAGGCAGGTTAACTCAACATCTGGCAGAATGGCAGGCTATCACGTCAGATGCTTGGGCATTGGAGACAGTTGCACAAGGTTACTGCCTGCCTCTCCTACGTATACCTCAGAGTCATCCACCGGGGATCAGCTCTCAAAAAGCTCCAGATCCGCTCCTCTTGCAGGAAATTTTAGACCTGCTAGAGAAAGGTGCCATAGAACCGGTACCTGTAGCGGAGAGGAACAGGGGCTGGTACTCCCCTTACTTTCTCATTCCAAAGAAAGACGGAGGACTGAGACCCATCTTGGATTTGCGAGAATTGAACAAATTCCTCAGGAAAGACAAATTCAAGATGGTAACTCTTTCTCAGATCCTTCAGGCCCTTCAGTTCCAGGACTGGTTGGTATCCCTGGACCTTCAGGACGCTTATTTCCATGTGCCAATTCATCTCAAACACTGGAAATACCTGAGGTTCGCAATTGGCAACTCTCATTATCAATTTCGAGTGCTGCCATTTGGGCTGACCTCCGCCCCGAGGGTCTTCAACAAGTTAATGTCGGTAGTGGCTGCAAGTCTAAGGAGGGAAGGGATTCACGTCTACCCCTACCTGGACGATTGGTTGATCAGAGCTGTATCTTCCGAACAAGCTCAGATCCAGCTAGATCATTTTTGCCACTCCCTTCTCAGACTGGGCTTCTCCCTCAATTTTAAAGAAGTCACAAATGATACCATCACAGAGACTCCAGTTCATCGGAGCGATCCTGGACACTTCCCTGGGAAAAGCCTCGCCACCAGAGGTGAGGGCTCAAGATATTCTACAGATGGTTACCAAGTTTCAAAATGCCCAACGTCTCCCAGCCTTCGACATTTTGAGGTTGCTAGGCCTCATGGCATCCTGCATTTTCCAAGTGCCAGAGGCTCGCCTGAGAATGAGATCCCTCCAGTGGGCACTGAGAACTCAGTGGTCACAATTCTCAGGGAGAATGACAGATCTTCTTCAGGTTCCCGACAGGGTGGCTCGAGACCTTCAGTGGTGGGCCTGTCAGGAGAACATTCTGAAAGGAGAGCAGTTTTGGCAACCCTGGCCGGAGATAACAGTAGTCACGGATGCCTCACTCAGGGGGTGGGGAGCCCACGCCAACGACTTGACCATCAGCGGTTGTTGGTCTCCATCGGAGTCCAGACTACATATCAACCTGTTAGAGCTGAGGGCCATCAGACTAGCGCTGAAGGCTTTTCTGCCATCTGTACAAGGAAAGAATGTCCTGATAATGACGGACAACACAGTGGCCATGCATTACCTCAACAAAAGAGGAGGCGTAGGATCACTACCTCTGTGCAGAGAGGCGATGCAGCTCTGGTTTTGGGCAATACAAGAAGGAATCTCACTATCGGCAGTTCACCTAGCCGGAGAGAAGAACTTGACAGCGGACGCTCTGAGCAGGCAGAGCACAGTCTCCCACGAGTGGGAACTAGCTCAGGAAGTCCTTCAAGAGATCTTCGCCCTTTGGGGAATCCCTCAGGTGGATCTGTTCGCCACCAGTGTCAACAGGAAGTGCGATCTGTTCTGTTCAAGGGAATTTCCCCCGAGAGGAGCTCTGGGAGACGCGTTCATAGTGGACTGGGAGTTTCTGCTTCTGTACGCGTTTCCACCGGTCCCTGTCATTCCTCAAATGATCAGAAGGTTGAGAAGATTCCAGAAAACTATGATCCTAATTGCCCCGGATTGGGCCAGGGGAATGTGGTAACCGGACCTTCTAGACTTGTCCATCTGCCCTCCAATTCGACTTCCACTCAGAGAGAATCTGCTCTCACAGAAGAGAGGTCAGGTTCTCCATCCAGACATCAAAACCCTCAACCTTCACGCTTGGCTTCTGAAAGGCTGAGGTACAAGGATTGGGACCTCCCTGATGATGTTATGGAGGTGTTGCTTTCGGCAAGAAGGCCAGCAACAAAATCTTTATACCGCTGCCGTTGGAACAGATTTTGCAGCTGGTGTAGAGAAAAGAATATTGATCCCTTTTCATGTGGTACACCAATGGTTTTGTCCTTCCTACTTTATTTAGCGAATTCAGGCCTTCAAGTTGGCACCATCAAGGGCTATCTCGCAGCGCTATCCATCTTTAAGTGCACTGCGGAAGAACCATCCTATTTCAAGTTACCCTTGGTAATACAGTTTCTAAAGAGGTTAACTAACGTTTATCCCCCAAGACCATTCCAGGTTCCCCTATGGGATTTAAACTTAGTCCTAACTTTCCTGATGGGCACACCTTTCAAACCACTCCACTCTTGTTCGTTAAGATTTCTTACCCTTAAGACTGTTTTATTAATAGCACTTACATCTGCTAGAAGGGTGAGCGAGTTACAAGCTCTTTCTTGTAAACCCCCTCATACAATCTTTCACAAAGACAAAGTTGTTCTGCAAGTGAAGCCTAATTTCCTCCCAAAGGTGGTTTCTGAATTTCATATCACTCAGAAGATTACCCTTCCATCTTTCTATCCTCCTCCTCATCCGGGGAAAGAGGAAGAGAGGTTACACAGGCTGGACCCAAGAAGGGCTTTAAGTTTTTACATTAGTAGACTGGCTAGGATAAGACAAGCAGACCAGCTGTTTGTAGGCTACGCAGGTCACAAGCTGGGGTTACCGATAACTAAGCAGACCATTTCCAGATGGATCATTTTAGCCATTTTGGAATGTTATAAGCTGGCAGGAAAAGAGCCCCCTCAAAATCTTAGGGCTCATTCGACCAGAGGTATTGCGGCTTCATCGGCCCTCAAAAGAGGAGTGCCAGTTAGAGACATATGTGCGGCTGCCACATGGTCGTCCGTCCATACCTTTACATGGTTTTACAACTTGGATTCCTCCTCCAGTCAAGAGACTAGGTTTGGAAGGGCAGTATTGCACTCTATTCATCAATAAGAGGAAGCATGAAGTCAGTACTCCCACCTCCAATAACAGAATACTGCTATGGGAGCCTATCTAAGATAAGGAATACGTCGGAGGACACAATCTCTTCGAAGAACAAGTTACTTCTTACCTTGTAACGTTCTTTCGATGGGATGTTCCTCCGACGTATTCCTTATCGACCCTCCCATCCATCCCCGCAGTACTACTTCCCTTGTTGTTGCAGTTTACGCTCCTTCAGGGTGATTAGTCTAGTCCAGAAAGAATTATTGTGGGCTACAAAACGGAACTGAGCAACGGACGCTGCGCGCGGCCTTTATAGGCAGGATGACATCGACGTCGATACGGCGGCTGTCGAGGGACATCGACTCGGCAGACGCCGACGCCCAGCGCCCTCTAGAGAAAAAAAATTCCGAGGCCAGCAAAGCTGGAAAGAGATATCTAAGATAAGGAATACGTCGGAGGAACATCCCATCGAAAGAACGTTACAAGGTAAGAAGTAACTTGTTCATCTATGTCACGCAGTTCCGTGCACATACATAATATGTCCATCCGTTGCACATACTCATCCGTTGCACATACTCATCCGTTGCACATATTCATCCGTTCCACACACTCGTCTGCTCCATATACACTTGTCTGCTCCACACATTTGTTCAGTCCGCACCCTCGTTCAGTCCGCACCCTCGTTCAGTCCGCACCCTCGTTCAGTCCGCACCCTCGTTCAGTCCACGCACTTGTCCAGTCGGCACACTTGTCCAGTCGGCACACTTGTCCAGTCGGCACACTTGTCCAGTCGGCACACTTGTCCAGTCGGCACACTCGTCCAGTCGGCACACTCGTCCAGTCTTCATACTCGTCCAGATTAGACACTCGTCCAGTACACAGCACTCATCCGGTCCACCCACTCATCGGCACAACATACTACTCGTTGGCTTGACAGTACTACTCGTCTGTTCTGCGTGTCGATCCATTCCACACACTCATCTGGTCTATGTATTTGTCCGCTCCATGCATTCATCTGTTACGCACACTCATCTGCACCACACATTCAGCCGCTTGACACACTCATCCGCACCCAACACTCATTCGCTCCACATACACTTCCGCTCCATACCCTCTTCCACACTACACACTCATCCGCTTTCCACACTCATCCGCTTTCCACACTCATCCGCTTTCCACACTCATCCGCTTTCCACACTCATCCGCTTTCCACACTCATCCGCTCTCCACACTCATCCGCTCTCCACACTCATCCGCTCTCCACACTCATCCGCTCTCCACACTCATCCGCTCTCCACACTCATCCGCTCTCCACACTCATCCGTTGTTCACTCTCAACTGCTCACCCGCTCTCCACACTCGCCCCCTCTCCACACTCACCCCCTCTCCACACTCACCCGCTCTCCACACTCACCCGCTCTCCACACTCACCCGCTCTCCACACTCATCCGCTCTCCACTCTCCATGCACATCCGCACTCCATGCTCATCGGATCTCAGTGCACATTCCATCTTCGCGCTCATCCGCACTCTACGCTCTAGTAAACAAGAGTCTGGGAGCCTCTCTAGCTAGAACGACCAGGGGTGACATACTGTAGTCTATGGAATTTCTTGCACTCAGAAGGGTCTACAACCACGTTTGAGCTCACTGTACCCTTCACAGAGGAGAAATATCCATTTGCGTATCATTCTGGTCCTACCCAGAAGGGCGGTCCAAAACCGAAATGCTAGGCAATTCTCCTCTGAACACTGGGTTTCTTCATTGAGGTGAAGCTGAGTCTCTCTAAGACACAGTGAGCAAGGGGTCAACATCTGTATTACCCTGGATTACTTATGGTGAAACCCCAAGTTTTACAAATTAAACAAGGGTGTCGGAGCCCCTCTAATGCGAACTAACATGGGTGTTCGTTCTCGGTAGAGGGGCTCCCAGACCATTTTGTGCATGTTTTTCATAGCACACTAAAGTCTTATGTCACTAAAGCAGTCTTAGACCTTACCGAGCCACTTGGCTTTTTCAGGCTAATTCATCTTTGTCCATGGACTCTCATCTGCGTCTCCCGCAAGTGTTTCTGCTAGAGCAGCCATTTGGTGTCTTTTAGTGGTTTCCCATTGGTTCAGTAATTCCCTCGTCTTTTTCCTTATTGTGATTGCTTTTGGGGGTTTCAGATGCATGCTTTTGCCAAGATTTCTTGTTTTTTTTTCCCTTATTTATTTATATCAAACTTATAAAGCGCACAGTCGCCCGAAGACGACATGGCGCTACCCAACAAGTAGAGTAGCTAGAACAGATAGGTCTTAAGAGCTCTCCTAAAGACCAGATAATCATCCATCCTCCGCAGGGCCAGAGGGAGAGGGTTATACAGATTGGCACCCGCTACTGAGAAGGCCTGGCCCCCAACCCGGAACAATCTGAAGCGGG
Organism: Ambystoma mexicanum; assembly: GCF_040938575.1. Taxonomy (NCBI): domain Eukaryota; kingdom Metazoa; phylum Chordata; class Amphibia; order Caudata; family Ambystomatidae; genus Ambystoma; species Ambystoma mexicanum. Next base: position 917,342,896 of record NC_090931.1, read on the forward strand.
GAACCTCTACCAGAAATACTTCAGCAGAGTGAAGACAACAGGGGGGTTACATAAAACGTATCTCAGCCTGCAAATAGACGGCCCATCCCATGAAGGGCACCAAAAACCAAACACAAAACTGCACTCTTTTCGCCACTGGGAGCCAGTGGAGGCCACGCAGCACAGGAGAGATGAGGTCCCTAGATGGGGGCAGGGCCGTCAAATTTTGTAAAATTTGAAGGCACTGAGTCAAATAAACTGTCTGTTCCAGGAATAGTGCATTGCAATAATCGAGCAAAGAAAGCACTAGTGAAGAGCCCACAGGTGCCCGAAAGTGAGGGGGCAAAAGCTGCAGGACTTTACAAAGTATCTTAAGCTACGATGCCCCGCCTGACAGATAGAACTGACTTGGGCAGCTGTGGAAAGCGAGGATGTGATTTTTCACCCCTGAATCCTTGACAATCGGCACAGGAATAGGACAAGAGCCTAACAACGGGGGCCAAAAGAGGGGAGACTAGAGCACAGCAGCCTCAGGGGTACCCACCACCAATAGCTATGTCTTCTCCCTGTTCAGTTTCAGCCAGTTTGAGGACCTCCATCCCCGCATGGCCTCAAAGCATGTCCTAAGCCTGACAGCCATCTCTGATACCACCACATACAGGCGGACCAAGATTTGGGTGTCATCAGCATAGGCCTAGCAAGTGAAGCTGTGGGAGGCAATGAGCTTCGTCACTGGCTGAATATAAATGTTAAACAAAACAGGGGAGATGGCGGAGCCTTGAGGAACCCCACAAACAAGTGCATTGGGAGCAGAGCGGAACGGTGGTAAAGAGAGAGATTGGAACCGATCGTATAGAAAAGAGGAGAATCAGGCCAGTACCTCCCCCGGAGAGTCCAGCCCCTGCAAGGCATCTCAGCAGGACTGCATGATAGTTGGTGTCAAAGGCGGCCGTCGGGTCTAGCAGAATTACTGACCCTGTGCTGCCCAAATCATACAGTCGAACAAGATCGTCCAGCACTGAAACCTGGACCCCTTCCGTTCCGTGGCCCAGCCGGAACCCAGATTGGGGAAGGATGAAATAGAATAGGTAGCCAAGAGATGGGTCGATAGTTGTCAAGCACCAAGGGATAAAGAGTGTGTTTTTTCAATAAAGGAATCACCAGAGCGTGCTTGAGTGAAGTAGGAATGAGACCAGTTTTGAATGAGTCATTGACGGCTTTTGCTACCAACTGGGCAATTTGATCTATCGCCTCCTTTGCTATCCACAGCGGGATAGCATCGGTCGGGAAGCGGATTTGTCAGGTACAGGAGAAAAGGATAGGCTACGGAAGGTCTGCTGGCCATTTTGATTCAGCTTACAACAGCAAGTAGTAATGCTGTTGGGCGAATGCTCCACCAAAGAGAATGATTTTGGGTGATAGGATATGTTTTACTTTGTTTGCTCTGGTGATACATCACAATTCTTTAATTTGTTCATTTTGCCATGACTCGTGAACTGATTTAAGAGATCCCAAAATGTAGTTGACTGTAGCTTGAAGATATCAAGATCTGCAAAGGCTTTGCACCAATAATGGTACCCCTTCACCTTCTGCTCAGAATAACTACGTTCAATATTCTACTGTAGATGTACAAATGTTCCAGAAAAACACCCATGACTGTCCGCTTACCTAATATGGCTGCTTAAAGACACATGTGCTTTTTGGATCCGCCTTTCGATTTCCACGGATCTGTGAAAGCATGGTCATTCAATCAGTAATACAGATAATGTTGTCAGTGAGACTTAACAGCCAGAACCCCATCCCAGTCATCCTCAGTGCCAAGAAACAGTTTGTGGCGAAGTGCACTTTTTAAATGCTTTTGAGCATTATTAGCGACCTGTTAGTCTATTGCATGGTCAGTATAAATGCTTCTTTTGGTTACCATTAAATTGTAGTTCACATGTCTTCATTTCTTTTTTATTTTCAGAAATTCTATTGCTTGACATGGAATGTCTTTTATACTAATGTGCTTTTAATTTTTAAAATTTTAGCGTTTTTGCGTGCTAAAGAAAGAATACATGGAAGCATTTGAGAACATTTTCAGAGAGCAGTACGAAACCATTCACCGCTTGGAAACAAACAAATTAAGAAATGTGGCCAAAATGTTTGCTCACCTACTCTACACCGATTCTATTCCTTGGAGTGTAAGTAAAACATTATTACTCTGAAAATTCTTCCCACATACGCTTCGCATTCGAACAAGACATTTGTATTTTTTTTTTACTTATTTGAACATAACTTTTGTTTTCATATACATTTTCAGCCTCTATTACAGTTCACGCCCATCTATGAAATTATTCTGAGAAATTGGAGGGGTTGTCCAAAACAATATTTATAGAAGATACGATCTATCCATGCCGGGCCTGAAATTTGTTTTCCCGTTTTATACAATTAAGGCAATTTTCTTCTTAAAGTTACTTTTTTTTCCATAATCTCACGAAGCTTGCTGCACTATGTGCTTGATCAATAGAACACGTGGCACAGAAGTATACTTTTCAAGGGTTTTTATTTTATGGTCGTATGAGGAGTTTTTCTAAAAAGGTCATTTCTGTCCCAGCGCAATCTGAATGAAAGTTGAAGGGGGCAAACTCTAGTGCCTTTGGGTGTCCCATCTAATAGGAATCCTGGTCTCTTTCTGTATCTCTGATCTAAGTACAGTCTCAGATTTATAACGTCCACAGTACTTATTGACTTTGAAAACAGTTTTAGGGCTATGCTTTTAGAATGGACAGGGATAAACGCCTATATGTTATTGACTTTGAAAACAGTTTTAGGGCTATGCTTTTAGAATGGACAGGGATAAACGCCTATATGTTCCAGGAGTTTATCTAAACAAAGAAAAGGGATATTCTTTTCTCTGAACAATCTAATACATTGGAGACTCCATTGTTGTGTGCCTACTGTCTTGCACTCCCCATTGTGTCTAGGAGACGGCGGGCCCATAGGCCTTTTAGGCTTCTCTCTCAGGTTGCCTTTTTTTCCTACCCTGAGTTTGCTTAATCTGGTTTTCAGTTGTATTAGACGTTCTAAAAGGATGAGGCCTGTTTTCCATTCACCTGCAGCTTTTGTGCGTTACTCCAATGCTTTAAAAGCTCTGGGAGCCATCTCAGCATTAGGTGGAAGTGCCGCCTCTATTCCTGGGCTACGCCACTGCTGCTCACTGCCTGCTCCATCAGACGCTGTCTCTGTTCTGGTGACCCCATCCCCACAGGTGTTCTCTGTTCTCCTACTTTCCTCCATGCAATTCCCATCTGGCATCAAGGTCCGGTCTGCTGCATTAGTCTCTGGCAGCGCTTTGCCCTTCTTCATTTTTCTGGTAAGCTCCTGCGAGAATCACATCTGTTATGTGTTTCTGTGACTTGGTTTGGCATACTTGGTTCTCCATTGGCAACATTGATTGACCTTGCTTTGTAGGTGTGGCTGTCCACAAGGGTCCCTGCTGCCATTTGGGGCCCAATAGTCTGCCATCAGTGCTGGAAATTGACAATTATTACTGTGGGATCCCACCAGCCACGGGCGGCGGCCAGAGGGCAGGGCGGGAGGTGACGGGGCAGTTAAGAGCACGTGCAGGGCTTCTAAATTCAGGGGATGGAGAACTCACAAGATTTTTCTCAGCACCCCAACCCCCACAAATAAACATTTACATTTAAGTTGATTATTTAATAACTTATTAGAGAGAGGAGGAGTTTCCTGTAATGTTAAAAGCAAATTACAAAAGGTGCACGTCTTTTAAATGTACAAAGTTACTCTTGAATATTTTATGCAGAGTACAAACCTGACAGGAATATTCCCAAGTGTACTAACCTGAAGTTCCTGTAGTCTAGTGTTTAGGTCACTGGACTTCAGTCCCGGTGATCCCGGTTCAATTCCCCATGTCGGGAACAAGAGCAAATCAGTTACATTAATGGCCACAAATAGTTTTCCAGGATCCGAGACCCGGGGAGACATTTTTTGCCAGATCTCAGATCCGGGAAACTCCGGCCTAATGACAAGCGCTGTCTGCCATGTGTGTCTAACCTTGCTATTGATAGGTATGGCGGGCTGTCAACGAGGGTCTCTGTTGGTATACAGGGCACTGCGAGGTGGGATCACAAGAGATGATCTCGCTGGTGGCTCCGATGGCTCTGTTCCATCTCCTCTTATGCTGCCTTCGATTCTGATTCACCTGGCAGGGAAAGGGGGATTCTGGGACGAGATTGGGTCACCCACTTCGTCAGTCTCTTTGGTTGCTAAGATATCGTGTGATATATGTTTTGAGGCATTTTTTCACGATTCAAGAGTTTTTGGTATTTGTAATTTTCCATCTTGTGTGCTTTTCTGACATCAAACCTTTTTAATTTACTGTTTTTTTCCGTGGGTATCAGCGCAGTTTATCATGGTTATAATGAGGTATTTATTTGAGGGCTGTGTACTCCCGATTACCAATTTAATTTAGGACTGCAATCCAATAAGAAAATAAGCATTTTTGCATTCTTATTGCAACTGTATTCATTTGCAACTAAGCAGACCATTCACTTTCTGGTTATTGGGCTGCAGGATTCAGGAAGACATTCTTTAACTACCCCTGATTAGTGGCGGTTCCATGCTCTCTGCTTTCTGGTGGCAGGGACTATAGTTCCAGTTTCTTTTGGTGCACTGTACTCCACCCATCCATGCGCTTGCTTTGTGCTCTGTGGCATGCCTTGTCCAAGGGCCCGTCTGGCATACAGAAACTCACGTTCTATGTGTACGAGTGCCAGAACATCCTCACTGTGGAGGGAAGAGTACATCAGTTGGGTATAGAAATGTACATGGGATTCAGGGTTCACTCCCCCGGTTTTTGTGGGCTATGTTTAGCATCCTTCCTTGGTTATTTTCCCTCTGACTGAAACGGTGTAAGATGGGGGGGTTCTCCACTCATTCATCGGTTCCACACTTTAAACGAGTGTATGCGTGCCAACCCAATCAAATGCGATGTTTAACCATTTTTTCCTTATTCCAATTTTACATGGTTATTTTCAGTAAAGTATATAAACGTTCATCAGCGTTTCCTCTTGCACCCCCAACTTTTTATGATTACTCTTCATCAGTTGTACTATGAAGAAGAAAATATGTACTCTTTTATATGGTGCCTAGAAAATCAACTAGGCTTTAGCACAGAATGCTCGACTTTCTCAACGAGCCTAAAGCAATGACTGATGTGCGTATCTAAAGAGTTCTACAACATTGGGCACACATGTTCCACATTTCATTGGCTCATCACAGCGTACTCCATGGTGTGTTTAAGCTTTTGGCAGTCTGTGGTCTATTTCGTTGCCTTGGAATGAGGGGGTGATTGGCTATTGGCCATGCTTGATATGCTTGATATTGCGCTCTAGAACAGACTATCCCAACGTGTTTTCGGTCCTTTGTGAAAATGTTCTCAGGAAAATGTAGCCATGTGACAGTAAAGCCAGCAAAAAGTTGTTTAAAAAATGTAGTGATTCAATACAATCAATTATAAGTGTGAATGTAGCCAGTAATAAGGTTGCCAAAAAAGCTTTTTTTTAAATACACATAACTACAATGCTCTAACCCTAACAGTGAACCAACCAACTCTTTTCCCAAACCCTCACCTAACTCTAATTAGTACCCTGAACTCTTACAGAACACTAACCCTTCAACGCGCTGAAGCATATTAATTACTCACTGAAAAAGCAATGAAAAATGAACAGTGAACCTAACTCCAACCCCATTACCAGCTTCCCACAAATGACATACCCCTTCCCTAACCCAAATCCATGATCTAATCCTAACAAGGCTGAAACATGTTTGGTGTTGCTTGTGGTCTCGTGCCGAAGGGATATGACCAGGCAGATAGATCGGGCTGGACTGCCCCTTTTTGGGTGACACCAAGCCTGATTTGCATATGTTATTTCCCCTTTTGTAATGGCTTGGCAGTCGATGGTCTGAAGGGTTGTCCAGAGCAATGACAGAGGTTAAGATTAATTCTAAACCTTTCAGCCATCACCTTTTCGTTTTGTTCTAATCCTCCTAACCTTATCCTAACTGCAACTCTTACACTTACCCTAATGCTGACTTTGCTCTAAGCACTAGGTTTATCCTAACACCCCATCCTTTGCGAAAATCCCTAGCCCTCCACAAATTCCCTATCCCTTTCTTTAACACTCACCCAAACCAATACTTGTTTAGTCCTCCAAACCATTACTCTTTTAGCCCTAGTCTTACCATAACCCATACCCTAACACTTAAAATCTACCCTAACGACTAACCAAACCCCAACATCAGACCTCTAGCAACCACCCTGATGCTAACTCTTACCCAATCCCAACCAGAATCTTTACTCTAGTCCTACCCCCCCTATCCTAACCCTAAACCAGGCAATCACAAGCCCACAAAACCCTCCTTCAACCTAACTATTACCCTAGCAGCAGTACGTTTTTGGCTACTTTTCTGCTGCATTTGTTGACTATTATTTGCTTGGCTACTTTTTCACTGCAGAGGTATTTGCACCACAACATTTCCACTGACTTCATTTTTACTGGCAACATTTTCACTGTATGCTTTTTTTTCCTCATCTCATTGGTTCACAACTGGACCCATGGCAATTGTAGCTCTACATATATGTATAGTCGTTATCAGGGGCCGGGGGTGTAAGTACTTTAAGAATGGACTTTTAATATGGTTAAACTACTCCAGATGTGGAAAATAAGTGTTACGCTTCTTCCTCTGCCCTGTGTTTTCTCTCTGCCCACTCTACAGGAAACTGATGGGACTATACAGGGGAACTCCAAAAATGCCTGTAGTAAACTATTATTTACTTGCCCCAGTTATTAGCCAACATTCAGATTTTCATTTTCCGTTTCGATAAGGGGCAGAAGCCATGCGCTGGAATACAGACATTGCCTTGATGTGGTCTTTCTTAGAAGAGAGCACATCTATTAAGTCTCAGTGTGCCAAAGTCTGGAAGAATCTGCCTTCATCACTAGGATCTTTGACCAACTATGGCACTTTCCACACACCTACACATTTTTTTTTGATAAAGCCATTCGTTTTGGCTTTTGTTCAGTGAAAAGCTCCTCTGTGTGAAGGGGCAAAGGAAGAAAGTCACTGAGAGTAGCAGTAGCCCAGAGGAAGGGACATGTCAGGAAGGAGTCCATGAGGGGTGCCCTAGAGAGAAGGCTACTTTGGGGAGAGCACATAGGAGTAAGACTGGGAAGGGACACATGGGAAGTGGGATTAAGTGGAAGAGACATGGGGGGGGGGGACAACAAGCACACGAGAGAACAGGTGAAGGCGTAAGGGCCCAAGCATGAAGTAACATGGAAGTCAATTGTGCACTTTATAAAGAGAGCATGGGTCACAGGCAGGACTGCGCACATGAACTGTCATTATAGGCCCAGGTGTGGGTTCATCATCTCTTGCGTGGCCTAATCATGTAATGCCACCATAAACCTAGGTTAGACTCTATGCGCAGCTCCAGCTATATGTGTGTAGGTGCACTCTCAATTGACTATATGCTGCAGTCATGAGCCCAGATCTTGCCTAATATATTCATGAATTGCTATTTTATACTCAACTGGTCTCATGCCCAGCTGCACCCACTACAGCACCAAGTAGGACCATCGCAGGCCCGTATATGGCCTCATGTGGGCATGTACCGCTAACATATTTATAGATGATGCCTGTGGCAAAGTCCCCTGCCTTTCACTGGGGACATCTAGTGGTGTGACCAGGGGGTGGTGTGTCCTCCTTGAGCTATGGACTCGGGCTTTGTGTGGAGCCTGGTCACCCTCGCTTTGCCTCCATCACCAAGCAAGAGAAAGTGACTTGATGGTCAAAGCTACTACTGACTCTTGAAGGGCATTGTCAAAAGATCTGCAGCTTCAGGTGAGGAAATGCACACTCTCCCCAACGTAGCGCCCAGCAAAGGCAGTGGCCAGTTTCAACAGAAATTACAATAATGATTTAGAATCATTTACAACACCCACCAAGGTCTAAGTGCCTCTGCTTCAGTCAGAGGATGCAAGTGTGCATGCATGGACTTAAACAAAAACAATGAATTCAAGATGGCAGACCAGCTTTTTCATGCAGCAGTCCAACATCCTTGCAGGTCTTATGCTAGGACATATCCTACAGTGGAGGTAGTGAAACAATTGTAACACAGCAGTAATAATAATACACGGTTTATAGTGAGTATGTCGAATGCAAAAGTGTCGAAAAAAAGTAAAAAAAAATTCCATTTTTTAATGGGGGGGGTCCCCCCAACCTCCCATTTTTTTCTTTTATTTGCAATTTATCTCTACTAGCTAAACCCCAAAAAACATACAGATAAAAAAACACATTCAACATTTTTTTTCAAATTTTTTTTTTTCAACATTTTTGCTTTCAACCAAATGTTTTCGACTTTTTAACTGGATACCATAATACACATGTGCAGGCCCTTATGCCCAGAATGTCCCCAACACAGAGGAGTACAAAAGGCAAACAACCAGTGTTGAGAGAAGGTGATTGTAGCGGGTGTTTGAAGCAAGTTGGCGATTGTTGAGGGATGCTGTGGAGCTAGCCTATAGAGACAAGGGAGAGAGAGGAGGAGGATGGAGTTGAGCGAGGGAGAAGTCATCCGGAGGTGGTAGGTGAAAGTCATCAGGAGGTGGGAGCAGATGTGCAAGAGGCAAGCAAGGTGGCAGGTAGCCAAGAGCTGGAAGAAATGAGGGTAGCTTGCCCCACACCAGAGATTAGGGGTGGAACTCCGCTCAGAAGGGGTCCAAACCTAGTGTCAGATGGAATGAGAATGTGGCATGACGTATTAAAGGATCAAAACCAAAGGAGTAGTAGAATTTGTGAAGATGAAAGAAATCTGTACCCTAAAGTGATGACTACCTCTTAATCTTGCACATGGGAACTGGGAAGAGAACCCCATTCAGGCCTATCCTCAAGTTTAAGAGTTGGTCCAACTAGATCTGCAGTTCAAGTCAGAGAAAGGGTAGTGTCTATGCGAGTTACAGGGGAACCAGAGGTGGCCATATCCCAGCATCAACTGGACACACAGAGAAGGAAGCCCACACCCAATTCCTCTAAACCCTTGGGAACTTTATTAGGAGAACATGAAATGTGACATGTTTTATATTATTTTATGAACTTGAACATTGTGACTGTAGAGGCGTACACTGAAAGGGAGATGCCTGTTCTTTTTGTTAAATTACAAAGGAGAATATTTACTGGCCATTCAAGAATGAAGAACTTTGTTTTGGGACTGTTCATCTTTTTTAGCCAAACAAGTTTGTTTAAACAATTACAGGGAAGCCGCCGGAGAGGTCGGCGTCAACAACCTTAGTGGATGCAAATTTAGGTTAGGATTCTGCCTAAATCACAGATTCATTTGATACCTATCCTCTTACATCACAAAGAATGGAACTGAGTGACATTATAACCATACATCAGGCTTGGTCTTGTCTGATGATCCATGCTCCTTATATGATCTGCATCTTTTCAAGCTGCAGTTATCCTAGGTTGATGTCCCGCCTCATATAGCCTTACACTGCCATCATATATCTATGTGAAGTGTCATGCCAAGCAATAGTTGTCTGTGTTCCCCATGTGATCTCGTACCATGTACAATGAGTATATACAAAGGTGACGCTTAATGCCCTGCCCTTGCCACGACAGACCTAGTTACAGCCATATGTAGTTATGTACTGCCATCGTGGGCCTAAGGGTGGACCTGGATGGTCCACCAACGTGTTGACATACGTTGGTGCCAATTGAAGGCAGAGGACTCCAATCAAGCACTACTAGCTCTACCACATGTTCCCTCATCTCATAGCCTCCAATTGAGAATCCTTTCAGTGCTAATTGTCTTCATTTTTCTATTGGGATCTCCAGCCTTGGGCTTGTTAATGAAAAGCTCAACTTGGACTGCATTTCACAGGGGTAGATGTTTTTTTTTTAAACTGTATTTATTGCAGTGCAAGACATGCATCATAACACAAGTATAATATATCAGAATAGTCAGAAATCTTAAACTTAACGGTTCACATATATGCAGTTCATGTAGAGACATTCAGGAGTATAGTAATCTTTTCCAAAAACATAAGTTAAAGGTCCGACCGCCGATTTTGCAAGAATTCCCGGAATGGGTTCCAAATGTCCTTGGGTCTACTGCTGGGTGCCACCAGGCATAAATAGCATTCCTCTCTCTCATTTACATATGTTAGTTCTTTAAGCCACAGTTTGATCCCTGCGGTGACCTTTGATTTCCAGTGGGCTAGAATACATTTTTTGGCAATCAAACATTCCAAGTTAAACAATCGTCTGATTTTCACAGATACCTTACCAATGTCGCCAAAGAGATATTTGTGTGGGGAGAGTGCGGGGGGATCTCGGTGAACTCATGCAGGCAATCAGCGACGGACTCCCAGAACTGTGTCATGAGGGGGCAATCCCAGTACATGTGATGGGTACCAGCCACGTACGCCCCAGATTTGACGCATTCAGCAGTAGTAGTGGAAGAGAATCTGACGATACATGCAGGGGTGTAATGTAGGCAGTTTAGCACTTTAAATTGTACGAGTCTGTATCTTGCGTTTAGCGAACACTCCTTGGTTAGGCGGCAACAGCAGAGCCACTGTGCGTCATCTATCGGTCTGCTGAGATCAGTTTCCCATTTAGCTCTGCGGGTAATGTGTGTGTCAAAGCAGCTTGGCATGCTTTATATAGTTTGGACACCAGTCCCCTCGTGGTAGCACCCACCATAACTGACCCCAGGAGCTCACACTGGATGGGTTCGGAGGGGGAACAACAGGCAGCAGTTTTTTGCTGCAGCTCGCATTCTGAAATATTGCACTGATTTAATCAGATTACCCATTTCCCCAATAAAATCTGCTTGTGACACGAAGGAGCCATCTGGGAAGAGGTAATGAAATGTCATCGTGCTCTCGGGATTCCATCCCTTTTGTATATCCTGGTCATAGGTAGGAGGGAGACCGGGGCAGTTCCATAGTGGAATGGTCCTGTGATTGGGTAGGGAGATTTGCAGTCTATTCTGGCCCATGCATCGACAGTTGTGCGGACCACCGGGTCCAAATTGCATGTATCTGAGTGTTAGTTGGCGAAGACGATCGTGCTTAAGCTCATGGGTGAGGCTTTTACTTTTCAAGAGTGGAGTGGAGTGGAGTGGAGTGGAGTGGCTTGGGAAGAGTACCAGTGGGCAGCGAAATGTGCCTGCCACACTACCTAGTACAGCTCAAAATCCGGGGCCTGTAGGCCACCCTGTTCATATGGCCTAGTCATGTCCCCCCACTTAATTCGGGGGGGGGTAGTGTTGCCCCATACAAAACCCACTGCCAGGGAGCAAAGCCTGTCGAAGAACAAGCGGCCGGGCCAGGCCAGTATATTAGAGAAGTTGTAAAATAGCTTAGGGACAACAATCATTTTCAGCAGAGAGAGTTTGCCATATATTGAAATAAGAAGCTTGGACCAGAAAACCAACTTGTCCGCGAGCGACTGCAAATACCGCTCGTGGTTGCTAGCGAGTAGGGAGCGGTGCTCACGGAAAATCAATATGCCCAGATAATTGAATTCAGTAGAGACCCAGCAGACCCCAAGTAGATCCACCGGGGCATTTGCCGTATCGGTTAGCGGAAATAGCTCGGACTTCATTAATGCAGTAGCCTGAGTGGGTGGTAAACCTACGGACCTAATCAAGGAGCAGGGTCTAGTTCTCTGCCAGGTTTCGTATATAGAGTAGTGTATCATCAGCATAGAGCGAGACAATATGTGGTGGGCCAGTCATGTGTAGCCCGTGCTGAATGTGTTTTAGACGCATTATACAAGCAAGTGGTTCGATTGTGAGTGCGAAAAGCAGTGGCGAGAGCGGGCAACCATGCTATGTTACCCGTCCCATTCGGAACGCAGAGGAGAAGGTGCCTACAGGGGTAGATGTTTAAGGGTAAGGGGAGATGTGTAGAGACAGTAGCATTTTATCAAGGGGTATGGAGGTGGGGGGAGCATGACTAAGATAAGGATAATGAAGCTGTAAGTTTAGAGCAGTATGGCAAGTTGTGCATTGGTTACTGCAACTGGTAGTCTTTTTTTTGGTTAGTTTTTTTTTATTTTTATTAAGCTTTGCAGTGAACAAACAGAATCCAAGTCGAAGAGTACATTTGTGGTTGTTGCGTTTTTAAAATGACTTTTAAACAAACAAAAATGGATCAACAAACGTTCATGTAAAATAACCTGTCCCTCCCCGCGACCCTGCCCGAGACACCCACTTAGTGAACCTGGCCTGCATCAGCATTGGTCCAGTCCCCTGTTCTTCCCACATGTATTCCTCTTGCCCCCACACCCCTCAGCCCCTGCAACTAGCTCGTAGTCCCAGGTGACCCTCTACAGTCTGATCCACATGGCCTGAGTAGAAGTTCCTGTTTGTGTAGTTTCACAGTGGTTTATCGTCTGGAGAAGATGTCGGTTCATTCAGGAGTTTTCCCCAAATCGACCTCTATCTCACTCCCTTCTCCTCCCCGCCTGTGTTTTGGCAGTCATCCATCTCTGTATATCCTGTAACCACTGTTTTGAGTAGGGGCCCCTTCACACATTTCCAAGATATTGCCACCCATCTATTTGCCAACAGCAATAAAAAGCCTGCCAATTTCCTCTGCCTCTTTTCCTTTTTCCTACTGGGGATTCTCCCCACCAAGCACATTTTAAGGGTGCATTCAAGACCATTTCCCATCAGTCCATTTATCCTCTCTGTGATTCTCTTTCAAAACCTTGCAATCAGTGGACACTCACAGAGCATGGGTCGGAACCCCGCTGCTTCCTGCTCGCATCTAGGACAATTATGAGAGTTGTTAGGATTTATCACATGTAATTTTGTTGGGGTCAAGTCGACTCGGTGCAATATATTGAATTGTATCAAATTGAAACAAGTATTTCTCAACACAGTGGTAACATGCAAACGGATCTTGAACCATTCCCCTTGCGTTAATGGTTCCCCTAACTTTGTCTCCCATTTCGCTTTCACCTTCAGCTGTGTTTGTATCTCACTATTTTGTATTTTTAGGGCCCGGTATATTCTGTATATTGTCAGCATTTCCAGCCATGCCAGGGGACATTGGAGACTATTTCCCCTTCTATCTCTATAGCAACGCTGGAAGGTCAGTAATCCCAAACCAAGATGGCCTACTTGTGTTGCCTTCATGCTGAGGCCAGGACATTAGCACATCCTGATGACACCTTGCCAGACCAGCTTGGATCATTCAGCGGGTATAACAGCACACATAGTAGACAGTGAGTAGCAACAAGCTTCCTTTGACATTGCTACTGGTGCTGTTTTTCCTCGCTCTCCTTTCCTCACTCCCAGTAAGCATTCTCTTGCCAGTTGATCCTTGCTTCCTAATTTCCTCGCTATCCTTTCTCGCCCTCCTCCGCCTATCTAAGTTCCTTGATCATTCTACTTCCCAAAGACTTCCGGATCCTGCTTCTCTGCCCTGGTGGGACTTCGTGTTTCTTCCTTCATTGTAACTCTGTTCCTACTTTACTGCTCCAGCCACACTCTGACGCTTGTTTGGAGGTTTTTTCATCCCTGTTGCAAGGGAGTTTTCCTCTGTTCGATGGACCGACCTTTCTAGAGAGCCACTTCTGCTCCCGTTATAATTTCCAAGAAGCAGAGTGGCTTCTAGGGAAGACAGACCTTAACTCTACTCGCCCTCTACATGAAAAGATCCTCAAGTAAGATCTGTCGCTCACAGATCTAGCATGTCCTTCCCTGCCCATGGTTAAAATTTAGTGAAGTATTGGCATCACTGGAGGTTCCTCCGGTAGGGTCTCCCATTTCCATGCTAGTCGCTGGACCACCCTGGCAAAGTTCAAGAATTGCCCCGTCGACATCCTCCCATCAACAAAGGTCCCCCCTGGAAGAGCAGCCCTCTGCAGCGCATTTGTTGTTCCCCATGTCCTTAATTATCTCTGCCAGATTTTCATCTGATCTTATGGGGATGTGTGGGCTGTAACCATCTTATTTTCAACCTTTCACAGGCTCGCTTCCATGTCTTCTGTACCACCTGAATTATGCAGGAAGTACCCATTGCCCATATCCGTACCCAGAGTAACTCGACCCACTCCTTTTTCTCTGGACTTCTTCCACTAGGCGCCCGTCTTCTCTGCTTATCACAGGGTCCCACCTGACCGCATGTTGTAATTGTGATGCCAGGAAATACAGTTCGAAGCCCAGGGGGGCTAGTCCCCATCTTGATACCGTCATTGTAACTTAGTTTTTTCCCACCCATATGAATTCCGATACTTTACTGTTTAGGAGCTTAAAAGGGGTGCCCTAATCATATGAAGGATATTCTGAAAAAATATTGCAATCTGGGCAAGACCACCATTTTACATATTGCAATCTTTCCCATCAGCGACAGGGGTAGCCTTCTTCAAAAACCTGTACTGTCTTCAAAAGCAGCCAGTGCCCTCACTGTATGCTACTGGAATGTGTCCCCAACTGTGTGGTGTATCTGAATTCCCAAATATCAGAAAGAGTCTGGTTCCCATCAAATCCCCACGTCCGGTAGCTCCCACCATAGAAGTAAGCCCCGCCAGCATGAAGACACCAATTTGTCATAACTAATCCTAAATCCGGACAGTCTCCCAACACTTAAGGACTTCCAGCATATACGCGATGGGTACCTTTGGGTTCTGTACATATAAAAGTACATTGTCTGCATATAGGGATAAACCATGTGGATAGTCCTCCACCTTGATTCCCCCCTCCTTGAATTGGTCCCTAAAAATGTTAGCCTGGGGTTCCAATGGGTTTATAGGATTAACGCAAGGTACTGGTAAGTATGCAGATTGGCCTATAGGGGGGTATAAATGATTTAAAGCCCTGCCTCTGGTCCAACCCTATGTACCCTACTGGGTACTTACATCTACATACAATTTGTATATATCTCAAACCAAACATCAAAAAGAATCATTCAAGCTTGTGTGATATAAGAAACAAGGCTTTATATTAAAGAGTTGTGCATATAGTGAACACCCACAAATTTGGGGCATATACAATCAATAACACAATTTATAAATACTTAAAAAATCCTTCTAAACATATATTGAAATAAAACAAAAATGAAAAAATTATAATTAAAAAAGGAAAGACAGAAAAGTCATTAAAAAATGATGAGAAATCAATGTAATATTTCCCACACTGTGATAGCATCAAAAGTGGACAAAGCTTGAAAAAGGTAACAAATACTTTTTTTCAATACTGTGTGGTCAAATCGAGTACCTATGAACATTCAATGTAAACATTATTGTATTTTGGGGTAGGGGTCTGCCAACGCATGAGGGGGAAAAGAAAGGAAAAAGCAAAAGGACAATGGAGCCAGGAAGTCAACAGAGTTTCTGAAGAAAAAATCCTGACTAACTGAAAAAACAATTATTGCAATTGAGTGAGAGGTCCAATTTTTATCAGATATTCTATGAGGGACCTCAAATCCCCTCCAAAACGTGATGCGTTTCGGCGGTATCAAGTGGATGAAAAAGGTGCTCTTCATAACTGAAGAGATTGCTCCACCTTCATCAGGGCAGTGATAGCAAGACCCTGTAAAAGACAAAAGGAAGGAAGGAGGAAAAGATAAATTTAGTGAAAAAGAAAGGAAGTTAGAGGAAGAAGAAAAATGAAATGGACATGATGTAGGGAATGGTCTATACAAAACAATGTAATGTAGACAAAAATGCAATAGACTAAATGCAAACCAATAAATATGGTCATATTTGCCAATCACGTCATAACAATGTCTAGGTCCCCTATCGTAAGGGGATCCCCTGGTAGACTACCCGTGGGTCCCTCCCGTGGAAAACAAAAGATTATGGTGTGGGTTCCCCTTCAAACACAAATCGCATAGGCCCCAACTCCCCACACATGGTCCAACAACCCCACCGGGCATGGGACAGCAAGGGGGATGGGCGAGAGAGGCGAGAGCAGCCGGTGAGGGCCTGAGTGGACTGAAGAAAGTGACTGAGAAGCTAAACTGAACGTCACTTACCAAAGGTGGTGGTGGAAAGAATAGGAACCTGTGGCACATAGTCGTTATTCGTGCATCGGGAAGTGCATGTAGTGCCTGTATGAAAACACTTGGAAGTCTCCAGACTCCAGGCGTCCTGGTGGTCGGTATCGCCAGACCATGTGGATAGTATCTGGAAATATACAAAAGAAATGTATCCATGTAATGTAAAATCCAGACAGGTGCAGGGAGATGGGGTCAGGGAGCTAGCCATATGGGCCTCCCTGACTTTGGAGGCGGGGCAGATAAACCGAGAGATTACCTGCAAGTTGTCCTGTATTCAACAAAAAGGACAGGTGTATCCGGCTACGGTCGCTGCGGAGTCACCGAGTCCTGTGTGGTATCAGTGAAAAGAATTGGTGCATCAATTGGGTTCGTGTCCTCAAATGCGTTCTGGCCCGTGATTCTGCAACTGGAGAGAAGCACAGTGGAGCAGAAAGGACAATGAAAGGAGGGCACTTGGACAGGGAATTGCCCGAAAAAGTACCAGAAAGTGAGAATAAATGGCCGTGTGCGAATGTAACGGCCGGACCAATTTGAGGAAATGTGTTTGCATGCAGTACCTCAAAAATTGGAGTACAAAGTTCCACGGTCCGCAGTCCAAGCTGGAAGAAGAGAGAAGCAGCCTGCGGCCAGGTGTGTGCCGTGCTGAGAACTCCGTTCCGAGTGGCTGCAGGAATGCGGAAGAAGAGCATTCGTTCCCAGGGTGCCACCGTGACGTATAAGGGCGGACATGTGGGCTGGTGCCTGGTGTGTGCGCAGCAACCAATCCGGTGCCTGCATATCCGCAGAGTGACAGAGGGGTGTGTGTCCCGAGTGTCCAATCATGTGTGCCAGATCGGGAACCAAAGGGCGAGTGACGGTGCCGGTTACTAAATAAAGCATACCGACGCCCGGGGAACGAGTGATCGATTCCCCAGGTGGGCAGTCGGCGGCAAAGTACATTGTCTGCATATAGGGATAAGCCATGTGGATAATCATCCACCTTGGTTCCCCCCTCCTTGAATTGGTCCCTAAAAATGTTCGCCTGGGGTTCCAATGGGTTTATAGTCATTAAATCGAAAGCAATAATGTCGAAAGTCAAAATATAGAAAAAATGTCGAAAAAAAAGTCGATTTTTTTTTATTAAGTTTTTTTTCGAAATGGGGAAGTTCCCCCAACCCCCTTTTTTCTATTTTTTTTATTATTTTACCCTTTTTTGTACTTACTAAACCCAAAAAATACATATAAATAAAAAAAGAAAACATTCGACTTTTTTTTCGAAAAAATTTTTTTCGACATTTTTGACATTCAACTTTTTGACTGCACACCGTTCCAATGCTAGGGCAAATAGGCTTGGCGACAGTGGACAGCCCTGATGCGTGCCTCTTTCGAGTTGCCAGCGCAGCGAGATTTCCCTACTTGTTTTCACCCTTGCAGTCGGTTTAGAATATAATAGCTTCACCCAAGTCAGTATGTTAGCTCCCATCCCATACCTCTCCAACACCCGAAACAGCCAGGTCCATTCCACAGAATCACACACTTTCACATCATCTTATGAGACCACTGCCACCTCTTCCTCTTTGTCGTGCACCGCTTCAGTGATATCCTTCAAACGACATAGGTTCAGGGTCCTATTTTTTCCCCTAAACAAACCTACATTGGTCCGGGTTTATCAAATGTGTCCTGTGTAGTAACCTATTAACGATGAATTCGCCAAGAATATTAGTTTCTAGATTAATCAGCAAGATGTGGCGATACGATTCACATTTTCTCTCCTCCTTACCTGCCTTCAGTATCACCACAATAAGTGCCTCCCTCATGGACACAAGTAGAGTCCCTTTGTCAAAGTTCTTGTCGTATAACTGTTTTAAATGGGCCGTTAGTATATCCACATATGTCTTGTAAAATGCCAGCAGTCCATCACTGTCCAGCATTTTACCCCCCCCCCTAACCCCCTCCTCTTTTCTAGGCATTCTATGCCCAACCGGATTTCTACTTCTGTGATTTGCTCTTCCAGGTTTGCTATCTCGGTCTTGTCCAGTCTTGGGAGGGTGGCCTGATCTAATGCCTCGTTGGCATGGCCGACCCTCTCACATAACTTTGTTTAAGTCATAGAAGGTGTCATTGACATCTATTTGCATAGTAGCAAGGGAGCCATCGCTCTATCGGATCTGCGTGATGACCTCCTTTGTCCTTTCTCTCTTTAGGAGCCAGGCTAGATGGTGTCCAGATTTGTTCCCCTCGCCATGTATCTTCCCAGTGTAGTGCCTATAGTCCTGTTCCCCCAGACACTCCTATGCCTATTGTTGTAATAGACGCTACCTGAGTAATTCCGCCCCACACATGTATCCTCTCGTTATCGCCCCCTCCAGTCTCATAATGTTCCAGTCTGTCTTTGGGCATCCTTAAGTGTCTGCCACTTTCTAAGGTTTCTCACTCAAGCTGCATTTGTCTATGGCTGAGATAACACTACTCACACTTTCTTAGAAGATGAATCTTTTTCCACAAAATCTTAATGTGAACATGCTATGGCTCAACATGGTGAGGAACGTCTTCATTACTACTACTGAGAGGCTTTGAAATGACCGTGGGAGAAGGCTAATATTTCCCACTCTCTGCAGTCATATTTTGCCCTATTAATCTTGTCTGGAGCTATAGGCCAAACACAAGCTGATTTAAGCACATTTGGTAGAGCCCTAGAGATTTCTGCATGAAAACATACAAGTTGTCAAGACGCATTGGGTAACAAGTGAATCATTGTATGGACACCTATAACTGGTCTATAAAAATATATTTCATGGACGTTTAATTTGAAATTAAAACTTGTCTCAAACCTCTTTGCACACAAACATTGACATTAAATTATGTGAGAATTGTGCACAAGGATTATAACATGTTTCTTTAATTACACCTATTGAACCAGGGAATTGTCTCTTTGGTCAGTGCCTCAAGTTACATACTATTCATTTACATTGGGACCAGTGCACAAGTGTCTACCATACAGCTTCAGATAGAGACTAGTGGTATGTCTGCTAGATGTTCCCCCTATATTTCCATCTCGTTAATTTTGGTCATCCGGAGATAGTCGTAAAGCTAAACAGATTGTCTGGTCTCAGTTGTCGCTGTTGGGTTCTTTTTTTTGGTATGCCCATGAAGCCAAGTCTACCTCATGCTAATAAATAAAGACAAATAGAACAATAATCAAGACGGAATGCAACCCTGAAATGTTCAGTGCCTTTTAAGCCATCATCATCAAAGTGTAGCTTGGGATACTAGACACAACAAAAAAGGAGCTCGCATCTGACATACCTGTCCACCATAGGGTGATTTAAGCATAGGGTTGCAAGACGTATCCTTGGCCTCGAGCCCAGGGACTGCATCTCTCTAGCCATAAAATCTCTCCACTGGCTCCCGATTGCTGCTAGGATAAAATTCAAATTCCTCTGCATCATCCATATTGCTGGCGGGGGTCAGGGACCACGCTGTCTACAACTGGCTCTCACTAAATACTCTGCCTCCAGATCTTTACGTTCCTCCGGTACCAACTCTTGTGTGTCAAGCGATGAGCTAAACAGCAAGCTGGTGGCTGGTCTCTTTCCTCGGCAGGCTCCCTCCTATGGAACAGCCTCCCCCTTCCTCTTCATCTTGAGCCAGATCTCCTAAAATTCTGTAAGCTCCTCAAGACCTTCCTATTCACCTCTGCAGCAATCCCTCCCTCCCTTCTCTGCTAAACCCCACAGTTGCTGAAATTGGTGACCATGGCCCTTATGTGTCCACCTGGGTCCTAGCCTCCCACACACAATCTTCTTTAGCCTCCGCCCGCTCCCAGCACTTGCCTTGGCACCCACTGGCCTGTGCCACCACAGGCCTGCACGCACTTATTTATTGGAAGTGGACTACTCTCATCAAATCACTTAACAGCTGCTTACTCCCTAGCACTTCCCCTCTGGTACTCCTAGCACTTGACCCCACTCCCTCATCCCTTCCCTCTCTCTGCACGTGCACATTCTGAATGCTCACAAGGCCCAGTAGGTCATCCTCTAGCTTTCATTGTTATATTTGCATTTCATTCCCATGCTCCCTCCCTACTGCCCTCTGGGCACTTTGATACACAATTTACTTGATGTATAAGTGCCTTACAAATGCACAATAAATATAAATAAGCATTATGTGAGAGTGATGGATGGATGGATGGTTGGTTGGAAGGTAGTGAGTCCATCATAACCACTGGCATGTCTCTGGGCTTGTCTGATGTTGCATGTTATTTCATGAAGGGTGATGTGACCTAGCCAAATAGATTAGACTGCCTCCTTTTTGTGCGTGAACAGGCCTGATTTGCACATTGTTTTCCAGTATGTGGTACGGCAGGCAGAAAAGCAATTCTTTGTAGGATTGCCCAGAGCTAATCCGGTGCTTATGATGGATTCAAAACCATCCAACATTACTCTTCAATGTTGCTTATGTTAGCTGCATCCACTGGGTACCATTGTTTTCTCTTCCCTTTGTTTAATGCACAGCCTTGCATCTTTTGCTGTCTCTCTGGCTTCCAGGATTTGATGAGTTTGACTGGGTCTATGTGGAGTGGCCCATTTTGTTACCCTGAATTTCTGCTAGAATATGTATTGCACAGAAAATGTATTGAACATTGAGTAGGATTCTAGAACTGGCAGCTCCTGACACCCCCTGAACATCCTTCACAAAATCCTGATGACTGAATGTATTGATATGTAGGACCACCCCACCCCTTCAGGCAGGAGGGTGAGGGACCAGAGGAAGACTCTGAGAAGTCAGTTGATACTCCCAATGATGAGATATAACCATATAAAAGCGTTGGGATGAGATAGAAAAACTCAAGGCAAGAGCAGAGGGGCAATCTAATGAAGATTATCTAATGGATAGGTCCTTTTATCAATTGGAAATATTACACAGTCATGGAAATGAAAATGTATCACATCATAGTAAGACAAAGGACATAGTGACTTGAGGAAAGGATTTCCAGCTCAGGTGCTAGGGTACCTGTGCTTGAGGTGAACGTTACGTCTTTATCTTTACAACCAGAGCCAGCTAATAAAAAGATTATAGAGCAGGAAAATTATACCAGAATGTTAAACATTCAAATAACTCGCTTTCCAGAGGGTGTGGTAAAGAGACGACAACTTGAATTCTTGCAGAAAGTGTCACCATGAGTTTTAAATCTTCCTCTCCTTTCTTCCTCTTTTTCTTTAGGTATTAGTAATGCATGGTACAAAATGTAATGGCAATAACTGAAACACTGTGCTGATAGATGAAGGTTATTTTTTCAAATTGGAACACATTCGGGAGTCTTACCGGTTGTTTAAGACCCGGGGACGTGATGGGAGATGCTGTGCTGACCTATGACGTCAAGCGAGCAGCAGAGGTGGCTGTGAGATGGCTGCAGATGTGCACGTTGGACGTCCGGGGAAACAAATGGATGTATGCCTCTCGCACACAGGGATAACAGTGGTAGGAGTGGTACAAGAAGATTGCTTGTTGGAGGAATGCCCCAGTAGGCTGATTGAGCCACACGAAGGGCAGATGCAGACAACAGAGAGTAGATACAGCCTGGACAGGACCCATATTTCCCTTCTGAATGTGGATACTCTGATTGGCAATTGGGTTGGGCTTTTGCTTTATCCATCTCGGAGACCCAGTGCTCTCCAGGGTTTTCCCATTGCTCATACATAGGTCCTCTTATTTAGTCAGGTTGTGACCATATCTGACGAAAACAAAGAGGGATAATTGGCTGAACCAGTCTAAGGAGAAGGTGGCATTGATACACTAATGGGATGTGACTATCTAGGGCTCCACAAAAAATGACAGTATGTCCTAAGGCTCATTGCATGAAGACACTGACTGGTAATGCAATTCAACACGTCCTATTACATTTATGCCCCGCTACCTTTAGGATAATTTCTTCCGCTGTGCCAGTTAATTCTCTACCTCACTCAGATTCACCTTCCGCACCTTAAATATTGTAATGTAGTGAGGGATCAACTAGACAGTAATACATGTGACCAGATAGACCACTTTTTCCAATCCCCCCTTCAAAACATAGTTTATCCCTTGCTAATACTGATCCCTCTTCTTGATTCATTACACTACAACCATTAATGTAGCTTAATACAGCATATTTTTATTTAATGTGTCCCAATACTGCATCTTTTCTTCTTTTTAACTTTGCAATTATCATGAATATACTGAAGGGGTACTATCGAGGCAATTCGCCTGAAGATTGTTCTGATGTTCTATTGTTAGAATATGTTGCAACTTAATATAAAACCCTAATGATAATTTCCTCCCCCCAAACTATTGTAGTCTTCATGGCTCGGAGCAGAAGGAGGTGTTGGGCGATTATAGAATAGTGTAGATTGATGTATGTGTGTGCGATTGTTACCTTAAGTTACAATCAAAAACTAAGAGAATTGAGTATTGTTTGGAAATATGTCTGCAGGGGCATATTACATTTCCCCAGTTGTGTCGCAATATCTAAGTCCCTTTTTATGTGTCTCTTTAAGCCAAATTAATGTAGATTATTGTATGTTTATTACAATAGAACTGAAACTGTGGCTATATAGCTCAACATTATGTATTTTCGAGACAGCCGGCATGTTAATCTTGGAATGTCATTGGGCTTAATATCCCGGAAAAGAGGAATTAAATACTAACACATATTAATAAGACGAAGGCTGACATCATTTTTATGCAAGACCCACATTTTCTAGTACAGGATAGAGAGTATACATTAAATAGAACATACAATAAATAGATTTTCAACGGTTTTCATTTGAAATTGAGAGGGGTATGGTATGGTAATGTTTATTTATATAGCGCCTAAACACAGACAAGTGTTTCAAAGCACTCAAGGCGGGAAGGAATACAGGGAAAAACAGTCGCTCAGAGCCCTTGAATTCTGAGACGATAATGGTCTGCACAAGCTGATTAAATGAATATTATACATTTAACAGTTTAGATACAGCAAATAGGCCGGCAATTCTGTGTTTTTTTTCAAGTGCACATTAAGGGGTGAAGACAAGGGAGAACAGACAGAGAATCTTCAAGCAGGGCTGTATACAGATTGTGCAAGTGCAGGAGCGGCAGGGGACCAAGTGCGCCCAGTCAGTAGAGACTGGTGCAGTGCGCAGAGAGAAGCTCTTAGGGTTTTATTACAAGTGCAGTGGGGTGCAGGGCCTTGCGGCAGGTGCACAAGGACTGGCAGGGGTGCTTGGGACCTGTGAGACTCTGAGGTACACCAGGCGGCCAGTCAATAAGCTGTGTGGAAGGAGGGAGAGAAGGCAGAGAAGTGAGCTAGGTTAGCAGGGTAGGGTGAGAGAGAAGGAAGAGGAGAAGAGGAAGGGCTTGAGGAGTTTCCCGAACTTGAGAATTTCAAGTTCAAGATGGAGGGTGGCAGGGAGGCTGTTCCAGAGGGAGGCGCCTGCTGAGGAAAGGGATCTCCCTCCAAATCCCTGCTTGGAGAACCGGCTCACTCGCAGAAGGTTGGAGGTAGATGAGTGGAGGGCTCGAGAAGGACAATATTTAGGAAGGCAACATTGAAGGGAAGTAGGTCCCAGGCCCCAGAAAGCCTTGTGGGCAATGCAAAGGGTTTTTAATTTGATCCTTGCACCCACAGGGAGCCAGTGAAGGGATTTCAGCGCCAGAGAGATGAGATCCCTGGGCTTGAGGCCAAGGATAAGTCTTGTGGTTCTGTTCTGGATGAGTTGCAGAGGGCGGAGGGCGGAAGCAGGGAGGTTGAGGAAGAGGCTGTTGCAGTAGTCCAGCCTGGGGAGAATTGGGGCTCTGGAGACAGTGAGCATCTGAGGAAAAATTAGAATGCCTCTAAGGAGGTGTAGGTGATAGTTGGACTTTTAGAAATGTCAGAAATGTGGGAGAAGAGAGTGTAGTCGAAGATTACCCTAAGGTTTTTGGCCTCACAGGTGGGTGTAGGCGCAGGGACAAGGGAGGCCGGCCATAGAGAGAGGGGCAAAGTGGGAGCAGGTGTCCCAATGCGAACAATTTCAGTTTTACTGGCATTAAGGCAAAGGTTGTTTGCAGCACACCATGACTGAATAGCGGCCAGCCAGACAGTCAGGTTGAGTGAGGAGGCGGCGGCGGCTGAGGGTAGCCTGGAGGATAGTTGCGTGTGATCTGCAAAACACTGGAAATTAGAGGTGAAAGTGGCAATCACACGTGCCAGGCAGCCATATAGAAGTTGAAGAACCAGGGGGATAGGTTAGAACCCTGGGGAACGCGTAGGTTGAGAGGGTGATAGTCGAGAGAAAGGCACCAAGTTCGACCTGGGATGAGCGGTCGGAGAGAAAAGAGGTTAACCAAAGCAGAGCCTGACCTGTGATTCCCAAGGTGTCACAAAGCCGTGAGATCAGAATGTTGTGGTTAACCGTGTCAAAGGCGGAGGAGAGATCAAGGAGATTGAGGACAGAGGGAGTGGTAGTGTCAAGATTTGAGAGCAGGTCTTCATGGGTGTTCAGAAGAGCAGTTTCCGTGCCTCTGGTTGCTCTAAAACCAGACTGATGATCGTGGAAACAACTGATTGATTCCGTGTGGAGGTTTAGCTGAGAGATAGCCAGCTTCTCAAGGAGTTTGCCCAGGAGTGGAGTGATGGAGATCAGGCGGTAGTTTGACAGAATGGAA
This sequence comes from Ambystoma mexicanum, assembly GCF_040938575.1. Classification (NCBI taxonomy): domain Eukaryota; kingdom Metazoa; phylum Chordata; class Amphibia; order Caudata; family Ambystomatidae; genus Ambystoma; species Ambystoma mexicanum. The sequence goes on from NC_090931.1 coordinate 917,367,603, forward strand.
GGGTCAGCAGAGGGTTTTTTGAGAAGAAGGTGCACAAGGGAATGGTTGAGAGTAGTTGGGAAAACTCCAGTGGAAAAGGAGAGGTTGCAAAGGTCTGCCAAGGCTGGTGCGAGGGAGTCAATGTTGTCCTTGATGGTTTTGGAGGGGCAGGGGTCAACTTGCTTGGATGAGGCCTTCATGGACCGGACTTGTCTGGTGACCTCATCAGGTGTGACGGTAGAGTGAGAGGAGAGTGGCAGTGAAGGTGGGGCCGAGGGAGGCACAGGTGCTGTGGTGTGGGGGTAAGGGAGGAGAGGATATCTTGGGTTTTTGTGGTGAAGTGTGCTGACAGGCAGAGCCGAGCAGAGGTCCTGGGTGGGAGAGGAGGCTGCTGCTGTAGGATTGGTCAGTTCCTTGCAGACTTTGAAAAGTTCAGCCATGTTGTTTGATGCCGCGGAAATGCAGGCTTGAACAGTGACTCTTTTCTTGGAGCAGATGCAGAGTCGATATTGCCTTTGAAGGAGGCTGCAGGGCAGTTTGTCAGATGGTCCACCAGACGAATTCCATCTCCGCCCAACTGCCCTGCACTTGCGTTTAAGGGCAGCCAGGTTGGAGTTGTACCAAGAGTTGCACTTTTGGAAGGCTTTAGTCGGACCCTCATGACGGGGGCAAGAGTATCATGAGTGTTGGAGATAGAGAGATTAAAGGCAGTGAGGGCTGTGTCAGGGTGGGAATCAGCTGCAGGAAAGGGAGGAGGAGAGTATGTGGAGGCAAAGGCAGCCTCCGTCACTTTTTTTCATGGGTCTGGTGATCTTGAAGCCAAGTGGCTGTTCCGGGTGAGTTGCTGTCAGAGGAGAGGAGAGGAGAGCTTCAGGTGAGTTGATAGAAGAGAGTAGTCAGTCCAAGAAAGAGAGGTAGCGAGAGGGATAGTGTGTGGGATATCAGTGGAGAGGAGAGCATCCAACGTGTGGCCTGTGGTATGAGTGGAACCAGAGGGTAGAATAGAGGGAGAGAGAGTTACATAGGATGCGGAAAGGTCCAGACAAGTCAGGAGAGTGAAGGTGGATGTTGAGGTCACCCAACAGGAGGAGTTGAGAGGAGGAGGAGGAGAGTAGAGAAGAGGCTACGTCGGCCCATTCCGAGAGGAAGAGAGTAAGCTGGCCAGGAGGCCGATAAAAGGTGGCCATGAGGAGAGAACATTTAGGAGAGAGTGAGAGCCTGCAGACTAGGCACTCGAAAGAGGAGTAGGTCTGAATAGGGATAATAGGCACAGGTATCCATTCAGGGAAGATAAGTGCTACTCCACCACCTGCCTTCTTCAGCCTGGACGCAAAAAGGATTTTGTAGACTTCAGGGAGGAGAGTGTCGACGCTTGTGACAGAGCTGTTCTTGAACCATGCTTCAGTGATGGCAAGCACATTAAGATCCATGAGATATCAGTTGTGTGTAACAGCAGAGCGAGTGTTAAGGGTGGCAATGTGGAGTAGCTTGCCATCCTTAAAGGTCTTCCGCAGGGGGGGGGCCGCATGGGACAGTTCTCCCCCCCCGACCCCACCACGAGGGTGACAAGATGGCCGGAAGGATAGTAGTGGATGGAGGAGAAGTCAAGGCTGACAAGGGGGCAGGGACAGAAGGGCAAGGCCCAGGCATCTGAACAGGGGAGGCAGAAGGAGTTGTGGGCAAGGGGGCCTGCTTAAAGGAGGACGCAGGCACAGTGGGCAAGTGAGCCTGGCCGAAGGGGGGGGGGTGGTAAGATTATAGAGGCGAGGGAGGAGCCTGTCGAAAGAGGAGGTTGGGTTGAGAACCCTGAAACATGATGGTTCCGTTAAAATAGACCTTGACGATGACTCTGGAAATGGTGAAGAGGTCAAGAACCTGCCAGCAAGTGCCACCATTAATGGGAGAAGAGGCACTAGGAGAGAGAAGACCGACCATGTAGCAAGTCCATATGTCAGGTGAGTTTACGAAGAAGAGGATGTCAGTGACCGTCTCTCTGGCGGAAGCCTTGACATAAGTGTCTGCAATAGGAAGGTCTAGGTTGGAGTTTAGGGTGTCCTCCTTCAGTTTCTTCCAGACAGATTTAGTGATAGGAGAAGGATAGATGATTGTGAAACAGTTGGAGACGATAGGAGAGCTAGATAGTGACATGGTAGGCAGAAGAGAGGGGGGGAAGACACTTGCCAGGCTGAAACTCTAATGCACTTGGGGGTGGGGAGCAGGAGACAGAGGGAGATGCGCCTTGTGGGAGTACAAAGGTACGCCTTGTAGGAGCACAAACAGCTGCAAAGCACAATCCAAATCAGTTATCCAGCAGGGCAGATGAAATGCAGAACACTAGACAGGCTAAATTTGACTTTAAGACAGGGTATGTGACAATCAGTTACTGACAGGGCTAGATAAGATGAGGAACAGATCAGGTAAAGTGAGAGTTAGCCAGAACTGGTGATTTGAGAGCTAGTAGGAGGAGCTGACCTTCAGAAGTCCATTTGCTGCCGTGTGTCCAAGGAACATGGTGGTTTCCTCGGCCTCCATGTGTATGTAAGGTGTGTAGAAGAGGACCCCAGAGACCCAGCAAGACACAGCCAGACAGCGGACAGGGAGCACACAGGGGCCTTAGGAGTGGGCCTTTGGTGAGCGTGCCGGCTAAAGCCTGCCGGTCCCAATTGGTTGCTTACAGGCCCTCGCAACCAATCACTGTGCAAGAGAGGGAGAAGGCAGTTCAAATCCACTACCTACAGCACAAGGAAAAAGATGGCTGCCATCTTTAAGGTGTGTTGTATAATTTCAAAATGCAGGCAGACCAGGAGCACACCACAAGTCTTTAAACAAACAGGCCGTTACAAGTGATGAAAAGTGCTGCCATGCGGCGCGGTCTTCATGCGCGGCAAAGTAAACATTTTTTCAAGCATTTTTTTTACTGCAATTCCGAATATTGCATTTCCTGTGGTAACTATATTATTCAGATGGGACATATGTGCAATATGGGGAAAAAAATGGTGGATGTGCCCCTTATTCTCATGAATATTTATGCCCGAAACACAGATCAAGGCAACTTTACCATACAGGAAGTATTAGACTCCTTACATCCTTACAGGGGGACGACGTTGTACTAGGTGGGGGATGGCAAACAAGATGTGTCATAAGGGAGCCCTAGCGAAGTGGAAGGTAGGTCTATGCATGAACTGAGCTCAATGATGGAGTCATGACTTTGTAGATCCATCCAGATCTCTTAATCCTACCACTATACCATACACTTTCTACTCGAACATGCATGGTTCGTTGTCAATTATGAAAAAAAAAATTACATTTCAAGAGCTTTATTGCGAAACATCATGATGATGGATGTAGAGGATATACTAATCTCAGATCACGCAGATGTTAGCATGACACTAGATTGTTAAATGATGGGGCGATGGCCAGGAAGACGATGCAGACTTCATACATTGTTACTTTCAGTTAAGTATGCGTACGCTAGCTCTAAGAAATTGCTAAAAGAAATACAAAACACATTTAATTAATTTCTGTGGTTTGCTGTGTCTCGACCCCAGAACCTGATGTCCATTCTTCTACAGCCAGTGAAAGAAGATGGCTTTGGCTTTCCAAACCTAAGGAAATATCATGCTGCATTTTCAATGTGAGGCCTTCATCATTGGATTGATATAGACTCAACAAATGTCTCTACCTGGGCGACTATAGAAAAATACCCAATGTCTCCAATTCCTTTGGACTGTCTGTTATTCATTAGCAAACCGGGTTTTAAGTGGTAAATACCTTTTTTATTCAGTGAATCGTGCATATGGCTGAATCCAGCAATCACATCTGACAATAAACAGTTACATTGGTGGTCGTGGCAAACTGCTGCCATCTGGAAACTCAATTAAATATTGGCTGGAAATTCTTTAATGGCCTTTGGCTTCTTGTGTTTCGAATATATGTGAGGCCTCTTGGAAATAAATGCAAGTATCAATGATCCTCCTGAGTTGTATTGCTTGTTGCAAGAACCTCTACACTCTGCGTTGGAGCTACGATGGTTATTCACTAACTCTGCCACTCACATGGTTAGACCAGAGTGATAAACGGGGGAACTTGATATAGCACATAAAATTACGCAACGGGATTGGATGGGAATCTGAAAAAATATGACAAACATGAAGTTGGACATGAATTTGAGACAAACTCAACAGATTATAATTTATTATTTATACTGGTCACTGTGGGCAAAGAAAAAAGGCATGCTCTTTTCAACAGACTTATGCTCATCATGTAAGACAGAAATGGGCACAAACATACATATGCTCTGGACATGCTATAAGATTAGCCAATGCTGGGATAAAGTCCTTTGCCTGATGGATATGGTTATGTATTCTAGGATACTATGTTCCCCATTTCTTGGCATACTCTGTCTTTTTCCAACAAACACGAATCTCTCAAATGGGAATGAGGATTGGATATGTAAAGCAGTAATGGTAACAAAAAGCCAAATATTAAAGAAATGGAAAGTAGCTAGAAGCCAAAACCTAAGGATTGGATTTAGAGGATGATGATTTTTTTTTAATGTAATTTTTATTAGCAATTGTAACATTTCCAAATGAAAGTATAACAATAATTTTGTGCTGAACACTGCAACCACTCGTTTTTAGAAACTTTACACAAATGTAATCTCCCCCACCCCCAAACCCACTCCACCTCCTTCCACAGGGTAGCTAAATGTGTCCCGTGAGTCCAGTGTGTCTTCTCCATTGTCCATATATCAACTCCCTGCAGTGAGAGACAGTTCTCTTCATACAATTCATACATTTCCAGAGTCTGGACCGGATGTCAACCTGTTGTTGCTCCACTCTCTCGTTGTCCTTGGGCGCCCCTTCACATTCATCAGGCTAGGGCACCTTTCATACTTGCACCTCTTCGGAAGACCTTCGTCCCATTTAACTCCCCCTAGATACGGCTTATTCTATTAGTAGTTTCTTCTGTGGACCATATTTGCCTTGGAACACCAACCATTTAAGCTACCTCGATGGGGTGCAGTCTGGAGTTGTCCCATCAGAATCTCCATCACATAGAGATCTTGGGCCTTCATGGCCCATTGTCTCTCGCCTGGGAGGGCCTCCCTTTTCCACCTAGCTGCCCCACATGCTCTCACAGCCAGCAACAAAAAGTGCACCATGTGGGGAAGCCGTCTCCATTCTCCCTCCACACTTTCTATCCAAACAGTAACAGCCATGGGATCTAGGTCTCTTTCAACTCCATCTATGGCCTTTATCCATCCTAGGACCTCTTTCCAAAATCTCTGCACTTGCCCACAGCCCCACCACTCTGTAACGCTCACCTGGTATCCACGGGGACGTCACTCAGCCTGTTCTGACCTCCTACGACCTCAAACCCTTCCATGGAGTCTACTCGACTGGAGACTGGGCCTGAAACACAGGATTGGTAGAGTTTAACTCCCTATTGTCTGTGTGCTTGAACCCCTTCCCCGGGGTCCAACCCTTCCCTTTGATCCACAGCTCACTTTGTTTTCTTGGAAAGTGTGCTCTCCGTCCTGCTTTCAGCGCAGGGGCGCGTTGATTGATGCAGGCTCGTTGCTGCCTAGTTACTTCACTTGCAAGAGTCCGACAGGTAAGTATAATGAGTCTTTTGAACAGTTCTCTAACTTCGTTGCTTTCCTTCCTTAGATGATGGCCGGCGTCCGGGGATGGCGGCGTCCTGCTGAGATGAGCAGCGCTGAAGGTGAATGAGAGCGCGATGCACCCCTTTCGTATTTGCATTGAACTGAGTTCTTTTTCTGTGTCTTTTAGGTGCCGCAACGTTTTCAGCGTGGATGCCGGTTATGAAGAAGAAATGCGGTGGGTAAGCGCGGTATGCGGCGCCTCTAGATGTTTCCACGCTAACCTGGAGTGCCTTTTCCCTCTTGCAGATGGATGAGAAGTTCCGGAGACAGAGTTCCCCCAGAGCGGCTGGAATTCAGGTAAGCGTTTGAAACTTGTACAGTCTTTAAAAATAAGCAAAGATTTGCTGAATGCTTACTAATGCCTTTTTTTCTGTTCTTTTCCCTTTTCCTTAGGAAGCGTCATGCCGGGATGGGAATGGCACAGCCGAAGATGCCCGCAGAACAGAAGAAGCGATGAATGTTGGGCAGAAGCGCCGCAAGGTAAGGCTGTTCCTAACAGTGTTCTTGTTCTTGCAGGAGCTGAGCGCAGAAGAAAGATGCAGGCCTACTGGAGACTGATCCGAACACAGTGAGTGTCACGCTGCAGGTGCAGAAAACACAAAGCATGTTTCTCAGCCTGGGCGTGGCTTAAATAGTCTCTGGGTATCCCAGGTGTCTCTGGGCTGAACCAGACCCAAAAGACTAGACTGCACATGCAGTTCTGGGAACCGAAATATGTGGGGGCATCCATCTTGTCCCCATCAATGCACTACAAGTCCAATCCCCATTGTTATCCTATGGGAGTGAGTGAGTCTGGTGCCACAAGCGCCAAGTCTGACTCCAAGTGGGTCTTTGGAGGGATGGAGAGGCCCTTGACGGCCATGTAGGTGATCGTGGCCTGGCTCCAGCCTGGCATCTAGGAGGGCTGGGGACATGAGGGGCAGGAATCATGACACACATGTGCCATTAGTCAGCCCTCTGACCACACCCTCTCCTGCCTGTTTGGTCAATTCCCGCAAACATCTTAGATAATCTGAATGGGTCCCACTGCCATCTATACCGAAATGTAATGCTGTGGAGCTTGTACTGGCACGTTATTGAAGTTCTATGGGCATTTACACAGATCCTGCACCATAGGTCACTATCCAAGTCTGCACCCATGTCCTTCTCTTGCCTTTTTCTGTGCGTGTCGATTTCCCCTGTGTGTGATATAATTTTTAAATCAATCGCCTCGACGCCACCATGCCACTCAACACCTTCTCTTTATCCGTAGGGTCTCTCTGCAGGGCCGCTTTGCACCTTGTTGACATCAGTACCCCCTTAAGAAGTAGGTATTTGAATATTGAGAGTGGCCCTTTCCCTAGGAATTCTTCTAGTGCACCTATGTCTACAACGGTCTTCCCCTTCACTAGTTGGCCCACCCTCTCCAAACCTGTGTCAAACCAATCGTGGAACCTAGCGTGATCTGGGATGTGTTCCCTTATTTGGGGGGCCCATATGTGGCTCAGCGGAAATAACCAAGTCGTGACTCCCTTGATCTCCCCTATGGTCCTCGATGGGTCCAACAGAGGGCCATTTTATATGGTGTTTTATAAGTATCTTTGGAACAGCATGTGGGGGGGGGCCCAGAGCCATTCTCCCATAGTGGTTGGTCTCCAGAGGTAATTCACGTTTTGGACCCATTGTTTTTCTCGATCTAGCCTGAGGTGGGGGGGGGGAATGCTCTAAATTATGCTGCTCTGTATTATGTATGCATGTCAGGCAGTCCTACTTCTCCCTCCTCCTTTGGCTGCGTTAGCACTTTGTATGAGACCCTTCGCTTTTGCCCTTGCCATATAAATGTGTTAATCCCCTGTTTTAGTTCCGCAAAGTGGGAGTTTGGTATCTTGATGGTCAGTGCTTGGCATAGATATAGCACACAGGGGAACAATGTCATTTGTATCGCATTCAGTCTTCCCAAACACGAAAGGGTGACCCTCAACCAAGCCTCTTGGTCCCTAACAGTGCCTGTAGCACAGGGGTGGGAGGAATTGACCTCCTACAATTTGCCCAGGTCCCTGGGTATCCGTATTCCCAAGTATTTTAGGTTGCCTTTCTCTACCAGGATCCCAAGGTCTCTCCCCTCATCCTTGTGTCCACGCACCTCCTTCCCTATGGGGAACAGGACTGACTTGCCCACATTTACTTTGAATCCAGACAGCCTCCCATACTCCTCAATGGTCTGGAGTGTACTCCAGGCCGAGTTGGCCACCTTCGAGATATAGAGCAATATATAATCTGCATACATGATGAGCCTTATATTCAACATCTCCCACTCTTATGCCTGCTATATGCTCCTCTTGCTGTATCTTTATGCCGTTGGCTCCATCGCTAGTGAAAATAGTAGGTGGGACAGTGGGCAGCCTTGTCTAATGCCCCTCAAGTCTAATGACGCTGGACTTTTTCCCATTGACCACCACCTGTGCTGTGGGTTCAGCATATATTGCCACTATGCCCCTCAGTATCCTGTCACCAAAGCCCACCATCCTCGATACTGCAAACAGAAACCCCCATTCTACTCTGTCAAATGCCTTTTCGGCATCGAGGTGAGAGTGTAGTCTCCTGGGTCTCCGGATACGTGTTCCATGAGATTTGGTTTCTTTCTTATCCCATCAGCACCCTGTCTAACAGCTATGAACCCGACCTGGTTTGGGTGCCCCATGCGTTGCATTCTCGCCTCTAAGCAGGTAGCTAGGATGCGTGTGAAAAATCTTCTTATCAACATTTAGCAGGGAGATGGAGTGATATGAGGAGCAGTGCACTGGTCTCTCCCTTCGTTGGGTATCACAGTGATCAATGCCTTGCTAAAGGATTCGGGGGCAGCGCCCGTCTCAAGTATATTGTTATATACCTTCACCATGTGGTCTAGGAGGACACCTGAGAACCTCCTGTAAAACCATGTGGTATAGCCGTCTTCGCCTGGGGCCTTGCCACTGGGGAGGTGGGAGTTTGCATTCAGGGCTTCTACAGCCATTATTGTAATCTCCAGTTGCTCTGTGTCAGCGTCCGTGAGTTGCACCATGTCTAACCCCCCAAAATATGCCTCTGCCCCTCTGGCTGCTTCAGGGCATTCTGTCTTGTATAGGCCCTCATACAAATTTGTGAAGCCCTCTGCTTTGTCCACTGGTGTGGTTCTGGGAGCCCTCTCTGTCTCTTCCAAGGTTGTAACCCATCTTTCTGCCCTATGGGCCTGGATTCTCTCTGCCAGGAGTGCATCTGCATTGTCCCCTTTCTCATAGTATTTTTGTTTAAGGTATTTTAGTTTAATCAGAGTTTCGCCCAGTTTTAACTTTCAATTCTTCTTTTCTCCTGCATGTTTTCCAGTCTCCATCCCCACCCGCTGCATGCATCCTTGCCTCCACCTCCATTATCTCATTGTGGAGCCTGTCCTCTCAGAGCTTCCTTTCCCTCTTTCTCTGCACCCCTTCCCTGATTGAGACCTCACCATGTGGCCTTTCCTGCATCCCATACGATCTTTGTCCGTTTCCCACATGTCATTTATCTCAAAATACTCAACAATGTCTCCTGACAACTGATCAGCAAATACCGGGTCCTTCCAAAGGAGGTTGTTGCACCTCCAGCTATTGTGTGCCTTGTATATTCCCTTTGTCTAATGTCATCCGGACCATGTCATGGTCTGTTCACCCACCAGTCTTATTTCACAGTCCAACATTCTACCCCCATGAACCCCATTTACTAACATATAATATATCCTGGTGTATGTTGACTGCGGGGGGCAGGGGGAGAAGGTATAGCCCTGTTCTCCCAGGTGCTTCATTCTCCACACATCGAACAAGCCCCTTGCATCAATGGCACGCCAGGTGTTCCCATCTCTTTTCCTCTAAATGATCATCCCCATTTCTCATAGATTTCCTATCCAACATCTCATCCGCCCAAGAGTTAAAGTCCCCCCCCCAATAACGCAAACCTCAGCTGTCAAGACTTGTATGTGGTCCAGTGCGCTCTGTATTAACCCCACTTGGCCCTGGTTGGGGGAGTACAGGGACGCCAGCACCATTCTTGCCCCCTCCAGGGTTCCCTGCACTATGAGTAGCCACCATCCAGCAACCTGGTCACTTTTGGGTCCTACAGCCTGCATTGCTTGTGCACAATGATCCCGACCTGCCCTTCTTCACAGCTCCAGAGGCCCAGTGTACCTGTCCTTTACCTGCACCCCTCAGTTTCCGCTCCTCTCCTCTCACTTGCTGCGTTTCTTGCAGAACCAGCACGTCCAGGGCAGCTTCCCGAAATTCCCTTACTACCAGGGATCTTTTTGTGGGCAAGTTCAGGCCTTTCACATTCAGGGTGCCAACGATCAGACTCCTGTTGCCCTTGTTTGGCCTCATTTCTCACCCTCTCTTCCACTTCCATCCCCTCTCTTTCATCTCCGTCTGCCTCCCACCGTTTCCAGCCACACCATTCATGGAGAAGTGACATCCGGGACATATATGCGCTACCTTTGAAATGTCCCCCTTAAACAAAACAACCATTAACATTCCCATGAACGAAAAGCCACAGTCTGTTGCGAAGATTAGCAAGACGCCTTCCATCCTGTTGAGGGCCACTTAGGGAGGGAGACTGACCACTCCACTTTTCCAACATGCTGTTCAATACCTTGCTTGTCTGCCAATACAGTGTTCGGTGCCCCCAGCCGGGAGCGGAGACTCCCGGGGCTTAGTTCGCCCGTGCCGTCCCTGGTGCTCAGGTTGTTTTACGTTGGGACGGGCCATTCAGGGGCATTTATTTCTGCCCTTTCTGCCCCTTCCATCTTCTCTGGCGCTTGTGGCTGCTGCCCCCTATTTGTGGCTGGACTGTCCATCGGGTCCAAGATCGCCTCTGCATCTGATGTTAAATGACTGAGTGCTTCTTTTGCTTCATCCGTTGAGGTGTTGCGGTAGTCCATCATGTCTACCTCGAACTGCAGTGAGAACGGTAACCCGACCTGTACCTTATCCCCTTCTCAGTTGCCCATTTTGTGAGTGGTCTGCAGTCTCAGTCTCTACTCCTCTAGAGTGTTTAGTTGGAGAGATCCTGGTATATCATGATCTTGGATTCGTTGAAGTCCAGTTCCCTTCACTCACAAGCTCGAGCCAGAACTTCTGTCTTGTCCCTGTATCGCAGGAACTTAGCCACGATGGATCGTGGGCCCCTCGGCATATGGCCTGCCACCTCTGTGTGCCCTTTTCAACTCCACCACTTTACCTCCCTCCATGTTGAAGAGAAGGTTGACGATGGTTTGCACCTTTCCCCCACCTGTCTCAGGGTTTCACCAGGTGTTCCCCTCAGGCCCAGTGTGCGAATATTATTTCTTATCTCCCTGTTAAGTCATCTATCTTGAGTGTGACCTCTTCTTCACACAGTTACAATTCTGTCATCCTGACATGGAACTGCATTTCTACAAGATCTGCATTGAGCTGGTTGTTCTCCAGGCCTTCTACTTTACTTTCTATGGTGGTAACCCTGCCTGTGAGAGCAGCCAGGAAGGCTTGTATGTCACCTCTGAGCACTGTAATTTCCGCCAGTATGTGCCCGGAGTCCTCCTTGGTGGAAAATCGGGACATGTCCACCTCTGTGAGCATTCTGCCCTTTGATCCCTATCCTGGTGTGCCGCCCGGCATTGTCACTTGCCTGTCTGCGTTTTCGTACCTTAGCTGTGGTAGGTGTAGCACAGCCTTCCCAAGCGGCTCTTGCTCAGTTGGGTTATTGTCCATACTCTTCAGGTGGGGGGCTGCACTCTTGGTGGCGTCTGCTCTCCGAGTCTGGTGTAGTGCCACTGCCTGTGAACTGCCTTCTTTTGATTAATCCTGTGTTGTTACCTCTGATGGAGTCCCCGCTGCAGTGCCACATGGTCTGGGAGCCCTGTCACGGCGCTGCCGCTGTCAGACTGCTCCTGATTTTTGGTTTAGGGGGGGGGGGGTGTCAGTCTGCGGCCTCCCTGGTTCTTTATATTTTTAGGTGCCTCAACACAGCTTGCGGTCGCACTCGCCACTGGGCCGCTGTTCAACAGGGCCCTGTGCCTCGCGCTGGAGGCGGCTCGCAGGGCAGGGTTCTCTGAGCCCCGCACTTTCCAGGCTCCGTCAGGCTGCAGTGTTGCACACCGTGGCTCAGCTCTCTTCCGCCAGGTCTCACTGGAGGTCCCCCTCGCACAGGGAACATGGTCTCCACCTCCTCCTTCATTCCACCAGTGATCCCACGGGTTCCTGCAGATACACTAGCATGCAGCGTGCCTGGAGCACAGCGGCCTCTCCTGTGCTTTTTCACTGGCTGATATAGGCTCTGCAATTTTCCTCAGGATCTCGCACGGGGCTGCCTCAGTACGTTTGCAGCTTTTCCGGGGTGAATTCGAAAGGCTGGCTGGCTCGGGTACGCTCAGTATCCTCTCTAAGTTGCTGACTGGGACGGGAGCCTGTGTTTTTTCGGCAGCCATGGTGTTCCGCGCCCCCTGCTGGTCTCCTGATAACATTTTTAGCCAGAGGAAAAGTGTCTTTTGTGAAGAAAAAGTCCTTGGAGGACTATAAACTAATTTGGGACTCATTTAATGATCCATGTACATAGCAATTTCAATTGCCTATTACCAATTGCTAACCTAGGATTAATTTAGTTTTGTTTATGATACAACCTTCCCCACTTTTACCTGCCTCATCATCCTCTCTTTCTTGTCTAACCCCCTGAGGAAAAGAGAATTGACTACAGAAGTGGCTAACATGTAAAATTCAATAGAAACTCTGATTTTATCTGGGAGTTACCTCTGAAGCTATATTTAAGTACGCATTTCAGATTCCCCCCTCTATTTTTGATGAAATGACTTCATTGACGTTTCTGGTCTGTTAGTGTTACAAATGTGTGTGGATAATTAAAGAAAGGGAATGTGATAGAGTTATGCAAAGGTTTGGACATGAAATGCGCTTGCCTCATTTGACAGACTTCTATTCTCCATCCGTAAACAATACTAGCAGGTCTTTCATCATCCTGTACTAGGAATTAAAAAGTACTGGAGAAGTTACATATTCTGTAAATTAGACAACGGTCCTTCTTATACATTGAGTGGAGAAGTGACCCAACCACTTCGATATTCTTTAAATTCGAAAATGGTTCCATTTATAAATCCAGTAGGGATGTGCTCTTTGTTAAAGTTATCTTAGAAAAACCCCATTGAAGGACAGACATTAATAAATAGGTTATTCTAAAAACCTTTGATGTATTTTTGTCAGCAGGTTTTCTCTTGGTGAGGGCTCCGAACTGATTTCCATTATGTCCTATGCTGATTAATAGATGTGGATAAATATTCCAGAGTTCTCCAAGAAGGAGCTGTCACAAAGTCAATCTTTGCTCCAAAACGTTCAGATATTGCTAATTTGGCATATTCTCGTCGGAAGGATTATTTCATCTACCAGGTGAAGGGTCATTTCATCAGACCAGTTCATTTGGTCCTGCTGTTTCCAGGTTTTTGCAGTATAACATCTAGAACTTTTGTTTTTTTACGCTATGGAAACCCATGCTCCATGTCAACATCTTGTTCAACTGAATCTGCTTGCATTCATGACCCACATTCAGGACATGCATGTCCTATTTGATAGACAATACTGATGTCATTTTATATATTGACAGAATTGGCAATCATCTGCCTGCTTTACTCCTCAAGTAGACAATTTGTCTGTTTAAGCGGTTGTTGAATCACTAGGTTACCCCACATGCTGTATACTTTGTCATTCACAAGAAAGGGAACTTCCACAAGTCATAGATTAAACCATTTGTCTGTGGAGTGTCTGTGAACTTTGGGACCTCCCAGAAATGGATCTGCCTCCTAGAGGAACATTAAATGTATTTTTTTTATTAGCCTGACCATGTCAAAAACAAAGTAGAGTTCAATAATGTTAGTGAAATTAAAGCTTGTTAGATTATCCAGAACTCTTCTCTCGGTTGACCACAAGCTATCCTTTAAATAAACTGAGCTTTTCTATTGCGCTGCCTTTAAGCATAGGACCAGGTTTCGGACCTGTGATTCTCTGCGTTTTCTTGCTTCCAAGACGAGCGTGTTGCCCCTGAACTATCCTTTCTCATTGTCTTGAATTTCTCTGGAGACTTTGGTTTTAAGCCCCTGCATACAATCCTTTTTGTAGTTGGATATTTCTTGGATGCTCCAGAGTACTTTTTCGCAGCATGCAGCCATGCTCTTAGTTACCACCATTTCAAAACACTTTAGGAATGTTCTCTCCCGTTTAAAGCGTGCCGCTTTTCACCTCTCATTCCCTTTCACAGCGGTGTTAGAAACTCTTCGTCCAAGTTTCTTCAAGCACCATTTCTCCCTGCAATTTTTCTTTACCTCTCAATGCTCTTGAGAAACCAAACATCAGTGTCTTTTTGGTCACATCTGGGCTGGATTCTCCTGAGCTGGCCTTAGCTTACTGCCTTTCACAATGGGTGCTGTCTTACCCTGCACTGGCAAGCATCAGTCAACCTCACTACCGTTTGGTCTACATACGCAGCCCCTTAGTCTACTGGTTTACTTACACGTGTCCTTCTTTTGGCCCTGTTTTCCCCTGAAGTCTCCATCCCATCTCTGCATCGGGCATCCCCTCTTTGTCTCATTCTTTTTTTCTGGTTACTACCTGGATAACTTCTCTGGCTGTCTGGGGGTCGGTTTCATCTTGCCCTTGATGGTGCTGATGGGGTCTGTTTCCAGCTTTTGCTGACTTGACGTAGCCTGGCCTACTCTCATTTATTCTTCACAGCTTCAGCTCACTTGCAAACTCTGTTGCTCATTCAAGACTACTTCTCTGTTGACCTACCATGCTTGTTCTGATCTCTCCTTTTTCTGGAATGTGGTACTGTGGGATACATCATGTCCTCTTGGAGGAAACAGAACCCTTGTGTTGAACTTTGTTTCTACTAGTCTGAACCCCTACTCGGAGATCTGTGCCCACAGAGCCTGTGAAAGTGTCTCGTGACTACCCGGTGGACTGACCAGCTCCCTTCTGGGCTACCTCACTGCAGATGTCTCCATACCAGGTTGAAGCTTGGAAATTGGTGGGTCCCAGCTTGTGTCATAAGTCAACTGCTACCGGAATTTCTTCAGGGGAGACTTCATTGGAGCCACTTTGGTGTTCATCTGCATCCATCCTGTGAGGTGTCCTAAGAGAGTCTGTCCTGCAGAGGTCTTCATTTTTCATTATTTTGTATCCCCCACTTCGAAGCTGTCCCGATGCTGGAAGAAGCCCTTTCGCCTGCGACCACTGGGTCTCCCTCACCTGAACAAATGAAACAGATGGTGTCTCCAGCAAATTCCAGACGACCCACCATGTCACCTGCAAGAATTGGAGTCTGGGGTTAAGTAAACATAGCTGTTCTGCCGACAACACCCCCCCGACCCACCCCACCGACGCTCGGCACTCCATAGGGTAAAAGCCCCTTGTCCCCCAACTCCCTCTGGCCTGACCTTTGGTTGTTGAACCTGGCCCATGAATCCTACCCAAAGGCTAACCTTCAGAACTTTCTGAACTCTTTTGGAAACTTTCTGAACTCGCCACCACAGCCCTATGCATCTTTCATAAAACAAACCCTATGTCTACTGCAGGTGCCAGATATTCATTTCCGACCCCCAAAGGATCTGTTTATACTGTCTGGGGGGAAGCTTCTGAAATGCAGGTTTGCTTGTCGTGTCAGTCGATGCACACTACAGCACTTCGGGAGCGTGATTTGAAGCTTTTCGTCTTTTTTCCACAAGGAAAAAGTCATCCGACAGACCTGTTTTAAGTTGCCTGGTGCAGAGCATCATAAAAACCTTTCCCAGATCCACAAGGATAAGAAGAAAACCCATTGCAAGAGGTCTGCAACCCCTGTGCCTAAGGGAAGATAGGGATTTGCCTCAGGAATTTAATGGAGAATATGGTGCTTTGATGGACCTTGTCTCTGATGTGCAGAAGGCAAGTGGGCTGGACACATCCCCATAGCTAGACATGCTACTGGCACAGACTGCGGGAAAGCCTATGGCTTCTTTCCAGCTCCTTTTGGCAAAGGTGCTGGAAACCTTAGGGCCAAAGGTCCAATTTGAATTGGACATTCTTGACGAAGGTCTACAAAGAGACGCCCTAGTGCCATTCAATCCAACTGTGGAGGCCCTGTTGTTTGAGCTGTGAACTAAACCTACTTCATTCCCAACAGTGGGCTGGGATCTGGTGGAGAAGCATAGGCTGGCGCCCTCAGACCCAGCTTTTCTCTCATCACATGCCTCTTCTGAGAGCCTGATGGTTCCAGTCCTCAGGTGTGACCACCAAAACCCTGGGTAGCTCACTGCCGCCACAGGTAGTTGCAGGTGATTTCAACCCTTCCCCTCCTATACCCATAGGTTTAGGGGGCAGTCTGCCTCCAGCAAGTTAGCTAGGGGGAGTGGCCCCATAGGAGCCTCAACTGTGCCCTCGGCATCCCCAGCTGCAAAGCCCCTGTGAAAAGGAGACTTCAACCATATATCAGGGTGGATTTCCGTGTTCAGTACGGAATGGTGTTTCAACACGTCAGACTCCTGGACCCTACAGGTCATTCAGCAGGGTTATTCATGCTTTTCCCTACCTTGCTGACTTGCTCCACAGAAAAGACATTGGCACATTTGTTTGAGACGTGCAGCCTGTTGCACTGCTTGGGCTTTTCCCTGAACTTTAAAAAGTGTCATGTTTCACGGTTACATTGCCTCCAATTTATCAGATCGGTCTTGGACACTCACCTGGGCAGAGCCTTTCCGGCTGAGGACTGAGTGGCGAACATCTACCAGATGGTACGTGTCCTTGATTTCCAGGGACAAGTTCCTGCCTCAACCTTCCTGCGTCTGCTTGGTCTCATGGCCTCCTACATTCTGGTGGTCGCTGAAGCTATGTTGCACATGAGGTCGCTCCAATGGCTGCTCCGTTGCCAGTGGTCACAATATCAGGGGCACATGTCAGATCTTCTGCAGATGTTGAGTCGAGTGACCCACGACATTTCATGGTCGTCCATGAGGGACTACTTGCTGAAAGGTGTGTTGTTCCATCAACCAAGGCTTCAAATGATAGTGGCCCTGATGCTGCTTTGACAAGTTGGTGCACACACCTATTGGACCTGACCATGAGCGGAGTGTGATCTCCCTTCAAGTCTTGGGAGCACATCAACCTGCTGAAGCTGAGAGCAATCAGGCTGGCCATGGTTGCTTTCCTCCCCTCTGTGATGGACAAAACTGTACTAAATCCTGATGGTTAACACAGTAGTCATGCACTAACTCAACAAACAAGGTTGTGTGGGGTCTTTGCCATTATGTAGGGAAGTATTGTGACTGATATTCTGGGCTCTTGAGCACTGAGTCTGTCTGACTGTTGCCCATCTTGCCGTAAGCGAGAATACCAAGGCGAATACCTTGAGCAGACAAACTTTGGCTTCCCACGAGTGCCAGCTCTGTCAGGAAGTTTGAGGATGTTTTATCTTGTTGGGAAACTCCTCAAGTGGATCTCTTCACTTCCAGTGTGAACAGGAGGTGGAAGTGGCTCTGCTCCAGGTAATTTCCTCGACAGGGAGATTTGACAGTCCAGTGAACTTTCAACCTCCTTTATGCGTTCCAGCTGACCTCAGTCATCCCACTAGTTCTCAGGAGACTCTGCCTGTTTGGGTCCGCATTGATTCTGATTGGTTCAGACTGCTCCTGGAGGATGTGGTCCCCGGAGTTGCTGGATATGTCCATTGGCCCTCCTGGTGCCTTCTGCAGAGAGTGGACCTTCTCTCTGTCGGCAGGTCGGGTGCTCCATCCAAACCTCAACAGCCTAACCTTCATGCTTGGCTACTGAGAGGCTGAGGTACAAGGAGTGGGACTTGTCGGACAATGTTCTTGATGTACTCCTTTCAGATTGGAGACCTGCAACAAAGCCTATTTATGCCTGCAGGTGGCGTAGATTTTCAGCTTGGTCCAGAGAGAGGAACTTGGACCCTTTATCTCCTTCATCGCCCATTTTTAATTTATTGCTGGTCTTTCATCACTGTGAAAGTGTACCTCGCAGTGATTTTGGTTTTTAAGAGGTCCCAGGAACGGGGCTTGTTCTTCACAATCCCCACTGTTATGCAGTTCTTCAGGGGTTTGTGTATTTGGTTTCCCCTACGCCAGAGTGTGCTTCCGGCATGGGAATTCAATTTGGTTTTGCCATTCCTTATGGGAACTCCGTTTGAGCCCCTTCATTCTTGTTCTATAAGATCACTCCCCCTGAATGTGATTGACCTCGTCACCATCACTTTTGATAGAGGGGTGAGTGAGCTCCAGGCATTCTGTTAAACCTACCTATTTGGTTTTCTCCAAAGACAATGTTACTTTGACCATCTTTTCTTACAGAAGTGGCCTCTGATTGCCATCTCTCAGAAGATCCATTGTCTTATGTTTCCTCCGCCCCATCCTTCTATGGCAGAGGAACAATTCTATCATCTGGATCCAGTGGGGCTCTGACCTACTGTGTCTCTCAGACGAGGAACGTCAGGGCAGATGGCCAGCTTTTTTGTGAATTTTGCAGGTGCACATGCTAGCAGGGTTGTGACTAAACAGACCGTCGCTTGGATCATTCTCTACATTTCGCACTGCTGTGATCTGGCTGGTAAGGATGCGTCTGAGGGTCCCAGAGCTCATTCTCCCAGGTGGGTGGCTGCCCCTATACCCTGCAGAGGGGAGGCCCTGTCTTGGACATCTACCAGGTGGCAACGTGGGCTTCTCTGCACACTTGTGCCGAGCATTACTGGTTTGATTCCCTTTCAGGACAGGGACCCTGCTTTGGCAGAGCGGTCCTCCCAGTTTTTTCCGGTGTGGGGGGCGTGTCCTTGCTCTCGGGAAGGATAGCTATGGGGCAATGCTATGGTCTTGTAAACAAGACTACACTGAGCAGCATGGACTCAGTACCCAGACCCGGTAATGCGCTTGGAGACTGGAGTCTGGCATGAACCGCAATATAAGAAACCAATATATTTATTTTTTTCCTCCAGGTCTACGTACTGCTTTTGGAGTGTAACATAGATGAGGAATCCGTGAGATGAGGGAATCCATTAGAAGAATAAATTACTTACCCCTCTGCATTGTTCTTTCAGCTGGATGTTCCTCCCACAGATTCCTCATTGCCCTCCCAACCTGTGCCCCTTGGAGGATTGTTTGTAAACCTTCTTTAGTTCTGCAGTACCGCAGTGTCAGAGTGCTAGGGGGATCAATGATGGAACTCAGGGTCATGAGGCACAGCAAATTAATTTAAACTGACCCTGATGTCCTGTCTGGCGCAGTGTGCATAGAGGCATTGAGCAGAGTCGATGCGGATCAGTGCTGCGCCACCTGGTTGCACAAAAGATTCCAAAGTGCAGCTGCAGTGGAAGATAAATATCATAGATGAAGAATCCATGGGAGGAACATCCCTCAGGAAGAATATAACTGAGAGGTAAGTAATTTATTCTTCCAGTGGGGTGAATTTTCACCTGATAAACTCGCTTGTCATCGACATCTCACCTGTGAGAAACCACCTTGAACCTACCCTAGATGCATCTGTAGGGATGACAAATGGCTAGTTGAAATCTGGCTTATTAAGGTTGGTCGGTGACAGAGTGCACCATTTTTGATATGGAAAATACTTTTCGGCAGGTTTATTCCATCTCAGGGTGTTGGCCTTCTTGTTCGACGGCATGTTGGCTAAGGGGTTGTCCTGGGTTATGCTGGTTGGAAACTCTGGGAGTATATAAGGTAAGCTAAAATAGATCTACGGCCCTTCTTATTCTCCATTAGGGGTACATCTTATTTGGCCTGTACTTTGGTGACTTGTGGCTAATATTCTCAGTTTCCAATATGATATCCTGAATATTTAATGGATGTTGTGGCAAGGATACACTTGGGTGATTGGCCTTGAGGTCAGTGTCTTTGAAGATGGAATAAACATGTTTTATTTGATCTTTCCATATGGAGATGTAGATAAACTCATTGTAAAGGTTCATCATAGTCTTGGTGGTGGTGTTATAGGAGATTCATCAGTCTTTAAAAAATGACAGGTTCCCAATGGAGTCCTTATGGAGTTTTAAAAAAGCAGTCTTTTTTATTTTATTATGGGATATGGTGGCACCTGCCAGTACCCGTTCATCATCCAGTGTCCTGTAGGCATTGACCTCTGAAATGGAATTCGCCTTCCTGAACTCTATACAGAGCCACCAGATGCCATTAGGTTTTATGTTGGGAAGGCGCTAGCGCCTTCCTGCACCCCCCCCCCCCCATCTCCCTGAAGCGCTTTACAATTAGGCAAGACTTCGCTAAGCACTATAGCACTGAGAAAGCCTTTTTCATGCAAAAATAAACACGAGCGTGGCCAAGCACTAAATGAAGTTAGTAAGTATTTTAAAGGTGCAAAAAAACATTAGTTGAATACACGTGTAAGTGTTATTCTGTTATTCTATGTAGTTTTAAAATCTCAAAGCACAGTGAATGCAGCCTGTGCTAAAAATAGACTACAGACATTGCCTGGTGTCGGTGAGCTCTGGCGCAGAGCACACAAAGTGGCTGAGCAGCTGTTTCTGTCCATCAAAACCCATGCTGACTAATAGCTCAATGTACAACATACAAAGTACAATAGAAAACAAGGGTTTTAAGCAGAATAACTGGACCAGTATATTGAGTGAAGTGTGGAGAGTATGGCAGGAAGGTGTGTTTATATAATATAGCAAAATGATGATGAACAGGAGCTACAATGTATTCTAGCCTAGACAGCAGTATGCTAAGTATTTTTGTCCTAAATGGAAACCTGGCCATGCAAGAAGGAAGACTGCAGCACCCCTTTTAAGGAATGAGGACAGTTTTGGATGAGCTATGCCAGTATCCAGTGACCAAGTCAAACAGTATATTAGGTGCCTGCTTAGCACCAGTCTGGAGGAGCCAGCCACGGAAGGACAGAATGCCAGTCGGGGAGCAGAGTCCTTTGACCCCCACCTCCCATCCTCATCTTTGTACAGATTACATTTGTTATCCTTGCCAGATAGATTCTTGGCCTTAATTCCCTAGAGGGGTGAACTATTCTGGTGTGAACGTGATTAGGAGTTTCCCAATATAATTAAGGGGTACCCCTGTAAGTATGGGCTGTGTTGCATTTGGTACAAGGGCTATGTGGGAGGCCCAGTCACTAAGGGAGCTGTTTTATCAATCTGTTTAGCATTTCCTCTACTTATTGGATTGCTGCTCAAAGGCTTCCAGTATCAATTAGTGTATTTTTCCCCCCACTTCCTTTTCCAGAGGTATTCCTAACCAGCGACTAATGATATTCCCCCTGCCTGGGCAGGTGGAAAAGAAAGTGTGTAAGTCATGAAGAAGCTCTGCAAATTACTTTGCATAAAATGTGAGAGCCCTTTTACAAACACATTTTAGCTCAGTGTGCCCTAACAGAGGTGAAGTACTCATTTGCATATCAATCCAGTGCTGCCCTCAAGGCGAATCCATCACCACAATGCTCAGCAGATCTATTCTGAACAAGGGTACCAATACAACCTGAGACATGTAACATCTCCTTCCAAATGTGCATCATCATGAGAAGTTAAACCGCAAGCTAGACATTCCTGAATAGGACTCGAGGCCTGTTAAAGAACTAGTCATCGATCACATGAATGGAGGAAACACCCTTTTTACTTGTGATCCCAATACCAATCTGCCTCCTATGAAGACCTTCCTGCATCCAACTGTCTGTCTCATCAAATGACTGAGGAGGTAAACCTGTATCAGCCAGGCTCTGAAGGAACTGCACCGTCTACCCCTTTTATGCCTCTATCAACTTCAATACTCAACCTACAGGTCACTAATGCCCCTGCTTACGTCACTGACAAACGCACAGTCTCTGGAGGCAAATACAACATCACATTTTTCAACACTAGCAGATTGAAAGCTATAACTGCAAAAAGGAAAACATCAGGAAGAAAGCCTTCTCCAACTACACATCGAGATCATGGAACAGCATTCTACATGATATCCAACCTACCCACTTTCTCCTGCAAAGAAAACGCTGAAGATGCATCTCTAGAAACAACATCTTGTCGGCTGATAATTTGTGAAACCTCCCCTTCCCAGATGGGTTCAGATTTTCCCTCCCAAACCTGTATTCCTATGCATAATCTTCTCTATCCTTCTAACTGTACTGTTCATTTTCAATCCTGATTGTATCTGTACTGTACAGATACTGTATCCCCTTGTTGTATAGCACTTCGATGCTGCTGTGGTAGGTTCACACTATATAAAGCCCAATATACACACATAAATACACCATGTTTCTAGTTACAAATATCGACTTGTTACAGAATTAGTCACTTGTGTTTAGCTATAAAAATAGTTGATCTTCCTTCTCGTGCCTGTCACCTTCCAGCCTAGCACCCTGATGCCAACATTAACGGCATGTGGCACCTTACAAATCACCAATTGAAATAATACATTGTGCAAGATGAAGATCTGGATTGTACAAGAGCTACTTGAGAGTCATGCCTTTGGGCACAGCTAGGAAATGTTAGCACCACAATGTACTTCACCTTTGGTTAGGAAATAATGTTAGCTATGAAATAATCTTGGCCACTGGGAAGGTGTTCCAGTATCAAGGACTTCTCTAGCCTTGAGGCAAACTGGCACGCACAGGAAAAAAAAAACAGGAAACTGGCCATCTCTCAAGATCTTACTCTTCAGTCAATACCTAAGTGCCACCAAGGCTCCTTGCATTCCTGCATCGCATCCCAGCCCCATGGCCGAAACATCCATATCACATGTTGTACCCCCCCCCCCTTTACCTCCTGTCTTAACCTCAACAACATGCTCATGGTTACTTTATTTATTCTTTGCCTCGTTTTGCTGTATAAAACCCCAAATACAAATATAAAAAATAAAAACATCCCTGAACGAAATGGGGATTTGTCTAGTGGACAGATGACATCTATATCAACAAAACTACACCTACTAAAAGAAAAAAAGAGCACCAGGCTACAGTGATTATAGACTTGCCTGCAGATAGTTAGGGAACTCATATTGCACTTTGAAGCAACATGGCTTGCAATATAGCAGTTTGCAGTAAAATAATAAAATAAATACAAAATTGATACAATATTTTCACTAAAAGTACATATAACTCTAAGGAGTCGGAGTATGGAGACAGTGTTGTTTGTTTCTCAGTTGCTTTTATTATTATTATTAATAAAAGGGGTTTGAAAACTGCCTCACTAGTCCTAACTCTGAATGGTTTCCCTACCTCAACAAAACTAACTAATGAATCAGTCGTCATCAGGATGTCCAAAATCATTTTTACCGTCCTGTGCCACAAAACCCTTCTCTGACCCTCACGCTCTATCTGCTACACCTCGTTTTACAAGGGAAAAATAAATGTCTCTCGGTTGCTCTTTTACAGCCTCCTGGTATTCCTTGCCCCAAAGTTCCAAATGTGGAAAGAATACATGTAAAAGTACATGTCAAAATTGTTCCAGCACAAAGTTCCATAGTAATAGCAATAAGAGTTTCTCATTTGTCAGTCTGCCTAATGTTAGGCAAAGTGACTTTCTACCCGTCTAGGGATCATGCCGCAGGAGGAGTGGGGGGAGACGATTCACATCCCTTGGTCTTTCCTTATGGTCGACGATGGTAAATAATGATCTAAACAGTGTTGGTCTGTTTTCTTACAGACTTGGATTACCCTCCTGAGCAATATTTCCAATGTTGCACTCTCCTGGGACGAGGAAGAGCAGGGATCTTTCTCTTTGTTCTTTATTTATCAGTGTCATTTATTTATGCAGTTTTCTTTAGCAAAAACAGGGGGGAGGTTTGGAAGCATAACAGTATGGTACCTTCTAGGCTACCAAACCATTCCCTAACTTTCTTGTTAACTTCCCATTTAAGTAGTCTTACCCCTCAATCCCCATGCAGTACTTGCCCAGCTCATTCAGCAGTCTTTTCTGTCTCTACGCTGCTTCCTGTGTCTCTCTCTCTCTCTCTCTCTCTCTCTCTCTCTCTCTCTCTCTCTCTCTCTCTCTCTCTCTCTCTCTCTCTCTCTCTCTCTCTCTCTCTCTCTCTCTCTCTCTCTCTCTCTCTCTCTCTCTCTCGGTGCTGGGCTGCTTGTGCAGTGTCTTCTTAGGCTCCACGTTGCTTCTTGGTGTGCAGCCTCCCGCAACAGTTGTAGGAGATGGTAGTCGTAATAATCTTCTTGTTCAGCTTCCCTGTCCATGCATCTTTGTTGCCTTCTAAAAAAGGAGATGTCATCACTGTGTAAAGCCCTAGTTTCTGACGTCACTTTGGCTTTTACAGTGGGTTTCCACCAGTTTCTGTAGTTGTGAATTAAATTGTATGTTTTTTACTGTACTTGACTGCACTTAGCTATTTGTTCACTGCTTTTCTTCAGAGATCACCACCACGTAGAAACCTTTGCTTATGAAATGTCCTCTTCCCTTCTAACTTCTAACAGATTCTTCTTCATCCAACCGCAATACATGGTTTCCTCTCTACAGCCACCGAACACACCATGCGGCAAACCTCTCTTTGCGTTCCGCTCATGTCAATGTTGTAGTGATGTTGAGGCTACTGGCAAAAGTTCTGGGAAGTACCTTTTTCTTCTGTTGCATTGCACTCTTTCCCTGCTTTCTTCTTCTGCCCCTACTGCTTCCACTGCTACTTCCTTCACGTCCACTGATACTACAACCACTACTACTGCTACTACAACCACTGTTCCTGCTTTCTCCTCCTCCTTTTATAAGAACTGGTCAACTGGACAACAACCAGAACGTTGTTCATACTTTCAGTGCCTCTCTGTATGGGGTCCTCATCCCGGTACTTACAGCACTTGTAATTTATGCTTTTTACTTTAGAAATCTTATTTTGGCATGGTTTCAATGTTAGGCCAAATTGTCGGGACAGGTGTAGTGTTCCCTTGTGGGCAGACTCAGACGTAACCTCTGGGGTCTTCACATAGCCTGCAAAACCATGCATTTCAACATCCTGATGCTGAGAACAGTTGACGTAGCCTGCAGACCTTTTTTCCATTCTTGCATGGCAAGAGAGTACAGACCATATCATTACAATGTTTTACGTTCAGAACCAAGGTGGGACCAGTTCAAGGATACTATCCAAAAAAGAGCAAGGGTTGCAGACTTTATCTGGCAATTATCAGATCATGAGAGCCATCTGATAGCACACCAGATTCCAGGAATGAGAAACAAAAAAGCAGAGCCGCTTCTTTTAACTCGCAGCTGTGTTCTGTGTGTATAATTGACCATTTACATAATATTCATTAAGCTACATATATAAAACATGGGTGAATACTTTCATATAGTGCACAATGGCAACTGAATCTGCCTCTACACTCCTGAGAAAACAGGATGTCCATTTGATGCTTGTGAACGATGTTTAATAAAGAGTGGAAGTGTAAAATCAGTCACAACAGGCTCACCACACTGAACTTGCCATGAGAAAACGTTTGCCTGGATTCTTCATTGCTTTTATCTAATTGAATGAGAGACACGCAATGTTGCAAGCTTGCAAGAGTGCGTGTAATAATGTTAATTGCTTGAAGTACAATACACACTAAATTGTCTGTCTCATAATACTCCCCTATTCATTTGCAGAAGGTCTTATTAGAGTTCCAGGTTCTACCTGTGTTGGTAACTAGTTATCAATGCATGAAATTAGATTTTAATAATGCAATTAATTGTTCTTGTTCCTAGGTCCTTGAGTGCATTATATTGAGTGAAGAAACAACAACATCTTCAAGTAGAATATTTGTAAAAATATTCTTCCAAGAACTTTGTGAATATATGGGACTTCCAAGACTTAATGCAAGACTAAAAGATGAGTAAGTTGAGTCACTTGACAAATCCTTGCCTGCATTTTAGCAATGCTAAGAGGAATTTGTAACATTTAAATTTGAAGGAGATATAGACTGCCACCATCACAGAGCTTTGTATAGGAGCGAACTGGAGCATTTTAATGTCTGCACCTTCAACCTTTAAGTTAAAATAGTAATTCATTGTTGTTGTATCTTTACTAGGACTCTGCTACCTTTTTTTGAAGGACTGCTACCCCGGGACAATCCAAGAAACACTCGATTTGCCATTAACTTCTTTACATCTATTGGCCTTGGTGGACTAACGTAAGGATGCCTTTCGTTACAGTAATTGAGAACTTGTATATCGTTCTTTCAGTGTGTTTAATTTATTTGTTCTCCCACTCAGGGATGAGTTGCGTGAACATTTGAAAAATGCACCAAAGATAATTATGACCCAAAAGCAGGATATTGAATCTTCAGATTCTTCATCATCCACATCAGACTCCTCTTCAGATTCTGAAAGTAGCAGTAACGGAAGCTCCAATTCATCTAGTGACAGTAACTCCAGCTCAAGCAGTGATTCAGGTAATTATTTTGTATGCATTTATTGCTCTTATATAAAGGGGTTTACAAAAGTGCATAACCACATGTCCTGTGCTATATGAACATATATACACATCAGAACAGTAAAGCACAGACACTGAATCAGTGAGTAAAATGCATGAGGATAGGTTATGTTCTGCACATTTTGTACTCTGGCAATCTTAAAGCGTCCAGACTGACAGTCCATTATTGCTGACACAAATGTGGGTTTTCCCTTTCAATGGCTGCAGTGACCTTACTGCCCCCTACTGCCTGGTTAGTCTGCAAATACCCACCAACCATGAAATTAATTCTTATAGCGACTTCATACCCAAGAAAGGACTAAATTGGGACTTGTCGTCACTTGAGGCAATGATACATGCCACACCTAGAGATCTTGTTCAACAACGTCTTTTTTTTCAATAACAGAATGATCAGGGGTAGGGCACAAGTAACGACAGACTCTAACAAGCCCTCACTCCTCCAGGGACACCCCACTCTACAAATAAATGTTCAAATGACGTGGCCAATAGAAAAGTATTAATGTTAAGCTTAATCAGTCTTTAGCCTCCCGGTGACCCTGTGCTAGTAACACAAAGGTTGCAAGCATTTGGTTAACATAAAAGTTCATAAACCTACACTTACAAGTGCATCTCTATCCTAAGGAAAAAACAAACGTGTTACTTGTGTTTTTCAAGATTTACCACCGGGTCCCTCCAGTACCTGGGATTCCAGAATTCACGGCAGGTCCCTACTGGACCTCCGCTTCAGAATTCACTGGTGGTCTCTCCTGAACCTTCCATTTTGTCTCCCTTTGTTTCAGGGTTCACAGCAGGCCCCCTTCATAGGGTTTTGGTGCAGATTTCACAGTAGGCATCTGCCCTGGGCCTCATGGCACAAAATACAAAGCAGGCCTCAGGTTACAGGTCTCCCTTGAATCAGAATTGTTTCTTCCCCTGTCTGCTTGGTGGTTTATAGTGACTATTTCGAATTAAATAATTTTGAATGCCAAAATGTCCAAAAAATTATACCTAAAAAATAAAAAAAAAAGATTTTTTTTTTTTAATGTTAATTTTTTTATTTTTTGTTTGAAATGGGGAGGTTCCCCCAGCCCCCTTTTTTTAACCCCCTTTTTTACACGCGAAACCAAAAAAACATGTAAATGAAAAAATAAGACATTAGAAAAAACATTTTTAGGTATAATT
Source organism: Ambystoma mexicanum (assembly GCF_040938575.1). NCBI lineage: Eukaryota > Metazoa > Chordata > Amphibia > Caudata > Ambystomatidae > Ambystoma > Ambystoma mexicanum. The sequence continues at coordinate 917,394,845 of NC_090931.1, forward strand.
ATTTTGACATTTTTGTCATTCGAAATTATTATTTCGATATATTAACTGGATACCCTACTTGGTATCAAGAGCACTAAATTCTCAGTAGGCCCCTCTTGTAGGCACTTGAATATGGGGTTCACACAAGCCCCTCTCTTGCTTAGGCCTGAGGATAAAGGGCTCAATAGGCTTCTCTCCTAGTCGTTGGGTTTAGCGTTAATTATAGGATTCTCTCTCCTTGGGCGGGGCCCTTCATGCAAGGGTCTTGAACCTTCCATTATCTTCCCCAGAAGTAATGGGTGGAATCCCCAGGCTTTTGCTTTACAGTTCTCCCAAGGGGTGAAAAGGGGCTGGGGTGGCCTTCATGTCAGCTTTTCCCTTCCAAGGTTTCCAAGGTATAACAACTCTTCCCCTTTCCTTCAAACCTTTCCAGGCAGTAGTCCTCCCTCCAGAAGCCCCCCATTGCCTGAAGGGATGCTTAGCAGTCACATCTGCTTCTTCAGAGTCTAAGGCAAACAAACGTTTCCCAACAACTTTTATGCCCATGGAGCTCTAACGCGATGGATCCGATTGGTTCTCTCCTAAGCTCCTGGGTCTCCCTCCCTTGGATTGGTTAGACTCAGTAATTACTTATTTTCCTATTACCATCGCTTTACTGGTTATTTCAAGGTATTGCTCAATGGGTGTATCAATTTCTCTCTACCTCTAGCCTTCAACTGAGAGGTTTCTAGAGTTTCTGTGACATGCAGCCCTATTTTGAAAAGCCCTTACTGCTTCTCGGTGGCTTTGTCGTACTTCGTGCATACCAGTCCCACAGTGTTGGTGGTTTTTCTGCTGTTGGGTGTAGTGTTTTCTGCTTATGGGCATTAGAATAGAAGGTTCAATGAGTGCCCCACTGCTTCCTTCTATGTTCCATTGCTTGGGCTGGTATGCTCCCTCGTGGTCCATTTTGCCAAATGGAGTTTCCAGGTGCCAGAATACACAATGATGTTCTTGTGCCTCTGCAGTCAAGTTATTGCACCTCTACTGGGATACTGTGCAGGCATGACTCCTTCACTTCCACCATCTTTCTTTACCCTTAAAGAATGTTGATGGGAAATGTACTTTTAAGTGAATTTAATGCAAATGCAAAGACTGTTGATTTGAGAAAAACTAGCCCTGAAAGTTTGTATTAAGCCCACTGCAGCTGAATGTTAATGTTAAAGGACATTTGCACCGCGCACTATCACCACCGGAGTGGTCCCTTGCACTATGCGGCTCTGAAAGAGGGAGGGGGTGGCGGGTGGTTAGTGGGAGCAAGCTGGAAAAGTGCGTGAGAGCAGTGATGTGCTGTTGGCAGCCTCAGCCCGGTGGTTCCGTTGGCTGGTCCTGGGGTGTTTGCAGCCGGTAGTCGTTGTGTACTGTTGTGCAAGTCTGTGTCTTTTTGTTTTGGTGTTGCAATGTAGTGAAGTTTGTGCGGTTTGCTGTGTTGTAGGTTTGTGGTTATGTGTGGTTTGGCGTGAGAGGTGTATGCAGAGGGGGGAAATTGTTAGGGCAATTGGTTAATTGGCATCTTTATCCTAACTTTGAGGCGTTGGGGTTCTGTAATCTCCCAAGGTGGGGTCCAGGAGCACCCATGCGTCCTTGTCCTGAACTGAGTTTGAACGCCCTTCAGTATCCCCTTTTTTATTTTGCTCCCTCCTCCCCCCATCCTTCCACGCAGCCCTACCTGTTTTCACTCCTCCCTTATATGGCTAGTGCATCTGGCAAGTGTCCCCAGCTTAGGTAGTGTGGTCCTGAATAATTCCACAACAGTGGTGCCTGGTGGCGACTGAGGGGTGAGTGCGGGTGTTGGGTTGAGTTTTGACTCTGTCTTCATGGGTGTGGCCTGTGTTCCACTCTGCCCGGCGTCCTTTGTCCAGGTGCCGTGGAAGCTTCTCCTCATAACGAGCTGTCCACAGTCTGTTCTGGGAGTTGTCCATATCCAATTCTGTTTAGTCATCCCTTTCTTTTCTGTTTCGGTTTTCAGTTGGAGTCTGTAGTGTTGAAGAGCCAGGTTTTTAGTAATTTCATAAATTTTAGGTGAGTTTTGGTGCTTCCTATTTCTTTCGGGATGTTGTTCCAGGTTTTTGCAGCTAAGTGGTATAAGGAGGTGCCGCTGAGTTTTTTCTTAAGGTAAGGTTTTGGTTCCAGGCGGATTTCGTTACTTGACCTGAGCGGTCTTGTCGGCTTGTAGATTATTTTCTTTTGTAGGAATTCTGCTCCTTGTCCACTGATTGGTCTGTGCGTTATGCACATTGTTTTGAAGGGGATGCAATGTTTTACTGGGAGCCAGTGTAGTGTTTTTAGGGCAGGAGTGATGTGTTCTCTTCTCGATAGTTTGAGGAGCAGTCTGGTTGCTGTATTTTGGATCTGTTGTAGTTTCTTCAGGAGGTATTTTGGTATTCCGAGGTAGAGGCTGTTTGCATAGTCGATATTTGACATGATGAGGGCGACAATAGTGAGTGTTTTGTGCCCGAAGGAGAGGAAAGGTAGGATTATTCTTGCCGTGTGGAGGAGCAAAAAGCATTTCTTGACTGTTGCAGTTATTTGTGGCTCTAAGGTTAGGGTGTTGTCCATCAAGACTCCCAGATTTTTTACTACCTTAGATGGTGGTGGTGCGGTTCCCATTTCCGTTGGCCACGGGATGGCAGTTTCGTTCTCTTGTTCTTTGGATATGATCATGATTTCTGTCTTTCTTGGGTTGATTTTCAGGTTGTTGGCAGTCATCCAGTTGAAGGCTTCTTTTAGTCACTCGATTAGTGTTGAATGTTCTGCTTGGGTGTCTTTGATTTTGTAGAGGATTTGAGTGTCATCTGCGTAGTTGTAGCACGTAATGTTGTATTTTTTGAAGATTCTAATAACCAGAGTCTGGTAGATCTTGAAGTACAGTGGTGATAGTGAGGATCCTTGTTTCACTCCACAGTCGTTAACTCTTGGTGGATTTGAAGGGTTTCATCCATATGGTTTCTGTTCTGTCTGCTAGGAATGACTTAGTCCAGAGCGGTGCTGTGTCTGTTATGCCTATGTCTTCTAGTCTTTTGGTTAGGGTGACATGACTAACTGTGTCGAAGGCTGTGGAGAGGTCGAGTAGAATGAGGGCTGAGGTTGTGTTTGAATCTGCGTTCGTTTTTAGGTTGTCCCAGTTGGAAAGTAGCGCTGTTTCCGTTCCTCTAGTGGGTCTGATACCGACTTGAGCTTGGTCTAGCAGGTGGTGTTTTTCTACTTATTTTTGGGTTAGTTTGTATACGTAGGTTTCCAGGAGTTTTGCTGGGTAGGGGCTGTTTGATATCGGTCTGTAGTTGGAGAGGTTTTCTACGTCACCACTTGTGTTTTTCATAAGTGGTTTGATATATGCTGATTTGAAAGTCCTCGGTACAGTTCCTGTTGCTAGTGATAGGTTCAGAAGTTTTCTGTAGTATTCTACTGGTGATCCTTGTGTTATGATTGATTTGTAGATGTCTGGGGGACAGGGGTACATGGGTGATCCTGCTTTCTTGCTGTGTTTTACCTTACCAGCATTGCGAATGCCTCTGCTGATATTTCAGGAAAGTTTTTGAGTTTGTGTTGGGGTTCTGTGATGGGTTCGCTTGGTAGTATGTTGTGGTCGGTTTGGTATGTTTAGTATGGTTTGTTGGATGTCAGTGATTTTTTTTTCTTGAAGTGGTCTGCCAGGTCGTTGCATAGTTTCTGTGAGGGAGTTGGTGTTGTCGCAGCCTGGTGGGTTTCCCATTTCATTAATGATGTTAAACATTTCTTTTTGTGTGTTGGTGGCATTGGTGATTCTGTCATCATAATGCCTTCTCTTCGCCTTTCGAATTTCCTTCTTGTACGCGCAAATTTGTCTCTGGAACAGTGTTTTTTTGTCTGGGTTGTATTCTTTCCTCCATTCCATTTAAATCTTTTTGTTTTGCTTTTTCATGGTGCTTAATAGTGGGATGAACCATTTTGCCATGGCTCTTTTTTTTGATGGGGTGAATGGTTTTTCTGGGGTGATCTTGTCGATTGCGTCTGCAATCCATTTGTGTAGTAGCTCCGCTTTCCTGTCTAGGTCAGTTAGCTCTAAACCCTCAACTACCAGTTCTGTAGTTGAGGGTTTGGTTAACTCCAGTTGTTCGAATAGGTTGCTTTCTTTGACATGTTTCATTTTGTGGTGGTTGTGAGTTTAGGAAGGTGAGTGGAGACTTGAGTAGGCAGAGAGATCTCGAATTAGATGATGAGATGGTCACTCCACAGTATTTGTATCGGTGGTGCCGTGGTGATGAGTTTTTCCTTGGCAAAAATTGCATCGATGGTGTGCCCTGCCGAGTGTGTTGCCCCTCTGACTAGTTGTCGTAATTTCATGGTGGTGAGTTGTTCCATCAGTGAGTTTTGGGAGTTGGCGCGACTGTCTTTAAACCAGATGTTGAAGTCCCCCAGGATGATTAGGTGTTCGTGGTTGATGGCTATGTTTGTGATGGCTTCTATGAAGTTGTCGACGAAGGCTGCATCATATGTCTGTGGTCTGTACACCAGGACGAATTTGACATTGGTTTTTGGGCTTACTGTAAGGTGTATTACCATGGTTTCGCAGTTGGGGATGTTGAGCGGTTAGTCTGTTTTTATTTTCAGGTGTCCTTTGAATGCTATTGCGACGCCTCCTCCTTTTTTGTTTTTTCTGTTCATTTGAAGGCATTTGAAGTTGGTTGGAAGGCAGTTTTGGAGTGTGATTTTTTGTAGTTGTCGCCCAGCCATGTTTCTGTGATGAACAGGATGTCAATGCTGTTGTCATCGAGTAGGTTGAAGAGTTTGGAGGTGTTGTTTGGTTTGGGCTTTCTTGTTGAGGTCGTCTTCTGGTTAGTGTTGGGGTTTCCTTCCTGGCCAATCTCTTTTTGAGGTGTAGGTTTTGGGGTGTCAGCGTTTTTGAAGAGTTCTTCTAGGTTTTGTCTTGGGTTTTTGTTTTCATCGGGTTAGTCTTCCATGAGTTGTGGTTGTCGATAAGGAGTTCTTCTTGCTTTTGTGATGTAAGATGTTATCGCATCGGTTGTGTGTTTGTTGTTTCTTGTGTTGTTCTTCCTTCTTCTGCACGTTTGTGTTGGTTAGTTTGATGTTGCTGCTTCCACCGTTGGGTTGGTTTGCTCTGGTGACCAGTTGTCAGCGAGGTAAGGAGTTAAGTAGGGGGATTTTTCTCTTCTCTCAGTGATGGTCCTATACTTGTTCCTTACCGCGGGGGTGCGTTCTGTTGTTGTGGTTCTTTGTTGCTGATCCGGAGTGTGTGTTCGTTCTTTTCTTTTTCTTTCCCTTGGAATGGGTCATTTGCGCAGCATTTTAAGGTATTGTTTTAGTTTTTAAATGTATTTTATTTTTTTGGGATGTCCGTTTGGTTCTGCTTTGGTCTGATTGTCTTGTGGTGTAGTAGTGGGTGTGGAGGGCTGTCCGCTAACAGTTAGGGCTCTGTCTGTGGGTGGTATTCCTGGCTGATGTTACTGACTCGTTCAGTCCCTATCTTGAGAGGGGGGGTAGGTGGTTAGGGGTGATATAATTTGTTTTCTCGGTGGCTCTCTTTAGTGACCGTCTCCCTATACGCGGTTCACTGTAGTTAATGGGCAGTGTGGGTTTAAGGAAGGTATCTGCTCGTTGAAGGGTGATCAGGAGTGGCTGAGCTAGGACTTATGCCTTATGAAAGCCTAGAAACAGAACCCCCCACTAAACTTGAAACCTGTATAGTGTGGGGGAGGCTTATAAATGCGATCTAAATATATCCCGATTTAATATGGCGACAGAACCCTTATCATATTTGAGAGACCTGTATAGTGGGAGAGAGGCCTGTCAATGCAATCTGAATATCACACAATTCAGTCTGGAGACAGAGCCCTTATTAAGTTTGAGAGAGCTGTATAGTGGGAGAGGGGCCTATCGGTGCAATCTGTATGTCACACAATGCAGATTGGACACAGAGAGGTCTATCAATGCAGTCTATATGTCACATAATGCAATTTGGACACAGAACCCCTGCTAAATTTGAGAGACCTGTATAGTGGGAGAGAGGTCTATCAATGCAGTCTATATGTCACATAATGCAATTTGGACACAGAACCCCTGCTAAATTTGAGTGACCTATACAGTGGGAGAGAGGCCTATTTTTTTTTTTTTCTATTGTAAAACTTCAACAATAATATATCATATCATGTTTTTGTTACATCTCATCCAATCACTCTCTTCCCTAGAATTATCGAAATTAAAAGAGAAAAGAAGAGACTTTAAAGGCACCGTCGAACATAATTACATAGCCTTCAGTTGATAAGTGCACCAGTCAGATAGAGACTGTCTTTAACACTTCATCAAAGAAGTTAATTAAGTTAAAAGACAGCTTGATATTATGCCCTGCCACGGCGTAGTTCCACCAATTTTCTTAATCACTAGATATTGGTTTGAATTCCTTCAAGTGTGTTTCGCGAAATGTAGTCAACATAGGGCATTCTGCTGCCAGATGTTTTAGAGACTCGACAGCTGCTGTTTTACAAAACCTGTATTTATTGTCAACTGTGTCTTTGTTCTTTCGCATCCAGAGCATCTCGTTAGTATTTAAGGCATTCAGTCGCAACCTTAAAAATTGTGCCCTATGATGACGCGAAGGACAATCCGTTAGGAATTTTGGTTGATGATGTAATTTAATCAGATTACCAGATAAAGGCAGAGTGGATTTAAGGGCTGCGCGACAATTATAAGTTGTAATCCAGTCCCATTTTGCAAGCTTATTTTTAGCCAATTGTGGGCGTTGGATTAGTTCTTTGTTTTATATGCCCGCTTCAACCATGATCAGATTTAATTTAGATTTCCAGACTTCGTTCAAGGCATTTTCCTTCAATTCTTTATTTGGCTTAAAAATGTTATAGGCCGCAGCAGAAGTCCCTAGATGGATCTTACGCAGGGTAGCTAATGATTTCCAAACTATTGTCATATAGATAGAACTCAGCGCCAGCTCATATCTCACTGCTGATATTGAAATATAGTTCGGGAGGTTCAAAACACGTCGCCAAAATTTTCCTTCCAAACGTTATTGTTAATGTTCAAAGCAGCTTCACCTCCGAAGGTAATTGTTGGAATTACCGTTTGGAGGTAGAACAATATGACAGCCGTTATAGAAAATTTCCCATAGTCAATGTTGATTTTAGCCGCTTGCAGACTTAGGATCTTTATTTTAGACAGTAGGTCGTCGGTCCAGGCGGCTTCACGTACTGAATCGTTAACCAGTACGCCTAGATAACGGATTGATTTGACTACTTGTAGTGTTTTTTCCTCAATTTGCCATCTGAAAGATTTATCTTTCCTCGACATAGATCGTCCAATGCACATGATTTTTGTTTTCTCTGTGTTCAGACACAGCTCATTGGCAGATAGAAACTCTTGTAGGCGAAAAAGAAGATGTTGAAGGCCGATCTGAGTCTGATCGACCAATACTATGTCGTCAGCATAGACTAGGTGTTTTACGGTATGACCATTAAGCTTGGGAGGAAAACAATGAACAGACTTCAGCCATTCTGGTAAATCAGCTATAAAGATCTTAAAAAGATCCGCTGCAAGAGGGCAGCCTTGTTTGACTGCCTTGAATGTTGTTATTGGGTCTGTAAGATCACCTTGTGAGTTGACTCTGATTTGAATCGAAGTATTGGAGTGCAGGGCAATGATAGGTTCTAGCAAATCATCTGGGCACTCCCATGAACGTAATTTTGCCCATAATTTGGACCGATTGATGGTATCAAAGGCTTGTCAAAGGTCAACAAATGCAAAAAATATTCTTTTTTTTTGTCTTCAATGCTGATAATTTTAAAAATGACAAAAGAGTGAGGTTCGCATCAGTTCCCACATCCTTTGTGAATCCTGGTTGTCGAATATCAAAGGATCCCGATGAAATGGCCCAGTTTACCAGCTGTTGTCGTAAAAAAGATCCAAAAATCTTACCAATGGTGTCAAGAAGGGCGATCGGGCGATAATTTACAGGATCTGCCCGACAGCCCTTCTTGTATATGGGAACCACAATTGCCCTAGCCCATGAAGAGGGAAACCTCTTGCTAATTGCAATTTGGGAAAACAGCTCGTGAATGAATTTGGCCCAATGATTCCTGTGCTTTTTAAGCATAAGGTTTGATATTTGGTCAGGGCCAGCAGCTCGTGAGTTTTTTTAACTTTGCAATTGCAGATTCAATCTCTTCACACGAAGGTGTGATGTTCCAAATTGATTTTGACATTATAGGCTGCAGCGAAACTTCAGTCACTGGTTTTTCGTAAATTGAAGTGAAATATTCGCGCCATTTGTCGCTTGAGATTTCATTTGAGATCGATGAGGTTGCTTTCGTACAGCTTTTGTTTAAGATGGCCCAAATTCCTCGTGTATTTTTCTGTATTAGACGTTTTAACATTGTTTCTGCTCGTCCTTGATCAATTATAATTTGATGCAATCTCAGCCAATTTTGATATACTTGCCGTCGCTTTTTCGCTTCTGAAGCCCTGCAAGTTAGATCACAAAAAACTCTTTATTCGTTTGAGATCGCTCCTTAATAGATTTTTTGCCTCTTCTATTTCGGAGCTATATAAGTGCTTTGGTATTGTCCCATACACTTTGGAATTAAGCGTTGTCTGAGTGTGATCTGTTAGCAGCGTCAAATATTCAACCGTCTGAAGTTCATTCAGATTAAGTCTTAAATTGGCGATAGAAGAATCATTTATTCTCAATCGTTTTCCTGCTGTGTTTGTTTGTAATGAGTACAAGTATTTGTCTTGTATGCAACATAGCTCCTCCCGCCAAACTAGTTGCAGCATATCGTGATCACTGGCTGTCATTGGTTGCACATTTAAGGAGATAGATTTTTCTAGAAAATCAGACGAAGCCCAGATATAATCAAGTGTGTTTGTCTGCGTCATGTTGTGCCACGTTGGATTTGCAGGAGAGTCACCTTGGATGGATCCATTTAACATGTGGCAATTACGATCCAAAAGATCTTTGGCCTTTCAAGATAACTTCAGACTCCGACAATCGAACATTTGATTTGATGAATGGATCAAATTTAAACCAGCTACAGTTTAAGTCTCCACAAATGAGAACAGAAACATTTTCGTGCTTTAAGAAGGCGAGGTCAATTTCGTTCATTACTGACTGGATAAAAGATTCAGATGAAATCGGAGCCGGATTCCAATATCCATTTATAATCAGGAGATTGAGAACCGTATCTCTCAGTGACAGTCTGATCAGAGTGCTTTGCACAAATGGATTTGGGTTCGTAGTCACCAGCGTCCACCAATTCCAAATTTTCAATAAAGTTATTAAACCTGAAAAAGGCAGGCCCTTAGGATTTTTCCCAGCTGGATTTATCTGAATCGAAAAGCCATCGCATGTAGGATGATCTCGTAGCCATGTTTCTTGTAAGCATATAATGAAAACATTCTCCAATGATACAGGAAATGTGTTAAATGTGTGAATCCTCTTGTGTTCCATGACAGCAGAATTAGCTCTTGCTGTTTTGATTGTAGTCATTGTTATTTGCGTAGTCCATTGGTGAGTCTTTTCACATTGATGGCTCTTCTTTCGAATGACTGGTGCATGGCAGCGTCAAAGATGTCAGGAGATGAGGCTTAAGACTGACGCAGAGCAGAACGCTTAGCGGTTCTAGGACTTACCTCATGCTCACAATTTGTTTTGGAAGATAAAGATCTTAAGGCAGTTGACTCAATAGTAAGATCAAAGCCATAGACCAAAAGGTCTTCATTTGCATGAAGTAGCAAATTTTTTACAGCCACCGAGGAAATATGTAGGAGAACCTGATCAGAGGACCTTTCAGAAACGTATTCCACGATTTTGATATCATCCGATGAGATTGCTCGTAATGATGGAATACAAGCAAACAATTTTAAGATGTTTCCTCTGTTTAAGTTGACTTCATTATCATCAGAATGAATATTTTGAAGCCGAAGTTTCCACTTGCATGTTTGAGTCTCAGAGCTTCCGGGACCAGAATTTTGCTGTGCTAAAAGCAAGCGTGAGTTTAGCTGGTTCGATGTTTGTTTAGGATTTAACCTCGAGCTTAGCGCTTGCTGAGGGATTCTTTTGGCCACAGAAGCAGATTGACCGTCAATGGATTTTACTTGCGAGGACTTCAGTAATTTAGTTGCCTCTTGGGGTTTCCTCCAAGGAAGCCTAGTTTATCTAGTTGCTTGATCTTCTGGAGAAGCTAAGATTGAATTTTCTGGATCAGCTGAATAGGTTGATAAATTACACAGATCTATTGAGGAGTCTGAAGCCCCATGGTTAGAAGAAGATGCATCTGAGGCAACTCGCCGGCGTTTTGCCGAAATCTTCGGTATGCTCACGTTAGCATCTGTCGAACTTCTTGGGCCATTATCAATGGTGCTCTTGGCGTTGGTTATATGAACTGGTCGAGTAAACAAGCTTGTCTTCTTTGTAGTTGTAATATTCCTTATGAACTTTTTAACCTTTTGCTGTGATTCTTTCACTGGAATATCTTTTTTTATTTTGTGTTGCTGAGTTTGTTTCTCAGAAAATCTTTTCGAACTTTTTTCAGTTGCTGTAAGAATTGTTTTTGCTGAACCTTTAAAAATATTAAATGAGTTTACTACCTTAGAGGTTTGGGTTAATGTGGTTTCTTTGGATGGAATCGCATTCAGGATAAGAGACTTTGCATTAGAACCCAAACCATATGTAGTCTGGTTCAAATCTTGAACATCGTGAATTGGAGCTGACAAGCTCGATGGTAACCCAGACTGTGAGGGTTCGTTAGACATTGACGCAAAGGCAGTTATCAGTGGAGGTTGAGGTGGTCCAGACACTCCATTTCATGTCAGCAAAGTGCCACCTGTAGTGCTGATTGTGTTTTTGCGCATCCATTTCACTGAGTCTAAGAGACCTTCCATTAAGGCATCATTTTGGCAGTGGTGCCGTGCGGCTAAGTCGCTCAGCCTATCCTGCCATCTCATTGCGATTTCTGCATTGCTTGTCATTTGCTCTTGTAAGAAGCTTGAAAAGTGTTCCAACTTGTCGATTTTAGTCGTTAGATTGGATATGGCAGCGCCTTGATCAGTTACTGTTCCTATCAGTGACTCTAAGATTTTTGTGAATGGTGCTAGAGCAACAGCTGACGCAGCCAACACATTATGAGTCTGCAGGAGTGCTTCAGGTGACACTCCAAGCGATTGTGGTTGAAAGTCCGGGAATGCCGAAGAACAAGTCGAGTTGTCCAAGTTGTATTGTGGATTGAATAAAGAGCATTTTTTTACACCATTCATTGAATTATCTTTGTCTCCTGATTGAGACCGCATAGGGTGAGGTGTGCTAACATTCAGCATTGGATTTTCATGCAAAGAATGCATGGTGGAAATACGTTTGGCCTTAAGCTCAGCTACTCTTTGGAGACTAGCGCGAGCGATCGCACTCCGATCAAGATGTGTGGAGACTGAGTTTGCTTTTAGTGCAGAGACTTGTGGAGTGCTTGCAAAGTTAGACTCAGTGAACGGTTCATTTGTGCTTGATGTGGAAGACCGCCTAACCTCGGGTGCTTGGCAAGCTAAAGCACTATCATTCTCAAACTCAGTTCCTTCAAGAGAGGTTCCCAAAGTCACTTGGCCTACAGATTTTAGTGGCATAAGATCAATTCGAGGGCCAAGTGAGTTGGTCACATGTGGAGGACGTAACATGTTTAGAGGGAGCCTCGATACAATTTTTGAATTGACCAAACTGGTTTGAGAACCGCGGGACTTGGCCAAAGCACTACTCAATGTTTTCTGCTGTAAAAGTGTTTTTACCAATACAGTGAGAAATTTGCACCTGAGGGAACGTGATTGATCGTTTGACATTCGAAACTTGCTTAGATTTCGGGTTGTTCATCTGAAAGGTTTCCATTTCTGAATTCGAAATTTTTAAAAGTTCTTAGTCAGTCACTGTTAGTTGTAGGATACTTTTATCTTTCTGGAAGTTGACGTCATTCTGGGAAGTTCTGTTTTTAAAGGGCATACGAGCTGACAAGACTGAATTTGTCGTATGTGGTGTATCCGACGTTCTCACGTCAGAAAAGGGCGCTGATGTTAGCACCGGAGCATTAAGTGAATTTTGCCGATCCACAATGGCTGCTTGAGATGCCAGAACATCAGGTACGATAGGAGACACGTTTGCAAAGGATTCGCCATTGGAAGCTGAGTTGCTTTCGGGATTGGAGATACACATAGCTGTCGAGCATTGAATAATTGAGTTGGATGCGAAAGCATCCAATGGAACAATTTGTTGCGTCAAAGCCTTTAAGACATCATCTGGAGCGGAACGTTTATCAAAGGTTGTTAGAAGTGGAGATGAGTTCATATTTCCGATTGTTACAAGGCATATTGGATCTGGTGAGTTACTTTCAGCCATATACGCACGACCGGCAGTTTTGCTTACCTTTGACCCGGCAGCGGCTTTCATCCTTGCCCAAGGATTAGTCATGGGCTGTTGCTGTGAAGCTCTTTTCCTAGTTTGAGGGCCGTCAGCTGATAAGGTCATAGTTTGTGTTTCCACAGCAGAAAAGGACACAGACAATACGGCCAAAGATTGAAATTGTGCACAAGAAATGCTACCTTGCACTCCGTCTTGCTGCTGTTCCTGTTATGCGACGTTTTGATAGAATGCCGTGATGGGCAGACAGCAGTAAAGCAGCAAACAGCCAAACAGCAGGAGTCTCTGCAGTCGCCCTTTACGTGGCTGGGCTTCACGCCGCAAGGATTGCTGGGCTCCTGTTTTGTGGCATCGCTTCCTGGAATGGGCGGAGTCAAAAGATAGGCAGGACTTTCCACCCGCTTTGTCGCGTTGCAGCGGTTCGCTCGCTCGCACGCAGTCAACCTCACAGAATGCAAGGGACACGAAGGGAAACACGCTGTTGAAGGTAGGTTGGAGATACAATATTGAAGAAAGTAGCAGGAGGTCGCGCTTCTGCAGCGCAGCACAGCCAAACAGCAGGAGTCTCTGCAGTCGCCCTTTACGCGGCCGGGCTATCAATGCAATCTATATGTCACACAATGCAGTTTGGAATAAGAGCACCTGTATGCAAATTTGAGAGGCCCCTATATAGTGGGAGAAGCCTATCAATGCAATCGACATGTCACACAATGCCATTAGGACACAGAGCCAAATGTTCGTCAGCAGACAGAATGGACAAATGTAGCTTGACAACTAACAATAAGGGCAATGTACTCCTGGAAGGCCTCCCTTCATCCGCCCTTGTACCCCTGAGAAGTGTCCTACACGCAGCTGCACGCCTCATCAACGGTCTATGCAAATACAATTACATCACCCCGGTCCTCATCGACCTTTAATGGCTCCCACAGCACGCACAAATCACCTTCAAGTCTTGCTGCATCATCTATAAGGCAATCACCCAGCTACCTCGTGGAGAAACTCTGCATCTCCGGCAGACAGCGCACCACCAGAAACCAGGACATGTGCATACTTGAAATCCACCACTGCAAAAAGGAATGGACCAAAAATAAATTCTTCTCTGCCTTCCCCCCCAAGACTATGGAATCTGCATCAGACTCGTCCCCACGCACCTACCATACAGAAAAGAACTCAAAACCCACCTCTTCAAGGAGTCTCTCCTCCTCAACACAGGCCATCACGTGACACCTCGCGCAACCTGTCTCGCTAGACGCTGTCTGCTCTTCTCATCGCCGCCACCCAGTGCATCTGTACTCCTCTTCTGTCCGTCCCCCTTTGTATCCGACCCACTGCTGTATATCTGTTCTGTTACCACTGAAAAGCGCTCTGTTATGCATCAGTAATGTTGTACACCTCTGTAAAGCGCTTTATGTTTCTGTATTGGTGTACACCTCTTTAAAATACTGTTTCTTCTGGAAGCTAGATCCACGCTCAATAAATACCATAATAATAAGAAAAATAATGTTTGTAATCTTGTGCATTATCACAAATTATTTAGGATATATTAGCAGTGACAAAAATGTATTCAAGCCCCCTTATAAAGGTTACTTTACACAAATATTACTTACACAAATATAGTATTAAGGCTTAATTATTAGAATCTCAGGTAGACTCAGCACTGATCTTGAGTGTCTATGTGTTCCTGGCTATACAGAGTCAGCTATTGTGTTAATTGGGGAAGACTGAAAATCCTACCCGATGGGATCAGGAAATCTTCTATTTGTTGCATTGAGTCCAATATATTGAAGAGTGTATCAATGGGAGTGAAATTCGGGGACGGAGGAACACAGTCTGGGATTGCAAGAGGGATGTATTATGTTCTTATCTGTTCTTCCTGCAGTGCTGCTGTTAAGCATTTGACAAGCCAACCTCACCCGATTATATATTTTACTGTCTCTATGTTCACAACAAGAATAAATACATGCCATCAGTCTTACTCTTAACGTCCCGTCCCCTTTCCTCCATACTGTATGGGCGTCCCTTCCAAGGGACGGTAGGCTGAACCTTTTTCACCAGAAAAAACCTTCTTCCCCTTTAAATTTAGAGGCACGCAGATTGTGTGGCCCAGGAAGCATGCGCTGCCCTGACTCCGCCCTCCGGTGCCACACCTCAGTCCCCTTTCCCATGTCGATGGGAACGGGCCGAATTCACCAGCACTCCTGGGTTTGGCTTTGGCTATGTAACTCCACGCGTGGATACTTCTTCTCTTTGTCTTCTTTTTTGTCTTTTCATCATTCAGGTACTCGGTACTCGGGCGTCGCGCTCCTCCTCGGCGCATGTCGACTTCTACAGGGTTCAGCAGGTGTCCAGGCTGCAACGGGCTCTTCACACCTTCAGACCCCCGCGCCCTCTGCCTACGTTCCCTTGGCCCAGACCACTGTTGGCAAGCTTGTTCAGCGTGTGGCTCGCTGTCCTCGAAAGTGCTGAAGAACAGACTAGCCAGGTGGAGGGAGCTCTTCCAAAAGTCTCCTCCAGAACTTCGTAAAACATCAAACCAAGCCCAAGGTAGGGTCTATATTTTCCATCGCACCCCGCAAAGGAGACGCCTTCCCAGGGACTCTCCCGCGTGGGAGGGACCAGTCAGGGCCTTCTACCAGCACATGCACTGAGGCTGCTGCAGCTACCGTCCTCCGGGCCAAGGGATCCTCGGATCCTCCCGGTGACAGTGTTGAGGGACCGGTAGGTTCTTTTACCGGGTCTTCACCAGAGGGGCTCCGACCTTGAACCAGCAGCATGGCCGAGGGGCTACGCCCTAATATCGGCAATACGTCAGAGGGGGCGCCTAAACGCAGCTTTACCAACCCCGTGTCAAGGGTGCTACACCTACCGGGCCTAGGCCCCCGAGGAGCAGGGTAGGCCTTGTGATCCACACGCAAGAGTCTTGGAGGAGGCCGGGCCCAGCGGGCTGAGCAACACATCGCAGGCACGTGGCAGGCAGCTCAACAAAATGGCTGCTGCGCTAGACAAAGGCACCCGTCTGACGCCATTCCAAGAATTCGGCGAGGAACGAGTTTCAAGGCGGGACTGGCCTCAACCAGGTATGTGGCCTACAGCCTACCCCTATTTTGCGCAAGGCAGCTTTCCTTTGCGTCCATATGGGCAGGGTACGCAGCAGCTCCAGCATCTCCCCGCTACCCCCGTCAGCACCCCTTCCACCTCCTCGGCCAGGAAAGAGGTCTTCTTCGAGAGGTTCCTCGGCCTCATGAAGTCACCTCGGATTGGGGGTTATCCTCAAAGACGCCTCCGCTGGTGCCCCAGGCCCTGGCGCAGCCGCCTCCTCCGGTCCCCCAGCCGACTTCTCAGGCGGCTCCATATCAGCCTCCGCCGCCTCCTCAGCCTCTGGCTGCAGTCCCTGTACCCCAGCCTCCAGCGCCTACTACTCCTCCTCCTCCACAGGATCCCCCAGATCCACATGATACGGATGAGGAGGAGGATCCGGATGCGCCATCCTCAGCCAGGGCCTTCCAAAAACGTCTTTCTGGGCTGGCGGAGTATCTGGGCTACCCCAACCCGAGGTCGAGCAGCCGGCAGAGGGGGTTCTGACAGAAGTACTCACACGACGCCCCTCTGCCAAATTGGGGATTCCTATGCAGTCCGATGTAGTCTCTCTGGCCAAGAAGGACTGGCTCAAACCCCGCTCAGCCCAGGCGATCAATTGATGCCTGGATGCCAAGTACAGGCAGATGGAGGGGGATACACTCTTGCTCTCGGGCCATCCTCAGCCACACTCCTCAGTGATCGCTGCGGCATCACTGTACTCCAAGCCTCAGTCGTCCTCCGCCTCCTCCTCTGTGGCTCTGCTAGGCAAGGAGGAGATGATCTTGGAGGCGTATGGCAGGAAACTCTATTCCAACGCGTCCTTACATCTTCGTCAGGCCAACGCAGATGCCATGCTGGCTGCCACAAACCAAAAATTATGGTTGGAAATTGCGGACTTCCTCCCGGAACTCCCCACCCAGAGCCAATCACACTTTAAGGCGGGGCTATCCGAAGCCAAGCTGGTGGCGCATGATCCCATGGAATCCACTGTGGCCCATGGTGACACCTCTGGCCGTGCCATCTGTATCGCCAGGGACATGAGAAGGGCAGCCTGGCTCCGGCCAACAAAATTCAACCTGGACATCCAGGAACGCATATTAGATCTACCGTTCGAAAGGGGGTGGGGACAAAGTGCTGGACAAGAAGAAAAACAGCTCACAAACGGCCAAGTCTTTATCCATCGTTACAAAGACCATGCCCAAATGGTACATCCAATCTCAGCAGCGCTCAGAGAGGGGTCATACATACGGAGGGTTCAGAGGCTTCCAGGAGCGTAGATCCAGGCATCCTGACCACTCGCCGTCTCAGCGCCAGCAACAAAAAGGGGTATTTAAGGGCTTTTTCCAGTCCTCCTCCTTCTCCGCGACAGCCTTGGAGGGAAAGAGGCATGACACGCCCTGTCGGGTCCATGTGTCTCCGGTGGGGGGCAGGCTTGCTCTCCATGCACATTTCTGGCGCCAGAATTTCGCGGACCCCTGGATCTTCTCCATAGTATCCACAGGGTACCGCCTCCCTATCCCAATCCCTCCTCCTCTCAACTCCCACAGGTTGGGACAGCAACTCTTTTGCCAGAGATCCGGTCACTCGTAGAGAGCCAGGCAGTGGAGGAAGTCCCAGTTCCCTTGGTGAGGCTTTGGCCTTTACTCCAGGATTTCTGCCGTTCAGAAGAAGAACCAGGTGGACCTGAGAGTTGTGCTCGTCCTTTCCACCCTCAACCTTTCCTTATTCCTGCAAAAATTCAAGATGGTTACGCCAGCTTTTATAGCGGAGACATTGGACAAGGGAGACTGGATGTGCTCCGTGGACCTGAAGGACTCTTACCTGCATGTCCCGATTTGGCAGCCCCATCGTCCTTTCCTTTGGTTCAGGATCATGGGCTACCATTTTCAGTACAAAGTCCTTCCGTTTGGCCTCAACTCGGCCCCCAGGGTCTTCACCAGGTTCATGAATGCGGTGGCAGCCCTCCTCAGAGCGCAGGGCTTCCACTTCTACCCATACCTCGACGACTGACTCGTCAGGGCTACATCTCCGGAAGCGGTTCACCACTCTTCCCATGCCCTTATGAACACTCTGCACGATCTGGGATTTTCGCTCAATCTCAAGAAGTCGCAGCTGCAACCCTCGCAGACTGACATTTCTGGGCCTCATCTGGGACACGTTCTCCCAGAAGGCATTTCCTTTGGAGGACAAAATCTCGGCTATCAAGAGAGCCACCTCCCACTTCCTCAACAGAGAAGTGACCTCGGCATGGTGGTACCAACATCTCCTGGGTCTAATGGCAGCAGTCCTATTAGCCATCCCGCACACAAGACTAAGGTTGAGGAGGATTCAGCTGCACTTCACGATCTCATGGAACCAGGAGCGGGGCTCTCAATCTGCGATGATCAACGTTCTTCCATCTCTCCACCCGGACCTAACTTGGTGGTCCACAGACTGCAACCTACGGATTGGCAAGCCCTGCCGACCGCCCACTCCGCATGCCACTGTCACTACAGATTCCTCTCTCGAGGGCTGGGGAGCCACCATGGACGATCTGTCCACGGCACCTGGACTCGACAGGAGCAGTAATGCCCACTCAATTGGCTCGAGCTGAACGCCATCTGGCTGGCGCTCAGGGCATTCCTACCACTTCTCAGGGGCAAGGTAGTCCTCATCCAGATGGACAACTCAACCAGCATGTACTACGTCAACAAGCAGGAAGGCACCAGATCCCCTCCTCTGTGCAGACAGGCAATCAGCATGTGGGAGTGGGCCCTACCTCCCGGGGGAATCCAACATGGAAGTGGACAGGCTCAGCAGGCTGGGAGCGGACAATTACGAGTGGCAGCTAAACAACCTCGTTGTTCAGGAGATCTTCAACAGGTGGGGTCTCCCCCAGGTGGATCTCTTTGCCGCCTGGCAGAATATGAAGAGCCTCCAGTTTGCATCCTGGCAAGGTCAGGGCCCCGGCTCTCCAGGAGACACATTTCACCTACAGTGGACCAGAGGGCCCCGGCTCTCCGGGAGACACATTTCACATACAGTGGACCGGCATGAAGGCCTATCCATTTCCGCCCACACCCCTGATTCACAGAATAATTTGCAGAATCAAGGAATCTCCCCAACTCCTCATCATTCTAATAGCTCCATGGTGGCCGGCCAGGCCATGGTTTTCGGAGCTGCTCAGTCTCTAGGAAGTGCCACCGATTCACCTCCCAACGGGCCCAGCACATCTTCTGGTACAGCAGGGGGGGCAGTGTCATTCACCCTGCGCCAGGGAAACTAGCCCTCACAGCGTGGTATCTGAGCAGGTAACACTGCGGCACCTCAGCCTGTCACAGGCCCATCTGGATATTATACAGGGTGCCAGGAGCAAGGTTACCAGGGCCCAGTACAAAAGCAAATGGACCAGATTCAGCCACTGGGCAGACTCCAAGGGAATCAACCCCCTGGCCTGCACCTTGGACGACATGCTCTCCTTCTCGGCGCACCTTGCCCACTCAGGTATGCAGGTGGACACCTGCTGCACATGCCTCGCAGCCATTGGGGCTTACAGGAACTCAGAGGAAGGCATCTTCTCCTCCTCCAATCCCATCGTCAAGAAACATCTGATGGGACTCGCAAGGCTCTACCGTCTGTCAAGAAGGCTGCACCCGGTGTGGGACCTTAACATAGTCTTGGGAGCCCTGGCGCACAAACCGTTTGAGCCAGTGGCGTCCGTGGACATCAGGCCAGTCACCATCAAGACGGCCTTACTAGTCGGGCTCACCTCAGCTTGTAGAGTCAGCGAAATCCAGGCACTGGTCGCCTCGGAAACCATATACTACCTTTCACAAGGACAAGGTAGTCCTGCGGACACACGCGGCATTTCTGCCCAAGGTTCTGTCTGCTTTCCACCTGAACGAGGAAATAGCCCTTCCTACGTTTTTTCCCGATCCCAAGGACAAAGCACAGAGAGTGCTGCACTGCCTGGAAGTCAGGCGTGCCCTGAAATTCTACTTGGACAGGACCAAGGGCTTCCGCAAATCGGATGCCCTGTTTGTCACTTTTGGAGGATCAGTCCTCTAAGGCTTCCATATCCCACTGGATGGTCTCTGCCATCAAAGAAATGTATGAGGGCCAGCACAAGCCGCTCCCGGCCAACATGCATGCCCACGCAGTCAGGTCCAAGGCAACGGCCATCGCATTCCAGCACCATGTCCCTTGGCAAGTCATTAGCAGGGCGGCCACTTGGGCCTCTCACTCGGCTTTCTGCAAGCATTACTGTTTGGATGCTGGCTCTAGATCTGATGCGGCTTTCGGACAGGCGGTTCTCAGGAGCATATTTGCTTAAGGAGGGTCTCCTCTCCACCCTGGGACTACAATCATTTGTAATCTCCCATACAGTATGGAGGAAAGGGGACGAGATGTAAGAGTAATTATAAGTTACTCACCGTCGTGACTAACGTACTCTTAGTCCACAGTCCCCTTTCCTCCATACGTCCCACCAATCTCCCCCCTAATAATACTGGTGGTTAAATCTATTGTCAACGTGTCAATGGGGACTGAGGTGTGGCGCCGGAGGGCAGAGTTAGGGCAGCGCATGCTCCCTGGGTTGCACCCCACGCGCGCCTCTAAATTTAAAGGGGAAGAAGGTTTTCTCTGGTGAAAAAGGTTCTGTCTCCCGTCCCTTGGAAGGGATGCCCATACAGTATGGAGGAAAGGAGAGTATGGACTAAGAGTATGTTAGTCACTACGGTGAGTAACTTATAATTTCTCGTTCAAGAAGGAATATTTCTGATATAGGTTATATATGGCTAAGATTCATACATCGCTTTCATACACTTAATGGTTTCAGGACTGTAGTTCATTTTATAGAGGGTTGCACATGTTAAATCCCATGGCAATGGCATGAAACACCTTATAAGTACTGAAGCTTCCATTGCCTTAGATGTCTCATTGTGAGTCTTACTATTTCCCCATTCATCAACTACCAAATTCAATTTTCAAAGATATCTATATGAATTGCAAGGGATTTGTGGCTTCTTTGTGGTGCAATGTGTTTGCAATTTTACTTGGTGTTGTGTGAATTTACAAGGTTCTTAAGTTTAATTAAAATAGAAAAGATGTAGATCGATGTCGAATACTTCTTATTCTGTACTGCAGAAAACACATTCAATCAAAGGTGTCAATCAAAGAGGTTTGTCTGAGTTTAGATGTCAGTGTTTCATTTTATCTCCTCTATTGGGATTTGATCTTCAGTGTCTAGTGTGACGAATCCCTTGATGTCTTCCATTCTCCCCGGGAGGGGGACCCTTCACATGGAATCAGGGAGATGAGGCCACTTCCTGATAGTCCCCCTGGGGGTGGTACTCAGTTGGAGGATGCCATTGGTGGAGACACCCTCTATGGGAGAAGTGAGGACAGTTATGGGAGAACGTGGTATCCACACCATCATGCTGCCAGACATATTTCACCCAACCATACAAAGAGGGCTCCGTCACCCCCATTCTCTGTCTCCTCTTCCTTCTATTAATATCCTTATACATGGCAATTATGCACGTCGGGCAGATAATACTGTGACGAGGAAGAGTGAGGGAAGAGTGAATATGGATGACTCCAAACGTACTGCCACAAGGAAGAGCAGTTTAATGAAGAGCCCTAGGTGGAACCGATAAGAACATACTAGCTATTGGAAGCTAGAAAGACAATCCGACAAAAACTGATGAAGGACTCTCCTCGAAGTCAGCCCTGCTCCAGAGCAACTTCATGGTAGGGAGTGCAGCAATGCAACACGTGGAGGACGCAGTGCAGACCTGAACACCTGGAGCAAAAGACAGGTATCGAGAATGCGGAGAAGAACCACAACCTACCTGGTTGTTGGGAAACCTGGTGGCAGCAACCAAGCAAGCCGAGTGGTCCAGACGAAATCCGATGCAGTGTGTTGGAGCCACCGAAAGCCAAAGGAAGACAGTGAGAGCCCAGGAGAAGCCGCAGAAGCTTACTGATGTTGCTGATGACGGAATCCTCGTGGACCAAGTGCAATGGTATGCAGAGAGGGACCGTTGTGGAACAGGGAGAGTGAAGAGGCTGTGGTTGAGAGGAAGTGCTGAGCCATCAACCTCATCCCAGTGGGACCAAAGAGCGAGACCAGTTAAGAATGCATGGGAGAAGCATCTCAATGAAGAGACTCAAAGAGAGGACTGACAGGATAGTGAAGCAGGCCTCGATAAAATACATTACTAAGCTAAAAGAGGGGTTGGGTACCCGAACATTGAGAGACCAAGAGAGTTATACATATGAGATCAAGCCTGGCAGGTTAGTGGACTGGGCTTCAGAAGTGCACCTTACAGAGCTGAGAAAGGTGTCTGGGACCCACACAATGAGACAAATCCTGGGGAAGAGATCATTTAGCCTAAGTCCTGAAAATCCCAAGGGGAGAAGATATCCTTTGGCCCAAGTCACGAGAAGTCCAGGGAAAGAAATCCTTTGGCCCAAGTCACGAAAATCTCAAAGGGAGAAGATATCCTTTGGCCCAAGTCACGAGAAGTCCAGGGGAAGAGATCCTTTGGTCCAAGGCACGCGAAGTCAAGGGGAAGAAACCCTTTGACACAAGTCACTAAAAGCCAAAGGGGAGAAGAGATCCTTTTGTTGCAAGTTATGAGAAGACCAGAGGAAGGAAGTTATAACTTTTGGCAGAAGATAGAACTTTGATAAATAAGGCAATTGGAAAAGAGAGCCTGAGAAAGGCTTAGGGAAGGAAGACACCTTCCCTATATTGTTTTGGAACTTTGCTGAGAAGGTCTGGAGATAGAAAGACCTGCTCCCCAACCATGGGGAACAACACATTAAAGCCTAGTGATAGCTAGGGAGAAGCAGAATATTCCCACACCATTTATGAACCTGAAACATCACGAAGGAGGCATTCATCCATTTATAAGCAGGGTATAATCTAGTAATAGGTTTCTGTGGAAGAAAAAGGGGCAGAATTGAGTTTGGGACATAGGACTATTTACTTTTGACTGTCATTCTGACATTATCCTTAGTTTTGTTTGAGGCGGGGAAACCCCTCTTAGGTATAGAGACAGGTAGGGTATTTCTTGCTTATTTGCAGTTCAATAAAAGTGTATGCCACCAAGCATGGCACCTGTGTCTACTTCTGCACCCTTAAACTAGTTATAATTTCCTTACATACCCTTGAGGGTGTGAACAAGGTTGAGCAAGTACTGTGATTGAAGTGCGCACCATGGAAATACAAATCTCCTGGCTGTTACCCTGCTTCTTTCGCTCAATGTCAGGCACTTAATTTCATTGTCAATGAAGATTTATTTCGGAAAAACATACCATAAAACCTTAAAGGGAACAAAAACAGATAAGACAAAAAAGTATCTCAATAATATACACATTGCAATAAAAAAAAGAACACATACATAATAGATCAAATCAAACCCCTAGGTAACATTATACATATAGATAAAAAACATACATAGTACACAGTAGAATAAATATGAACATGCCTAAAAATAAGAGCCCTAAATATGATATTGCACAGAAGTAGTAACATCTGATAATGTATTATCATCCAGTACCAATTGTAGATTGGATAAATGCTTCCTTCTCATAGCTTTCGCCACCCTTAAGAAAGGAGAGTCCATGCGCTACAGGGTGATGCAGCAAGAAGAATAAAATACATTGCGGATCTAAATTGTCTAAAAATGGATTTCCGCAATAACGGAATCAAAGTGCATTTTGCAGATGTTCTCATACAGAGGACAGGGAAACAAAAAATTCAGCAAATATTCAGAAATACCATTGCACAATTTGCAAATCATACTAGCTGATCTTGGAACCTGCCACTTGGCTTTTACTGCCTTTTAAGGGGAATACATTGAACTGGGTTCTGGTTATAAGACACCAATCTTTAAAGTGCTTTGAGAATCCTAAATCATTTTGGAGACTATTAGTTAAAATAGTATGGTGTCGATTAGCACTTTTTGCAAGTTCCTTTCGTTCTCTAAGCACAGTCATTGTCTTCTGCAGTCTATTCTTGTATGTATCCATGCAGCTTTCTTATCATTGGTTACGGGATTTGTAAATAAAGATTCTGCATTTTTCATATCTGATAGCTTTTTGATGTGCCTGAACCAGGGAATAGCCATAATATTATCTTCAACAGACAACTAATGATCTGTTGTGTCAAAACAGCATTTGCATTGCCCCATATTTATAGCCACAGGTACATTGGCTCCAAAGTAAGCTCATCCTCTAGATACACAAGACCAAGCTCCTGATGTGCTACATAGGTTGCAAATGACATGGGCAATCAAAGAAGCTGCTTCAAGAATTTGTTCTCATTTATCTGTAACTGGGCTGGTTAGTTTATCCACATGATCTCATGCCATATTTAGCTGCAGAGATCGCTTAAGTCGCCTATATTTTTTAGCATCAGTTCAATCAAGGAACACTTACACGATTTAGCAAAATGAAAAACCCATCCCATGTCTTGGACCATACTAGACAATTGCTTAGTACAGTGATAGGACCCACAAGTGAAGAACTACAGGTCACACCAAAATAGTTGAACTATTCTACTTGATTTAATCTTTTATCTTTTACAAAGAAAGAGGAACAGGATCTAACTTACCTTTTAAGGTGATTAGGGTAACAGATGATCACAGCCGACTTAGAGACGTTAATCTCGAGGTCTAAAGCATTCATAAAGTCAGTAAAAACATCAATGAGTGTTTGGAGAGCTTGTGGGGTTCGGGCAATAAGCATGGTGTCATTGGCATATGCCAAGATTGGAATTGATAATTTACCAAATGCTGGAAGTTTCTCCATCAGCCCATTGATGTTGATAGTGAACAAAACCGGTTCCATAACAGAACCCTCTCACACCAGTTTCAGTTTCAGTTAGGAACCATTCAGTGCCCTGGACATTGCTACTACTTCTCACACAAGCCCTTAGGTTTTGATGGATCAAAATAAGTATGTTCATTTACTCCTCCGGACAACTGTGTTCCCTCACACACTGCTAAGAGTTTATTTGGTTATATATGATTTTACCGACGACAATTACAGAGGGGTATATTTCATAGTTTTTAATTTTTTTTATTTGAGGACCCCCCTTTTCCCATGACTCCTGATTGCTCCTGATTTTCCACCTTTATAACGCAACCCCAACCCATTTTAAACCCTTACCCCACTACCCTTTATATATTTATTTAATATTTTCGGTGTTTTTCAGTGTTATTGTCTGCTCTCTTATGTACCACTCTGTAATGTTTGCGATAAAATGACTGGATATTGTATATTCCTGTTAAGTTTATCAAATGCAGTTTTTTTTTTAAACTTGCCTGTTTATTAGCATTTTTAGAAATACAGTTCAAAGGAATAACGCACAATCAGTCATAAACCTTCCTTGAACACTCCCTGCCTCCCCCCTCTTCTTTTGAGTTAAACATGTTGACCATTCTACCAGTTAGAGCAAAGGACCAGTTACATAACACAGTTAAAGAAATTCAGCTGGACCAGGCTAATTACAAACTCGTGACTCCCCTCCGGACCCCTCAGTCATCATGGATCAGCTCCTTAACTCAGTAGCGACAGGTGTGTAGGGGAGCCAAGTATAGGATTGACACTACCCATTTCAGCATAAATATCCCCCATTCGATATGAAATGACTCCAGGCGGTCATTCACAATAGCTGACAGTTTTTCATACATGAATATGTCCCACAATTTGATCAACCTGTCATTTTTAGAGAGTAGGGAGACACATTTCAATATTATTCTAGGGCCACTCACCCCGCTCTCAGCATCGCTTCAATGAGTATTGGGAATCTTGGTTCATTACTTTCCTCATCTGGGACGCCCAAGAGGAGTTGGAGAGGTTCCCAGCGTCCCTGATCCAACGGAGTACTTCGGACCAGTAGGTCTTTACCTTTGGGCAGGGCCACCAAATATGGATCCAAGAATCAGTCTGCCCACAGGGTCTGGGGCAGCAGGGTGTGTGTGAGGGGAGGTAGGTGGCAGCAGTGTAAAATTTCGAATTGTGTTCCGTTGCAGAGGTGTAGAGATTGCTAGAAAACATTAGCTTATACATTTTGCCTCGGGTCTCTTCAGAGATTTCCCGCCCTGTCTGCTCAACCCAGAATTGCTTAATTCTGTCACCCCTCCAAGTCAGATGAGATCATTCCTTTGTGTATTTTGGATAAAATTCCCTTTCTTGATGTAGCTTAATTAATAAGTTTCTCAAAGTGGGTGAACGGTCTGGAGATCTTGGAGTGCCATCTTGGGTCAGACAAGATACCTTTGAGGCGAAGGTATTCAAAAATGCTCAGTGATTCGGCCCCCAGTGACTCAGACAAGAGGGCAAAATCAATGAATTGGCCTTCCAGGAAAAGCTGACCCGCTCTCTAGATCATTTTGTGAGTGGCAAAAGCCCCTCCCACCAAGCTGCAGCGGGGTCCCCTACACCGACTCAGTGGAGAGGGCAAGGAGGAGAGTAGGTTATTGCTTTTACCCTTTTTCCATAGAGTACACAGGACGGCAAGCGTTGGGTGCTTCCTTACGTGGTCGGGGAGGACTTTTGCTAGGGACCACTTAGGTGGGTACTTAGGTCCTCGTATGTCCAGTATGTGCCCATGTTGTCTCTATGGAGTTCTAGCATGACTCGGAGTTGGGTGACTTTGTAGAACAGCCAAAAATCAGGGGGCCCAAAGTCACCGAAGTCTCTAGACCGCATTAGAATTGTCATTTAATTCTAAGCCTCTTCCCTTTCCATATAAATGTGTTCATCGTTGTCCTTAGTTTGGCGAAGAAGGGTTCAGGGGAGGGTTTTCGGGAGGGAGTCAAACTGGTACAGCAGCCGTGGGAGTACATTCATCTTGACGGTGACCATCCTCCGAAACCAAGAGAGAGTCATGGGGGTGCAGCGAGTTAAGTCTGATTTGAGCTTTTCCAACATTGGCGTAAAGTTGTGCTCCACCAGCTTTGTGAGATCCCTGGGAATTTTAATACCTAAGTAGGTGGTGGCTACGTCCTCAATCCTCATCCCGCCCATGGTTTTCCTATTTTTAGTAGTGGAGGTGGAGACCCCAATAGACATTATGCTAGACTCTCAAATGTTTCTTTTCAGGACTGAAAACCGACCAAACCGGCTTATTTGTGCTAACAGTTTGGGTAGGGACATTTCTACTTTCCTCAGGTAACACAGGATGTCGTCTGCAAAG
Source organism: Ambystoma mexicanum (assembly GCF_040938575.1). Classification (NCBI taxonomy): domain Eukaryota; kingdom Metazoa; phylum Chordata; class Amphibia; order Caudata; family Ambystomatidae; genus Ambystoma; species Ambystoma mexicanum. Next base: position 917,421,526 of record NC_090931.1, read on the forward strand.
CGGGAGAGATTAAAGTCTAGGATACCACAACGGATTCCTGTTATAATCTGGTTATTCCTAATTGCAATGGCCAGTGGTTCCATTGTGAGGGCATATATCAAGGGGGAAATGGGACATCCCTGCCCCGTTCCTCTAGTCAGATGAAAGGGGGCGGAGATGGTACCATTGACGCCACCCTAGCTAACGGGTTGTTGTAGAGTGCTAAGATCCATTGCCGAAAGGTGCCACCCAACCCCATCTTTAGCAGGACCTTCCCCATGTAGTTCCATTCTACCCCATCAAAGGCCTTCTCGGAATCTATTGAAACCAAGTAAGCGTTCATCAGCTTGTTTTGTGCCTTGTGCAATAGATTGATCGATTTTCTTATATTGTCTGATCCCTGGCGGCCCGGGATAAACCCAACTTGATCCCCGTGGATGAGGGAAGACATTACGTGATGGAGTCTGTTAGCTAAGACCTTTGCCATGATCTTTAAGTCTGTATTCAGAAAAGAGGGCTGTAGGATTGGCATCGGGTAGGGTCTTTACCTTCCTTCGGGATAACTACTATAAGGGCTGAGAGCATGGATCTCGGGAGGGTGCCCGATATTAGGGCGTTGTTAAACAGTTTGGTCATGAAGGGGGCCAGAGAGGAGCAGAACGTTTTGAAGACTCTAACCGTGAAGCCATCTTCCCCAGGCGCTGTGCCCCCCATCATTGTACCGATGGTGTCAAGGACTCTCCTCCTCAGTGAATGGGGCTTCCATGGTGGCTACTTTGTCTGAGGACAGTCTCGGAATGGGGAGGGCGTTAATTAATTGGTTGATATGGGAGCCTTCTTCTGAGAATTCGGACGTGTAAATGGTTTCGTAGTACTTACGAAATTCGTCTACTATCTGGGCATCATTCAGGAGTTTTTCTCCACTTGCTGGCTGTATTGTGGCCACTCTTCTAGAGTTTCTTTTCTCCCTTAGCCTCCAGGCCAGTATTTCATCGGCCTGTTTCCCCTTCTCCATGTATTTTTGTTTGAGAAATGCTAATTTATGCTCTGTTTGGTGAATCAGTAGGGCCTTCAGTTCAGCTCTGCATTTCTGGAGTTTCTCCCAGGCTCCAGAAGCATTTGTGACCTCAGCTTCCCCCGGCTGCAGAGTGTCTATTTTACCCTTAAGCGACAGCTCCTGCTCTGCTTTCTCTATTCCTTTGGGCTCCCATTCTCATCAGGACTCCCCGGATAGTTGCCTCAAATGCCTCTCATATTCCAAGATTCCCCACCTCACCGTTGACATTGAAGTGTAAGAACTGTTTCATTGATTCCAGCACTGTCTGGGCCAATTCTTTGTCTTTTAACAAGAGGTCGTTGCAGGACCACCTGGTGGTGTTTTTCTGAGAACCATTCCCCAATTCGAACTCTAACCATGCCATGGTCAGACCACAGGATGGACTCCATGGTTGACTCCAAACCCCTATTTTTTTTTTTTTTGAGGACTCTCGATTAGGAGGTAGTCTATTCTTGAGAATGTGTCGTAAGTGTATGAGGGATCCCGCCCCTTTATCCGAGAAAGAGAGTCTGCCACCCCAGATCTGAATTGGTCTGTTGGAAACAGAGTGCCCTTTTAAGCTACGCACTAGTGGTTGCCTGTGTGGTTGCCCTTTTTCTGTCAGTCTGGGTCAAGTACCATGTTAAAGTCGCCCCCTATAATCAGGGACCCTTCAGCAAATTATTGGATTTTGCCCTTCATGGAGACCCAGAACTGGTCTTGCCCGTCATTTGAACAGTATGCTGAGACTACGGTAATCATGTTGCCTTTAACCTCCCCCATGACCATTAGGTAACAACCGTTAGGATCCTTAGACTCTACCCTCGGGACAAAATTTAGTTTGCTGGCCACCACAATTGCGACTCTCTTTTTCTTAGACTGGTTGGATGAGTAAAAGACGCCCTCCCTCCCCTGGACCCCAATGGTTTTGGCTCTAAGGGCAGGTTCCCTCCCTCTCTGCCAGTATGTCTCCTGCAGAAACAAGATGTCTAATTTTGATCGGAGAAATGTGTGTACTGTTACAGATCTCTTGCTTGGGGAGTTTAAACTTTGGACGTTCAGAAAGCCCATTGCCATCGAACGAAACTAGTTAGCCATCCAGGTCTGAGTTTGGACCAAATAACCTCTTTTCAGGATCGCCTGACATAAGAACTGATCTCGTCCACCCGTCCACCCAACATTAAATGACAAGGTCCCAACCTTCGGTAGAGTGGTCATAAACGAACAGGTAACCTTAGTAAACCCCTTGTATGGAACTCCCCCCAGCAAACCCCCGACCCCGGCATCTGGACTCCTGGCGACATCCTGGACATCGATGGACCAGACCAACTTTTGTACCACCACAGTCAGGCCCTGTGTCACTACAATGCCACCCTTGAGCCCCCTTTTTGTGGGGTCTAATACAGCACAATGTCTATCTGAACGTATAGAGGAACAGAACAGGAAGAGTGAAAACAAACTCAAACAGGGAGATCCCCCTCTGGCAACCCCAAGGCCAGGGAGGACACCCAGCATTTAACTGGCTAGCAAGGTCCTGCGTGTCTCCCATTTTTTAGGAAGGGCACAGGTATTCTCCCCAGAGCTGCCTATTCTCCTTGCCCCCTCAGGTTTGTGGGGGGATGCCGGGTTCAGTTTCTTGAACTTGCGAAGTGCTCTGACTCAGCGTTTGTCAATAGGGCCGTTGCTTTTCAGGCCTGTACTCTGAGATCCTTCCAGCTCCCCAGGGCAGCCACCGGGGTGGCCTCTCCGAGCACCTCTTGCGTTTCTCTATTGATGTTGTCCTCCCTGACCAGGTTATATATATATATTCTTTTTTTTTTTTACACCTTTATTTATTACTGGCCGAACAGGTACAGGGCTACAAGAGCGTCAACAGCAGTTATATAATATGTTTTACATATTTCCAACAACCTAGGTTGATACATTGTACAAACCACACATTAGAGTCACCAGGCAGGAGAATCGCATTAGGTATCATGAGACCCAGACCTCCCAAGGTCTGGATTGGAGTGGGAGGGTTCAGATATATAGGTCTTTGCATTCTTGGGCCCACGTCAGTGCGAACAGCCATTCTTTCACGGTGCAAGGTTTTATGGCTTTCCCCTTGAGTAAGCTAGCCCTCTTGGCGATCATGCACGCTATGTACACAAATGCACTGTGAGTTTTGCTATGAATAGTCAGCCAGATCCAAAAGAGCACTCCTAGAGGGTTCCCCTCAAGTGGGATGGTCAGCACTTTGGATATTGTGTCCATGAATTGGTTCCAATAATCTCATAGCTGAGGGCATGCCCAGAACATGTGTAGGTGGTCGGCAGGAGAGTGGTGGCATCTGGGGCAACCCTGAGGGTGTGCATGAGCCATTTTAGACAGCCCATCGAGTGTGTAATAGTCTATTCAGGAGTTTGAATTGAATAATCTTGAATCGAAAGTTTAGTGAAACCTGCTTAGTTTGCCTACACATGCGGGCCCATTGGTCATTGTGAATTCAGTGCCCAGTTCGTGGGACCAGCCCTCCCGAGCACGTGAAGTAGGGGGGCGAGGTGGTACCCAGAAGTTATCTTATATGGTGTAGAGGGAGTGTGCCTGCAATCTCCAAAGTTGGCAATGTAAGCCAGACTTGTGGTGTCGGGGGGTTCAGATGGGTATGATGACCATTTTGCAGATATGGTTGCCCGCAACCTGTAATATTGTAGATGGTCCATCCCAGTAATGCCGTGGCCTGGTTTCCACGTGGATAGTGTGATGAATTGCCCTTCAGGAAACAGGTCCGCAAGGGCCCTGTATCCCAGGTACTCCCACCTCATCTGTATTGCTGTGTCCCATGTGGGAAGTAGGTCAGGGAACTTCCATAGAGGAAGCCATCCATAGTAGGGCTTATCTGTTCCCATGTAGGAAAAAATGAGTGCCACGTGCGCAATGTGGAGGCGACCGGATCGAATGGCCAGTGGTCTTTGTAACTTTGGTCTAATATGAATGTTTTTAAATCTGAGTTTGCTGCCGCCAGTGACTCCAGATTCACATTTGGGGTGTGGGGAGGTGATGTCATGTGGTATCAGATTGTGGCGAACTGCGCCTCGGCAGCTGTCCAGTATAGTTCTGAATTTGGTGCAGTGTAACCCCCTTTGTCATAAGGGTATGTCATCTCGACGGTTTTCTTACATTACGGACCGCACCAGAGTGCCATAGGAACTGTGCCAGTAGGCCATGCATTTTGTCGAAGTATGGTTTCCCTGGCCAGATAGGTGCATTAGAGAATGTATATATCATCTTGATCAGTGATAGTTTAGTGGCAGGAGTGAGTGGGAGGGATTTCCATTTCTCTGTTTTGAGGCATAATTGTCTTGTAGAAGGTTGGTGTGGGTGCGCAACACCCACACCCTTAATTATTTAATGCAGTCTGGGGACCATCAGAGATAGGTATTTCCTCAGCAGTCTAAAGTAGCGTCTGTGAGGGGGAATATCTTGGATTTCATGAAGTTTATCGTGAAGGCTGTCGGGTCTCCAATACGTACAATATCTTCGAATATCGGTCCCAAATTGGTTGGAGGTCCCTAAGGTATAGTATAACATCGTCAACGTAGAGGGATATGATCTCATTAGTTCTGGTCAGGTGAATTCCCAGTGGCTTCTGATGTACCCTAATGTATTCAGCCATTGGCTCAATAGCAAGGGCAAAGAGGATGGGGGAGAATGGGTAGCCTTGTCGGGTGCCCCTCTCCCACTGGAATGTTGAGGATGTGCATGCATTGACCATGACCTTGGCTAGAGGCTGAGTGTATAAGAGTTTAATATAGTTCATCATATTGGGGCCAAACCCCATTTTGACCAGTGTTGCGAAAAGGTAATCCCATGCCAGCATATCAAACGCCTTTGGGCATCTATAGTTACCGCCACTGCTTGTGCTCCAGGGTCTATTCAGGCCAATATATTAAAGAGTCGTCTGGATTTCAGATAGGTGTACTTCCTGGGATAAATCCAGCTTGATCAGGGTGTACCAGGTGAGGCATCAGCGGGCGCAGTTGGTTAACCAGCACTTTCGCGTACATTTTGGTGTCGCAATTAATAAGGGACAGGAGTCTGTAGGAGCCGCATTTGTTGCTGGGTTTATCCGGCTTTAGCATTAGTGATTGGGGCTCTCTCAGTGACTCGGGTAGGACGCCATGGTGGAGATTCCTCCCACAGCAGCAGTAGGATCAGGGATGGTGAAGCAGCATATTCTTGGTAAAATTCGGCTGTCAGGCCATCAGTGCCCGGGGCTTTACTTTTGGGTAGGGAGGAGATGACCGCCACAATCTCCTCAAGAGTGATTGGGAGTTACAGTTCATCTCTGGCTTGAGCATTTACGCAGGGCAATGGGATGTCCTGACGAAGTGTGAATTGCATGTGTATCACATGGTATTGGAGCAGTGTACAGTGTATGGTAAAAGCTGCGGAAAACCGCAACCACATCTGCATCGGACCACTTATTATTGCCATCCTTATCCAGGATGCAGTCCACCTGGTCTCTACCGCGTTCAGCATGGACCAGTCTCACTAGAGTTTTTCCTGGTCTATCACCTTCGCCATATTTCCTTGCCGTGATGGGGCGGGAGTAGTATCTGGTTTCTCTCAAGGCGTGGGCTTCAAATCGCTCGAGTTCTGAGCGGATTTGGGACGGGCACACAGGGTCGGCTGTCCGGGAGTGTTCTTATTCTAGGTTCTTAAGTGTCCTTTTGGAGCGCTTGAGGTCCCTCCTAATACACCATTGCCATGCCCCCGATGCATACTTTGAAGGCTTGCCATCTGGTTGCATGTGAGGTGGCGTCCAGTGCATTGGTGGCAAAGAAGGTGTCTGTCAGATTTGATGTCCGTTCTGAACACCACATCTTTGAACGCCGTGGACTTAAACCTCCAGGGGCACCTGGATGGGCCAGCCTTAGGTTTTAAGGTTTGCGACACTGGGGAATTGTCGGATAGGGTGCGCAGTCCAGTTCCTACTTCCAGCACTCTCCCCATTAATGAGGCGGATATTAGGAAGAAGTCTATCTGAGATGACATATCGTGTGCCAACGAGTAGAAAGTGTACTCCCTTAGTGTCCGGTGTGTAGTACCCTATACGTCCTTAGGTTCGAGTGTTTGCATAACGGATAATAGCTGGCGTGCTGCGCGTGTCTGAGGACGGGGGCTTTGTTGGATCTATCCAAGGTACGATCAAGAATTAGATTCATGCCTCCCCATTATATGAGGGGTAGTCCGTAGTACCCAGCTAAGATGTCCTGCAGTTGCACAAAGAATTCCGGTGAGTCGATATTGGGGCAGTAGGTATTTACAAGTATGAGTTATACGCCTTCCAGGACTCCGTGCACTACTAGAAATCTACCCTCTGGGTCTACAAGCGTGTGTTTCGCAACAAATTTTACCGATTTATGAACTGTTATCATGATTGACTGGAGTAGGGGGTAAAGTATCCATTACCCCCCATGAGAGTGCTATATTGTGGCATGTGTTCTCTTTAGCATGAGTTTCTTGGAGGAACAGAATGTTGGTGTTTGCATATGGGCATATGATATTATTTTACGTGACTTTGTGAAATTCCCCGGACATTCCAGCTTAAAACCTTCACCTGTTGTGCCATTACCTATTTAAAGGATTGTGTTTGTTCTCCAGTGTAGTTTCAATATCACTGTTTGCATATTTTGCTTCTCGTGAGCCACTGAACCCAGACGCCAGGTTTTCATTGGTTTCCACCCTGTTTGCCATTAAACAAGCTCAGCTGGCGCTTAGGTAGTCTCTATTGCCTAGCTTAGAGCCCATAACTATTTTCCCACCCTCACTGTCTCACACAACCCTGCAGTGTGTATATACCGCCCTCCCACCCCAAAACCCATCCCTTTATGCCAACAGGACATAAAAGCGAAACAGAACATGTTACACACAAGCAACTGCTAATGGTAGCGCTGTTGCCGCACAGTGTCTAGGTGGCTTGATTTATGGTAGATGCTATCTGCTCATGTCTCAGTGAAGGAGCTCAGAGGGTTGTTCGAGTACAGCATTTCGTAGGGTTGTATGGCTCACTCAGCTCGGCCCTCCTCGGGGTCCAGTATTGGGATTTGTGCCTCAATGAATTTAACTGCTTCGTTGGGGACCGTGAAAAAATATAGCTTGCCACAAAATTGTATCTTCAGCTGAGCCAGGAATAGCATAGCATACTGCACATTCCTCTGGAGAAGCATCTTTTTGACTCTGGTAAATTGACGTCGTTCCAGCTGTACTGGGATGGAAAAGTCTGGGAATATTCTGATGATTTGAGACCCCAGCCTTAGTTCTTTCTTATCTCAGGCCAGGCGCAGGAGTGCGTCTCTGTCGCGATAGCTTAGAGTCTTAGCAATTATCGGCCTGGGGAAGTCCCTTGGCTTGGGCTTGGAAGAGAGGGCTCGGTGTGCTCGAAGAATGGGGAGAGAGATGGTTGATCTAGTAGGTCCTTCAGTAGATTTTCAACAGCCCACTCCCTATTGCCGGTTAGGGCGCCCTCTGGAACGCGTCTCAAGGTCGTCACACTTGCTTTTAACAGATTTCATGTCTTTAGAGTATCTACTGTATCCTGTAGTCTGCAGATGTTGTCTTCGTTCGTTCTGATTGTTCCCTCCGCTTCATTTATCCGGACCCCTCGTGGGCCAACTGGGAACGTATAGAGGCGTCACTGGCTAGAATTTCATCTAGTTTTTCATGTAACGCTGCAAATCCCTTAGCCATATCCTCTGTCATGCCAGAGAGGTCTGGCACTTGTAGAGGAGTAACTGGTGCGGGAGAAGATTCTGTCAAGGGCTGCAGTTGTTGTATCTGGTCGTCCCGAGGGGTGGCTTTCGTGTATTTGTCCATTGCACCTGCATTTTTCCCTGCACCGGCCCCATTGGTCATGTTGCTGTAGAGAGAGGGGAGGTGGGTGTTGGTTGGCGTGGGGATGGGACTGCACAAGTTTGGAGAAGAGTAGCTGTGATTTCTGGGTCGAGAGCTTTGCCAACACAAGTTAGTCTTGTTGCAGTGTATCACGTAGGGGCGGCAGAAGTTTCTCGACTCTCAGCAGGTTTTCCGAGGTTGGGATATGTGCTATTCTCTTGAGCAGGTCCAGTGGTGTGGCGGTACGGATCAATGCAAGGGGGCCAAAGGGGTGAATTTCGAACAGGATGGAACAGTAGGTTGGTTGGTATGGGAGTTGCTTATGCACAACCTTCGTATGTGGGGAGCAATCTCAGGTGGGCCGGACCACAGGGTTACATCTACTCCACCTCAGGGCGCTGTAATGAGTGCTTCAGCTAGGCAGTCTAGCGATGAGTTGCAGCATGAGCGTCTCGTCCATCAGATGAGTTGACTTAGGCCTGAGGTTAGTTCAGCAGATTGTTGTGTGGCGGCCGTAGGTTATTTTGGGGGGTCCTCTAATGAGCGGGGCGGAGGAAGTGTGGGAGCTTGTGGCCGGTGCGTGCACGTACAGAGTGGCCTAGGCAGCGTGGGAAGAAACCACGTAGGTGCGAGTTGAGGATGAAGCCTGGTAGAAAGGCGATCTGAGGAGTTCCCAAGCTGGGAAGAGAGCACTGTGTGGCCAGGGTATGAGAAGGTTCCGCTTCCTATCTCCCTGCTCCTGGATGGGGGTTAATTCCTTTCCTAGGCAGTGCGTTGCAGTGCACCAGGTTGTGCTGGGCCTGAAGTTGATTAGTTCCTATGCCTGGGTCGGCTTTAGTGTACTCCGTAGGAGTGTCTGCATGTACTGCAGTGAATGCCTTTCCAGCAGGCCGTGGACGGTTGGTGCAGAGGGTCCCTCACACACGCATCAGATTATCCAGTTAGCGAGGGTATGTCGCAATGATGCTGCCCACGGACTCCCTGCTGAGTACTGTCGGATATGTGACTCTGGCGTAGTACTTCTAATCAGCTAGACGCTCCCTTCATGTCCGGTAGCTGGGGAGGGCGGAGATTAGCTTTATTAGTGGCCGAGCAGGATGTAATGAGGGTCAGTTGTGTAGGGAAGGAGCAAGCAGTGAGGGTGTGTGTCTCTCCACCCCACAGCAGGACGGCATCCACAGCCTGGGAGGCCCACATCTAGGCCATGTATTGCCCCGGTTTTGCAGCGGGCGCTTAAGGGACAGGGTGGTCATGGGGGTAGGAGCACTCACCCACTTAGTGGTTGATGAGTCGTGGGCATAGGGTCCATAAGAGGGCGAGTGTGCCAGTGGCGAGATGCTCACGCTCCTTGGAGTCCTCGGGGGCTGGTGTAAGACAAAGGTGCAGCTAGCCATACCTGCTTCCCGTGGGGGGGGCACCCCTCCCTTGGTGTTGGTAAGTGGATGGGCTGCAGGATACAGGTCATGTCCACCTGGTGCATGCGTTTGCTTGGTCCCGGCTCAGGCCGGCGGCCGTAGGACCGCGGCCTGACTCCGCCGCCTTATGTAGTGTGTGGTCTCGGGGGTCTGGATAGTCGCGGCAAAAGCGCTGCAGCGGCCCTCCTCAGCTGCTTGATCCGGTTCCTGATGTCTCCCTCACTTCTCCAGATCACACAGTCTGGGGGGGATGCTGGCCCGGCCAAGAACACGGCAGTCACGCGGCCCCCACGTCACGTCACCGTCTCACGGACTCCGCCTCGGCAGCTCTCAGGCATTGTGTATCGCTGCCAGCTCGGGAGCAGCCTGTGTCAGCTGGCCAGCGCATGCAGCGGGGTCCGAATTGTTGGACGATGAAATCTGGCACTGCCAGCTGCTTATTGTGCCTGGTTGCCACAGTAGACATTGTAGTGAACAGGTCCTCCCGTCTTCGGCACCTCTGAGCCCGGAGGTTAGCTAGGATGTGGTGGCCTCTGTGGTCGCCCCCTTACCAACCGGAGCACAGGCTTGTCGGAGTGTGGCAAGTCACGGCAACGCATGGGTCCTAATCTTAGCATCAGCAGTATCTGAGGCAGGAAGGATTGGGAACCCTCCGGCGCCTCCTAGGGACAGGGCTCATCATGCCATGGCAGGCTGCGTGGGTTAATTCCTCCTCCTCTCCCACTGCGATGTAGAGTAGTTAGGTGTTCAGCTCTGTAGGCGTCCCAGCAGCTGTATGTCGGACAGGTGCCGTCTGCCTCTTTCCGCAGCCCAGACAAGGTGTTTCAGCCCAATTCAAGCTTAGGAGATGCCACCTTTTCAAGCTAGTTTTCTGCGTGGCACGGAGCTCTAAAGCTAAGCAGCCATTTTCTATGGCTGCTCAACAGCGCCCCTGACCAGGTTATATTTGTACCCCTCAAACTCAAGACAAGGGAAAGGGGAATCCCCATCTGTATCGCATTTAGTCAGGGGGGTACAGAGTTTTCTTTGAGATAAAGTGAAGGACAAGTCCTGGTATAGCGAGATTTGGAAGGATCCCCAGGCCGCCGGGCCTCTTTTTCCCCACCATCTCCAGTATCTTTGCTTTTTCCAGGTAGTAATGGAATTTGACCAGCACAGATCTCAGTCCATGGGCAACCCCTCCAGCTCTCTGTCCTCTGTCGATGGTGGGCTCGGTGGTATTTTCATCATTAAGACTTTCTGATGACTTTGTTGATGGCTTTGATCATATCACCTTGCTTTTCCCCATCCCTTTCCGGAAAGCCAAAAAATCCCAGGTTGCATCGACGCTCTCGATTTTCGAAATCGTCCATTTTAAGTGCACTCTGCTCCTCCCTTCTTTCCTGCTCTGAGATTCTCAAATCGATCTGGGTCTCCAGTATGTCGATGGGGGATTGGTTTGCCCCCAGAGCATGGATTCTGCCATCCATACTGTCCACCTTCTTGTTGAGCCTATCAAGTCTCTTGCCAATGTCCAACCTGAATCCCCTTATTTCTTTGAGTAGGGCTGCCATGTCCCTCCTCGGGGATTGGGAGTCCTCCATGCTTCGCGTTGGCGCTGGGGGTGATGGCATTAGAGTTTGCCGGGCCCTGATTTGTAATGAAACTTAAGAAGAAGACCAACTCATGGGTAGTGGATTCCCCAGGGAAGATTACAGGGGCCGGGGGCCGGCTGTACCAGGGCAACCGGACACCCGCAACAGTCAAGCGTCTCAATGCTGGGCTACTAAAGAAGATCTAGGGTCAAGGGCACACATTGTTGGGGAGTTTCACATGTCTTCCCCCCCGGAGCGGGAGTCACCCAGGCCCCTCTGAGGTGGAACCTGAGTAGCTGGACCAGTGTGGGGAGGTTGGGACAGAGGGGGCACGCCTCAAGCGGCACTTTTCCGTGCTGTGTTCCACCAGTGCCCAGTGTTTCAGGCAGTAAGCCGCAGCAGCAGGGAATGTCTCCTGCCTACCCCAGGTGGGGGCGAGGGGCGGGCCCCCTATGGGCAAAATGTTCAGGGGTCGCTGGCCGTGCTCCTTCAAGTAGACCTCCCAGCAGGGCAGCCCTCCACCTCCTGGTGGCCGGTGGGGGAGGCGAGGGGCTCTGGGACTCTTCCTTGTCACATCTTCTCCCTCCTTTCATCTTCCACCTCTCTGCTCCTCTTCTCCCCTCAAGCTCTCTCTCTTCCCCTCTCTTCACCCCAGGGATGCAAGGAGGGGGGGTCCTCACCCACCCCTGACCTTCAAGGCCAGAGCGGCAGGCCTCTGGATTCCTGCCACCGATGCTCCTCCCTCCTGGTGGTGCGGCAAGTGGGCTACTCCACTTAGCACAGGTACTTGGCCAAGGCTAGGGCCCGGTGTCTCGCCCACCACTGCTCCGGGTGCCTCCCCTCCCTGGGGGCAAAGGACATCTCGTGCTCAGAGCCAGGGGAGGGGAGGGCAACGGCTCCACGCGTCTTTCGCCCCGCTCCTTACCTTTTCTCTGCATTTCCTGGCTCGTTCCCCCTCCAGACATCTCACACTGCCGGGGGTGGGGGGGGTCAGGCCACTGCTCGCCTGCCACGACGACTCTCCTTGCTGGGCTCACTCGACTGTATCTCGTCCGTTATTTCGACCCCAAAGATCGGGGGAAAGTCTGTGGGGGTCAGCTCGACGTGGGGAGGGGGCTGTCTCTGGTGGTGGGGGCTGAATCCTCAGAACGGGCCCGTTAGATGGGAGCTACGCGGAGCAGTTAGCTCATCTCTGCGCTCGTGCCATCAAATGCAGTTTGAGGTCCATAAAGGCAAGGTAGACGGCTCTCCCTTTTCACCACAGTGAGTTAGCAACCACCAAATACAAATTCAGTACCTCTTCACTGGTCCCTAGTCCTTGTCGAAACACAAGTTGTAATTTCATCATTACTTAATGCCCAATCTTGCAGTTTAGCCAAAATGACCCTTCCAAAAACATTGAACTGTGAGTCTAGAAGAGAGATAGGATTGTAGGAATTGGGCAATTCGTTTGCAACCTTTTTGTGAATTGGGTATATAATAGCAGACTGCCACATTACAATAACACATTAAAGAAGATGGTACGTAAGGGTGCCGAGTGTTCCTGCACGTTTTTAAATAGGTCCATGGGAATACCACCAGACCCTGGCTTTCTACCAGATGCGTAGCAGCATAATGAAAGATTAACTTCTTCCAGTCTTACTCTCAGCTTTAGGGGTTCCACTGGGGCCAAGGGGGAAATGGAGTCATTGGGCCTCAAAGGCTTCTGCTTGTAAAGAATTCCAAAATAGGGCTCCAAGGGCGAATCAGGAACATTTGTAACAATTTTGTTGTGATCCACGTCATTCTCGGGACCATAATTCACCCAGTCCCAGAACACCCTAGAATTAATTTAATTGTAAAAATGTTAATTTTCCTAAAATGTAGTGCTGGTGAATGAGGACTTTAAAGTTTGAGTGAATCCTTGCAACAGTCTTTCTAATCCAGTGTGCCCACTTCATGTTAGAAAAGTGCCATGTTCAACAACCTACCTTTGTACGCATACAGCAGCCAGCACAGGTGTTAATCCTTACATATAAAGACACATGTAGAGCTGCATGAGTTGAACCAATAGAGTGAATTTCTTTCCCAGCCAAAGTAGCCTCACAATAATGTGGCCTTTGTATTTTACATAAAATGTCAGTGAAGATTCCTTTTGGAATGTAGAATTAATACAGTCTTGAGAACTGTCCCAGTATGTGTAGTTAAACTGCTGGTGTCACAGATGTTCAGTCCATCTGAATGCAGTCTCCTTAATTTAATGTTGGAGAATGTTTACTGCGCACCAGTGTCAGTTGCATGGCCTACTGCGCACTAGTGTCAGTTGCATGGCCTCCAGGCGCTCAGGTGAATCGAGGACCTTGTGCGCTCATGCTTTACTGATGCATTGGCTGGGGTCTGTCATCTGCTACTTGGATTGTAGGGATGTTGTTTTTTTAATGTCATCAGGTGGTTCTCGTAATTGCCATGCCCTAGTGTCTAGTTGAAGTTTGTGTGTGAAATGTGTTATAGACCTCAAGGATTAGTGGGTAGAGTTTATGGTACATCTGCATTTTTGTGTTGCTGAGTTATACTCAAGTGAAGAGGTCACAGTGCTGATATTTTGTCATGTTGTGGTTGTGGGTGTTCAGTGGATCTGTTTGGCCCTTGCTGGTTGAGTGAATGCTTTGCATTGCTTTCCTGGTAGGGGATGGCTAGACTGCGAGCCAATGTGGTTTTCCCTTGGGCTTTGTTTCCTGTATTGCAAGTTTTGTCTATATTGTGGTGTCTGTGGTGGCATGGTGGTTCTTGGGGCGCTGGTCAATAGGATTCCTATGTGTGTCCTGTATTGGATTTCAAGTGGGCATCAGCAGCAGGTGCGGCTTTCCCTCTGGGTTTGTTCCATGTCAGGAGTCTGGGTGCCATGTGCAGTGGTTTTATTTGTTATATTTATCATTGGCTGGTTGGGGTTGTATATCAATTATTATTATTGTTGTCATTAATAGGGAGTTGTTGTTGGTTTCATTCCTTAGGGCTTTGCTCATTGCTTGCAGTATATTACAATTTCATTTTTTTAAAATGATTGGTGATATCCTCTGGCAGTTTCTGTGTAGGTGTTGGTGCTCTGCTACAGGATGCAAGGTTTTTAATTTCACTAATGATTTCACAAAGCTCTTTCTTTGGGTGAGGAGCCTTAGTGGTGCTTGATTTTGGAATTTTTGATTTGTAGTGGCAGATGTTTTTTTGTTGGCTGCTTTGTCTTGCTGGTTGTAATATTTCCTCATCTGTTTTATAGTTTTTCCTTTTTGTCAGGCTACACATGAGGGGGTGAACCACTTTGCTGTTATCTCCCCCCCCCTTTCCCTGGGAGAATGGATCCTTTTTGTGGTCTAAGGATGTCCAGTCTCTGTTATCAAGTTTCGGAGCCCGTTTGTATTTCTTTCCAGGAGTGCAAGGCTCGATATGTGTGGGCTTGACTTTCTCTCTTCCATTTTATTTGTGTTCCTCTAGGTCTAGTGCTTTCCAGCTTCTCCTGGTTGCGTTTGATTTTTTCTTTGTGTGGGGAGTGCACACATTGATGCTCTGATGCTGAAAGTTGGGATGTGGGGTGATGGGATTATCAAGAGAGTTCTTAACAGAAGATGGCATCCAGCGTGTGGCCTGCAGTGTGCATAGCATCCTTTACTTTTTGGGGTTAGAACTGGCCATTAGGATCTAAGCATTCTGGGAGGGGGTTCAGTTTCTTCCTCAACCCAAATAATGAAGTCTCCAAGCATGATTAGGAGTTTGGATTCCACTACAAGGTTCTCTACTGTGTCAGAGAGGTATTCTGCAATTGTTGGGTTGTAGGTTTGTGTATGAGGATAGATTGGTTTGGTGGTTAAGTGTGAGGTGACTCAATAGCCCTGTATGGTCCGAAATCATAATTGTGAGGTGGTGTTTGTTGGCCACAACTATTCTTCCTCCTCTTGTGCTCGTCTTATTGGCTTGAATGAGTTTAAAGCTGCTGTAGATCGATGTGTATGCCATTACCTTATAGTTGTCAGATTGCCATGTTTCTGTTATGAATAGCATGCCTTTTCCGTCTTCATAAAGAATCTCAGGATCAACTGTTTTGTGTCTGGATTTGTAATATGCTGATTGGACTGCAGAGTATGCTGTCTCAATCTCTGGGCCTCTTATTGCTGTCAGTGATTGTCCTTGGTTGATCCTGTCTTCAGGCTGTGCACAGGTACCCAGGTTGGTTACAAACTTAATTATCTGTGGAGGCCAGTCTGTGCTCTGCTATAGTTCGCTCCTCGTTAGAAAGGATGTTGGATGTTGGGTCATTAGATTAATTGGTCTCCTGTTAGATTGGCAGAGGAGTGTTCGGCTGAAGGCTTGTGTTAATGCGACTCAGCGTAATTGTCTTGAGTAGTCGACTTCCCTCCTGGAGCTAGTTCTTCCAGCTGGTGATGGTGGTCCAGGTGTAGTGCGAGGGATTGTTTGATTTCTCCATCTTCTCCTACCACTTCCCTTCATGTTTGACTGCCCTTTCTTTGTCTTGCCATTTTCACAGTAAAACATTTTAGGTTTGAGTGTAGCCGGGTGTGTTGAGGGTATTGTTGGGTAATATAAAAGGTGTTTTTGCCTTAAACTGAGGGTGTATTTGTTACTTCCCGAATAAAGTGTGAGCAAGTGGTGTGTCACCTTTTATAATAGTAGTAGTAGCCTCATTGTATAGGACTTTTCAATGTGTAGGTCAAATATAGGTGGCCAAAAAAAATGAAATTGATCAAACATTGTTGACAGGGGAATAAAGGTTTAAAATACTGGGTGCATCGAAATTAGTACCCATTTGGTGTGTTCAAATCCAGCAGATTGTGACTCTTATCAAGTGTACATTTCTTCAAGGTGCAAAATTGCAAAAAGGCAATGAGGTGGTTTTAATGTAGCAATATAGCTGGTAATGGAATAGGTGTAGCAAAATTAATAAATGTGTTCTAGGGTGTGTATAGGTGCAGCGATAGAGTAATACCAGTTTCCTATAGTGCTTAATCCAGATGCTTTCTCTAGAATCTAACATATCTGGCACAGTGACCCTCCTTGCATTACCTCCTGGGCATGGCCACATGCGATGGCCAGCTGTTACCATACCCAGGTCATGCCCTCTGGCCAAGCCCTTTGTCACAAAGACAGTAGGAAACACCACCAGGGACCTCAGTATGATGAAAGGATAGGACCTTTATTAGAGTTCCTAAGCACTTTGGGGAATAAAAGACAGATATCCTTCATTGAGGGCAGGTTCCTAAACAAACATAATGGGGCGATATGCCCAGAGGCGGCAGGGTGACCAAAGTTAAGGGCCCAAGCAAAGTGATGGTCCCTTAACAAGGGGGTGGTGCCGTTACTGATCGGGTCTGCCCACTGCCTCGGGATATATCGCCATAAGCACCCGTGTAATTTCCTAATCAGGTATTTATTTTTTATTCAACGTCTCTTCGCTGCGTAGCTTGGCACACTGTGGTTCCTAAATCTGTTTTCAGAGTTGATGACGGTGACGTCAAGAACATTGAAAACTTCATTTGGGAAAGCACTGTGTTGCCCGGCGCTACACAGCAAAGACGCGTTCATTTAAAAAATGAAAATCAACACTCTTGGCACCTGCGTAGGAAACTACATAGGTGCTAAGAGGTGAGGGGGAAGGGAAGGGGCGCTGGCTAGCAGCACTGAGGCTGCTCGGAACGCGGGCTTGTACCATACAATAAGCATCCTGATTGTCCAGCGCCCCCTTCCAGGGTGCTAATCAGTTCATATTTTCTTCTCTATCCTCCCAAAGTGCTCCCAAGTGAATCCATAAAGAGTCTCTAGTAAGGATAATGATATCACAAGCTGTTCTACCATGGGACAATGGAGTTTCTTGAGTCTCCTCTTTGGCTCTCATCTTCCCCTCCTGGTTGGTCTTTCAGAAAGGGGGTCTAGAGGCAAACTTCATCTACAAATCACTTCTTTTACAAGGTAACATCTTTGTTCAAATAGTCTGTCTCTCTTCCTGCCGATACGCACTCTTTCTACAAAGCCACTTTGCTGGATAAATTCTTGGTGAGTGAGTCACCTTCCTTGACTGAAAAGTGGATGAAGGGTGTCAAATGTCTTGGGTACTCTTGCTGCATCTCTATGGTTTTCATGAGCCGGTTCCAGAGTGTGTGCCAGAGGTGAAGTAGTCCACAGGTTGTCCAGATTCTGGTTCACCTTCCTGCCCTAAACTGATCCTCCCTCACTTCATGTGTCTCCTCCTCTACTCCAGTGGCTTCTCCGTCCAACTCCTACACCTTCTTCTCATCTGATGGTCGTCAAATTTCCCCCTTCTTCACTGCATCCACCCTCTTCTGTTCCTTCCCTTTTTTTGTAATTATTATTATTATTATTATTATTATGATATTTATTGAGCATGTGCCTAGCTCTGAGGAACAACGAAGCACTTTACAGAGGTATACAACAATACAGATACACAATGGAGTGCTTTTCAGAGGTATACAACAGAACAGATCTACATTGTGGCTAGGACTCAGAGGAGGCCCTTTCCTGGCCCTTTAACTTCCTCTCTCTGGTTGTTTCTGTTGCCCCTCCTACAGCTCCTGCAACTTCTTCTGACCCTCCAACTCTTGCTTCCTCTGATTCTCAAACTCCTCCCCCTTTTCCTTCTCATCCTGCACCTCCAACCTATTTGCTTCTTTCCACTCTGCTAGACTACTTCCTTGCTACTTGTTCCCAGCAATTTTGGATTTTTATTGCTGTTCTTTCCTGCTCCCTAACCGAGGCTCGCCACAATTATGTGCAGCTTGGTGTGTTTATTTTCCCTCTTCAACGATTGGTTGTATTGTGTGGACTTTCCGTGTCCAGGTGAAACACGGACTGAGCCTCTAAAAGGCCAGTTGGCTATCTTGCTTCAGGGAGAGTCTCGTTTGGGTCCACCTGCAGAGCGGGCCCAAACGTGTGTAGCCGGCCGGCCCCGGATCTGCTCTGCGCTGGGTTTCTCCTTCACCACAGGAGCAGCAGGCTTGTCATTGCTGACTTCTCCTTTGGTAAGCCTTGGAGGTAGATCACAATGGGTAGAATACTGCAGAGATTTATAGGGCTTGCAGATTTTAATGATACCCTGAGACCGATTTAAAGGTGAGGCACAGCAGCAGTGGCAAGAGGCATGTTGTATTCCACTGCTCCCAGCTCCTAGTGTTGTTGAGGAGACCAGGGGTTTTCCCCATATTTTCTCCGGGTTGCACATCAGCAGGTGTGCTGCCTTGCAACGATATAGGGAGGCCCCTTGGTCTTCCCCACACATACACACACACTTTAATGGCCAAACAGGAGACCTTATCACACCTGCTACAGTGACCCTTCCTGAAAAGTGCTTCACGGGATTTATGTATGGTAGGATTTGAGACTCCAGATCTTTTTTTTTCCAGATCCCTAGGTTTATATTTGACTTTTTATATCCTAACATTTTATTTCTTTCCTACTACATTTATCTCACTGTGAGTTTTATAAGCAACCTTGTTGGCTAATAAATGAGCATACAGTTACATTCTTAAATATATCCATATGCTGCCTTTCTTTAAAAAGCAATTTGTTATCTAGATCCAGAATACAGATTGAACGAGGCCATACATGGTTATGTTTGATGTGCTAGGCTTTAACAGGTGTAATGCATTAGTGAGGAGTTTCTAAAATAGTGGAGTTTTATTCCAATTCTAACATCGCTGCAATCAATCTTGGACTTGAATTTTTCTGTCCGTTTTCCTTGTGATCTGAAATGTTTGACATAAGACATAGGATGGGGTACCATTCTGCTGACCATTTTAACACTCTTTATCAAACTGGACAAAAATGCTGTTTATATCATTTTACCCTTTTCAAATGAGATTGACAGATTGCTGATACAAATCTTGATTTAACGTGGTTGTGTGATAATTGTTGATTTGAAATGTACAAGCTTGCCCAAACCCATTTCTCAAATAGTGTTTGATATATACTGTGTATGTTTTAGTAGTTCAATAAACTGCATATATAAATTGCTTTTCATTTATCATTTAATCCACAACAGATATTTCCTTAACCTTTCTGTTGAGAGCGATATGATAAATATCCTAGAAGATTCAAGCCTTAAGCTGTTATGTCTGAATTGGTTACACTATAAACATTTTGACGGATCACAGACCCCAGCAAAACAAATTGAGCAATTTGATATCAGCTTTTTTCAAGATTCCTTTTTGACGGCAGCCAACTCCCCTCATCTTCACACTGGGCAAGCCAGTGTTGCACATTTCACATATCGAAGTGCAGTGTTTTTCCCAAAATGTCTTTGAAGTTGATTGAGCCCTCTGTAGGTTTTAGCCATGCAATATAATTATTCTATTTCCTAACACATGCCGTGTGAGCCCAAAGCTGATACGGCTAAGATTGATGGTAATTTGCATGCCATCAAATAGGATCCTTACTCAACATTATCAGGATTTAAACTAAAGTAACCTTAACATACATTTAAACAAAACAGGCACTTATTAAATTTATATGTAGCTTTCTTTCACTTTGGTTTTCTTTTCATCTCATTCTAAAATGGACTGAAAGTGATATCTTTATTTTTTAATGGGATATAGTTTATAAATAAACTTTACACATAAAATATAAATTTACACACTTAAATACAACATACTTAAATAAAACATAGTTTTAAATCGACGTCTAAATACAGGAATGAAAACATAATATTGACCATAAATGAGTAAAATAGGATAGAAAAATAAAATACACTTTCAAAATGTTCGTAACAATTTTTAAAGAGAAAATGTCCAAAATTAAGAAACAATATAAATCAGATCATATCTGCAGATGTATATACTACACTTGACCAGAATAAGAGAAACCAGTCTAAGACCTCAGATTTCCTACTACCAGCAGCCAATGGCTTCAAATAGACATCACATAAATCTGAATTAACACCTTCAGGGCTACAGAGAATTATTTCAGATAGAGATTCCCAGTATGCTCTCAATAACTAACCAAACGTATGTAGAAATAAAGAACATAATGTTCGTTGTATTCATACTTCTCCACCAAAAGGCTAGTTCTACTATAAAATCACTCCAGTGGATAGATCGACCATATTGGGTCTGATATGTCGTAGATAATTTAGGGCAGTTTGTTAGCACGTATTTCCCTGTTTCTGCTATTGAATTGTTCTTACATAGTCGGCAGTAGCGTTCAACAGTTGGGATCTGGTTTATTACGCCTGTGCAAGCCAACACCGGCAAATAATTCTTATTGAGGAGCAGGATAAAACACCTTAATGTAATTGCTGGACATAGATTCAGGTAAAACTGCTGCTTTTTATGAGTATAGCATGTAGGTAACAAAATGATCATTCTTAAGGTTTTCCAGGTGGGTGTAGTTCTCTATACAGTCCCAAAGGTCAACTTTTTTAAAAAGAGCAATTCTAGACCTTTGAGTAAACTCCTCAGCTCGATTATTGCAGCCAATTTCTTTCAAGTATATATCGGCCTTATTTTTTAGGAATGATTTCCTGGACTGCTTAGCAGATTCTTTCCTCAAGGTATCAATTAGTAGATTTGCTCAGCATCAACAGATGCAATTCAGCCCTTTTCTTTAGTACCAGAGATTTTATCTGAGATTTTAATGAGGTCAGCCCTAATTCAAGCTTAATGATGGCCATCGGTATGCAGGTTGGGAGGCCCATAATCTTTCTCCAGTATTTGCCTTCCACAACCTGCAGCCAATTTAGGTCCATAGTTTGTAGGGCTTCGAGACCGTAGGTCATCATCGGGGCTAAGACCTGTTGATATAACATGCGTGCAGCCCATATGGTAAAACCGCCATGTGTAATAGAGAAGCGGTATACCAGAGCAGTTATTTGGGCGGCCCTGATCTTTCTAGTCTGCTTACATTGGAGGTAGTCCCCCTGAAGTTCGATTTCGATTCCAAAATATCTATAATTCGGTGTTTGATTTCGATTCCCAAATATCTATAATTCGGGGTATACAAGATCTCCAACTTCTGTACCTCTAAACTAGTCTGTGCTTCCTTTTTGTTTGTGAACAACATCAATTGGGTTTTTGTCGATTTTATTATCAGTCCCATTGCTATTAGCGTAGAGCCATAAGGCTTCCGCGGATCTCCGCATGCCACTAAGTGTATGATCTAATATCACTAAGTCGTCTGTGTAAGCAAGGACTGGGCAGTGTTTGTTGCCAATTTTAGGGGGACAGTTATGTACCTTTTCAATAGTCGCAGGTAGGTCATACATAAATAAATTGTAAAGAGTCGGGCCGTCACACAGCCCTGCTTGACTCCTCTATTTTGTGCAATTTTGGTGGTCATATTCCCTTGAAGATCCAATTTAATGGAAACTGTATTGTTCTGATGGAGGGGCCTTAGGTAGTATAGCAGGCCTTTGGGGCAGCCAAATGATTCTAATTTTAACCATAAAATATTTCTGCGAACCAGATCAAAGGCCGCTTTAAAGTCTATGTATAACGCATAGAGGGGTGGGTTCCCCTTTTCCCTGGTAGCGGTATGCCAGGTGTCTAAAATAATCAGATTGTGTCGTAGTGTAACCCCTCCTGAAGCCACTTTAAAAACAGTTGAATATATTTTCCTTGTCCGCCCATTCTTGTAGTTTATCTAGAATTAGGCCCGCAAAATGTTTTCCGGTGCAATCGAACATCGATAGCAATCTATAATTGCCAGGATCGCTCTTCTCACCTTTCTTATGCACTGGTATAAGTGTGGCGGTTTGCCATGAGGGGGGTATTCTACCTTCAAGCATGATTTTCTCGAAGAGAATCTTTAATAATTTAGCCCAAAATCTAGGGTTACATTTAAGTGTGATGTTAGCCAGGCCGTTAGGGCCAGGTGCCCTGGATGGTTTTAACTTATTTATCTTCTCCACAAGCGCAGTGACCGTTACTCTAAAAGGAGGCCCAGGGGAAATAATGTAGTCAGCCTCCTTTGCCTCAGCATTAATCGGCATATTGCGATCTCTCAGGAAACATTCCCATTTATGGGCTCAAATAGGATTAAGGACTTCTCCTAGTAGTGCCCAGATGCTATGGGCATTTTTAGTACACAATAGCCGTATGATCTCTTGCCATAGATTTAATTTCTTTAGGTATTTTTTTGTCTTAACTAAGACTGAAACTTCCCCTTAAGTATTTTACATGCAGAAACATAACATTTAGTCGACAAAGAAGTTTTCCTTGCCCTCCTTATATCTGCTCTCAATCGCCTTTTGGCGTCTCTCACTTTGCAATTATACAGATTTCTCTTAGTGAGACCAGTGATCGCCCCTCCAGTTCCAGCTGAAGCATGCAAAATTGCAAATGTAGATTATCCAATGTTCGATCCCATCTATTGACGTAGCTTGAAATTGGTAGGTATCCCCATAACAGTCTGCTGACAAAGAAGCAACTACTTTGGCTATATTTTTCTGGGACCAAGAGATGTGTGGCAGCATGATTTGCCCTTAAATCCCCCATGGATTTTATTGCATGATTTACAACATCTGCATCTATAGTTAACTCAAGTGATGCATGATCACTCCATATATTTTTGGTAACCTTCATGTCCTTCACCAGGCCAGCTATGTCCTCTGTCACAAAAAATATAGTCCAACGTATGCTTAGTGCCACCACCTTCCCCAGTCGAATGGCCGGGGCAATCACTAGATGTTCTGCCATTGATCATTTCCATGTCCCACAGTTCAAAGAAACTCAACCAATAATGTCATTTGGGGTCCACTTTCTTGTGGGACATTGTACTCATATGTCTTAAATATGGATTACTCGTAATCCCCTCCAGACATATGGCAAATGAAATCCCCCATTATCATTACAGATCAGTTTCCCTTCTTCAATGTCCATTTGATCATAATGTCATGAAGAGTCTCTTGTATGGTTTCGGTTTGGATATCCCCAGGTGGATTATAAAGATTTATCAGTAGCATGTTCTCAGCCTTATTCTCGATGTACATCACCAATTCGATCGCAATCACAAATTCATCTGTTTTAGTTGCTATACGACATGACTTAACATTATGTTGTATACCAACTATCAATCCCCCAAAAGGTCTACCCCATTCACCTTTTTTAGAGAGGGATTGATACACTGTATATCCATTCATTAATAATGGGGTAGTCAGCCAAACCTCCTGTAGGCATATGCAAGTAAAGTTGCTTATATAGGGCAGTGATCCCTTCTGGGTGATTAAGTGGCTATGTCCCCTACTGTTCCATGACAGGATCAAACTACCTCAGTCTTTTTTTCAATACCATCGGTAGAGATTCCGCTAGCCACTTTAGGATGTTCTGTATGTCTGCCATTTGCACCGCATTACTAGCAGGAAGTTGGGGTACACCAATCTTATTCTTAGGTTCCATCAACACTTTCCTTGTGCATTCTAGATCTTCTTTTCCAGTATCTGCATCAATTTCCACATCAGCCTCGAATAGATTGAGTTTATATGTATGCAGCAAATTAGCGGTAGCCAGAAATTTACAATGGATTGCCGATACATTCGTGTTTTGGACTTTTGATGGTTCGATGTATTCAAAGTCATCAGATGTAAGGACTCTTATTTGTGGAACAGAGTGTAATCTAGTCAAGAATTCTGTTCATGTCAACCAATCCTGATCATTATTTTGGTAGAGATTCTTGATTAAACAGATGCGATTGCTACTTATTGCTGGCTTCTGCTCTTTGTTCTTGCGTACTGATTTCTGTATTGTCTCAAGGTGGGAGATTTGTCTGGCACTATTCGGAGTGGATGAAGTATTACCAACTGTCTGTTCAGTTACCAAGATACCAGGTTCTAGTGGCACTTCCTCTACCTCAGGTAGAGCTTTATCTTTCTCAGGAATAAGCTAGCTAGTAAGGCGTCCTTCTCTTTACGAATTTCTCTTTTTCGCCCGGACTGCCTTTTTCCTAGATTTTTTCATTTTTTTTATCTCTGGGGCAGACTCAGAGTGACAAAGCCGCATTGCATGGTCTTTTCTTCATTATTGCCCTTCTGGCTAATCTCTGCTGCTTCCGGGAGAAATAAACCTCAGAGTTATTAGACACATTCAGATCTGCGTCCAAGGGTGGGTGGAGAATATTCTTTAATCATCTGCATCGCATCAGATAGATTGTGCTCAGTTTCCTCAATAGCATCTTTATCTCCAGCGTTCGAGGTTGACAAGTCAATTGTATTTTCTAAAATGCGGCCACTCATTTTTAATAGAATTTTTAACGCAAACTGCAAGGATGCCATTGAGGATTGAATCTCGACCAGGGTATTCATACCGGAGAAAGAGGCCATGTTCGACCCCGGTTCTGGAGTTACAGAGTGTCTTATTAAGTTAGGTGACATTGATAGCCTCTCCGGAGATGTTGTAGATTTTAGGAGTTCTTACGCTTTCGCTCCTTTTTCTTTATCTGTAGTAGTTGATCGGGGAACGAGTCATAGACCTTTGCACTGAGAGACATAGTTCCAGTAGGGAGTTATTCTCAATCATCAGTTCAGCAGAGCTGTCTTGCGCATTGCTTGCACTCTGATTATTCACTGCCTCCTTCTCAAGAGTGTTTGGGATCAAACTCCACTGAAGGATTAGGTGGAAAGAAGGTAGGTATAGTACCTTTACTGGTAGGTATTTGCTGTTTTAATTTATTTTTTACCCCACTTTTGCAGTTCTATCTGTAGCTGTTTTGGAATTGCTCTTGCGCAAGTTATAATTATTCTGTGGTGCTCTTCTTTTGGGAGACATTTTGCTCTTTCGAGTGGTTTCTTACCCATAGATTTTCACTTTTTCAGAGGACAACAGAGCTAGTTTTAATTGGTACTAAGTCCACCTACTGAGGTCAATCTTCCAAGTTGCGATGCGCACCCTCAGCGTTAGTCAGTATCAAAGGAAAAATATTCCAAAAGTCTCCTGACTTCGCCGTTCGGCAGCTGCTGTAGCTAATAATGGAAACGAGTGTATGCTGTCAAAGACCAGCACACAGCACTCACTGCTCACTCGAGGGGCTTTTGTGGCACAGATAGGAGTCTGCTTTTAAATTTGGACTCAGCTTTTACCTCTGTTTGCTGTCACCACTTCTCCCTAAATCTCCTAGCAGCTTAAGCCTAACTAGCTGCTACTATATGGAAAAACTGCATAAGAATAAGCAGGAGCCGGAAGGGGGGCTGAGGGTTAGGGGTGTGATGCGCATAGGTGGGGCGCCACGGCGTGTGTTCCTATAAAGAATCTATATGAATCAAAAAGGTGGACATGCCTGCAAAAATAGCCCACTCAAAGAATACAAGAATGGGCTTCTATTGGCTACTTTGTGTTAACTTTTAGCATGAGCCAAGGGGCCTCGCAAAAATGATTCTAAGCTGAACAGCAAACACCAGAGGATTTCCTACCGTGTTTTTATCATGTTTAGTGGCTCCCGTGCAACTCCCAGCCACACGGCAAAGTAGGCGAGTTCTAAGCACTTCAGCCACCCAACTCGGTTACTACCAGGCACACAGTAGCTCCCAGGCGCACAAGCTTGCGCCGGAACTAAGGTGAATTTTATAAGGTGTATATTCACAGCACCCTAAATACGGAGGGACCTACCCGGTCCAAATCCAATTTAGTCGGGAGCACCGAAGGGAGGAAAGACACAGACACGCTCAGTATACACGAGCTGAGGTAGCGCAGGGCAGCGTGGGAAGCACAAGAAGGACCACTCTACCCACAGCTCGCAGCCAACACGTCAGCGAAAGAAGGCTAGAGGAAAGGACCTATGGATCAGCCTGGGGACCGTCAAGCCGCACAGCACTGGGAAATGCTTCACTCTCAATCTCAATGCTGGCCGCTTCCAACAGTCCGACAGACAGGACCACCAAGTGATATCATTGGCACTTCCTAATCATTTTTAAAAGACATTATGTATACTATTTTATTGTGGGTTCTAAATACTGCATCACTTAATTAAGGACCCAGCGATGCAAGCAATGACCCCTTATGAATTGCATTGTTTTATATGTCCAGATGATATTTGTGTTGCTGACCTTTCTGGCCTTACTTGTGTTTCTACTAAACTTGCCCATGTGAATTTTACTAAATGATGTAATCTTCTTGTATTTATTGATTTAAATAAAATTTAAAAAATCAGGTAATTCATACGTTCTTGATTGTTAGTTATTTTTCATGGCACTGCTTTCAATGTCGAAACCCTGCTCCTATCTCACAGTAACTGCTGCAGAGGCCGAAAATATCAGGATTTTATGCAAGCACAACCCTCGACTTTTCTATTAGCTGAGGTCGTCCTTTGTTATCACCTCATCAGTTAAAGAGTGGAACAAGTTTCCTCTCTCAAAGGGCAGATCAAGAATCTTGTCCTTCTCATCCTTTAATATGTCTGCCTTATCAAGTTTTTCCTCTTGGTGTCTAGTTCAATGTTAAAGGAATGGTTCGGTCAAAAAAATGTTATTGCCCCTATGGGTCGGCCATGTGTTTTTAAGTCGCTCGATTTTAGAAAGATTTCCTATGGACCTTACCCGAGTTTTCGTCCATTAAACAGACGCGAAAACGGGCACCAGGGAGCTGCCATTTTGTGATAATCCTATCATTTCCCCCATCGCCCTGGCTGACCTGCTTTTGCGGCACTAAATCATATCCCCTGCCCCTGAGCCTGACATTATCAAAACATTCATATTCCCCGCCTCTCTCCGTGACGTTACTGTGCTACGTAGGCAAACGCGCCCAGTCTTCTACGCGACTTCACACAGAACCCGGAAACCAACACAGATCAGCTCACAACACAGCGCGCCACAATTTGGAATATGAAAATGTACTTTAAAATCAAACAGCAACACAGTAAATTTGGTAAAGTACATTTATTTGACATTAAATGTTTATAGAATATTCTGCAATTGCCATATGAACCCCGAAAGTCATTTATTTTCTTTTATCTCTATCTGCAAATCCTTAAAATGTTATCGTGAGTCACGCGCTGTTCCTTTATGGTACACAGGGTGTTGGTTTTCGTTTTCGTTCAAAGAGGCACTTTTGTCGCACGTTGAACCGCAAAGCTGTTCCATCAAGTAGGCACTAGGCCAGCGTAAAGGTTGATATGATGCTTCTAGCCGCTAGTACCGCATAAGGGCAGATGGGCCCTTGGCGATCGTCCCATAAGATCATCAGAATGGTGCAGTTGTTTACATTAAGCTGCAGCTGGCGGCTGAAGAAACAGTCTGCCGGTGTCTGAAACTGGTGGCAGGGGCAAAAAGGGAAGGATGTACCTATTTTGAAAACATAAAATTTATAATTAGTCTCGCCAGCCGATCTTTTTTAATATTATTCATTTTATTTATTACGCCGAGCTGAAACTATTTGCTTTCAAGGATAGTGCAATGGAGTATGTTCGGCTCTAAAATCAATGCGAAAACTAACTAAATAAATCGAGGTTGGTACACAATGAGAAACGACTTTTTGTCTACATGAGTGTGGAATGTGGACCTGCATGCCCATGTGCCCGCTACAAGGATCATCCCACAAACCTTTTCCAAGCTCTTCATTCATTCATTTATTCATGCATCCATTCATTAATTCTTCATTCCGGTATAAAAGCGTCTAAAGAGTTACTTACATTATATTTGCAATTTCCATTGTGTCTCTGCGTAATGCAGTCCGTAAATCCCACTGTGCTCTTGACAACGATTTTTCGTATACTGAACTAACATGAAACTCGGTCTAGTTTAAGAATTTTCTGCCTTATCGTCTCAAACGTTATTGCACCCCCCGACCCCCCCTTCAAATGAAGTTCTTTCTGCATGGTCCCTGTCTCTCAAGGTCAAAAAACAATAGAACCTTATACTGCCAGTGCGAGTTGTGGGCCTCTTCAGGGCGCGAGCTGAAAATCAAAGCCGCTGACCTTCACTAGAAATTAGCATACATTCTTTCTTTGCAACATCCCGTAGTAAAGCCATCTGTGAGAACTTGAAGTTTCGAATCCATCTATGTAGTGCGCCTCAATGTGCAAATGCGAACTGGCTTCTCTCCCACCTGCAACGGCTCGCTTGGCGCGTTCTAAGGCCCCAATTTTGTCCTCGTTGTCTGCGAGCTTTGAAGCCCCAAAGAACCATAACTATTGAGACTTTTCATTTTTTGGGGAAGGTCAGGGAAATTATAAAGTACCCGAGGAGTTGAGTTGAAAGTGAGATTTATTGTTTGTTTGTTTTATTATTTGCAATACGCAAGCCTCCCATCGGTTAACAGTGCCCAGCATTTATAAGAGATTGTGAAAATTAGTTACATCAACAAAAATATATACATACACATATAGACAGGTGAATAGAGAGAGAATTCAAAGATGACACCCAGGTAGTTCGGCACCCAGGATGGTGAAGGTAGGGGTTAGGGTTAGCGTACTTTGTATGCACACTGTACAATAAAATGTATTTACAAAAAGACAATCATATTACAATTATTCAAACCGGGATTTGTACTTCACAACCAGCTCTCCTTGGGGTGGACATGGCACAGTGGCAATGTTGGGTGGCAATGGATCAGTGCTCTGCACAGAAACGTTCAATATTCCATATCTGTGCTTCTCTAATACAGCAACAATAAGGCTTTTGACAAAGTCGAACTCCATTTCCTCATAGACTGGTTTGATCACCCATTGCTTACTTCTTTTTGAAAAGGCCTTAGTGTAGCGAGGCATCCTTACATTACCCTTAGTCCTAGATTGTTCACGGCCGAGATTCTCGTTATGGGCCAAGACGGCAAGTCGAGTCCTATGTCTCATGCCCTGTATGCTAAAATGCAAGCGCTTTGGCCTGTACTTTAGGCACATATTGTGGAACACCTCCAAACCTCCTGTGTGACAGAATTCTGTCAGTCCCCTCAAATCTCTTATCGAAAACAATCTTCTCAATGGCTTTGTGTGTCGGTGAAGATGGATTCAACCACTTCTTCTTCCGTGCCTCCACTGGGCATAAAGGGCCATGTTCACATTGGTGGAAATGTAGGTTTTCTGACCAGCGGTGCACGTTGGTACAGTGGTGCATCAGTGACCGCCATTTTTCAAGTAGTATTTCCACTGACCCTTAACAAGTTTTGGAGCTCCACCAAAGATGGTTGCTGATAGACTGGGACACTCTGAAATACTTTCCAAACCTTTTTTTTTTCCCTGCAGCCGAGATTTTCTTATTGATTGATTTAGCAAGATGCCATACGTCAAATTGATGTTTAATATGTGGGAACTGCTCTCTCATTGTCTTGGCAATTGAAACGTGTCTGTCCGTGGTTATGAGGTTGATGTGCATTCCCCTCGATTGTAGATATTCCACTGATTTTATAAATCCTAGTTTCTCCATGGCCACTGAGGATGTACATTGTGTTACCTGCACGACCACCGAACTCACAATATTCTTACTATTCATGTCCTGAAAGTGGTAGGTGCAGTACTTGGCAGAAAATCCAGGGCTGTCGTACTGTCCATCGCTAGCTAGCCTGATCGTTTGCCTTCGAATGTACTTGCTAGAGACAATTGTTCAATTTTCCAAGCATCACTAATGGCCGGAAACAGATAATCATGTTGGTATTTGTAGTACTGCGTTTTTTAAATGAAATGGAGTCCCACAAACTGAAAGAAAGACTCTAACTTTCTAAAACTGGAGCCAATAAAAAGTGATGTAGCTGCACACAGTAGATTGCCTGCTGGCAGTTTCCCCAGCATCGCTTGTGCAGACCATGAGAACGTATGATGTAATCTACATGCGGCATGTATTGTGACGTTACTGCCTTGTTTTTGACAAGTCACATGAATCAATGGCTTCCCACATACTTTCCCTCTGACGGAATGCCCACATTTCAGCATACTTATAATATCCATCAAACAACTGTCGAATACTATGTATTTGCCCTCTTTCATTAGACTGTCATCCTGCGTCAAAGTTGTTTCGGCCTGTGAAGTTGAGGAAATATCACCACATTTGAAAGAAATATCGCTGCTATCAAGTTCTGATGCGTCGGTGAATGCTGCTGCTGGTTCATTCTCTGTCATTTCAACATCTGCTACCTCAACATTGATGGGAGAACACAACAATGTCGACAGATTTTGTGGTGGCTATTTTTTGGCAGGTGTAGATTGTGTGAATTGATCTGCGACTACTTCAGAGCTATCTTCAATACTTCCAGTATCATGTTGTTGCGGCGGTGCGGTTGTACTGTAGCAATGGTTCAATAAAACTTTGCTGGATTCTCCGGACACATTCATTTCATGTTCTGGCCATTGGACATGAGCATCCCGAGTCTCAACATGCAGCGTCTGAATTAATAGTTCCTCCATAGTGTAAATGGTCTGGCAAGCAACATCTCTCATTCGCTTCAATGTCTGTGTATGTATAGTTCGTAGACCCACGGGTAATTAGAGGACAGATTGGAAAAGGGATGTTCAGTTTAAACACAAGATAAAGTATAGCACAATTGACTTGAAAAAACATAAAATAGTCCCCAGCACAAAAAAAATGTTAAAGTTATGAACTGTTTATAACTAACCTAATTTTGGTTTCTTTTCTTTACAACTTTTTTGACTCGACCTTCAACATCTGCACGCTGTTGCTCTGATACGTATCCGCACGTCTCCCCTTCCGCTGCAACGACTATATTTTCTGTATCCGCATAGACAGCACGGAATGAGGCTCCATCGACTCCCTGAAACAGCATTTTCGTTACTGTGTATCAAAAATATTGTTAGCGTAAAACGCATGTGAGGACGAACACACATGTACATCTCAATAGCCAAACACGATTTAAACATTGTGTGGAACAATCAAACAACAAGTATTCGAGCTCTGATGACCTAGTCCGATGGAGATGTCAGTATCCATACCTCTGGCTCTACATGGACTGCCACGAATGATTGTATTGAAGAGGAGGCATCAGCAACTCCCTGAAACACAGTACTTGCGTTAGTATGGTTTTCAATATCGTAAACATAACACACACTTGGGGTCAACGGCACAGGTACATATAAAGAGATAACCACAAATGTTGCATTGTCTAAAAGGATCAAGGAATATTTAAAAATGATCAGATTTAATCGACTTATTTCTCCGATTTCTTTACATCTGCATCATCTAAATGGGATCTTGTGATTGTAGTGGAAGCTCCATCATCTCCCTGAAACACAGTACTTGCGTTAATAGGGAAGAAAGTATAGCAAATGGAATCACGTTATATGATCACGCTCGATGGAGCTGTCAGTATCCATACCTCATGCTGCTGAAGAATATCTCGGGCTGTTGTCAATGTGGTGCGCACTTCCGAAAGCTGTTGCGCCGATTCATATCCGCATGGTCCCGCTTCCACCGGAATTACTTGAATGTCAGGCTCTGCATCAAGTGCGTGGGTTGACGATTCAACAACTGCCTGAAACATAGTATTTGCATTAGTAAGGATTACAATATTGAAAACACAACACACGCTTGGGGTCGACCCCACAGTTACATATCAACGGCTAACCACAAATGAAACGTGGTGTAGAACAATCAAACGACAAGTGTTCCAGTCCTGATGATCACGGTCAGTTGAGCTGTCAGTATCCATACCTCGGGCTGCTGAAGAACATCTAGGGCTGTTGTCAATGTGGTGGATGCTTCAACATCTCCCTGAAAGACAAGGTTTGCATTAGTATGGATAACACTAATTATAACTGAAAACAAACACCAGGGGACGACAACTAAGGTGTGTATCAATTGGAAAGCACTAACCAAACAATTGGTAAAATAATCACACGATACATACAAACTATTACTTGACATGCATAAAACAAGTCTGTAGCGGAATAGCCAAGTATGATTACCTGATACGCGCTAGAAGTGGTTGATAACTGCGAGCACGTGACGGAAGTAGAATGTTCTTGCTTCAGATTCAAGGGATAGTCAAGAAGTTGTAAAGGTAAATTATTGTTTGATAATGAAATGCCAATATTTAAAATTGCCATGTAAGGAGACAGAATACTTGAGTAATTCGCAATATAGCACAGTTCCCTGTGCCCATATATAGATTTCGTTTGTGGGTTATGAAATCTAAAAATAATATATTGATAAATGTCACTATTCAAAAAGCTATAAACTCATATCAATGTCGAAAGTATTACAAATTGGAAACAACACCTAAAATATCAATGAATCCATTCGACTACCTACACACTACCGCAAGACCTAAAGCTAAAAACGGACACTTGACTCACCAGTGGCGGATTGTGGATGAATAGAGTGGGAATAGCGTTTACGAGCAATTTTCGTGTCGATCGCCGTTTGCCGATCGCTGTTTGTTCTTCTTTGTCTTTGTAAGATGTGGTATACATGTTCGAGGGAAAGTGCAGATGCGGTATCAATCACCCCTCTTGTCCTCAAAGACTTGTTGGACTCTACTTTCCAGCTCATCCAGTGGATATCCGCAATGTCTGACCCATTCTCTTATTCGATCAACAGTTTTCGGGAATACATGCATTGTAGTGCCTTCAGATTTAGCATGGGTCTTCGAAGGGCAACCGCTAATCGAACAGGCAGGCATTGTTGAAAATTCTGAAAAGTAAATATCAATATTATTATAAAACCTTGATGAATAAAAATGTCATAAATAAGTAAATGAACCATACCATGCTCAATGCAAGGTTTGTTTTGGTCGCCGGAACTATACCAGTTCATCATGTGCGGCTTAGTATTTGCATAAGTTACAGAAATTTCTGTTTTGTCTTGCACGAAAAGGAACCATGCTTACATTATAGACTGGACCCCCGAAGGATGCAATTTGATAATTGACACAGATGAAAATAAATAGATCTATTGATAGCATAACAATTGAAACTCAAGCCAATAGCAATGAGACCAATGACCATAGCCCTATTGGGTACTGTAATAGCAAATAGATTGAAATGTAAAAAATGACCGAAATATGACTAGGATACATGGCCTTACCTTGACCAACAAACAGTTGGATTCAGCAGGCCGAGCAGTATTTTGCAGGAGAACAAGTAGATGGCCACAGGTAGCACACTGACGAGTTTGCTCGAAGCGGTCACAGATAGCACGGCGACAAGCAGATTAGCATAGATCTCAGTGCTTCTCAGGTAGAAGGTTCAGGAGTTGACTTGCAAAGCACAAATTTGTTCTCATGAGACATATCAAGTGGTTTATAAAGTATTAGAAACAGGTGTGTGTTTGTGAATGAATGAAGTGTGTATGTTGTGGTATTATGTTTATTGCAGGAGGGCGGCCTGCCTCAGGGGAGGCCTGCCTGGAGACACGGGGTCTGTGGAGGCCATGTGAGCGATGACCCCTGGGCGTGGGATACCTTTTGAAGTGTACATGCTGTTTGGCACCTTGGCCGTTTGCGCCCGTCACAGCCCTCCATGCTAGCGCTCATCCCCGGGTGTGAACCGTCTTTGATAGAGGGGGTGGGATGGATGGGCCTGGGGCGTGCTGATAAGGCACAGGAAGACTTCTGAATGGAGACACACTTCTGTGGATTGCAGGGGGGCGGCCTGCCTCAGGGTAGGCCTGCCTGGAGACACGGGGTCTGAGGAGGCCATGTGAGCGATGGACCCTGGGCGTGGGATACCTTTTGAAGTGTACATGCTGTTTGGCACCTTGGTCGTTTGCACCCGTCCCTTGCCCTTATGTGATAACTTTGCATGACATTCGCGTAGAAGGGAACACTGAGCAGGACACGAGGCATCCATTTTTGTACCCCCTTTCCACTCCATTTTGGTGACCAGGCCTCACTGCGATAGTACAGCGCGCAGAGCACATGGCCCACAGCCTCGTTCCCACTCTGACTGGAAAACTCCAGAGGTATTTGCAACAGCTAATAAATGTAACCCATCACTCTCTGAGATCACGGTCCTGCATGTGAACCGGCTTGAACCATGCACATGGCTCGTTCATCTCCACAAACGTGTCCTTGCCCACGCACCCTCGCCAGTGGAAAGTTACTGCCATTCTGACCCTGTGTCCCTGCAAGGTAATCTCTTCATGTGCCAGACCACTGACCACGCCATGATGGCCACCTAGCAGATCCTCAACTAACATTAGACCCCTCCTGCAGTATATCGTTGCCTATCAATAACAAATGCCACATATCGGAGATTCTTGTGAGCACAGACCCACACTTCAAACACTGTATTATAGTGGTCAAGACCCTTGACCTAAGGCCTGTATAATCCAATGTTCATTGATAGTATTGATATATGTGTGACTTTTATAGAGACATAACCGACTGAAAGACTTTGAACAAGTGTTATTTAGTGCATGCATTATTGATAATATATTTTGTTAGCTTAGATAGTGACCACCCCGCTTCACAGCGACCTGAACTTCACCCATTCCGAGCACAGGTGTCTGAGGTCCATCCTTGAATGGAGACACACTTGATTGATTTAAAAATCGAAACAACCGTTGTTAAAATATATGTGGTGTTTTATTTTGTAGCTTATTTTGATGACACAAAAATACAAAAGTTTACACATTGTACAGTTCAGGTTGCAGCACAGCAAGAGAAAATCCCCTGAACTGACCGCTGTCACTCGGGAACGTTTCTCTTATGGCACGAACAGCACAGGCGGGTATCACTCTTCGAATGCGGTGTCCAAGCCTCCCGTGAAGCCACCATGTAAAGGAACGATAGGCCACCAGCCTGTACCACCTGTGAAAAGTAATGAAACAAACTGTTTTTAAATGACCAAGATAAGTTTAATAAACGTTTGTTGTCAATGACAATTCTTGTAACTAATGGCATTCTGCTCGGACAAAAGCTATCTAGACACTGCACACTATTGAAAGACTTTCATGTGTTACAATGATATGTAGATGTAATTTTGGATACAGTAGAAGACCATGAAATAGGAGTGGCATGACAAGCAGAGTATACTTACTCGTTACTCGGATTATGAGGACGAACAGTTGCGCGAAGTTCGTGCATAAGCACCATCATTATCCTCAACACGGACCGTGTGAGGCAGGCTGCCCTGAAGTCTGGCAGCTCGGTGATGCATTGCGGTCATGGCTCACCTTCCGAAATGTAGGTCACGCATCCCGAGTTTTCACAGCAGCAGCAGTTCTCCTCCTCGGTCGGCATTAGCTTGCACCGATTGTATGTGCACCAGGTGGAAACACCGTCCATGCGACTAGGTCCAGTGTCTTCTTCCGTTGATTCGTCCTGCCAACTGCTGTCCGAAGCCCCATTGTTTTCACGTGTTTCCCTTTCCAGTAGTTCCTCCTCGGTGGTACTGGTATCTGTCCACACGGCTACAAGCAACGAAGGTAGCTGACCAGAGCACAGAAACAAGTCACAGAATACTCAAAGTAACACAGAGAGAGGAATGGAATCGAAAATCTGCTGCTGTGTGTTGTGAAACGGTCTGTTTATACTTATTGAGGAAAGAGGCGTCCTGCCATTTCCATGGCAACACGTCATTAGCTGAAGCGCAACGAATGTTGGCACGAGACGTGCTTTGGCGTTGTGAAATGGGCGGTACGCGTCTGCTGATGACAGGCTCAGGGGCGGGGGATATGATTTAGTGCCGCAAAAGCAGGTCAGCCAGGGCGATGGGGGAAATGATAGGATTATCACAAAATGGCAGCTCCCTGGTGCATGTTTTCGCGTGCGTTTAATGGATGAAAACTCGGGTAAGGTCCATAGGAAATATTTCTAAAATCGAGCGATTTAGGCTTAAAAACACATGGCCGACCCGTAGGGGCAATAATAATTTTTGACCGAACCATTCCCTTAACTCCTTTTGCTGCTGTGTTGATGTTTTAGAATGCAGTATTTATCTTGTCAGCATCACCTGTCTTGCCATACCAGACCAAACATAACGACAGTTTTCCCATCATCTGGGAGGTCACCCTGAAAATCAGAAAGCTGTTTCCAGAGGCTTGTTTGCAGCAGCCATCAGGGCATCCATATTAGTTTGTCTTAGATGGAGGGAAGTGCTCTGAAAAAAAATCTTCTTCCCAATCAAATCCACCATCTTTTCTTTCTTGCTAAAAGATTTGCTGATGTTTAGAAGAGGAAAACCAACTGAGCATGTCAGCAGCCACGATGGGTCATTGAGCCGGTGGGTGAGAAGCCCAACAGAGCTTCTCCTATCAGAAAGGAATATACCTTAATTCAGTATTTTTATTGGCAGTCAGAGTGAATGGAGATTTGTCAAACCTCTGCGAACAAAATCTCTGGAAATGGGCCCAGAGTGTCATTCCATTCTGACCAAGATGACAGAGGACAGCACTCCCTAATCAGAGACCGGGTCCTCCAGAATCGAAATAACTAGGAATTTGACCAGACCCTCCATCCTCTCATGGAAGGTTCTTGTGAGGCTATAGCTTTTACATCCATAGCACATGGCCCTTAGAAGCAGCAAGACAGAGGTTTACAGGGTAAGAGAGAAGGGTCCTCATGAAGCAGTGGAGAGGTGAGCGGCTGCACAGGAATAGCAAGTCCCTGAATGGCAATTTCTTTCACTAGGGCAACTGTATGCTGATGCAGAGGCAGCCGAACAGGAGTGTCAATAACCACAAGCTTGGGGGAATCGGGATGACATTTGTACAAATGTCTTTTCATTGCTGAGGATGTCATTGGATCTTCAAAGCCTGCTGAAGAAACTATCCTTTGAAGCTGACTGTGGGGCGGAAGGTGCACCCAGAGTGTCAGAAGGGGAATAAGGAGCATAATGGGGCTGCTAAAAGACCAATGGCTCAGTGGCATGCATGGTATGGACCCCCTGTCCAGCCAGCATTTGCTACAAAAGGAGTCTGTGCAAGAGAATTTGTTATTTGAGGGAGTACGAAACCTGCCTCTGATCTAACTTCATATTCTTCGCTGTTAAAGAGAATTAAAATGTCAGGAACTGTGGAGCCCCATCGTTTGCTGTTCAGGGACACTGGCATGGCTCCAATACATTTCAGGAGGATAACTGGGAAGATTGCAAAGTTTCCTTCACGAGTTTGCCGTATTCTGCCCTGTTATTCATCCTACAATAATTGTGACTGACACCACTGTAAGGAAGTGGGCAAACTGCTAGCTTGCCTAGGGTAAGTCTTTGCTGTAGTCATAGTCTCACAGAAGAAGAAACCAGAGAGGGGGAAAGGGATCCTTGAGCATCTCATGGTGGTCCTTGGGAGCAACAGTCCCGGACTTGGCCCTTTTGAGGAATCCTTTAACTGCTGAAGCGTATATTCTAGGGAATTACCTCTGAAGATGACGACCTCGGACAGAGTTCCTGTGACTGATTTACCACTTGAACAGGGATCCTCAGGCTATGGCACATTAGCAAGTTTAACAGCTCAATTGATTTACTCAGGCTATGGCCGGGATGAAAAATAAGCCCCTGACCAGGGATTCTTGGCCTGAGGTCAAATTGAGTTACTGCTCCAAGGATTGCACTTGTGCTTGCCCTTCCTGAGGCTGGCGACCCATGGAAACAAAACACTGAAGCACAGGGTACTGTGTAGAAAGGGGGACCTAATGTTCATTGCATCGTACTATGAACAAAGTCCCGGTGAATGCGAGGAGGAGGTTGGTGAAGTATCTTCTCCCAGTGACGAGGTCTGCTCCTAGGGTGTAGGCAGACGGAGCATTGTAAGAGTAGCAAAGTTTCCATGAGTGATCTGAATTAGTCCAGTCCCCATGGACGGGCAGCCAAACAGTATGTGGGAAAGAGACTATGGATTAGGAGTACGGTAGGCACTACACTAAGTAACATTTGCATTCTTCTGTTTCCCAATATTACTTGAGTGCACAGTTATTTTCTGGTTTATAGGGATCATTGAGAGAGAAAGAAACAGTGATAACAATGTAAGAGAGAGTGTGCATGTACATGTATAATGTAATGTACATGTGTACATGTGGTATAATATGTTCAGAATATTTTGTTCTGAATTCTAGAAAATCTTTTAAACGTGCCTCATCTGTGGTTTATCGCTGCAGCAACATGGCATCTGCTTGCTTGCTGAGCGTACCACTCTGATCACAATATGCTGATGCTTCATTTGTTTTTTGTGTATTAGTAGGCTATTTACTTGTTTTCCCCATTGGGAATGTGCTTCTGTTTTACCAGAAGTGCTCAGCGTAGCAGAACAAACCCTTTTCTTCCCTATCCAATTTGATTTTGCTAACAACGGAGAACGTATTCTAGCACTGAAAAGTAAACATTGAAATCAATTTATAATGTTTTGGTATGTCATGATGTGTGGTTACATTAATCAGAATGGGGAATCCTTATAAAACTGACTGTTAATACATCAGTGGGCATTTCAAAATCATTCTAGATATTGTATCCACTATTCCCTCCCGACAACCACCTTCCTTCCCTCGGGCCTAAACGCTGTGCGTATGACAATAAACATAAAATCCTCATCAGCCTGTCAACCATCCAAAAAGCTTTGTTGTAAAATAATGTTCTGGATTTTAATTCCAAATGAGGTGCTTTTTTTTTTAACTTAACTCCTCAAAGTACTTCTCCCTTTATTAAGAGATCTTGACCAACAAAGAACAGCAGTATGCACCATGACAATGTACTTTCACATAACTTTTTGATGGACATGACGTCTCTCTTCTCTCTGTCTCAGTAAGCCCAATTCCAACTTTCTCTCTCTGTATACCTGTCTCCTTGCAACTTGATCGCCCACAAGTTATCTCCTCCCAGAACACACAAATGGTTTTACATGAAACACATCAGACCTACTGGCATTGCAAATGCAAGTTATGTCATTTTTCACTGGTTCATTGTAGAATGCATTTTTTAAATGTGGATACATTTCAATTTCAGATGATTCTAGAGGCAAAAGGAAGTTGCAAAAAAAGAAGAAAAGTAAACCAACTAAAGAACCAAAAAAAACGCACAGAAGTGACAAAACTCCAAGACCACAGAAGAGCTACAAAGAGGACCGGAGAAAGTCTGGGCAAACCGACAGTCACTCTCGCCATCCCATGCATCACAAAAATTCTCATCGATCTCCTCTGTTATCACATTAATAAAACATATTGTCAAATATTTTGCAACTATTAAATAATTGTTTTTATTTGTACAGGAAGATTTTGTGGAATACCACAAATGAAAGTATATGTGTTGTATATTTTGCTTATAGAATTTCAGTTCTGAAATGTTCAATCGTTTACACTCTGTTTTTCATGAACATCATGTTGTATGGCATGTCAAGCCATCAGAAATTTTAAATGACTTTATAAAGAACTTGTGAACGGTTTGCCACGAGAACTATGTCACTTGTGGCTGCTCTTGAGCTAATGCAATTACTTTTTTGCATTTTCATTTTATAAATGCTGTTTTATGCATTGGAGAACACTTTTTACATTTTTACTGGACATTTTAGATTGAAATGCCATCCAATTGTGTTGAACAGTGTTATGTATTTATGTAATGTGCTTGGAAGTGGGGAAGATGGTGAGGTTTCTCTATAAACTATTGTGTACATTTGTATTGTGTTCCCACATGTTAAAATGGTTTCTATTAAATGAGCAAAGCAGCATGTTTTGCATAGTCTGTGATTAGTAATACATGTTCATTATAACTTATTGTTTCTTATATTACAATATATATGAATCCCAGGAATTACCGCCCAATTGCGTTACTTTTTTTTGCTAGATTTTTGATTTCATGGTGCGGATCCAGCTATTCAAATGGACAACGGAGAATGCAAAATTGTATCACTTTCAATCTGGCTTTGTGAAAGGTTTGGATATGGTCTTAAATGGGCACTTAGTAAATCTTTTTAAGGAAAGGGCACTTTCTAGAGGATCTGCAATGTATGTTGCCTTGGTCGATTTTGACAGCATTAGTAGATCGTTATTGTGCCATTAACTACTTAAATCGGGTTCCCCCGGTATTTAGTAGATATTATAAAATCTCTACATACGGAAACTTTTTTTGCGAGTCAGACTAAATAAAGAAGGGAGTTTATCGATACAAGTCCCCATAGAGCGGGAGTTGAAACAGGATTGTATCTTGGTGCCTATTCTTTTGAATTAATTTATATCCGATATAGGTGAATTTTTGAATAAAGCAAGCTCTTTCGTCATCCTCCACACCTGAGTAACACCCCGATAGGATGGCTGCGTTATGCTGATCATCTGTTCTTGTTTGATCAGACTCCAATTGGGTTGCAATGACAGCTTAATGAGTTACAACTTTACGTTCAAAACAATGATCTTTCTCTTTTCATGCTGATTAGACAAACATTTTAGTCATGAGATCTCTTAATAAGAGATCCACTATAGACTCAGGCACACTTGACATGGTCCCGTCTTTTGTGTATTTGGGGTTCACGATAGTGGGAGGAGAAAGATATTCAAATATGATTGCTGCTTAAAAGCAAAAGGCCAATGTTGAAATGATATGAACTTAAAGTTGTACCGATTTTAACATTTGGAGCAGAAACCTTGTTGGAGACCTCAACTATCCCTTGGAGGACGCTTGTGGGCCTGTTTGGAGAAGTGCTCCATCTGCCGACGTGAGTGCTGGTACCCTTTGTACGATACGAATTGGGGCTGCTATCTTTAGCAGTCATGGTAAATTGAAAAAAACTTATTTTAGAAAATATTTAATGGGGGAGGAGGGTTCCATGTATGAAATGATAAATGACTTCAGAGCCAAAAACATGAGATTTTGACTACATGGATGGAGTATTGTTTAAATATTTTAACTTCTATCAAAACATCTACTGACATGCTTATCACTAGTCCTCATGCTGTTAAGCAAAATCTCTGACTTAGACTGGATAAATACAGGCCTTGATTATAAAAAAAAATGTAGGCTATTTTACTATATTGGTAAGGAGGAGAAAGCACTTAATGTCCCAGACTATTGAAGAAAATTCCTTAATGCTGTATGGAGGGGTCCATTTCTCTGCTTGCGGCTTGCCCCATTTCCAAAAGAGGTGCTGAGTGTGTGCTTAAAGATTGCCAGAAGTCTTAGAATGTATTGTTTTTGTAGGGATGTGAATAAGGTCACGACCCTGGAGGATGTTGTGGTGGAGTGCCACGGGCAAACTGGGTTGAGGCAGTTACACTTTGAGCGTGCCTTGAGTGACTATAGAGTCATTACCCCTGAAGAATGGTGGCTTAAATTACTTAGGGGGTCTCAGATCCCACTGTCATTGGCTGTTATTAGGTTCTTGAATTCTGACTTCCCCCTAAAAATATAAATCTGATGTTTAAACTAGAAGGGAATAGGGCCGTTATACAGTTTGTACTATGGGTCTAAATATATGTATCGTGATGGTTGACATTTTACTCAGCAATCATTCCTTGATTTCTAGATGTATTGTGTAGTGCTTTTATAGAATACTTTTCATTCCCTGTTTTTCTTTTCTTTTATGTATTTTTGTATATTTCCTAATTTAATGTGTGATGATGGATTTAAAACTTTTTCTTATTTTATTTTTTTGTATTTTGAAGGTTCACTTAAATATTACAATATTTTGGAAAATTGGATAAACATACTTTGTATTTTTATATTTTGGGAGTTTTGTCTGATGCCTTGGCAAGTGTGTTCTGATGGCTGGAGCTTAAAACGCTTATGGAAATAGAAGTGGAGATAGAAGTGTACAGAAAGGCGCAGCGACCTCTGAACGGGCCCATGAGATTCAGAGCTCGCCCTCCGGCACCTTAAGACGAGATAGCTGCACCTTGAGGAGGATGGGGTGCAGGATTCTCTTACTCCAACACCAATCAATAAGGACAAGTCAATGGTTTGGCAAAGGGAAGCGCGTTTAATGACGAGTACAAAAAACGGGGAAACAAATGGAAATCACCAGAGCTGCGATCGCCTGTCTCGCTTCAACTTCCAAATTCTTCATGCAACCAGTAACTTTTATAGCAAATTCTCGTCATCATTGACGTGTAAAACTCAGAAGTTTGGCATGCAATTCTATTGGTTGGAAAAGGTAACTTAAGTATAGGTACTATATCTGTATATGGTAACAGAGTGAGGGGATTGGATAACTCTTATCGGGTGGGCGTCTATCCTCCTACTAAGCATTGCAAGCAGTATCGTTTCCTTAGCTTCTTGCGTGCCAAGCCTATTTAAAGGCATTTAGCCAGTTACATATTTCCATCCTTCTTTTAATCTTTACATTTCTTTATATTTCAATATAATTTCTTCTTCTATGTCCATTACTTCATTATTCGTAACATTTCGTCCTTGTTTATCACCTTTTTGGTTCAAACAAAGCAGTACCTGCCTGGTCCTCCCAGCAAGATGGAGTGGTCAAACAAATGTACTCGCATCATCCCAATGGCAAACTGATATAAACCCCATGGCATTGCCCATGCTCAGTTTATTTTTTTTTGAAGTGGTAAACAAAGATCATCACTAGTGTTTGCAGATTTTATTGTCTATTTATTGGCATTATGGTTTTTAACTTTTATGTACCTCCTGAAATGTGTTTTTCAAGTGCTTGTATGCTTTTGTCTGCTTCTAGTTTGCAATTTAGGAGTATTTTTACAATGTTATTGGTTTAGGGAATTTCTTCAAATGATTAAATCAGAGTACAATTTTTGGGTTTCATTTGAGGCAGGTCTATGCATTAAGGTGTATTGCTGCTTGGCTGTCTTTAAAAACCTCAATGACCCTGGCATAATCATTTAAAGTAGTAATATAAATTGTCATTCTTTTGCCACTAACCTGTTACCATAGAGTTGAGGATTTTAGCTATTTACCTTGTTACTCACAATATCTTAACTATTAATGGCGCAACCAAAACAGATCATGAATGCACTGAACCTGTCTTAACTGATCTCCATCATCAGTACTGTTTTGGTACTGAGTAAATCTGTAAAGTCATCAGTGCAGACTAGTAATGCATAAACGCCAC
Organism: Ambystoma mexicanum; assembly: GCF_040938575.1. NCBI lineage: Eukaryota > Metazoa > Chordata > Amphibia > Caudata > Ambystomatidae > Ambystoma > Ambystoma mexicanum. Next base: position 917,464,267 of record NC_090931.1, read on the forward strand.
CACAAATCACAAATAAATATGCAAAGTAGTTTTCAGTTACTTTAATTCTAAAATTCATTCTTAAACAAAAATGATTTTCAATGTATGAACATTTTGTTGTAGGTTTTCGAATTGCTAGCCTAAATCTCAAGTCTTTGTAAAGTAATTTGAGCAACCTTTCCTAAAGAAATGATTCAATTGGGCTCTTTCTTCTGACTATCTTCACAAGTTTACATTGGTAGATCTGTGGTCTGGCCAGAAACTATGTTTATTTGTCCCTTGCCTGTAGGCTTGGGGCCTCGCCTACTCTTTCTCTCACCCTTATTACTATCTACAGGCCCCATAGCCATATTTCTCTCTTCCTCTCTAAATGTGCCGACCTTGCCTCCTCACTTTCGACCTCTTCTTCCAAACTCCTCCTTGGTTACTACTCCCACTATTCTTTCTTCCGGCCCAAACCACTCAGCTGGACACAGTCACCACCCCATGTCATGGTCTGATCACTCTCTCCTCCCACTTGGGTCCCCTCCCCCAGCCCTGCCAGCCGCCTTTGCCGTCATTCGACTGATGAAGCGAGTGTCAGTCGCTGTTTTTGCTTCCACCTTCACCCCCCTTTCCATCCTTGCTCCTGACTGTTCCTCTGACTCTGTCCTTACTAAACTGCACCTCTCCATCTCTAACACCCTCGATATCCTTGCCCCTGTCAGGATCTGCCTAAAACTTGCTACCAAGAGTAACGGCTGGTATGACCCAGATCTAGCAACTCTGCAACGTAAGTGCAGAGTTGCTGAATGGAAGTGGCAGACCTTGGGTTTACCCTTTGGCAAACTGGCCTACTGTCTTCTCCAAAGGCAATATCGCTACTCTAACTGCTCCAAGAAGAGGGCCCACATCCAAGCTGCATCTCTGGAGCCAACAACAACATGGCAACTTCTCCAAATCTGCAAGAAATTCGCCGATCCAACTGCAGTCTCCACCTCAATCCTTCCTTCCCAGACTCTCTGCACCTCTTTGGCCTGCCATTTCACATCTAGAACTCAGGACATCCTTTCCTCACTCTCCTCCACCCCCATCTCCACTCCTGCTCCCCTGCCTCTCTTGGCTCCACTCCATCCACCCCTGCACGCTCCTCCCTCCTGCCCATAGCACCAAATGAGGTCTCAAAAGTTGTCCGCTCTATGAAGGTCTTCTCCAAACGAGTGCTCTTCTCCTCTTCTAGAACCATCAAGGACATCTCCTCTCTCGCACCAGCTCTTGCCAACTTCTCTAACAACTCCTTTGTCACTGACACCTTCCCTCTATCCCTCACACACTCCTTGTGCACCATCTCTTTAAAAAGCGGTCTGCTGACCCTTCCTGCCCGGCTAACTATCCCCCTATCTCCACCATCCCCTCCCTGGGTAAACTCTTAGAGAAGCTGTTCCTCCCCCCAACTGACCCTCCACACTGAACTTGTTGGTTGCCTCCATGACCATCGATCTGGATTCTGGTCATCCAGAGGCATGGAAACTGCACTCCTGAACACCTGTGAAGACATGCTCGCAAATCCTGACTCCAACTCTCCTGCTGTCCTCATTCTCCTCGATCTCTCCTCTGCCTTTGACACATTCAACCATTCTAGCCTCATAAAATGACTCCGCATCACGGACCGGGTACTGGATTGGCTGACCTTCCTCACTAATCGCCCTTCCCAGATGCAACTGCGCTCTTTCTCCTCCACCACCACTCTCTCTACCTGGAGCGTCCCCCAGGGCTCTATCTTATTGCTTTGGCGCTTCAGTATCTATCTTGCTCCTCTTGCTCACAATCTCCTCCTTCTCTCCTCATTTCCATTGTAACATACAGCTCTCCATCAAACTTCCCTCCTCTTCCTCCTCCCCCATCCCGGACTGTCTGACCATCAGGCAGGCATGGTGTGCAGCTAACGATCTCTGTCTTAATGCCAGTAAGACGGAGATCCTTCTGATTCGTACACCTGCGCCCTGTTTTCCTCCTACCATCTGGCTGCCCTCATTGGGACCTCTACACTCACCATCCTTTGAGGCCAAAAACCACTCTCTCCTTCACCCCTCACATCTTGGACCTTGCCAAGAAGGCGTACTATGAGCTTCACCTCCTCATAGGCATTCTCCCTTTCATTTCTCCCCAATGTCCCCCCCCCCCCACTGCACTGCCCACTGTGGGCACCTGCCGGCGGCTGTGATCCCACCCCTGGGATTCACCCATCGAAGCACTTAACCTTAGGTCTCCCACCTTGGCTCCCCTTGGCACATCCCTCCTGGGCCCCCTCAGCACTTGTCCTTTCCTTGCCCCTCTTCCCCATCCCAATTCCCTGCACTTCTCGAATCTGCACTTGCACGTCCGAATGCCACAAGGCATAGTAGGACCATGATTGTATATTTACTGTTTTGCCAATGTTATTCATTCCCTTTGTTCCCTATCCACTTTACCTTGTGGCTCCTGGAAATACAAATCTGCGGTATAGGCGCGTAACAAATGCTCAGAAAATAAATAAATAATAAAATGAAAATGTGCGCTTCCAGTAAACCACTCATGGGTCCGATTTTCTTGACACGTTTTCCTGCTGTGCTCATCCCTCTCGCATGAATACAGGTATGGGCCCCCTCAGGAAACAGTCATTCTGTTGGGTAATAATGTGGATCTTTCCTTATATGTGCAACTGTGGAACACATGACATGCCAAACGAGGGAGCTGTGGGGGTTCCCTTGTATACCACCTCCAGGGATTGCATCATGTAGCTGTTGGCTTCTGCTAGATCCCACAGTTCCCAAGTCACCCAGAGTGGTTACGCCACAGGTGGCGTGGTCGCAGTTTTCAATAATATCGGTTGTTATTAGTGGATATTGGCCATTGGTCCTGTTTCACAGTTACAATTCTGGTTGATTTCAAAGTTGATTCAGTTAGTTTACTAGCATTGTTTCAGAATAAATAGACAAGGATGGTGGTAATCCACTTTCTCTTGGTTTGTATATGTATGCCCTAATGGCCTAAACTGATCCATCACTAAGAACTACCTCACCATTTTTATTTTACTCACCAGAGTCCTGTAGAGAATCACATCCCGTCAGTCCCTATCCTTCCTCGAAGGTCACAACCTACTTGGTGATGAGCATGCTTCCTTTTACCAGTTATTTTAATACTCTGTAAATACTCACCTCCATATTAGATGACATGAAAATACTTGCCAGTGATGGTGGAGTAGGTGTTTCCATACTCTGAGATGTTGTCTCAAGTCAACATCCTGGCTGCCTGGATCATTCCACTGGCAACGAGCGGGTGAACAATGTAACTGACACAGCAGAGCTACTGTTGTGTTAGCGGGGGCAGGCCAGGGGCCCCCGCCGGCATTCACACGTGCGCTCGCACACTCATACAATGAGACACGCCGGAGACGTGTGACTTGCTCGGGTCCCCGGCGCCAACTGCCGGAGGACTGTCTTTATTCTCAACCGCGCATGAGTGAGCCTCGATCCCACTCGCGCATGCGTGCATTAGCGTATTCACTACGCAACACCCCTCCCTTTTCCCCTGAACAATAAACTTTACCAAACATTAGAATCAACAGTGCTCTATTCAAATTGCAACTGACAGTGTGTCACTAGTTACGAGGCAGGGTCCATAATAAAGTCTTGGAACCTCTGCGGCGGCTTGCGCCCCGCCCGGCTCGGGTACCTGCGTGCCTCAGCATTGGGCACCTCTGGTGTCCCAGAGTCTCTGGCGGTCCATCGCTTCTCCGTGGCAATTCTGTGTCATGATCTGGGCCTTGCATGACGGCTTCCTCCGAGTTCGCAGCTCCTATGCGCTTGAAGAACGAGACATTCCTGGTGACTGTCACTCGTGCGTTGGCGGCAGTGACCATAGACACCTTGACTTGTGTCACTCCCAGCGGTTGTGTTTCATATGGCAGTGACAACTTTCCTTCTGGTCTCCTATTCCGCACCAGCACAGTGTCTCTCACTGCAATCTCTTTCTCTGGTAATCCTCGCCATATTGCCTCTCTCTCGTTCTGAGCGGCTCTCTCCGTTCGCACGTGGTTGTTGTCGATCTCTCCCGGACGTCAACCTTCAACTTCAGGTAACAGTCCTCTTGGTACCTGTTTGAAGAGGGCCTCCGCAGGTGCGACCCCAGTGGATTGGTGCGGGGTCGTGCGGTATTCTCGGAGGAAGTCAAACAGGTTGCGCCGGAGGTCTTCTCCCCCATTCAGCGATATGCGGAACACTTTGTTGAGCGTTCGCATGAAGCGTTCTACTTCTCCATTCGCTCTTGACCAGAGGGGGGTGACTTTACGATGTTTTATCCCCCTTTCCTCACAATAGCGAGCAAATTGCTGTCATTTGAACGGTGCTCCATTGTCCGAGCATATCTCCAGGGGAAAACCATGTGTGGCGAACATCTTCTCCATGGCTAGGATGGTGTGGCCACTGGCCGTGGATTCAACCAACTCTACCTCCGGATAGCGCGACCACTGGTCTGTCACTACCAAAAAAGTATATTGCTCGGCCCGTGGACCCGAAGTCAGCATGTACTGTCCCCCATGGGCGGTCACTCCTCTCCATGGCCCGAATGGGCGGCCCCCTCTCCGCGGGACCCACTGCCTGGCAGGGGATGCAAGCTCTCACAAATTCTTCAACCCTGCTTTCCAGATCAGGAAACCAGACCTTCAATCTAAGATGTGCTTTCGTCTTAGCCATCCCCTGGTGTCCTTTGTGGGCGAGCTGCAGGACTTTGTCTACCAGTGTTCTTGGAATCACGATCTGGTGGCCTCTTAGCAGGAGACCGTCTTCTGCTACCGACAGCTCATGGCGCGCCTTCCAGAGTGTTTGCAGGTCTTTTTATGCCTCCAGATTCCTAAGGGAGTTTTTCAGGAGGACCTCACGCCACTCCCCACTGGCCACCGCTCCTTTTATCCTCAGGAATGCTTCATCTGTGTTGGATTCGTCTGCGATCTCCTGGCACGCTAGGGCAACAGGCAATGCCAATTCCACCACCAGGTGTATAGCCTCCATGCAGTCTGCCACCTCCTGTGAGTCTCTGGGTCGTCCAGTACCTGGATGGTGGGATAAATAGTCCGCCGGGTTGTGTGTCCCTGGGGGGTAGAGCAGCTTGACCCCATATTCCATGAGCGAAAGCATCCATCTTTCTATGCGAGGTGGTGGTTTGGACAAGGTTCCTGACAAAATTGGGATGAGAGGCTTGTGATCTGTCACAACAACTGGCTTCCCTAGAATGTAAATCCGGAAGTGTTTGCACCCCCACAATATGGCCAAGGCCTCACGCTCAATCTGTGAATATCGCCTCTCCATCTCAGTGAGAGCTTTGCTAGCGTAGGCGATGGGTCGCATGGTCCCCTGATGGTCTGCCTGCATGAGGACTGCTCCCAGCCCTACCGGGCTGGCATCAACCACGATCTCTGACTCGCGGTCCGGGTTGAAGTAGGCCATGGTCTCTTGTCCCGATAGGGCATTCTTGATGGCCGTGAACGCCCTCTGTTCTTTCCCAGTCCAGGTCCACGCTACGTCGTTTCTGGTAAGTGCCCTCAGGGGTTCTGACAAGGAGGCTAGGTCACAAATAAATCATCCACAATAGTTGACCATCCCCAGGAAGCTTCTTATTTCTGCTGGGGACGCTGGCGGGGCTGCTTCTTGAATATCTTTCACCTTCTCAGGATCTGGGGAGATGCCCCCAGCGTGGAATATGAATCCAAAAAATTCCAGCCTGTCCTTCAAGAACTCGCACTTTTATTTATGCAGGGGCAGACCGAGGCTGCGCAGTCTCTCGAGGGTGTTTTCTGGGTGCTTTAGATGTTCAGCCTCCGATCGTGCAAAGACCAGGATATCGTCTGACATGTTGATTACCCCTTTGAGTCCTGACGGGGCCCCCTGATGGCATTTTGGAAAACCTCAGCTGCGGATGAGACCCCGAAGCTGAGCCTTTTATACTGGTATAGCCCCTCGTGAGTCGTAAAGGTGGTAATATATCTCGACTCGGGTGGAGCTCCAACTGGTGGTAGCCAGATCTCCAGTCCAGATTTGAGAAGACTTTTGCTCCCTGAAGTTCACCAACAATGTCATCTAGGGTGGGCGTGAGGTGACGTTCTCTCCTGATTGCTACATTGGGCAGCCTCATGTCCACACAGATGCGTACTGCGTCCGGCTGTTTGGGCTTTGGGGCCACTACAATTGGGGAGATGGAACAGGATGCGGCGTTGTTTGAGCGCTGTCGGTCTCACTGACCCATCAATGTGCAAACGTATGGGGCCGGCCTTTAGCTTCCCTATGCCGTTGAAAATCACCTCAAAGCATTGTAACAGACGTTCCAGATCAGCATGATACACCGCCTAAGTGAAGTGCACAATGTTCAGTGCTTCCGATCCAGCACAACTTAAAAGGGAATGTGGGTTTACGCTGGTGACGAAGAATCTCGCTTTTATTTTGTTCTGTCCATGAGATACTGGAGCCACAAACACTCCTTGGATGGGAAGGGGTGCGTCTCCTCCAAATGCGTATATCCGTGCTGTGGATTCTCCCAATTCTGGCGGGCCTGAGAGTACATTGTAGTGTTCGGTTGCTAGCACACAGACTGACGCCCCAGTGTCTGAGGACTGGAGTAGGGACTTCTCCGATGTATACTGTACATGTTGGTTGTCGACTTCCTCCGGGGCCCTTGGCAATGCTTGAAATTAAACAAATCTCCTCTTCTCTTCTTCCTCTTCTGCGATGTTGAGGTCTTGCATGCCCTGTTTGACAGCCGATACACCCCTCACTCTCCGAGCGTTGCTTCTGCCAACTGTCTCTGGTCCTCTCGAGGCTGCTACTGGTGCCGTTGCCCTGCACACCCTAGCATAGTGTCCTGGTGTGCCACACCGGCCACAGACTCTCGATTTGGCTGGGCACTCACCCACGTGCGGCAGGTCATACCCGCAGTAGGGGCACGACGGAGAATTGCTTGGTGCTGTGGGGCCGTCTCCTCTTCTTGGTGTCCATCTCGCCCTTCTTGGAGCAGAACGTCCGATCGCAAATGCCTCTTCCTCCTTTCTAGAGTGTGTGGCTGCATCCATCTTTGCCCCCCCTGGCCTCAGCCAGTTCGTAGGCTCTCCCCGTGTCCAAGATCTGCTGCAGAGTCAGCCCAGGTTCTCTCAGGACTTGTCTCCTCAGTTTCCCCGAACTGCGCCCTTGCAGCAGCTGATTATGAACCATTTCTTCTTCGTTCACCCACCTGCAGGACCTTGCAGGTGCCTTAGCCGCGCACAAAACTGGTCCAGCGATTCTTCTTCCAGTTGTTTTCCGCGCACATGACAAACCTGTCAAAGTCTACGTTTGCCATGGGAAGAAAGTGGTCTCGGAGTGCTTGTTTCACTGCGTCATATGTGACTACTGGGATGTTGAGAGAGTCATATATTCGGTGAACCTCCGTCCCTGCCGAGTACACTATGATGGCTATCTTCGCCTCATCATCTGTTTCCCCCGAGGCCCTGAAGAACATTTCTAATTGTTTGACCCATAGGAGCCATTTCGGTCCTAATTTGGATGGAGGGCCCATGGTATCAAATTCGGGCATAGGAGCCAGAGTACTGTGCATCCTGCGTGGGACTGGGGCAACAGCACCCTCTTGCTCTTCTTCCTCACCCATGGTGGTGTATGGTACTCACAGGAGGTTGTTGTTCTTTGTGGGTGTCGAGGCGGTGTGGTCAGGTGGGTCCACTTGTGACACAATGTCCTCTTCCTGCTCTCCTTCACTTCTTTTTTGTTTTTTTGGGGGGGGGTTTTGTTGCCACAGCCCTGTGGCAGCTAGGGCTGTGGGAGTTCCAAAAATTGGTCCAAAAGCTTGATGGAATGCAGCTGACGCACGAGCACCCTCACGGGCCGCAACCACTGCAATCCGCGTGTGAAATAAGATGGCCGCCGGCCGTGCGTGTGGGTCCGTGCCAACACGGAGCGACGTTCTTTGCCTCCGACGCCGTCGGAGCAGAGAACTGCTCCGGAGCCGTCCTCGTCGCCAATGTTGTGTTAGCGGGGGCAGGCCAGGGGCCCCCGCCGGCATTCACACGTGCGCTCGCACACTCATACAATGAGACACGCCAGAGACGTGTGACTTGCTCGGGTCCCCGGCGCCAACTGCCAGAGGACCGTCTTTATTCTCAACTGCGCAAATGCGCGAGCCTCGATCCCGCTCGCGCATGCGTGCATTAGCGTATTCACTACGCAACAGCTACGACTGAGCAAACTACCGAAGGATGATGGAGCTGCCCTGAGGACCAATACACGTCAGTGTTGTTTTCCTAGGAAGGGAGAGGAGATCTGCCTGAGAGGGCACGGTATGTCTCTCGAACATGGCACACCTGAGAGGGGTGCATCCAGTGCAAACGGAATACCCAAGTGGACTCCAGTATGTGACATGCGAGAGGGAGGCAAAGTTAATTCAAAGTAACTTCCAATGTAGATTTAAGTATGCAGCGTTTTCAAGAAAAGAGCATTACATTCAAAGGAACTTCCCAGGTGGCAGCAACATACAAACGGCGAACTGCTAGGACACAGCAAATTAACAAGCAGATCACATGTCAATGAAGTATATATGTGAATCTGTGCAGTAGAGGAAATGCATAATGTCGAGTTCAGAAATGAAACCCCAGCTAAATTTTTAGAAACTCCAGCAGAGGTCATTACAGAGTGGGAAGTGTGGAAAGACTTTTTTTTTTTTTGTATGTGGAATTTGTTTTTATTGCTTTTGTTGCATCAATGCAAACTAATATAGAAAACCAAAACAAAGCACAGTGTATACTTTTTACACAACCAATGCATTACCTGGCTAATGCCCACAAGAATAGACACCACCATCCTCCGACCCCCCCCCCCCCTCCAATCTGGTAAAATCAAACCTGTCGCATAACACCCCATCATTCAGGTCTGCCAGGAATTGTCCACAAGATCACTCGTCGATCCTTCCTCCTCAACCTCCTCTTTGGTTACGTATGCTCTATACAGGCCCCAGAAGTCTGTGGACCTGGTTCTGCTTGACAAGGAGATGGCATGAAGTGCTTCCTTCCCCTCAGTCCTTCATACGGTTCAGCCTCTCTTGAAAGGTAGATGCACTTTATTTTCCCCATGACTTAGCAATTAATGAATGTGCAACAACGGAGGCAATACCTAGCAATTTTCTTTCTAGTCTACCTCCATTTTCCATTGTAGCCAAAAGCCACACCCCCGGATCGTCAAGAAGCTGGCATGACACTATGCGACCCATAACATTAATTTGGGTCCAGAACCTGTATATATACATACAGTCCCATACCCCTGTTCCCCTCCCTTGCCTAGTCACGCTCTGAAACACTTGTGTACAAGCGCGGTACAAATAAAATATCATATCATATGCTCATGCTGTCAGCGAAGTCTCACGAGCATTGTGAACATTGTGAAGATCTATCCGGATGAAACTTTTGTATTTGTATGGAGGTATTTTAAGCATGTCAGTTGAAATCTTTTGTTGATGGCTATACATCTTGTCTGCATACATGCAATTCGCCACTGTGAGTCAGTAAATCAAGTTTCCAGAGACTCCTCTCACCTAGTTCTTGACTTATACGCCCTCTCCATCCACTGCTCCTTTAATATTTTATGTATGGATGACACTGTTTTCATTTACCTGAGTGGTTTCACCATGTATTGGACTAACTAGGATATTGTGGGTTCACCTGGATAACATGGTCAACGAGTCTGCAATGCTTTCCTTAATATGTAATACAATAACATAGAGAACGCATTCCATTCCCCCTTCTTTCAACTGCTCCCACGTGATAGATCTCCCAACTTAAATCATTTCTCCTAAGGTATAGATCCCCAGTCATTCAAAATGGATCTGAACATTGCTCTCAAATGTGACCTCTACTCTTTGTACCCGATAAATAGCATAGGCTGGTTCATAAAGGTATTCTTCCCCAATCAAGGTTGCCACTCTGTCCCATGCTCTGCAGGTATTATCCACTGGTTGTATTTGCTTTTGAACCTGTCTCCTCGATCCGCCAAAGAAGAGCTGTCAGCCCGTCCAAATAAGTGATTGCTCTTTCAATCCCCACATGGAGCAAATCCGGTGTAGGAGACCACCACCAGGCACAAAATTGTATCTGGGCTGCTAAATAGTAAATAAACATATCAGGCTAGTCAAGCCCACCTGTTTCATACGGTTGTGCTAACGCATCGTATGCAACGCTGGCCTGTCTACCTGCCCATACCAAGCGGATCATCATCCGCCTTAACCGCGATCAAACATGCCCTGGGGGAGATCATAACATTATTGAATGCGTGAAGTCATTTTGGGACTAGTACCATCTTGTCTAAAGAAATCCTAGCAGCCTGGGATTATGGAAGTAGAATCCAGGCATCCAACATCTGCTCCAGGTGCTCAAGTATTTTCAGATAATTGTAATTGTAGAGTGATGCTTTAGATGTCGTCACCTGCGTTCGTAGGTATTTGATGCCCTGAGTGCACCACCTGAATTAATCACCTACATCTGTTTGCCAGACTCCAGGTGTCAATGGAAGCACTTCGGACCTGTGTCAGTTATTTAAGGCTGGATAATTCCTCAAATGACTGATTGGCTGAACCTTAGGTTTGAAGTTCTGTTGTGAATTCTTAATATATAGCAGCACTTCATCGGCATAGAGGGATATAACAGAGACCTGTGAATATAGCTTCACTCCCTGATGTTCCGTCATAAAGCACGCCGGGGGTTCAAGAGCAAAGAGAATGGGAAGCAGTGGGCTCCCCTGCCTTGAACTCCTTGTCAACGATATTGTGTATGAAACCACCTGGATTGTTAATATCTGAGCTTTAGGTAAAGAGTACAAAAGGTGCACCAACCTTATAAACGTCAGCCCCAGACCAGACCATTGTCGGACCTCAAACATAAATCCCCACTCCACTGAGTCGAAAGCCTTCTCGCATTCAGGGAAGCCGCTATAACCGGCACGTCTTCATTTATATTATGCATCACTGTGAAGAGCTCTACAGGTTGTTTTGAGTAGACCTGCCTGGGATAAACCTCACTTGATCGGGAAGAACCAGTGCGGACATGAAGAAGAGAAGTCTGTCTGCTAAAAGTCGCAACAAGATTTTATTATCAGTGTTTGTTACGGACAATGTCCTGTAGGAGGCACGTTTCGTGAGGTCCTTGTTTGGCTTAAACAAAACAGTCACATGGACGATTCGGGAATTCGATTATAGAATGTGTCTGTAATGCCACAATTTCCTGGGGCTTTACTATTAGGAAGGGACTCAATGACCCATTTTAGTTCTTCCTTCGTTATAGTTGTGTTCATGGTAATTGCCTGTTCTGGGTACACCCACCCAAGTGTCACCTGTGAAGGTATCCTGAAGTAAGACACAGACAAAAGATTAAAAGTTCAAAACCGTGGTTTATTAAATTATTTGTCAGGATGGTTGAAGGCCTAACTTGCCCTATGCTAAGGTGGGATTTTCCTACCTGAACAAAACTAAGGGAAGTCTGAGTTAAAGAGTTCAGTTTAAAAATCTGTCTGTGTCCAAATCCTATCCTTCCCTCACAATTAAAGCAAAACAATGTGTAGGGATGTCAATACCAAAAGAAGCAGTGATCAAACAATGTTCTGAGCTTCTTGCAGGTCCTAGATTCCTCTTCAGCTCCCCTTCCCCAAGGTCAAGAAAGTTCCACAAGAGTCTTCAGATTGAACCTTTCCCAGGTTCACACAATTCCACAGCTCCTTGGGGTTCTCTTCACCAAGTTCAAGGCAACACAGTTCCAAAGAAAAGGTTTTTTGAGGTTCTGCCCTCAAGACAACATTGTAGTTCATCAATCATCAGGGTACCCTTCCCCCAAGACTCCAACACATCAATTTATACTTGGTTTCAAACTTCCAATATTCAACATAACTCCAGGTCAACTTGACATTCCTTCTGAATTGCATTCAGTTCCCGCAAAGTGTTACTTCTTGGTTTGTTTCACAGTGTCTTTATCTTTCACAATTGAGGGTTCCCTGATCTAGGCGCAGTTGTCTGACCACACGGTCCACCCATCACAGGTCACGCAACCAGGGACCCTAGGCTGTTCAGCCCACATAGGTTCTTCTATATTTGCCACTGTGTGCAGATTCACGTTGACTTAGTTTCCTTGTTTGCCTCTCGACTGTATGTGTAGGTTCACACTCTCTTGGCTTCTCCTGGTTAGCCTCTTGACTTTGACACAATGTGTCGCACAACTTCTGCCAGTCGTTGGACTTGTCACATGGTAGTTATTAGTAAAGTCCACATGACTTTGCCAATTCACTTTGTCGTAGTCTTAATTATTCCCCAACTTTGTGTTAGGCTCTTTCACATTTGTGCTCTTAAAAATCGGCACTTTCCTGTTTGCCTTTCATCATCTCACAGCTTTGCCCACAACGTTTTCATTCAGTTTGGCATTCAATATTTTCTTAATGTTTCCTTTACAAGTGTTCACTACTTGTTTAATATTTTAGAAAATTGTCACTTCGTTATTCAGCATTATGCTCAATTAGTTTTAGATCATTCGACATTCATAGTTGGCTTATTTCAGTTCATTCAGCATTCTCAAAGTACACAGCAGCATAAGTGTAGCGCTCCAGACAGAGTGTTCCCTTGATTACACCCACTGGTTACGCGTGCGCTCTCTGTAGCTTCACCGATTCTCCTCCTGCGATCCTCCTGGATCCACGAGCCTCGCCTACTTTTGCAGAACTTCGCCTCTCTCTCGTGGCGCTCGCTCTCCTGCTTGCCGCAGCGACGGTGGACTTTGAGCGGAGCACATGCTCCTGCTCTTGCTATCGACAACCGGAGCTCAGCCAGAGATTTTTGTTTTTTAAAATATTTATTTTTGTTTTCATTGTTGCATCTTACATAGAGGGTATAACCAAAGCATTTCAAACATCCCAACTTCAAACCCCAGCCAGAAGTGAGATTAGTCTTTCTTTAGTTCAGACTTTGTAGGTTCACATTAAGTCCAAGATTCAGATATTATGTGGGCGTCATTGTGACATATAGTCACTTTGTAAGTAGGTCAATACTGGGCCATTCCTGTTAGAATGCATCCTGATCCCCCCTGGATTTTATATCACCCTTTCTAGTGCTACAGAATTCAGACTTCTTGCAGTCGGTCTAGGTTCGTTGGTGCTGTTTGTTGCTCCACTTTTGTGCCATTACCAGCCATGCTGCTATCAACAGGATCATCCATCCTCGTTTTTGTAGGTATTTTCAAACCCAGATCCCACATCCCACACATTCAGATATTTTCCCCGATTTGTTTTACTCCCTGGTATAGTGCTTGCATTTGGTTCTTTACCTCCATCAAGAACGGTTGTAGCACTGGGCATTGCCCCCAAATGTGTAACGAATCTCCCACCGCCTTGCAAACTCTCCAACACTGATCTGATGCTTGGGGAGACACTGCGTGGATCTTATGTGGTTTATAGTGCCATTGTAGATGTACTTTGACCCACACCTCCCTTACCTGAATGGAGCATGTTAGTTTTGGGATTGCTCCCCATAGATATTTCCACTGTCATTTTGTGATGTTTTCCCCCATATAGTTTCATTGATCGCTCAGGAATATGTAGAGCTTCGAGACCAGGCTTTTTGAGCCTGTATGGGTGGTTATATCATGTTTGAAAGGTGTCCGTTGTCTTGTGGCCTAATAGCTGGGGTATTTAACCAGTGTTTCAGTTGGTTATATTTAAATCAGTCGCTCTCTGTCAGGCCTATGTCCTGGATACATTCCTTAAACGATTTAATGGTCTGACCTTGGTACACTTCCCATATCTTTTGGCAACCCACCCTTTCCCACTTTCTGAATGCCCCCTTTTCCATCCCTGGTGACAATTCCGGATTCCCAAACATTGGGTAGAATGGAGATGGCTTTACTGTTGGTGCCCCCTGCTCGATTGCTGTGTCCCATACTTCCACCCCGGCCCCTCAGTATCTCACTGAGCCTGACATTGGGGTGTCTGTAGCGTTTATTTAGCCACATAAGTCCTGAGAGGGAGGATCCTGCTACCGCTCTATCTTGTCATACCCATATTTTATGTTGATCTCTAGCTAGCCATTCCCTCAAGACCCGCAACTGGGCTGCCTCATAGTATCTATAAAATTGAGGGAAAGCAATGCCTCCACTGTTTTTTGGGGCGGTAAGTGTAGTCATTACTACCCTGGGAGGCCTTTTTTCCAGATTTATGATCAAATAGCTTTATTAAGATCACAAAAGAAGGTTTTTGGGATCCTGATGGGTAGTGCCTGAAAATTATATAGAAGTTTCAGTAATACCACCATTTTTACATTCACCCGACCATGTGATTGAGAGGGTTTCATTTTATGAGATCTGTTCTCATCTTATCTAGTAACTGAGGGCAGTTTTCTCTGTGCATTTGTTCTATTTTCTTTGTGAGGGTTATACCTAGATATGTTATCTTTTTCCACTTCTTTTAATTGCATATCCGCCCCCAGCATATATCGTTTCGGGGGCCACCATTAAGATTAAGATTTCCGATTTTTGCCTATTGATATTTAGCCCTGATATCGCCCCAAATGTTTCCAATTCTTTCATTAATATCGGTAATGAGTTTCCAGATCCGATAAAGCTACTATGATATCATCAGCAAACGCTATTGGTTTATGTGGCTCTCCTGCCATTTCTATTCCTGCCAATCGCTCCAGTTCCCGAATCCTAATCAATAGGGGTACTAGATAGATTGCATTTAGCAGCAGGGATAGTGGGTAGCCTTGTTTTGTACCCTGTCCTAGAGTGACTTTCTCTGAGACTACTCCATTGAGGGTTATACGTATTGTTGGTGAATTATAGTTTGTGTGCACCATCTGTAAATATTTTGTGCCGAATCCCATATGTTTTAATGTGTGAAATAGCAGGGATCATTTGACTCTGTAAAATGCTTCTTCTGCATCTAATGATACTAGTATTGCAGGGTCTTGTGTTATCCCCATCTTTTCTATTAGGTGGCATATTCTGCAGCTATTATCAAATGTGTGCCTTGATGGTATGAAGCCCAATTGGACCTGCCCTATTCATTTTGGTAATACATTAGTTAACCTGCTTGCCAATATTTTGGTATATATTTTTGCGTCCAGGTTTATCAGCGCTATTGGACGATATGATCCTGGCAGTGTTTGGTCCTTAGCCTGTTTGTGGAACACCATCAGTTTTGCTTCATTCATTGAGGGCGTGATTGACCCTTTTGTTTTAAATGTATTGAATAATTTCATGAGGAACAGGGTCAGTATATCCCTATATTTTTTATAAAAACTTGCCGGGTACCAGTCAGGCCCGGGGCCTTATTTGGTAAATCCTGCTCTGGCCTTCTGTACTTCTTGGTCCCTTATTTCCCCGTTTAGATATGCCCTTTCTTCCCCCTTTTTCTTTTAATTGCCTGTCTAGGTGTCTGTCTGCTTTGTTGGTTTTCACATAGTGCCATTGCTTCAGGTATAGTAGTGCTGTCTCTGCCCTTTTCGTTCTAAGGGTCTCCAGTTGTCCATGTATGTGTCTTGATGCCTTTTTTAGCTTATTATTCAGATTTTTTAATATTTCCCCCCGTATGTCTTAGTTTCCCCTCCAGGTCCACTTCCCACTGCAGTCCGTTTATCCCTCCCTGCCTTTTAGCGCTATAAGATGTCCTCGCGTTACCACTTTGAAAGCGTCCCATATCATTTCTTGTGGTATGTCCCCATTTCATTGGGCCTCATTATGGGTCCAGTGATAATTGATTTGATTTGATTTATTGATTTATAGAGCGCTTTACACCAAGGCGCTGCCTGCCAGTGCTGCCAGCGGGTTGCCGCCGGACCCGTAATAATTTACTGGTGCCTGACTTCCTGGTGCCACCGGGCTATTACAAGTCAGGTGTCTGGGAAGTCAGGCGCCAATACATTCGTTAATCCCCATTCCCATAGAGTCCTATTGGACTGTATGGGAGTAGGAACACAGGAGCATCAGCACCGGTGCTCCCGTGACAAGTCTGCCTACCGTGGCTGCTGCGCCCCACAGGGTCGGACCTTTCAGAAACAGCGGCTCCGGCAGGCAGACTTCTAGTTTGTCGGTCCGGAAACAAGGGTACTGGTGAGCTTACCAGCACCCTTGTTTCAGGACTGGCAAACATGTAATGAGGACCATTGTCTCTAAAATATTCTATTTTTTCCCTGATTTTTTCAACATGTACCGGGTCATATAGGATGTCTGTGGGGAATTTCCAGTTCCATAACCCTCCCTTCCTGTTTCCCACCGTAATGTTCATCCATATCGGGGCATGGTCTGATAGGGTAATGGATCCTATCTCTATATTTCTTACTTTCCCCAAGAGCTCTGGAGAGGTCCAAAAATAATCTATCTGCGACATTGAGGAGTGTACATGCGGGTAATAGATAAATCCCTGATCTTCCCTTCTTATTGCCTTCCAGGCATCTTGAAGGGTCAGTGTGGCCATCTTCCGCCGTAATGCTGTGGATGGGGCTTGTACTACTTGTACTGTTACCGCTCCTGTCCTGTCTGGGTAACCACGCCATGTGGAAGTCTCCCACTAGGATAATTTCCCCTTTTGCGAAGTTCTCTAATTTCTACAGGATATTCCTCAGGAATCCTTCCTGTCCCACGTTTAGGGCATATATAGACACCAGTGTGACCATCTGGCCTCCGATGGCTACACTTAGGAACGTGTACCTTCCCTCTTTGTCCGATATGGAGTCTTTTACTTGTGCTCCCACCCTATCGTGTAGTGCAATTATCACCCTTGCTTTCCTCTCCCCCGCGTTTGTTTGGTATATTTGTGTGCATGCTTTAATTTAAATGTCCACTTGTCTAGTTCATGTGTGTCTCTTGATACACGAGAATGTCTACTTGTTCTTTCTGCAGATATTGTTCCACTTTTTCCCTTTTTACTGGGGTATTGAATCCCCTTACAATGTACACTAATACCTTAAGTTCCTTCACCTTGGTGTCTGTCTTTACTTTTCCCCTTAAATCTCGGGTTCTTGCCTCCTGATTTCCCCACCTCTGGCTCCCCCCTTCCCACCACTTTCCATGCCCCTCCCCAACTGTCAACAATAACACCCAACTTGAACAACCCTGCCCTCCCATCCCTCCCTTTCCTTGAGGAGGGCCAAGGATTCCAAGTTGCACCCTCCCTTTCTAGTCCCTTGAGCCACAAACATCTGATACGTGTCCCAGTCTTATCCCGTTCTCCTTGGTGCGTCTTGGGTTCTCTTCTCCTGTTATAGTCCATCTCCCATCCAATGTTCTCCATCTCTGCCTCTTTTCTCTTTTCCCTTCCATGTCTCGGTTCCACCGTTGCCCTTTTTAGTCACAGTTTTTCATTCCCATGGTTTCATGTGTCTTTCGTCTCCCCTTTTCATTGTTCTCTCCAGTTTCTCCTTGTAGGTTAAATATCTGTTCTCCTTCCTCACTTGTCATGATTCTATGTTGTCGTCCTTCCCATGTGAAGTGTAGACCAAATGGAAACATCCATTTGTACCTTGTTTGTTTCGTCGCCAGGAATTTCACCACTGGGCCCAGTTTTGGAGCGTGGATTGTGTAAGGTACTGCTATAGTTGCACCTCTTTTTTGTTTGTTCGTACGTGCCCTGCTAGTCTCGCTTTCCGTAAAATCTGTTCCTTCTGGCAGTTGGATGTTATTGCAACCAATACATCCCTCGATCATGTGCCCGGCTCTCCTGCTCTTCGTGGGCCCACTCTGTATTCTGTCCACCTGGATTATTTCTTCCTTGTCTATTGCCATAATTTCTGCAAAATGTTTATTAGCTGTACCTTTCAGATCCTTGTCCTCGACAGTTTCTGAGAGTTTTTTTAATCCAAATATTCAATCGCTGTGAGTGATTTACAAGGTCCTCACATTGGATCTCGAGATTCTATGATAAACGTGTGAGATGTTCCAATGTTTCATAATTTATTTTGTGTGTCCTCTTCCATGTTTTGCACTGCTTTTTCCAGTGTGTCTGTTCTTTCTTCTAGTTTTGCTTCATCGATTCCCAGTTCTTGTAGTGATTGCTTCATTTCGTTTTTCAGAGTCTCAAATTGTATCTGGAAGGAGGCCATGAATTCGCTTTGAAACTCTTTGAACCAGCTCTGCATTTCTTCTCTGCATGCCGTTGCTCCCCCTTCTCTGCCGGTCGGTGTGGGTGGGCTCTGATTGCTGTCTCCTCTCCTGGGGTGCATTGTGTTCCCCGAGCTCCACAGTTGTTTAATGCTTGTTTCCTGCTGTACCTGGGGTGTTTGTTGGGTTGGTGGCGCAGTCTTCCCCCTTGTCTTGGACATGTGGGTGTTGCGATCCCTTTTACTGTTTCTCTACTCTCTAATTTAATGCCCAGTTCCAGTGGTTGTGTTGATGGGTTCGCTGTATGCCTACCCCCTGTTGTGATTCCCTTCTCTTTTTGCTTTCCTTTTCCTGGGGGTTTTCGTTGTGGTTGGTTCAAAGCCCCTGTCTGTTTTGGCTCTTGGCCCCTCCGGGTTTTCTCAGGTTTGTTTTGATTCTTTTGGGTGGGCGTCTCCTTTGCTGTCAACTTTGTATGGTCTTCCCCTACCTTATGTTAAGTGGATCCATGCCTGCGGTTCTCCTTTACCGCCGTGTTTTGAGGCCTTGCCCTTCCTGCCGGGACCCTTTGTACTTTGGTGGGATTTTATTATGTTTTCCCATGTTCTCCTGGTGTTGCTGTGCCCGGGAGCTTTGTTGTTCTGGCTCTGCTCCCAGACCCCTCTCCACTACCCCTCAATGTGCTTGCTACTGGGGCCTCCTTCTCTGGTCCTCCCGCTCTGTTGCTGGTGTCCGCTATAACTTCGCATCTGGTTCGTGTCTGTTCTGCAGTCGCCTTCTCTGCCGCGCTGTGTGTCGTCTCTCACCTCTGTGCTGTTCTGGAGTGTTTCCGCTTCCACCCACAAATATTCCTCTTCTGGGTGCAATCTTGATTGAGGGGTATTCCTGCTGCTCCTCACATACAGCAGGTTACTTTTCCCTCGTTCCACACCGTTGCTCTTCTCCAGATCACTCGATGGACTGAGTGCGTATGTCTTCCGTCTCACTTTTACAGCTGCAGAGGGAAGTTGTTATCCCTCTTTATTTCTCACACCGCTTCACTGTCTGCTTCTGTTGCGGCCTGGTGGGGAGAGACGTTGATGCACGTCCTCTTTTGCTGGCCGCCCTCTTGAAACATTTGGCCGGAGATTTAGACCCTCTCATGGCCCACACTCAGCCTAGGCGTCTCTCTACTTCCCCGGTCTCGCACGTCTCCAAGTCCTGGCTCTGACTTGCTTCTCTCTAGCCCTTTTCGTCCCTGCTCTCCCTGCTCACACACAGCTCTCTCTGGCGCTCCCACAGCTCTCTCTGGCGCTCCCACAGCTCTCTCTGGTGCTCCCACAGCTCTCTCTGGCTCTTCCACAGCTCTCTCTGGCTCTTCCACAGCTCTCTCTGGCTCTTCCACAGCTCTCTCTGGCTCTTCCACAGCTCTCTCTGGCTCTCCCACAGCTCTCTCTGGTGATCCCACAGCTCTCTGGCGATCCCACCGGTCTCTTTCAATGGCATGCTTCCCCACCCCTTATACTCCCTAGGAGTATTAAGGGCCCACAGGTGTAGTTCAGTGAGATTAATCGCCTGTCCTCTAGTCAATTTATTAGTGGGACATACCCGACTTCCCCAATGTATGCATTTACAGTCTTCTTCTTCGTCTCAGTACCAGAGTGTTCAAATGCCCTATTGGTGTTCATTACTCGTAGTCACCTCTTAGTCACCTCTTCCTCGTCTAAGTACTCTGACCAGTCAAATGAGGGGAGATGACTTACAATAGCCCATAAAGGGTGGAGAGAATTAGGGTGGTTTTCAGAGGGAAAAGGGGGATACCATGTCTCCCCTGTAGCCGCTGCACTCTCTATCCCCAAGAGCCCTCCACACAATTGATCTTCCCTCACTTCTCCAAAGTGATCAATTGAAACCCTATTTTCAAAATCAACCAATTAATATAGAAATACTGAATTTACCCAAGTCTCTGTATATAGATGTTGCTATGGGGAAAGCTACGGGGAAAGCTGTAGTAAAGGTTGTCCTAAGCAAATTAACTTTAATGAAGCATGTGAAAGGCAAGATCTATACAACTCTTCATATATGGGATGTCAATATGGGGAAGATTGCAACAAGTATTGGCACAAGCAAATGAACACTAATGATGAAGTTAAGAAACAAAGCTTTAACAAGTCTCCATATTTGGGATGCCTATATGGGGTAGGTTGGAGCAAATAATACCTGGCGCCAATTGAGTTTAAACAGTGAAGGAGTACAATTGTGTTATACTTAAAGAGAAAAAGGCTGAAAGATAAAGAGAGAGTTGTAAGAAGACCTGTTGAAAGAAGTGCATCAGGCAGTGAACCTGTGGGGGAAAAATACCTGGCAGGAGAGTACACCAGGGTATTTGCGAAGCCCAGAGGGGGGATTCCTGGCAGGTAAGTACACCAGGTAATCCATCTAGAATGCGTGAAAAGAAAGAGAACTTTTAAAAGGTTCCTGGCAGAAGAGTACACCAGGAGACCATCTTTGATCAGTTGCTGTATAGAATTTTGCCATCCTTAAGGCAGCATTGCTTGGAAAAGACATTTTTCTTGCCAGCCTGAAGAAAGTGATATGTGAAAGAGACATTTACATTAATCCTAAAGGAACATTGTTACAACAGAACACTTTCAACATTCTAACTGAGACAGTTCAAGGGAGGAGAACCAACCCTTTGATACAATAATTGTTTGGTTGGATTTACCTATTTCGTTTTTGCACACATTTTGCTGAATTGGAAGCAGAGACATTTTGAATGTGAATTTTAGTGCGGGTCAGATATATGTTGGACACAAGGTGAGCTTTCTTTAGTTTTAGTTTCATAGGCAGGAAACTCTTTAGGATTTATCCATATCCTTTTATTTTAATTAAAATCACTAATGTTGAAAACATAAGTTTGTGTCCACCTCTGATTTCGGACCCCTCACACCATCTAGGAACTTGCAGCCTAGTTTATGAGGATTACTGAGTTTGGTAATAGTCCCGAAAGACAGCATTAATCCCTTGAGTATCTCTAACCATCTTACCTGAACCATCACCCATTTCCACTATATTAACAGGCAGCCTCTCCTTTCTCATCAGCCATTCTAGTCCTCCTAGGCCCTATCCCCCTCACTATACACAGTGGCTGCTGCATTTCTATCCCAAAACCTTTCCTCCCTTCCAAATAGGGGTGATGCATTCTCTCCTAGCTGCATGTAATTTTGTGGGATCATGGCGGGCAGCCTGTTACTGTTACAGTTCCTTAATTTCTCGCTGCAGTGTAGTCATGGACCCCGGAAATGCTCTAGATCAGGGACTAAAACTACATTACTCTGGCAAAACTGTTGTATATGTTCTTCAATATCATGTTTCATCCAGTGCATGACCCTTAAATAACCACCTCCTCAGCTTGGGGAACTGCAGTGGGGTAGTGAAAGTAATCAACACTACAGAATGGTCAGAGAGTATCCTGAGAAGGATCTTGGTGTCTGTCATAGCCGTGGCAATATCCAAGGTGACCATGATTATTCTATTCTGGAGGCAGTGTCGTGGACACCTGATTAAAAGGTATATTCCTTCACCTCTGATATTCTTCAATGATATTCCAGGTGCTTACCTATTTTAGAAGGCTAGTCTGTGTCATGGTAGCCATATTCAAGTCCAGTGACAATGAAAGATTAAAATCACCAGCCCATATGATTTCATACATAGTATATACATGTATGACGTGCACATGACTGAAAAACTCTGGCGTGTTATTATTCGTAGTGTACACATTTATGGTAAGGATCTTCATACCAAAACATTCACCCGCCAGAATAATTTATCTACCCTTTGTGTCCCCCATCTGATCATGCAGTTTAAAGTCAAGAGACCTATAAATATATTTTGCCACTTCTTGGGAATGTGAAGTAAAGGAGGAGCCATATCTGTGTATTGCCCATCCCTGAGCCCTAGTGAGTTTCTCCTCTTTACCCTAATGCGTCACCTGGAGCAACAAAATCCACACTTGATGCTTGGCTTGGTTCAGTATAAGCCACATTTTTTTGCATTCGTGAACCCTCGAATATTCCAGGTCATCTCTGTGATCTTATCAGACATCACTCATATATATATAGAAATCAGACCAGCCCTTGTATATCCAGACTCTAGCAAATTTAATAGGAAGGGGATCATATTTTCCAGCTGTGCCAGTTGATAAGGGTACATCATACATAGAAACATCCATTGTATGCACTGTAAAACCAACACCACCCCAATCTCACCATCCCCACTCCCACCCACGCCAGAAACACAAACATACCAGCTGTCTGGGGGCGCTGTTGTGCGCCGAACAAGATGGCCACCTGATAGGCGAGCTCCATGGCTGGCAGAATCCTTAATCGAAAATCCTGTGCTGGTGCGCTATTTCAGAAAACCCAATCGAAGCGATTCTGCAGCAGCTGACTCAGGGACCACCTGGTCCAAATCAGGAGCATAAACGGTGCCGGGAACCCAGAGAACGAAAGTTCACATATCCGCAGCCCTCTGTCAGTGGCCGGGAAGCTGCGTGCCAAAAACAGACCCTTCATTGACAACGACACGCCGAGGGAAGGAGGGAGGGAGCGAGCGAGAGAGCGAGCCAGCCGACCCGGAACGCGTCCTGAGAAACAGCCTCTAATCCCAAGAAGACCCGACGGCAGACAGACAGCTGTATCTGCACAGCCTGGGAGCAGGACCCTGGAGGGAAGAGTATGAGTGCCGGAGCTCTGGACCGCGGGTGAAATGCGGTGCAGCCTGCGAGGACACGTAGCCCATGGTGGACCAGGTCCTCCGTGGCTGAGACCGGCATCCGCCTGAGGAGACAAGACAATCCCCCCCTCCCCCCGTGGTGGCGAGCTGCCCCCCCTACACAAACATCCACGGTGGAACACAAGGGGGCTGAACCATGGTGGGCTGCCTCCCCTACCCCCCCCTCAGTGAGACTTCAACACCTGGGGTTGAGATGTGGCGCAACAACGGAATCTTGGTGCCACGCTCCCCCGGCAGCGAAAAATGAAAGCATACCGGACTCGGCAGCTATAAGGTACGTGAGGAGCAGATATTTCATCCCCCCCCCCCATTAATCAACACAAGACTACACAGTCAATTAAGTGTCTTACAGAGAAAACACCACTTGCATTTTGGAAAAGAGCCCAATGGACAGAGGCACAGCACGTAATAGCAATATTCTGGGGGGGGGGGGGGCACCTGCTGAATAGACAGGGGGCGGATCAATGATCCATTGGCTGCCGCAGATCACCATGCACAACGCTGTGAGCCATAACCCCTGATTTCCACCAATAGGATCAGGAGCAAACACACCAACCCTACGAAAGAGACAGCTCCCAGACGCGGGCCTTCCTTAAAGAAACACCACACTGCACGCCATACCACCCCACAACATTGGGTCACAAGAAGGAACCAGTACCAATACATAAAATAGATGAGAGGCACAAAAAAAAAAAAGCGAGGCCCCATGGATGCGTTTGCAAATACCTCTGTATCGGCGCTGGTATCTGTCCAGGCGCCTACCCAGAGGGACCCAGCTCCAGACCCATCTGAACAAAACATGACCCTGTATATGCAGCAATGGAGAAAGGCTTCTTGGCGATCAACTCCAAACTTGATGACACATACGAGAATATTACGTCCATCCGGGCTGATATTAGAAAGGTCAACTCTAGAGTTGCTGAAGCCGAAGAAAGAGTAGCGACCCTTGAAGACACATCTGTCGTACAGAACAAAACAATAGAGCAAATCCAGAAAGATATTAAAACCATCCAAAATAAGTGCAAAGACTTAGAATCTCGCTCACGCAGAAATAACATAAGAGTGGTTGGAGTGGCAGAACACAAACTCAACATTCCCATGGAGAAGTTTCTCGAAGACATGCTGCACTCTTTGTTCCCCGGAGCACAATTTTCGAAGCAGTTCTTAGTCGAAAGAGCGCACAGAACCCTTGCTCTTTCGCCCAAAATGGGCACACCACCACAAATAGCAAGAATACTAAATTACTGGGACCAAGATCTCATACTTAGAATGGCACATGAACAAGCACCCCTGTCCTAGGACTCCAATATCATCCACAATTACCCAGATTTCACATCAGGAGTCTAGGCCTCGAGGCGTTCCTTTGACTCCATAAAAAAGGCACTCAGAGAAAGGAAGGTAGTTTATGCAATGCTGTACCCGGCCAAACTGTGAATACAATATAATGGCAGAACACAATTCTTTGAGACACCTGAGGACGCTAGGACATATATGGAACAGCACATCCGGCAGCCCATAATGGTACCTGAGATTCCAAATTCACATGTTCAGATACAGAAGCACATTTTTAATGTTAAACGCACCAACAAAATAAACAAGTACCAGCCACGACTCTGGAGAAGAAGGCGGGCCATACAGCCCCCCACACTTTGCAATGTTGCAATCGGTTCATAGGGATACATCGGCCGATTGGGGGAATGGTGAGGGAGGAGGGTGGGAAGGGTTACAGGCCTGTTGCCTAGTTAAAACTGGTTCTATGTTACAACGCACACCCACACCAAGATACTCAATCAAAAGATCCAGCCCAGGAGTTGGGTTCACAGTTATAATTGTTTGTTACAAAATAAAAAAAACAAGTTTACTTCAAGCGAACTATAAAAACCTGGCAAGGCAAAACCTGGAAGTCCTATATTTGAACAACGCAGACGATAAGTGTATCCTGAAGTCGAGAATAAATGGCTACTCAAGATAAAATGAGGAGCACAAGGCTCATGTCCTGGATCATTAGAGGCCTGTCCAATCCAATCAAAACCAGGAAAGTCATGGCCTATGCTTCTAGACATCGTATTGACATCCTCTTCTTGCAGGAAACTCGCGCAACGGAAAAGGTGGTAACATCCCTCAGTCGCACATGGGGTCAACAGGTGACCACTACTGACTACTCATCACAATCCAGAGGAACAGCGATAATTATTCACCAAAGGTTAGGCTTCATAATAACCAAAACTAAATGTGATCTTGAAGGCACATATGTGATAGTCTGGGGAACACTCCACGGACAGGACGTGATACTCAATACCTATGGTCCCAACGTGGACAACCCGGAGTGCTACCAACAGATTCTGGCGTTAATACTACCTGTAGGAGAGGATAAAATAATCTGGGGTGGGGACTTCAATACCATCCTAGACCCCGAGATGGACAGAACCACCACTGGTAACCGGAAAGAGACGAAGGCAGCAGTAACCATCAAGCATGCCATGCGCCTACTGCCACTATCTGATACGTGGAGAGCACTCCACCCACACAAACAGGAGTACACATTCCACTCATATGTGCATGGGACAAGCTCCTGCATAGACTACTGGTTATGTTCCATGGATTGTATTCAAAATACTAAAGAATGTACTATATTGCCCCGTACCCTCTCAGACCATTCCCCAGTTATCCTAGACATTCTACTTGACTCTACACCACGAGCCCCTCGAATGTGGAGGATGCCGCCGCAAATACTACGAGACGAAGAACTGGTGGATACACTCCATACGGAAAGAGCTGTTTTTTTTTTAACAAAATGAAGGTTCCGTACAGTCATATACCACAGTATGGGAAACATTTAAAGCATGGCTGAGAGGTCTGCTGATCGCCACGGTACATGGTAAACTGCAAGAGATCCGCTCAAATTTGACCCACGCCGAAACCTGCATAAAGAAGGCCGAAGAAGCATATACCAGAGCCCTGGTGAAAAACACGCTGAACCCCCTACGTGAAGCCACAGAAATATGCAATAAGCTAGCAGACCAAGATTTGCATTACATGATACGTCCAGTCAGAGCCAGGAGGTATGGTGAGGGCAACAAATCAGGAAGACTCCAGGCCAGTCTAATCAGGTCGGAAGTAGGCCAAGGGCAAATAACCAGCATCATAGACGAACAGGGAGTAACCCTCACGAACCAGAAGGAGATGAATGAAGTGTTCCTCAGATACTACAAGGAACTATACCGTAACAGAGACCAGAAAACACTAGAGGAAATACAGCAACACCTGGACTCCTACCCACTCCCGCAGCTCACGGAGGCAGACAAATTAGCTCTGGACATACCGCTCTCGGAAGAGGACATAACACAAGCCATTAAAGACTTGAAGATGGGTAAAGCACCAGGTGCAGACGGCATCACAACAGACTTTTACAAAGCATTTATCCCGGAACTAGCACCGCGACTCTTGAAAGTATGGGCAGAATCGCTGGAGAAGGGAACACTACCACCGACTTTGCGAGAGGCCATAATCTCGGTTCTGCTGAAACCGCACAAACCACCCCACGATCCCTCCTCCTACAGGCCCCTATCTCATTAATATGGATGCAAAGATCATAGCTAAAGCCTTTGCCAACAAACTGAATTCGTACATGAATAAATTAATCCACCCGGACCAATCCAGTTTCATCCCATCCCGCTCCACAGCCCTATCTCCGTAGATTCTTTGCAATCTCATCACAAATGGATCCGGAAAAGAAAACTATTGCAGTAACCCTAGATGCCGAAAAGGTGTTCGATTCCATCTCTTGCCGATTCATGTACGCCATCCTACAAAAAATGGGATTCGGCCCAGGATTCATCAGAAACATACAGACGCTATATTGCAATCCCATCGCCAAAGTCCGAACCAACTCGACCATCTCTGACACCTTCGAACTGCAGAGAGGAACGAGGCAAAGGTGTCCCCTGTCCCTGCTAATATTTGCACTTAAAATAGGGGGAATGGCAGCTTTTTAAGAACCAAGCACGCCTGGAGGGGGATACGCCTCATGAGTAGACCTCAATACATCTCATCATACGCAGATGATACCAGGCTTTATATCAGAGACCCAGAAACACATCTTCCCCCGATCATGCAAGACATTGCAGAGTTCACGAAATACTCTGGATACAAGATAAATCAAAGCAAATCCGAAATAATACCCTTAACCAAAGCCGTCTCACAAACAGAATCAATGAAGGTCCACTATTGACACAAATAGAAACCAAGCTTAACCTCTGGGTGAAACTTCCGTTGTCCACGTACGGCCGGATATCATTACTAAAAATGGTGATCGTCCCCAAATTATCTCTCTTTAGTGGAATACCCATATGGCCAGGCCGTAAATTCTTCGAGAACCTACAGAGGAGCAGCACGCACTTCGTATGGGGTGGAAGCACACCCAGGGCCAGCTGGACCAAGTTGTGCGAGCATTATGACACAGGGGGCCTGGCGGCACCGGTCTACCTGCTCTACTATTACGCGGCACAAGCCCAGTTTGCCAAATTTTGGTTCCAAGGCACTGAACAACATATTCGTACACGCTGACGAGTTTGCTGCTGCTCCGAACGACCTACGGGGTATGTTATTCACGAAAGTCAAAGAAGAGAGGGCGAGTGCGGACCCAGTGTCACTACGGTATGAGCATGGATACAGATCCTAAAAAAGAGCCCAATGCGACACACCCTATTGGCCGCACACCCCGTTATGGTCGTACCTCGATCTCGACCCGACTCTAAACCGCACTATACAGAACCGCTGGGATCTGGAACGTGGAGCCAGACTGGGGGACCTTTTCCCTTAGGGACAATTCATTACGATGTCGGAGCTACAGGAAAGAACAGGTAAAGGCCTGATCCCAACATTGCAGTATCATCGGCTGAAAGCAGCATGCAAAGCAATCTGGCCATCATTTCTGACGGAACCCCCCGGGGTACACAAGTTTCTTGCAGATAAGCTTACAACAGAAGGGTTCAAAAGTGCTGTTTCCGAAATATACAAAAGGTACAAGCGCATAACCCCTCAGTCAACACAATGCGAACCAAGTGGGGACACATTACTGTAGATATACTAAAGCCATCTCTATCAACACTAACTTCCGCCTAATACAATACAAAATCCTGAATCAACTACACATCACCCCAAAATAAATGGCCAAATTCGACCTCACCAAGCAACCAGGGTGCCCCAAATGCGGGGCAATTGAAGCAGACACAATACACATGTACTGGAACTGCCCTCCGATTCACCAGTTCTGGATTGAGGTGGCAGAGAAGGTGAGCGACATATTGAAGATCCACATTCCGGCAACCCCACAAAAATACTTATTTGGAGACATTGGAAAGGCGTCAATCAAGACACGCAGACTGTTCGCAGTGGCAGGAGCGGTAGCCAAAAGACAAATACTCCTGAAACGGAAGTCTACCTCCGCCCCCACACCCCAAACATGGCTTAGACAGTTGGCCAACACGCAAGAAAGCGAGGAGATGTATGTGCAAGGAGTACAACCCCACTCCAGACCCAAAGACATATGGGCCCCACTAAGAGCATATTTACAAGCCCAAACATCAAGCTCCGATAAAGAAGACAACTAGAAAGACTTTATTGATAAAGAGTTGTGAACATTTTCCATTAGCAATACCACTTATGTCAGCATTGTCTCACCAAATATGTATAACAATATTTCGTCTGTTTATTGCCTAAATGCCATGTCAGAATTAAATAAAGGTTTTAAAAAAAACATACCAGCTCTCTGCCCAATCCCTCCCAACTGAAAACCCAACAGTCAAACAATTGGCACACGCACTAACTGCGCAGATGGGGGAACAACTGTCACCCGCTACGACTCCTATCGACAGGCAGCATCCAGACAGTCTTCTCTTTCCATCGGTTCACAGACAATCTTAGCTGCTCAGTATAGTGCGTTCGTACTCAACAGTATGTGCATCTTGGTGGAAATCATATCAACCTAGTGTACCCAGCAGTCATTACATCAGTGAGGGGATCCGGCAGCTCCCTCGCAAACTTTGCCACTGCTTTAGGATCCGTGAAGAACAATGTCTTCCCTTCACTGACTATTCTTAGCTTCTCTGGATTCAACATGGCATACTTTACTACTTTTTTCTGTAGAATCATCTTCACCTCTTCAAAAGTCTTCCTCTGTTCATATGGGTGACAGGGACAAGCATTTCACAAATTGCCCAAATTATGTTAGTCATTTCCTAGAATAAGCAAGAAATCCTCCAATGCTTGGGCAGCTATAACCTATCCTCTGCTATTCACACAGTAGCGCCTGCCTAATTCTCAGGGACATCAGTTTATATTTTCCATACCCATCCATGTGTTCTTCTCCCCAAGATAGTTAATCCAACAGCTGGCTTAGAATGCAAACATGGTTATTGAACACTAAGTCCAGGAACTCAAAACCTCCCTTGCTGTTTGGACCTTTTATAATGTTCCAGGCGACTGTAGCCTCCTTCCATGGCCCCATAGGAAGGTGCACAATTCTTTGCATATCAACTGAGTCATTTTTCAAAGATCCAATAGGAGATATGTCTATAGATAACAAGGGATTTTTTTGTTAATGTATTCATTTTAATAATATTGGTTTATGCCCATAAAGTATCTAGCATGTCCCTTTTGACTTCCTCCAATATCGTACTCAAATTTTGAGTCGCTGCCATGTTGGTATAATGAAGATTGCCCGTGCTAACTGCACTGGTCCGTCTTGATTCTTTTAAAGATAAGGAGGCGAGCATTAGGCTCATCTTTCTACAATTGCCACCATTACAGCATTTCAAAATGTTCAACATTTAACCAACATGTTTTCGGTTTGAAAAAACAAAAGGCGAATGTAGGGTTACATTTCGGTCACTGAGGCTCGGGACTGTGTAAACTGCAGATCCCATGAGCCTCACCTCTCTTGGTAGTCCAGAGGCTATCAGCTCTCCACCTATCCAGTTTCTGTATCCCCTATAAGAACCTCCCCCCTCAGGGTCAATTCCTCTTTCTTGACTGCGATATAGTCCAATGTCCATTTCCCTTGAACTAAACTCTTAACATCCGTCAGAGGAAAACGCTGCTTCCCGGGCTCTCAACATCTTATGGTCCAATCGGACAACTGCTACATCCTGATGTGTAGTCGTAGACATGCTCACGCTGGCTTCTGCTCGTCCCCTAGGAGAGAGACAATACGGTCGTGAGGGTGGGAATGCGAAATATCATTGCAAGAAGAAAATACCTTTATATATCTGACCCTCACTGAGATCTTCCACTTTCGCATTCAGCTGAGTGGGATATAACGCTCGCCTCCTTGTCTTTAATAGAATCAAGACTGACCAGTGCAGTTAGCATTGGCAATTTTCATTCTATGGCAAGATGGAGGCGGGCATTATGCTTCTTCAAAGCTTGCCACCACTCTATTAGCCATGTCTGACACAGGCCTAAAATAGAAAGTTTTAAAAGTGGATTCCGATGACCAATCGGCTGCCTTCATTACATCTTGCAGAGACACACCAGCTGAGAACGCTTTGGAGGCCATTGCGCCGCACGCTGAGTGAGCCCCAAACAAGATTAGATTAATGCCTGCCCATTGAATCACTTCTCTCACCCATCTGGCTATTGTAGCTGTAGCTATTGCGTGATAGGGCTTTCTACGCGCAATCAACAACTGAGTAGCGCCTGGCGGTCTAATAAGCGATGTGGCTGCTTCATAATCCTTAATGCACTGCGCCACGCACAGTTGTTTGTCGCTTGGAAAGTATGGGTAAGAGATTACTCTGGTATCGGTCTTAGTTCTCTAAACTATAGTAAAGGCCAATCCTTCTGGATAGAAAATCTTCCTGTCTATCTCCAGGGCTTTCACATCTGAGACTCTTCGGCATGCTGTCAAGCACAGCAGCATCGCTAACTTGCCTGAAAGCTGGGAGCGGGAGAGGTTCCCGTTCTCTGGCCATTTAATAAATAGCTGCAGGACGTTTCGCACGTCCCACAGGCGTGTGTACTTGGGCTCTGGAGGCCTTATTAACTTTATTCCTCTAAGCAACTTGTGGACTGCTGGATGTTCCCCTACTGGAATACCCTCTACTCTGTCGTGCCCTGTGGACATGGCGGATATGTATATTCTCAGAGTTCTATGCGCGCAGCCCTCTTGGAATTTCTCTGCTAGAAAGTTCAAAACATGCACGATAGGTGCTCGAACGGAATCCAGCTGTTGGTCTGAGCACTGTGTCCTTGCGTTCCATGCTGCACTATAGCTCCTAAGGGTGCAAGGTGCCCAGGAGTCCTTGATACAATCTGCAGCAAGCTGCGAAATGCCCAGCAGTTGCCATCATTTCCTGACATTCTGCACGCCAGTAGGCGCAGGGAGCCTTTCTGTACCAGTGGGTGCGCTTGGCCGGTTGGGTTGAGGAGGAGGTCCGGGTGATGCGGCACTATCCTCGGAAAATCCGAGGAAAGTTCCATCGCTACTGGAAACCCGGGCTGGGATTTCCATAGCGGGACTATTAATACAAATTATGCTTGCTCCCTGCGGGCTTTCGCTAGAGTCCTCATGATCAATATGAATGGGAGGAAAGCCTATTGAACTGCTCCCACCCAAGGCTAGAGAAACGCATCTGTCCCTGCTGCTCCCGGATATATCCTCCTGCTGAAGTATTTGAGTGTCTGTGCATTCAGTCCGGATGCGAATAGATCTGTATGTAGGGGACCCCACAATTCTTGTAAGCTGAGGAATACTCGGGGAAGAAGTTTCCAATCGTTGGAGTCCGCTAGGAATCGTGAGTTCCAGTGTGCCACCTTGTTCTGCGCACCTGAAAGATACTCAGCTGCTACTGCTATCTGATTCTGCAGGCAGTAATGCCAGAAATCCTTCGCTAGTTCCGCTAGCATCTTCGATTTGGTCCCGCCTAGCTTGTTGATATAGCGAACCGCTGAAATGTTGTCCATCTTCAACAATACGCAGCACTTCGCTCTGCCTTTGGTGAAGGCTTGTACCGCAAAGGAGCCCGCTAGCAACTCAAGACAGTTTGTGTAGACGTAACTCATCTTCTGACCACTTGCCTCCTGTCTCTGTATGTTCGCACCTGGCTCCCCATCCCATCCTGCTGCTAAGTCTGAGGTGTCGCCGAAAATGGCTCGGCCATTCCAGGCTTCCATATTTTGTAACCACCAGTGTAGTTCTGACGTTGCTCTGTCGTCTAGCTCGATCATCTGGTGATATCGCAGCCCTCCTTGTAGATGCCTGATCTTGAGCCACTGTAGCGCTTTGTAGTGGAGGGGGCCAGGAAATATGGCCTGGATGGAAGCCGCGAGCATCCACACTATCCTGGATAGGTTCCGAAGAGAGGTGACTTTTTTTCACTAGGACTGCTCTGAGCTCCTTCTTGATTGCTTTCACTTTGTGATTCGGAAGCTCTAACTTTGCTTTTATGGTTTCTATCATGAATCCTAAGAATGTGATCCTCTGCACAGGTTGCAGCTGAGACTTCTCCAGATTCACTAGGAACCCTAGAGAGGATAGTAGGGAGAAGATCCAGCAGACGTTGTTGGCTAGGGAGGTCTTGTTTGATCCTAGCATTAGGATATTGTCCAAGTATATTATGATGCGGATCCCTCTCTCCCGTATGGCTGCGGCTACGGGGTGCATCGGCTTGGTGAAGGCCCAAGGGGCTGAGGCGAGCCCGAATGGTAAACTTCTGAATCGCCATATTTCTTCGTTCCATCGGAAACACAGGAATCTGCGATGTTCCTCCGCTATTGGTATCATCAGGTAGGCGTCTTTGAGGTCCAGACGCGCTAGCCAATCCCCTGAGTGTAGCAAGGGGACTTTTTGCTTTCTGTGTACCAGAAACATATTGCTGATAAAGCCTGGATCAAGACAGGTCTCTCACTCTATAGCGTTCTTTTGCTTCAGCTCCGCTAACTCGCTCTGGAGTAGAGACGCTTCTAGTGCCGACATAATAATGGCTTGCGGCTCTCGCTCTTGGATTGGGTCGCTTACAAACTCTATACGCAGCCCCTCTACATGGTGTCGCACCCATGCATCGCTGGATAAGGTATACCATGCACTCAGAAACTGTAGGGTTCTGCCCCCCACCTGATTGTCGGGTGTACTCACCACCAGAGGCTCCGGCCTGTCGGTAGGCTCCTCTCTGCCTGCGACCTCTCAGAAATCTTGCTCTGGAGGGGAAGAAGGCCTCCTGCTGCCTGACTTCCCAATACTGTCCTCGATGACCTTGGGGTCTGTGATGTGAAGTGACCGGAAAATTGACCCCTGTGGCATCCGGTCCCAGAAATAACACACCCTGGGAAAATCCTCTGTATTGAGCTCTGTGCTTTCTCGAGGGCCGAATAAGTCCCCACGAATTGAGCCATCTCCTTGGCGAAAGCCTCGCCGAACAGCAGACCTCTGGCTCCCTGACTGCTTCGTAGGACGCTAGGTCGCTCAGCTTAGTCAATCTTCAGAAGAACGCCTCTTTGTCTCTCCGATGAGAGGGCGCAGTTGGCGTTTCCCAAAAGACAAACTGCGTGCTGTGCCCAATTGGCCAGGGCAATGGGGTCTACCGGGACCCCGGTGTCTTTAGTTTTTTCTGCCAGGTCCATGATCTTTGCCACTGGTAGGCTTACTGGCACTGTTGTTAACAGACCGGCATGCTCGTAATGAGGCCCTATAGGTCATTGATAAGAGGATTGTGCCTTGTGGGACGCAGCACGTGACTGAATGAGAGTCCAACCTGAAATTGTCCATCTGGACTGCTTGGTACAACCGAGAGGTAGTAGGTGAACCATTGGAGGATTGTTTCTGTGTGCCCCATTCTGTTAATAAGAAGGCTCATTAATGAGGCATCGTCAACCATTTTGAACGTGGCAGAGAGGTTGGGGATGACTCGTATGCAGGCATCTCCATTGTCCATGATCTACAACCTGGATGCTAGTCGTCTCCCTGCTGTATCAAGGTGTGAATCGAGATTAGTTGTGATGGACTTTACCTTGTTGGTTGATCAAATTATGTGGTTCGTTGGCCACTGTGCCTTAATACTTTTTCCTATGAATGCAATGCTAATGAATAACCAGAGGTTGGTGAGGTTGTCTGCGTCTAGTGTGGGTTTAGTCTTGTTTTTTTTTGGAAAGATGCCTTGTTTAAGTGAGGCATTCTTTATTTGTGTTTGGTTTTTATTATTAAATAAATCCTTGCAAATTACAAAGCATCATCAAATCCAACCACAATTTACCCAGGTAGTTTAATAGCATTCCACAAAAAACAGAACATTTAATCATCTTTAAAAGCAAATCCGTTCTTAATCGTTATCATTTTTTAAGATGTATTTAACACATTTCATGCCAGTGTATAAGTGGGAGGAGCATCCTCTGACAGGCCCATGGGCTCAGAGCTCACCCTTGAGTACTTTAAGACGAGATAGCTGCACCTTGAGGTGGATGGGGTGCGGGATTCTCTTACTCCAACACCAATCAATAAGGACAACTCAATGGTTTGGCAAAGGGAAGTCTGTTTAATGACAAGTACAAAAAACGGGGAAACAATAGGAAAACATCAGTGATGCGCTTCAACTCCCAAATTCTTCATTCAGACAGCAATAGTTATAGCAATTTCTCGTCATCATTGATGTGTAACACTCGGTTGTCATGCAATTCTATTGGTTAAGAAGGTTAAGTATAGGTACTATATCTGTATATTGTAACGGAATGTGAGGATTGGATAACTCTTATCGGGTGGGCGTCTAAGCCCATCCCTCTACATAACTTGTGTTAGACGTCACTAAAAGTACGACGTCTCATTGGTTCTACTAGCTATAGGACCCTTGATTATTTGGTCTATTGTGATTGGGTCGGTTACACCCCTAGGCATAAATCTCCACTTTAATTATCAGCATGCAGAATGATCACCCAGTTGCGGTATGCCCTGAGATTCACCCTGCCTCCCTTCCATCAATCAGTACTTTAGGGCTATGTGTCAATTAGTTGGCAGAGGATGGCCTCGAAACTGTAGCTTCTTATCAGGAGAAGTAATGGCATCCTCTGGTTTTGGGTGACATCAGACGTTGGTACCTCGTCGCGCTTGGCTGGTCATGTGTCAGTACAGCGTGAATTTGCTTCATTTTCCCTCTATTTGCGTATTTGATTCTTCCTTTAGCCTTGCCACCTGCCTGGGCCTCCTTATCTTGACCTTCACTGGCAGGCTGCTATGCTCTTAAATTTTGATTCTTAGAAGTTGCCGCTCTCCTCCCTTTCTTGGGTGACCTCGAAATCCCAGACATGAGCTGCTTCTTGCTAAGGTTCGATTCTACTCTTTCATCTGCCTTTGTGCTGGTATATGAATCCTGGCTTGTTTGACCCCTGCCGTTCTGAGCTTGATTCTGCTTTTGTAAAATGGAGTCGTACTTGTATAATGTGCTTCTTTTGAGGTAGATATATAGTTGGCGTTTGCCGCTCTATACTTCTACTAAGCATATCAAGCAGTACTGTTTCCTTAGCTTCTTGTGTTCCAAGCCTATTTACAGGCGTTTAGCCAGTTGCATATTTCCATCCTGCCTTATGGTTATGTTTCTTTATATTTCACCATCGTTTCTTCTGTCAGGTCCTTTACCTCTTTATTCATATAATTTCATCTTTGCTTGTCATCCTTTAGTTGTTACTTCGTTCATCTGTAAATCTGTCTGGGCCCTTGTGTTGTCACCATTCGCCTTCGATTAAGGCCCTTTGGGTGTCTTCTGGGACAGTATGTAAGAAGTCTTCATTTCATATCAGCTACTGGTATAGTTGTCTCAGGGGGTACCGTGCTCCCCATGGCTGTCTGGTTATTGGCACTTCAACAGGTATTGCTCTTCTAATGGGCACTGGGCAGAGCCCCAGTGTGGCTTTCTGTTGGTTTACTTGCTCCTCATACGTCACATATCTCGGCGAGTATGTTCGTGGTATTTCAAAATGGGTGGCTGGAATGCAGGCCATATCTGGGACTTCCACTACACTCCCCCCTCTGGTCTTTTCATCGACCACTTATTCTTTCTCCTTTGGATTAGTCTTACTTAGTTCTTCTGTATCCACTTCTTCGTCTCCTGGGTTTGTACATGATGGTGTGAATGTGTGTTTCTTTGGAGTCCATATTTTTATCTCTCCTTTCAAACTTCCTGCTGTTTTTACATGTTCATCTTTGATCCAGGTCATTAGCTGGCACTGTCCATTTGAACCGCAATAGATCCATTTTCCTTCATACTTTCTACATTTTCTGGGATATTCAAACTTTGTTCCTTCTGGTGCATATTCGCTGGCCTTCACAAAGTCTCTTATTTCTTCATCAGTCAGGTCTCTGAGCTTCCATCCTGGTTTGACATTGATCATGATCTTCATCCCTATGGCTTTCTTCACAGTTTTCTGGCATTGCAATATTATTATCTTGATAACACAAAATCCTAATAGTATCATCAAAAGCAGGGCTCCCAGGAACTTGAATATGTTTGCCATCCATTGTAGGACCCATGAGAACAGTGTCCCAAACCAACTGTCATCATCAACTTCGTCAGTTTTATTGATCATCTGTTTCTGCAGGTTTGTCAGCATACTTATGGCTTCTGTTAAGGTTCCATTTTCTTCGTCATGTGAAGGTATAAACGTGCAACATGATTCTCTGGTTTTTGCACAAACACCTCCATCCATCGCTGTGATCATGTAAAGTACATATCTGTTCTGTCGAGTCATCAATCGGATTGATCTTAATTCTTCTTTAATCGCGTTGAATCCTTTTATGGTAGTGTTAATGGTCTGCAATAACTCCCATCTGGTTATCTGCAACCATTTGGTATTTACTCCAACTTGGATTCGTGGCATGAGGATCGTTGTGAACACTGATGAGGTGAGGCTGAAAAGCCTGTGTTCATACGGGATTGCATGGAATGCCTCTTCTGATTTAGCAGAAAAGTAGTTTTCTCTCTTCATTCGGGATACCGGCTCCACAGATTTCCTTTTCCTCAGGTGGGCATCTGCTTTCGGAATACTGTCTATATTCAGGTCACTTTTCGGGATCACTAGTGCAGGAACGTGGATGTTCACTATTATGCATATGCCTCTCCAGTTTTCCGGCAGTCTTATGTATGCTTTGGATCCACATGCCCAGTAATGATCCATAATAACTGTGGTTGCGTGAGTCATTCCTGGAGCTTCAAAAATGTGTCCGCAGTTCGGATTCTCTTCCATCTTCCTTGTGCCATTGTTCCTGAAACACAATTTAGGGCTTTCCAGTGGCACTATCTGCAAGGGTCCTCCTCTGTCTTCGACCCATGTCAGTAATCTTGTGAGTTTCGGCCACAAAGGTTTGCACACCCTCTGAGTTTTCTATTGCTTCCTTGCAGGCTCCAAAGACCATCCCTGCTCGGCAGATCACCACTCCTTCTTGCCATCTGTTTGGTGAAAGCACTGTTCCCCAAATCTGCATCTGGCCTCTGTTCTTCCAAATTTAGGCTTCTTCTGGAGTTTTTCCTTGGACGTTTAGTCTTGGGTTAAATTCCCATCTTATTCCTGCTCCTTTAACTTCAGGCTTTTCATACCTGATCACGTGATTCCTAGTATGAGCTCTATTTCTTGTTGTAATGTCCTGGACGTAGTCATCTTCATCGGGGTAATCCATTTCGGTTGCCCATATCAATGAGGCATCCCTTCCCATAAACTGTCCTCTGGTGTTGCACATTGCTACGTGTGACAAACGGTGTGCTGTCGGGACATCAATTTCTACAGCCACAAAGATCTTGGATTTCCCCATGCTGTACGGTAGAAGTGCACAAAAGAAGCAGTCTCCTTCTGATTTACTTCTTCCGACTTCTTTCATGTGCTGGTAGCAAATGTTGTTTCCTAGATGTGCTGGGCTGTCCAGGTAGTCATTCAGTTCACTGTTATCTTCATGCAGGCTTTTCTTGATCCTTAGTATCCTCCTGTAATTAGCTATAACTACATCTCTAAGCGCCTCTGTGTGACTTTTCCTTGCTGGAGGACTCTTTGGCATTCTGGTCCATGGAGCGGGTTCCTTTATCTGCATCGATGAGGCAGGTGGAGGTTTGGCAGTTCTCTCCTTCTTTTCTTGCATTGTTTTACTGCCATCTATAAGTGCCTTTATCAACCACCAGCCTGTATGGCTGCATCGTGGACCTGGTACTTGTTCCTTGAGTTGGAACTTGTGTGGGCAATACAGTCTCTGCGGCTTTATTTTTCATTTCCTCATGCCGCTTCTTTGCTTTGGCTATAAATGGGAATAAATGATCTATTAACCCTTATGTCCTTGCAGTGCATTTTCCTACAGCCGTTTCTGTCTTCTTAAGGGCTTTTGTTAAATCTTTATTCGTTGCCCTTTCTCTCTGATTCTTTTTGGTCTCTCTCATTATTTTCTGGAACTGATTGTTCGATGGATGTCTCATGCTCTCTGTTGCCTTCGCTTGAGGTTCTGTGGCCATTGACACATGCGTGTGCGTGTGTGTGTGTGTGTGTGTGTGTGTGTGTGTGTGCGCGCGCGCGCACTTGTCAGTGCTATGTTTTCATTAATTCCGTGCTGACCCTGTCTCCAGCTTTTCTCTTCATTTGTTACCTCAAGTGTGTATGTGTCGCTGCTAACTACATTCATTCTCAGGTCATTTACCTTAACATCAGATTTTCTCGGGACTGGAATTACTATATGGGGTCTGGGTGCTTTTGTAGGCGTACACCATCAGGTGGGTGCACTGCCATTGGAACACTTCGTGCACCAAGAAAAAATGCAGTTCTGATCGTCAATGACAGCAAAATAATGATAAAAACAATGCATAAATACATGATAGTACGGTAGGTCAGACGGCAGCATTTCCTTCCAGAGAAGCGAGAGTGCCTCTCTGCTTGTGGGAGGACCAGGTTACTGTTCTGGGCCCCCATTTCAATTATTTATTCAATGTCAATGTTATTGAATTCCCCCAATTCGATATTGTTTCTCGAACAGTTTGTGTCATAAAGTGTCCGGTGCTTCACAAGTGTCCCCCCTCTTGCGGGTGAATATTGTCTCTTGATACAGGATGCAGTATCCTTGCTAGACTATGGAAAAATAGATTAGACTAACACTTCGATAAGTCACTTTTACTGTGCATGTTCAAAGTAGGTGAGTTCCCAGTCCACCCCCCGAATCTGCTTCAGTCCTGAGGACATGCTGGGCATTGTTCAATGTGAAGAAATGGGAAAAATGGCAATCAAAACAAATAAAGGTGAAGTTCTGGTCTCTGCTTCCTCGATCTGTCCCTCAGCGGAAAGATGAAGTGCTTGCCTCTGTTGCCTCGATCTGTCCCTCGGCGGGAAGAGTCATTGGAATCTCCTCCGATACTTTCTCTGAAAGCTGGACAGTTCCACTTGTAGCATGACACTATTGAGGAGCGTTCCCATTTGTGTGACGTTAGCTGCATCTCTGATGAATGTGAGGACATCAACCTCGACAGGTCTCCCCACCAATTCTGGAAAGTCAGTGACTAGGTGAAAGAGAACATTGTGAGCCAGTCGGCTGTCTTCGGGTGACAGGGACATTTGTCCTGTCTTGCTGGGTTCAGGATTACAGGCCCTTCCCTTGACGTGAACAATCCCTGCACTTTCCTGATGCGTGGATTGCAACCAGGTAGCTTAGTTTGTTCCACAGCTGGCTCAAATGTTCAGAGTTTGCAGGATCTCGAATAAAGATCAGAGTGTCAGTTGTTCTCCCGACAATAGATGGACACTCTTTAATTATGTGAAAGAAAAGTGTATTGATGAGTTAATCTAGAATCGCCTGTGGTGGAAGCATTTGTGTCCTTATCACTGTACTCGGGCAGTACACTTAATGCTTCCGCTATGATGGTAAGTAGCTGCCAGATTATCTTCTTGTTGGCAGGGTCTTGGATAAAGTCTGAGACACTGATGACCCTCCCTACTAGTGACGGATATGATACCAATATTAACTGGAAATAGGTGAGCACGTCCCTTGTGATGTTTCTGCTGGGGGACACCATAGGTGCTGCCAAACAAAGTCTTGGTATTGGATGATTCAGGATACTGTATTTTGCCCTTAAAGAAAAAGTCCTTGATCGCTGTCTGTTAGGGTCTTGTTTCTCAACAACGCTTAAGTGTGATTTGATTTACAAGTGTCAACAAACGTGTTGTGGTTTAAATGCGCAATTTTCTTCTTCACCCTGCAACTAGGATGCACAGAGTGTCCGTTTATGTCCTTATCCCCTTTTGCTTAGAGGAAATGTCCAGTTTAAGCCACAACTTGCATAAGGGTTCTTTCTGTCTTTGTTTTGCTGCTCATGCGTCCTTCTTCCTCGTCATGGATCTCATCTGCACGTGCTGAGGTTCTTCCCCGTTGTCTGTAGTTTCTTCACTGTGGGGTACAGCTAGAGGGCTTTCTCCGATATAAGGCTTAATGTCATTGAGAAAAATCCATGCTCTCCTGCCCTGCAGTTTCACAGCTGAAGGAGTGCAGTCCTCTACGATGAAAGGGCCATTTGGCTCATCCACCTCTTTCTTGTGTGTTTTTTTACCAGCGACTGCATCTCCAGGCAAGACGAGTGGAACATGTAGACCTTGAACTGCATCTGTTTCAGTGTCTCCTACTGTTTTGTGCTGTGCTGCACCGTTTTTGTCGCCGCTGCAGCTGGTCTGAAATTACAGTAAGGCTGGATGTCATGCAGTTCAGATATTTGCTCATTTAGATTCCTAGGACCTGTTGGGTTGACTGGACATCACATCTAGCTCTGTCTCGAGGGGCTAGGGGAGTAATTCCTGTAACTATCTCGTGCGGCGTAAAATGATGGTCGGAGCCTGGTTGGTTCTGAAGAGCATACAATGCCAATGGCAGGCAGTGCAACCATCCCCTCTTTAGAGTAAGCTTCAACTTGGCTATCCTTTCCTTTTAACAAGCCGTTGAGCCTCTCACAAAGACCATTACCTTCCGGATGATATGCCGACGAGAAATTGTGCTTTGTACCAAGCAACAAGCTAATATGTTCAAAGACTGTATTTACAAAATGAGCCCCATTATCTGATCTCATGACTTCACACACGCCCCACCTAGGGAACACTTCCCTCACTAAGAATTTGGCCGCACAGGTAGTGTCTGGGTGTGTACAGGGACCTACTTCTATCCATCTAGACAATGGACACACCACTACAATTAAGTATATGTACCCGTTCACACTTGAATCATGTCGTTATAGTCGATATGTAAGTGCTGAAAAGGCCCATTTGGCCGGTGGATGACTCTTCTCACTACTTAATGTGTGCCCAGCTGTGCATTGCTGGCAGATTATGCAGTTCACCATAAAGAATGCAACATGCTCTGCTAAATTCGGTATAAACCAGTCTTCCGGGAGCGTTGCTGCTAGATTCTCTTTTAACATGTGTAATGGGTAATGCAATTGCTCCAATGCTATTTCTAGTAGGGCTACATGCATTACTGGTTTACCAGTGCTGATTTGCCGCCACAATCCGCCAGAGTGGTTTAAAGAACACCCTCGACATTTCCACAGGTTCTTCTCGTCCTGTGGTGCCTCCCCTTGAAGCTCCATTAATTGTGTCTGCCCCAGATTACTATAGGCTTCAAATGTGGTACGTGCCACCATCATTCTCTCATGGGTACATGCCACTTCCACTTCCATGTTCGTCTCACTTTTGGAGGCCATACGCTTGGCTTCCGTGTCTGCTGCGTGGTTTCCGCGTGACACGAAATCTGTCCCTTTGGTGTGGGCGGTGCATTTCACGACCGCTATGCCCACTGGGAGCTGTAGTGCCTTAATCAGCCTGTCCAAAAAGGCTGCATGCTGCACTGGCGTACCGTCTGCTCGGAGGTAGCCCCTCCTTTTCCAGCGTGCTAGCCCTCCGTGCACTGTGGGCGTCACATAGGTGGAGTCACTGTACACCGTAACTTCCTGGTCTGCGTGATTCTCAATGGCGAGTATCAACGCCAATAATTCTGCAGCCTGTGCTGAATAATGAGATGGTATTCGTGCACTAACGAGTACTCGAAATTCTCCGTTTGCTATGTGTTTCATCACAATGACGCCTGTGTATCTTTGTCCATCTTCTTGGTCAATTCTCAAAGAACCGTCAATAAAAACGATCTCCTCTCCCGCCAGGGC
The DNA here is from genome assembly GCF_040938575.1 of Ambystoma mexicanum. Classification (NCBI taxonomy): domain Eukaryota; kingdom Metazoa; phylum Chordata; class Amphibia; order Caudata; family Ambystomatidae; genus Ambystoma; species Ambystoma mexicanum. Next base: position 917,506,273 of record NC_090931.1, read on the forward strand.
ATTTTCTTTCACCCTGGGGATTTCATCATAGAATTCTTCATTGTTTGCACAGTCATGTATTGGCTCTCCTTCAGTGACTGGCTCAACTATGAACGTGGCTGGGTTCACTGTTTTACATCAAACTATTTTGATCGATGGATTAGATATAATCACTTCATAGGCAGAAGCTCTTTGAGATGTCAACGTACCCTTTGGTTTCTCTAAAATGGCAAATAATGAGTGCTCGACGTATAACGTCATAGACCATCACAATGGTTGTCGCTTTCTCTATGGCGAACACTGCGGCAGCTAAGCTTTGTTCACATGGGAAGTGGCCTCTAATTACTGGGTCCAGGTTCCCACTGTAATATGCCAGGGGCTTGTACCCCAACGAGGTTCTATGAGCGAACACTGCCGTCATAACGCTGCCATCTGTGTGCGAGAACAGGTAGAATTACTCTGCATAATTAGGAATCCCGAGAACTGGAGCCATACAAATCGCTCTCTTGAGTTCTGCAAACCCCTTTTCCATTGCTTCAGTCCATTCAATCTTTTCCTTTGTTGCCTGGGCCTTCTTCAGGGCCTGGAGCAAGGGCTTGGTATATGAGCTGTAATCGAAGACCCATGCTCTAACATAATTGCACAGGCCTAGAAAGCTCTGCATTTGCTTTATCGTGAGTGGCTTAGCTGTGTTCATGATGGCTTCAGCCCTTTCTGGGGTCACCTTTTTACCTTCATGTGAGATTAGCTGGCGTATGTATAGCACCTCCTGTTGACAATATTGCAACTTTTCCTTGTCAACCTTATAACCTTTCTCAGCCAGTATAGTCAGTAGCTGAATAGAATCGCGCCTGCATTGTTCTTCCATTGAGCTGCAGATCAAGATGTCGTCCACGTATTGCAAGATGACACTTTCCAATGCAATGTTGCTTAGGTCCATCTGTAGGACTCTATTGAAAATGGACGGGGACTCACAGTACCCCTGTGGCAACATCGTGCTTTTCAGACGCATTTGTCTGAATGTAAATGATGTCAGATCTTGAGAGTCACGGTGCAACGGGAATCAATCACCGTGAAATATTTTGCCTCGATGGGTTTGTTACATAGGATTGTAGATGGAATAGGGACTAGAGGGAATTTGGCTTCAACAATATCGTTTAATGCCCTTAAATCTTGGATTAAACGCCACAACCCACCCTTTGATTTCTTGACGGGATAAATCACTGTATTACAGGGTGACTCTGATGTCGCTAAGATGCCCTGGTCCATCATGGTGGAAATTGTCTTCGCGATCCCGTCATCTGCCTCTAGGGACATGGGATATTGTCAGGCTCTCAGTAAAATTGCTCCTGGTTTCAGTTTAATTTTCACTTCTCCCACACTCTTCAGGAGGCCTACGTCATAGGGTCCTGTAGTCCATACTGAGACAGGCACCTGGGCCATGTCATTGTCAAAGTATTCCGGACGTAGCAGCGCCAACATCATTCTTTGAGACACTTCTCTTTTGGTCATTTTTACAGAAAATATGAGACTCACTTCCACCCTTGTCTCTTCTGAGTCTGGTTGTTCTTCAAACAGATCATCATCGGTGACGTCAGTCACTCGATATCCTTCTTCAATGGCGATAATTGCGCACCATTGTCTGCCTTCATCATCATATCAGTCAACCAATACTACTTTCCCTCACACTGCTGCTGCATGTATCATTAAGAGAAATACTTGTCCCTCCTCTTCATGCATAGGTATTCTTGGTCTGAATAGAAACTCATCAGGGGTTCTCATAGTTCTATCTGTGAGGCCTGGTAATCCTGCCATAAGCACACGCATGCCATATGCGAAAACCTCTGGGCTATAATGGTACAGCTCTCATGGCTAAGTGTCCTGAGTATGCCCTGATCCTTTCGCACATGTTTGTATAATGCATTCCTGGAGTGGAGCATACTATGCCCTCCTCCGTGAACGAGATCGTCATGTTCAATTTTGTCATTAAGTTACGACCCAAAATGTTTACTGGGGTCTAACGTGAATATAGTAACGGTACATTCATGTCGCACTCGCCTGTGGAGACTGGGAGTGCGTTTCTAAAGGGCTCGACTGTAAGCTCCTGTAAAACTCTGAGTGTCTATGACCTCGCCGGGCAAGGAAAACTTGCCTTCTCATATGCACGAGCGTGTTGCACCCCTGTCAACTAAGAAGGAATATTCTTAACCCCCTATGACAACATTCACCAAAGGTTCCCTATTAGGGTCCGGTGACACTGATAGGATAGAGCACATCAGGGTTCCCAGTGAGCTGTCCTAGTTCATATATAATTTTGGCCCACTGTACGCTTGTGGACTCTCTCCAGTCCCTGGGCTGCCTCCCCTTCTGGAGTTTGTGCCCTGAGACAATTGCGGTGGTGCCTGTTGAAATTGCCCTAGTGGCAAATTCCCCATGTTCAGGGGTTGAACCCCTTGTTGCGCACCTTGCTGCATGCCTGGTGCTTGCTGCTGCACTATGTGATTTTGTGCACCGCCCTGTTGTGAGATTGCAGGTGGATTCACTGTGCTGCTCCCATTCCTTGGCTATTCTGCCACGCGTCTTGGCTTCTACACGTGCGTGCTAAATCTCCTGTCATTCCACACAGCCAACATATTGGCAGAGGTCGGACTATCTGTCCGTTCGACATATCTAGGCTGCCCATTTGCACGTTTTGGAAGCCTTCTTGCTTGCTTGGAACCTTCCTTGATTATTCTGCCATCCACTTCCTCTAAACCCTCTTCCCCTTGGGAACTGTCCCACATTACCCTGGTTATTCTGCTGTGAGTTAGCCACCTGTCGTGTATTCTGTTCAGCTGGGTTAGTTAGCATGGCTCCTTCAAGAGCATACTTTGAAAATGTCTTCTTCACCAGGTTCGCTTCCTCACCCTTCCGAGTTGCCTCCTTTTTCCGATTCTTTTCTTGCAACAATCTAAAGTAATGTGCAATAGTTAACTGTATTTCAGCCCAAGGTTTAGCCTCAACCCCTACCAATTTCTTGAGCTGTTTCTGTACTGGTTCTGGCAACCCTTGGCATAAAATGTGGTCAAACATTGGTATAGATTTTGTCCAAGATTCATGTGTTTCGAGCACCCACGCGTCCTGGAAATTCTGGATATAAATCAACGGATCTTCTGACTCCTTCATTTTTTGAGTCATTATAGCTCCCATATCGGAGGTGACCGGGTAAAGCACTCATAGTGCTTTCCATACTGCTGCTCTGAAATTATTAAATGGCGCTCCGTTGTGTGCAGTGTTAATTACGGTTACACCAGGATACCCTGCCCTGGTCCACACATCGTCCGCTCTCTCACCAAGTATGGCGATCAGGAGACCTTTAATGTCCCCTATAGCTAATGTGACAGTCCCTGTAATTTTTTCTAACTCGTGTATCCACTTCCCGGCTCCCGATGTCAGCATTGGAGGCTTGTTTTTCAGGTTTTCTCTGTCCATGTGTGGCCATGGAATATATTGTGGTCTTGCTCCGTCCTTTTCTAGTAGCGGAAGTTGGAATGCACAGCCTTCTTGCACTTCCCCCATATATCTCCTGTCTATCGCCGGGGTAACATTCCCGCATCACCGTCTGCCTGGCAATGTCCTCAACCTGTCTACATAGGCAGGTGTTCACACCCCCCTCTTACCATGGGCTGTTCCTTCATGTAGGTCAGACTGCATGGCAGATTCTGATGTCCCCGGCGCTGACTCGCTAGCGTCTGACCATCTTAACCCTTTGTCCCTTGGGAGCTGCTTTTCGTGCTGTCTCCCTTCTTTATTTGTCTCGCACTCCGTCTCTTCTCTGGAGTCAGACATTGATTGTTCCCAATTCACGCAACTCCTTGTGTCGTCATTGTTTTTACTGATTTCTAGTCTGTCCAAGGAAAGTCTCATGCTCCCACTACTTCAGGTGACATCCTCAGTGTCATACAGCTGAGTGCTCTCCAGGCGTTCATCTTCCCTTCCCCTTTGGGATATTTGTTCTAGCCCCATTTCATCATATATCTTATTGATCGTTTCCCCGATGCTTCTGGTGTCCAAGTCATCTTCAATATTTGCCCTGGTCGTACCTGGTACTGAGTCGTACGCAGGAACCAATTCTTCGATGTCTTCCCATTCTACAACAGGATTGGGTTTTTTAACCCCAGATATTCGAGATTGCGTGCCATCTGTCCAAGCTTACGTTCAATATCATCATCAAATTCTTTGAGCTTCCTCGCCTCTTCTCTGACCTTATCTACTTCCCTTCTCCTTTCATTTATACGTTCATCTGCCCTTCGAACGTCCTCCTATTTTCGTCTCCTTATTCTTTTTTCACGTATCCTTTGCTCTTCTTCCAGCCTTAGCTGTTTCTGTCTATACTGGTCTTAGGCTGCTTTCTGTTTGCGATTGAGCTGCTTTTCTTTCTTCTCGCGATATAGCTGTTCTCGCCTCAACCTATCTTTCCTTCTTATCCTTTCGCCCCTTAAATCCTATTCTTTTCTTTCTCTTTCTCCCTTCTCTGTGCCTCATCTGACCTCTCTTTAGGTCTCGCATCATCACTTCCTTTTCCATCGAGTTTCAACAATATCTGTCCTCCCATCCATTCGTCTTTTGTGAATGCTATCTCATCAGTTCTGTCTTCACTTCCTTTCCATTTCTTTTCCTCTCTCTCCTTATCGAGAGATGCACCTTTCTGTGCCTGATGCTTCCACTCATCATCGTGTCTCTCCTTGTCCTTCGGGACTGCGGAGGTAAGATTCTTATCCTGATACTTCCCTTTATTTTCGCCACTACTGTATGTAGGTGACTCATATGCGGGGTTGCTGTACCCTGTAGCTGCCTTAAGCTATTTTAATGGGGAGAGTCCCTCTGGCTTACTTCCATTGGGTTCTGTTTCAGGTGGGGCAGGTGGCACGGTGGGCGTCTCACCCCCCTCCGTGCATACGTTTAATATCCAGTCAGCAGGTGGCTTGTCTTCCTTCGACTGAATATTTTCCAAAGTTCTAGAACAGCAAGGTGTTTCTCTAGTTTCTTGCCTGTATATGTGGCATGCAAGTAAGTCGCCATATGCTGTAAAACGGCCTTTGATAAAGACCCATTTTGTGGCCACGGTATAAACATCTTGTGGGCGGTACCCTTAACCCACTGGGTGCTATATTTCTTAATCTTGGGTGCATGTTTCGGCAGTTGTTTACATAGGTGTGCTAATGGAGTAATGTCTTCCATGCTTAAATCTTTTTTCTAACAATGCCTCCATGCAACTTCAACACTCCCAACGATATGAGCGAGCACCGAATACCGCAAGCTCCAATCCAATCTTTCCCGCCAAAACTCTTGTATCATCAATTTACTCAAGAACATCAATCCATGTGTGATTCCCTCTCAACTATAGAAGTGCGTAAAAACACTACTTAGTTTCAAGCAACACAAGACAAAATTCCTTACATATGACATACGACCGAAAACGTACAACAGAAATTTGACAGACTAGACAGACACCAGCTGGACACAAATATCTCTGCCTCTAATTTGTACCCCGACATGGAGTTTAAAGGAACCCCTTTTACGACGTCTTTAAACATGGTAGTAGCCTAGTCATCCCCTATTATGTGGGCTCTGAGTTCACGTTTCTTCTGACCGCTATATTAAAGCGCAGGAAATAAGGCGTACCCTCTCTCTTTCTCAGGTGTCCACCCTGGTATTCTCTCTTTTCTCGGGTGTCTACCCCGGTATTCTCTCTTTTTTCGGGTGTCTACCCTGGTATTCTCTTTCTTTATTCAATTATTCTCGAATCATTATCCCCATAGATATACACGTACATGATCAAGCAGCGAGGAAGCTGTGAAACGCATTGTACTGTGTGGGTTCTACCTTGGCTAATGCTGTAATAAAACTGGATATTTCTTAAGGACAATTTATTGCTTTTTGTTTTCAATAACAGACAAAGCATTTCTCTGGCGAGTATTTAATTGTTTGGAGTGCCATCCCCTCTGGGGAAAAAGAAGAAATCATTTTTCCCTTCTTTTGGAATATATTTATATATATATATAATATATATATATATACAGTCTTCTCTACTTCTGATTATTTTGTTTTCTCCACCTCCCTCTGTTACCTTTTCCCTTACTTGTTCTAATGCCTATGACGTTTGCCAAAGCATTACATTTTTTGTTTCACTCACCGCTCGCATGGTTCCTCTCTGAATCCTTGGGATCACCGCCTCCGTTACCGCCTGCTTTAGTCTTTCGCATGTTCCGCTGCCCGTAGGAATGGAAGGGTTTATGTTTATAAAACGGGTCCCTTCAGACCCACTGCAGTTTTTGGATGGATTTAAACTATCATTGTCCATAGGAAGCTTCACAGTCTACTCGGCCAAATGGCAAGGGACTTGTGATATTGCCAAAGACCTAGAGTTACTTTGTGTCGACGGTCAATAGGTGTCTTAATTTTAATCAATAACCGATGGTACAAGAGGGAGGAGCATCCTCTGACGGGCCCATGGGATCAAAGCTCACCCTTGAGTACTTTAAGACGAGATAGCTGCACCTTGAGGTGGATGGGGTCCGGGATTCTCTTACTCCAACACCAATTAATAAGGACAACTTAATGGTTTGGCAAAGGGAAGACTGTTTAATGACAAGTACAAAAAACGGGGAAACAATAGGAAATCATCAGTGATGTGATCGCCTGTCTCGCTTCAACTTCCAAATTCTTCATTCAGACAGCAATAGTTATAGCAATTTCTCGTCATCATTGATGTGTAACACTCAGGCGTTTGTCATGCAATTCTATTGGTTAAGAAGGTAACTTAAGTATAGGTAGTATATCTTTATATGGTAACGGAGTGTGAGGATTGGATAACTTATCGTGTGGGTGTCTAAGCCCATCCCTCTTCATCACTCATGTTAGACGTCACTAAAAGTATGACGTCTCATTGGTTCTAATAGCTAAAGGACCCTTGATTATTTGGTCTATTGTGATTGGGTCAGTTACACCCCTAGGCATAAATCTCCACTTTAATTACCAGCATGCAGAATGATCACCCAGATGCGGTATGCCCCAAGAATCACCTTGCATCCCTTCCATCAATCAGTACTTTAGGGCTATGTGTTAAATATTTGGCAGAGGATGGCCTTAAAACTTTAGCTTCTTATCAGGAGATGTTATGGCAGCCTCTGGTTTTGGATGACATCAGACGTTGGTACCTCTTCGCGTTTGGCTTGTCACGTGTCAGTACACCGTGAATCTGCTTCATTTTCCCTCTATTTGCGTATTTGATTCTTCCTTTAGCCTTGCCACCTGCCTGGGCTTCCTTATCTCGACCTGCACTGGCAGGCTGCTATGCTCTTAAGTTTCGATTCTTCGAAGTTGCTGCTCTCCTCCGTTCCTTGGGTGACCTCGAATTCCCAGGCATGAGCTGCTTCTTGCTAAGTTTCGATTCCGTTCTTTCGTCTGGCTTTGTGCTGGTATATGAATCCTGGCTTGTTTGACCCCTGCCGTTCTGAGCTTGATTCTGCTTTTGTAAAATGGAGTTGCACTTGTATAATGTGCTTCTTTTGAGGTAGATATATAGTTGCCGCTTGCCACTCTATTCTTCTACTAAGCATACCAAGCAGTACTGTTTCCTTAGCTTCTTGCGTTCCAAGCCTATTTACAGGCGTTTAGCCAGTTGCATATTTCCATCCTGCCTTATGGTTACGTTTCTTTATATTTCACCATTGTCTCTTCTTTCAGGTCCTTTACCTCTTTATTCATATCATTTCATCTTTGCTTGTCATCCATTCGCCTTCGATTAAGGCCTTTTGGGTCTCTTCTGGGACAGTATGTAAGTAGTCTTCATTTAGTGTCAGCTGCTGGTACGGTTGTCTCAAGGGGTACCGTGCTGCCCATGGTTGTCTGGTTGCTCTTCTGGTGGGCACTGGGCAGAGCCCCAGTGTGGCTCTCTGTTGGTTTACTTGCTCCTCATATGCCACATATCTCGGCGAGTATGTTCCTGGTATTTCAAAATGGTGGCTGGAGTGCAGGCCATATCTGGGACCTCCTCTACACCAGCTAAAACCAAACTGATGTTTTTCCCCTATTAAAAATATTTCCGACCAGTCCTTAGCTGATAGGGACCTAGCCTGCTCCAAAAAGGCCCCCAAATAGTAAGTCCTTGGGCCTCATTACGACCCAGGCGGTAAGTTACCGCCTGGGCCGTGACTTTACCACCATGGCGTAAACTACGTTTACGCCATGGTGGTTGGTGGACTTACCGCCCCATTCCGACCTTGGCGGGCGCTAAGTCCCCAATCCCCATTTACCCTTCCCCATTCCCATTTTTGCCCCATAGGGCATAATGGGAGTGGGGAAGGCGTTAATTACGCCACCGTAAATTACGGTGGCGTAATTAACTCCATGGTCCCTTAGCGCCATGGATTTTAACACCTGCTAAAAGCAGGTGTTAAATCCGCCATGGCGCTAAGGGACCTCGTACTCAGGCGGTAAGGGTCGGCGCTGTTTACGCTGCCGTAAACCCCTTACCGCCTGGGTCGTAATGAGGCCCCTTGACTCCACCAGACCTTTACACGTCATCACCAGATGGAACAAGGTTTCATTATCCCCAGTATCTTCACAGTATCTACAGCCTGCCTCTTCCTTTCCTATTAGCCTCCTGGCCAGCTGAACTTCTCTTGTTGGCAGAATGTTAAAGCGCAATCCCATAAATATCTCCTGATAGTGAGCCGAAGGGAACTTTTGCAAGTACAAAGGAATTTGATTTAGGGTTTTACTCCCTTGGTCATGCCACAACATCAATTTACTTTCTTTTCTTTGCTCCTGGGTAGAAATCCAATCACGCGCTTGCATTTTATTTTTCACTTTCAGTGGATTTTCAATCAACATTCCTAATGGAATATCACTGAGTCTAAGTATACATTGCCCCTTTCAGATCCCAAACCACCTATCCCCAGATATTAAGTCACTGCATCTCAGGATATCGAACGGATGAATGCTATCCAGAGTCACACATTTCCTGAATAGGGAGATTGTTTTCCATATGACAATTGACTCCATTGACTGGAGCCCAAATTCAAAATGTATCGCAGCTACTGGTAGCGAATTAGGCAGTATTAAGTAGGGGTGTATCGAACTTCGGCTTCGAGTAAATATTAGGACGAATTCCATCTGAAACAAGCTATTCGGCATTCGGCCGAATGTTTAATTCAATCTGTACTCAAAGCCGAAGTTACACCCCTATAGAAAACCCTTCTGCGTATGTCATGGAAGTCATGTCCTGTAAAAATGCTAAGCATGGGATGACTTAGTTATAACATGGCTAAAAAGCAGCACATTCTGTCCTTTTGTAAACGAACCAAAGCCCCTTCACATTGGTTTCCTGGCTCGATGCAAATCAGGTTTTTCCTGCGCTGGTTTTGCCAAAACAACGGCATGACGAAATCGCAAGCGGAAAAGTGCAAAAACAGAAACACTGATGAGGGGGCAGTAGAGACTGTAACCTTGCAAGCAAGGTTGGGTGTGGGGTTAAGAGGGTCATTGGAGCTGTAGGCTCTATTCTGCACGCTTCAGTTTATTCATGGTAGCGCTTGGTCAAATAGCACCTAGATACTCTGTATTAAGCGCAGACTTGGCATAGTAAAGTTTCTTCGGGTGCCTTTGTGTCAGCTACCACTGGGTGTGCGTCTCTTGGCGGCAAAATGCAAGGTTCCATTGGGGTTCCAGCACCCAATCGAAAACTCAAGGGAAGGGGCCCTTTTCCGGGATTGACTTTCATGCTTAAGAGGTAAACAAGCGAGAGAGGACATCTGGGTGACATTTTTCAAACCCACCCGTTGTCACTCCCCGACAGAGGATACTGCGGGTACTGGGGTAGTCCCTCCGCAGTGTGACTCGTGTACACTGGGGTACCCCAGGGAAATGGTGGTGTCCCCGGGCTGTGGGGCCCTTACATTCCATGGCTACCCTGTTACCCCAGAGGCCCTTGGCTGCGCGTACAGTCATTGGAGAAACGCTGCAGTCACCCATTTATTTTACAAGCTTTGCGTTAGCCCACGGGTACGATGCCACCCTCCCAGACACCAGGGGGCTCCTGGTCACGGTTGTTTTGTATTTTCCTAGCGCCTAGCCAAGCGCTTCACGTAGACGAAATGGTTCAACTAAGGTGATATAACAACATAATTGCTGATGGCGTCAAGATGAGATTCAGGCGAGGAACAAAACAAATCGGGCGAGGGGAACCCAACAGATAGAGTTGTAGCAGAGGGCACTTGACTTACCACAAAAATCACATCTTATACCCATGCAGCTAAACACGGGCTCCCAAGAACACATATGGCACTCCAATAAGCAAACGTGAACCTTCCCTGGGATTAAAGGGCTCCTACAGGTAAGGAGGGTGTATATCGCTCTTGCCAAGATAACCTTTGAAAAAGCTGCACTGGTTGTTCGAGGCTGCACTGCTGTAGATGCAGAGTGTGTTTCCACAGGGCTCCGTTCTTTCATCTAACCAGCATTTCTTTCTTCCAATACTTGCTGTTTCAATTAGCAGTGGTATTTTTTGAGGAGGGGATATACATTGCTGTGTCGAGGTTGGATTTTTTTCCTTTGCCTTAAATGTATTTACACTATGCAGGCAAACATTTTGAAAGAAGGTAAAGGCACTGGCTACACAGATCTGCTTGCTATTTTTTCCTAATGTTCCGAAATGAACAGGGGCAAAGTTTGTGTGGCTTTCGGGACTTTGTCCAATTAAAAGAAAACATTTCCCATCATCTGGCCCCACCCCACAGCTGATAACTGTCAGCACCCCCTCCTGAGCCGCCTTCCTCAGTGGCATAGAGGATAAAAGGCCTTTTGTTTTGAGTTAAGTAGACCAGAACCCTGCTGTCCCCATAACTTTACCACCATTAACCTGCCACTCTCTGCCGCCTAACTGCCCCTATTAACAGTAACTCACTGCTCCACCACCGTTCTTGCTGGCTTTTGTGCTAACGTGCCTGTCTCATTGAGGTGTTGCCTCATATGAGGGGGTGTCACATTGTCGCCCACTGCCCATTGAAATGGCTACCCCACAGCACTTGCAACACCAGCCTTTTTCCACCCTGGGGGCATCTCGGTGTCATCTTGAATACGATACTCGGGGCGGCCATTCCGTTAGTTGATATTTTTTTTTCACTAATCTGCATGGGGCCAAGTGTGTGTTTTGTAAAGTAATTGGCAATAGTTTTCTGAATGATTGTCTCAAGCATGTTACAATCAAACAACTGCCATTCTGATTGATGCCTTGGCAGGGGCATTTATACATCACTAGAATTTCACTGCAGTTGCTGCAGGCTTTCTGAAGCATGTAAATATATTGTGTGTGCAGCACTGTGCACCCTACTTTGTCAGGTGCTTTTCATATAACACGGGTTGATTTTGCACGTATTTTTAGCAAACTGTGATACCATGCTATTAGTTTGCACCTGATGCTACCACAGGTTTCCATAAAAAAAACGAATTTAGATTGTGTGTTATATGCATAAGTGTACTGAAGTTTTGTATGCAAGAATGGCGCCTAATTTTAAGTGTACTGAGTGTGGATGGACGTTATGGGCTGCAGCAAAACAAACTCAAGAGAGAATGATAGTGCCACAAAGGACTCGCATCTTTTTACAGCTGGACCGTACATGCTAGGAAGGGTGCATTTAGCTCATGTGCGTGCCATGCTCTGTTTGAACTCCTCAGAACTGTGTACCAACCACCCTCCCTCCAAGGAGGGACTGGCCCTTCCACCATGCTTTGGATCTAAAAATATCTTTCTGCTCAGGACTGACTTCAATTGTGCAAAAAGGGAAAAAGATTCTGTAATTTAGTTCTTGTCAATAGGGTTCCCGCCCAGTAATTCCCCCCAATTTATTTTTTTAAATGGTTCATTGATAAGAAAACATAATTTGAATTAAGATAACATTTCAATACCAACTTGACAGAAATACTTGCAAAAAATAAACTCAATGTCAGCAGAATGTATATTGTCTGTTTTTTTTTTAGCAAACTGTGACACTGCTCTATTAGTTTTTGGCAGATGCGTATTACTTGCCTGTTTTAGCACACACTGGACATATGCACAGTAGTCGCATACCGTGCCAGGTAGCAGCCTTTTACTTACTCCTCCACATTACTGCTGCATAGCTCATTGATGCGTGGCACTCTGAATAATTTTTTTATATATATAGTACATCTATATTGAGTACCTTCCATCAGTTTTATTATGCAGGACCAATTAATGCAATGTTCCTATATTTATATTTCTAAAGGAAAATGTCTACAATATATTGACAAATTTCTTGTATTAAACTACTATTCGGTTCCGGCAGAATACTTAGTACAACTATTCGGTATTCGGACGGATAGTAAATTTACTGTTCGGTACACCACTAATATTAAGACCTTGCACCAAAAGTACCCTCCTAGGAGTCCCCACAATTTCCATGACAAATTCAGCATTGCTTCTGCTCCAAATTTTAAAATCTGAACAACTTTTTGCTTGTAGAAGGCGAGTAGGGGAAGCACTGAAAAAGTCCCAAATGTCCTATGAAGAGCACTTTGCTGAGCCGAAAGCAGCTTGACCTTTGCTCAGAGTTTCAAGAGATGGGCATTGTCATTAACATTGCTATTTATTACTATTCCCAGATATAGAATAGATTCGACAATTTCCTATCTCTTCCCGCCTACAACCCATGAATACAGACCCTTATGCTTTCTCCGAGCAGATGACATTATTAGAACTTGATTTTTTTAACATTTACTCAGAGTCCATTTACCTCCAGATATGACAGGAAAACATTTAGTCAGCTCTGCAGCCCTACTAGTGTTTGATCTATGATGACCAGATCGTCAGCATACAGGACCCAGGGCACGTCTATGCCATTAATCTTAGGTGGAAACGCCCGGATTGCTTCTTGGGAGTCTCTTGAATCAGATATATACAGAGTGAATAGAATCAGGGCTAAAGAGCATCCCTGTTTAAGCCCCCCTGAATGTGAAAAATGTTCCTTGCGAGAGTGCCCTTGGCGGACAACCTCACCTGAATTGAGGTATCGGTGTACAGGACCATGATTGCTTCTACCAAGTCGGCACGACAGTTCCAACTTAAAAATGTGGACAACAGCCTCTCCCTATTCATCCCGTCAAAGGCTTGTTTGAGGTCCTATAAAAGACAAATAGTTGTTCTTTTTCATCTCTATTAATCTCAGCTTCAGGAGGTTGAGCTGGAATAATGTAATGGTGGGCCCACACCCTTCACAAAACCAGTCTGTTGTTGGGGGTCAAAACGGCCTGCACCACCGATAGCCCAGATGTTCAAGTTTCTCAACAGAACTGAAGCAAAGAGTTTGCCCAGGGAATCCAGAAGGGCAATCGGGTGATTGTTTTTGGTATCATCACGATCGCTCTTCTTGAAGATCAGAACTATAATAGCCTCTCTCCAAGAGGCCAGAACTTGTTTCGCCGCCAGAATTGGTCAAAGATCCTAGTTGCAAAATCTGCCCAGAATTCAGAATTTTCTTTTAGTAAATGGTTTGCTAGACCATCTGGCCCTGCTGCCCTAGATGAACCCAGCCTCCTGATCATAGCTATAATCTCCCGATCCACATCAATAGCCCATTTCCTTCCAGTGTCCCTGTATTTGTAATGTGCCCTTTCCTCCCTTGCCTCAAATGGTTTGGTATAGAAATCAACCCATCTCTCTTTCGATACCTGGCTCATCATGAGAACAGGTTGAAGACTTCCCACATTATTCAGCATACGCCATAGATTCCTAGTATTATATTTACACACAGCTCGCAACATCTGTTCTGCATCCTGTTGCAATCTTGTCGATTTGGATACTAGGAGCCAATTTTGGTATTTTTGTGTTTTATTTTTTATTTGCATTTTTGTGCTGGGCAAGTTTACTTTCATTAAGTTCCTAATATTTGATCTTAATTCCCTCTTAGCTTCCCTTGCCTCTTTATCATAGACATGGGCTGCTGGAGGCACCCTGTTTTTCCCTACAATCTTTTAGAATCCAACTGTACTCTGTTCCGTTTGGGTTCTCAGACATGAACTTCTCAAAACGTGCCATCATCTTTGGAACTTCCGACTGTTTGATTCTGAGTCGATTCCGAACAACTATTCTCTCCACCTATTTAGTTGTAGTTACCCACTGATGGAGCCCAGTCATTGTCCAGCTCATTGCTATCAAGTTGTGATTGCTTGACGGCATATTTAAGACCTGAGTCTGAGACAAAGAAGTAATCCAGACAGGCCCGTGAGCCCCCTCTTCTACATGTGGCTGCCCCTGGGATGTCCCCTTTGGTCTGCCCATGCAGCATCACTAGATCACGAGCCCTTGTGTCATTTAGCCATAACAGCTCTCTTTCCACCAGCATTGTTTCACCAATCACCTGACCCTGTGGATCCAGGTAGTGGAGGTTAAGATCTCCACAGACAATTATATGGGGTTTCATTATTGCCACGAGCACTCCATCTATTATTGATATAGCCACTTCAACAAAGCTCAGATTTGAACACACTTTTGGGCACCAGTACAGATGTATAAGGACAATGTACATTTTATTGTGCCCCGGGTTATGTCGTTCTAGTCATAGCACCTCAACATATGGGGATGGATTAGATACTTCAATAACCTCTAGGTCCTTGCCCATTTTAACCAGCGTCAGCAGGCCTGAGTAGGGTTTACCTCACTTTCCCTTGCCAGCTTTATTTTAAAGAAACCGTATATCCTTCACAGATCGGTTTAGTTCTCAGCCAAGTCTCCTGCAGGTATATGAGATCAAAACAGTCGAGGCCCAATTTCTCATTTATAAATAATTCAGCAAAGCATCTAATGTTCCACGACCCCACCAGGAGACCCTCTTTTCCATCCATCATCTGGCTCTAGTGTTTCCACGGATCAGCCAAAGCGTCCACCACCCATTCCCAGCTTTGTCATGTTCGCCCGTCCGGCAGGGGCTTCTGCCCTCTTGCTGTGGGGTTCATCCTAGCTGCGACATTTTCAATCAGGAACGAAAACGGTTGTGGTTTGGATTCTTGGCCCACCTTCTCTGTATCTTTCGGGAAATTCAGCATAGGGATCTTTCTGTGTTGAGAGTTGGCTTCTTTGGAGGCTGGTTTTGCCCATTCAATAAGACTAATCTTGGAGTCCAGTAAATTGCTCAACTCTAAGCCCAGTGGGAGCAGATGTTTACCCAATTCCAACACCATTGATTTAATTAGTGCAGAAGTGAAATGCAAAGTTACCCAGTCTGTGTGTTTCTCATTCACGAATTGAACAATATGAATGTCTTCTGAGGTCATAGTTCTCAATTTAGGGATGTGGTATAACAGAATAATCACATTCCGTTGATTTAGAATTAAGTCTATCATCCAAAGTTGTCAAATGCTCCAGATGTACTTGATTTACTTCCCTCTTATTGTCAAATCTGGTTCTTGTCGATACAAATAATGGTTTATCACACTCTGGGAGTTCCTTAGCGATCCCTACCCGTTTGGCTCTGGGACATTCGCCACAATCTTTAACTGTCATTGCCCCTTTTGATTCGACCAGCGACTTGTTCACCAGCTGGGGAGCCTTGTCGCCTATCCATGCAGACATCCTTCTTTCCTCCAAGTTCTTAAACAGCGGATTAATCAGGCCATTATTTAATAGTTTCCCTGACCTTTGGTCCTCTAATAGTGATCCAAAAGATGATCTCTTTATGATCTTAGAGACCTGTCAGTCTATTTCCACCAAATCCGATTGACTCAGGTTTCACCAGTCATCTGCATCCGCATCACTTGTAACTATGTGACAAGTGTCAGATAAAGATTCAGCTTTGTCCCTTCCCTGCATTTAGTGCATTTTGCTGTCTACTGGTGTTGTTTTTGGGTCTTGCGGTCTCTGTGATGCATTGAGATCCCTGCTGAGATCCTTTTTAGCATGTTTTCAATTTGGGGCTGGGGAAATAGGAGGCAGTGTTTTCAAGTTCCTCATAAAGACTCGACAACCAATAGACTTTCGTTTCTGCCCTTTCACCTTGTATTTAGTTTAGCATGAAAGGGTCAGTTTAGGGTTTTGGACACAGGACTGAGAGCACTTTATTTGTTTAACATCATGACACAAGACATTCCTTAGGTTTGTTGAAGCAGGGAAACCCCTCATAGAGTTGGGGGTCGATAGGATTTTCCCAACCCCTCTTATTATTTTGACAATACATTTTTTTTAAAGTTTATTATCATAAAATCAGATTTCTCCATTAACAATAAAATTGACGATGCCAACAATACAGGATAAAAACCAATACAATCAATCCCCAGTGATAAAAGCCCCTCATTCAATCTACAAACATACTAATCATAACACATCCATTTTCCTAGTCTGGTCTTGGCTAGACCTCATAAAGCCTCCTAGACATACATAATTCTAGCACAACGTGACATGGCACACTTAACATAATCGCACATATTATGGATAAAATCAACATCGTTACAATTCATAATATACCACAGAGCCTCGCCACAGAGCCCCCCCACAATGCTAGATCTTGTTCTTGATAAAATGTGGTTTTAAAGGTTTCTTACGTAAGTCCATAACACACTTGCAAATCAATGGAAAATAAATGTTCCTGAGCGGCCATATTTCAAGAATAAATGTTAGTCAAGTCCCCCTACCCCCATTTGATACGAGCAATGACAATACAAGTCTATAACCAACACTTAACTTGCCACTTCCAGTTTCGCGCCGCTGCTTGGGGACAGAGGGTGCCTCTCAGTGGTGATCTTGAACCCTGTTGATCACAGAGCGCGAACAAAAGATCGAAACACACTAATGGCTGCCGTGTTGGAAAGCACTGGGCTTGCTTGACCTGCTTGATGTCACCGCAGTGATTGGCTGCAACCGAGACTTATTCCACCAATCCTGGAGCCGGCAGGCGATCACTGGCCCCTGTCTGAAAGGCCCCACTCTCAGGCCCTGTCTGCTCCTGTCCGTGCCTGGCCGTGCTCTGGGCCCACTTCCCGGAATCTTTCAGTAAAAAGCTCTGCAATGTTCTATTTACGCTCAAGGGCCCTCTTGACTGTGTCATCGCTAAGCGTGTCTTCACGTGAGTACTGCAACTCAGCCTCTGACTCGGCATCACAGAACTCATTTCATCTGCGTCTCAAGTCATCAACCTTGCAGATGCCCCTTGCTCTGCGGTGACTCTCCATTCTGCCCCTCTGTGACTCATTCCCACTGACTCCAACTACTGCATTGCTGCGATTCCACCTCCTGTGCCATTCCTCAAAGTCTGTTTGCTTGAAAACCATTTTTACCTTTGCCTCCTTTCTCCATTGAAAGTATCTGTTTGCTTAAAATAGTTTTAGCTGCGCCTGTTGCTGCGCTGAAAGTACCTGTTTGCCTGAAAATCGTTTTGATCTGTGCCTTATCCCTGCATTAGAAGTAGCTGTGTGTGTGTAAATCATTTCTGCTGGGTACACAACTGTTACTACCTTTTTACATATAGCGTTTGCTGTTGAGTTCATCCTGCATGAATGTCCTGCATGTTCTACATTGTCCTTAGTGCCCCCCCTCGTAACCTCTGTCCCCCACCCCCTGTTTTCTTTTTGGCCCGTACCCCCCCTCCATGTGCCTCAGTACATCAGCCGGATAAGTGTCCTCCTCACCATTGAAGCTAGCTATGTCACTATCCATCTCTCCTATCTTCTCAAACAGCTTCTCTATTTCCTAGCCCTCTCCTATCACTAAATCTGGCCAGAAGAAATTTAAAAAGGGCATACTGAGCTCCAACCCAGGCCTCCCTGTTCCAGACACCTATGTCACAGCTTCCGCCAGAGAGACTATCACAGACATCCTCTTTGTCGTTACCTCACCCTATCTATGGACCCGGTACATGGTTGCCTTTCTCACTCCTATCGCCTCTTCTCCCATTAATGGTGGCACCCACTGGGAGGTCCTCCTTGACCTCTTCCACATTTCTAGGATCATCATTAATGTCTATGTGAATGGAACAATCATGGTTCAGGGTCCTTAACCAAACCGTTTTCTCTTTGACAAGGTCCTATTTCGCTTCTCAAATCTTACCTTTCCCCCTGGACAGGCTCCCTTGCCTGCTGTGCCTTCCTCATCCTCTGCACAGGCTCCCTTGCCTACTGTGCCTTCCTCCTCCTCTGCACAGGCTCCCTTGCCTACTGTGCCTTCCGCCTCCTCTGCATAGGTGCCCTTACCTTACCCCAATGTCACGGCTCCCTTGTCGCCCTTGCCTCCTCTGCCATCCTCCACTATCCCTCTGGCTCTCTTGCCACCCCAGGGAGGGGGGGGGGGAAATCACTGTCCCCTGCGCCCCCCGCAGAAGACCTTCTAAGATGGCAAGCTGCTCCATATTGCCACGCTTAACTCTGGCTCTGCTGTCAAACACTTGTTTGACATCTGGAACCTCCTTGAACACATGGATCTAGATGTGTTTGTCATCACGGAGACATGGTTCAAGGACAGCTCTGTCATGAGCTTTGATACACTCCTCCCTGAAAGATACACAATCCTCTCCGTGCCCAGGCCCAAGGGGTCAGGAGGGGGAGTGGCGTTGATCTTCCCAGAATGGATACCTGTGTCCATCATCCCCACTCAGGACTACTCCTCCTTTGAGTGCCTAGTCTGCAGGCTCTCACGCTCTCCTAAATCTTCTCTAATTATGGCCACCTTCTATAGGTCACCAGGATAGTCCACTCTCTTTCTCTCGGAATGGACTGACCTGGCCCCCTCTCTACTCTCCTCCTCCTCTCAACTACTCTTGCTGGGTAACCTCAACATCCATCTGGACTGTCCTGACTCCTCAGGACATTTCTGCAACCTGTGCGATTCTCTCTCCATCTCCATCCTACCCCCGGGCTCCACACACATAGCGGGCCACACTTTGGATGCTTTCATCTCTTCCGACATCCCTATTTCTATTCCTCTCACTACCTCTCTCTCTTGGACGGACCACTCTCTTCTCTCTTCACACTTGAAGCTCTCCTCTTGAATCGGCACACCCGGTGTGACCACTCGGATTCAAAGTCACCAGACCCATGGAAAGAGGGACAGTGGCTGCCTTTGCCTCCACCTACTCTCCGCCTCCTATGCCTGCGGCTGACTCCCACCCTGCCACAGCCCTCGCTAACTTCAATCTCTCTATCTTGAACATACTCTTGCCCCTATCATGAGGGTCCGACTGAAGTCTTCCAGAAAGTGCAACTCTTGGTACGACTCTGATCTGACTGCCCTTAAACGCAAGTGTAGGGCAGCTGAGCGGAAATGGAATTAGTCATGCGGACCCTCTGACAAACTGGTCTACCGCCTCCTTCAAAGGCAATATCGACCCTGCATCCACACCAAAAAAAGGCTTTATTCAAGCCCTCATCAAACAACATGGCTGAACTTTTCATAGTCTGTAAGGGACTGGGCAATCCTGCAGCAGCCTCCTCTTCTGTCACACCCACCCATGACCTTTGCTCAGCCCTGGCAGCATACTTCACTGCAAAAACCCAAGACATCCTTTCTTCTTTCACTTCCACATTACATCATACACCAACACCTGCGGAGACTCCCTTGGCCCCTCCACCACTTCTCTCTTCTCTCACTCTCATCAAACCTGTTGAGGTCATCAGACAAATCCGTTCTATGTAGGCCTCATCCAAACAGATGGACCCCTACTGAAACTATTAAGGACAACATTGACTCGCTCGCTCCAGCCTTGGCTGATCTCTGCAATCTCTTTTGCCACTGGAGTTTTCCCAACTTCTCTTAAGCACTCCCTTGTGCACCCTCTGTTTAAGAAACCCTCTGACGACCCCTCCATTCTGGCAAACTACCGCCCCATCTATATCACCCCTTTCCTGGGAAAACTCCTGGCGAAGCTAGCTATCTCTCGGCTCACCCTCCACACTGAATCTGCTGGTTGCCTCCACGACGTTCAGTCTGGCTTTAGAGCATCCAGAGGCATGGAAACTGATCTTCTGAGCACCCGTGAAGACCTGCCCTCAAATCTTGACACTAACACTCCCTGTGTCATCGTTCTTCTTGACCTCTCCTATGCCTTTGACACTGTAAACCACAGCATCCTGATTGCATGTCTCTGTGACACCCTGGGGATCTCAGGTCAGGCTCTGGCATGCTTAACCTCCTTCCTTTCCTACCACCCATCCCAGCTGGAACTTGGGCCCTTTCTCTCTACTATCACTCTTTCAACCTGTGGTGTTCCCCAGGGTTCTAACCTATCTCCCTGACTCTTCAATATCTACTGGCTGCCCTGGCATGTGTGATTGCCACTTTCATCTCTAACTTCCAGTGCCATACGGATGACGCACAACTCTCCTTCAGGCTACCCTCAGCCATCTCCTCTACCTTGCTCATAGCTGACTGTCAGTCTGCAATTCAGTCATGGTGTGCTCAACGCCAGTAAGACTGAGATCGTTCGCATTGGGACTCCTGCTCCTGCTTTCCCACTCTCTCTCTGGCTGGCCTCCATTGGCCCTGCGCCCGCACCCACCTGCGAGGCAAACAACCTTTGGGTCATCTTCGATTCCACTCTCTCCTTCTCCACTCACATTTCGGACATTTCTAAAATGAGTCCAACTAACAGCTGCACCTCCTCAGAGGTACTCTTCCTTTTCTCACCTAATCCCAGCGGCTCACTGGGCCTCATTACAAGTTTGCTGATCCGGTAACAACGGTGCCGGTAAGTCTACCAACACTGTTTTTACTGGACCGGCACACTACGGGTATGCGGGCGGGTGCCATCCCACCTGCCAGGGTCAGACTGCAAAGTTGCTCCTTGCTTTGTCGCCAGTGAAGAAGCCCCACACTACTGACTTAGAGTAAGATGGGGGACTGCATTCAGTTTGGGGTCTGGTTGATGCTGGAGTACAAGCTTGCAGTTGTGGCCAGTGCATGTTGCTGACAGATACCATAAACCCCGGTGCCATTAGGGGTTTCTTTTTGCTCTCTGCTGGTGGCAGCGTGCAGCAAAGGGTATCTGATATAGATTTAAGGGCGTCCTTGTGTTCCTAAATCCCAGAAAAGTCCTCCACCAGTTCTGAGACCTCCTCCTAAGTCCCATTGCTCTGCTGTTATTTTAGCAGACTCCTTTAGCTGACATATGCTTCCTGTGGGTACGCAATTTGTTTTCCCTAGAAAACAAAACTCGCCAGGACTAGTGGCGCAGCCCGTGATGGCTCAAAGGCGCCAGCTGCAGCACCACCTAGGTTGGTGATAAAGGCAAAAGGCTTTAGTACTGTGCCAAACCACCACTTTATCACCTATCGTTCTCAGAGATTTTAGGGTATATTGTGTTCCTGCCAAGGGATCGCCAGATTGTAGTCTGCTGAAGGAACATGAAAATAAGGAATTATCAATGGATGGGGCATAGAAAGGAGGATAGGAAGACTGGACAGAAGCTTGAACTGAGCGAACGAGTGAGTGGAGAGATGAAAATAATGAGAGTGTAAATGTATCGTAAGCAAGTGTGAAGGGCATACAGTGCATTGTGGTGTCCATAATAAACACCATACCTATGATTAGCACTTGAGAAGCTTAGCCATACTGTGCAACAATAAGGTGCTGATGACACCGCGAGTGCAACGGGTATGTCATGCTTACAGACCCATACTACACCTCACTGATGTGGGGCAATGAGACGGAAACAGTCTGGGGTTGCGTGTGGCTTTCTGCAGATGGGATGTGGCCTAGCAGTTCAGCCTGGACTGTCCCTTTTGGGGTGGGGCCAAGCTTGATTTGCATGTGGTTTTTCCCCTTCTTTAATGTCATGGCAGACTGCAAAAGAAATGGCCCGGAGGGTTGCCCAGAGCAATGCCAGAGTTGTATTCATTCAAAACCTTCCAACCATCACCTTTTTGTTGTGCCGAAACAATAATTCAACCTGTGCCAGTCTTATACGGACCATCCAGCTTTGGCGATGTTGGGAGCCCACAGCAAAAAATTGCAAAATTTGGCATTTTTAAAAGTGCTGCTTAATTTCTGAAATGTGGCTAAAAAAGACACTGAGTATAATATTTGGCCCATCTGTCACTCATTATAATTTCGTCTGATCGATGAGTACATGAGGATTTTGGCAATCCAGCTGCCAGGCCGCAGCACCAGTGGGCCCAAACCTCAGACATCACCGATATTAATGAACTCCATTAGCGAGAGACTGTTTTCAGAAGAGGCATAGTAAGGAGATGAGGAATGGAATTCTGTACATTCGGTAGAATTAAGCATAAATCCTGCAAAAAGGGGAGGTAATCCATAGACGAGTCTACAGACGCCACAAGTGACAGGTGGGCAGACAAACACAATGCATGTACAAACATGAGATACACCAGTGCAAGCTAGTCCCATTTCTTACACATATTTTCATTTATTTTTCCTGGTAATACCTGTGTGAGAACCCAGAAGTTCAATATGTCCCCTTATACTGCCTAACAAAAAGATAGAAACAACAACAAACCTACATTTTGCCAGACAGAGCCATGCCATAGTCATACGAATATCCTAGAAATAAAACCAATAATAAAAAGTCCTGTTACTGTAAACCCACATCACTGGCCCTAAAGCTGCCCACAAAACAGACAGGAACAAGATACCTCCCTAGGCTGGAGATGGGGAGCAGCAGTAGGGTCTGCCGTGTGAGGGGCAGCAGCAGAGTAGTAGTAGCAGTGGACATCAGTCTCTCAGGCAGCCAACTCTGACGGAGCACAAGACCAAGTACAACTACACAAATGTAAAGACCCCCAGGTGAGTCAATACCTTTGTTCCCCTCATGGCTGGGTCAAGGTTAGACGAAAATTCTCAAAAGGATTGGCCGTTCTCCAATGGTTTTTAATGGTTCTTAATGGCTTCATGGACGTTCCATGAAGAAGCTTTTAGGCATGCCAAAACTGGCACGAAATTGGCAACTCTCAGACTTTGCTTCATTGCAGTCCGCCCGAATTCAACAAATTAGTCAGCTGGTCTTTGAAAAAGTTGCATAGAAAAGTTAGACGCTGTATTAGTCCAGTTTTAAAATCACAACAGTTTCAAATGTGTATACCTTTTATTGGACTCACTGAAAAACCTGTGCAGAGATGGAACAAAGCATTAGCTCACAAAGACGCACAAACCTCTTCATCAGATGCTGCCAGGAAGCCCAAGCTGCTCCATTGAAATCTCAAACACCCGAACGCTACCCTGAGGCTGCAAAACACTTTTTAGGCTCTGTGATTAAAATACAAAATGACCACATTTTCCAATTATGTGTTTTCAAGCCTCTCACTCCAATACGCCTTTTAAAATAACATCAGTAATTTTAAGAAACTAGCAGGGCCCACACCTTGAGACTGCTTGCACCTAACCTAATGCTTACATGTGAAAAGAATCTGTTTTTTCCTCCTTTTTTTCTGTTAAATGCAACTCTCAGAATGGGTGCTGTTTTCAGACCCGTGTGTTGCCTACTGCCAGGAGTGTTTAAGGGCTTTTAGATAAAAAAAAGCAATTCCCGGCACCCTTGCTTTGCTCTGGCTTCTAACTATCGCCCCTGGGGCATTATCCTACCGAGGGTTCTATTGCTTCAATAATCACATACCACAATAATTGGTATACAATGTTAACTTTATTCCAAGAGTTAAACCTAGGCTGCAATATGATCCGGACACTCCAGGTTCTCCCCAACGGTCACTCGCGTGCAATGACAGTGTATAGAACATTCTATACTGTGTAATTGCTTGCGTATTGCACAAGCTACTACATTATGTGCTCCTCTTTATACGTTCATTGAAATATGGGTTTAATATTAACAGAACTGTAATTAATGCATCATCAATACATGATAAATTCCTTAACCTTCAGTGATCTTTTCCTTATGCGACCACCTCTATCACCGTCGCCGCCTTCTTTTCCTTTGTCACTTCTTCTATACTCATCATCCCTAACTGGTACTTGTAATGCTCCCTTCTTACCTCTTTGACCTCTCTCAGGATTCACATGTATAGCACCACCATCATTCATTTCTTGGTGTTCATTTCCTCCCTGCATCTGCTCACCAGGCTCTCACCATTCTCTTTCATTCCCTTTCATTTCTTATCCCTTCATCTTCCATACATCCATCCCCTCCATCTCCTGTATTCCCATCTTCCATATTTCCATATGTGCTGCTTCCTTATTTCTCATTACTGCCACACAATCTTTATTCATTTTTTTCCCCTGTCAATGGTCTTGACACATCTCATTCCCAGCCTTCTCACTTGAATAGGATCATAATACTGTGACCATCCTATTTTGTTTTGACTTTGAAGGGCTTCTTCACCCTCACTATGTACTCTACACACACTTGTTGTCCTCCATCCCTTCTATCACCACCAGTACAACTACACTTGCAGTCACCATTCCCATCGTTCGCCCTCTCTCTCCTCTTACCCATTCGATGTGGGAACACCTTTGAATTCATTGTCCACCCTCTCATCTTCTCAAACGGAGGTACCCCCGTAGTTACATGTGGCGTACCGCTGTATGCAACCAATATCTCACACATCGTCATCTTCCAATTAAGACAGTTAGCGAAATGCCAACTGTATATGTTTCTTGACTATCCTAGTCACTCGCTCTACCAATCCATTTGTCTTTGGATTGTACAATGCCGGCCTGTGGTATTCAATGCCATGTTTGCCCAAATAATTTCTCATTTAATGTCAAACTAATTGCACCCCATTATCTGAAACAATAGATTTGGGATATCCTTCCCACCCCAAAGTCTCCTCCATGAATTCAATCACTCTCCTCGTAATGCAATCTACAAACTCTACTTCAAACCACTTAGATGCGTAGTCCACCATTCCAATTGCAAACCGACTCTTTTGACCTAACGCATTCAATGGCCCCATAAAATCTATTGGAACTTTCTCCCAAACTTGCTTCGGCGTCTCAACTGAAAAAGCTTCCTGAGTCTGTGTTACCAATGATTTGTCACTCCTAGTGCACGGGTTTACACGTCCCTACCTTTTCCTCTACGATATCATCAATCCCTGACCACCAAACCTTTGCGCACAACCTTCTTTTTGTTCAACTTTTTCCTAAATGCCCTATATATACCAATTTGATTATCTCCTTCCTCAATTTATATGGTGGTACGAGTCTTTACCATCTTGCGACTCCAAACTCTGCTCCTCTCTTACTTTATGGTATGCTGATATTTTGGCTTCTTCATCCTTCCACCCTTGCTATATATGCAACATCACCTTTGCCATGTCTTCATCTTCTACCACCTCCTTAAACCATGCCCCTTTCTCCATAATATTTGCTACAGTCGCTTCTACCTGTGCAATCCACTCTTCACTAACAACTTCTACCATCTCACACACACTACCCAGTGATCTGGACAAACAATTAGCAACTGGATTACTTCTCCCTGGAATATGTACCACCATAAGGGAATATATATTTATATATTTGTCTCGGGAGGATAGCTCAGGGGCAACATGCTGGCCTTGGAAGCATGACGACACGGAGCAGCACAGGTTTGATCCCAGGTCCGTGCTTAGAAACTTCTGGGTATTAAGCGCATTATAAATAACCGATCATATCATTCCTGCATTGCCACCAACCATCTTGCTATCCTAGGAGTCGCTGTACCTTAGCAGCTTGCCTGGTTCCATAATGGCCACCACTACCACCAATCCACATACTCCAATACGAATATATTGTTTCCTTATCTCAGGCAGCCCACTTACCTGACTATTGCCACCACCAGTACATGTAAAGTAACGTCCCACAGCTGCTTAACTAGTTCCAAAATGGCCACCACTATGTAATGCCTCTATGTAAAGGCATCAAATGTCGTTCTGTTCCTCCACCTTCCCCCTGTACCTTCTCAACTGCCTCAGCCAAACCTTCCCAGTGTCGCATCCGAGAACCGCCTCTGTGTTCTGCTCTCTGTGGTACAGAGAAATGCCAACAGTTTGGACGTTTGTGCAGAAACGGGAAAGGCATTTGCAGGCACTGCTCTAATATTACAAACTGGCAAATAATGGTAGCTGCTGCACAATGGTGCAAGTACAGGGTTGCATAAGCTGTTTGCTTTGATAATGCTTGTAATAACAGGAGTTCAGGCGCATACTGCTTATAAATCAAGTGCCCGAAGGCAGACCTGGTTAAGACATCTTTATTACACCAGTAGTGCGTGTACAGTTCCAGTTAAACCATTAACTCTCCGAAGACTCATTTGAAAAAACACTGGCAGGCACCTCGACTGCAAAGTTTAATGCTAAGGCTTAATAAAGGTAGCTCAAAAAGACCCCAAGAGGGTATGTTTTGGGCGGGAGGGGCACAGAGTGGATTTGAATGGCCATAGGCAGTCAATGGGTGGGTAAATAACCAAACAAATCCTACAAGCATTGTCCCTCCCCATATGCCATATCCCCATAAAAGCTGTACTCCAATACAATAGTTTCGGTTCCTAGGTGGCACTAAAACCTAGAGCCAAAAGCAACAGGGCCCCTTGGCTCTGCCCACCGGTCGAGACTAGAAGTTACTCCCTCTCTATAATAGTTTCC
Source organism: Ambystoma mexicanum (assembly GCF_040938575.1). NCBI lineage: Eukaryota > Metazoa > Chordata > Amphibia > Caudata > Ambystomatidae > Ambystoma > Ambystoma mexicanum. The sequence continues at coordinate 917,532,823 of NC_090931.1, forward strand.
AGCCATTGTAATACACGACATTCAATTAGACACAAAATCGCCCCAATTTATATCATTTTCTTTCAAAAACGCAATTATTTCAGTTTCTACCTCTTCAAAATATATTGCCAATGTATGTGTCTGAAGCATCAACATGTGTTACTTGATGTTACCATGTTACACTTTCATGCCCTGCCTCCTTGGCATAGTATAGATGGCTGGGACCTTTGCAATATTTTAAAAGGAAAGCTGCGTCCCAAAATAGATAATTATACAGATGAACTCACCACAGAAGGCACTCTGGTTTGGGTGGAGTGCTGCACGTTGCTGGTAACGAAACAACAGCTCCAACTCTTTCCTGTCAGTTCTTTCTTGCTTTTCATCTGGACAAATATGTGGACGGGGGAAACATACTGCAGACTCGATGCAACTACGTGAAACAGCTGCTCGCGACAGAATGCATGGTGACATCACCCAGTATGAAATTGAAAACATAATCCTGGCATCCCTGGAATGGAGCAGAAAATGAGTGTTCACACGGGCAGTTAGTTGGGTGGAGCCTTAATAAATGGGCTGTGACTGAAAAGGTCAGGAAACGCGTTTCTTAGGAGAATCTTATACTCTCTTAATGTTCCCCTGTGGATGCCTTTGATGAGCTTTAGAGGCCAGACACTGTCCATTTCAAGTAAAGCTGTGCAAATAAGAAGTCTAGCAAAATGAATGGCACATGATATGTACTTTAATTTGGATGAAAATGATTGGGGTCGACGGGGTGTTCACCATGTTGTCAAGAAAGCATGGCCTGATAGGTGTAACTAAGAATGCTTTGTAAGAGGGGAGACCCAGATTACTATGGGTGTGGTCTAATCAATGAAGACAAAAAGCAACTCGCAGTAGGGCAAAAATTGGTCTGTCTCCCTGGCAATCATGGGCATGGCCGCTATGGGTATAGTAAAGGGACTTACTGCCTTTATACATTTGTATGGTGGCCATCTTGTTTCCGAGATTTTTCTTAAGGACATTGGGCAAACATGAAAGTCCCGGCTACAATTTCACTGAAACAAGTGTATAGTGGGGAAATGTCTTGTGGTGGTAATAGATATTACCCCCTTGTTCGTTGGCACTCGGGGACAGTAATGGCCCTGAGCTCTCACTGAGACCCTTGCTACGCTTGAACATGGGGGTCAAAGCTTACGTAGACCATTCCTTTACAGTGAATATAATAGGTCAGTATACTAGGTTACTAAAGCACACCACACTAACTACTTATCCAGGTCACTAATACAATAAGCATGGCACATCCAGAATCTTAGAAATACAATACATTCAAATTAGTAACCATTGAACATTTACTGTTGAAGATTGTGGTGGTAATCTTCAAGGCTCCTTGCAGTTGTGTGTAGAGGGGAACTGAGATCAGCTTGGGGGGGTCAGTTGCCAAGAAATAAAGGTATAACCTCACAGATTGTTTGCTGGTTTTAGGAGCTGTGAAATATGTTTGAAGTACCAAATGCTCTGTGAAGACTAACACAGAGCAGGAAACGGAGCATCTAGTACTTATTCCTTTGCCAAGAAGTTGATTTTTCTTCATTACAAACAAGCAGCCAAAATAAAGGAGGAAAAAAACAGCCAAGTGTTGGGACAAACTTCCAGGTATGGCAGAGGGCCACTAGGAGTTCGCAGATTCTCGGAAGGCCCAACACCTTCCACAGGACAAACGGAGCACTCAGTCAACAGCAATTTCAAACCGCGGTTTATTATTGGCAAAACCAACAGGAATCAGCACAGGGACAAAAGAAAATCCATGGACATCTCAACTTCTCCTGGTTCGCAGGCCAGTTTTGTACCCCAATTGTGTCAGAGTGATGTCACAACCTGGGCCCTACTCCAGAAAACCTATTGAGATCTAGTATAATAACCCATATGGTTGCCTATATGTGTTATTCTACTGGCTCTCCCATGTCAAGTGACTGGCCTGGTCCATCCCCAAGTCACTATCTATAACAATGTTGCAGTTTGAGGGTCGTACCGGTGTACCTTTTCAAGGTAACAAGAATGACTAGGTGTCTGCATTGTAACTTGTGTGTACCACATTAGTCTATGAGAGTGCTCTTTTGCACCGTGCAACACTTGCCTCACGTTGTATCATCTTTGTTGTGAGCTTCTGTCTGGCAGGGTGAGATCGGCTCCCTTTCTCAGCACTGTTTGCTGTCCATTGTCTGCGTCAGCCGGGTCACATGTTCCGAGACCATGATTTGGAGCTGTGCAGCTCGCAGTTATGAGGAATTATTTGCATTTAGTGCACCTGGGGCTACTGTCATTCAGGGAATGGAATGTCATCCGTATCTTGTGGCCTTGGCAGCGGGTCTTGTCTCACACGTTCTGCTCTTGTCCAGCTCGAATTCATCTCAGCTTGAACCTTGCTGAGAGGCCTGTAGCCTGCTGTAATTTTCCTAAACCGTACTGCGGTTTCTACAGGGTTCATGCTATTCTATATTCTCCATAGGTTAGTCACACTTAATTCTGTCTGGTCCCATAGGTGCTCCTGCAGTTCCATAAGGTTGTGTGTGTAAGCATCTGCAAGCTCTGTTCAGGATCTCTTGCTTCTTGCGGTTTCTGCGTTGCTGCTTTTAGCTAATGGCAAAATAATAAAAGCACTGACAATATGTATAGGTATCTGTCCTCTAACTATAGAACTGTACACGCGTGTTCTTCATGTATTCGAGTACGTGTTTGTGTCTCAAAGTACAGATGGCAAGTGTGCTTCATGTCTAACGCTGCTAACTCGTGGTGTTTCTGTCGACATGGCGCTTTAATCAATACGTCAATGAGGTGTCTTTAGTTGCAGCCTGGGGCTCCTCGTCCACTCTGGGGTAGATTTGTACTGCACCTGGCCTATAGGGTTCGCTGAGGGGGTACCTTTCAACATACTTGTTAACCAGTGAAGTACAGGTAATCGTTCTGAAATAGTATGGCCAACTGCGGTGTGTCCTGGCCTTCTTCCGTATCATGTATTGTATAGGAGGGGTTAAGTTGGGTGTTTGGAGCTTGACCAAACTGTGGATCTCTGCACAGCAGGGTCCTGCTTAAGGACTTGGTATAGTCCATCAATTCTGGGTATTCCCATAGCTTGCTGTTGTCACTCCTGATGTAGGGTTCCAATGGACAGAGCTCCTGCAGTCCCAGTTTTGAAAATGTACACTTTTTTCAATAACTAATGTTCACGATTCAATCGTCAATGATAGTTGACACCATTGTAAGGTTTTGAAACCACGTTGTGTTTATTGTGCCAAACGGTCACGTTATGTCAAATTATTTTTGTCACAATTATGACATGTATCTTGGTGTACAATTTCATTTTTGGCAGAGTTGTAGGCTGCTTGATTGTATTTTCAGTGCCGACAGGTGTTTCAACCTTCGGTTTTTAACAAGGCATGAACTGGATATTTTTCTTGTCCCGTGTAGGTCTGGGTAGCGTGTGGGTATTGTATGGATTGCTGATTAGCATCCGTGCCTGGGTGGGCGGTAGAAGCGTAGTAGGACAAGTAACCCAGAAATGGGCTCCTGTTTTGGGATGTCAGTGTGGGCCCTATAATGGGGATGCAGAATAGTGAAACGGGAAGAGGCTGCATTAATATCCACAGAGTAGCAGCATCCATGCTGTCATCACGGTGCTTGCGTATTGTCTATGTAACCTGATCGGAAACCAATTTACTAAACTCCAATCCAAGCAGACCGGGATCACCTCCTTCTTTGCTGGCTCTGAAAAAAGGGGAAGAAATGTAAGAACAACTAGGGTAACCCATTCTAAATAGGTTACCTGGTGTGAACTCATTGCCTGATCTGTAAGTGGATGGAAGCAGTTGATGGGGGCGGGGGTTGGGTGGCGTGTCTTCCAACCAATGCAACACAAACCCTAGGGGCACCAGGGTCCTGCTTCAGATACTGTGGACTATGGAGCCCGCGTTCTTTCGCCGTAGACTGGGCTGGACAGTACTGATGAGAGTGGTAGCCAAGACCAGCTGGAGAGGCAAATGTTGCAGACCTCTGTCCTAGGCAAAATGTGACACAAATGTAGGGCGTGACATTTTCAATTTCTCAGTTGACCTGAGTTAATTCCTTTTATTTTTGTTGTGGAAGTACAAGCTGCTTGGAAAGGGAGCGGCTGGTACGGAGCGTCATTATTAACAATACAACTCAGAGGTAGAAATGCAATCGGCACAAATTAATACAGAGCTCACAAAACACTCACTGTGGCAGCAGGACTCGGAACAAGTGCCCCCCTCAGTGTTGCTGGTTGACCTTCAGGCAGAGTTTGCATTCCCATTTCACTGGTGCTATTTTTCAGAACATATCTTTATACGTTTATATTGTTTTTCCGCAAAAATCAGTTCAGGTACTACCTATAATAATTGAACTCTACAAACATAGTAAATGCCAACGTTAAGGTTACTATCAACATTCCAAAGGAACTAAGAAGTAAAGTCCACAAACGCTAGAAATGCCAAAATACAAGCGCTCAGCCCAAACCAAGTCCAGCACACTACCAATGAAACCTTCATCAAAGCTACAGCAATAATTCACAAGACTCATTTAACTATAGTATTGAAGTAAGCTGCCTAACACCTGGGTGTTGGGTCGTGTGAATTGTTTGTTTAGCAGCGCGATGAGATCTCTCTCTCTCTCTCCCTTTCTCTCCCTCTCTCTCCCTTTCTCTCCCTCTATCTCCCTTTCTCTCTCTCTCTCTCTTTCTCTCTCTCTCTATATATATATATGGGTATATATATAGTTTCTGGGCATGTGTTGGTGTTGAGTGGTGTGTATGTGTTTACTATAACAGAAATTGCATTGCATTGTTAATAATGTGAACAACGAAATTTGACTATTTGACATTTGGTTGAACAAACAATGATTGTAGTACTTTTAATATGTGTAACTAAAGTGTATGTATGAACAATTCTGAACTCATTTCCCATACATTGTAGTCTATGGTTAAAATATTTGCCCTTTTTCACGATTGCCGTAATAAATGATGATCCTTCTTAGTACAGACCAGTCATACCCACATCCTCAAAACCGCATTCAACCGTACCTAGAGAACCACTCGACTCTGCAACCCCCTCCAATCAGGCTTTTGGAGCACATACTCCACCTAAGCTGCTCTCACCCACACCTCCACCTTTCTAGCCACTGTCACCAATCCCACCTTTCTCCAACTTGATCTCTCTGCAGCCTTCGACACATTGGGCCACCACTCCATCCTTCTCAGCCACTCCTCTCTAGGGTTCACGCAAACTGCATACAACTGGGTGGCCTCTTGCCTCCCTTGCCATGCCTTCTCTATCTCATGAAACTCCATCACCTCCTCACCTACACCCTTCTCAGTAGAGGTCCTCCAAATTTCAGCACCTCTTCCCTGGGCAAACCCATCTTTTGGTTTCCACTATCACCTCTTTGCAGATGACACCGCAATGATTTTCTTGTCCCTCTTTCATCCCTGCTCTCTCTGAAAAGCATCCCCAGCTCTCTCACTGCCACATGCCACTGGATGGGCTTCCAATGCCAGAAGTCCTCTTTATCCCTGCCTCCAACTCCACTCTGCCTACTCCCATCTCCTTCTTTTCTGACCGCCTAACTCCTCCCCACAAGGCTCTCAACTTTTGGGTCTTCTTTGACAGCAACCTAAGACTTTCAAAAGTATATCATAGTAGCTGCCGCTGTGGCTAGGAGTCAACTCTTCAACATAAGGAAAATTGCCCAGCATCGCACGTCTACTCTAAAAAAAACCTCTCATCTCGGTTCTAGTCCTCAGCAAACTCAACTTCTGTTCAAGCCTACTAATTGTAGTTCCCCTCCACGGGTGGACTGAGAGCCAAAAGAGGCCCTGGAAATAATGTTCACAGTGGCCCCATATTGGACATTTTCAGGAAACTCAACCCTTTTCCTATGAGAACGTTCGGAAATAAATTACAAGAGAGACCCAGGGTGCAGAGTCCTACTGGGAAATGTCCAGAGTTCCCTATAGACCAGTCCACCTCTGTAACCCTCTACTTCTTATCTCCCCTCACCAATGGTCTCTGCTTTGCTACAAGTGCCCTCTACAATCTAACAATTCTGCACACCAACACCAGACTGCAAGGCTTTCCATGCACTATCAGTCTCTTTTTTAATTCTTGCTCCTTGTCTACACACCTACTGATTGGCCTTGCCTTTCCCTACCTAGATTAATTCAGCTCTCTCTATTGCCCTCCACAAACTCTCTAATCCTCCTCTCTCTTTAACCCCTCTCTCCACTGTGCTTCCTCATGCTTCCACTCCTTTTCTCTAACTGCTTCACTAAGATCCAATTCCCCAGCATCAAATCCAGCCATCACTAGTACTTTTCAGGCCAAGAATCAGGACCCGATTATTAGCCATGGAAGGAGCACTCCTTATCACCATATTGGCCCTCTCTCACTGACCCCCGCCTAGCATCACTACTGGGACTATCCAACGAGCATGCACTGAATGTAAAAAATAAATATATATATAAAAGAAACACCCTCCCTTTATTGATGCTGTACCCCTAAGAGTGCCTAAATTATGTATGACTATCCCTTGTCTCATGTCCCTCCATTCTACCCATTCATCAAGTGGTTCACTCTCAGTCACACTAATCTCTCTGTTGCAATGTTACACTGCGCATGGACTGTTTCTGAGATTTCTATTGCTTCTTATCGACTATGTGCTTCATTTCCGATGAGAGAGCCTATACCGGGATGTTCCGCCATATTGGATTCCATGCAAGTCTCACGCATGCGTGCACTAATTGGAGCTTTGTGTTGGGCTTGTGGAAATGGTGTTGCTCTGGTGGCAGCCTCTTTGTGGATTGCTCTCCTTGTTCTTAAGCTGCTAAGTGGTGTTACCCTTATATTTACAGTACAAATCCCATTTGTAAAAAGTCAAGTATTTTCCAACTGGAAGCCTGTGTTAAAGGGCCTGCAAGGCTCCTATCTTCAATAACACATTCAGCAATGTCCTATGTAACCCTTAAAGTGCCAGATGTAACTGTGGCATCAATGCGGCTAGACGCTGCCCCTTGACCTGTGTGCTGTAAGGTAGCCAGGGGTCCACCCTATACCACCCCCATGCCCTGCATTGTGCAGCAGCTGGTGAATCCAACAACCTGGGTCACCCTCAACACACCAAAAGGGTCAGGCAGGGGGCATTGTCACAGAGAGCCTGAGAAATGTTTGTGGTCTCAAGTATTAAAGGGAGGCACAGACACCCAAGTTTTCTAGCGCCCAGTTACCTCAGGGTTCAGTGCGCGATACAAATGATGAACAAATACAAAATACAGAGGCTGCAACTATTGTATATCATGGCAACCCAGAAATATAATTGTGCTAGGAGTGATGTATAGTGGGGAAAACCCCCAAAAGTCTCACGTTTGCAGCCCTCTCATGTGTGTGGCTCTCATGAATTAGAAAGGGACCCAAAGAAATGCCATTCTTGTGCATCAGGCCGAACCTGAAAAATGCAGAAGTTTGGGTTCTTGTGCAGCAGGACGAGGGCAAAAAAGGGGAGATGCTGAAAGGTTATCACGTTTTTGGCTCTCCTGCATCAGAGAGATCCTAAAAGATTCTCAAGAGTGTTCTCAGACCTGTGGATGAGGCTCAGGCCAAGTCTCAAGGACCCTCATTAGATTGGACAGGTGGTTCAGTTCTAGCAGGTAGACCAGTACCAGCACCACCTCACTAGATGATGCAGCATGCCAGCTAACACACTTGGGTGCTTCCTCAAAAGCTGTAGCAAAGAACAAACTTCAGTCCACATCTTCAGCAGTCGCCACTGTTTTGGAGTAAAGAATTTGGTTCCATGTGTTGTTGCCGAAAATTGTTATAACAAAAACATTTTTCCCCAACACTGAAATACCGAAAACATGCTGTTTTTTTTTTCGTTTTTTTAAATGTTATTTTTACTTGATTTGTTTTATTTAGGGGGGTCCTTCCCCAATCCCCTTTTTTTACAATGATTATAACCCCACCTCAACCCGCTCCCCACCCTTTTGAATCCCTTACCCCACCCCTCATGTATATATATATATATATATTTAAAACAAACTAGTTATTTTTTCGGTATTTAAGTTTAGGTAAACATTTTATTCGTTATTATTTTTTCGGTAACATCACTGGATACAAATAATTCCTCATCTAATGCTCAGTTGTGACTTTTGTAATAGGCAGTCCAACAACATACTAAATAAGCAATAGTCCTACCTCTACCAGAAACAAGTTTACTCCACAAACATGATGACCGCTTAGACCATATCAAACATTCTCTATATCGTCCAAATATTGAAAAATATCATCAGCAACCAATTCACTAAGTGTGGAGTGTGGAGAATAAGCTCTTTCATGATCACCAGTTTTCAGAGCTCCCAGACGTTTAGAAACCACCCTGTAGTTCATGAAAAAATGTATTCGTAGATCACTGATTAATATTGTACCTGTTGTACTGTTCCTTCCTGATCTACCTGCAGCATGTATCTCTGTAAACAATAAGCAGCATAAAAAGCGAACGCATTCAATGATGTGCATAGAAGAAGCAGTCCTCAAATGTTTAGCATCTTTTATTAACAGAAGATCAGATCATCCAAAGCCAAACTCGGAAGCTTCCAAAGCCTCCATGAAAGACAAGTCCCCCAATGACCCACCCTTGCTCCTTGGCTCTTCAATCTTTATCCAAAACAACTTGCTAATATGTTAACTTCACCAACCTCCCCACCCCCCCAAGTTAATGCTAATGATATTAATTGCCCTTTAAGAGAGATCCCAACCTAAATCATGACCACCCTATTACCAGTTGCCTTACTGCATTTCAGGAGTAGATATCCTTTAAAAACTTTACTAAAATAATGTTTTTCATCTTCCCTCCTCATCTCCGTTTCCATTCAACTCGTCTACATCCATGGGCATTCTCCCTACTCAGGTGAAAAACCATGGTGTTCTATAAGAACCTACCACTCGCACAGCAAATCAATGAGGAGTCACATACATCTAATTTTAACATCCCAATCTAAGACAACCCACTGTCTTACTTGAAATTTCCTATGAAAATGATTTTACTGGAGCGCTAGCTTTATCCACACCTTGTTGTATAACTCCCATACAGCCTTCACATAAAACTAACAGTGAATGGGAATTACCCAACAGTGATCGACTATTTCCATAAATTATCACAAACCGAGATTGCAACATGTCCAGAGACAACTTTACTTACCGTTTAGCGTAAAGTGTGGGCAGTGTGACCAGATAAGCTGTTGTGCGGAAACTACTGTCAGCAAGATAGTCAAAGGGGCTTGGTTCCACCCACCCTTAGGTGGTGGATAATCGACCCAGAGGTGATAAATGGGGGATTCCTAGATGATCCTTACTGTGTTCCCTGGGTGAATTGACCTCACTCGGAGACCCCATTCAGGTCTATGGGGAGGGGCTTCCTCCTATGGACCTGGCAAAGTCTGTCACCAGCTATCAAAACGCATGCCTGCCCTTTCTGGTGATCCATGCTTCAGGGGTAAAAAAAAGAATAAACATTGTAATGATTCAAGGCTACCCTCAGAAATGAATGGACATTGTAAGGATCCAAGGCTAATACCAGCACCTGTGCTGAGTCAGCATATGAATCCTGATGGCCATTCTGATCCATTGTATTCTCTTCCAGTATTGCGGTAGGAATCTGGAGCCACTAGTTGTGTTTTAATTTCTTTGCCAACGGCGCTGGATAACAAACATGAACACAGCCTTAAAATGACATTAGGACAAACACTTAAAGACCACCCGACCCTAAGCACATGAGCCAAACCAAAACTAAATATCTGGAAAGGACCACACATCATTTAAAAAAAATATTAGACACAAGCGACGAACACTCAAATATAGTTGAAGGAAAGATCATGGATGCTAACACCCATTGGTCTACCACACTTGACTAAAACAAATAATTGGGATGTTTATAATATATTACACAGTATGTCTATGAACGGTGCTCCAATCTCAATGGCAAAAAGCCTAAAGGTATTTGGCATGTTAATACTAGGAATCTATATCTGTTTTTAGAGAGGTTTTCATTATTTAACATACAAAATAATATAATTTATTTCACATGTCTCAAAGCAAAAATGTCAAATCACAATTAAACAGAAATCAAACGGAAATGAACTCCAATAATTCTAGATGATACAAATGTCAATTACCTACTTCAGTTTGTATAGGTTGCCATCAACTGAAATATAAATCAGTTGCTTAACAGACTGCGAATAAGCTTTATTCTGGAGGTTTCTTTACATGATCAACTTGCCAGTGTAATTCTTGGGATATGACCTCAAAATCTCAACATGTTTCGGATCTATCAGGTGTTTCTCTTCTTCAGGAGTAGACACACCTGGCATTCTGTAACACTTGATATACTGATTAACACAAATAAATAACCCAAAGATATGGAAATGAATTCAATCACTCTAACCATATGGAGTGCAATACCACTTTTAAGACATTGATATCTTTTGATTGAATGGATGTGAAATCAAAATATACAACAGAGTGAACTTAAATATTTTACTTTACTTAATACAAGCACATGAGTTCTACATTTCTTATTTGAAGAGACACATTTCAATCAAGGTTTAGGTTTTGTATCGCTGAATTACAATTGATTCCTTTGTATATTGTGGAGATCATGTGCCAATCCATCCACACCCACACGTGCATGGGTCTGCAACATTTGGCTCTCCAGATGTTTTAACCTCCAACTTTCATCAGCCCTAATCATCATAGTTACTGATTAAGGGTCAAGGGAATTGTAGACCAAAACATCTGTAGAGCCACAGGTTGCAGACCTCGGTCCTAGAGAATTGGCAGGTTCCAGCGGCCAGACTGGTGCAGGGCAGATAGTAATTGCAAGAGGTGGAACCAGGTGATGTAGCATCACCGAGGGGCAGGGAGCATATGCTGGGACAAATGCCAGAGAGCAGGGAGGAGAACAAAGGCCTGACCAATGGCCCAGAAGCCCTGAGGGCCTGTGTGGCTGCTGAAGAGACTTGCCTTCTACCTTGACAACCTGAACCACACCCTGAGACTATGCCAGGCGCTGACACATACATACAAGGAAGAACCTGGTGCAACAGGATCCACTGAAGTGGGTTCAGGAACCCCTGTAAACCTGCAGACCAAAGACATGGATCAGGGTTCTTCAGGGGAAGTCAGATGAGGCTCTGATGTGAGCCCACCACAGACATTCATAAAATACTTGCTTTTCATATACTGATCTACTTGGGAGACACTCAGTACCTTGTAGAATAAAATACATTATTGTATTGCGAAAGGCTTAAAGAGTGTCCACCTCCTTTGTGCGTACCATATATGGTGACACCTATTATGCTAACTGTGATATCTTTGTCCATGCTTTAACACCTCCATCACAGAGATCTGGCACAAAATGGTGTCACTGCTAAGCTTGAGTGCACTTTACACTGCGCTTGGAAAGCAGTGCTTTGGCACTGTGTCACATATTGTGGCACAGCAGCAATGTTTTCTGGGGGGATGGTACATAAGGAGGCTTCTGTTGAGGTCTTGTAATTTTATCCCAATCCTGAGCATGGTGCAGGATCATACCCTATACGCCTGCAAACATTTGGTCCCAGCCTTCCTCAGAACAATCTTTTCCTACACACAGTGCAGGTATTAAGGTGTTATCGATCCTTATCCTATATGAAAATATTCCACAATCTGGTTTTTCTTGATAGGCTAAAACATGCCCTACATTCATCTTGCCAAGAAGATATGGTGGTGTGGTGCTATCTGCTGATGTACTGCACTTTGAGATCTACCAGGCTGTGTTGGAAAGACATTGTACACAGGTGGCGGAGTAGCTTTGTGTATTCCTCCCGTTTCTGCAGATAAGACATTATCCTTGACCTCCTCTTGAGCAGTGTTTTCCAGAATCAAATGTATAACCTATACTCATATGGATCATAATCGTTATTTTACTCATCCTCATCATTGTTCTCATGCTCATTAGTGGATGTGGTGAAGATCAGGAGCTTTCCATATCCGGCCCCTCTGCCGCGTGAGTTCTTATTCTCAGCTCTTGAGGATGCACAAAGTTCACCTCTTCCCCCTTCACACCAGAGATAGCAGATTTAACCTTGTCCATCTTAATTGTTACCTGATCAGGTTGAAATACCTGAGCATGTACTGGTTGATCTTGCACGCCAGAATGATATGTGACATCAATTTAATTATTTCATATTCTCATAAAGCACTCCCTTTCCAAAAGACAGTGGGGTGCTGTACAAACTGATTGATAAATAAGAGTACAATTTAAGATATATTTTTTAATTTGACAAACTAAATACAATAAAAACACAAATAAAATAAATATAGAATCAGAGCAGGAATCATGAAAGGGAAGAAGGAAAAGTGTAGAAATACATCTCAAGAGACAATCAACTGAGTAAAATAAAATGTACAAAACAAATTGAATTTTCAATTGTCTCCTAGCATCCAATAGGGAAGAGGACAAATGCAAGGATGTGGGAAGCGAATTCCTAAAGCAGGCACTGCAGCAGAAAAGGCTTATTTTGAAAATGAGTGCCTGCAATGTGCCACGCATAATTCCTGCATCCTCAGGACACACGGCAGCAGCTGTGGTTGTTGTAAACCACTGTGCTGTGCACATGTTTGTACTGCAGATCGTCTCTACTTCCTAATTAGAGCCCTATGATGCCTGTGTTGCACGCTCTCCTCCATCCAACCAGCTTTGGGATTTCCTCCTCCCAACAAACCCATTACCCAAAAAATCCAGATCCTTCAAAACACCGCCCTTAGAGCAGCATTAGGTGTGTCTAAAAGGTCTCATATCTCTGCTATAAGGCGCCAAAACAACTGGCTCTCCACTCTCAACAAAATCAACTTAAAAACAGCCTCATTGACACATAAAGCCATGAGAAATGCTGCCCCTACTTACCTTGTAAACAGAGTCCAAAGAAAAATCTCCACAAGACCTGCTAGACTCATCAACACCAACTGCATTATCACTCCAAGATTTAGACTCACCAAGTTTGGTGGCAACAGCTTTCAGGTCAAGGCTGCCTAACTATGGAACTCCCTACCACACCACATCAGGGCAGATCAATCCTACCCCAAGTTCAGACTCAGTTACATCCACTGGCTCAAAACGAATGATAACTAACACTTCACACTCCTGTATATTTTTGTATATTTGCCATTTCTGTTTATTTGTACAGTACACCTATGTACCTCTTTTTGCCTATTCTATGCATTATGCATTATAATGTAATTGTATTCTCTGTGTATAACCATGTAACCTGTTAATTAAGTTTTGCATTGTCTGTACTGCTTGCGCCCTGATACCACTGGGTCCGGTGCGCGTCATATAAATGAATAAACTAAACTAAACTAAACTATTGTCAAAAATTCCAAGTGTAAATATCATGCAAGATGGTCACTGGGATTCAGTCAATGAATGTAATATCCTGCCGTCAACCAACTCTACGTGTTTCTCCTCCCTGGAAGTCACTGACAACAAACATCATGTGTGTGTATGTTATGCAAAGCAGTGACTGGGATTCACTCCTCGCTAGTCACAAAACGTAAACTCCTGCCTCACACCAACTCTGGGATGTTCTTCTCCCAATTAGTCACTGGCAAGAAATGTAACATGTTGAATGTGTGTATGTCATGCAAGGTGGTCATGGGCACTCTGTCGTCCCTACTATTTACAAATAGATGATACATGCCTTGCACACTCGGTTACAGACACTAAATCTAACCTTCTGCCTCCAAACAGCTCTGGTATTTTCTCCTCTCCAATAGTTACATAAATATGTCACTCTTAGTTCCAGCCACTGAATGTAATCTCGCTCAAAACAACTTGTCAATTTTCAAAGAATAAACTACCTTTTCCATTTCTACATTATCTTGTCACTCAAAGTAAACCTCCTTCCCTATCTTAGTCAAACCACCAGAAGCCTCTTGCTTTCGACTCTGCCTACACAACTGATGAACCACTCTAACCGCACATATTCTATGGAACCTGTGAGGATGAATTCATCTGAAACACTCCCCTCAAACCCCATTAGGAAGTTTGGAAAAATCTTGCCTGTCTGAATCTGCAGACAATAGGATGGTTCTGAGTATAATAAGTGCGGCAGGTCTTCGTTTTCTTTCTGTTTAATAATTTTTATTGAGTATATTAATTAATGATTGAGAATACAATATATAAATGACAACCAAAAGTTATCAAGTATTTAACATGAGATTAACATGTTTGAAATCCATAGATTGGTGATGCATGCAGATTTGATTGAACTAATAATATAAGGACAGACAGGGTGGACAAACAGGACATGAAACAAGAGAAGAGAAAGGGGAGGAAAAGAGTATTACGAAAGAAATATGCAGTACTCATGTAATGAGAAAACACTTTTAAACAGTTTGAGATATTGAAAACATTTTTTCAATTTCTTATAAAATCTATGCAAACGTGAAGTAGAAACAGCATGTCACTTTTCAATGCGATGAATATAATAAATGTAATTCCACCACATAGTATATGAAGGTTTGGTACAGTCTTTCCAATTGGAAGTAATAATATGAAATGCATTACTGATAAACAGGTTAAATAAACTACCAATCATGAGGTTGCAGAGTGATAGTGGTTCTTGGAAAAATTAACATTTTTTGAAGATTGGTCCAGATCTCAAGCCAAAATGTATGTACATATCTACAATCATAAATTTGATGAACAAACTCGGCATTAGGTGAATGGCACGACCAGCAGTTAGTGGATGCATTACTAGAAATGTTCGCAATTCTTGAAGGGGTAAGGTACGCACAGTGAAGAATGAAGTACAATGTTTGGGTAAGGTCGGCTGTGACTGAAGAGGAGTAAAATGATTTCCAAATGTGAGACAATTAATCTGGCATAGCGTGAAAGTTCCAGTCTAATTCCCACTGTGTAATGATAATAGAGCTCGGTGAATTGATGGTGTAATTGTCATTTAAAAAGGAATATAATTTAGCGGCTTTAGTGGAAGGTCTAGATAATAAGTAGATAATAGAGAAAGGGGCAAAGGAGATTTTTGGGTTACATTAGGTAAGGATTTGGTAAGTGTTGATAAGTGGTCTGTGAAAGTAAATATCCATTTGTGGCATATTGTATTGTTGGCATAGTTGTACAAAGAGAATTTCTATATTGTCTTTGAGTAGATGTTGGATTGATTTGATACTGGAAGAATACCATCTATTGAAGATCTTAAAGTTGGATTTATTAGCAAAGCTTTTGCAATGCCACAAAAAATATCCTTTGTTTCGGCTTGGGAATAAGAAATAGTTGGGAGCTTATCCCACATGGATTTTAAAAAGTGAAGAGATGGGTAAGAAGTGATGTGGGGCCATGAAAGTGTTGAGAGAAAATGAGTGAAGGAAAATGGAGAGATAATATTGCATTCAATGCTGATCCATCTAGAGGCATCATAGAGACGTGTATTGTTCGAATGTTGTCAATTGTTTTAGCATAAAGACTTTATGATAGGTTCGAAAATTGAGGAATTTGACTCCACCTGAGAATTTAGAAAGGCTGAGTTTGTTAAAGGCAATTCTAGTTTTTTTTGGGTCCATAAGAATTTTAAAAGTACAGAATCAAGTATTTTGAAAAAATTGGTTGGGATTGCTAATCGTATTATGGATAGGAAATAAAGGATGGTGGGGCTAATCATCATTTCTATAGACTCTAGGTGTCCCCACCATGATAAGAAAAGAGGAGACCATCCTGAGACCATTTTAGTAACTTTCTCGATCGTTAGATTAGTGTTAAGGGAGATAGTAGTATGAATATCTTTAGCAATATGAAGTCCAAGATATTTAATAGATGAGGGTTGCCAAGTCATACCAAACAGAGGGATGTTAGTTAAATTACAAGCATTGGTAAGGGGCATAATTTCGGACTTGTCAGAGTTAATTTTATAGCTGGAGACTTTAGAGAAATCATCAAACGTAGGTGCCTCTTATCCTCACGAAGCCGGGGGTTATAACAGTCATTTGTTAAACATATAGGCATGAGCAACTCAGTATTTGAATGAAAAATATTCTCATCAATCCAATTAAAACACTGGGACGAGGAGAAAGGGGAGGCTAACCCGGGTGTGGTCACTATGGAGGCAACTAGGAGCTGAAGTGAACACTGCAGTTGAGAGGAAAGCACCAAGTGCACAAGTAACAAGTTTCTGCATAAAAACAGAAGGTAGAACTCCCCCGTAACAATGCAGAGCCGTAAGAGGAGCAAGTAGGAACCTGTGTCCATGAAGCATACTTCTGAAAGGTGTGTTTTGCCAACACTAAGCAAAAGTAAAGATAGGCGAATTAAATAATTGAAAACCGCCATGTATGGCACAGCAAGAAAGGATGCCAAAGCCACTTTTTTGAACATTTTTTGTTAGATGCATGCACTGACAGTGCTGTGCACCCTGGGCCTCATCACGAGTTGGGCGCTAACCCCCGGCGGTGTTACCGCTGGGGCTACTAGCCCTACCACCAAACCCCCGGCGCTATTAGCGCCAGATCACGGGTTTGGTGGAACGGTAAATTCCCATTCCCCATTGGGACCATTCGGGAATTTCCCATTCCCCATTGGGCACAATGTGGAATGTTCGGTTCCATTACCGCCGGTGCTATTTCCGGCAGTGATAATAGCACTGAAAATCGGCAAAATCGCGGTGGATTTGCCCCCAGATCAGAACTGGGGATAAATCCGTCAAGCCTGTGAGTTGGCGGACCCTTTAATGCAGCGGTAATAGCGTTACTGCCGCATTTAAGGGTTACTGCCGAACTCGGAACAGAAATGATGGAGCACAACTTTATTCTTACAACCTATCACTCTCACTAACTTTGTCACATCCGGTCCCTCCCTTTCCTCCCACCCGTGCCGGCAGGCTCCCTCCCTTAGCATGTGACGACCTAGTATGCTTCATTTAGACGTCACAACTCTCCCCTTTCTTAACAACATGTTGAATTTACTCCATTTCTCCAATAAGTCTCCGAGTTCTATTCCTCGCCCTCTGGGGCCTGCCCGTACCACTCACCGGCCCTTGGTCATTACCCAGACCCTCATGATGGAAAACAGCCACTTCTTCACTTGACTCATCTCCATCTCCTTCCTACGGGGCATAGCACTCCTCATAGTCTTGGTCCTCTCTTGGCGATCTTGACATAATGGGCCTCATTACAACCCTGGCGGTAGCCGTGCCTGTAAAACAGGCACGGCTGCCGCCGGAGATGCAGTTTTTCCGGCGCCCAGAAATGGGCAATTACTGGGTTATTACGGCCTTGCCGGACTCAGTATTTGCCCATTCCTGGGCGCCAGAAAGAATTCTTCCTCATTCCCATTTGAGCCACATAGGGCTCAATGGGACTGGGGAAGCCGGATGCACAGGCACCGTTATCAACGTTGCCTGTGCATCCGTAGTGCTGTGCTCGCGGGTGCCTTTCATTCCGCCAGGTCAGACCTGGTGGAATGAAAGGCATCCGCAAGCACAACTCGAAGTTTGCTGGTCCGGATACAACGGTACCGGCAAGCTTACCGGTACCGTTGTATCCGGACCGACAAACTTGTAATGAGGCCCAATGAGTCCAGGCATCTTTTTGAAATGCGAGGAGTTGGGAGTCACATTCCTTCCTTCTCCTTCTGCAGTGACAAAATACCCGTTTACTCTGGTGACAGTCATCGGGGTACTGTCAAATGCAGCCATGTGTTTGAGTCCTGGTTGCTGCACTATTACAATGTCTCCTGTCATCAGGTCACTTTCACAGGCATTCCGTGATGAGTCAGCCCACCTCTTCATCGCATTTTTGCACATGTGTCCTGTTCCCGCATTTCCTTGTCTTCTTCGCACCTCTCTTCTATGGTGGTTGCATGGAGAAGGCATGTCCGAATGTTGCGACCAAACATTGCTTCGAATCATGCTTTCCCTCTGGTGCTATGAGGGGTGTTTCAATAATCTCTTAGCAGCTGATACAGAGCCTTCTCTATTGGTTGTCCTGTCAGGTGGGCAATTTGAACGTTCCTCTTGACATTACTCATTCTACCCCGTTCTACTGTGCCATTTGCTTGGGGCCACAAGGGCATAACCCGCCTGTGCTTGAATCCCATATATTCAGCAAAGCTTTTAAAGTCTTGTCCCGTGACTTGAGGGCCATTATACACTTTTACAAATCCATAGGCATTCTGTCTAGCGCAGGAATGGTGTGATATGCTGCTGTCGAGTGTACTATCTGAAAGTCAGGAAACTGGCAGTACTCGTCTAACGCCACAAGTATGTATTCCCCTGCATTAATAGGTCCAAAAAAGTTAAATGCTATCTCATCCCAGACCTTTTCTGGCAGCTCAGTCATGCATAGGGGCTCGGGTCTGGTGTGAGGGTTGACGACTGCACACGTGGGGCATTGTTTGAGGAGTATCTCCACTTGTGCATCTAGTTTAGCAAAGCAGACCTTATGGCGTAGCATCATTTTCATGGATACTATTCCACAATGTCTCTCATGAGCACGTTTGAGGATCCTTCCTTGTAGAGTTCACAGAATGACAATCTTTGTCCCTTTCAAGAGTAGGCCATCTTCAGATTTAGCTAGCTCCTCCTTGACTGATACTAGCCTTCCTATGTCTCGTTGTACTTGCATTCTGGCATTTTCCCCCACTTGTTTGGCCTGTTTCCACTGTCTCAATTCAATGCATTTGAAGTTGGTTCTGGATGGTTTGGTCATTCTCCTTTTCTTGTATGAGTTGGTCCATAGTGACTCCATTTGGAGTAGCAGCCGGTAGGATGTAGTGTATGCATTGATCGGCAACCAAGGGCTTTGATGTGACTGAGGCTGCGGGGAGTTGGGATAAAACGTCTGCAGAGTTTTCGTCTTTTCCAGGCCGATGAATGATGCAGAAACTGTAGTCCTGGAGCCACAAACACCATTGGGCTATTCTGGCTGACATTTTCGCCTGTGGGTTTCCGTAAAGGAACATCAGGGCCTGATGGTCAGTGACCACAGTAAACAGTTTTCCATAGAGGAACAAGTGAAAATGTTCACAGGCCCAAACTACTGCCAACCCCTCCTTCTCGGCCTGCAAGTATGCCTGTTTGGTTCTGGACAGGCTCCGGCTGGTGTAGGAGATGATGTGACATTTCCCATTATCCTCTGGATCTGTTTGCGTCAATATGGCGGCCAGTCCCACTGGGCTGGTGTCAGCAACCAACTCTGTGTCCCTTGCAGTGCTGAAGTATGCCATGTTTTCGGCCGTTGAGATGTACTGGCGAATTGATTCAAATGCATGCTGGCAGGAGGCCAACCACACAAATGGTACCTGCTGTTTGGTGAGTGCTCTCAAGGGCTCGCTCACTGACGCAAAGTCTTGAATGTATCGGGTGCAGTAACTGGCAAGACCCAAGAATGACCTCAGACCTCAGATCTGATACGTTGTCCGGGAGTTCTGCGTTTGTGAGTGCTGCTACCTTTTCAGGATCTGGGGTCATGCCTTGGGCTGAAAATATGTGTCAAAAAAAATGAAAAGTACCCTTCTTGAACTCACATTTTTCTCTGTTAAGTGTGAGGTGGCTCGCTGGCAATTCCATGCATACTCTGGCCAGCGTGTTGTCATGTTGGTCTTTATCTTTTCCAAATACCAGAATATCATCACTGTAATTGAGGCAATTTGGAATGTGTTTGATAACATTGTGGATTTCTGCTTGAAAAATGTCTGCAGCTGAAGACACCCCATAACTGAGACGTTTATACCTGTACAGGCCCAAGTGTGTGACAAACGTTATGTATCTGTATTCCTCACGCATTTATAGCTGGTGATACCCTTCATTTAAGTCTAATTTGGAAAATACAGTGGCCCCATTCAGCAGATGCACCATGTCTGTTATTCGCAGGGCTTGGTGGTGTTTTCTCATGATGGCCTCATTTGGGCAGCGCATGTCTACGCATATTCGGATGTCATTTGAATCTTCCTTGGGAACCAGAACTATCGGTGACACCCATGGGATGGGTCCTATCGCTGGTTCAATGATGTCCTGTTCCAGAAGTTTGTGTAGCTCCTCCTGCACTTGTCACTGTAAGTTTACAGAAATGCCACGGTAGTGGTTGGGCTAATGGCCGTACCTCTGGGTTGATGTGCAGGTTGATTTGCCTTTTCTTCAGCTTACCCAAACCTTTGACGAGCATGGGGATTAGCTGTTCTATTTTTGCAGATGGGTCCATATGTTTGTGGGCCATGTGGCGGTAGAGTACATGTATTAGTCACATGTCTAATGCAGCTTTAAAATGTAGGATGCACCCGTTGTCGGTGGCTGCTTCCAACACATGCCTGGGTATCCTCTTGGGCTGGGATTTGTATTTGCATTGGGCCATAAAATATCCCTTACATGCCAGGGGAGTTTTGGATCCATAGGGATAAATGCTCACTTACGTAGGTGGGGCTTCGAAGCATGCAGGAGTTTGCCATATACTTCTTTGCTAATGATGCTTACTGTGGCTCCTGTGTCCACTAGGAACTCTGCTGGCAAATCGTTTGTCTGTAGCAGCAGAATCTGGCTTTGTTATTTCACCACGGGATTCCTTAGTGCATATAAGTACCCTTTCCTTCTCAGCTCTTTAGGTGAGCATTCCTTCCTCTGTGTTTCATACGTTGATGATTGACTGGATCCACTCTATGTTTGTGACTGCTCTACTAGGTAATGGACATATCTCTTGGGTCTCCTCTTGGACCGTGAGGCTACTGGTCTGACTGCACGCCATTCTGGTGGCATTCTTTTTTGTTTTATTCCTTCCTCCCTCCTCGATGTCTCCGGGGAGGTGGTTCTTGGTATTAACTAATTCCTTCTGGAGGTCCCTGAGGTTTCTCTCTTGATTGTATCACTCCACCACCTCTGCCTCCCCGCCCGTGCCTGACTACGGTACAGGCGGCATACAGCCTTAACGTGATTTTCTCCTATGCATGCCAATCATCGCTGACCTATGGCCGGGCATGCACCTTCATGGGGAAACTCGTATCCACAGCGATAGCAGAACAGTTCACTGCTGCTCCTGAAAGGAATGCATTATCAAGAATTGTTCAGAAGAGTTGTTTTTGTGTGTCAGAAGAGAATTACACAATGGAAACAATAATAAAAATAGAAAAATAAGGGGTCGGAAATCCCTGAGTGCATGAGTGGAATGCAAAATACCATCTAATTGAGAACGAGCTGGCCACTTACTTGCTTTATTTTACAAATGGAATAACCGTCACATAATTGTAAACAATCACTGGTGGTGAGAGTAGGCTCTGTCAAGATGAATTTCCCCTTAAAATAGTTTTTAATATGAAAACAAAGAAGGCTTAGTACTTCTCTGTGCTCACCACCACACACTTAAGAAGAAAATGACTAATTTCTATTTTGCATAAACTCTACTTTCTTCTGAAGGCAGCATTGGTTTTAGATTGTGACTGCAAGCCTAATGTCACATCAAATACTATCTTAAACAATCTAAATCTTCCCAACGCACCAGACACCAAATATATGATAGCCCTCACACAAAATAACTTGTTTTATTTATATTCTTTTTCCAATCAAAATTTGGTTAATAAGCCGTTATTTACTTTACAGCTTTATAGTCGTTGCCAACACATGTTTCTACCTTTAAGCACTGGTCTTCTTCAGGGTTATTGTATCACCATCAAACAACATAAGTTATGAAAAATTCATAATATATAACATTTACAATAAATGTTGCATAAGTCTAAACCAGAAGCCAGACCAGCGACGAGTCGCATAAAGGGGAAAAATGGAAAAACAAAAAACATTAAAAAATACTCAGAATGACAGTTCATTTCACTTAACAATTCAGTTAATTTGATTAGCCTCTACTCAATAATTAATCCTGTTCATGCATTCACTAGTCATATCACAAGCACCTAGTTTTCAATGCACCAGTGTATTCTTATATGCACCACCAATGCTCCATTTATTATGATAACACAAACCTATACTTATAAATTAGTATCCCACTAATAAGAATTTTTATAATTCACCATATGTGATTTTAATTGATCATTTATATGATTAAAGAACCTCAAAAAGGGTTTTAAAAAGAATATTACCATTAAAGGTGTGCTTAATTTTATCAATCTTCCACAGTCTCTAATTCAATTCTTTGACATAAGTGTCAAATTATTGTAACCTTTTCAAAATAGAAAATCACATATTAGTTGTACTGACCCACATTATTACAACTTGATATTCTCCAACCATATGTTATCCAAACATGCTTAATGTCAATATTCTTACCCGATAGCTTCACATCCAACCATGCTTTTCACTCAAATGATAAATATGATACTATTCAAGGGGATCAGTTCCGAACAACACATGTCATAAAAAAACAATAATTTGAGCAATCTAATATAAGTGATTATCCAATAACCACTCTAAAATCACTCAAACTAAATCAGTAAACATACCACTCAAAACCAAACATCCTACAAAATGAATATTTGATGAACTTAACAATTCTAATCACCAAATATATATATGATCCATTCCTACTTAAATCTGTCAAGTTTAGGTATGCTTCTAGGCCATCTCGTGGCAACAGAATGTGGCGTTATGCATGACGTGAGGGCGCCATCTTGTTTTGATCCCAATTTTAAAGGGACCATGACACCAGACATCAACGTCTTGCGTCATATGTGATTTGTGTCATTGCTAATGATAAATATTGCTGTTGCAATGCGTGTATGCCACATCCTACACAATAGTTGACATGTGACATAAAGCGACGTCTTATGCCTTACGCCTTTCACGTCATTTGTAATAATAAACAAGGTGCTCGCTACGTGTTTGAAAATATCCTATTGATTTGTCTATGAGCAGAATTAGACCAATTCATCTCAAACATATACCTAATTACCTGTTCATAGTCCTATTAAGAAAATATTAACTAATGGGCTACGTGCTAAATCATAAACATTGAGATTAATCAAAAGTCCACAAGCAAGTCACACACGATAACATTGATTGCTCTAATAATTCCAGTATTGGTAATGGGAAAAGACCTACACTGCAGCATTGTTGCAAGTATATTACATACATCAAACGATAATTCATTTAGAAAAAATTACATGTTTGTATTCATTTGCTAATTTCTGAATTCCCTTTCAACCAACCAATGTCTACATAGATACCACATTATTAGTAATCACGCATTCTATTACCTACATTTACTCAGACAATCCTTTGGTACTGTAAATATGATTCCTCTAATATATTGATTAATGGCCCCATTTTACCATCAATCACATCCTGTTTTTTAACACATACTAGCACTCAGTAGTTTTGATTATCCAAAGCTTTGGTGTTCACAAAAAAATGGCCCATTTCATGATCAGAATTGAGGACTTTGAGTACAGTTGTATACTTTCATATCATCTTTGCTTCCAATCTCTGAAGCGCCTTTACAAATAACATATAACCTTTGGCTTTCAGCTGAAAAGTGTGTCACCATCCTTACTTTTTGATTATCAATCTTATCTCTCTCTCTTTACGTTTCTATATGTCTACTCTTTTCATACTCAAACATTTCATCCTTGAATTTGTCAGAACTTCCTCAGTATAGCCCCTTTGTTTGAATCTAGTATCAAGAATAACACTTTCTTTACAATTTCTTTGGGCTCTAATATATTCCCCAGTCGGTACAATGATTCTGGAATTCAATTTACTAGCAATTGTCATTTGAATGAAATAGATCTTCTGTATATACGACAATATACTAAAGGTAATACAATCTTTTCTAAAACATTTAGGAACCCTACTGAGGTTAATTCTGTTTTACTAGCTTCGAGTTGCCATAAATCGAGTGTGATAAACAATATACCAACTGGGGAATATATTAGAGCCTGAGGAAATTGTAAAGAAAGGGAAGAGTTTCAGAAAGAATGTGTTATTCTTGATAATATATTCAAACAAAGGGGCTATACTGTGGATGTTCTGACAAATGCAAAGATGAAACGTTTGAATCTGAAAAGAGTAGACTTAGTGAAACCTAAAGAGAGAGAGATGATTGATCGTCAAAAAGTAAGGATGGTGACACAATTTTCAGCTGAAAGCCAAAGGTTATTTCATCTAATGTGTAAACATTGGACATTTCTAACCTTAGATCCACACCTTATAGATTACATTGAGAAAAAAACAAATATAGTGTATACAAAAGCACCAACACTAAAAAATGTACTCTGTCCATTATTTCTTAAACCAATCCAGACTACTAACACATGGTTACATCAAGATTTAAGTGGATTCCACAAATGTGGAAATTGTAGTACATGCTATTACACAAATGTTTGAAGATTAACATACATGAGGAACTACATATAAAGGAATTCATCAACTGTAGGACAAAGTTTGTTGTTTATGGAATTATTTGTATGTGTGTAATCTTGTCTTTATAAGAAGTACAATACGAGAGCTCCGTATAAGAGTTAGGGAACATCTAAATGCATTACATAAAGAGACTATGAGGCTGCCATTAGCGGTAAATTGGCAGGAATGCCATCAAATGGATGATAAGGCAGGAATTAGATTCACTGGCCTAAAAACAATAAAGACCCAAGAGGTGGCAACAGAGAAAAGGTGCTTCAGAGATTGGAAGCAAAGATGATATGCATGTATAGAACTATACTCACAGGCCTCTCATTCAGATCATGAAATGGGCAATTTCTTGTGAACTCCAAAGCTTTGGATACTCACAATTACTGAGTGCTAGTATGTGTTAAAAGCATAATGTGATTGATGGTAAAACGGGGCCATTAATCAATATATTGGCGGAATCATTTGTACAGTACCAAAGGATTGTCTGAGTAAATGTAGGTAATAGAATGTGTGATTTCTAATAATGTGGTATCTATGTAGGCATTGGTTGCTTGAAAGGGATTTCAAAAAGTAGCAAATGAATAGAAATATGTCATTTTTTCTAAATGAATTATCATTTGATGTATGTAGTATACGTGTAACAATGCTCCGTGTAGGTCTTTGCCCATCACCAATACTGGAATTAGTTGAGTGATCAATGTTATCGTATGTGACTTGCTTGTGGACTTTTGATTAATCTCAATGTTTATGATTTAGCATGTAGCCTATTAATTAATGTTTGCTTAATAAGTAAATGTAAGTAATATAATGTGTGATTACTAATAAGGTGGTATCTATGTAGACTTTGGTTGGTTGAAAGGGAATTCAGAAAATAGGAAATGAATACAGATATGTCATTTTTTCTGAGCAAATTATATTTTGATGTATGTAATATATTTGTAACCATGCTCCGGTGTAGGTCTTTGCCATCACCAATGCTGGAATTCGTTTAGCGATCAATGTTATCGTGTGTGACTTGCTTGTGGACTATTGATTATTCTCAATGTTTATGATCTAGCATGTAGCCTATTAATGTTTGCTTAATAAGACTATGAACAGGTAATTGGGTATATCTTTGAGATTAATTGGTCTAATTCTGTTGGTAAAGGAGAAGTCAATAGGATATTTTCAAATGTGCAGCAAGTGCCTTGTTATTATAAATGATGCAGAAGTCGTAAGGCGTAGGATGTTGTTACTTTACTTCACACTTCAACTATTATGTAGGATGTAGCATACACACATTGCAACTGCAATATTTACCATTGACCATGACGCAAATCATGTATGACGCAAGACATTGACGTCTGACGTCATGGTCTCTTTAAAATCGGGATCAAAACAAGAGGGCACCTTGCGGAACACTGCATTCTGTTGCCATGTTGGCCCAGAAGCTTACCTAAGCTTGACAGATGTAAGTAGGAATGGATCATGTGTGTATTGGGTGATTAGGATTGTTAAATGCATAAAATATTAATTTTGTAAGATGTTTGGTTTTGAGTGGTATGTTTACTGATTTTGTTTGAGTGATTTTAGAATGCATATTGGATAATCACTGATATTAGATTGCTCAAATTATTGTTTTTTTAGGACCTGTGTTGTTGGGAACGTATCCACTTGAATAGTATCATATTTATGGTTTAAGTGAAAAGCACGGTTTGGTGCGAAGCTATCGGGTACGAATATTGGCATTAAGCATATTTGGTTAACATGGTTAGAGAATATCAAGTTGTAGTAATGTGAGTCAGTACAACTAATATGTGATTTTCAATTGTGAAAGGTTTACAATAATTTGACACTTATGTCAAAGAATTGAATGAGAAACTGTGGAAGATTGGTAAAATTAGGCACAAATTTAATGGTAATATTCTTTTCAAAACCCTTTTTTGAGGTTTTTTAATCATATAAATTATCAATTAAAATCCTTTATGGTAAATTACAAAAATCCTTATTAGTGGGATACTAATTTATAAGTATAGGTCTGATTTATTATAATAAATTTTGCATTGGTGGTGGATATAAGAATACACTTGTTCATTGAAAGCTAGATGTTTGTGATATGACTAGTGAATGCATGAACCTTATTAATGATTGAGTAGAGTATAATCAAATTAACTGAATTGTTAAGTGCAATGAATTATCATTGTATTTTTTTATTATTTTTTGTTTTTCCATTCCACCACCCCCTATATGTGACTCATCGCTGGCCTGGCTTCTGGTTTGTACTCACGCAGCATTGATTGTAAACGTTACATATATGAGTTTTTTTAAACTCCTGTTGTTTGATGATGATACAATAGCCCTGGAGAAGATGTGTGGTTAAAGGTCGAAACACGTGTTGACAATGACTGTAAAGCTACAAAGCAAATAATGGCTTACTAACCAAATTTTGGTTGGAAAAGAATATAAATTTAAAAAGTTATTTTGTGTGAGGAATGTCATATATTTGGTGTCTGGCGCTTTGGGAAGATTTAGATTTTTTAAGCTGGTTTTTAATATGGTGAGTGAAATGAAACTTGCAGGGTGAGGTATGTTTGAAGTATGGATGCATGCAATACAGTGTACGAACATAGACATTTGTCGATGTTTGATTAGTTTCAGGAATGCAGTAAATGAAAAAGTGTTTATGAAATTTTAGGTGCTGACTCCCGTTGATTGCACTAGTATTTGCATTTTAAGGTACATTTGTGTCTTTGCAATTTATTGTAGAAAGAATATATATTGTTTTACTTGTTTAATAAAATAGTATTGTTTTATTCCACATTCAGCTCAAGTGTTCTCCATAAGGAGAAAGAAAAAATAAATCTTGAGACTATTAATATATCATCTAATTTGGCAATATTTTGCCACTTAGGCAACTTAGACACAGGGGCAATTAGAGTTAAACTGTAGGAAGGTATGAGATATGGTGCATGGTGAAGAAACCATTTTGTTTGAAGATTTTAAAGAATGCTTTAGGCTGGAAGATCAAGATAGATTATGACATCAACAGCTAAGACATTGGCTGCGTGACCCCAAGATGAAGGAAGGAGGCACAAGGCACTCACTACCCTGGAGAGGGCGCTCCAAGTGGAGGAAGGAATGAGAGGGATGATAGGCATACTCTTCAAGTGTATTTCTGACTCCCAAGGGAATGGAGCCATTTAAACGGAAGTGGGAGGAAGAACTAGGGAGGATCATCTCTCAGGAGGAGTGGGGGGGCATATACTGCATAGCGTGGCAGGGATCCATATGCACAGAGCATAGGGAATAACAGATAAAAATCTTGCATAGGTGGTACTACAAACCAGATAAGGTACACAGATTTGCAGTTGTTACGAACAAGGATTGTTGGAGGGTTCGAGAGGATGTGGCCAAGAGGGCACCCTGATTCACATAATGGGTACATGCCTGAAATTAGCTGGTTTTCTGCGCAAACAATTGAGGAGGTACCACATGTGGTGGGAGGAGGTCACATTACACTTACACCAGATTTTATTCTATTGGGGCTGCATCGAAGAGTGGCCTGGGAAGGACTGCAGGTGCAACTTACTGTGATCAAGGCCATGATACTAGCTGCAAAATTAGCGATAACTTCAATGTGGGGGAAAAAAGAACCACCCTCAACAGCCCAGTGGCTGAATAAACTCTGGGAGATTGTGGTGATGGAGAAGTTGACATCCCTGAATAGAGGCACAGCAGCAAAATACAAAGTGACATGGGGTGGTCTTGATTCATCATTTGTCCTCTACGAGCTTGAATTGTTTCAAGCCTAGATCTATGAGGGTGATCCTCCAGACGGTTATGCCAGGGCCCGCCGGGGCATGATACCCCGACAATGGTCATGCAAAGTTGGAATTTTGTGACTTTCAATGCTAGTGTGGGGGTAGGGCGAGAGGAGTTAGGCAATGTTTGTTAAAAAATTGTTATAAAAACAAAGCCTTTCTCCTTGTCAAGATTTTGACATGGCTGGCATACCACACCAGGTTCTGCTTCAAATAATCTGGCAGACTTCAACTGGGCTCTACAGCCCTCCAGTGAGAGTGTAATAACCATCTCTTTGGAGGTCTTTGAGAATATTGTAAACTCCCCTCTGTGAGGAACAGAATCATCAGGCTTTGAACAGGGATTAGTAACCATCCGACCCAGACTGCTGGGCATGACCACACCCCTCATAGGGCACAGAGGAGGGCCAGGACCATCTGGGAAACAAGTAAAGAGAGCAGGGCTGGAACCCTCATATCGGGGGTCTGGGAGCTGAAGTTAATGGGACTGTGGTGACAAGGGGAAGGTGTCCTGCTCTGACAACTATGCGTTCCTCCATCGCATGGCCTGAGAACTGTGGGGTTTACCTAGTTGGGTGGTCCGGCAGGTGATGTCATTAACTATAAGGTCAGTAGGGTGAGGCTAAACCGATGAGGAGACCTGGTCCGAGGTCGAGAGACATAGAAATGGAGAGATGGCTGGGGGAAGCAGAAATAGTGAAGGAAGAAAGAATGAGCCAAGAGAGGGTACATGCACTCACATACACTTATACGAAAAAGAATGAAAGGTGCCCTCCCTGGAGGGGTGAGCCATTTGTGTCAGAAACACAGGAAAGATACAGCTCACATGAATGGACCGTCTATGACAGGAGCAGTCTGCTGTAAACAGAAGCTAGTCAGTAGAGGCTAGGAGGTAGATGTGGGATGCAGGAGGATATTATGAAAGCAGGCTGCATGTGCAAGTAGCAGCCAGCTACACAAAGATAGTTAGGGGAGAGGAGTGGGAGGAACAGAGGCAGTTGAGGCAGACTGTGTCTGCCTGTAGCGATGTGCTAGGGGGAGAGAGTGCAAGTGTTGTTGCAAAACCCTGGACGACTTGGGGGGTACAGCATAGTAGAAGCAGAGGGGAAGTGGCGGAGGAGAAACAAACCAGGAGGGAGCATGAAGATCAACCACTGGTGTGCCGTAGGGACAGTGTTGCAAGGCACATATACTCACTCCCATACCTCTTAAATGGCTGCTGCCCCAGTTGTCACCTATTAACTCCTCTGCCACGTGATGAGTCTCACTCCTGAGCAGCATTGGAGAAACCTGACACTCTGGCTTTGTGTGTTCTCACATTTCTTTAGCTGGGGTTCCCATCTGTCTTTTTCGTATAAACATTTTCCTGTTCCTGTGCAATTGAAACAGTTCACTTTTTCTTAATGGGGAGCTTCAATTCAGAAATACTATGTGAATTCCAAGCCATGTATCTAGTTTTAGCATATTTATGGGTCAACTATTTCTAATTGCTATGAGACTCAAATTTGCATGTTGGTGGAATGGCTATTTGTCCATACGGACCTTGGAAAATAATGCTGCATTGATGGCGGACAATGATTTAGCATTGATCTTGCTTGGATTTGGACCATTGGCTTTCAACTGATGGGCAATGTCATTTATAAATAGCAACACCAACGTAATGGCCTAGAGAGCTCCTAATCGCTCTACAGTGGTAACCAAGAATTTGTTTATTTTCTGGAAATCCACACACTGCAAAACAACTGTTCAGTTCAGGTGCACATGCCAAAAGTGGTCAAAGTGTAGCAAAAAAAGGGGTTGTGGGAGTGTGAGAAAGCAGAAGGTGTCTCCCCCGCTAGTCCCCAGGGGTCTCTCACTCAGATGGCCAGGGCACATCCATCGCCTTTGGATCCATACCCTGGGGGTGGACCAGTGCGGGAGGATCACCTGGGTGAGGGGTCATCGTGGAGTGGAAGTGGGACACCCGATGGAGAGACGTGGTATCCCTGTCCCTGTAACACCTTTACCCCAGGATATTTGTGAACTTTAACCCCCCCCCTTTCCCTACACAAACACTTTCTCACGGGCAGCCCGCTCTGGGAGAAAACAGACTCACACCCAAGCATTACACCTGACATTTCCCAATAATGTGGTCAGGCAGAGTCAGGCAATTACTGTCAACGACTCACACCTGACTCTCAATAAGCTTCCCCACACGGATAGAAGGCAGAGCACGATAGCACACTCTGAGCGAGGACAGCACACGAAGGAGCAGTGTTTTCGAGATGGCAGCTAAACGAGGCAAGGACGACAGCAAACATGGATGAGCGAGCGAGGAGGGTGATACCCATGACCTTTCTGGAAAACCGTGGCTTTCAAAACTCCCTCGAAGTCATAAGTGTAAGGCCAGCAAACAAGACTGAATACTGTACTGTGTGTTAGAGATACACAAGGCCCTCCAGCACGGCTAGTCGAGTTGGGGAGGAGTAGCAGCCACCATGGTATCGTCCTTGGCTCCAAGATCATAGCAGTGCCAGAGAGATCAACAAAGCCGGTGAGTTGGGGAGAACGCCGGAAGGCCGGTCTGTGTTGAAGTCAAGATTGCAAGCGGCAACATTGTATAAAGAACGCAAGAACGAAGATTGGTAACGAAGGTGATGAAAGACGCGAGGAAAGTGTAACAGTGTTTGAATGTTTGAACTTTAATGAACAGGAAAGGTACAATATCTATGGCAGAATGGTCTGGTACTGTGAAGGTGCCTAATCGAATGTCTTTGTGAGGTATTGTTTTGGAAAATAACGGAAACAAAGTGGATGAGAGAATAATGGGAGATGTAGTGAATCAAAGTGGTCCTGCGACGGTTTAAGAAAAAACCCATTGCACATTCGAAAGTCTTTGCTTCTTGGGTCTGAACCCGAAGAAGGGGATCGATGGTCCGAGCCCGAATAAGGGAGACCAAATTGTGAACATTGTGAAACGTGGTCTGAGTCTGAATGAGGTAGACCAAATTGTAAACATTGTAAAATTACCCTTCCATTACCCTTCCATAACATATTTTGCGGTATATTTTGTTGGTCGAAAACCAACTGCATCATATGTTCAGCATTATTGGTACCGACTCATGAGCATAACCAGAGAGTGTCCATTTTGTAGGAATAGAATTTGCCATTTTAGTAATTTTTGCTTTCTTGCTTTTCTGTTCAAACTGCTTTGCTGTAAGTGAATTCTATTTCGTTCTTGCTCATGCATAGAGCAAGGCCACAAGTTACATGTTGAAATGCAGCCCAGACAACCCAGACAGCAATGCCCCGGTCTCCTCCCTCAAAAGTCCTTGGAAGTAAGCAACAAGGCATTTAATTACTACGCAGGTGCCAGCTAGTCTCGCTCGTGCGGCAGAAACTGTAGAAATGAACAGTTAAAGGCTGAATTATACTCTCTTCTGCGTCCCCTCTTCATTGAGCCCCTGTAGATCGAGCTTACCTCTAGCCCACGAATAGAAACTTGAAGATAATGAGGCCTGGAATGTGTCTCTCCCCTGCACGCAGCTTGCTTGTAAGAAGAAGAGCATTATGTTCCCTAAAACAAAGAATGGTGTCTGCACCTTTGCAAATTGCAAACTGTTGCTGAATAAATGTCTGAAGGGTGTCATATTCGTCATAATTGTCAATCATCGAAACCATTGCAAAGAAAGATACATTATGGGCGCTATTGAATGTGTCACTACTGATAATAAGATGATTATTTTGTAAATATGTAACTGATGTAGAATGCTCGCTCTCTTGCGTCCCACGAGGTCTGGGTGGCACACGTTGCGGGACGTGAGACCCAGTCGGCCGACTGAGACTATTTGCTTTGCAATAAACCCTAGATTTTGGGAATTGAACCTCGTGTCTGGCGTATCAGTTCGTGTGTGGTGATTGTGCCTTGTTTCCATACGCGAGGGTCCCTTAGTGGCCACATCAAAATGGTGCCCGAATAGGGACCCTCCTCCACTTGCTCCATCGTATACGTTGTAATTTAAGGAAGGCGAGAGAGGAAAAAAACGAAGCGAGGATGAGACGGTCGAGCCGGGATCAAGAGGTGTTCGGGGCGCCCCTGTGAAAGTGATGAGAGACTCCTTTGCAGATCTGTACACAACTGATCCCTGATCGATGTGTCCGGCCAGAGAGCAAGAAGGCGAGGGTCCCGAAATGAGGCAGAGTGAGCCAAGATACGCAGACACGACGATTCTTGGTTGCGTCAGTATACGGACGAATTGCGTCTTGAAAGACGACTTGGTTGATCAGGTGAGTCGTGCCCCGATTCTAAATAACCCTGATATTGTTTGAGTGTTGTTCTTGCAAGATCAAATGCCTAGGGTAAGGTTAAAACATGCCTGGGATATTGTCTTCCTGTTTAGTGGGATTTTTCCACTGTGGTAGACAATCTTTGGAAACTGGCCAGGCTGCAACACCCTTAGGGTCACCAGCATATGAGATGTTTGTGAAGTATGGTATAGGGGCAATAATGTTTTGTGAAATTTGGCATAGGCAAACCAGACACGATGAAGATTTGCAATGGCCAAAACATGGGAGTTATGAGATGGCGCGCATAGATTATTTGGAATCAGTACTGCTCAAAAAGAAAGCGCGCCCTGCAACATTTGACGTCATTAGAGACTGGAGGAAGGAAGCTATGCTCCGCCTGACAAGCAGAGAGAAAAATGCGCGCAGGCACAAGTCTAGAATAGAGAGAGAGTGAAAGAACAGGACAAAAAGAGTGGGATGAGAATATAAGAAAGACAGATAGATGTATCCAGATGGGGGTAGACAAAATATATCCTCAACAAGAATTGCATTCATCAAATGAGTTAATCAATAAAATATTAAACGAAAAGAGACAAGAACGCCCAAAAAGTAAGGCTGATAAAATTGCATTAGTGCCCATTGCCCAACCTATCCCTGTTGCCCAGCCTCCATTGCAGCCGCAGATCGTACAGCCGCAGCAACCACTCCCCCTTCAAGTTGTTCCATTTGCACCGGCCCCTCCCCTCCAAATTGTCCCCCTCCCCCATCCGCCTATTGAACTTGAATTCACCGTAATAAGAGAAGACAGTATGGGAAGAGAGGGGAACGGCACAAAGTGAGTGTACTAGAATAACCCGTAATGCGGTCAGCAAGGAGAGGAGAAAGGAGTTAAAAGAACAGGCAGAAATGTATATAGATGGAAACGATGAGACATCGATGCTGAATTCGATGTACGATTTCAGGAAGATTAGTGAAAAACAGGTATTGTTGGAATGCATGGGAGAATATTTAATGGAGAGATGGAAGCAGTTGATTGGAATGGTACCACCTCAGAAGTTGCTTTTGCACGGTTGAGAGAAAGTTATGTAGAAATAAAGGAATATGTGGACAGGCTTTTTGAGTTTAAAAATGAACTTGATGAAGCATATGCTGAAATGCTTTCTATGCCAGGGTATAGGAACAAAGACATAAGGAGGGGAAGGCAGGAGGCGGTACCATATGTGCAGCAGCGATTTCTCCCGCCGTCAAGACAGGCTAGTGAGGAAATTAAAATATGTACACGAGAGGCGCTTAGATGGATTACAGATGCTAGTATTCCCACTATGGAAGTGCATGAAATATTTGATCAATGTACATTACCAATGAAGAGAAAAGCACTGCAGGTGATGGTTGAATATTTGCAGGATAAAGATATAGAAAATAAGCAACTTAGCCCCCCCGAATTAATGGCAGTGTATAAGAGAGCTTTTGTACGCGATACAGGAGAAACAGCCTTATCCCTTGATTTAGCAATAGTGTTGCATATGAGAGAGGGGGGAGGAAATGCAAATGCGATATTTCCCATGAGGGAAGTTCCACCTCCTTTTGTGCCGAAAGTAGAAATTCCTGCAGCAGGTGATCAACCAGCGCAGGTAACAGAAGCGCATTATACAGCACAGTATGTACATGTTCCTTTCTCCAGAAAAGAGGTGAATAATATAAAACAGACAATCCCTGATTTGAGAAAAAATCTGGCGGGATTCTATAAAGAAGTAGAGTCCTATTTGAAATCGTCCATTTTTACTATGAACGATATTGACCTAACATTCCCAGTAATTTTTCCAGCAGATATATGGAAGAAAATAAGAAAAGTAGATGATCAGGATAGTTTCGGTGACACATAGGAGCATCTAGCAAAAGAGGATGCGGACAGGAAAGCAGGCGAGAAACCATCGCCAAATATGGCAGCATTACCAGGACGAATAATACAAAAATTGAAGGAAATAGTTCCAGAAAAAAGAATTGTATGGGACAAACTAACTGCATGTGTTCAAGGCAAAGATGAGTTAGCAACAGACTATTTCAATACATTTGAGGAAGTATTTACAGATTTCAGTGAGCAAGATGTAAGCACTGAGGCGAGGAAAAGGCTATTTGTTGATAAATATGTGAGGGGATTAATGCCTCCAATTCAAAACCTAATAATGACATCTGAAAGTGCATGGCAAGCAAAATTACTGAGTGAGGTATTACACATGGCCCAGTATTATGAGAATAGAGTGAATACAGAGAAAGAGGTGAAAGAAAGAGTCAATTTGAAAACAAGGGTGTTACTCCAGCAGGTAGCGGGTCACAATAGAGGAAGAGGAAATGCGCAAGGGAGAGGAAACAATTCCAACATGCATGGAGGTCCTCTGGGATTAAATCAGTGTGCATATTGCAAGGGAGAGGGTCATTGGCAAATGCAATGTCCACGCTTGCAAAATAGAAATTGGTACAGTCAGAGAAGACAGCACAGAGGTCGCCCGGGAACAAATGGACAGGATAGAAATAATAATATGCAGCAAAACCAGAAGAATCAAGGAAATAGCAATCAGAATCAGAACCAAGATCAGAGTCAGACTCCTTACTAAAATCAAAGTGAACGCAATAGAGGTGGGGGCGGAAATATTTTTGATACTCAACCAAATACATACTATTCTGGTGACTACACATCGGATGATGTATTGTTTCCCCGATAGGACAGCCCAAGACAGGGGTCGGAACCAGTGGTATTCCGGTAAATCAAAAAGGACCCTACGTAGAAATGAAAGTCGGGAATAGAGAGTACAGCTTTCTAATAGACACAGGTGCGCAAAAGTGCTCAATAGACCACCACTTGGTTCCGGAAATACAGCTGTCAGGGCAAAAGAATGTTTCAGTAGGGTTTACAGGCACCCCAATAATTAATTCTGTGTCCCAATCAGTACCAGTAACACGGTATGAGCTGATTATCAAAAACTGGTCATCGGCTCTAACATATTCAGGGGTACTTTACCCTGTAATAATTGTCAGCATTGCCATAATGTGATTAAGGGACCTAGCATTGACCATCCTCATACAGGAAAAAACGCTCTTGCTTAGACATACTAGTATGTGTGACACAAGTAATGTGGTGTATGGAATTAAATGTCCATGTGGGCTATTTTATGTTGGCCTAACATCAAGAAAAGTCAAACTGAGGTGGACTGAGCACAAATCTAACATCCAATTGGGATCAGTCCACTCACCGGTGGCACAACACTTCAAAGAATACAAACACTCAGTGGCTCAGATGAAAATGGTGATTTTGGAGCAAGTCAGATGCTCTAAAAGAGGGGGTGACATACACAAGTTACTGAGACAAAAAGAGGTTGAGTGGATTGAGCGGTTAGATACACTTGAACCAAAGGGTATGAATAATGAGTTTGATTTGACTTGTTTTATCTGATGTGATTTTTTGTTGACTAGTGCGAGTAAAACTGTTTTCTTTGTTTATCTCTGGAAATGCCCTATTTTGAGCTCAAAGTGTATATAGAATTGTGGTAACTGTGACTGTAGTGTTGATTCATTTTTGAGGATATGTTAATGATGAGAATGAAGGAATATGAGTATGTCAAATGAACAAGGGTAATGTCTGTAATTGGCTCTAGTTGCATTGCGAGCGCCCGTGGTACCTGAATGAATTTAGGCATTTAGTAGATTGTAAAAATCTGGTTACTTCAATATTGTATTTGAGTTATTGACAATTCCCTGTTGGGTTAACAGAGGATGAACACCCAGGGAATATGTCCCAGTCTATTTAAGTGTAGAGCAGAGATGTCTATGTTTATATTTAGCATACCAAGTTGCCCCTCTGGAGAAAGGAATGCTGTACAGCGAGCATTACATTTAAAATAGATTAGTATAGGGCTTATTTGTACTGACCTTTCACATTGACTAGGAAGATTTTTTTCTCATGCACGTAACATGTAAACTAGTGGTCCGTACGTGATTTCCTTACAATAAGAACTCGTAATTGTCTTTTAGTTTCGGTATATTCCAGGACTGGCTTTTTTATTTTTACAATCTAAAGTGAGTAAAGTACGTACACTTCAAAATTTTTGGATCATGCGCCTTACCATGGACAGGTTATCACGTGATGAATTGGTTATCATGTGGGGCGGCACGAAGGGACAGGCACCATGTTTACACAAGGTCATGTGATCGGGTTGATTACGTGACATACGGAAAGATTTAACTTAACGCATTGCGGGACGGGAGGCTGTGATTGCAGCCAATGCGCCGTACCCGCGTTGCATTTAAAATATATTTTGAATTATAAATATTTGTGTGTTTATGAAGATAACACACTATTTACGTTTGTTTGTGAAGAAACATAAGTTGGGTCGCGTGATCGGTATTACGATCACGTGACTCACTGATACTCCATTTAAAATGCACCGCAGGACGGGAGGCTGTGGTTGCAGCCGTTTCGCCATCACTGCGTTGCGTTTGGGATACCATTTGAGCTGTGGGCAAGTAAGTCTAGTAAACATGATCTTGGTTATGTGATTCAGTGAGTTGGGTATAGATATAGTGAGTAGTAAGTGGTGGTTGTTAAGTATTAATACTAAGCTTACTCTTTCCTACAGAGTGATTGCAACATCTTGTTAGACTTTTGGAAGACTACTAAGGAGGGTTATATAACTAGCCTGCCATCAACGATCCATCAGTGGCCAGAACACAGAAGTGACACGTTAGTCAGAGTTGACTATATAGACCCTGGATATTTCCAAGGTCAGTGAAATTTACATATTGGATGGCTTAAAATTAATTCATGGGATATCGGTGTTCGCTGTGCCATAGAGACAAAATTAGTACAAATCTCTGTTTTTTGTGAAATTTATTTTAGGATACAAGGAAACTATTATAAACATCACATCAACACCTGAAGAAGGGGTGAGGATAACCCCGAAATGTGTAGTGGACAAACATCATGTGATTGTGATTGTGTGGGGAAATAAAACCCCTTTTGTGAAATTTATCTTTGAAAGTACAAACTTAGCAAATTTTGCTGAATTTTTTCCTGAAATTTCCTAAAGGACGTTGCTTTCTGTTAAGAATGTTCTGCTCTTTTATTTGATGAAAATGTTTTTGTGCTTAATGAAATCTTTAAATTTAGATTGTTAAAAACATTGTAGGAGTGATGAATACAATTATCTACTAAAGATATTTATGGAGTATTTGTGTTTTTTATTTTCCTTGAAACTTTGATTTAAATGAGGTAATATTCTCTGAACAGATTTGAATACTTTGAAGAGATTTTTTCTCAATTAGAGTGACCAGGTACATGCCCCATAGGCTTTGTGTGGCATAAATTGTATTTGTTTCACCAATAGGACAGCCCAAGACAGGGGTCGGAACCAGTGTCTATTCCCGTAAATCAAAAAAGGACCCTATGTAGAAATGAAAGTCGGGAATAGAGAGCACATCTTTCTCGTAGACACAGGTGCGCAAAAGTGCTCAATAGACCACCACTTGGTTCCGGAAATACCGCTGTCAGGGCAAAAGAATGTTTCAGTAGGGTTTGCAGGCACCCCAGTAATTAATCCCATGTCCCAATCAGTACCAGTAACACTAGGGCCATTTACCGAATGTTGCCCATTTTTATTGACAGAGAATTGCGGGGAAAATCTATTAGGATTAAACTTATTAAAGAAACTAAGTGCAATTATCCATTGTACTCCTGATGGAGTGTTTTTGACAATATCACCACAGAATATGCCAGTGTCCGAGTTCCTGTCCAAAACTCTGCCAGGGGAATTAAGTGAAGTACCAGCTTGTGTGTGGGCAATGAATGACAATGGTGTGGGATGTTTGAAGATAGAACCAGTGAAAATAGTTTTGAAAGAAGGAGTAACATTGCCACATATTCCTCAGAATAAGATTTCGATGTAGGGCGAGAAAGCATTGAAAAATATTGTCTCAGATTTGGTAAAAATGAATGTAATTGAAGGGGTTACAGGTAGCACTTGTAACAGCCCCATTCTCCCAGTATATAAGAAAGGAGGTAATGAGATACTGTATCGTTTCATAATTGATTTACGAGCATTGAACAAAGTGGTTAATCCTCAATTCCCCTTAGTCCCAGACGTCACACCAATTCTGACAATGATACCTGCCTCAGCAGCATATTTTAGCATGATTGACCTTAAGAATGCATTTTTTAGCATTCCAGTACACCAGGATAGCAGG
The DNA here is from genome assembly GCF_040938575.1 of Ambystoma mexicanum. Taxonomy (NCBI): domain Eukaryota; kingdom Metazoa; phylum Chordata; class Amphibia; order Caudata; family Ambystomatidae; genus Ambystoma; species Ambystoma mexicanum. The sequence goes on from NC_090931.1 coordinate 917,571,556, forward strand.
ATATTTATTTGCTTTTACGTTAGGGGGACGGTCATTTACATTCACGCGCATTCAACAAGGCTATACACAGAGTCCAAGTATTTACAGCAGAGCATTAAAAGAACAGTTACATATGCTAGAACTACCGGCGGGTTGTGTATTATTGCAATATATAGATGATCTGTTGATTGCTGCTGATACAGAGGAGATTTGTAAAAAGAGTATTGTTTCGTTATTGTCACACTTAGCAGCACATGGCCATAAAGCCAGTTTGAAAAAATATCAATATTGTCGAAAGGAGGTGGCTTATTTGGGCTACCTACTTTCGAGAGAGGGGAGAAGACTGACACCAGAAAGGATAGAGAGTATCTCTGGTATGCCTATTCCAAAAACCCCGGAAAGGAGCCAGAGCCATAATAGGCACGGCTTCCTATTGCAGTCAATGGATAGCAAACTTTGCGATGATTGTGAAGCCGATGGTGGCATTGACGAAAAAGGATGTTGTGATGCCTTTGCAATGAAATGAAGAATGCCAGAGAGCATTTGATCTGCTCAAAACTGCGTTGTGCTCCGCCCCAGTTTTGGGCACACCAAATTATGAAAACATTTTCAGATTGTTTGTGCATGAGAATGAAGGCTGCGCGTTGGCTGTTTTAGCGCAGGAACAAGGTGGAAGAAATAGTCCATGTGTTTACTTTTCTTCCGCGCTGGACCCTGTAGCATGCGCTTTACCACGTTGTTTGCGACTGCTGCGTCAGTGAAACAAACTGAAGGAATGGTGTTGGGGCACACCTTAATTTTGATGGTGCCACGTGCCATAGACGTTGTATTAAATAGAAGGCAAACGCAACACCTCACGTCCGCTAGATTGACTAGATATGAAATTGTCCTATTTGCACCAAACATTCAAATTTTGAGGTGTAGCGCTTTGAATCCTGCAGAATTAATACCACTGCCCAGGGGAGAAATAGGGGAGAATGAATCACCTCCCCTTGATTTTTTAATGGTTACTGAAGAAGAAACGAAAGTAAGAGTTGATTTAACAGACACACCACAGAAAGAGCCAGATGGAGAACTGTTTTGTGACGGCTCCTGTTTTAAATTATCTGATGGCACATCAACTGCTGCCTATGCCATTACGACACAAAAAAGTATTGTAGAAAGCAAAAGAATCCCATACAACTCCGCACAAGCCGCAGATATAATAGCGTTAACCAGAGCATGTGAAATTTCTGAAAATCTGAATGTAAACATATATACTGACAGACAGTATGCCTTTGGAGTGGTACATCATTTTGGCTGACTCGGGCTGAGAGGGGTTTCTTGACATCACATGGAACTAGGATTCAACATGGCCCTTTGATAGTACGATTGCTGTCTGCACTTACGTGTCCGAAGCGCCTAGCAATAATAAAATGCGAGGCACATAAAAAAGTAACATGTAAAGTGGGAGGAGGAAACGCATTTGCAGGCAGGATTGCGAAACAAACTGCCACTGATTTGAGCACCAAAATGTTAACAGTACAGTCAGAGGAAGTGCCCTGCATGATAGAGAATGGGATTGCGACAGTCAAAGAGATGCAGGCGGAAGCAACGGCTGATGAAATACAAGAGTGGGCTGAGGGCTCTGCAGAATTAGATCTGGACGGTTGCTGGGTGGACAAGAAGAGTAGAAATTGGATGCTGCCAAACTCCTATGTAACTGCAATGGTCACAATGGCCCACAGCCCCACGCACATTTGTGCAAGGAAGATGATTAAGCATTTGGCTGCAGTGTGGCACAACATGAACATAAGAAGAAATGCGGAAAGGCTAGTACAAAATTGCATAACGTGTTTACAACACAATGTTGGAAAAGGAACAGCTACTCCAACAGGTAGTTTTGCCCCCCCCCTCTATGCCATTTGAAGTGATCCATTTTGATTTTATAGAGATAGAAAGGTGTCAGAACTTAAAATATGTACTGGTGATAGTGTGTGCATTCAGTAAATGGGTGGAAGCATATCCACTGAAGGATTGCAGCGCCATGAGCACTGCTAAGGTGATGTTAAAAGAGTACTTTTCACGGTTTGGCTTGCCCCGAGTCATATGGTCACACAACGGCCCGCACTTTGTTGGCGCAGTAATATTACAGATTTGCGCAGGTCTTCAGATTGATAAAAGATTTAATTGCGCCAGACATCCGATGAGTGCCGGGCTTATTGAACATCAGAACGGCATACTAAAGAACAAGATCAGTAAAATGTGTGCAGGAAACAAGTTAAGATGGACTGATACATTGCCCCTAGCTTTGTTGTGCATGCGCACATCTGTGCTAGCAAGGACTGGGCTCTCCCCCTATGAAATAATAATGGGGAGGCCTGCTAATGTTTGGTGTGCGCCGCAGCGAAGGCGGTTGAGTGAAGTAGAATATCCTGTGCTTAGTACATATTGTAACCTTTTAATGCAGAAATTGCATTTGATTCATCAGAAGGTGCAGGAGGCTCTTCCCATCAGATATACTGGTCCGGGGCATTCTCTGCAACCAGGCAACTGGATCCTGGTGAAGAATTTTGAGAGGAAGTCATCGCTTGCACCCAGATGGTGTGGGCCCAACCAAGTCCTTCTGGCAACACAGACAGCAGTCCGTGTGGACGGTAGGAAGGCGTGGATACATGCCACGCACACGAAAATAATTCCATCGCCATTGAAAGAACTGCCTGATCCAGACGATAAGTAAGAGACAGCTGCCTCTGAATCGAAGGAAATTGTTGCCAGTTCTCTGCCACATAATTTGTCTGATCCTGAGACAAAGCCTGGAAAGATTGCTACAAAGGAGAAAGGGCTAAGGGTGCCCCAACGTTGCCCAACAGAATCTGCATCGCGGCTGGTTGACACGAAACCTGCATCATCACTTTGGCGCCCACCACCTCTCGTTGCGCCGCAGGCTGACTCTGAGCCTGAATCTGGAAGTGCACCCACACTATTCATCGATCACACAGTACCTGGACCAATACGGTACAATCTACGTTCTCGAGATAAGAAGTGATCAGATCTTCGCTTTATTTTCTTTGTTGCCTCTATTTCCCATCACGGATGAAGTGGGAACCGGAGGCCTAGGGGAGAGAGGCGTGGGAGTTGTGCAAATCCGAGAGCTCAGGAACGCGGCTCCCGGTGCTATCTTTGAAAACAAAATAAAATCCATCTGTTGATACCCCACATGGACAAGTGGGGCTCATATGGTACAAAGGCAAATGATGACTGCTCTGGAGTTCTTTGAGCAATGTGCAGAAGCACAATAATCTTGCCCAACGTATAGCAATCCAGGCTGCTGAGAACTGGCTAAAACACTTTTGTTGACACTTCAGAACTTACTGATATTCGGACGAATGCAGCCGTAAGAGGTATACACGACGAACGTTGTTGGAGAAGAAGATAAAATGCCTGCACCAGCTTCTGTCCCCTCCTGCACCAATGCTGACAATGCAGTGAATATAGAGACGGTAAGATTGCCACAAAAAAAAGTGCCGAAAACATTGTATGCTGATCTTAACAATAGTCATGTGTGTTATGAGTATACTAGCACCGATAACTGGTATTATGGTATCTAAAAGAGATATATCCCTTGGAAGTGTTCTTGCCTATTAGAAATATTTCCGCCACTGAAAGCCCAGTCCATGTAATTTCCTATACTTTGTCCCCAATGGAAGAAAGACACAGGGAAGGTTATGGAAACAACACATTACTATTGATAATGAATATGACACACTCAATTCTGATAAAAAAATAATTGTTGGGTGTGTACCCATATACTGCAACATGATGGAAAGGGAATAGGTTGGTATGTGCAGCCATTGCCATTGATTTCTGCATGTTACGCGTCCTTAAGTGCATTATATTATGGGAAATGGAATAAGAGTGAAACGGGTCAATTAGATAGAACAAACATGGACGAATTTGAGGAGGTAATAATGAAACTTGTATGTTGCCCTATATTTCACAAAGCAAGACCAATAACACAAGTAGTAATGCCACAAGATAGATTATATGTGCCATATAAATCATCTGTAATCACGTTTCACATGAACCTAGAAGGGAATAAAGATACAGTGCCCCCCTCCTATACAATAAATTACAGTCCTCGCTCTGTTCCATTTTGCTTAAGAAATAAAGGCTCCTATTCAGTAGGGACATTCACTAGATGTATGAACATAGCTTTCCTTGAGAGAGAGGAAGAACCAGTATATATAGGTGATCCTGTCTATTTCATATGTGGAGAAAAAGCTTATCCCTGGTTGCCGAGAAATTGGGGAGGTACTTGTTACTTAGGGATTCTGTTTCCGGGGGTGTTTCTTTCAAAAACGTCAGATATAGCCAAACTATCTAGATCAAGACCGCAACGAAATGAGGAAGGAGGATTAATAGCAGAAGACATAGCCAAATCATTTATACCATTTTGGGATCAAGCAATAAACTCCTATAATATAAGACAACTGTCCAGAATATTAGAGAAAACAATAAATGGAACAACAGATATATTATATAACATGACATTGGAGGAAAAAGCGATTATATTGATGAAACTTCAAAATAGGATGGCTCTTGACATAGTTTTGGCTGATTGTGGGGAAGTTTGTAAAATCGTGGGGGTTATCGTGTTGTGTATTTGTAAGTGACTCCTCCCCTACGAGTTTTGAAGCGATAAAAAAGTTGCACGTTCTGAGCTCCGATCTCCATCCCCCAGAAGGTAGTTGGGAATTAGATATAAGCTCCTGGTTCTGGGAAGTATTATGCTCATAGAGATGGAAATTGGTTGCAATTCTAGTCGCAGTGCTTGAAATATTCATGACATGTTGTTGTTGCATACGCTGTTTACCAATAATTTGCACCGAAATGAGTGATGAATGCATACACATGGCAACGCAGAAAAGAACCCCCGGATTTGATACAAAAATGAATCATGAAATGAAGACAGTAAGAGAGTTTATGTCAATTAATATCAATGACAATGATGACGATTATGTTAGTATGCAAAGTTTGGAATCAGATACATGGTCAGAGGAAGACACAATGTTTGGATGATTCGTTTGGCTTAAGGACAAGAGGAGGGTTTGTGAGTCTATAAATTACCCTCCTATAACATAGGCGGTATATTTTGTTGGCCGAAAACCAACCGAATCATATGTTCAGCATTATTGGTACAGACTCATGAGCATAACCAGAGAGCGTCCATTTTGTAGGAATAGAATTAGCCATTTTAGTAATTTTTGCTTTCTTGCTTTTCTGTTCAAACTGCTTTGCTGTAAGTGAATTCTATTTCGTTCCTGCTCATGCATAGAGCAAGGCCACAAGTTACATGTTGAAACGCAGCCCAGACAACCCAGACAGCAATGCCCCGGTGTCCTCCCTCACAAGTCCTTGGAAGTAAGCAACAGGGCATTTAATCACTACGCAGGTGACAGCTAGTCTCGGCAGAAACTGTAGAACTGAACAGTTAAAGGCTGAATTATACTTTCTTCTGCGGCCCTCCTTCATTGAGCCCCTGTAGATCGAGCTGACCTCAAGCCAAACAATAAGAAACTTGAAGATAGTGAGGCCTGGAATGTGTCTCTCCCCTGCACGCAGCTTGCTTGTAAGAACAAGAGCAATATGTTCCCTAAAACAAAGAATGGTGTCTGCACCTTTGCAAATTGCAAACTGTTGCTGAATAAATGTCTGAAGGGTGTCATATTCGTCATAGTTCTCAATCATCGAAACCATTGCAAAGAAAGATACATTATGGGTGGTTTTGAATGTGTCATTACTGATAATAAGATGATTATTTTGTATATATGTAACTGATGTAGGATGCTCACTCTCTTGCGTCCCACGAGGTCTGGGTGACACACGTTGTGGTACGTGAGACCCAGTCGGCCGACTGAGACTATTTGCTTTGCAATAAACCCTAGATTTTGGGAATTGAACCTTGTATCTGGTGTATCAGTTTGTGTGTGGTGATTGTACCTTGTTTCCATACGCGAGGGTCCCCTAGGGGCCCCATCAGTCCGAGCCCGAAAGAGGGAGACCAAATTGTGAACATTGTGAAAAGGAGTCCGAGCACGAACGAGGGAGACCAATTGTGAACTTTTGAATGTGAAAACCTGAGAAAGAGAAAGGAACTTTTGTGTTTTGTTTGCTACATCAGGCCCTTTGAGACTGTCATTGGGAGAGAGTCTTTGGCGGGAGGCCTTGATGCCTATATTTTTTTACCGCTCACCTAGTATCCACAGGGACGTCACTCAGCCTGTTCTGACCTCTTACGACCTCGAACCCTTCACTGGAGGCTATTCGACTGGAGACTGGGCCTTGTTTTCTTGGATAGTGTGCTCTCCATCCTTCTTTCAGCGCAGGGGCGCGTTGATTGATGCGGGCTCGTTGCTGCCTAGTTACTTCACTGGCAAGAGTCTGACAGGTAAGTATAATGAGTCTTTTGAACAGTTCTCTAACTTTGTTGCTTTCCTTCCTTAGATGATGGCCGGCGTCCGGGGATGGCGGCGTCCTGCTGAGATGAGCAGCGCTGAAGGTGAATGAGAGCGCGATGCGCAATGCACCCCTTTCGTATTTGCATTGAACTGAGTTCTTTTTCTGTGTCTTTTAGGTGCCGCAACGTTTTCAGCGTGGATGCCGGTTATGAAGAACAAATGCGGTGGGTAAGCGCGGTATGCGGCGCCTCTAGATGTTTCCACGCTAACCTGGAGTGTCTTTTCCCTCTTGCAGATGGATGAGAAGTTCCGGAGACAGAGTTCCCCCAGAGCGGCTGGGATTCAGGTAAGCATTTGAAGCTCGTACAGTATTTAAAAATAAGAGAAGATTTGCAGAATGCTTACTAATGCCTTTTTTCTGTTCTTTTCCCTTTTCCTTAGGAAGCAGCGTGTCGGGATGGGAATGACACCGCCGAAGATACCCGCAGAACAGAAAGAGCGATGAATGATGAGCAGAAGCGCTGCGAGGTAAGGCTGTTCCTAACGGTGTTCTTGTTCTTGCAGGAGCTGAGCACAGAAGAAAGATGCAGGCCTACTGGAGACTGATCCGAACACGGTGAGTGTCACGCTGCAGGTGCAGAAAATGCAAAGCATGTTTCTCAGCCTGGGTGTGGCTTAAATAGTCTCTGGGTATCCCAGGTGTCTCTGGGCTGAGCCACACCCAAAAGACTAGACCGCACATGCAGTTCTGGGAACCGAAATATGTGGGGGCATCCATCTTGTCCCCATCAATGCACTACAAGTCCAATCCCCAATGTTATCCTATGGGAGTGAGTGAGTCTGGTGCCACAAGCGCCAAGTCTGACTCCAAGTGGGTCTTTGGAGGGATGGAGAGGCCCTTGAGGGCCATGTAGGTGATCGTGGCCTAGCTCCGGCCTGACATCTTGGAGGACTGGGGGATATGAGGGGCAGGAATCATGACAATTTTGAACTGTTAACTCGTGACCGATAAGCTAGAATGTATGTCAAGGTTAAGTGTACCACCTTGTCCCATTCTGAAAACATGGGGAAGCGGAGCCAACTGCTCTATCGTCCTGACATATTATTTCTTGAACACTTTTCTGTTTGCAGACATTATTGTCCCATACCATTTGTATTTAGAAGTAAGGATTGGCAATAGGTTTATTAGTATAGGCCCTTTTATTTTGACAGAGACACTACTAAGACTGCGTTATTTTTACTTTGATAGTCATAGCTTGCTCCCATCTTTTAAAGTTTAATAAACACCCCTGAACTGTGATCACTTGTGTCTGTTGTCACTGTTGATACCATGGCTTCCTTACAGGTAGGCATGGGCCAACACTTGTTTTAATTGGGTGCGGGTCATAGCTGATCAAGTGGGTAATATCGGTAAAAGAAGGCACACCCCCTGGAATGTTTTTCATTTTGTTAACAGATCTCAATTTAAATGTAAATGTTAAGACGGATTTGGGGTTTATTTGCCTTCAATGTCTAAGAATTCAAGTGCCGGAAGATGGCCATGTAGATTATTTTTGTTCATTGTCAACTCGAAATGAAGTTGAAAGTGTTCGTTACTGTTATAAAACAATCTAAAATGCCATACTAGCTGCATTTTACAAAAGAAAACTGATGCAAATGGCTTGTATGTTTTCCCAAAACCAAAAATCTTAGGGAGGAGGGAAAGTCCTACCTTAATACACTGCACAATAATGTCATCAAATCTGCCCATCTACCTCTGTCCAGATTATGCGAGTTGCTTTTGGAGATGCCGAGAACCCCCTGAAAATTGTCCAGGACCCATAAATGTACACACATTTGAGTGTGAAAAAGATTAATACCCAAAGGTTACACAGATGCAAGTAATAAACTAATTTTATTGGCCATCAAGGGTTTGCAGGAGCATTTACCTTCACTTGTACAGCAAAATTCCGAAATAATGTGAATCTTTAACCAGAGCACATGCTCTCCTGGAGTCCCCTCAGCACCCACAGATGAGCCATAAAGTAGAAGCACGTAACAGGGATCTTAAACCCTGTTCTACTGCTTACCAGCTCAGCAGGAGCCCAAGGGAAGTGATTAGCTTCAATGAGTCTGTAGGAATGTGACTCCAAAATCCAATGCACAAATACAGCTCTAACAGAGAATAAATGCACTTTGCCAGAAAAGCAAGTTTGTTACATGCTGACAGTCAGAAGGGGTTAGTCAGCCTTGTGAAGCTGAAAACTAACAGTTCCTTACAGTGTTCAACAAAGTTGCAGCTTTCATACACGTTTGAACAATTTACATGATCACACATATTCTGTTATAGAATATATGTGATCATGTAATTTGTTCAAACTGACACAGTGCATTAGCTCTCTGTTGGAGTTGGGTTTTTTGCATTGGATTGTAGAGTCACATTCCTACAGACTCATTGAAGCTAATCACCTAAACCCACAACCCAATAGCACTACATTTAATCTTCGGCTCAAGTAACCATTTGATGCTATCACCAGCAGCCCAAATGTGGTTTGGTTAATTCCTACTTCCTTGACCTGGTCATTCAACCCTTTGTGCCATGCAAAGTTCACCTCCACAAACCAAACTCTCCACGGCTTACACGAAACCCAGCTATGGGGGAATGGTGATCTGTGATATTTCCATGTACTCGCAACAAGCCCCATACTCCCCTAATAACCTAGAACATGTCTCCCATCTAAAACATTATCAAGTCCTACATGTACATTGGTCAGGACTACCACACCCCTCACAGTAGCTTTTCCATCGCAGACTTTTCTTTCTGGTATGCATAAAGCTCCTCGCTTCCCACCCTAAGCACTACATGCTTTACATTGCACAATTACATTGTGTCCCCATGACTTCTATTATGTGGCTATGTGATGAAAATCTAAAATGTATCCAAACTAAACACGAAGTAACACTTATAGTAACATTTATCCCAATCCATTTATCTAAACTGAACACATGATAAATTACAACATCACGTCAACATTGCGTCTAACCTAGCCACACCATTTACAGTGTGCCCAACGTGAACCTCTTCCCTATGTTGGGACATGACACATGCATACCAACAAGTCTATGAACTAATAACTGCAAATAGGATCTGAAAGTGGTTGCAAAACATAGTGTAGTGTATTGGCCAAACGTTCAGCAGGCTTTACAAATAAAGGCTCTCAAGATGGTCTGTCCAGTACAACAATAAACCAAAAAAGAAGGGGCTGGTGAGCTCAGGCCAGCACATGTTAAGAGTGCAGGGAACAGAAGGAATACTAGGCAAAGATATACAACACAAAAAGAATTGCACGTTAAGGTGAACCCCGATCTAATGGAAGTATTAACAGACAAAATAAAATGTGTAGAACTTCAGCATTCGGGTACTGGCATTGAAGTCTGTATGGTCTGTCTAATGTCCATTTAATTCACAGCACTGTGTAGGAAGGGGCGGGACACAGAAAAAGGGGAAGTGACGTGGTTGGGAGGAGGACAGGTAATGGGATGAAGAAGGAAATAAAGATGGTTACTCCCATGCTTGGCTCTGTCGTATTTTGTATAACAACGTCCTTCTTAGAAAGGATCTAACTTTGGCGATGAAGAGAAACTCGTCCTGTATGCGTGAAGGACAACCAGTTTAGTAATTATAGATGTGAGCAGATTGTGAAGAACACACAGTCCCTACTCACAGCTGACACAGCATACCATATTCCATACTTTATCAAAGTGATGAGACTGTGTTCCTTGCCTGCCATAGAAATGGAGGGGTTGCATGACCACAGCCAGTACGTTTGCATGCTGACTCTCAAAGGCAAGTTAGTGGTATGAACATAAAACGGTTGAAAAAAAGCAACATAAATAAATAAAAGGAAAAAGGTACACAGAAAGAGTTATACAATTGAAGCGAGAATCAGAGCCTCAAGTGAGTGGCACATGCTGGTAGCAACTGTTACTGAAAATGTCTTGCCCCATTAAAAACTGTCTAAGCAAGCTATCTCCCCCCAAAGGAGCAATGTTTGAGTTTCCTGCTCACAAATCATGCAGTGTCTTCTGATCCACATGTCTTGATACAGGAAATTCAAGTCAGGCAATCTGCATTGCAGCCTGAAAACACTGATACACGTCATAGTGAGATATCATGTCTCACCTCCAGCTATGGAGCACCAGCATGCCCCACTCCACAGCTAAAAAGCGCTGTCATTTTTGACATGACGGACACAAGTAATCTAGGCTCCAGGTGGTGCAGGCGGATAAAAGACTTTGAAGTATACTTAGATGCCATAGGAACCCAAAACGACAGGCACATGAAAATCCCTTAAACATTAAGAGCAGATCCACAAGTTCGGGACATCATATACGAACTGCCTGAAGAAGACTTCATGTCATACCACAATCTGAAACTCAAGATAAACAATTTCTTTGTGCCCCACACAATTGTGGATTATGAACTTTGTATCAAAGTCCTTTGTGCGAGTTTATGACCTTCTTAAAGATGAGGTCAAAGCAAATACAAATAAGTTAAATAATATTCAAGATAATCTGGCATTGCTCCCTTCTAAGGAGGACACGAAGGAGAATGTTAATGATTTACAATGGAAATTATCCTAGATAATTTAGTCTAAATGACGTGAGGAGAAAATCAATCTGTCTCATCCCCCAGAGTCCCATATGCTGATTTCTCCCCAACCGTCATTTCTCCATACTCCCCCTACTCCGTAACATTCATTGAGGAATTTACCAGGATGGGAGCTATTGATTGGAACATCGAGGACTCAGTGGTGTCTGTGAGTTTAACATCCTCAGCCAAAAGTGACCAGGATAATGGGAAGAAAAAGAAGAAGAAAGGTCGGAGAGGGGCATCCAAGGCAGCTGGTAACAAACTGAGGAAGGATCGGTTGAGTGTCAGCATATTGTTAAGGAGGCTATCTTTTCTGAAGAAGATATTATACTTCACAGGAGTACCATCTTATTCATCTTGCACGATGTCCCCAGGATGCGAATGATCTCCTCTAGAGATACGACCCCGGCGGTAAGCGAAAAACGATGCCGGTAAATGATTACCGGCATCGTTTTCCGCTAGGTCTGATCATGACCCGTGAAAGTGCTATTAGCGGCATCATAGTTAACAGCACCAAGTTCGCCCGCACGCGACCTTCCACGCCGTAAATACCGGCATCGCGCAATGGTAGGCAAATCACGAACCAAGCGGACATGCTCTTAATGCCATCGCAAAGGCCGTTAAGTACCTTACCGCCATGGTGCTAATTCCGCCATTGCGAACCAACCGTAAATGGCCATGTGCAGTGTTCCCAGCTGCCACAGGTGCACAGAATCAGCACGGGTGGAGGCAATACAGACTCACCAAGTACAAAAAGAGCACACCCCACCCCTTCCCACACCCAGTCACACTCCACAATGATTCCAATACGACTAGCAATGTTGGGGCTGGAGGACCTGATTGCAATGCAAGTGCTACAACTACAACAACAACAACAACAACAACAATAACAACAACAACAACAACAACAGGGAGCACAGAGGAGACGCAGGAGGAGAAGGAGGGCAAGGCAGGGCCAGCAAGCCCCACCAGCACAGCCATTGCCACCACACAGGCAGCCCCCAATCCCACGCATCCGAGCCAGTCCATTCAACCTCACCGCTGAGCATCCATACCTTGTACCGTTTGGAAAGGGACACCATCACCACCATCGTTCACATGATACACAACGACATTGTCAGCATGATAGAAACACCCACCGCCATCCCCCCTCTACTGAAGGTAGTGTCCGTGCTCCACTTCCTGGCCACAGGCACCTACCAGCACACAGTGGGGCACTTGCATGGCATTTCACAACCATTATTCTCACGTACACTGGTCCAAGTGCTTGATGCCCTCCTCAAGCACACAGACGACCACATTTCATTACCACGGTCTGCCCAGGAGATTGCAAACACCAAAGTGGGTTTCCATGCACTAGCCGGCATACCTGGTTGCATTGGTGCCATCGACTGCACCCATGTGGAATTGGTGGTCCCACATGCCATGGAGGTACCGCACCGCAACCGTAAACTATTTCGCTCAATCAACGTGCAAATGGTCTGTGACTCCAACAGGATCATCACACATTGTTGCGCCCGATTCCCCGGATCAACCCATGATTCAATGGTCCTGAGGAACTCCACAATACCACGCTACACGGAGCGACATGCAGGGCCAAGATCCTGGCTACTCGGTGAGTCTCATGTCATGGCCATGGAAATGTGTAGTGGGTAGGTGATTGACGTACCAATGCATACTTTACCTGGCTGAAAGGGGGGGGCAATGATGCATACTTTACCTGGCTGAAAGGGTGGGGGAATGATGCATACTTTACCTGGCTGAAAGGGGGGGGGATGATGCATACTTTACCTGGCTGCGAGTAGCAGAGGCAATGGAGCCAGCTCATACCCTAAAGCAGCACAAACGTCAGCTGACACCTGTACACATAATGCCCGATGTAAGCAGCCCTATCATGTGAATGAAGGTGTGTCCCAACCATGACACAACCATCTGCAAGTGCATTGTACCGATTCGGACCACATTGACTTCAACGAAATGCACCTACATGCACGGCACCAAAAACCATCAACTGAAAGGCCTGTCCCCCATAACTGCGCACAAAGGAGGCACATGATGGACAGAAACATCAATACACCACTACACAGACACCGAGGCCCCAAAAATGTCCCTATCAACATTAGTAGTGATCAGTGGGGTCATCATGAGGCTGACAGCAATGTTGCCATGATGAGAGCGTTGATATCACAGGACACCTGTCAGGTCACCAAAACAAACGCCATGAACAAACACAGTGGATGGGCACTCACAAGGCACTTGACCCCCCTGCATACATTGGTTGATGGCATGCAAAACAGTCCATGAGAGGAATACACATATACCGGTCACATAGTGTGAATCCATTTGTGCATGTAAAATTGGTGCAAAGTAACAGTTGAATGCATGCCATGGTGGCACGTCATGTTTGGAATTTGATGTCATGACTGACACATACATTTTGTCCACATACAGGTGATGCAGGCTATCCCCTGAAGAGGTGGCTCCTTACACCAGTCCGGAACCCACAGAACCAGCACGAGGAGGACTTCAACCGTGCACATACACGTACCCGTGTGGTGATTGAGCAGGCATTCGGCCTACTGAAGGCACGGTTTCGCTGCTTCAGCAGGTCTGGTGGGGCACTCCTGTACCGCCATGAGAAGGTGGCAAAGATCGTCATGGCATGTGTCATGCTACACAATCTGTGCATCAGACGAAATGTGCCCCTGCCCCCTGACGCAGAACTGCAACCACCTGACGATGAGGATGAGGAGGGTGGGGATGGGGCAGCACCTCAGGGAGGCAGCGATGCAAGGGAGCGGCGTGAAATGTGTCGGACTCTGATCAACCAATGTTTCTAGCACACACGGATGGGGGGTGTCACATGGAGATGGCAATTGGGGCACTGTGTGTGTCTGGGATATGGACACTGTGGACTGTTCACCAATAAATCACACATACGCAATGAGCAATGTCTACACATGTGACTTGTGATCAAGAAAAAATTGTATCATAAATGTGAATTCAATTAACACACCCACTCCCCCCTCCTCCCTCAACTCCCCAACACACCCACTCCTGCCTCCCCCCTCAACTCCCCCACACACCAACTCCCCCCTCCCCCCTCAACTCCCCAACACACCCACTCCCCCTCCCCCTCAACTCCCCAACACCCACTCCCGCCTCCCCCCTCAACTCCCCAACACACCCACTCCCGCATCCCCCCTCAACTCCCCAACACACCCACTCCCCCCTCAATTCTCCAACACATCCACTCCCCCCTCCCCCCTCAACTCCCCGCAAAAGTGCGTGGATCCCTGTGTCGAAGTGCCTAATGTGGAATTGATCCACTGGGTGGCCTCTACTGGCAGCCCCCTCTGCCGGCCCCCGGGGCACCCCTGCCTGTACTCCGCAGGTTCCTGGCTGACCTGCGGACAGGGCTTCTTGGGGCAGAACTGGCAGCGGAGGAGGTACTCGGCTGCTCGCTAGGACGCATGTCCCTCATTGTCTGAACGAGCTCAGTGAGCATGTGCCGCACCGCCGCGAGTTCAGCACAGATGTCCTTGCTGGAGGATTGGATGGCTGCCTTCACAGTCTCGGCACATCTTTGCATTTCAGCACTGGCACCTCCACAATCGGCCACATGCTGCGTGAGGAGTGAGGACAGTTGGTGTTACCTTGTCAATATTTGGTCCAGCGACTGTTGGTATTTTGGGGCATTGGATGATGCAATTGGCGGGGTCATTGGGCTACTCCCCTCCTCCACACCTCCCACTGGGCAGGGAGTGGCTGGCCAGGAGTTATCAGGGGATAGCCCCTGTGTGTTATCAGCGTGCAGCCTACATAGGGACATGTGGGGGGAATGAAGGTGGGCAGTGGGGGGACATTCTGTGTCATCCTCATCATTCCCCACATCACTATCAGAGCAGGCTGCAATGGCAGCAGTCTCCCCAATTGTACTGCTTCCTGCAGACACATTCCCTTCAGTGGCCACCAGTTGTTGCATGTCTTTTGCTGGTGGTACCATGCTGCTTGCCTTGGGGATCATCGCTGCCCTGGGCTGTGTTGTGGCAGTCAATTTTGGCTGCTGTGGTTTTTTTTTGGGTCCAGCAGAGGTGGAGGGTTGGTGTGGTGTTGCCTCTGGCCTGGCCTTCTTGGCAGGTGTGGTGCCAGTCTCGTCCTCGCCGGGGTCCGAATGGGAGCCTGTGGTGGAGCAAAGGAGGGAAAGTGTTATTGATGGGTCAGCGGACATTGAGCAGGTATTGTGATGACTGCCATAAATTTGATGAATAGATGGTGCACTTTGGAGGCTGTGACATACAGGTTGTCTCCCTTTTGGGTGGGTTGAGCATGCAGGAATGTGGGTGCCTACTGTGGAGTGTGCATACTGCATGTGTACAGGGTGTAGGTCAATGATGCCTGTTGGCAGTCTTCTGCTGATGTGTTGCATTAACCCTATTGGGCAACATTGTGATTCATATGTAAGTGGACTTCGGGGAGTTTAGCATGGCTTAATTTGAGGCACCTACCTGTGTCACCTGATGTCGGGGCTCCTCTCTCCATTCCACCGACCCCCTCGACGCCAATCGTTGTGGCACATATCTCCTCCCACGGCTCCATTTTAATTGGAGAGTGTGCTCCTCCGCCAGTTTCCATGCCCATGTTGCGGTTGGCCGACAGTATGCTCCTTACACGGAGCCGGAGGTCGTCCCACCTTTTACGGCACTGTTTGGTGGTGTGGGGTGTTGTTCCTACGGCACTGAACCGTTGTGCAACTAGTTCCCATATGGCCTTTTTCCGTCCTATTGCCGGTCTGGTCATTTCAGTGGAGAATACGATGTCCACGTTTTCCTGGAGTGTTTCCGCCAACATTGTAAGCTCTTCCCTACTGATGCGCTCCTGCTGCTGCCGATCGCAAGATTTTTTTACAACTTTCGGCATTGTGGGGATGCGTGGATGTGGGTGAAGTTTTGTGCCAGGTCTCGGGGTCAGATGTGCACTGGTTGTGGAGGATTGCAATGGATTGTGTTTTTAAAGATGGCCGCCGTGCTCTTTCCCATTCCGGTGCGATGGCGTAAGTTCCGGATCCGCTTCTTTACGGTCACCGCTAATAGCGATCACCGCTATTTGTGGTGCTCGTTAATATCGGTGGGTAGGGTGGCGGTGGTGCAGTTTGCACGGCATACGATGCCGGTAGCTGATGTTTTTGGGACGTTACCGGCATGGCGCAGATTACATTACCGGCATGGCGCAATGCTCGTGCCCGAGAGGTCGTAATTTACCGTTCAAGACCAGCACGGACACGTTAGTTGCGCCATGCCGGTAATGTCCATTACTTACCGCCGGGGTCGTAATTAGGGCCATTGACTTAATTGATTTTTATGATGATAATAAACTGGACATTGTTGCGCTGGTTGTGCCTTTGCAAATTATCAGAGATTTCATCTTAACCTCCATGCAGATTTTTCATTTATGTTGTTTAAACAAGTAACAACTTTGAGATCAACGAGAGAAAAGAAGGAGACTGGTCCTGGGTGCAGGGCACATTGCGTTGCTTGGGTATGAATAAAGTGCCAAAGAGTCTGGGCCTTTAGTATTAGCTGCTGGAACTCTTGAGGTTTCAAATTCCTCTTTTACAACAGAGAGATTTGTAACATTTTACGTCATTATGATTTAATTTTGCTACAGGAAACTTATTTAATTGATAACGTACTATTAGATGGGTATTTTATATGTCAGCAGTTAGCTAGAAAGGGACAGTTGGGTAGAGCCTAATGGTGGTTCTTGATTGTACTATGTTTTACTACAGGAAAACAGAGAAGCATGGAGAGAGGTGGTATACTTTCTTCAGAAGTTGGATCTTGTTTATCATTTCTAATCATCCCTACAATTTGTAAAGTAAAAACTACGCCTGGCAATGCAGAAAGCAACCCACCCGCATAGACCTTATAGTGGTTGCAGAAGAGCTATGGGGAGACCATTTTAATTTTATAATTTACGATGGTGCCCCAAGTGATCACCATAGGTTAAGTGTAGAATTCACACAATTAAGAGTAGGGACTCGTTGGGAAGGCGTGTAATGTTACTGTATCCAGAGGGAAAAAGTCTTAATTGGACAGTAGGGAATATGAATACATTTTATTATAGAGCCAAGAATAGTTTACTTATGAGTGATGACAAAACACCTCCTGACATTCACTCACCAGAACAATGACCAATTTATTTATAAAACCAACTACCTTTTTCCAAATCTAGTTCTCATCACCCGCCACACCCCCGGTCATGGCATTTTAACATTGATATTGAAACATAGAAAAGGTTACTAAAGAAGCGGGTGATTTGGGTGAAAAGAAACCACCCTCTGGGAAAGTTAAGAGATAGTCTCATTTCAAAGTTCAAACAACAACATAAAAATAAATTGAAGTCTATGCGTTCCTTACCATATCAAAAAGAAGGGGAACTAATGCTAAATTGTTTGACCAAGAAGTGTGAGTTCAACTTCTGGCAAGTATTTAATAAGAGAGATAGCTTCCAAACCCTATCTCAACTCAACTCTATTTTTGAACAAACTTGGATTAATCATTTTACGAAGCTTTGTAAAGCTATTGATAAGAGTGAGGTAAATGTATTCAAAGTTAAGAAACAGGATTGGTCATTTGAAGTTGACTGTGAGGATATCACTCAGCTAATCCGAACTAATAGTAAATCTAGGGCCCCAGTCCCCAAATGTTTGTGTAACCGTCTATTCAAAAGTAACCCCTTCATGTGGGCCGAAATTCTATGGAAATTACTTAAGTCAATCATCTTCAAGAAACAAATCCTGATACTTGGAGAACAGCCCATATTGTTTCGGTCTTCAAGAAGGTGGATCGGTGAAGTCCAATGAACGGGCTCTTCTCCCTTCTTGATGCAGATTCGAAGATTCTTTCTTCCTTGTTACTTAACCAATTATAATATTGGGCATGTTGCAATAAGATTCTTGATGCAATTAAGGTTGGTTTTAGACCTGGGGTAAGCACTTCTCTCGCTGAATGGGTAATGGAGTCGCTAAAGTGCCAATCATGGGCAAAAAGCAGTCATGATACTTTTATTGCGACTATCGATTTGTCTCTCGCTTTTGACTGAGTAAATTGTGTCAAACTCTGGCAAAAGTTTAAAGATTGGGGTATTCCTGCTAGGTCTTCAAGCTCTCTTAATATATCTGTATACAGATTCAGTATTTAATATTAGACTGAATAGAGAAGGAGACCTTTCCCAACCAATGCCCACTTCATGTGGATTGCATCAGGGATGTATATTGACGCCATTCATTTTCAATATCTATCTTGGTGACTTAGGTTGCCATTTAGTAAATTAATGGCATCAGGGTTTACTGGATGTCATATGCCGATGACATTATAATCATTTACCGTACCCTGGCTGGGCCTGAAACGCTTATTGATTGCCTTTACTGTGGAATGAATTATCTACTGATCAATGCGAAGAAAACTTGACAATATCGGCTAGTAAGAAAAGGCATAGGGGAACCTTGAGACTGGCTGATAATCAACTTTCTTTGGTTAATGATTTTAAATATCTAGTTTTTAACATTTTTGACAACCCTTGTAAGATGGCTTTACTTGCTAAGCTACATGAGAAATTCAAACCACTAATTGCCCAGATGAAACATTTTAATTATAGATACAGAAAATGTTTTATCTTACCTTTTCTAAAGTTTTATAAAAACCAAGATTGTGCCTGTGTTTACTTATGGTTTGGAAATCCATCACTCAATGTTGAGGACTTCATACTGTTTGACAACCCATTTTGGAATAACATTTAATTAATCACAAAATCATCCCCCATATGTTTCATAAGATATGAATTAGGGCCGGGTTATTTGAATATTTGTATATTCTGGAAAATAATCCTTTTATGTCATAAATTCATGGTTCCGCCTAAAGAAGCTTTCTTCGAATCATTCTCAGCAAATAACCAATATCTATCCTTTCCATTGCTGAGTAAATGTGCTGCTAAACTAGAACATTGGGGCCTAACTATTAATCTAGTATTTGGAAATACATTTGCCTATAAGAAACATCTTTGGCTTCTTGACTGATCTAATACATGCGACGCCCAGAATGGATAAAAAAACATATGAGGCAACAGTTAGGCGTTTGTGAACGTTACCTAAGATGATTCCCATCTTGGCAATTTGGGAATACCATACTGAGGTTTCGGTTTCATCTTCTGCCAACCAAGGAAAACATTTTTCATAGCCATCTAGCGTGAACGTCATCGGGCTCTACAAATATCAGACATGATGCACCTGTTAAATGGTACAACCATCTTTTCTAAATTGGACCTCAACAAAGGTTACCACCAACTTGAACTGGCACTGAATTTGTTACTATATCACAACATGTGCAACCTACAAAGGTTATATCAATACAATCTTCGGCGGCTGAAATATTCCAAGAAGAGACACAGGCCATATCATATCATACGCAAAGTAATTCGTCATGCGCCACAAATCAAGAAAGACATGATGATGCATTGCAGCGTGCATGCATGGTGCCGGAAGATGCACACTCAACATTAAACAAGGAAAATTGTGAGTTTAGCAAAAGGACACTAACATTTTTCAGACACATATTTTCAGAAAAAGGTATCCAACTAAATCCAGAAAAGGTTTTGGCCCTAGCCATGGCTGACAGGCCTCAACATTTAGCAGCTCTCAGATCCTTTGTAGGATATTGTACACATTATATACAAGATTTTGCCTCTATAAGTGCACCTTTGAGAAACTGTACAAAACAAGACCTTGAATTTTAATGGACACCAGAATGTCAGGAAGCTTTGGATTGCATATGGCAGAAAATCACGCCATCAATCTGCACCTCGTATTGAAACTCAAATCTACATGCTGACCTAGCCCAGTCGAATGGGGGGCCACACTAGCTCAAATAGACACCACCTCTACCAACCCAAGATACATAATTTCGTATCCCAGCAGAAGATTTTCAGTCAGAGTGCAGGCATATTTACAAGACGAGAAAGAAAGCCTGCCAGTTGTCTGGGCATGTGAACATTTTCACCTTTTCTTTAATGAGTAAAAGCTCACAACCGTAACTGATCATGAAGCGCTCCTTACAATACATGGTCATCCAAAAGCTTGCATGCCTCCCAGGATAGTGCAATGGGGTTTTACAGTTATATGGTTACAAGTTCGACATAACGACTTTGATGTGTGGTGTTTAATGGCTGAAATGAATGCCATTCCACTACTACATAAATAGATGCCCAGGGTGCATGCAACCTTGGGTCGTGTAATTAAGTCATCACATAAAGATACAATGATGTCGTATGGTCCGTCAAAAAAGTACAAAAACGCTGATCGAGGTAAGTATTTGAAAAACAGAAAGAAACAGTGGTAATGCAAGTTGCAAAGAGAGAGAAGTAAAGAGATAAGAAGATGAAGAGTGAATGAATACCAAGAAATAAAGAAGGCAGCAGTAACACAGGTAAAGAGAGAGCGAGAATAAACAGAATATTGTGTGTGAAAAGCAAAAATATGTAAACTCCAATCAAAAATAATAGCTAGATTCAGTTAAAAGCATACATTTATAATAATTCTTCTTAATAGACCAGTGTCCAATTATTATCTAAGACCTTTCTGTGATTTTAAAAAAGATGATGAAAACAAAAGGAATCACAAATAACAATTGTGTGGTTTGGTAGATCTGCATGCTTTCTTACATCCTCATTCCTGTAAATCAACAACAATTTTCTCATAAAAAGCATGACACATTTGCAGTACTCATCCATTCCTCTTGGGGCAACTGCATCCAGTTTGTCCATCCAATATGCTTCACAATGATCGAGAATGTTGTGTAGGTCTCCATGTTGTCCGGTAGTTACCAGTTCAAGGTTCTGGAATCGAATTTGGGATATCTGGTGGTGTTATTCCTTAAAATGTCTAGAGAATGTTAGATCTATGTTCATTCGATCTTAGTATGACAGGCTTAATCAATTGTTCCAAATAGTAAATGCCACAAAGGCATTACAAAGAGAAGAGGATATTAAAAGTATCACAAGTGGCAAACTCCTTTCACCAGATCTCGGATGGAGCACAATATTGTGCTTCACTCGGTCCTACCTAAGCTCAGGCTGGTGGGCCATTAAAGCAATGCCCGTCGCCCTGCCGGCGCGTCAAAGCAATATTTTTGAATACATTTCATTGATGTAGCTTAAAAAACCTTGTAATGGATTTAGGAAACCCTTCTAGATCCCAAAGAAATCATTGATGTATCGTTCCACTGTTTTAAATACTTATACCAGACTGGATGTTTTAGAATATGTTCAGATTCAAATAAGAACATGAAATACTTGGCATACACTAGAGGCATCATGGCTCCTGTCAAAGAACCTGATGTTTTATGCAAGTAAAATTTATTACCATTAATAAAGTAGGAAATATTTTATATGAGATCCAGTAAGATCATATTAAATTCACTAAAGGCCCCCATATACTCCTCTTGAAATAACATCCACTCAACTGCATCAAGGCCCAAATGACGCGTTATCGAGGTATATAGACATTTTACATCTATTGTGAATAGTATTTCATCAACTATAATCTAGTCCTGTTAAACATTTGCAAAAATATGGTATTCTCTACGCGTGCTTGCAAAAAAGTAATCAATATATACACCCAGAGGTTGAAGGATACCATTTATGACTACTACTATCAGTCTGCCAGGTGGATGAGAGGGATGTTGTGTATTTTAGACACTAAATAAAAAGTAGGAACCTTGGGATGTTAAGGGAATACAAATCTCTTGGTGTTGTCATTAATCCATCCCTGCTCTATTGCAATCTCTAGTAGTCTACTGAAATTTGTTTGAATTTCATTTGTAAGGTCCATATCCGATCTTGCACAATTCTGCTGGTTCTCTTACTGTCGGTCGCATTCTTTATCATAATCGTGTTCAGAATCACAAGTGCGCTGCCTTTTTTGGCAGGACGTGTGGTAATACTGTGGTCACTATATAATGATGTAAATAGTGCCAATTCTTTCTTTCTCAAATTACAATATTCAGTTTGCTTATAAGAGACCTTGTTAAAAACATCTAATGCTACCTTATTAAAAATCATAGGAAACACATCAGCACGTCATTGGCTCAGCAGGGGTTAGGTTTTCAAGCCTTTCACGGGGCCAGGGTGTCATTGTGAGCCTGCCCTAACAGCCGACAACGACCAGGTTCTATAAACAGGAAAACTGAAAGGAAACAGGCTATTTAAAATGAGAGTGGGTTTGGAAGTATGGCTCCTCTGGGCTCAAAGCATTGGACCGGGCCTCATGGAAGTACTTGGGCACTGCTAAGTCCTTTATCTGGATAGCTATAGTGAGGCAGGACTCTTTGTGGGCTGAAGCTCTGATCTACTTGGAGTTAATCTGCATAATTCTGCCCTGTCTATCGATCCCAACCTGGGCTGCAGTTACCTTGTCCTGTTAATACGGGACAGCATGCAGATCTTCAGTCCAAACAGAGAATAGCTATAGTCTGCTTACCAGCAGGCGTTATGGCCCTTTTCATAAACAGAGTGTCATTCATATGCATTATTGCTTTAATGGGGTGTTTTAGGGAGGGCTACCTGCACGTTACAGTTGCATCGACATTATCATATCAAGAAAGCAAAAACAGAAGAGCGGAGCAGGGTTTATGCTTATTTTCAGTGAGGGAGTAAGTGGATTACAAACAGGGTGCAGGGAGGAGACAGACCAACCTAAAAAAGCAAAAGGAAGGCCTACATTTAAAGCATTAATTGAAGTGACCTTGGATTTGAGAACAACCACATGCCGCCTTTGATCTGGTTGATCACGATCTTCTGGCAGACAGACTGATCAAGGTGGGAGGTGTGCACCCACAGCAGCCCATTGGTTCAAATCACTCCTTTGACCTAGAACTGCTAATGTGGTAAAAGGAAGTACTCAATCTTCAAGAACTTCTCTCACCTGTGGTGTGCCTCAGGGCTCTTGTTTGATGCTGTTACTCTTTAATATCTACTGCAAGCCTTTCTGTGACCTTCTTGCCACTTTGGGGGTCAGTTCGCAAACTATGCAGGCGGTACTCAGATTTTGATTGAATTATCAGTTTTATAACACCGACTTTGAAAGAGTAAATTACGTTTTTCAGGCAATCCAATCACAGATGGCTGCAAACTCCTTAGCTCTGAATAATTCAAAAAACGGAGCTACTTATTCTTGGCACCCAACAAAAGCTGAACAAACTCGATCAACAATATAAAATCTTTCTAATTGCTGAGAATGTCATTCAAGTCTCTGAATCTGTAAAAAAAAAAAAACTAGGTGTGTTTTTTGATCCTCATTTATCCTTTAAGTAACAGGTATCTCACCTTAAGTCCTGCTGGTCCTATTACGTTCACCTACTATGGCAAATTCACCCCTATCTCCCAGAGCTAAATAGAGCATTAATCGCTGCTGCTATTGTCAACACAAAACTAGATTACTGTAATAGTTTAATAGTTGGCATCTCTCAAACGAATGTAAAGAAGCTGCAGGTGCTATGAAATGGAGCAGTGCAAGCTGTCTGTTGACTTGGCCATAGATCTCAGGTGTCTGAGGCTCACAGGAAGCTGCATTGGCTTCCAGTTGATCAGAGAATTCAATTTAAGGGCTCTTTGATGGTGTTTAAATGCCCAATAGGCGAAGCTACTGTATATCTCTCATCCAGAGTCAAGAAATCTCAGATTAGGCGTACCCTACGCTCTAATAATATCAGATTCCTACAACCTCGAGTTCTTTAGAAAAAAACTGGTGGTACAAGCTTAAATGCGTGGGCACCAACCCTTTGGAATACTCTTCTTCTGGACCTAAGAGGCTGCATATTGACCGCTCTGTTTAAGAAACATCTCAAGATTTTCCTGTTTGATAAAAGAATAGGTTAATTTTCACATTATTTTTCTTTCCTCTGGTTAAACCCCTGCTAACCTTTTATAATTGTTCCTTGTTGTCTGTATTGTGACCGTCCTGAGGCCTTTGGCGGGTGGCGCAATAGAAGAACTAGATAGATAGATCCTAAATGAGTAACATTGCACAAGAACCTGCAGCTTAAACCTGAAATGGCATATCATAGCATAACATAACATAACACAGTGGAGCATATGAAACTTAAGAAAGCAAAGCATTTTAAAGCAGAGCAGAGAATAGTGAAGATAGCACCAAACAGCCACGCAGCAAACATATGCCATAGTTTAGCATTACTAATAATAATATAACCCAGCACAACAGCACCGCAAAGATAGTATGTCCCAAATAATATATTAGTGTGGGGGCTCCAGAAGATGGCAATGGAAGGCTGTTTTGGAGGACAAGGCCCAGAAATCAAAATCAAGCAGACTTCACCCTTTCCGCCCTTCATTTATTTCACCCTGGGGCACATTGCTCTTTCCTTTCATTAAGCTGTGCCATCGCCTGACTGCAGCAAGAAGCACGTGCACCCTTTTTTGGCCACTGAGGGCCTGCCTTATCGTTTCAAAGAAATGGTGGCTTCCATGAAATGGAATTTCTTCTTTAGTTTTGTTGTTTCTCTTATATAGCACAAACATTTGCTTCCTAAATGTTGCATATAATCGGAAAGAAAATAAATAAATCAATTAAATATCAGTAAAAAAATTGCATGGTTCAAAAAGCTGAGGGCCCAGAGAAGAACTGATACCCTTTAAAACATTCTCTCTGTGGATCAGCTACCTGGTTGGCCCCGAGGACACTTTCAAGTGATAGAATGGAAGGAGATGCAATGCTGTGTACTGTAATGTGATCTTGTTATTAGCTATGTTTTTATAGTGTAGCAAATGTTATGTTAATATGAATGTATACTCCGTAAAATGGCTGCCGTAGTACTTTCAGAGGACAAGAGCTTGGCTGTGCAATGTAAGGGAGGTGCTACATAAGTTTGGTTTTGGCCCAATCACATCTCAATTTATATGATCTAATTTTCTTTATCTAGCAGCCTCCTTAGCTGCTTTGGGATTTCTGTAAAGTTTAATTATGAAGGGGAATGAGGCAGTGGTGCCCCCTGTTCCCTTTATCATTTTCTGTACCCGTGGAACCCCTTGCCTAGGCCATCAGACATAATGACAACAGTCTCGGCTTCCACACCCTCTCGATTCACCACAGATCTCTCTTTTCCAGTATAACACCACATTCATTATGAAGGGCTCCAGAAATGTGAAGCTTTCCAGGCCATCTCTCGTCGTAAAATCAACCGCACAAAACCCACAGCACTAAATATCACGGAATCAAACAACACAGATGATTATTTACAGCAGACATTATCAGTAACATCCAAGCAGGCGTATACTAGAAATGTAGGGGTTAGCATAATATCCAAATATGTTCAATCATACATCATAAGATTGCTAAATTGCCTTTATCACCACTTTTCCAGGCATCCGTGATCGAGATCCCTGCAGTAATTTCTTGTAGATCGTCCTCACTTAATCTTCAGAATTGCATTCTAGATAAGCATAAATGTAAAGTGTTTCCCCCCAAACCCATTGCACACAATTCTTCATATGACAATTTGTCTTTGGAGGCGTAGCATTCTTGAAATTAAAATTGCTGCCACCTGCCAGATTGGCAGATGGGCAGCAGGTGCAAGTGGATATAGGTCATGTGGCCTAAGCCCCACCCACCTGGCGCCTTCCAGGTTGCCACTCTTTTTCCCCACTTAGGGAGCCCTCCAGCCTCTTTTCCTTTGCAGATGGGGAGCAGGTGCAAGTGGATCTAGGTCACCTTGCCTAAGCACCACCCACCTTCTTAGCCCTGCCTCTTCCTTTGTGCTCTTAACTCTTATTTCAAAGGCTCACAAAGGAAAGGGCAATTCCTGTTTGGACCTGTTCGGTCCAGGAGGACCCAGGACCTGACCGCCTGCTCAGACAGCACGTAGGCATGCACCAACATGTGTTTACTCCTTCTGTCCCCACAGGCCATCTCCACCCCCTCTGGTCCCCTCGTGATGTTCCCTTGTGCTTCCCACCCTTCTCGCACACAGGTGTTGCCTGTTTTGCTTGATTCTTCTACCCTGCTACCCCTCCTCCCATCCAGCCTACTTCTGCAGGAATCTGTCCTGATACATTCTGGTTTTACCATCACCAGCTTGTGGCCAATGCTGGATTTGACTTTTATGGACTTCATTGATTCATGGTGCGTCGCCCTTTCTCAACTCTCATGCTGGACTTCCTTTGCATCTTGTACTCATGGTGGCCCTGAATCATGCTGTTCCCATCTTCATCTTGTATCCAGGCTTGCGACACTACTGACTTCTGCAATTGTATTTGCTCTCCCCTCTTGCTTCTCCACTCTTTTTGACTACTTACTCTGTTATCTCCTCATCTCCCTTTCTCCCTTTCCTATATCCTTCCCGACTTTCTTCTTTGCACTTACTCTATCAGAATTGTCCCTGGACCTAGTATGATAGCAACCTCATCTGTCTCCTCCCCCCTACCCTTACTTGTCCCCCCCCACTCCAGCACGATCTGAAATGTCATCAGGCCTAGTACGATAGTCGCTTGTTTTGTTCCTCCCCTCGCTTTCTGCATCTCTCTCCCTCACCTTCTGTTTTACTCCGGCTCTACCAGACATGTCGTCAGGGCTAGTACGGTAGTCGCCTGTCTGTTTGCATTTCCTTCCCACTGTCCCCTTCCCTTCTTTATCTATGTCTTAGCTCTTGCACTATCTGAAATGTCGTCAGGCCGAGTACAATAGTTAATTCACATCCTTACTGTTCATGGCCGGTAAGAATGTAATTGTACTTTCCCTTGTTCCCTGCCTTTCCTTGAAGCGCTTTAAAACACATTGGCCCTCATTACGACCCTGGCGGAAAGGGGTTTACGCCAGCGTAAAGCATGGCGTACCTTTCCTCCAGATTACGAGTTCCCGTAGCGCCATGGTGATTTTTACGCCTGCTTTTTGCAGGCGGAAAAATCCATGGCGCTACGGGACTTGTTGTTAATTACGCCACCGTAATTTACGGTGGCGTAATTAACGCCTTCCCCACTCCCATTATACCCTATGGGGCAAAAATGGGAATGGGGAAGGGTAAATGGGGATTGGGGACTTACCGCCCCGCCAAGGTCGGAATGGGGCGGTAAATCCGCCAACCCCCATGGCGGAGTTGGCAGCTTAGCGCCATGGACCATGGTGCAAATTGCACCATGGTCCTCCGCCAGGGTCGTAATGAGGGCCATTGTGTATAGGTGCTATATAAATAAACTATCATATCATATCATACCTATTCAGCCATTTGCAAGGGTCATCAAATGCTTCAAGAACTCCAAACTTCTAGCTAGTGGACATAGACAACAATTGCCTTTCTCTCGTGGTATTTTCATCAATGGCCACAATTTCTCTAGTCCATGATTGATTTAATAAGCACTTTAAAATCTTCTTGATTTTTTGGCCTGGCATCACTGCCAAATATGACTGAAGCTGGTATTGACCACCAAATTCGAGAATTTGAGTCTACTAATGAGCTTTTAATTTCAATAGAGTAACAACCATTTAAGTATTGTTCAATGAAAACAACTGCTTTCCCAGCACTTTCTTAAAAACATTGTAAATCAACAAAGCCTTAACCTTTTGCCCAGTGAGTTATAAAAGTCTATTCCCTTCTTGCTATACAAACACCATATTTCATTTGTCTCTAAAGAATACCACTTACCTTAAAATTAACATCAATTATATCTTTGAAACCATAGTTCCCCTAAACTTAGTAAGTATTCAGTGTTGGACAAACTCGATAATGAGGAGAGTCCCAATTCATCACACACAGTTCGATTGAGTGGCATATGTCCCTAGTTGAGGCTTTACATTTTGTAATTTCTGGGGAAACAGCAAGGAACTCAATAGAGATGATATAATCCAAGAAAATGAGTTTTGTGAAAAAAAGGCTGTGTCTTCCTAATCTCCCTTTTGTGGCCTCTAAAACAAGCTTTGTATTCAAAATGTCTTTAATTTCACAATGTATGTTCTATAAATGGTTTTTAAATAAGACAGAATATTATTGAATATCAAACTGTTGAAACCATTTCTGTTGGAAACATTAAAATATCCAATAAAGCAAACTTGTGCTTGCAAATTACCCTCTTTACCTAGATGTATCATAAAGTGTTGCCTCTTAGTTGTTTTATGTTGTCTTTAGAATTCCGCTTTGAATTGTTTCACAATTGAACTGTGTCTGTTTTGACAAACCTCCACAGAGGTTGGGTTTGTTGCACACATACCATTTTCAACTTTGTCCCGAGCATTGGTGGTAAATGGTGTTTTAAAGCATTTACATTTATGTTCTGTTATGGTCCAACAAACCATTGATGATGTCTATTCTCTCTCTGTAAATTGTGTTGTTGTGTTTTTGACTCATGCAATTACAACATAAAAAGTCCTCTAGAGATCTTTCTCTATGATAACAATTTCGAAGAGTCATTTTTTCAAACCAATTGTGGGAGCCATTCGTGTATGAGTACCCTTGAACCTATTCATTGGTGTATTTTGTTTCTGATTTAACCCTCCTGGGTAGAATAGGTTCCATACCAGGAGCCCGAATTTTTTGATTCATAAAGTGGTGGTACACAAAGAAGCAATGTACCCAACCAGCCTGGATAATCTGCTCCTCCTGCATCCTGAGTGCACGTCTCGGGGCTGGGCCGTGGGGATTTGCTTCCCACATTGAGATAGGGCTCTGACCTGGTATTGTGCTGCAAACAAATGTTTTTTGCTGTTTCAAAATTGCCTGGGAAAGCACCTTTTCGTTTCATTCATGATCGCTGTGGTGGCCGCATTGCCTCTTGGCCTGAGGTCCTCTCTGGTGTTATTTGCCCATTCTTTGTGTGCCGGCCTCGCGGCATCTCCAAGATGGTCACTGCCGCCTAGCACCATTGATGCGTGCCTGGGCTGAGAGTTTTAATCATTGGTTGTTGCATTTCAAAAAGCAGCCTATTGGGGACTCGCAGGCTTTAGTCGGCCCCCTCACCAAAGGCCCACTTCCTAAGGCCCCTGTCTGCTCCCTGTCCACTGCTGGTATGATGTGTGGGTATTTCTTGCACCCCCTCACTTGAGCATTGAGGATGTCGCTCCCACACTCTTCAGTGGAGCCTGAACTACTGTGACTTTCCCACCTCCATAACAATGGGTTCGTCCCCTCCAACTGGACACAGTCCTACCCCTCTGACTTTCCATCCTTCTCTCCATTTCACCTTGTCTTCCATGCTTACAGCCTGTGATTGCACTGTGTGCTTCACCTACTACTACCAATTTGAATTTAGCTGTGCTTCACCTACTGATACCAATTTCAATTTAGCTCTGTCTTCACCTACTGCTACCAATATGAATTTAGCTGTGTCTTCACCTACTGCTACCAATTTGAATTTAGCTGTGTTTCACCTACTGCTACCAATTTGAATTTAGCTGTGCCCTTGTGGCTGTACTGTGTGCTTTTTATCTTGAACTTGGCTGGCCCAGTGACTGCATTGTGCTACTCTGCCCCGTTGCTCCTATCCAGATCATCCCCCTTGCCCACCACTACTTCACCCATGGCACTCTCTGTTTCTCCAATCTTCTCTAACTGTTTCTCCATCGACTATCCTTCCCTTCTCAGTAAGTTTGGCAGGAAGAAGTTCAAAACGGATGGTCTCTAACCCTGGTCCCCCTATTGCTGACACCTATACCAGCACTTCCTCCAGACAGACCCTCACTGACATCCTCTTTGTCGTTCCCTCGCCAGAACTATGAACTCTTCATATGGTCTCTGTGCTCTCTCCTTGCTCCTTTTCCATTAATGGTGGCAATCTCTGGGAGGCCCTCCTGAACCCCCTTCCACTCCTCTAAGGTCATCATTAATGTCTACCTGAATGGCACCGTCTTGGTCCAAGGCCCTCAGGCAAACTTTTACTTCTTTGATAGACGCTTCCCACATCTAATCAATTTCCTTTCTTCTCCCGCTGTCCCGTCTCTCTCCCTTCCTCGGCTTCCTTGCTTCCCCCTCTTCCTCCCTCTTGGCTAACCTGCCCTCTCCTCCTTCCTCTCCAGCACCCCCTTGGGCCCTGTCTACACCTCCTTCTAAACCTCTGCAGGGCATCTCTCTGATCTGTACCCCTCTCCAGAAGTCCTTCAAGGATGGCAACCTTCTCCATATTGCCACTCTAAATTCTCGCTCAGCCGTCAAACACTCCTCCGACATCTGCAGCCTCTTGGAAGAACGTGACCTTGATGTCCTCAGTCTCATCGAGACATGGCTCAAGGCGAGCTCTGTCACGAGCTTTGACACTCTCCTCCCTAATGGCTACAAGATCCTCTCCGCACCCAGATCCACCCGGTCTGGGGGGAATGTATCCCTGTTCTTCCCGGAGTGGATTCCCACCTCTGTCATTTCTTTTCAGACCTACTCCTCTTTTGAATGCCTTGCCTGTGGGCTTTCTCTCTCTCCTTGCCACTCTCTTGCCATGGCTACTTTCTATCGGCCACTTGGTCAGATCACCTCCTTCCTATCTTAGTGGACGGACCTCTCCTCCTCCCTCCTGGCCTCAACCACTCAACTCCTCCTTCTTGGGGACCTCAACATCCATCTGGATGTTCCCTGTTCCTCCTCCGGACTCATTACCTCTGTGTTTCTCTCTCTCTTTCTATTCTTCCCTCTGGCCCGACCCACTCTGCAGGGCACACGCTGGATGTTCTGATCTCCTCTGAACTTCCCATCTCCCCATCTCCATCCCTCTGACCACCCCTCTCTCCTGAAGTGATCACTCCCTCCTTTCCTCCCATCTCTCCCTCTCTACCCCTCAGGCCAACCCAACTCCAACACTGCCACCTACCTTCTTGGTCATCCGACCCATGAAACGTGTGTCAGTTGTAGCTTTCGCCGCCACTTTCTCCCCTGCCCCCTCATCCTCCTCAGGCTGACTCACATTCTGACGCAGCCCTTTCCATGCTCTACTCTTCTATCTCTGATACTCTTGATGTTCTCCGGTCATGAGGATCCGCTTGAAGCCCAAAGCCAAGTGCAACTCTTGGTACGACTCCGACCTAGCTACCCTTAAACGCGAGTTAGGGTGGCTGAGAGGAAATGGTGGGCTTCTTGTACATCCTCTGACAAACTGGCCTGCCACCTGATGCACAGGCAATACCGGCTCCTTGTCCGAACTAAGATGCTGCAGAGACGCAGGCTTGGATGTGGGCTCTCTTCTAACAACTCGGCCGAACGTTTTAAAATCTGCAAGGACCTGGCCAACCCTGCTGCAGTCTCTATCTCTCATGTCACCTCCCTGGCCCTTTGCATGGCCCTTGCCTCTCATTTCATCTTTAGAAATCCACCCTCTTGCCCTCTCCTCCTCTTCCCCCTTCTTTATCCACTACCTCTGGCCCTCCTACAGTCACCCCCTCTCTCTTTCTCTTCCTTTCCTCTGTTCCCCCTGATGAGATTTCCAGACAAGTCTGATCTATGAAAGTCTTGTCAAAACAGGTTCTTCCCTGTTCGTCCAAAACCATCAAGGACCACATTGACTACCCTTGCTCCTGCTCTGGCTGACTTCTGCAACCTCTGCTTGGCCTCTGGAGCCTTCCCCTCCCTTCGGAAGCACTCTCTTGTGCAGCCTCTTCTCAAGAAACCCACAGCCGACCACTCATGCCCGGCTAACTATCACCCGATCTCCATCACTCCTTTCCTGGGCAAACGCCTGGAAAATGCTGGCCATCTCCCAGCTTAATCTTCACACCGATTCTGTTGGTTTTCTCCAAGACCATCAGTCTGGCTTCAGAGCTGCCACAAACATGGAAACTGCTCTCCTGAACATCCGTGAAGACCTGCTCTCCAACCTCGACTCTAACATCCCTTCTGTCCTCATCCTACTTGATCTCTCTTCTGCCTTTGACATGGTCAGCCATACCATCCTGCTCACCTGTCTGCATGATAACCTGGTTATCACCGGTCAGGTCCTGGCCTGGCTGACCTATTTCCTCTCTGTTGGACTCTCCCAGGTCCAAATTGGGTCCTTCCTTTCCTCTATCTCGCTCTCTACCTGTGGTGTTCCCCAGAGGTCTAACCTCTTTCCCTGGCTTTTCAACCAATACCTGGCAGCCCTTGCCCAGCGCATTGCCGATCTCTGCTCCAACTTTCATTGCTATGCGGATGACACTCAGCTCGATTTCAGGCTTCCCTCTGCCACCTCTTCTCCTTCTCTGACTGTCTGTCTGCTATCCAGGAGTGGTATGCCGCCAATGATCTCTGCCTTAATGCCAGTAAGACAGAGATTCTCCTCATCGGCACACGTGCACCCTCCTTTCCCTGTCACTCTCTGGCCGGCCTCCCTTGGCCCTCTTCCTGCTCCCACCTGTGAGGCTAAGAACCTCTGGGTCATCTTCGACTCCACAATGTCCTTTTCTCCTCACATCTCTGATGTTTCTAAGAAGTCAAACTACCAACTGCACTTCCTCAGAGGTATTCTTCCCTTCCTCTCCTTCTCCCAGAGGCTCACTGTCTCTAGAGCTCTGGTTCTCTCTAGGCTGGACTCCTGCAACAGCCTCTTTCTAAATCTGCCTGCTTCTACTCCTCTCCCTCTGAAACACATCCAGAACAGGACTGTGAGACTTGTCCTTGGCCTCAAGCCCTGGGATCGTATCTCTCCAGCCGTGAAATCTCTGCATTTGCTCCCAGTGGCTGCAAGGATTAAATTGAAGACCCTTTGCATTACCACAAGGCTTTCTGGGGCCTGGGTCCCCAACAACTTCAACTCTCCCTCTGTAAATTCCTTCCTACTGAAGCTCTTCGATCCTCCACCTCCCACTCCCTTAGGGTCAGTCGCTTCTCCATGCAACGAGTTGGGGGCAGATCTCTTTCCTCGGCTGGGGCTTCCCCCTGGAAAAGCCTCTCTGCCTCTCTGAAACTTGCGAACCATCTCTGGTTCCGGAAGCACCTCAAGACCTTCCTCTTTGCTTCTGCCTTTGCTCTTCCTCTCCCCTGCTGATCTGTCTGCTTGGGCACCGGGCACCTGGTTTCCCTCTGATTTTCAGGCCCAGGTCCCTGCCCACTCAGCCAATCACCTACACTGCCTCCTGGCAACCCTTGCACTTGGGTCTGTATCTTTAACCCTACAGTCCCCTTACCTGCACTTATCAGACACCCCCTGTCTGCGCTTTAATCTTTCACTTGCCACACTGCTGGCTGCACTACCAGTTGTTGTTTGTATTATCTCTTGCTCAGCACTTTCCACTCCTCCCCTCTCCCTTGCACTTTCCCCTTCCGTCTCCCCTGCACTTGCACGTTCTCAATGTCACTGGGTCTAGTAAGATCGTTGTTTTGTCCTCCCTTGGTCCCCTCCCTTGCCTCGCCGCGCTCTGAAACACTTGTGTATGAGCACGATACAAATAAAAATATCATATCATATATCATAAGCACCAAGTGCCTACTATCCCAACCTCGACGATTCTCCCTTCTTTCTTTAACCCACTGTATTTTCCACCACCTTCAAATTAATTGTACCGCTTGTTTCAATGTTTGTACAACGGTTTGGCAAAGGTGCAATCAAATTTCCAATAAATATTGCTGCAGGCATTAGGTTGCCCGAGGCCCAAATTACCCAGATATTGTTCGCCATCATTAGATATCAATATGCTCTGTGGAACCTCCTGAATCTCAGAAGTCTCATTAGTGGGACAAAACGGCATTTCCTCTGTGCTTTCTAATGCAACTTGGTCATATGTACAGAAAGGTAGTTTGATTTAGTCAATGACCCATATGCTTATATCAATTGCTGTAGGGAATTGTGGGAAATGTAGTTTGGTCATGTATTTTCAAAGTTTAACACGAGTGGATAGATATAATTCTATATAATTCTGTGACTCCTACAGATGTTCTTCACTTGTACCCTTTTTGCCTTGTTTGACAGTCTCTTCTTTATAATACTGATGGGCAAGGTAGTGTTTCTATATGATCTATCTTGCCTATTTAGGTATTGTTCTTGCCTATTTAGGTATTGTATCTGGGTGTGCGGACCATGCATCCAGTCATAATACTGTGAATGTTGTTTTTAAACATATGAGTCAATGGGCCTCATTACAAGTTAGCCGGTCTGGATTTAACGGTGCTGGTAAAACCGTACCGACACCGTTTTCCGGACCGGCTAACTACGAGTTATGTGGCCGTGCAGTGTTACACCCACCAGGTCTGACCTGGCGGATGTAACGCCACCGTCCGCAGACGGACGCGGAAACACCAGCACCATTACCACATGGTGCCAGTGTTTCCACTTCCCCATTCCCGTGGAGTCCTATCGGACTCCACGGGAATGGGGATTTACAGAATGCTGGCTCCGGAATTACCGGATCACTGGGGCTGTAATGCCCTGGTAATTCCAGCAAGTCCGGAGCCGGTAAATCCCTATGGGTCCAGTTGCAGCCTAGCGGTTTTAGCCGGCACGGCTACCGCCGGACTCGTAATGAGGCCCATGTGTTTTCGTTGAACCGTAATGGTTCACTATGTCACACAGTAAGGCTCTATTTAGGCTTGCTTACTCACTTGATAAGACCAGGATACGCAGTAATAAGGGATTTAGATCCTCTATGCGGGTCTGCATGTATTAGGGGTGCCAATACCTCCAAATGGATTGGTAACTGTGGCCTCTCAGATTAGGAGTTTTTGTTGGACCCTATTCTGAAGTCCAATAGGACTTCATTTGAGAATAGACGTATTATCACTGATAATGCTGCCAGTAGTAATACCACAATTTCTTTGAGGTAATACTGTTATACATAGGCAGGTCGTTTTACCTCCTTAGGGGTATCCTTCCTCACAGCAGACTGACAAGAAACAGGCAGTAATCCTATTTAAAGCATGTTTTTTCAGTTACCACCAAACTCATAATGAGACCCTTAATCATTTTTTTGATTTCCAAAGCCAGGTAAGCCTTAACTATCAAAGACATTAAGGGCCCGACAGTTCCATCAATTCTTTTTGAGAGAGACAATCACCTGTCCAATTAACCATTAGAAACAAACATTGTCATTAGAAACAAACATTGCCATACTACTTTGGCTAGCAAAATAATATTTCTCCTTAATCCCCATAGCCACCACCCACCTTTCTAAACCAAAGTTATTGTGAAGAGAATACATGTCTGACATTACAAACACTTTCATCACTCAAGTCCAAACAACTGGATAACATACCTCAGCCCAGTGAAGAGTACCATCAATTTCACCCAATTACTTCTCGTACCCTTCACATCAGGGAGACAGAACCTTTTTATCCCACCTTTCACCAGCCCTATCCTAGGTCACTTCAAGCTTGGAGGCCAAATAGATGAAGGGCTCTGAGACTCACTGGCAAATTATATATTTGTGATCCTTCCCCAAATATGCCAATAATGGCTGCCAACCAGAGCAAAACCTTCTGTCACTGTAAATGTCACTGGTCAGCTTTTATATCACCAGAACTTGCATGGCCATACATTTACAACTGGGAACGTCACCTTTTTCCAGTGCACTCCTATCACTAGCTCAGCTGCCAGCAACATCGCAGAAATCTCTTTTCCTTTAGTTTGTGGAGAGGGTATATATGTTTCACTGGATGCCCTACGAGAATTACCCCGGGATTCCATAGGATATCCTCACTGACCACACCCATAATATTGCCAATCACTTCCTTTCAAATGGTGTCAATGACTTCCTTTCAAAATGGGACCTGTTTGAGGCATTACCACCAACATTTGCAACAAAGAGTCCAATCCTGCCCAACTTCTACAGCATTCCATTGAGAATCCCTGGGGGATCATTGCTCACCTTTGCAGAGTCATATACCAGCACATTAGTAATAAAACGCTGGGTTCTGTATAGACCGGCCAAACATATGCAAACAGGTAACCAGGGCAATTGCAACAGAGAAAGGCTTATTTCCATACATCTGTGTAGCAATGGACAGAGAAACCGGCAGAGTATCCCCGTCCCAGAAATGAGCCCCCAAGCACAGAATTCTCTGGGTTTTTGACGCAATGAGGTTGATAAAGAGAAACAGTACGATGCAGTTACTTTGTTACATTAACAATAAACAGAACATCCTGCAACCTTGAGGGATATGATTCAACAGTATCAGGATATATCTGTACAGTTATCCTTGGCTTACCCACGTGAAACAATCTCTGTTGCAGAGCAGATTGCTCCATCATACATAACAAGCCCAGTTCTAGTGACTAACACTCATGTGACCTCTGTTCCAGTTCTTATGAAAAAATCCCTCGCCTTCATGTGTGACACGTAATTCCTCACTGGGATTGTATGGGTTCCGGACAGGTTTAGGATCACAGCCACACAGTCTTATGGGCCTCTTGATTCCTGCTAAGCAATCTTATTCACCTGCAGCTCTACCACATCATATCCCGAATGCTGGGTGTGGTGCCGCCCTGCCCAGTACAGATGCATGGTCAACGTTAATGAGAAAATGTATAATTCTGTCGGCTTCAACATGTCCCCCCTTTTGTGCTTTTTAGCACAATCTTGTTTGTATTTTATTTTTCGTTTTCATCCTTTTCTGTAACAATCAAGAATTTCTCTTCCCTCAGCATTCTAGGTCACAAATGAACCCACCTTATTTAGTTGCCAGGTTATTTAACTGTGGCCACATCTTGTATGATATTCATACAGTTTTGTTAGTTTTTCCTTGTTTTCTTGTGTTTCGTTTTATGTATTTTGAGATATTATTTTTCATTTATCATTCTCATTTTCATCACATTCACTTTCTTCTAAATCATGATTTCTGTGCTATTTAAGGGCACAGGTAACATTTTGCCCATGTTTACATGAAGCGTTTTGCCGTTTTCTGTTCAACAAGAGTACCAAAACAGAAGGAAAGCAATTATGATGGCAATAAATACTGCTCTCATAGATAAGACAGCTACTTTACACATCTTGGTGTTAAGACACAATGGGCCTCATTACGAATGTTGCGGTAAGGCAAGAACGGTGCCGGTAGTGCTACCGGCACCGTTCTTGCAATGCCGCAACATTATGAGTTTGCTCACGGGGGCCGCTCTGCACGCCGGGTCAGACCAGGCGTGCAGAGCAGCACCTGTGAGCAGACCAGGATGCTACCATCCTCCCCATTCCCATTCAGCCCTATGGGGGCTCAAATGGGAATGGGGATGTACCAGGTCCCGCGATAGGGTATTACCGTGCCCTCCAAGATCGGAATGGCCCGCTAAGTCCCCTTTTGCGGGACCCGGACCCGAGTTTGGGAGTAGACATGCCCTTAATAAGGGCTCAATGGGAATGGGGAGGATGGTAGCAGCGGTACCGTTCATAACGGTACCGTCGCTACCATCCTGGTCTGCTCGCTGGTGCCGCTCTTCATGCCTGATCTGACCAGGCATCCAGAGCGACACCCGCGAGCAAACTCGTAATGTTGCGGCATGTCAACAACGGCGCCGGTAGCACTACTGGCGCCGTTGTTGCCTCACCGCAACAGTCGTAATGAGGGCCAATATGTCCTTAGTTATGCAAAGCGTGACTGTTCATGGGCACATTTGAAAGCATTCTTTTACTTTTCATAAGGTATTTGCTGTAAAGTTCATGCTTTATAATTTCAGTTTTCTGTATCTGCGGCAGCAATTCCAACAGATTGCCAAACCGGCATGACACTACAGTTTATTAATTAAATTGACGTCATATATGAAATGTACTTGCAATTTCAGTTCCTCGGGCCACTAAACATTCTGCCTTTCAGTCTCAGTATCTAACCAAAGTGCATGTAAGTTAATAGTTTTGCCATATGATGGAAGCACTATCTTTTCCAAAACATATTCTGTTTCCATTCTGCATCAAGCCTTTAGCCACTCCTTCCTAGCCTATTCATCCTTCAACAGTGAGTACCTGGCTGGACTTTACTTTGTCCATGCATTGGAGTTGTGGCGGTTCTCTCAGCCACAAGTTCCACGCATTTCAGGTCTGTCTAGAGTCAGACCTGAAATTGTAATGAGCACTATTTCTTAAGAGTTTGGTCTCTCATGGTTCAGAAACTGTAGCTGAGTATCTAAAATGCGATAGTAAGTATACCCACTATCTCATTTTAGATACTCAGCTACAATTTCTATACTACACAGAGCTATGCTGTTTCCCCGACACTGCTTGTGGAGCTGGGGTTAGCACCATACCTCCTCATACACGGGATGCACGCGATGCAGCACGCAAAGATATACCACGAGATATAAATGACTTTCAGCAAATTGGTATCTCCTCTCTGGTTGGGTTTCTATCCTTATTTCTTTTTAAAAAGACAGTGATTCCCACTCTGGATGTTTCCTATTATGACATTTTTGATTTATATATGAGGCATGCTTAATAACCCTTGATATGCTTGAAGAATTGAGCCATATACTTACCTTTTATGGAAATGGCAACTACCGCATCACGCATTTTTGAACCTCTGAGCATTTTCAAACACGTGTATACATATGATTCTGATGAACTGTTAATTAAATTGTAGAATTGTGAATTTGGACCCGATGAAGGGATTCGAATCCCGAAACGTGTTGTGCTGACATCAGCAAACATAAAGAAGCATCTTTTTACCAAACTGGATTGTCATTGAATCTAATTATTTGAAATATAGTAATGAAGACTTTACATGAAATGTGGTTTAAGTAACTACAAGCTTTTCATATAAAATGTGGCTGATTTGTTTTCAGCACTAAGGTGTGCAGGGGATGGGAGTATCCATTATTTTAGAAACTTTTTTCTGTCTCTTGTATTTCCAACCTCGTGTCAAGGTTATGTTACCTCCTCTGCACCCAAATTATCTTTACAATTAGGACTACTGTTAAATGTACCAATAAGAAAGGTGTGCACTTACACTACTTGCTACACACATCATGATGTATCAGCCCGTCCCATCTGCAACATGCCCACATGGCAGGCATTTTCCGATACACTGGGGCACACACTCCATTGGCAGATCCACAATCATTGAAGGAACACTATGACATTTCCCAAATGCACAAAGACTCCTATTTCCTATTGACCACCCATGGTCACCTGTGTCTCTACCATGTAATATCACTAACAATGGCTATGTGGCTGCTCCATCCGGTAGAGATAAATGGTTAATGAACGAGAAAGCATAAAATACTGTTGGATTTGACACACCCTATATTGCATACACATAGATAATGTCCTAGCTCCGGCCGTTATTTGTTCCCAGTCATGATATATAAATTCCCTGTTCAAGACCTTCTTCCACCTTTGCATATAAGATCATCTGTCGCTAGCGGGAGGGGGGGGGAATTAAAATGTTATCAAGGCTTGAAATTGAACCCTTACAGGACACACTACTGATTATCAGCCTCTCAGAGGTTCAGTGGGTTATGGTAGCCAGCTCTTCCGAGGGGGGGTGCTGGACACATTCTGATCTGAAGGTATTGTAGCTGCTATAACTATAAACATTTAACAGCTCTTTTTTTGTCTAGGAATAATTTGCCGGCCGCAACAATGAACATGTCAGAGATGCAAAAGCTCTTACTCTCCTCATCACAAAAAGGTCTTATATTCGAGCTCAGTTGTACAATTGAAGCGGGAGAAATTAATGTGGCCCTCGTTGCACCTATCCCACCCTCAAATGAACGACAGAGAAATGAAAGGTGCACATGGTTCCTGGCCCCATCTTCTCCATCATCACTGTACTCCAGGTGTGAGAAACGCTATTCACTCGGACAACCAATTACACCCTATCCTGATGATGTCACTGAAGAGATAACTATGCAGTCAATGGATCAGGTGGACTGACTGGGACCCTGCTAAAGCTGATGATGACACGACTGAGACTATGACATAGATGTGTTAGACATGAAGCACATATGCATTCCTACACGGACAGATTGAATTGCTCGCAGACATGAAGAACATGCTTATGACCCACTTAGATAGAGGACGGACACACTCTTGCTATGCAGTAACTGCAAGTTGCACAAGAATACAGGTAAACAGCTTGCTGACGCTAAACGCAAATAACATGAGCGGCCATGTAAATCAAGATGGAAGCAAAACAAAAGCGGTGATGGCTGGAAGGTTTAGAATGAATCTTCATCTCTGGCATTGCTTTGGGCATCCCTCCAGACCATTGTTCTTCGCCTGCCAAGCCATTAGAGAAGGGAAAAGACCATATGCAAATCAGGCTCGGTGCCACCCCTAAAGGGGCAGTCCAGCCCGAACTGCTTGGTCACATCCCCTCTGCACGAGATCCACAAGCATCCCCAAATATGTTTAGGCCTAGATGGACCTCATCAGTGAGGAGTTGCTTGGGTCTCTAGGCCCAGCAGGCACAGGACCAACGTCTGGGCATCCCTGACCCACTCAGGGTGACTACAGCAAAACAAAATAGGTGATGGCTGGAAGGTTTAGAATTAATCTTAACCTCTGTCATTGCTCTGGGCAACCCTCCAGACCATCGTTCTTTGCCTGCCAAGCCATTGCAGAAGGGAAAAGACCATATTACGACAAAACCGAGATCTTGATCCTGGGTTCTGACTCCAACCTAAAAAAACTAAGCCCCAACTACGCTGCTATTACCATCGATGGCAACGTAATTAAATTAGTCACTCAGGTAAAAACACTAGGTTTTTACTTGGATTCCACACTATCACTAAAAAAACAAGTTAGTTCCATGGCCTCATCTACAGCCTATACTTGTAAATTAATTAGGGCCTGTAAAGTAGACTATTGTAATGCTTTATATGCTGGCGTTAACAAAAGTATCATTAATAAAATTCAAACATTACAAAATAATGCGTTGAGAGCAGCCTTGGATATACCA
Organism: Ambystoma mexicanum; assembly: GCF_040938575.1. Lineage (NCBI taxonomy): Eukaryota > Metazoa > Chordata > Amphibia > Caudata > Ambystomatidae > Ambystoma > Ambystoma mexicanum. The sequence continues at coordinate 917,612,436 of NC_090931.1, forward strand.
TGATATGAACATATCTCCAACCATAGAAGAGACCAGCACTGGTTAAAAAGTAGTGACAGGATACTTCTCAAAATGGCATCCCTCTCCTTCAAATGTCTCAAGAACACCGCTCCCCCTTATCTCTCTACCAGACTGACCAGAAAAATCCCAACTTACTACACCAGAGCCTCCAACCACCTCTGCCTAGAAATTCCTAGATTTAGACTCTACAAAGCAGGTGGAACAAGCTTCCCTGTCAAAGCTGCTCTTTCCTGGAATACGTTGCCCACCCACATCAGAGAGGAACAACCATATTCTAGCTTCAGGTGAAATGACAACTAATATCAGTTGGACCTCTGATCTTTGCATAAACCTGCGTTTGTGAATATATATATATATATATATATATATATATTCAGTAAAAAAATCTTTATTAAAGGGACGTTATGGTTAAGTTGCGCTACTAAAAACCTATGAAATTCACTAAAAAAACTTTGTAAACGGGACGTTATGGTTCGAAGTAAAACCGAAAAACCCTTGAAATTCACCAGTTATGGCAAGCTAAGCAACCATAACTCGCGCCACCACCGTGCACTACTAAGACTAACACCTAGGACATCAAAGATGCTATCACAAATGTCATTGATGACATCACTGATGACATCACATGTCTGGCTCACTCTTTTTTCCTGAATTTGATAGGTTTTTAGTAGCGCAATTTAACCATAACGTCCCTTTAACAAAGGTTTTTTACTAAAGTTCATCGGCTTCTAGTAGTGGCCCGTAACCATAATGTAAAGTAACATCTGACTTCATTGCACACCTTGAGGAGAATGCCACATGACCATATGCTGGCGCACAGCACGTGATGTGTCCGACAATCCGTACACACTTAACAATAAGATGTATGCCTCGTGGCAGTGTGGAGATACATGTTTTACTGATGTAGGAACTTCCACCTTCAACATTTCCCTTGCACAGCTCCAACACTTATTCGTAGTCAGCCATTAACAATGTACTACACAGTACATACTTTTGGAAAAAGTACCATTTATCTGAAAACGACATGAGCTAAAGCCATCCCTCCTCCCCAAGAAACAGCACCACTGCTGCAATGAAGGAGCATGAGAAATACTGCCCCTACCTTACAAATAACACACGCACAACATTTTCCCCCGTCCACCTACCCCCCCATATTACTGTTTGGTGCCTCTTTGCTCATTTCCTTCTTAGCTGTCCTTCCCAAAAAAAGCCATTCGTAAACAAAGTAAATGTTCCTTTAAGAACCACCTTTCACAGTTTAAATATATTTTTAAAAAATTGCATACACTCCATCTAGTTTATATTTCTCAGTAAAGGACATAGACGCAATTAGATTTTTCAACATTTCCATTTGCAGTTTGTGTTATGCTAATGGGAATATTGTATCTTTCGTCCTATGTTCCAGGGACTGGAACGGTGAATAACGGGCCAGCAGGCCAAGTTATCAGGGCAATCGAAGTGAGAGTGCATAACACGATCTCTGGATCATTACCCCCCCTTAAACTCCTACAATGGGGGATAAATGCCATTAACAATCTAGATTTGCAAAGCAGTAACGTGTGCTACTAAAAAAGAGGATTTGTCGTTCTAACCCGGGACGTCTGTTAGAAAACAAAATCCTTTTCCAAGATGGCCACCATAGAAAGGGAAGGCGGTTGTTCCATACATGGCCCCTCTTCGCTTTCCATGGCAGCCTGCAAAACGCAAAAAGGAAACCCTGTAGCACTTTTTTCCTCCCTTTGAAATGTATCCTAATGTTGAACAACTTTACCACAAAGCCAATCCCAGGTGGACATGGCCACTGTAATCCTATCTTTTCTCCCTTCTGGTCATGGACAGTAGCCACATTGTGCGGATCATGACCTTATACCATGACTCCGACATTCTGCCCACTACCCATGGCTGCAGCCTACCCCATAGTCAATAAACGTATACCGCTATGTTTTTTAACTACATTACGACACTTGTGTAATCCGAAAACACTCCCACATCTCGTCACATAACCAACCCTAATGATATTGTACACCTTTTTTGGATGACGTTCCTCTCCATCGTAGCCAAATGTGCCCATAAGCACCTACGTGCCGTGACGCAGAACCTGAAAATAAACACACAGCGACGTACAACGTAGCATGTTACATTTTGAAATAATAAACTGTTTTTTAAAAGAAAACATTAACATTTTAGAATTTGTAAAGTACTTTTATTTCACAATAAACTGTTCGAGACCATCAGACTATTCCCATATTCAATCAATTAGTAACTTTGTTTCTTCGGTCGTCATTGAAAATGTTAATCGTGAGGTGCACGTTGTTCTTTTCGCATACACAAAGTATTTGTTTTCGATAAAGCAGCCGCTTCGGTCGCACAGTGATTTGCAAGACGTCGGCATGAACTTCGGCCTAAACCAGCATAAAAGATGTTATGTTACACCTAATGGCCACTCCAGCGTATGGACAAATGGGTCCGGGCCGTTTGTCCCACAAAACAGTGACGGTTAGGCAGCCGGTCACGAGTACGTGCATCTGGCGTGCAAAGAAGCCATCACTTGGCATCTGGAATCCATGGCAATCACAGTATGGCAGAATGTAGCTGTTTGGAAAACGTAACAGAAAATACGTATCAATACCCAACCTTTACCAAACAATTTCAAAAAAGATAAAAAGAACATGGAAACTGATACACAAATCGATGTGGTCATACATGACATTTTAAAGAAATATTATCGTTGAACATGGGTGAATCTAGTGATAGCCTACAAACGCCGAGAATCTGCACTCTCCATAAGTAAAAAAAAAATGACATCTACACAGAAAGATAGTACCTCAGTTACATTGCCAAAATTATTGTAATAAAAAAGTAAAACTCGTTCCGGTGTAGAGTTGTCAAAAGTAAACGTACACAATATTTACCGTCTCCATTGTCTTCGTTAAACTCAGACAGCAATGTACTTGCACCAAAGAATCTTCTTGAACTGATATTACATGTGTCTGTCTTACAAACGTTTTGAATACATAACCTTATCAAATGGTATTTTTTCCAAACTTTCACTCCCTTCATTCTTACTGAATTTTCCCTTTCGCTCAAGGTCAAAAAACAATTGACCCTTATGGGTTCAGTCGGATGCATGGGCCTACTGAGCTTGCAACCAAAAAAGCAAAGCAAGTGACCTTCACTCAGAATGAAAATCCATTCTGACTTTGCAAAACATATCTGAATGCATTCATGAGAACTGCTACTCCCACACACTTGCGATGTATCCAGCAGCTTTGTCAAATCCTGGAGAGACGTGACAGTCATGCCATATTGTTGCCTTGCGAGGCCAGGCATACGTTCTTCAGTGTGTTCCTGTGTGGCCTGTTTGGTTGGCCTTTCCACGTAGTTAATTTATCAGGGAGCGTTTGTAGCCATAGTACCTGCGTTGGGCGTAGTGTCTGCTGCTTCACCCGATTCCTGGTCCTCGCGTTCTAGTGGGGTCGTCTCATGGTATCATGTGGTGTGTGTGATGCGCAGCTTGATGCACCGCTGCACTTCCATCAAACCATGCAGGTGGCTGCCTCAGATTTCAAACTCTAGGACGCCAGTCTGACTGCAATATTATTTTAAATACATTGTAACACAGACACAGTAAATCTTCGCCTGTATTAATGGACACTATATTGAGCAGCAACTTCCAATTTACCGTATGACTTTGGTGACAAGAAAACACCACTTTTTGACTTCCTGCTGCCAAATCCCATCCCAGCCTCATTAACCCTCACCTTCCGAAACAGTATTTCATAAGCTTAACAAGTGCAATGGTGCGTTGTTTTATATGTGTTACCGGCGATGTCCGCGTACACCAAAACACGAATGAAAGATGGTGGGCGCAGCGAAAGCATCTGACGCACTTCACGCTGTTCAACAGCCAATCAGTGAACGCATCACAAGTCTGGGGACATGACGCTATGGATTAGCCAATCGGTATCTTGTCCACGGAGCGAACAGGGAAGTGTGTCTGCGGAGCAGACATAGATATCACACATTTTTTTAGACATACTTTTTGGTCGTTTTAAAGAAAACTACTGGACGGATTGGCACCAAATTTACAAAACCACACTTTCGGGGCCAAGCTCCTGCCGCAAATTTTGTGAAAATCCGTCAAGCGGTTTGGGCTGTAGGCGTGCGCAAAGTTTTCCCCCATTCAGTCTATGGGAAAAAAAGACGTTTTGGGACCCCCCTATAACTTTTCCCCCCCTGGACCAAACATCACCAAACTTTGCAAAAGTATTCACAGTGGCCCATATACCTTTTTTTTGCAAAGTTTGGTGTGGATTCGTCCAGGGGGAGCTGAGTTATAAACTGCCCAAAAAGTGCTCTTCCTATGGAAACAGCAACTTAACCATAACTACACGGCCACTAACGTGGCCGTGTAATATATATATCTGTTCCCATTTGCCCCATCAATGTATCGACTATGTATTGCGCATACCCAACCAAATTGTAAATATGATATATATTTCTATGATGTATCTACATATCTGTATTCTGTAACTAAGCTTCAAGTATCCTTGTAACTGCTGTGCCCAGCTACCTAAGGGTTTGGTGCGCATTACCAAATAAATAAACAAACAAACAAACATGTAAATCAGGCTTGGTCCCACCCCAAAAGGGGCAGTCCAGCCCGAACTGCTTGGTCACAACCCTCGGCATGAGACCACAAGCATCCCCAAACATGACGCCATCTTTGAGGTGGGACCAAGCATTATTTGCATATGGTCTTTCCCATTTTGTAATGGCTTGGCAGGCGAAGAACGATGGTCTGGAGACTACAGAGAGAGAGAGACCTGACATGCTGATTTCACAGAGACATGCAGACCAGTCTGTTAGTGCAGCCAGTGTGCACATTCTTGCCAAGGACACAGAGAGAGAGGAAAGTTTCACATTGGCCAAAGAGATAGGACACCTGCATGTGTAAAAGCTGAAAGTCCTCATAAATGCAAGTTGGAAAATCAAGTTTGTGGTCAATGCACAAAGCCTATTCATTCGAGCCAGACAGAGACAAGTGTTCACATCCAATTGAAGGCAGGATGATACAAAAGTAATACCAGGTTCAAAGCATAATGTTCTGTCTCAAGACCTAGAGGATCGGAGATGTTAACTTGTTGGATACATGAAGCCCCTTTGGGGACGTACTCACCACCTTGAATAGTTGCACATAGGCTGGTAACTCGCCAAAGCACCAAGGCTGAGAATATCCTCTCTGACCAATCCTTGCTTACCTTCTATGCTTGCTCACACTTCAATAAGAGTACTAATCCCATATACATTCTATATGTAGCCTACCTCACTAACCAATCTCAAACCACCTTAGGTTTTTGCAATGTATTATTATTTTGTGATGTTACTGTGGAATAAAACACCTGGATGAGCCTGTAACCGATGGAAGAAAGTATTGGCGAATGCTGCGTTGTCCATAACTTGACCCCTGTTGTGAAAGCTTTCAAAAAACGGTACAATTTGTCATATTATTGGACTCTCCCGTTTTTGAGTGCTGTGATTTTCCTCAGCCCAGTTCCTCCTGCTTGTGATTAGGGAGATTAACCATCCCTCACCTTACAACAGGTGCTAGCAGAGGTCACTTAGACCACCGGCAAAATTCTGTTTTTTTCCTGCCGCGTGCAAAAAGGGATGCGTCGTCACCTGCAACACCGGACCATTGGCCATGCGTGGAAACTGAAACGGTCGTCAGGAGCCCCCTTGGTGAAATTCCTGCCTGCTCCCAGTGCGCCACTAAGCAGACCGGAAGGCAGAGTGGCAGATTGTGCGAGTGACGGTGTCCGGGGGCTTCAGCGGATCCGTAGATTGTGAGTATGAGTCCAACAATTTGTAACTATTGGGGGGGAAATGGTTATCGTGGTTTGGTCTTCGTTTGGTTTTGTTTTCTGTTATTTTTTAGAGATTCCATGTCTCCAGGCGTTAGCTAGGTTTACGGATGATGAGGTGATGCCCTGTGGCTAGGCGTTAGCTTAGGTTGTGGAAGGTGGTACCTTATTGAATTTTACAGAAAAAGAAAAAAAGAACAGATTACAGGTTATCGTATGCTATGTACAGTGTAGAAGAAGGACCACATGCCCTTTAGTGGGTTTAAGACGGATTCCCCTGTGAGTGAAAAAGCAGGAAAATGACCCTATATCGGTATTGGTGTTGTATTGTGTTGTGATGTTTTTGCTTATTGAGTGGTTTAAGAGTGCACTTAAAATTGTTTCACATACTGAGTGTCTGTTGACATCACACGTTAAAGGTTGTTAATAGGACATTGATGGCACAGTGATGACCCGCACAGGGGCGCAGAGTTGTTGGTGAACGAAAACTAGAAAAGGTGTTGGTTTGTAGCAAATCGAAGTGATGGTGAAGTTTTAGAAAATTAGAAGGTTATTGTACCGTTTGGGTGCGGCTCGAAGCGCACCTGGGAAGTTGTGGCCTGCATTCTGAGGGCGGAGACTAGAGCGAGGGAGGTGTGCGGAACACATCCTAATTGGTGGTAAGCCAAAGGGGCTAGTGGAGCAGGCTAAAGGTTGCTTTGTTGTGGAGGAGTTGATTCATTGTTCATAACGATTGTAAAGTTGAAAAGTGGCATTGTTCGAAGTCCGTAAAGAAAATACTGATTTGAGGTCAAGTAAGTATCAGAAGTCAGAAAGTGACGTGCTACCATGGGGGATACACCCCTGGGACATTTTTGCAAGTCCCTTCTGCAGTATCAGGACAGAATGTGCAAGTATAGTGTAGAATGGACTTGCGATACTGTGGGCAAATTGACAAAGCCATGGCCCCGGGAAGGCTCTCTTTCAAAATCTGTGCTGCAACACATGACCACATATTTACATGCTGCGTATAAGGCAAAGAAACTGAGCAAAAGATTAGAAATACTGGAGTTATGGAAAATGTTTGAGGACAAGGAAGAGGACCCACCTAAACGGGAATGGATGCTTAACCAGCAGAATGTGGATTTGATCCTCAAGCTACAGACCCTGTGACCCTCCGACAAGGGGCCAGGGATTTTACCCCTTGAAGGAGTTAAAAGCAGCGGCAGGGTACACTAACCCGGTGTGTGTACCTCCTGCATATAGTAGGAAGGGGGGAAGAGAAGAGTGGGCAAGTGCTGGAGGAGGGCCCAAGAGGGAAGTGCTAAGGGGAGCCAGGACGCGGACCTCAGGCTAAGTGCTAGTAGAGGCAGCTCTTAAGGGTGGTATGTGGAGTCACCAGACAGGGCCCACAGTGCAATGCAGTGGGGGAGAGGGGCGCTAGTAAGGACTGAGAGGAAGGGTCTGAGATCCTGTGAGTTTCATGAGGATCAGGCCACCAGTCACAGCGGCAGTGGGGTGATTAGCAAGGAAGGGAAAGAGGGAATGAGGTAGAGAAGAGCAGAGTTATGAGCAGTTTCTCGAATTTAAGGAGGTCTGGCTCGAATCTGAAAGGGGCAGGGAGACTGTTCCAAAGGGAGACACCAGCCGCAGAGAGAGACCTGCTCCTCCCCCACCCCCCCTGCTTAGAGAAGCGTTTAACAGTCAGAGAGTTGGAGTAAGAGGATTGTAGGGCTCTAGCATGTAGTATATTTAGGGATGGAAAGTTGGAGATAGCGTGGTCCCAGGCCCCAGAAGCCCTTGTGGGTGATGCAGGAGGTCTTGAATTTGGTCCTTGCAGCCACCGGGAGCCAGTGAAGAGATGTTAGGACTGGAGAGGTATGGTCTCTCAGCTTGAGGCCAAGGATACGTTTTGCAGCCCTATTCTGGATTAGCTCGAGGGGCGAAGAGAGGAGAGAGGGAGATTGAGAAAGAGGCTGTTGAAGTAGTCCAGCCTGGAAAGGGCCAGAGCTCTGGAGACATTGAGATTCTGGGGAAAGATGAGAAAAGGGAGAATGCCTCTGAGGAGGTGGAGGTGGAGCTGGAAGTGAGACATTTTGTCAAGGTCCATGATGTGAGGGGTAAAGGAGAGAGTGGAGTCGAAGATGAGCCCGAGGGTTTTGGCCTCACAAGATGGTGGGGATAGTGGCCCAAGGGTAGGAGGAAAAAGAGGGCAGGTGTCATGATAAGGAGGATCTCTGTCTTATTGGCATTGAGACAGAGATTTTTCACTGCAAACCATGCCTGAATGACAGGCAGACAGTCAGGGATGAGAGAGGAGGAAGAATGGTAGGTAGAGGGAAGTTTGAAGGAAAGTTGTGTGTCATCAGCATAACACAGGAAATGAGAAGAGAAGGAGGAGGTCGGTGATCAAGAGGGGTGAGATGTATATTGAAGAGCCAAGGCGATAGGATAGAGCTCTGGGGGACACCACAGATAGAAAGGGTGGTGGGGGAGGAGAAAGGGCCCAGTTGCTGTTGGAAGGGCGGTTAGGGAGGAAAGAGGTCAGCCAGTACAGTGCCCAGTCAGTGATGCTGACGGTGTCAGAGAGTCATTTTATGAGGATGGAATGGTTGACCGTGTCCAAGGCAGAGGAGAGATTGGGGAGAATAGGAATCAGATGAGATTTGCAAGCATGGTTTCACAGATGTTCAGGGGAGCAATTTCTGTGCCTCTGGATGCCCGGAATCCAGATTGGTGATCATGAAGGCAGCCAACAAGATAAGTGTGAAGGGTCAGTTGCCAGAGGACCAACTTTTCCACGAGTTTACCCAGGAAGGGGGTAATAGAGATAGAGTGAGATTTAGCCGGACAAGAGGGGTCAGCAGATGGCTATTTTAAGAGAGGTTACACAAGAGAGTGCTTGATGGATATATGGAAAGAGCCAGTGGCAAAGGAGTGGTTACTTAAGTCAGCAAGGTCCGGGGTGAGAGAGGAAATGTTTGCAGGAGACCTTCATAGAGCGGACCACTTTAGAGACCTTGTCCGGGGTTATCGGAAAGAGGGAGAAGTGTAGGGGAGGCATGGTATCACAAGTATGACACTGACACAATAGGTACAATTTGTAAAACCTTTTTTGAAGTTTATGAGGTTGGAAAAACTCCTACTTTGCCCTATAACTAGGATGGGAGTAGTCTTGACCATCAAATGATAAACAAAACAGTCCTAGTAAAGTCTGTCAAATCAAAATGGCCTATGCTAACAAAACCCAATTCCTGTCCTATGTGAGAAACCTGAGGGTGTCTCACTGTCTGGACCCCGGGGATCTCTTGCTCAGGTGGCGAGGGCATGGCCATCGTCCTTGGATCCAGACCCTGGGAGTGGACAAGTGTGGCAGAATCACCTGGGTTAGGGGTCCTCAGGAGCGTGGGTGAGACATCCGATGGCAAGACGCGGTATTCCCCCTATCCGACATTTCCTCCACCTTTATAGATTGTTATGAATCCTGTTCTGTTGCCCCCTCCCCAATTCCAACAGGTACCAACATTAAAAGGAGGGATATGAGAAGAAATATATCCCTATCCAACATCCCCTCAGTCACTATGGGACATTATCATCTAAAACCCATTCACCTACAACCATACATCTGCCCCCTTCACCCTGAAAAATACTTACAGAAGTTTCCCTCCATGATTACTACAACTCCCATATTTCCTCCCTGTTGCCTTTTTTCAAAACCACTGGGACAAAGAGGAAGAGGAACAGAGCTATGAAGATTGCTCATAGGAACCAATGTATCATGGAGTCCTGTGGGCAGTCTCCATCTTGTCCCATTTACGAGGCAGGCAGAGTCAGGCCTCCCTTTTCAACCACCCACACCTGAAACTGGTTAAACCTCCCTACCAGTATAAAAAGCAGAGCACTGGAAGACGCTGCTGGGGATGCTTGAGGATGCAGAGAAGCCAGAGAGTTTACGATTTGAGCTGGAAGGAACCTGGAAGGCCTGGAGGAACACTGAACCTGAGTGCACAAGGGCGACTCCAGTGTGGAGAGGAAGCAATAACCCTGGGAAGCCAAACCAGGGACAGCTAGGATTGCCTGGCGATACTCACACCAGGGTTCCTCCACTGGGTGAAAAAAGAAGGCCCAGTCCTTTGAGGGGCAGGTGGTAAGACCCTGACCTCAAAGTAACATCTCCTTGGGCTCCTTTTGCAACCAAAATGAGGGAAATGCCATTTTTCTGGGAGCTAGCAAAGGAGGAGCGAAAAATACCCAGGTGCTTTCTGGGGCATGAAGTTCAAAACCTTTAAACTTATGAAATAAGAAGTGAAGCCAATGGGTGCTCATTGGAAGGTACTGTTAGGTTTCTTTTGCTGTGTTGTTTTTGAACTATGGAAAAAACATGGCTAGTGATAGTCAGTAGAATATGTTTTGCATTGGGACACAGGTGGATTTCATATCCTGTTTTCAACAAATACATTGCCCAGTATGCGTTTGTTTTCTCTGTGTTAGTTAGAAGTACAATTTGGCTATTCTAACTTAGCCAGCAGTGGTATATTTAAATATTATTCGTGATCTGCTTGTGAGAAGCAATAGATTGAATGCAACTTCAGTTGCACTTTGTGGATCGCCACCCTTTTATGTTTTTAATGGTTGCTAATAATATTTATTTAAATAGATGGTCTGGCTCACTTTTTCACTTGGTGTTTTCTGTTTTTCTGATTATAGATCAGTGCCTATTTATAAGCCACTCTAACCCACCGCTTTTCAAAACCATTGAAAGATTTAGCGTTAGGTTCACCTGAAGTTCTTTATTTTCTTTTGGAAGAACTCCCCTAAACTATAAAACAGCACTAATTATGGTTGTTCATACTGTTTCCTTAGGTTTTTGTTTATTTACATACAATGAAGTCACCACTGGAACTTTCTATGTTGGACATTCAGTTATGATCTAGTGAATGTCGAGGACAATAAGTCTTTATACATGAATTTCCCCTGAAGAAGTTCTGTTATTGGTTTTTGATCCCCTTAAGTGCCAGGCTATTATGCAAGTCTATGCAAAAAGGGAAACATGTTGGGTGCTTAGTTACTGTTATAGTTAGCAGTGCATAAGAACTGGACATTTGTGTCTATTTAGGACCTGAATATGGGTACCCGGTAAAAATTGAATATTTTGTTGCTAGATGCGTATACTTTAAAATTAAATAGATACTAGCTAGCAGGTGATAACATCGCAGTAAGGGTAGGAGGAACACTGGTCATGTACTCATTATGAAATATCTTTTGATAAGTTTGTATTATTCACTGTATTGCACTAGTCACTTTAACAAAATTGGTTTCATAAATGTAATTGATATTATTTTTATGTGTTTTTAGAAAAAGAAGAATTTAATAAACAGTACAATTTTTTTTAAAATAGGTTGTTTAATTAATTGAATTGATCCTTTTACTAACGTTGTGATCTGTAACTGATAATACCCATGAGGAGTATTAGTCACTCTGAATAAGACCAACGTTTAGAGAGTTCTAGTATCAATAGGAGGTGCATAACCTTGTAGGTCCTTAGGAAATGGTATTGTGGTGTTGGGATCCTTTTTGAATATTTTGTGGTCTTTTTAAGGGTAAGATCCCAGCATCCATACCTACCCTTGGTGTGTTTAAAGTTGTTTTGCTCTGTTAGGTATCCAACTGAGAGGTGGCAAATGTAAAAAGGAATTGTGAAATTGAAGTGGTCCTGCAATGGGTCAAGCCAAACCCTGTGCACATTCAAATGTCAAGGAGGAGTGTTTCCAGTCTCACTGCGCCAACACATACAAATTTAAGACACTGCTTGGTTTGCAGTTTTATTAGGTGAGTATGGTACAGCCTAACACGTGTTTCGAGCAACACTGCTCTTCCTCTGAGGCTTGGATTGATTGTTGAACATACGTGATTACGTGTTGTAGTTGTACTGAAGGTACAAACCTTGTTATATTCCTCGCAATTGCGGAAAGCTACCCAGTTAATATATCCGACCCGGTGGTCCTGACTGAACGATTGCGAGGAATATAACAAGGTTTGTACCTTCAGTACAACTACAACACGTAATCACGTATGTTCAACAATCAATCCAAGCCTCAGAGGAAGAGCAGTGTTGCTCGAAACACGTGTTAGGCTGTACCATACTCACCTAATAAAACTGCAAACCAAGCAGTGTCTTAAATTTGTATGTGTTGGCGCAGTGAGACTGGAAACACTCCTCCTTAACTTTACCTCACAGTGGTGTATATGGGCAATATACCCACACAACCCAGTCACCTGCTGCCCTCCATCTAACACTAACCAAGACTGCAAGCGCAGTGTCCCACTTGGCTTTTTTTTGCCCAACCTTCTTGTTCACATTCAAATGTCTTTGATAGCTAATGCAAACTGAAATTTGTCTGAGCCAGGCTGAGGGAGACAAATTGTGTGAGAGAAAGGATCTGAGCCCGGCTGAGGGGGATCCGGGGTGAACCGTGAGTCACCAGAGAAAGAATATTCTCTGAACATTGGAGGAGGGGATCTGAGCCCAGAAGAGGGGGATCCAAAGTAACGATTGTTGTATAAAAAGGATCTGAGCCTGGCTGAAGGGGATCCAGAGTGAAGAGTGAATCACCTGAATTGAGTACTTGTAAGAGGAAAGGAACTGTATGTTTGTTTTGGTATATCAGGCCCTCTGAACCAAGAGACTTTGATAAGTAAAGAAACTTCGACACAGAAGGCCCAGATGCTGGTAATAGAACTGTATCCTCATGCCGAATAAGCCAGAGAGTGTGCTATGCTCGAGTGAACTGCCTTGTCCCATGCTGAAAATGTGAGGAAGGGAGGCCAATGGCCAGAACATCCTGACATATCATTTTTGTGCACACTTCTTTCTTTTTCATAAACACTAGCCCACACTATTTGTATTTGGAGGTAAGGATTGGCAATCGTTTTTTTAGTATAGGCCCTTTTATTTTGACCAGACACAACTAGGACTGCATTATTATTATTTGATGGTCATAGCTTGGTCCTATGTGTAGATTTTGGATTAGATAGGCGTTTATCACACCCTCGTTGAAGTTCAATAAACACCCTTGAACTGTGGTCACTTGTGTCTGTCTCATTCCTTCCTTACATGGGGGAAGTTGGGACCTTGGAGAATCAAATAGGATGGGTTAGGTGAACAAACAAGGGGGGAATACCTCATCTCACCATTGGCTGCCTCACCCCCACTCGCCAAAGACCCCTCAACCAGGGAATCCTCCCATACTGGTCTACCCACAGGGTCTTGATCAAAAGGTGAGGGCCATGCCCTGGCCACCTGAGATAGAAATCCCGGGGACTAGTGGGTGAGACACCCTCTGGTTTCTCACAGGAGAGTGAGGGGGTGACAAGAGGGGCCAAGGGAGGCAAGGGAGAAGTAGTGAGAGAGGAGATGGGGTGGCGGAGAGTGAGAACAGGATGTCCTGAGTTTTGGATGTGAAGTGGGAGGCCAAGGTGGTGCAGAGAGCCTGGGAAGTAAGCAGAGAGGTGGAGACTGCAAGTGGATTGGCGAGTTCCTTGCAGATTTTGAAAAGTTCTGCTGTGTTGTTAGAGGCTCCAATGATGCGGGCTTCAATTGTCTCGAAGATGCCTTTGTCTGCCTCCCTAGATAAAGGGTATTGTTTTGCTCTCGGCAGAATTGCCCCTGTCTTGAACTTGATTTTGACAGCTCCTACCCCTTTCAACAGGTCAACGTCATATGGGCTGTTGGTCCATAGTATGCTTGGTACTTGTGCGAGGTCTTCCTCAAGAAATGGCGCTGGTGCCTTTTTCATTAGGGCCATCCTCTGTGGGACTTCCCTGTAATGAATTCTCATTCAGTAAGTAATGCTTATAAAGGACACTGGCTCAATATCTGAATAGTCATCCCGAAACAATCATGTCAGTCAATCTGTGTCCCTCTTCTACTACTATTAGAGCTCTCCAAGTTCTTCCCGTATCACCAGTCCTGTGTATAACTACACTCTCTTCTCTTACTATAACTGTCCCCAGTTCTAGTGGAAACACCTGTCCTTCCTCTTCATCCAAGGGAATGTCTGGTCTGAATAGAACCTCGTTTGGCAAGCAAAGTGGCGTGTCATGTATCCCTGGAAGCCATGCTGGCAGCACTCTTACCCCATACTGAAATAGCTCAGAATCTACGGGCACCCCCATCTGTACAGTCTGCCTGAAGAATGGGTGAAAGAATTCCCACGCATTCTTGTAGTCGATTCCTGGGGTAGAACACACTATACCTTTGTCAGTGAATGAAATAGTCATGTTAAGTTTGCTCATCATGTCCCTCCCATAATGTTAACTGGTATCTGGCCGTAATATAACAGTGGCATGGTACGGCCATGTTCTCCAGTGGAAGTTGCCAATTCACCAGTAAACGGAACCAAATATGTAGCCCCAGAGAAACCTTGAGCATTCGTGGCAATGCCTGACATGGGGTATCTCCCCTCCCTAATACAGGATCTAGCCGCCCTGTGTGCATGAAAAAAGAGAATATTTTGTCACCCATGGTTACCCCTACATGTGGTTCCTCAGGTCAGGCATAACAGATAGGATTGAACACATCAAGTTAGTCTGTGGGCTGTCCTATTGTGGGTATTGGGAGAAACCTGAGGGAGTCCTCACATCTACTCCCCTTGGGTCCTCTTCTCAGGTGGCCAGGGAAAGGCCATTGCTTTTGGACCCTGACCCTCGGGGTGGAGAAGGGAGGGAGGATCACCTAGGTGGAGGGTCCTTGAGGATTGAGGAAGAGACACTCTTAGGTAAGATACAGTATCCCGCATATCCATTTTGGAAGGAACACTCTATCCCTGTAGCAGTTGTGGGGTATTGCTACCCCTGTCCTACTGACCAAGAAAAAGTCAGGAAATATTACCCATCTAGAAGTATCAGGAAGAGGATGGAGAAGAGAAGGTTTAAGGATGAGACATGGTATCAGGCCACCAGGATACCTGCAAATGTTGTTACCATTTCTGGCACCTGTTCCGGCGGTATTGCCGCCAGATTACGGGTGCTGAAGAGATGGTGTTAATCCCCATTCATGGAGTCTCATAGGATGCCATGAGGGGATTTGCCATCATTACCGTTACTGGAAATGCCAGTGCCGGTAATGAGAGCTTTTTTGGCCAGTGGAGCACCTGCCTTACCTCCAGCATTCAGCTGGAGGTAACTCAGGTGCCCCACCGGCAAACCTGTAGTCAGCCGGTAAAGTGCTCGTATCCATTAATACCAGTTGTTTTTTACTCGACCGGCTGATTTAGATCGAGGCCCCCTGTCTTTTCTCACACTGGGTAATCATCACATCTGTGCACTGATTTTCAATGAGTAATTATACACTTGCACAATCATTGAAAAGCACTTTAACCAAAAGGCAAATTATACCAACAAAGGTTTTTGTTTATTCTATTTCTCTTTATGTTGCGCACAGTTGCCCAATATTGACAAGAAGTAACGTGCCCATTATTGCTCTGCTTTGTAATCCTAACACTCAATTTATATTTGAACAGCCCTTTACTGTCGCATTAGCACAGTATTATCACAGAAGAACCTGACTGTTTCAATAATGGTAATGACAAGAGGCATGAGTTTTGGTAAGTGTTTATGTCAAATTCATGGACAACGGCAAGAGCGCACACCAGTGAAACCTCCCACCTGCCGAACTCGAGATCAGCCAGTCCGGAAAGAATGGTGGTGGTGGATTTACCATCACCGTTCTTTCCAGACCGGCTGACTTGTAATGAGGCACTGTGTCGAAATCTTTTGCATTCTGCTGTCTCTACAATGTCTTTACCCTCTTTGTCTTGCAAGAAGCTGAATTGTATCACACACACACACACACACTGAAGTATATGGTAACACAACCCCTATTCCTGTTGTCATTAAAGCCATACATGAGCAAGGGTCACCAGTGCTGCGCAAGAAGTAAAAAGGCTCAGGAGAAGCGCAAACACTGATTATATAAATGCGTATCTAACTGATTCAGCAAATTTTTCCAATCACATGTGGTATCAGCACATGACCAAGGTGGGGGAGAGAAACCACAAAGGAGAGCTGCTATGTGTTATCTCTCATCCCCTATGCCATGAGTGCTTCCAGAACATTCATAGCTACAGAAATTCCAGAAGTCAGAGCACAGTGCCTTATGCACCTAGCGCTCTGCACTACAAAGGGCCAAATCCAAGAAGATGGGCCACAATGCGATGGATGTCACTGAAGACATTCCCATATGAAGACAGCTATATCAAGAATGAAGCAATGATGTATGATTATTGGAGTTCAGATAGGACACTACAGTATATTTTGGACGGTCCAAACAAAGGAGAAGCCAGGATAGCAACACAAACAGAGTTGCAATGTCCCTAAAACAAGGAGAAGAGAGACATGAGGACTGCAAGGATGCAGGGAGGGACCGCAACTGTTGATGTATGGACAGGTGTTCCCAGGAGAAGGATGGATGGAATGGATGGTGGGGTGCAAAGCACAGGCACTCCTGATGGTTCCAGTAGAAGTGGTACAGAAGGAAAACGATGACTGTCTCAAAGAATGGACGGCAAGTGCCAAGCTGCTCACGTGGGTGCAGAATGAAGCAGGTCCCATGTCAATTATACCACTCTAGAATGCTTCCCTGTGTTTCCAGAATGACGGTCCAATGGAGGTCGAGATGAACAAAGGATGCAAAAGAACATCAATGATACCAGGTATGAAGGTCGGTACAGCAGTGATAATGGAACACTACTGTACCTGTGGTTCCAAGGCGTACATGCTTCTGCCACCGAACTGGGGAGGGATATGTTCCCTATTACAGCTAAATACACCAGCATTAGTGGTGCTGCAAATGTATATATAAGTAGGTTCCCCAATATAGATGGACACCAGAGGAAGAAGATATCAGTGGAGCTGATAAGAGTAGGGAGAGGGAAGTACATTTAGACAAAGATGGATGAAGCACTGTTGCGATTCAACCAGAGCACAGACTGTTCACCAGAACTGAAAAGTTCTTCACGTCAGTTGTTCCAGGAGTTCAGGCTAACTCGAACGCCAAGTGGCTCTAGATTAGAAGATGGGAACTGTTGCAGACAATAATCTCAACAGTTAAAGGGTTCAACGCTATCAAAGGAGGACTGAGAGCTGTTCGACTGATGACCCTACAGAACAGATATGTTTTGGCTCTCCGCACATCCATGGAAGAAGGCGTGTGCACAAAGATAGGACCATCCTGTTACACATAAATGCTCTCTCACGATGGAGAGAATGGAACCCTCACAGAAGCAATCATGCAATTATCAGACCTGCACGACAAGAAGAGAGATATAATGAGCACAGCAGGGGAGGATGAAGATTGTCTGACATACATATTTTCCTGGATTCCATCATGGATGGCCAATTGGCTGAAGGTACTAGTAGCAGCCTTGGTGCTAGTAATACTAGAATTCTGTGTCATTAGAGTAGCTATACCCCAATGCAAGAAAACCAATGAGAAGACAACAGGGATGGACATATTATTGGACATAGAGACAAAGACAGATGGAGAGATGCAGACTTTTGAAGTACTGCAGTCACACCTGAAGCAATGTCCACTTTTTCCTCCAGGGACAAAGTTCTCATTTCCACCAGATCCATGCAACTATATTGGATGATGGGTGTGGTGCAAG
The DNA here is from genome assembly GCF_040938575.1 of Ambystoma mexicanum. NCBI lineage: Eukaryota > Metazoa > Chordata > Amphibia > Caudata > Ambystomatidae > Ambystoma > Ambystoma mexicanum. The sequence goes on from NC_090931.1 coordinate 917,629,966, forward strand.
CCTGATGGAGACTGCTGTAATATGACCTGGAGTTTCATGGTCACCTGGGAGGAGTGGGAAAAGTATGGATCCCAAACCGCACATGAACAGGGGGAACATCCAAGGAAGTATGGTTGATATATCGATCAGAGGGGGGATCGAAGAGGGATGAATAAATGTGGCCTTCATTGCACTTATCCCACCCTCATCTCGACTACAGAGAAATGAAAGGTGCACATTGTTCCTGACCCCATCTTCTCCATTGTCAATGTACCACAGATGTGAGAAACGCTATTCACTCATAGAGTCATTTAGACCGTATCCTGATGATGTCACTGAAGAGATAGGTTTGCAGTCAATGGAGCAGGAGGACTGACTGTGAGCATGGAAAAGCTGATGACGTCACGACTGAGACTATGATATAGATGAATTAGACCTGAAGCACATATGCATTCCTGCATAAAGCTACACAGCCACTTAGATTAAATTGCCCACAGACACGAAGAACATGCTTATGACCCACTTAGATAGAGGACGGACTCACTCTTGCTATGCAGTAACCGCAAGTTGCACAAGAATACATATATACTGCTCGCTGGCGCTAAACACAACTAACATGAGCAGCCTGGTAAATAAATATGGAAGCCATAGCCGCATTGGAATGAATGGAAGTTGCTGAAAGGACTCGAGAATACAGAGAGAGAGAGATCTGACATTCTGATTTCGCAGAGACACCCAGACCAGGCTGTTAGTGCAGCCAGTGTGCACATTCTTGCCAAGGACACTGAAGCAGAGGCAAGTTTCACATTGGCAGAAGAGATTGGACACCTGCATGTGTACACGCTGAAAATCCTCATAAATACAGGCAGGAAAATCAAGTTTACGGTCCCTACACTCATGAATTGAAACTGGGAGGGAAAGCATATTCATTCGAGCCAGACAGAAATATGTGTTTCCATCCAATCGAAGGCAGGATGATACAAAAGTAATACCAGGTTCAAAGCATAATGTTCTGTCTTAAGGCCTAGAGGCTCAGAGATGGTAACTTGTTGGGTACATGCAGCACCTTCGGGGACGTTCTCACCACCTTGAATAGTAGCCCATAGGCTGGTAATTTTCCAAATCGTAAAGGCTGAGAAGATCCTCTCTGATCAATCCTTGCTTACCTTCCATGCAGGCTCCCAATTTGTTGTATGGCCCAATGATAGCTGATTAACCTGACATACCTGTAGTTGCAACATTTAAGAGGTGGTCACAGGAGGAGCCACCAGATATGGTTTAACCAATAAGAGTACTACTCTCATATACATTCTATATGTAGCCTGCCTCACTAGCCAATCCCAAACCACCTTAGGTATTGCAATCTATCATTATTTTGTGACATCACTGTGGAATAAAACGCCTCTGCAAGCCTGTAACCGATGGCAGAAAGTATTGGAGAATGCTGCGTTGTCCACAACTTGACTCTTGACAGCTTTCAATAAACAGTACAATTTGTCATATTATTGACCGCTTCTGTTTTTGAGTGTGGGGGATTTCCTCAGCCCAGTTCCTCTTGCTTGTAATTAGGGAGATTAACAATCCCTCATCTCACAAAAAACTGCTTACTATTGTGTATTGGGGTGATTTTGAATGCGAATGAAGACAGACCCTGAGAGATAACCAATTTATTCCATACTTCCAGTATTGACTTTGTCACTGGGTTTACGAAAAGAGAGCATGATTTTCCTGATACGGGAAGACCACAAAAGTCACCAGAACTGATCTCCCTCTACTGCAGTGTCAATTCCCCACCACTATTTTGGGCAGTCCACCGTCCTGATAGGTTCATTTGGGAGACCTGACATTATTTGAGAGAGTCAGAACTACTCAGTCCTCCCTTTTCTAAAGCAGCTATGAGGATCTTCTTATACAGCTCATTAGGCCTACTGTCTGCCAAAGAGATGTCTCTCTGGAGAAACAGTCACTTGGCCTCAAAGATACCTTTTTTGTATAAAATATGGGCATCTTTGCACACAGCATGTGATTAATGATAATAAAACTTTCCCCAGCTCTTTTCATTCATGCAGTACGCTTTTGCTTTTTATGCATGCAAAGGGGCTGATGTACCACAGACCATCCCAAAGGAGGTTTGACATTGTTCAACGAATTCAGAACATCTAGATTCCAGTGCAACCAGGCCTGGTTGTCCTTATTAGGTACTTGACATAGCCATGTTGGGTTGGTCGTTTTGGCCACTTCCATGGGCGAGAACGTATAGTATTGCAAATGTCTAGTCAAGCCCTACTTAGCTTTGTTGGCTCCTCATGGCCCATGCATGCCTGGGTGTGTACAGCAGCTCATTGTCAGTCTTGCCCTTCATTTGGCATCTACATTTGAGGTCAGCCGTGTTGACCAACTCCATGGGTATGATCCCAGTGGACCCTGCAGCCTTTTTGAGCATTGACGCTGCCTCATCTTGTCTGCTGGCTACGACATGCTTCTGTGACAGATGTGGGTCTTCATCCTTGTCCCACATTTGACACTGGCCCTTTGTGTCAGTTGCTGTCGGCCATTTCCAGGGCATGTACCTTTCAGTCCCTGGCCGACTAGTAAAGTCTCAACTTGGCCTGGTTGCATTGGAGATGCTTAGGTGTCCACTCTGGGACTTGGTGAGCCTTGCTGTCTACTTGGCATTGGTGCTTTCGGTTATTTGGTGCTAGCTGCCCCCAGGGCCATGGATACAGAGGTCCTGGTGGGACTCTTGGAGTTATAACTTGGCCTAATGTCACCCTTCTGAAAAGACATGCTTGAATGTCTGCTTCAGACCTTGGTTAAAATCCCCCTCTGCTTTGCATAGACACTTTGGGACAGAGGTATTGGCTACTGTTATGCTCATGACCAAAGATCACCCTATAAGACTCCTGGAGTTCTAATTCGGTGTAGTCTCGTCCTCCGACCCTGGAAATGGCTGCTTGCATGCTACTGGCCATGGCAAGTCTTGCCCTGTGCTTGGCTTAGATACTGTGGTTTGGTTGTGCTGGCCACCTCCAAGGACACAAATCCAGGGACTGTAGAGAACTAGTGGAGATATTCCCCAGCCTGGTATTGCCCTCTGGGGTCAGCGATACACGGTTGTACAGCATTGGACAGTCTTACCCTTTACTTGTCATCTGCACTTTGGTTTGGTCATGCTGACCATCTTCACTGGCACGAACAGAGAGGAGCATGCAGGAATCATGGACACATGATTCAGCCTTTTTTCCCCTTCGTACCCCAAACATACCTAGTGATTGCAGCGGGCCTTATTCACCATTGCCTTCTGCTTGCTATTTGCACTTCAGCTCACTTGACGTTGGCCATCTCCTGGGACACAGGACCAGGCGTCCATTAGGAACATGTGGAAACCTATCTGAGCCTGATGCCACCGTAATGCCCCAGAAATACTTCAGTGTCTGCTGCAGATCTTGGTTAACCTTGCCCTCTACTTTACATAGGGACTTTTGGCCAGTTGTGTTGGCTGTCTCTATGAGAATTAACCCACAGGAACCCATAGGGCTCATGGAGTTCTGGTTCAGTCTGATGTTACATTCTTGGCAATCCTGGCTGTCCATTATTGGCCTGTGAAAGCCCTGCCCCATGCTTGGCATAGTCACTTTGGGTTAGTTATGCTGGCCACCGCCATGGGCATGTACCCAGCGTGTATGAAGAGAATATTGTGAGCTTTGTGTGACCTGTTCTTGTCTACCTTCTCTAGACATTCCTGTGTGTTTGCTGCATGCCATGGTCAGCCTTGGCTCTGTTTTGTATATTCACTTTGGGACGGTCGGTTTGGCAACTTCAATTATCACAAACCAAGATGACCCTTCAGATAGCGTTAGAGTGCATTTGTTGCTCACTCTTGCCCTTCTACTCTGACTTATCTGTGTGTCTGCTGGGACCTTGGTCAGACTTGCCCATGTTTGCCAATGGCAAGTTGGGTATATTTTTGTCAGGGTTCACGCCTACATTGTGAAACTCCTTATTAGAGCTGGCTTCACCCTCCTGCCTCGAAAATGTTTGGGTGTCCTCTGTGGGACTTGGTCAGCTTGGCCACTTTGGGTCAGTTTATCTTGGCCACCTCCATATGAATAAACTGGGAGAACCTTGTGGGACCCGTGGAGCACCCTGTGGAACCAGTGTATCATCCTCCTGCCCCGGAGATGCCTGCGTGTCCATTGCAGGCCTTGGTCATCCATGGCCTCCCTTGGGTAGAAGAATTGTTTGGGATGGAGCTTTGGTCTATGCCTTGGGCACGGCCCTAGAGGACCCTGAGGTACTCATGGACCCTAACTAACCCTGCCTTAAACTTGGCATTGAAACTGTGGGACGGTTGGCATTGCCATAGGCGATTCACTTAATAGTTATTTCCGGGCCAACTTGATGTGCCCTTCGTCGTGGATCAATTCTCTTGGTAAGCTGTTTTTTTTACTCTGCCTGCGGGTATGCTTTTATTTTCCTTTGGCTGCTTGGATTTAATCACCTAAGTTCAGGGCAGCACTTCCTTGCAACCTGCATGTAATTATTCACTTGCTTCATTGGCCAGCTAGTCTCAGCCGGGGTCCTTGTATGAGAATGCTACTCTGTATCTACCAGGCATCCAATGGTTCTACCTGCAGCACAGGTTTTCAATTGGGAACAGAAATGCTTTTGTGGGTGCAAAGGCAAATGCTGATGCGAACTGTGGCAGACCCCTGAAATAGGTTAGGCTGAGTAGTGTGGGCCTCCCCCTGCTCTCGATTCCTACCTCCTATTATGTAATGAGTACAGACAGTTTTGTTGTGGACATATTAGGCCGTAGGCATTTATTTTTCTACAGAAATGACACAAAACCAAACATATAACAACAGGTGTGATTTTGGGCACACCGTGTCCAGGGTTGCAGATGCCATCCTTCGCCTTGGCAAGTCTATGGTTCCCTCGTGCATCGGCTCCTGGACACGTGCCGCCTATGACTTCCTCTACCGTGTACCGAACGTAGTACTCGGCGTTCCCGCTCCTCCTTGGTTCGTTTCCTTCTTTACAAAATTATGGGGTGGGTTGGGTGGGAAAAACAATTCCTTCTACTCTCCAGGACTCCCAGAAGCTTACCCGAGCGAGGTGTGCTTCTTTCCTGGATGTGCCTCTACCTCCTTGTTGCGCCCTTCTTTTACCCCCTTTCCTTTGTTATTCCAGTGGGGGGGGCTCCCCCGCCCCCCCCCCCCCACTGGTTGCTGTTTCACCTTTTCTTGTGTTGCTGGCTGCTGCCATGGCAACACTTGGGTGTGTGGCGCCGCCTGGCTGCCCCTCCCTGTGTGTTTCGCGCCTTCTCTGCCCCCGCCCTTTGCCTAACCCGCAGGCCCTCCATCGCACCGTACCTTGTACGACCCGGGGCCTGGGGCAATTTCCTCAGCTCACCTGCACAATGGTCTGTGAAATGTATTGGTTTTCTAACATGCGCCACCTTTTTATATCATCCTACTTACTAAACTCTAGCGATGATTGAGGGAAGTTTTAAAGCTCATATAATTTAAGTGAACTGACCCAATTGGGTGATTTGGTCCGAAAAGCCCCTAGCATTTTGGACCTCTAATCCGGGCCTGTACCTATTACTAATTTGTCTGGACTCCATTTTGTTCCGAAGGTCTTTTTCTGAAATTGCAGAATGTGCGCAGGTTCACCGAATGCCTGCTTACTTCCCAACGGGTCGCCCCAGTCTTACTGTTGTCTTTTTTTCGGAGGTGGCCGGCAGGCTTGGCCCCTCTGCCCGGCGCTCGGGATGCGCGCGGTCACTGTCCCTTTAAGAGACGCTGCCTCCTGCACGAGGCTCTGGATAGGAAACTAGAAGCGACCCAGCGAGCTTGCACAGTAGCTCTCGGAGCGCGAGGCAGAGACCCGCGCAGCTGCTCGCGCGGCAACTCCCGGAGAAGCGCTCTGCTCTGCTCTGCTCTGCTCTGGATGGACTAGGGGCACGGACGCCGCCCGCCGCTCGCGCACCGGATGCGTCTGACGTAGGAGCTTGACCTCTGCAGGTAAGCGCTGCAAAGTGATTTCCAGTCAAGGGAGCGGCGCGTGGTGTTTGCGATGCCGCAATGCCCACTAAGTATAATTGCACCAGTACAAAGTGCTATCACAGTGTTGTGTTAGGCGGTGTTGTGCTATGCTAAGGTGTGTAATGTTTTGGGGTCCTGTGCAACCTATGCACGGGGTCCCATGCAACCATGTGCACTGGTAGAGTTCTCGTGTGCATAATATGGCATTGCGGAGATATGATGTGCAGTAAAGAGTCGTTTTTTGGTGCATGCCTCGGCAAAGAGTTGAATGGAAACTGGAAGCCGCCCAGGTGGCCCCTGGTGACAGTTTGAGGCAGCCGGTCCCGCTGGCTGCGAACTCGCGGGCTGCCGCACGTCGCTCCGTGCCTGAAAACTGCCAAGAGGGCACCCCTGGCACGTCACAGCACCCTCCTGACACACGGCAGTAAGACGCGCTACTAACTGTAACCGATACGGACAAAATGCCACTTGATTTTTCTGTGAGTGGGCTGAAGGACGCCCGGCTGCTTATGCCACTGCTCGGTGTGTGGTCTGCGCAGAGGGGTGCACGGGAACACAATACCTCTTCAGCAGGTAAAGGGCAAGACAGCAGTCAGTGGTACACAATGCACAATGAATGCATGACGTGTGGTGCTTACTGTGGCAAAGGGGTATCAAATGCTGCACGGAATTAAGTGTTAAAATATGCGGCCTAGATCGTTCTCGCAAACACGAACCCTGCTGTTCCGCATACAGGGCGCCTGGGAGTGAAATGCACTGCGCACGCGAGTGCGTGCCACCCACCTTCCCACGAAGACGTACTGTCTGTCCTGGTCTTTTTTCTTCGGCCGCCACGCCATCTGCAGGTGTGGATTTCAGTTCAGGGGTCGTGGCACACATTATAACATTTACAGAACACAGGTAAACACGGGTTTTTAGAAGCCGATCTCTCTGGCGAGGTGGTCTGGCTTGCAGGGATATTGGGAGAACTCACACCCTGCAGAGCCTGGAGTGGACCGATTCCACCCCGGCTCCACGAGCGTGTTGTGTGGTGGGAATAGATCTAGATTCCCGATGGACCAGGCCGCGATGGCTTCTTTGGGAGCCCTAACTAACATCAGGTGCCCTTCCAGAAGTCCAGGTAGAGTTTCCCCTCCTACAGGACCTGTCCCGTGGAGGTTTTGGGGAGGGAGTAACAGTCCCTATTTTTTTAAAGTTGGAAATAACACGATTTTTCTGCATAATAAATTAATTTCCATACCAAATGGGGTTTTTTTTAGTCTCGGGAGGATAGCGCAGGGGCAACGTGGTCGCCTTGGAAGCAAGACAATGGGGAGCAACACAAATTCGATCCCTGGCTCCACGCTTAGAAACCTCCGGCTATTCAATAACCAATTTATAAATCCGCGTTATAAATAACCAATCACAGTTAAAGTGTACAATTTAACTCTAAAACGGGTAGCATTTTATAGCACACACTTCTTTACATCTTGTAATTCGTGCAATTTAAAAGATGCATTTAAAGTTCCTCTTCCGGTACGGCAGTAACACCATTAGAGCGCCTTCCCGCGGCACTGCGCTGCTGGTACCACGCATCCGTGCACCTCTGTGTGTGGAAGCAGTGGCCGGGCCCTTTTTGGCGAAGTTTGTAACTCCTACTGGCGGGTAACCGTGGCCGGTGCTCTGCTTCTCTGTGGGGCTGCTGGCTGGGTATGTGCATGGCAAGGCTTGCTGCTGGCGGTGGTGGGGCCACGCACTCTTTCTGGCGCTGCCAGTGAACGCTCACCCGCAGAACCCCCAGGGCTTGTTTCATAGTCGCAGCATTTCTGGAGTGGAAATGACCATCCTGCGAACGTCACACAGATATTAGCTGAGCACACCAGCGGTTGCTGACATGCATCATGAAAGCACTGATTTGTCCCCCCCCTAAGTGTATGAGTTTTGACACGGAATCTAAATTGGGAGCGAGCCGGCGCGAACGTGTAAGAATCGCATCGGCGAGGAAAGGCAGTTTTTAGAGGCTCGTGCCATCACGGGGTGAGGTGTGCGCGCGAGGTGTTTCTTCTGGAAATGTGCCATGTTGCCGGGCCTATACGCGAGGCTGGTGAGACGGCGCGTTATCCCGGGAGCCGCGCCTTCACCTGCTAGTAGTACCTTGCTGGCCCATGAATTGGGAAAACGCCCGTGGGCGTGGGATTCAGAAGCCAGTTAGCTCTGCCTATAATATGTATGTCAGCATCCATAATCGGGCAGGGGTTTTATTCTGCACTATGCTAGGGAGGAATTGAAGAACCCAGGTCGCTTATTTCTGAGAAAATGATTTGGCATTCGGACGAAAGTTCACATTCTGCAGTCGGTGGCCCAACTCCAGGGCCCGATTTAGAGACAGGTCGCTCTGGTGCTGTGTAATTGTGAATGCCTGCGCGAATGTTGGCTTGTGCGTCTGTGGCCCAGGAACGCCTGTGGCCCGTATATCCTCTGTCTGCTTATTATATTGACTAGGCAGTATTGTTTACAACACACTACCCCAAGGCACTATTTATAGCAGCCGCGGTTGCACTGCATTTCTACGCAAGAAGATGCGCACAAAATATGCGAAGGAACTGTGTTGAATATGGGCTTGACCACAGAACATTATTAGAACTTTACTCCTGCCTCGTTACTATGGCATGGCCCCGGCAGACCAGCACCACACGTTTCTAGAATGTAGCGTAATACTGGGTAAATCCTGCCCCTATACGCTGCTCGGGGATTCTGACATCGGCAAAGATATGAAATGTTAAGACTAAAAAGAGCATGCGCGCGCGCGCGCCGCGGATTCTGCGCAGGGCTGCCATTGCACTGCTCGCCAGTGGTTTGCGTCTTACTGTTCTACCCTTTCTCTAAATCCAAGGTCTTAATGAAACGCTGCTCACTTGCTTGCCACACACAGCATCAAGATGCATGGTTGCTTCCCCATTTCTGATGTCTCTTGTGATGTCATCCGAATAAGGTCACCACCACATGGCTCCATATCACTGAGGACACTGTTCAAGGCCTGGGCTTGGCTTTCACTCTAGTTTTACTCCAGTCCGTTTTTAGTTGTGGCTATTCAGTGGGGTTTTAGTGCCGCGTATAAGCTGAAATTAGTTAATTGGAGTACAGATAGGAGGGATACAGGGTGTGACGAGGGGCACACAATTTATGGCAGGCCCGGCCCTGGAAGCACCCAGGGGATGATGAGACAAAATGTGGTGCACCCTCATCCCCCGGTCAAGGTGGAGTGGGGGGTTTCTAAATTTGGGGTTGCTCTGTTAAATAGAGCGATGCTGCCAAACCAGCATGTTGGTGTAGCATCGGCGTCCTGTTGAAATTAAAAGCACCCCGCTCCCGTGCTGGAACGCTCGGTGCCAGCACAAGAGCAGGGCACATTTCATTGCGCACTCTCATTTCAATAGAGCGCTGCTGCCAAACCAGCATGGATGCTGGTGTAGCATAAGTGTCCTATTGAAATGAAAAGCACCCCGCTCCTGTGCTGGAGCGCTCAGTGCCAGCACGAGAGCAGGGCACATTTCATTCATTTCATTGCGCACTATTTGATAGAGTACCTCTGCCGAACCAGCATGGGGAAGCCTTTGTAAGGCTTCCCCATGGTGGTTTAGCAGCAGCGTCCTATTGAAATGAAAATCACCCCGCTCCAGTGATGGAGTGCCTGGCGCCAGCACGAAAGCGGGGCACATTTCGTTTCATTTCAATAGGGCGCCTTCACGCCACCTTGGGGGAGCCCTTGAAAGACTCCTCCAAGCTGGCATGGCAGGGAGGGCTAATGTGGCACCCCGGGCGACCGCCTGGGTCGCCCATGCTAAAGCCGGCCCTGCCTTATGGGAGATGTTTGGTTATTTATCCTCCAATTGACAGTCCAGGGCTATGTTAATCCCTCTCACCATTCCCACCCTCTAGTTGCCACTCTCTGCACAAAACACATCCACTTGGGATCTCTTTGAGCCACCTGTATCAAGCAATAACATCAACCTTTGTGCTCTATAGGGCATGTCAGTGTTATTTCAGAACTGTCTTCTGGGAGTTAATGGCTTAATTTCTGCGGTAAATGAGCTGCCAGAGTAATAAAATGGTCTTATCAAAGTGTGCCTTCATCCTCTTGCAACACGTTTGGCTACTTTATAGGTACTGGATAGGCATTTGCCAGGCACTACCATCAGATTCCCAGATACATACACCATTTTCCAACTCTTGCCTTCCTACGGCCAGGTAGTACCTACACAAAAGCTAAAACTGTTGGCTTTGTCAATGCTTGTATTCAGTTGAAGTTACCCAAGACTACAATACCAGAAATGCAATTGACGATGATTCATTTTGATAAACCTTACATCAAAGTCCCTTAAAATAATGCTAACTATGCATATTGATTGATTGACGTATTTAGCCAAAAATATGTGTTTCTGGGTCCTACAATCGCATGGTAAATTTATCAGCTGATGCACCCAAAAGGTATGAAAACAACCAGACCTCGTACACCAGTGTTCATTTTCCATTGAAAACTGCAAGATTCATGATGACAGAATTCGAATTTTTCGTCCTTTCATAGGGACCAGTGCACCTTGAGAACATTTGCCTAAAGATGATGGCGTGTGTTATTTTAGTCAGATTACACAAAGGCCAGCTTTACCCTAGGGAATCAGTGTTCACACAATGCTCTTGCAATGTCTTTGTGTCTTTGGAGCAGATACTGGGTGGGGCAAACTTGGAAACTCTGCCCCCTCTGTTCTACTGAAAGGGTTGTCTGGTGTTATTAACATATTTAGTTAAATTGGCTAAGGATCTACACAGTTTTGCCCCCTCCCACTTCTCGCCCACTATAAAGAGAAAATATTTAAGGTCAGTAGAGGACCCCACCTTTTGGTTGCAAAGGGCTCACTTCTATAGGAAACCTGTGTTTAAAATTCAGAAGAGCCAGCTGCATGTCAGGGCCCCCTGGAAGGATAGGGCAGGAATCTGGTCACTCCTTTCCCCAGGATGGTCCCCGTGCTCCACCATAGGGTCCAGTCAGCTTTTCAGGCCTCCCCAGCAACAGACAGCTCCAATAGACAGCTCCACTCAAATGCAATTTTTGCAACCTCTTCTGGTATTTCCTTGTTACTGTCAGATCATAAGTTTTAGCAGCTCTCTTGATGGTACTTTTAGCAGCTCTCTTGATGATCATTTTAGAAGCTCTCCCAATGGTAATTGTAGCAGCTTCCCCATAATTGTAGCCCCTGTTTTCACACCTCCTTCTTACATTCTGGTCATACATCAGCAACCTAGTTGGCCTCTATATAACTACCTTTAGAGGCAGCAAGTCTAAAGGGCACTTGGTTTCCACACCTTTCAGGTAAGCCACATTTTATTGTTGTACACCACTGAGATGCAAGCCAGGCTTTCCATGGGGGGTGGGGGGGAAAGCTCTTTGTGACATTTGTCCCACAGCAAGCAAGCAGGGTCTGCCTTGGGCCTTATTAACTTTTTCATGGAAACAAAGTGCGTTTTTCTCTTCAAATGTTTGCTGGTATTTTGAATGCGAAACATAATATACATTACTTTTTTGTCAACACGCACCATGTCTTTTCCCTGAAATTTGTGTGTTAGCAGGGGTACATTCTTCACATTTAAATTGCAAACACACACTAAAAGCGTTTTTGGTGTCAGTGATTAAAAATTCCTGTTTTCAGCGTGAGGGACCTTTGAATTTCTTCTACATTTGTGAATTAAAATGCTGCTTTTCCTTTTGTAATGACAGATAGGCCTTTTCACATGACCTTTCCTTGTGTTGCTTGCAGAAACCCCACAGTCTGCCTTAATAGGCCCATTTCTGGTGTGAAGGTTTTGTTATAAATGCTGGCAGGTCAGTTTCCCAGTTGGCTCTTCAGTTCTGTTGGTTCGGGGCCTTTGATTACACCCCTGCACTTACTCCTTGCACTCATGAATGCATAATGCGCTAACATGCAACACCCTTTAACACTGCTGATTTCAGAAAAGGCTTTCCTCGCCTCTCTGCCTAACAAAAAACAAGTGTGCACATCAGCCCCTCCCCTCAGATGTGAAAGAACACTTAACATTGTTATATGTTGGCTCGTATCTGTGGGGAGGGAACAGATATGTGCATTTGATTTTTCTGAGGCAGAGAGGCGATTGAAGTCTTTGTTGAAACTAGCAGCTTTAAAGTTTTTCTGCATTTGTGCAAATACCTTTTCTGCACAAACACAGTAAAACTTTGAAGCTGCCCCTTTCAGGAAAGGCTTCCCTCGCTTCCCTGCCTAACAGAAAGTAGGGACACACATCAGTCCCCTGCCCTCAGATGTGAAAGAAAACATAACGCTGTTGTATGTTCACGCACATCCGTGGGGAGGGGGCTGTTGCGTGCATTTGATTTTTGTAATGGCACTGCAGCGATTGAAGCCTTTCCTGAAATTAGCAGCTTTAAAGTTTCGCTACGTTTGTGCAAATAAATTGTTTTGCACGAACACAGTAACACTTTAAGGGCCTGAGTCACAGAGCCTTTTCCTATGGGATTGTGGCATTATAATAACACTTCTGTGTATCAGGCCCTAAAGCCGCTGGTTTCAGGAAAGGCTTCTCTCCCCTCTCTGGCCAACAAAAAGCTGTGTGCGGAAGCCCAGCCCCATAGCTCACATTTTTGGGGGTGGCTGAAGCCAAGTCAGCTCTATGTCATTGTGCGCCTGTTGTTCATTGGTGCCCTGATGCTGATGCATGCGATGTATGCCAGCATAGAACAAGCAATCCAGCGCATATGCACTATCAGACGGTGCTCTGTTCTGGGGTGCTCTTGTACTCTTCATGCACCCCACATGCCTTTTGTTTTAAGAATCCCCATTCACTTTTGCAGGCAAACAGTGAGTGTCCCTTTTAATATATAACAGCTGACACTTGACAGAAGTCTTTTGAATTTCATAGAGCCTATTTGTCTCAGTGTAGCCCTTGGTGTTTCTGGCTCTGGCTTGGGCAAGGGTGCACATACCTTTCCCCATGCCAGGTAAATGTAAGGTCCTTTGAGTAGCATATCATGCAGTGGATGGGAAGCAGAGAAACTCTATAATGGAACCAACTCAGGAAGATGGCAAAGTTTGTCTGTGTGTCTGTTTTATTGCAAATAAGAGAAACCTACAGGGGTTCTGATACATTCAAGGGGAACATCTAAGTATACTTTCTATAAGGGGTTGTGTTGTGATTGGACATCTACTGTCAGGCGGACAACTCATGCCCACCCCTAGTGCAAGTCATCTTCAAAAATTATTAGGTACTCCATATATCACTGGCTCTCAAACTAAAAGGCCCTTTGTTAGATGGCCCTCTATAATTGGTTGGCACGCTCGTGCCAGTCTGGAACATTCGGCTCACTAGCAGCATGTAAGCTCATACCCCAGGTGTCAGGAGGTGGACTTGACTGTACCTCCCCACCCAATTAGCCCACCATCTCTCATCACCCATGCTTTCTGCCATGAAGATTGTCTTTGAACTTGGTCTTGCAAGTATCCTTGCCTCTGAGAATATAAGGGAGTGTAAGCACGCGCTATCATAGTTCTCGAACTGCATGCCCAACTTTATTTCGATCCTTGGCTCACGTGACATGAGACCACAATTCGGCCCATTTTGCAGCATTTAATTATCTTAAATGAATAAAACTTGGCAGTCATAGTGTTCTTTTTTTGCACCTTAACAAGGGATGATTCAGCATCTCACGTTCACTGCCTTCAAGAATAGATAACCAGTCTTGGCTGCTTCAGCCTTGACACCAGGACAGACAGCCCTTCTCAGTTCTTCCACTATCCCAGCTAATTCTTTGCTGCAACACAGCTTTCAATCTTTCTTCTCCATGGGTTTGAACTTACTAAAGTTGTGACACTGATGTCCAGTTTCTATATATTTGCGGCTCCGCCTGCAGTCTATTCACTACATATAGCCAGCTTCTATGACCACTTAGTCTATTTGCGTTACTGCATCTGTACAATTATTGAATGATTTGCATTCTCTGCAGTGCTCTTCACACGTGCAATCTTCTTTTCGCATATGAACGTTTAGTCAATTCTTTACTTCGTCTTCAGTTTCTATACGGTCCATACCCCCTCTTCTTTAGCCAGTCTTCTCAGTGCGTCACACTTGTTTCTTGTGACGTCACCAGCTCCTTTTCTTGCTCTTTTCATATTTCTTCCAGGGACTCCCTCCATGAGATTGTCATCTCTTCGGGAATACATCTGATAGGGTTTTCTTAGTGGATACCTTCTCTCGAATATTCTCAGGGGAATGGTCACAACTGCTGGTGTCAAGCATGGCATCATTTCAGGCTTCCAGCATACAGGTGGGATGGGGTGGGTCTTTCTGCAGAGGCATTTGGCTGCTCTTCTACACAGGATGGACCACACTGGATCCATCTCTCCCCCCTGCAGACCATCCGGAGAGAAAGGGCGTTGAGGCTCTTAGGGGGCATGGCCTGGCAGGGGGTCGGTGCCGCAATTAGGAGGCCACATTTACCTCACCTGAATGCTGCCTGGTAGGCTACTCCCCCGTAACAGCCCCAGCTCGATTTTGCAAAAGGGCAGGGGCTGTGGTCTAACAGGCACCATTCAGGTAAGGTAAGTGTTTCCTTGTCTTTTAATTGTGGCGCTGGCCCCCTGCCAGGCACCCCATTCACTGGAGATGCGGCAACGAACCCCTGCATCTCTAATGAAAGGGGTACCTGGCAGTGGGTCAGAGACGCAATGAAAAGCTATGCCTTTTTTTTGTCTAAAACCTGAAGTTCTCTCTTGCACATGAGAGCTTCAGGCTTCACAAAAAAAAGCCTTGCCGACTACGAGCCTGGTGGGATGGAGTAAGCAGGGGGCTTCAGGGGCCCCGGCAGGGCCTGTCTTAAACACAATTTTTGGAGCCTGCTCTGGCTCTACCACGGCTAAGCCCGGCCCACTTAAAGCCCTGGCCAGGGTTATAGCAACCCATTTTCCTCTGTTGTGGTGCGCTTCCGGCGTGGTGGTGTAGTATTAATTTTTACCCACGCTCAACATTGCGCAGGGCTTGCCCCATATGTAGGGTGACCAGATTTTCAAAATAAAAAAACCGGGACAGTTCATCAACATTAAAAAAGGACAACAATTGAGGGCAGAGCTTGCATAAGTGCACACGTAGCACACTTACATTGGGTTGTTTTCAACGTGTCAGTATTTGCAGGTCAAAGTACAGCAAACCTTCCTATAATAGTAATTTATTGCATATATTATGTTTAGAACACCGCCCCCATTCTGGCATTATATCATCATATGGGCTGAAACCCTGCAGGTAACAGTGCCAAACACCCGCCTGCTTCCGTGAACGCCAGTGGTGGGATTATCTGGAAATGTTGGGGACCGGGTTCGGTGTTTGATGAGGCATGGCTGCAGCATCGAGAGCCAGGATGACAGTGTGAGCTGAGATGGAGTGATCATGCCACGACAAGCACCGGGAAAACATGGGCAATGGAGCTGGCGTTCCCAGCTGTAGCTGAAGAGCCAGTGCAGCGAGTCAGTGCTCAGCGGACTCGAGCTGCACGATGACGCGGTGGGTCCAGTAATCCCCGGCTGTGCAAGAAGCAGAGAGGAGTGCACATTCCAGTAAAGTCCTTCTGGAGTTTAAAATGCCACACGTGGAATTGAAACGAACTGGAGCGCCAGCATTTTCAAAGCTGGCATTGATCTTGGGAATCCCGGCAGGCCAATCTCGCGTGCCCGGTGGCATCAGTAACCGGTGCCCCAGAGGCAGACATGTAAAACATATCCCTACCCCATGCAACACGCAAGACATTGGGGGAGTGTTGGCAGTAAAAAGGCAGTGGGTTTTTATTGCACATCATGATGTGACAATAAATCAAACAATCGGAATCATAATAAGCACAACATAATGTGTACTTTTGGGCACAGGGTCCTGAGGTTGCGCCCTCTGGCCCGTGCCACCTTCCTTGTCCCACGACAGTGTGTGCCCCGTACGGGGCCATGTCTCCCTTCTCTCCCTTTTTCTTGGGTGGGAGGATTTTGAGAAAGGAAGCACAGGACTCCGTGTGAGCAAGCACTTCTTGCTTGGGTCCCTGTGCAGGGGCCCAAACTGGATTCTGCTTTCTTGCTGCAACTGCAGCTCCTTATATTGCTCCCAGGGGCTGGCCCTGGGCTTGTGTGGGGGCTGTGCTGTCCAGCCCCGCGTGCTTCTTTTGTTATTCCCTACTGGTTTCCTTCCTTCCCTGCCCTGGGTGCTTCGCACCTCTGTGGTGAAGCAGCCAAGGTGTTGCTTGCACCTTGCCCTTCCCTTTGCCTGGTTCCAGGAGTCTTGGTAACCGAAACCAAACAAACGTGAGAGGAGAGGGAGAGGGGGTTTCGCCCAGCAAAGTGTTCTTGCCCGCTCTTCCCACCCTGTCAGCCATGAGGCACAGGTTACTGGCCCCCGAGCTGTGGGGTTCCCCCTGCGTGGCGCTGGCCAGAACACTCGCGAGAAGCATGGAGGGCACTGCACAAGGAAGTGTGAGCATGCCCAGAGCCTCCAAGTCCAGTGGTCAAGCTCACAAAGTGATACTTGGATTTGCCAACCGAAATAACTGCGTTTTCCGACAATTCAAAAACCAGGACATGGTTTTTAAACTCAATAGACTCTCGGGACACGGGGACCGTGGGTGAAATACAGGGACATTCCTGGGAAAACCGGGACGTCTGGTCACCCTAGCCATATGGGGAACTCCTTCACTTGGCCTTGCGTGGCCCCGCCTTCCGGGGGAGAGCCAGCAACGATCCCGCCGGCGCTCCTCCAAAACTCCCCGTCCGTGCTGCATTGTACGGGGCTGTCTCTCTCATATGGCCCCGGATTGGAGCGCACCGTCACCCTGGCCACTGGCACCATGCGCACTGGGTGGGCCGACAGCTCCCCAGGCCACGCAGGAGGCCCGGCTGCTCCCAGCACACAATGCGGCCTCTGCATACTGCTGGACCGCAGCTGGTGTACTTGGCAAGACTTGACCGGATCTCTTTGGGCGGGCCCTGGAGGGGGAGGGCACGGGCAGCTTGATGACACTGCCCTCCATTGAGCACACCAGTCGCCTCTGCTGACCTGCTTTGAAACGTTTTTTCTTTTTTTTCAAGTTAACTTTAAAAACATTCACTCAGTTCCTGTCCTAGAAACTTCAAATATATTACTTTATTGTTCCTGGCAAGGGAGTCCTGCCTAGTGTCATCAAAATCGATTTGATCCCTCTCTAGATCAAGCCATAAATATCGTATCTGTGTGGAAAATATACCATATCCTATATATAATGCATCACAATACTGACTGATGCATTGATCAGTTGTTTTCAAGAATTATAAACTAAAATATGAATGTGTTGAACATTTGGCTGGTTGGCTGAGGCAAAGCCCAGTGTGGGATGGCAAAGAGTCCTGTTAGCAAACCTCCGACCCCGACCAGGAGCATTCCAAGTGTCACGTGGTTGGCTGTCCACACAGGACGTCCATTGGACAGCTCACTCCAGATCAGGCCCGGGTGAAACCCCCAGCACGGATGCTTCAGCAGGGCATAGGACCAACACCTTTAAAGGATAGTTCCGGGACTTTTTTTTTATTGTCCCTATGGGTCGGCCATGTGTTTGTAAGCATAAATCGGTAGATCGTAGGAAACTTTCCTATGGACCTTACCCGACTTTTCGCCCATTATCGCACTCGAAATCAGCCTCCATTTTGTGATAATCCTATCATTCCGCCGCATCGACCTGGCTCACCTGCCTTTGCGGCACTAAATCAAATCCCCCGCCCCTGAGCCTGACATCAGCAGACGCGTACTGCCCATTTCAAGCACGTCTCGTGTCAACAATCGCTGCGCCTCAGCTATTGACGTGTTGCCATGGAAATGGCAGGACGCCTCTTTCCCCAATAAGTATAAACAGACCGTTTCACAACATACAGCAGCAGATTTTCGATTCCATTCCTCTCTCTGTGTTACTTTGAGTATTCTGTGACTTGTTCAGTGCTCTGGTCAGCTACCTTCGCCGCTTGTAGCCTGTGTGAACACCTGTACCATCTCTGTAAATTATTTTACTATCTTTACCGCACAATGGCCACAATAATGCCGTATATGTACGAGCCCGAGTACACCGAGGAGGAACTACTGGAAAGGCAAGCACGCGAAAACGATGGGGATTCGGACGGCAGTTGGGAGGACCAGTCAACGGATGAAGAGCCTGGACCATGTCGCATGGACGGCGTCTCCACCTGGTGCACGTGCAATCGGTGCGAGCTAATGCCAACTGAGGAGGAGAACTGCTGCTGCCGTGACATTTCGGAAAGCGAGCAAAGTCTGCAGGAAGGCGAGCAAAGTCCGCAATGCATCACCGAGCTGCCAGAGTTCAGGGAAGCCTGCCTCTCACGGACAGTGTTGAGGATGATGATGGTGCTTATGCACGAACTTCGTGGCACTGTTCGTCCGCGTAATCCGAGTAACGAGTAAGTATACTCTGTTTGTGATGTCAGTGATGCCACCACTATTTCATGGTCGTCTCCCACATATAAAATTACATTTACATATCATTCGAACGCATGTAAATTGGTTCCATATAGTGCATTTTCTAGATATAATTTTTTTCTAAGAAAAATGACATGTGTTACCTGAATCGACATTGATAAGAAAGTTTGGTCAGTTTAATACAGTTTGCATCTTTTTTTTTCACAGGTGGTACAGGCTGGTGGCCTATCGTTGCTTCACTTGGTGGCTTCACGGGAGGCTCGGACACCGCGTTCGGAGAGTAATACCTGCCTGTGCGGTACTTGCCATTAGACAACATTTCCCCAGTGACAGTGGACAATACCGCGGATTTTCCCTCGATGTGCTGCAACCTCAACTTTACAATGTGTAATGTTTATTATTTATGTTTAACTAAAATCTAAAATAAAGCCCAACATATATTTTAACAATGGTTGTTTTGATTTTTTAAATGAATCTAGTGTATATTCTCCTGGGAGGGTGAGGTATTTATAAACTCACCCCCCTGCCTTCCATGTAGTAGATCCTGCAGCCATCCTCTTACATTCAGTTAGATGGCCTCTCCTTGGTGAGGCCCTGCGGCAAACGGGTCTTGTCTGCACGACCACCGCCCCGATCCACCCCCCCCCCGCCCTATCAAAGGCAGTTCGCACCAGGGTACTTGCGCTGCTGGCAAGTGGAGCTGTCAGGGAGCGATAAAGGCCAAGAGGTGCCAAAGACCATGTACACTTCAAAGTGGTCTATAGAGCATGGGTTGTTGTTCCCATGTCTACCTCCAGACCCCGTGTCTCCTGCCAAGCATCCCCCCTCACGCTGGACGCCCCCCTGCAATCCGCATAATGCCACGACATATACACGTCATTCATTCACAAACACACCCCTGTTTCGAATTCTTTATAACCCACTTCATATTTCTAATGAGAACTTCTTTGCGCTTTGCTAGTCAACCCGTGAAGGTGCTGGTTATCTGCTCTTCGTCTCTGTGAACTTCCGTGACCACTTTGAGCAAACTCGTCAGTTTGCAACCTGTGAACTGCTCCCTGTTCTACGACAAGAAACTACTCTGATCCCTGCATCTAACTGTTTGTTCGTCAAGGTAAGTCCATGTACCATAATCATTTTGCGTCCAATTTTTTAATTTATATCTATTTGCTAGTAGTCATCAAATTGCATCCATGTTTTCTTTTCGTTCACGACAGTACATGCAAGGAACTAGTCACATGTTCTGAGTTTAGTCAAATTACTTTTTCTATTTTTTGAAAGTTATTGAAATACTTATCCGCATGTGAATAACGTGTATAGTTCCAAGAACCAAAACGGACCTTGCATTGAACCTTTAATGTGTCATTTAATGTTTTAACACATTGGTATTCATAGAGAATTGTTGATCTTTACTTTTCAGAACTTTCCATAATGCCTGCCTGTTCCATTGGCGGTTGCCCTTCGAAGACTCATAACAAATCTGAAGGTACTATAATGCATGTTTTCCCTAAGACAATAGATCAGATAAGAGAATGGGTCCGATATTGCGGATATCCAGCCTCTGAGCTAGAAAGTAGAGTCCTAGAAGTCTTTGCGGACAAGAGGGGTGATCGATACCGCATCTGCAGCAGGCACTTTAGCCCAGACATGTACTCCACATCATTGCTAATAAAGAAGAAAACACCGCGAGCGAGGCGAAAATTGCTCTCAACCGCTATTCCCACTCTATTCGTCCACATCCCTCCACTGGTGAGTCAAGTTTACGTATTTGTCTCTCGGCCTTGCGGTAGTGTGTAGCATTAGCTAACAATAATTTCCCCATTTATGTATCCACTCAATATGAAGGCGGAAGATTCTCCATCCGTGTCGTTATTGCAGTCATCAGCCACTTCAAGCGCCTATCGGGTAATCTTACTTAGCTATTCTGACACTGACTTGTTTTAGGCATGTAAATCAATAGTTTTAATTGATCGTGTAATTATTTTACCTAATGGTACACCACAGTACTCGTCCTCTAGTCTTTGTTTTCAGTTATAATTATTGTTATCCAAAATAATGCAAGTACTGTCTTTCAGGGAGATGCTGAGGAGTCCAACGCATTGACGACAACCGTAGATGTCACTCAGATGCTCGAGGTACGTTTCCGGACAGTTCCATCGATGGAGATCATCAGATCTTGCATTCTTGTAGCGTGATTGTTACACACAATGTTTCTTTCGTTTTTAGCCATTGGTATGTCCTTCTGTCGTCACCCTCCTATGTGTCTTCTTTTTTCAATATTGTGTTCATTACTAATGAAAGTCCTATGTTTCAGGGAGTCGATGGAGCATTAGTCCAAGAAGAAGGGGGAGCATGCAGTTACGGGTCGGCGCAACAGCTTGCAGAAGTGTGCACCGCAGTTACAGCGTCCCTTGATGTTCTTATGCATTTCGAGGTATGGATACTGACAGATCAATCATGCGAGATCAAATGACGTGATTACATCCGCTATACTTCCTTCTTTATTAACGCAAGTACTATGTTTCAGGGAGCTGACGGAGCTTCTTCAACAAGAACATCACCCCTAGTAGTTGATGCCGATCTCTGGGTGGTGACACTTCCAACGATGGAGCAAATCGAATCATATTTAGATATCCATTATTTATTTTAGACAACTGATCATTTGTGCAGGTCTATTTAGATGAGCCGTTGACGCCTGCAGAAAGTTTATGTTCTTTTAAACAAAATAGAAAACCATACTAATGCAATTACTGTGTTTCAGGGAGTTGCTGAAGCGTCATCTTCAATAATATCATCAATGGAAGTCTATGCGGAGCCCGAGGTATGGATCTTGACAGTTCAATCTAACTAGATCAACAATGCGTGAACTATTGTCGTTTGAATGTTCTACACAATGCGTTCATTCGTGTTTTGCTATTGAGATGTACGTATGGGTATTGGTCCCCAAGTACATTTTGTGTTTTCAATATTATTATACATACTAATGAAAGTTCTATGTTTCAGGGAGTCGATGGAGCCTCAGTGAGTGATGGATGTGCTTATCATGAAAATATAGTCGTTGCAGCGCGAGAGGAAGTGGAGACATGCACACACGAGTCGGAGCAACAGCGTCCAGATGTTGAAGTTCGAGGCAAGAAAGTTTCAAAGAAAAGAAAGCAAAAGAAGGTTAGTGTCCTGTTCACTATATTATGTTGTCTTTCACTGTCAATAGTTCAATACTGTAAATTGTGTTTAAACTGAACATCCCTTTTCTAATCTGTCCTCTAGTTGCGAGTGGGTGTAAGAACTAGATCTACACAGACAGTGAAGCGAACGAGAGATGTTGCTTGTCAAACCTTTTGGCAGGGACTTGAGACTGGAGATGCATCGTGCCAATGGGAAGAATATGAAGTGATTGACAACGGAGCTATACCACCACCAGCCATTGATAGTGAATGTCCTCCTGGTAGTTTGGATGCAGTCGGAGATCAATTCACAGAATCCACACCCGCAAAAAATAAGAGCGCGCGAAAGTTGAAGACATTGTTTTTTTCTCCCATCTCCGGACAAGGAACAGATGTTGCAATGGAAGAGAATGAAGTGGACGACAATGAAACACCATCAATATCACTCAGCATAGCGGAAGACGATATCAGAGATTGTACCTTTCACGCGAGTGACATGTCCTCAACGTTACAGGCCGAACCAGCTGGGATGCAGAGTGACAGTATAAGGAAAGAGGCCAAATTCATTGTATTCGATAGCTGTTTGATGGATATTATTATGATGATGAAATGTGGGCATTGGGTTGGTGGGGAAGTATGTGGGGAGCCATTGATTAATGTGACTCGTGCAATTCGAGGCACTAACCTTAAAATACATGCCACCTGTACACAATATCATCCGTTCGCATGGTCTGCACAACCCATGCTGGGGCAACTGCCAGCAGGCAATCTACTTTGTGCAGCGGCCGCACTTTTTAGTGGTTCAAGTTTTAAAAAGTTACAGTATTTCTTTCAGTTTGTGGGAATCCATTTCATTGCGAAAAGTCAGTTCTACAAATACCAAACCGATTATCTATTTCCAGCCATCAGCGAAGCTTGGAGAATGGAAAAAATGTCAATGGAAAGTACATTCGCGGGCAAACGCTTCAGGCTAGCCGGTGATGGACAGTGCGACAGCCCAGGATTTTCAGCCAAGTACTGCACCTACCACTTTCAGGACATGGAAAGTAAGAAAATTGTGAGTTCGGTGGTCGTGCAGGTGTCACAAAGTACATCCTCAGTGGCCATGGAGAAAGTTGGCTTTGTAGCATCATTGCAAGAACTACAATCGCGGGGAATGGTGATCGACCTGATAGCCACGGACAGACACGTTTCAATTGCCAAGACAATGAGAGAAGAGTACAAAAATATAAATCACCAATTTGACGTATGGCATCTTGCAAAAACAATCAATAAAAAATTGTCGGCTGCAGGAAAAAAAAAAGATATGCAAGGTATTTCACAGTGGTCCAAGTCAATCAGCAACCATCTTTGGTGGAGCTCAAAAACATGTGAAGGGTCGTTGGAAATTCTACTGGAAAAATGGCGGTCAGTAATGTTGCACTGTAGCAACGTACATCGATGGTCGACAAATGAGCATTTCCACAAATGTGAATATGGCCATTTGTCCACAGAGGAGGCACGGAAGAAGAAGTGGTTGATTCCTTCATCACCCACTCACAAGGCCATTGAAAAGATTGTATTTGATAAAACTATAACAAGAGATTTGAGGGGACTCACGGAATTCTGCCACACAGGAGATTTGGAGGTGTTCCACAATATGTGCCTAAAGTACAGGCCCAAAAGATTGCATTTTGGCATGGAAGGCATGATAAATCGGACTCTTCTAGCGGTCTTGGCAAATAACCATAATGTTGGCCGTCAACAAAGTAGGACGACCGGAACTTTAGGGACGCTTCGCTACAATAAGGCCTTCACTAAAAGAAGTAAACAATGGGTGATCAAACCAGTGTTTGAGGATATGCAATATGAGTTTATTGAGAGACTTATCGTAGATGTCCTCGATAGGCACATACATGGAGTGGTGAACGAACCTATGCAGGGGACAACTGCATTGCCACCCAACATTGCCTCTGTTCCATGTCCACCTAAAGCAGAGCTCATTGAGAAATACACATCACGGTTTAAATGATTGTAATTTGATTGTCTGTTCTCTCGAGTCTCCTCATGTTGCAGGCCCATTGCAATTAAACCAAACAGTAATATAAATCATTTTTACAAAAATTATAGAATGTTTCCGTATTACAAACACATGGCCGACCCATAGGGACAATAAAAAAAAAGGCACGCAGACAAGATGCCCTTACACTAACTGCAGCTAACTAGAAATGTGTGCTCGCTCAAAGTGAAGGTCAGCTGCTTTGATGTTTTGCTCGGGTGGCGGAACGGCCCACGACCCAGTATAAGGTTCTATTGTGATTTGACCTTGACAGGCCGGGACCATCCTGAAAAAAAAAGATAATGAATAAAATTTCAGAAACGAAACGATGAGCCACGTTCATTAGAAGAAGTAACGTCGGCAAAGAAGGAGTGGTGTTTCGGGTCTGCCCTACACAGAGACACAATGGAAAATGCAAATATAATGTAAGTAACTTTTGATGAGTTTATACCGCAATTTCATTACTATACAGTGGCTTTAAAGACGGGTTCAGTTGTACTTGTTCGTTCTATGTGGCATATTGTTTTCTACCGCGCACTAACTTGAGGAGAAACATCTGCTTTTACTGAAGCACCTCAAAACCTTCCTCTTTGCTTCTGCTTTCTCTCTCCCTCTCCCCTGCTACAACTGGTCCACGTCTGCGACCTCGGTCCTGGGCCCTTCCACTCTCCACCTGCACTGCCTCCCTGTCAACCCCTGCACTGGGGGACTGTCTCAGTATCCTACAGCCCCCCCTTCCCAGCACTTGTTCTGCACTTACCTTG
This sequence comes from Ambystoma mexicanum, assembly GCF_040938575.1. Taxonomy (NCBI): domain Eukaryota; kingdom Metazoa; phylum Chordata; class Amphibia; order Caudata; family Ambystomatidae; genus Ambystoma; species Ambystoma mexicanum. The sequence continues at coordinate 917,654,453 of NC_090931.1, forward strand.
CACTTGCCACCAGCTGGCCCTATTTATTTATTATTTTATGCTACTTACCTTGTACTCCACTCCCCCCCCCTCCCTGCCTCGCCACGCCTTTAAACACTTGTGTACACCCAGTAGCGCTGTCCTCGCTATGATTTTAATAAGGATCTGATGGTGAGACTAATTTCATTTTTTATGTTTTTAGGTACATCATTCACTACTGTCTGTGTCACGAGTACCGGACACCGGCGGACGGCTTCTACAGCCGCCAGTTGCTTCTCCGCGTGAACAACGTTACCACCCTGACCATTTTATGGGACGATCGCCAAGTACAAGTATGCCCTTACGCGGTACTAACGGTTAGATGCAACATACCTACCGTTGTGGTGGCCTAGTGCCTCGTTGTTGGAACAGCCATGCGATTATCAGTGCGACCGAAGAGCTTATTTTTATCGTAAACCAACACCCTGTGTACTGCACACGAACATCGCTTCCCTCAAGACGAACTAATTTGGATCGAGAGCAAAGAAAAATGCAAATCGCTGAATATTCTCTAAACATTTGATGTCCAATAAACGTACTTTGCCAAATGTACAATCTTGCCGTTTGCTTTTAAACCACGGTTTCACATTCCGAATTGTGGCGCTGTATTGTGAGATGCTCTAAGACCCTGTGTACAGCAAAGGACCATCGCGTTCCTCAATACGAACTTTTTGGAACATGAGCAAATAAAAATGCAAATCGCTGAATATTCTCTAAACATTTGATGTCAAATAAATGTACTTTACCACATTTACAATCTTGCGGTTTGATTTCAAAGTACAGTTTCATATTCCGAATTGTGGTGCGCTGTATTGTGAGCTGATCTGTGTTGATTTCCGGGGTCTGTGTGGAGTCGCGTAGAAGACGCCTGGGCGCGTTTGCCTACGCAGCAGAGTAACGTCACGGAGAGAGGCGGGGAATATGAATGTTTTGATAATGTCTGTTTCAGGGGCGGGGGATTTGATTTAGTGCCGCAAAGGCAGGTGAGCCAGGTCGATGCGGCGGAATGATAGGATTATCACAAAATGGAGGCTGATTTCGAGTGCGATAATGGGCGAAAAGTCGGGTAAGGTCCATAGGAAAGTTTCCTACGATCTACCGATTTATGCTTACAAACACATGGCCGACCCGTAGGGACAATAAAAAAAAAGTCCCGGAACTATCCTTTAATCCCATTAGTGTCATTTCCTATTGTATGACAGCAAGACGCGCTTGTTCACCATTATCGAATTTCATATATGTTAATGTTTCATACATCTACGCATTTCTGGTTTTCCACAACATACAGCTCTGTCAAAATAGGTGTGCTTTTGCATTTCATGCTACTTTGCATGTCATGCCTCTTTCCCATAGGCGGCTGCTCAAAGGTGTCTCCCCTGCTCCGCTCACTTCATGTGTCCCCAACACAGGACTTGCTGGCCTCACGAGGCCTGTGGGGTATGACCGGGGCGGGCGGGCCGGCCTCCTGGGAACTCGGGAGATTTCCCAGCAGGCCTCTGCACCCTGGGCCTCTATTGTGTGATAACCTATTTCAGTTCCACATGTCCTCATAGGGAACGGGTTGGGGCTGCTGGAAATGTGTAATATGGGGCCACTTTGAACATTACTTCTAGGGACCCAGTCAACCCCTGGGTTTAGGGAGCTCACTGCTTTACTGCCCACAAAAAGCCTCTTGCAATTATTCGCCAAACTGCTTGTGTGTGCAGTAAGGCATGTGACGTAACACTACGGATCCAAAGATTTCGTGTAGGGCTTCTGTCTGGCTATTGGCTTGTTATATCGCTGGGACCACTGTGTGGCCAGTCAGCACAGGTGTAGATTACACTTCTGCTATCCAGTTGACCTCATCGGTTGGTTTAAGTTCGGGGAGAGTTTTCAATTTCTCTGGCGTGGTCATAGGTAGAAGTCTGTTTGCCCGGAAGTCCGTTTCTAGACTTATACATGAATACATCATCAGTGGCTTCTATAGGCAGGAAGTCTTCGAACATCTGCAGCCGGGCAAGTGCACGGGCACACTACCATCACCGCAGGGACAGTGGGCAAAATCCTGCCAACGGATTCCAAGGCTCGCGAAGGCCAGACATTGCCTTCCTACGGGTGCCACGCACTGATAGGATGAGCGGCACTCTCTCTCTCTCTCTCTCTCTCTCTCTCTCTCTCTCTCTCTCTCTCTCTCTCTCTCTCTCTCTCTCTCTCTCTCCCTCTCTCACACGCGCGCGTGACAAAGAAAGGGAATTCTCACAGCCGCTGATCAGGGCCCTGTCTGCTTGCTGCACCACCCATACGCCCGGGTTCCTCTTTCAGTGGTGTATTTCATGATGTCCACAGTGTCTCGAAGCCCTCCGAGGGAGCTGCATCAGCCTGCATGGCACTCCAGATATGTCTTACATTTCCAGTGCCCAGGGGGAGGCTGAAGGGGGTGCATTTTGAGAGCACTGGCTTCTCTTGGGTGGGAGGGCGGAGGAGACTGTGCTGAATATATCAGCCACCGCTGGGCCATTCTCATAATCTTCATTACTGCTGACCCCGGCAGTAGTTGAACTACACCCGAACATTGTGTGGTTCAGCAACCAGCAGATTGCAACACATGCTTTACATTGGGAAAAATCCACAATTGTTTTTTAACAGGTACACAAATCCTATCCACTGAACCACTGACAAACACACAAAAACATACTGTTAGTATGTGTGCTACTGTAACAACAGCAGTCGTCCACAGTTTTGTGGAACCCTCCCGTCCCCTGCACACCCAAATGTTATTGTATATAACAAAGAAACGTTTTTTAACATGTAATTGATTTTAAAATGTAGTTATTAACCCTCTTATTGTAAAGAAAACAATAACTCGATTTTCGTAAGAATATTGTGATTCTTATTTTCTTCCAAAATATATTATTAAGTCATACAATACTTAGTTGAGTAGACAACAATTCCTAACAATTTTACAAATTCACATGTTAGTAATCACAAGTATACAGTTTCTTCTTAATTAAGCACTTTTCCATTCAACAAACCCAAAGTTCTGTTAAGGTAAACAATTAAACACACTGTTTCAATTCATCAATCAATTAACAAGTTCATAAAAAACATTGCACATTAAATGATTCTTGTGTGTTTAAGTACTCTACGTGTTTCGGGGATTGGACCCTGTTCTTCAGGAGTTGTTCACCCTTTCTTTTCTGTCCACCTAGGGATATAGTCTGATAATATTGTGTTTTAATACAATACTCATTCTTACATGATTATTTAATTATAAGTCTGTCATGTTTAAATCCATAATCACCTGAATGTGTTGTGTTTAGGTTGCCATATAGAAGTCGATGATCAATCAAATTCAAAGGCCTTATATTATCTTGTTCTACTCTTTTGGAGTGTGAGCTACCTAAAATCAAGGATATATATTAAGCATTAGATATTAAAACAGGGAAATCTTGTACGTAAATAAGAAGCTAATCGTGATTAAAAACCTCATTTAGAGTGCTAACCTCAAGGAGTATATTGTGGTAATATCAATGAAGCAAGTAGTACAAGGTATATGTGGCTCTAGGTCATTAACAATGACTAGTCATTGTTTAATACATCTGAGAACCAGAATTCTGATCTTAATTTGATTCCGTAATGGTGAATATACATAGAGCTTACCATCTATTTCTCACTCCTATCTAGGAATACCCAGTGGAGTCCCATGGTCCGTGTTGGCACCAAAAGAGGCAGCTTGTCAAAGTTGTTTGGTTTAACTTGTCAAGATTGTCTATAATTCTGCATCGGATTTCTCTGTAAATTAAGAGAAATATATTCGTGAACCTGTTTAAGGTTGCTATCTCTGGCTCCTTAGTAGGAGCAGTTCAAAGTATCCCATATAATTCTATAGACTAATCATACCTAGTTTGTAGAATATCAGCCGAATATCTGTAAGATGCTGTGGCCCGCGTTCGAATGGTATTCAAAATGGCCGTCTTATATCCTGTGACGTCATCACGCAGTAGCGTGATGATGTCACATTGTTTATATTATACGTCACGTAACGAGGTGACGTTATGTTTACAATTCGTATCTCGATAGCAATCGCCACATTGGATTTAGCTTTCAAATAAGGTCGTACTTTGTTAAAAAAACACAATGCATAGTACAAGTGAATGCAGGGAAAAGCATTCTTTTTATGTAAAGACAGAATAGAGTCAAGTGACTTATTTGATCGTTATATTATCAATTTTTTGAAACAATTAATGACGTTCACCTCTCCAAGAGAAGATAAATGTGTGTCCTGAAGTGGTGTGGCACCATGTTATAGTATGTTGGTGGTCGTACAAAATCATTTGGTTCAAGAGATAGCACAATTGAATTGTATTCAAATTCCATGTAGATAGTGATGTAAGGGATTATATATCCAGGTGGTTATTGATCATTACCAATGCTCACATTCTCATATCAATGTTTAATCATGATGCATACATTTGTACTTAGTAGAGCAATTCTCTAATAAGATCCAATAGGTTGATGTACCTGTAATCTTTCATATTTCAATATATACCTTCTCTGCTTCTAAGGACAATGAATGCTCTTTATGCTACATGTACTGTTTTTTTAAAAAAAGCGAATATGAATTATTTTTTTATAGTCATCCATGAATTATTTTTTGGAGAATGAAGGGTATTATAGAGATGAATAATGCTGACAGGTTAAAATTGACTATAGGGTTGGTTGTTCCTTAGATGTTCCGGGTGGTGACTTAGGTAGTGCAATGTGTTATTGACGTCTGTCGGCTTATGATATATGTTGGTAATTATACCTTGGGGTCCAATTTCTAGTTCCACCTCTAAAAAGTGTAGTTCAGGTGTACCAACGTCCATTGTAAATTTAATCCTTTCGTGTACTGTGTTGATGTATTTCAGGAAATCCTCTAGATCTAACCGGGTTCCTCTCCATATTACAAAAATATCGTTGATAAACCTCTTCCATGTTATAAGGTGTGGTTTCCACCTAGGTTCTGTTATGATCCATTTGCTTTCTAAGTAGAACATGAATAGATTTGCATAGGCTGGTGCCATTGAAGAGCCTATTGAGGTGCCTGCAGCTTGTAAGTAAAATTGTGTCTTGTTCCTAAAGTAGTTATTTACTAATATAATCTTACTTAATTCCAAGATGAAGATTTTGTTGGCTTCACAAATGATATGTAGTAGCACCCATTCCAGGGCTTCCAGTCCGTCCTGGTGTGGAATAGATGTGTACAAACTTTGTACATCAAATGAGAGCAATAGATCTCCTTCTTCAATCATAGTTAATGTTTCCAGGTGGTTGAGGAAATCCGTTGTGTCTTTCAAGTAAGTTGAAGTCCCTTGCACTATTGGTTGTAGTGCTTTATCTACGTAAATGGCTAGGGGATTAAAGATACTGTTTGTTCCCGCCACTATCGGTCTTAATGGCGGAGTATTCAGATTTTTATGTATTTTAGGTAAGCCATAAAAAATGGGTGTGATAGGATATTCGTTTGTCAAATATTGTTTTGTCTTTTCTGATATCCAACCTTGATCTGTGGCATTTGTGAGGGTGGTTCTTATAATTTCTGAAATTTGTTTAACTGGATCTTGATCAACCTTGACATAGGTGTTCTTGTCTTCTAATAATTCATTGATCATATTGTCGTAGTATGTGGTGTCCATAATGACAATGGCACCACCTTTATCTGCTGGTTTTAGTGTCAAACTTCTGTCATCCGCTAGATCTTTGATTATTTCATTTTGTCGTCTCCTAATATTGTAATTCCTGGTTTTGGTGAAATTCCCCTTTTTAAGATCCTTCAGTACCTGTTTCTCAAACATTCTGATAGCGATATTATTTACCTGGGGATCAAAGCTACTTTTAGGTTTTAATTCCAGGTATTGGTGGTCTTTTCTTTGTGTCTCTAACTCCATTTGTGAGTTAAAAAATACTTTCAGTCTCATTTTCCGAATTAATCTGTACAGATTCATTTTTTCTTCAAGAATGTTGGCGTTCTGAGTTGGTATGAAAGAGAAACCCAGGTTAAGAGTATCCACTTGTTCTTTGGTGAGTTGTTTGGATGAAATATTGACAACTAGTTGTTCTGCTTGTTCCTTGGCCGTAAACTTCTTGTTACTTCGCCTTGTCTTCATTCTAAAAAAGACGCTGGATGGTCTTTTGAAGTGGTTGCTTCCAGAGACGTATGTATTGCGGGGGGTCTTGGTATTGTGTTCGTTGTATTGATCTGTTCCTCCCCACTAGTGGGTATTTCGCTACTCGGATCACTTGTCTCCTGTCCTGGTGCTTTTGGGGGATGCAGAGGTCTTCTATTTGGTGGTGGTCTGGTTTGCGCGTAATGCTCTTGCCAAGTATATACTATGTCTTGGGAATAATCTAGCGTGTCTCGTCTTAATTTGCTGATCTTGCGCTGTTCAATGTCTTTTTTTATAGTCATCCAACGTTTTGTTGACTTCTTCTATGATAACTGCATATTCTTCCTTGCTTTTGAATGTAGATAATTGTTCAGATAGTTCTTCAATTTCCTTATCCAGTTTCTTAACAGACTTGGCTAGTTCCTCTATAGTAGGTAAGATTAAGTCCAATGAGCACTTATTGAGAATCTGCTCCCATCTCTTGACAAAATCTGGGTTGTCCTTGCATAGAGTCCGTTTTAGGTAGATTCTCAGACCTCGGAGGATACGTTGCGCACAATAGTATTGTGCCAAAGTTGTAGCATGTAGCTTTTGTGATATTTCCCGTCTTATTACTCTCTCCAATTGTGATATTAGCTTCTCCGGGTACATAAAAAGAATACTTTTCCCTGCATTCACTTGCACTATGCATTGTGTTTTTTGAACAAAGTACGACCTTATTTGAAAGCTAAATCCAATATGGCGATTGCTATTGAGATACGAATTGTAAACATGAAGTCACCACGTTACGTGACGTATAATATAAACAATGTGACGTCATCACGCTACTGCGTGATGACATCACGGGATATAAGACGGCCATTTTGAATACCATTCGAACGCGGGCCACGGCATCTTACAGATACTCGGCTGATATTCTACAAACCAGGTATGATTAGTCTATAGAATTACATGGGATACTTTGAACTGCTCCTACTAAGGAGCCAGAGATAACAACCTTAAACAGGTTCACACAAATATTTCTCTTAATTTACAAAGAAATCCGATGCATAATTATAGACAATCTTGTCAAGTTAACCTGAACAACTTTGACAAGCTGCCTCTTTTGGTGCCAACACGGACCATGAGACTCCACTGGGTATTCCTAGATAGGAGTGAGAAATAGATGGTAAGCTCTATGTATATTCACCATTACGGAATCAACTTAAGATCAGAATTCTGGTTCTCAGATGTATTAAACAATGACTAGTCATTGTTAATGACCTAGAGCCACATATACCTTGTACTACTTGCTTCATTGATATTACCACAATTTACTCCTTTAGGTTAGCACTCTAAATGAGGTTTTTAATCACGATTAGCTTCTTATTTACGTACAGGATTTCCCGGTTTTAATATCTAATGCTTAATATATATCCTTGATTTTAGGTAGCTCACACTTCAAAAGAGGAGAACAAGCTAATAGAAGGCCTTTGAATTTGATTGATCATCGGCTTCTGTAGGGCAACCTATACACAACACATCCAGGTGATTATGGGTTAAAACATGACAGACTTATAATTAAATAATCATGTAAGAATGAGTATTGTATTAAAACACAATATTATCAAACTATATCTCCTAGGTGGACAGAAAATAAAGGGTGAACAACTCCTGAAGAAGGGGATCCAATCCCCGAAACGCATAGAGTACTTAAACACACAAGAATCATTTAATGTGCAATGTTTTTTTATGAACTTGTTAATTGATTGATGAATTGAAACAGTGTGTTTAATTGTTTACCTTAACAGAACTTTGGGTTTGTTGAATAGAAAAGTGCTTAATTAAGACGAAACTGTATACTTGTGATTACTAACATGTGAATTTGTAACATTGTTAGGAATTGTTGTCTACTCAACTAAGTCTTGTATGACTTAATAATATATTTTGGAAGAAAATAATAATCACAATATTCTTACAAAAATCGAGTAATTGTTTTCTCTACAATAAGAAATTTTAAAAGCAATTACATGTTAAAAATCTTTTTTTTGTTATATACAATAACATTTGGGTGTGCAGGGTACGGGAGAGTTCCACAAAACTGTGGACGACTGCTGTTGTTACATTGGTTTTTTACAACCTAGTGCCAAGGTTGATTTTCTCCCCGGCACCCTATTAACCATCTTTAAAAACCCACAAACTAGAAATGAAAAACGGTGTGCACAGGGCCATTTTGTTCACTGCTTTAGTAAGTGTGCTACTGCCAAGATAACCTATCCTCCACACCCTATAGCACTTGTCCCCAGACCCATCGTCCATGCAATGCCGCCTCCTCAAAGCCTGTGAACATTGAATATTGACCTTCACAAGTCACGGCATAGAAGGGAGCAGGGCTCGCAGAACTTGTGGGCGGGCTAGAAAGAAGGTCATCTCCTCCATACTTCAATGCACATCCTGCTAGGCGGCCATTTCCAGAACCTAACGATTTGCATTTTAAGGTACGTGGCCGAAGAAATGCAAATCGTTAACATTAGCTGTTTTTTTTTTTTAAAACGTGTATATATGCGTGTAGGGGAAAGTTTAAGAAGCTGGGAGGAGGGGGTACGAGTTGAGAAAACAGCACATCTGGGGGGGAACCCCATGTGGGAATAGTTGAGAACGGGGTTGTTGGAGACAATGCAGGATCCTGCAATTATTAAGTTGCAGTCGGGAAAGTGTAGGTCAGGATTGCCACCTACTTCCCCCTCCCTGGTTGCAGCGTCCCGCCCCACTTCAAAGCAAACCGACATCACGGTAATCTTTGCTGTTTCACACCTCAACTCTCCTGGGACTCTCCCCACTTGCAAAATCTCTTCGCTTTACCATTGCCGTTGACCTCTCCTTCAAAACAGCTAGCAATAAAGAGACTCCGAGAGCCTGGCACCTGCCTGAGCTCCTCTGCAACGCCAAACCCTTCATCCCTGCTCCGAGTTTCAGGACCTTCGTGAACGCCCTGGCCATCTCCCACACCAACAGTTGCGACGGCCTGCTCGCAGGACGCCCCCAGATGCCACCTCGGCTCCCAGAAAGCCACCCAACACGCTGCAGCACGCCTCATCGTCGCAGGCCTAATACAAAAATGATGCTTCATCAACGCTATGCCCAAGGAGGAGCGCTGGCTATTGCTTCAAACACATATCACGCTCACGACCGCCTACAGAAAGTCACAAACAAAAAACCACTCTATCTGGCCGAGTACACCCCGCCCCCTTGGGAGAAATCAATACATCGCCAGAAGCAACAACATCCCCAGACTGTAAACAAAGAAGTGCAAGACGGGAAACACCAGGAGATAGCCCTTTAACCACTGGCGGTGCTCTCTATGTAAAGTGCTTAGTTGCAGGCCTTAAACCACTGGCCGTGCTCTCTATGTAAGGTGCTTCGTTGCAGCCCTTTAAACACTGGCTGTGCTCTCTATGTAAAGTGCTTCGTTGCAGGCCCTTAACCACTGGCAGTGCTCATTATGTAAAGTGCTTCACTGCAGGCCTTTAACCACTAGCTGGGCTCTCTATGTAAAGTGCTTCGCTGCAGGCCTTTCACCACTGGCGGTGCTCTATATGTAAAGTGCTTTGTTGCAGGCCTTTAACCACAGCCTGTGCTCTCTACGTAAAGTGCTTCATTGCAGGCCTTTAACCACTGGCTGTGCTCTCTATGTAAAGTGCTTCGTTGCAGGTCTTTAACCACTGGCTGTGCTCTCTGTGTAAAGTGCTTCTTTGCAGGTCTTTAACCACAGCCTCTGTTCTCTATGTAAAGTGCTTCGTTACAGGCCGTTAATCACTGGCTGTGCTCTCTATGTAAAGTGCTTCGTTGCAGGCCTTTAACCACTGGCTGTGCTCTCTATGTAAAGTGCTTCGTTGCAGGTCTTTAACCACTGGCTGTGCTCTCTGCGTAAAGTGCTTCTTTGCAGGCCTTTAACCACTGGCTGTGCTCTCTATATAAAGTGCTTCGTTGCAGGCCTTTAACCACTGGCTGTGCTCTCTATGTAAAGTGCTTTGTTGCAGGCCTTTAACCACAGCCTGTGCTCTCTATGTAAAGTGCTTCGTTGCAGGCCTTTAACCACTGGCTGGGCTCTCTATGTAAAGTGCTTCGTTGCAGGCCTTTAACCACTGGCTGTGCTCTGTATGTAAAGTGCTTCGTTGCAGGCCTTTAACCACTGGCTGGGCTCTCTATGTAAAGTGCTTTGTTGCTGGCCTTTAACCACTGGCTGTGCTCTCTATGTAAAGTGCTTCGTTGCAGGCCTTTAACCAAAGCCTGTGCTCTCTATGTAAAGTGCTTCATTGTAGGCCTTTAATCACTGGCTGTGCTCTCTATGTAAAGTGTTTCGTTTCTGGCCTTTAACCACTGGCTGTGCTCTCTATGTAAAGTGCTTTGTTGCAGGCCTTTAACCACTGGCTGTGCTCTCTATGTAAAGTGCTTCGTTGCAGCCCTTTAAACACTGGCCATGCTGTCTATGTAAAGTGCTTCGTTGCAGCCCTTTAAACACTGGCTGTGCTCTCTATGTAAAGTGCTTTGTTGCAGGCCCTTAACCACTGGCTGTGCTCTCTATGTAAAGTGCTTCACTGCAGGCCTTTAACCACTAGCTGGGCTCTCTATGTAAAGTGCTTAGTTGCTGGCCTTTAACCACTGGCTGTGCTCTCTATGTAAAGTGCTTCGTTGCAGGTCTTTTACCACAGCCTGTGCTCTCTATGTAAAGTGCTTTGTTGCAGGCTTTTAACCACTGGCTGTGCTTTCTATGTAAAGTGCTTCGTTGCAGGCCTTTAACCACAGCCTGTGCTCTCTATGTAAAGTGCTTCATTGCAGGCCTTTAACCACTGGCTGTGCTCTCTATGTAAAGTGCTTAGTTGCAGGCCTTTCACCACTGGCTGTGCTCTCTATATAAAGTACTTTGTTGCTGGCGTGCGTTGGCAGAAGTGCGTGGCTTAAGTGTTGGCTGTCTCGCTGCTCGGGACCTCTTTCTTGCTTTTTGCTGACATTGGAGCCTCCTTTCCTGCCGCGCTACGACTTCGAGTCTACTGCAATTGGCTACTTTGAGTGGAAGCTCTCCCACAAGCCCGCCTTTCCATTACAACATATCCTTGCACGCACGTGAGCGCGCGCACGTTGGCGGAAGTGCGTGGCTTAAGTGTTGGCTGTCTCGCTGCTCAGGACCACTTTCTTGCTTTTTGCTGACATTGGAGCCTCCTTTCCTGCCGGCTACTTTGGTAGGCTGCCCTCAGGCATAAGAACTGGATTTGGACTTTGCTAAAGGCAAATATATATTAAGGACTAGGGCTGTACCGAACTTCGGCTTCGAGTCCCTATTCTGCCGAAGTTCGGCTGAAATACAGCTATCCGGCTTCGGCAGAATAGTTTCTGTTTAGGGACTCGAAGCCGAAGTCCACTTTCTATGATTAGCTGCCCTCTCCCTGTTTGGGAGATGACAGCCAATCATAGAATGTTTGACAGTGTTCAGGCTGCAGAAGCCAAACAAGCTGTTTGCCTATTGGCTTCTGCAGTCTGACCACAGCCTAACGTGTTGAAATAGGAAGCGAGGGAAGGGAACAGTTCTTCCCGTCCCTCACTTCCTATGCCAGCACCCGGACCCAATCACCAGGTAAGTGACGCCCCCCCCCCCATACCCCCTCATCACGGTGAGGCCGCGGGGCCTCAGGGAACCCCCGCGGCCTCACCGCAATAATGTTTTGTTTGTCGGGCCACCGGTGCAAAGCCGGTGGCCCGACGTTTATTTTGCATTGAGGGGCCGCTCCTACAGGAGCGGCCCCCCCAGACTCATGAGGCCGCCGGGGCACTTTGCCGACCCCGGCGGCCTCGGTGCCCCCCATCCCCCTCACCACGGTGAGGCCGCGGGGCCTCAGGGAACCCCCGCGGCCTCACCGCAATAATGTTTTGTTTGTCGGGCCACCGGTGCAAAGCCGGTGGCCCGACGTTTATTTTGCATTGGGGGGCCGCTCCTACAGGAGCGGCCCCCCCAGACTCATGAGGCCGCCGGGGCACTTTGCCGACCCCGGCGGCCTCGGTGCCCCCCACCCCCCTCACCACGGTGAGGCCGCGGGGCCTCAGGGAACCCCCGCGGCCTCACCGCAATAATGTTCTGTTTGTCGGGCCACCGGTGCAAAGCCGGTGGCCCGACGTTTATTTTGCATTGGGGGGCCGCTCCTACAGGAGCGGCCCCCCCAGACTCATGAGGCCGCCGGGGCACTTTGCCGACCCCGGCGGCCTCGGTGCCCCCCATCCCCCTCACCACGGTGAGGCCGCGGGGCCTCAGGGAACCCCCGCGGCCTCACCGCAATAATGTTTTGTTTGTCGGGCCACCGGTGCAAAGCCGGTGGCCCGACGTTTATTTTGCATTGGGGGGCCGCTCCTACAGGAGCGGCCCCCCCAGACTCATGAGGCCGCCGGGGCACTTTGCCGACCCCGGCGGCCTCGGTGCCCCCCACCCCCCTCACCACGGTGAGGCCGCGGGGCCTCAGGGAACCCCCGCGGCCTCACCGCAATAATGTTCTGTTTGTCGGGCCACCGGGCCAAAGCCGGTGGCCCGAGATTGTATTGCATAGGGGGGGCCTAAAAAAAAACAAACTATTCGGCTCACTATTCGGCTCCGGCCGAATAGTTGACAAACTATTCGGTATCCGGCCGAATACTAAATATGCTATTCGGTACAGCCCTATTAAGGACTGGTGCTAACCTCCATTTCTGTTGTTTGTTTTTACTTAGAGTGGAAGCCCGCCCACAAGCCCGCCTTTCAATGTCAAAATATCCTTGTATGCGAGCGCGTTGGCAGAAGTGCGTGGCTTAAGTGTTGGCTGTCTCGCTGTCTAGCTGGACAGCGGGAGCGTGGGATTCCTGGTGTGAGTGGCAAACAATCTTTATTCGATATATTTAGGTTTTGGTTTTTTTATTGGTTTACTGATTCATAGTTAGAATTTACAGGTCTTCACGCATTTGTAAGCTCCTTTTGCCCATTATGTCAAGACAAATGTTATCATTGAAAATGGGTATGCCGGATAATGGGGCTGAAATATACAACCTTCTGCCCCTGCAATTCAAGAAAGCCTTTATTGCAAAAAGGCTTAAGGATAATAAAGACAGAAAGCGAGCGACCTCTCTAAATGTAGATATTCGCACGTTTTGTAAAATAAATTCGGTGGTAATGGAAAATATGACACCTGCTTCCTGAAAAGGGGACGCAAACACACAACAGGCATGTAGTACGTCCTCTGGTGTAATGTTCAAGACGGCCGCTACTAAGGTCTCAGCCGAAACTGTGAATGCCTCACAAGCAGGTGATCATATTGCACAAACAGAACAAGCGGGGCGAGAAGCAGCGGATACAACCATAGCCCTAGCCTGTAAAACAGGGGAAATAGGTACCTCCCAAGTATTTGATGCTATGGATAAACCGTCTCTCGCCCAAACCATTTCAGCGCCCAAAAGCATACCACTATGCTCAGTTCAAGCCCAGCACTTACTGAGTGCAGAGTTTGAAAAACTAACAGTAGTGGGCGATATCGATGAAGAAACGTTAGCCTTTATGAATATATCCAACCATCATGAATTGGACACCCTGAGGTGTTGTATATTTGTTCTAATTCAGGTGACTTGATCCAATTTGATGATGGATCAAATGGGCAAACATCAGATGGTAAAGAGAGCGAACAGATATCTGAAAATAATCCACTTCTAGAGAAAGAGAATCAGGAACTATATGAATCTCCAATCTTGTTTGAAAAATCATCTTCTAGGACATCAAATCTTTCATGTGTAGCACCTACCCCGAGACGAACAAGATTGAATGAACCTGATAATAATCACCCGTATTTTATACGTAATTGCCAGGTGCCTTACAAAGAGAACAGGTTCTCCTTTCCCGAGGCGCCGGGTTTAAAGAATACTTTGAGTGCCATGAATACGGCTCTCCTGTGTCTAGCAAAGCTGTATGAATCGCTGGATGATAAAATAACAAAACAGACTAATGAACTTCATGTATTGCATTCGATACTTAGTAAAGAGCAATTTACACACGGGTTAGAAATTAATAAATCGACATCTAATCTGGTGAGTCAATGCACTCAGACACACTTACCACATGATTTACATGCCATTGTAGATGTGTCAAAAGACCCAGTAAATAATATGGCATCTGCAAAAGGGTCTATTCCAGAAGGAAGTCTTGCCCCAGACAATGCTACACTGACTGATTTTACCACGAAGGTGCAAGGCACCCTATTTGCCCCAATGTTCATCAACCCGAAAGTTCTTTCTTTGGCTCCCTTGCGAATTAATGAACAAGATACATACAGCCAAAAATGAAAAACAACCAACAGTGGGAATACTGTGAACCAAGCTAAAAAAGCCGCAAGGCTTGTCATTTCAGCTACAAAAAAAAGAAAGTGCTTCGTTGCAGGCCTTTAACCACTGGCTGTGCTCTCTATGTAAAGTGCTTCGTTGCAGGCCTTTAACCACTGGCTGTGCTCTCTATGTAAAGTGCTTCGTTGCAGGCCTTTAACCACTGGCTGTGCTCTCTATATAAAGTGCTTCGTTGCAGGCCCTTAACCACAGCCTGTGCTCTCTATGTAAAGTGCTTTGTTGCAGGCCTTTAACCACAGCCTGTGCTCTCTATGTAAAGTGCTTCGTTGCAGGCCTTTAACCACAGCCTGTGCTCTCTATGTAAAGTGCTTCGTTGCAGGCCTTTAACCACAGCCTGTGCTCTCTATGTAAAGTGCTTCGTTGCAGGCCTTTAACCACTGGCTGTGCTCTCTATGTAAAGTGCTTTGTTGCAGGCCTTTAACCACTGGCTATGCTCTCTGTGTAAAGTGCTTCGTTGCAGGTCTTTAACCACTGCCTGTGCTCTCTATGTAAAGTGCTTCGTTGCAGGCCTTTAACCACAGCCTGTGCTCTCTATGTAAAGTGCTTCGTTGCAGGCCTTTAACCACTGGCTGGGCTCTCTATGTAAAGTGCTTCGTTGCTGGCCTTTAACCACTGGCTGTGCTCTCTATGTAAAGTGCTTCGTTGCAGGCCTTTAACCCCTGGCTGGGCTCTCTATGTAAAGTGCTTCATTGCAGGCCTTTAACCACTGGCTGTGCTCTCTATATAAAGTGCTTCGTTGCAGGCCTTTAACCACTGGCTGTGCTCTCTATGTAAAGTTCTTCGTTGCAGGCCTTTAACCACTGGCTGTGCTCTCTATATAAAGTGCTTCGTTGCTCGCTAGGTTTGCACTCAGATCCAAGAAGAATACAAACCCACGACTACACACTCAACCCGAGAAGATGGAGTAATGAGGCTCAAGCCTCGGTATCCAAAAAATCACTGCTGATGGATAAAAATCTATCAGCAAGAAGAAGAACAAGCGCTAGGTTTGCACTCGCATACATGCATACATACATTCCCCAACCGTGGCAACATATATGCCGTGTTCAGTTGGTTATCGGCCTGTCCACCCCTCCCCCATGCACTTTGGCACCACCAACTCTGTCTTCCTCTTTGGGGGAATTTTCCAAAGATGGAAACATGTGCATAGTCCTCTTTGAATGGACTGTGATCCTCGTGCTGGCTGCGGTGGCTACGGCGAGCACCCAGCGCCATTATGATGCCCACGGGGCTTAGTCAGTGTAGGGCCTTAAGTATTGCTCTTCTCCTCTTCTCTCTCATTTATCTCCTCTCATTGTTCTCTGTACATGACCCTCCATAGCCCCCCGACCCCACCTCGCTGCTGCCAGCGGATCAGTGCCGGCCACTTACCTTCCACGAAGACTCCACTTGCCAATGCCTGTCTTTCTATGTTTACGCCCTTCTACGTGCAAAGCGGTTGGAAGCGGCTCACCTTGACACCGGAGCGCTATATAAACCTCGTAACTATATAAATGAATACATATCGATGGAGAAGATCGAAGTGAAAGGAAGGTCCGGTGAGCACATGTCTTTGGCATGTAAAGCGCGGCTCGCAAAGTGATCAGCCGCAGGAGGCGCGAAGCCGTGGTGTTTGCCACGTGGTGATGTCATACGGTTAGAGGGGGTATAGACACAGCAGCAGCGAGAAACCCCCGTGTGTTCGTATTTGCACATTTTAAGGGTACGCCTGTCATGTGTGACGCACACACACAGGCCAAAGCCAAATGATATGTATTGAAAATGTTTTTCGAATGATTCTCCATCGAACGATGGGACATTACTTGACTCTCCTTTTTTGCAAATCTCCCACGGAGATGAGGGCAGGGCTATTGTTGGGGTATTAGGCACTGTCCTGTAAGGTGATTTACCTGACTGCAAAGGCCTCCGATTCTCCAACTTGGGGGCACGGCTGTGCGTTCCCTCCCTGCACCCCTATCTTATTTCCGGAAGAGGCAAAGCTGAGGTGTAGAAGCAGGCTTCTCCTAATCAACCCCCCCTCCCTCACCCCCCCCCCACAGCAAGCACACGCAGCAAGCACGCGCAGCACGCATGCCATCTCCCCGCCCGCAGGAAGGCGCCATCTATTTATGGGCGGGCGCCTTGTGTCACATTGGCGGTTTCATGGAAAACACTCGAGGTGAGGAAGCCTCAGAGGAATGGACTTATTCAAGGGCAGGATAATTGGATTGCAAGACGGCTTCCCAGCCTTGTGCTGAGAAGAGGGTCTCAAGTGTTGCATCTCTGTGGATCTCGCCCTTATTGCCTGGGGAAAAGCAAACAACCTCCCACCCTCAGATGCTCATTAAAATGTACCCCCCCTACCTTTTGGGGGCTCCTAATGTCAATGTCAGGTACTTCAGTTCCGAAACTTCAGCAGTACCGTTTTCTATTAATAGACGGTTCATTATTATAGCATAATGCCTGCTTCCACAATGTTGTGCATTATTTTGGTTATTAGACTGCTGCTTTAATCAGAATGTTTGTAATTGGGTTAAAAACAGAGATTAATGATTGTGACTGGTTCAGAGGAAGTCCACAATACATATATTCAAATCTAACCCCAAAATTAAGATTTCCACTGAAAATGAATGCAAATGAAAAAGACTTCCAACCCCCTTCAGCATACTTTTTCATTCTTCGCTTTCAATTAACAAAGTAGGGAATTCTGGGAGTTCTAGTCTTCGTTTACTTTAATTGGGCAGTTTGGAGTGAGCACCTGAGATCAATTTCAGGGCTGGAAATGTTTGACATTATCCCCTAAAAAGGCTGCGGTTACTACTAGTCAATTGGTGGAGCTTTTGCTGACTGGTCTCAGAGAGACTATCTGGGGTGGGGGAAAAACCACTGGCGGGAGCCTCCTCCCGGCAAAGCTGGCAGCCAGGGAGCAGGTAGCAACGCAATAGCGTGCAGCCTTCTCCCACGCTAACGCGGCCTTGACACCCAGCTACACTGACACAGCTTACCAAATCAGTAACACAGAGCCAGCGGATCCAGAGTGAATACCGCTACTTTTTTTTTGGGAGATTTTATGACTATTTGGTAGGCAGAACTACTTTAGTAAACTGGCCCAAAGATGTCAGCAGACAGAAAAGAATCACACTCCACCTTGATCATTCTGTTACTTCAGTTGTGAGTCTTCATGAGGCAGGCACAGTGTATTGTGCGGTTGGTATTAACACACTTTGTCAAGCTGATAGCTTGGTGTTAGAAGGAGGTTCCTGCATGGGCAATAGTAATGGCCAGGAGGTTGCGACCTGGCATTAAGCATCTGTATTCTAGGGACCTTGCTCTTTGCAACAGAGATAAAAGTGGGTAGGTCAGTTAAAGGTAAGAAGGCCAGATGGCTCTGTGTCTCCTGGGATCAACATTGTTAGTCCTGGGTTTTCCTTTAACAAGAGATGATATCATGAACATCAGTCTAATTTGTTCAATTGAGGTCAACCAACGAAAGCCCATGACTGGAAAATGCTATCCCAGTGATATGGAGTCACCTGGTCAAACTAGCAAGAGTTAGAGCAGTGGATTAAGGATTGGAGAGGTGGCTAGGATGACCAGATGATTCCATGTTCCCAGGATGCCGCTTTCCCCAAGATATACTTTTACAAATCTTTGGTAACCCGGCTGATGCCCGTTTGGTTCAATGGAAGTTAACGAAGACTGCAGCCAGGTTGCATTGAAAGGAAAGCTGAGGGAGTGAGAAGTGGTGTGCCAATGTTTTGGCACCATCTGGTAATTTTGGAGTGGTGGCAGCGGTAGTCACCAAAGGATCGGCTGAAGTATACAGTATTACAGATCATGGGTCTGAGTCAACGTTGCTGTAGACCATGTGCGTTGAAGGCTTTGGGAAAAGATGATATTTTAAAGACCAGTACTCCGAGAGGGGGAGAGTTCAAAAGATGCGTGGGCAGAGTTCCCGGCTAGACGATGCCTGCCATCAATTCCTGATGATGGAGTATGCAAGGGAGAACATCGAGCAAAACCAGGCCGCGTCTGTATTCTGGCCTAATAGGTAGAGGCCACTGGCGTCTGAGACAGGAGCATTCCTGAAGTGGCTACGCTTGGCATGTGGCTCCAAAGCAACCATCGGGATAAGCCTACAGCAACTGGCCTAAAAATAGGACTGGCCAGGGACTCAAGCTGGCTGCTGAGCGTTGCTGGAGAGGAAGGTAATCCCATCATGGCAGCTCACCAGGGCACCAGCGACAAAGCCCCATTGCTGGTGTAATCCCATGGACACATTTTCCATTGTCCGTGCCGTCTCATTCCTTGTAATTTGATGTGTTGCTACTCAGAGTGGACTGCACGCTTGCTTACACATGCGGTGCTTTTCGTGATATGTACCACACATGTTTTGGTTTTGGTCATACTCCAATTGTCTAATCAGTAGGAGAATTAATTCTCGATTATTGGCATACAATAAATCTTTTGAACCGAAAAGTCCTCTAGATAAAACCATGGCAACAAGTATTGTGTCAGGCAAAGAGATTGGAGGGACAACATTCATTTTCAATGCAGTCACAACATGTCTGGGGTGCCCTAGGGTGTCTATTTACAAGTTCCTATGCCGGGGAGTCTGCACTCTTTGACTTTCCAGGTGTTTCGGACTACAACTCCCATCATCGTTTGCATGCATAGCCATAGTGATAGTGACACAGGTAATGACTATATGGGGGTTTGGAGCCCCAAGGAATAACAGCAGTAGAAGTTATCCTGAGAACACTGCACATAAGGTCATTACCAGAGGAATTCTCTGCCCGCCTACATGCAGGCACAGAGCTGTACAGGGAGTTCTTTCTATTAATTCTGTGTATGTTATATGCTTGCTTACATGTAATAATCTAGTCTGATAAATGAGTCAGAGAGTTAAGAATGAGAGGCACAGCTAGCTCATTTGCTATGTAGGCGCTCATTCTGACGGGCCCAGGGAATCGGGTGATGAAGCCCAGCAGAGATGCACTCTCTAGTGCCTAGACCCGGATTCTGATCAGTAAGGCGCGGAAACTCAGCATCCGTCCAGGGTTCCTGGCCTTTCCCCACAGCGTGGTGTGATCTTGGAGATCTTCGTAGCGCCATCAATAGCACGCATGGCGGCCGTCATGGCACGTTGATTGCAAAGAATCACGCCTGCTTATTCCTGATGCAGGACAACGGGAACCCATCCGCGGTAATCACGCGGGGACGCGGGGATCAGAACAGCGACCCACGCGTGCCAGCACGAGGAGACCCACATGGTGCAGGCACTGCGCATGGACACTCCGAATTGGAGTTTCTGCACAGGGATCGCTCATTGGCTGAGACGGGGGCTGAGAACACCTAGACGACCTCAACAGAATGGGATGGGTGCTTTGAAAAGTGCGTAAATCCTTTGACTGCGCTTGTCAGACTCACACAGAACACGTGTGATGTTTGCTCCAATCGTCTGGAAATGCAACCATTGCCAGCAATGAGAGCACATACCACCATGAAATGGCAGCCCATCTCTGCCTTCCTCCAAGAAAGTTGACATTTGGGTTAGTGCTAATCAAAGCTTATGCCAGGTGACCCAGCTGAGAAAAGCCAAGAGGAAAGGAGAACCTTGAGCGGCAAGTGTAGGCTGCGTAAGTGTAGAGCTGTGGTTGGACGAATGAAACATCGCCGCCGATAAATAAACGCGCCAACGTTCAGCTCAAAATGGACGACCCGATGGCTATAAGCACGCGACGAGTACCCGACACATTCCTAATGGTGCAATTCCACTTAGTGCGGTAGCTCGGCTTTTGGAATCCCGCTGAGAGGTATTCGGTTCATTTTCTCACCTCTCTGTGAAAATGTGCATCGTGCTGGATAGGGATTGGGAAGGCCTGGCCATTTAGTAGGAGCACGGGTCGCGTTGCCAGTCAGGGAACATGAAACATTTTCTGGCAGGCCTCCAGAACCCGGGTTTGTGGACGCCAAGCAAATATTTACTAGTTTACACAGGAGGGCTGTGAGTCTTTTTTGGGCTGTTGACTGCCAAACGCACATATAATCACTTCCATGCGCTTTTCTTCACTGCGCTAAAATGCATTTGATTAACGCACACAGCGTATGACGCATTTATCTTGCAGTCCGTTTCAGTTGGGTGGCTACAAACAACCCTGGTGAGACGGAATCTCGCATGCACGTGTTTTAAACACCCCTTTCAGGCTGAAAAGGGTCAAAATTATTTGGGCAAAGGAAGTTTAGTTTCTTGCATTCTGGCTCGTGACCATCAATGAATGGGTATACATAGTTGGTGCAGCAGCTCTTAAAAGTCAATACACTGATATGTTCTGCTGGCCGAAATGTTTCTTTCAATATGGATTTCCAAGGAGTTTGAATCTTGTACAGAGAAAACGTTGAACACCGTGATTGCCTGGGTCGCAGAGGCCTGGAAGCCGGCCATTAAAGTGGGATTAATGCAGGGCATTAATTCCATTGCCTGGTACACCTCCAGTTTAGGGGAATGTGTTGAAAGCCATAGGGAACGGGACATGTTGACCTAGGTTGCAGAAAGTATCTTGCAAGCCATCCACTGTGAAGTTCGCGCTTATGTGACAGAAAGCAGCCTGCAAGCCATCCACTGTGAAGTTCGCGCTTATGTGACAGAAAGCAGCCTGCAAGCCATCCACAGTGGAAGGTTTACTGGTATGCAGTAATAAAATCGAAAACAAGTCTGTACAAAACAATCGCGGAAAAAAATACTGTGTTTTGACACAGTATAGGTGTACCCCATTATACAATTTAAGGGGAACAGGGGTTGCGGGGGTGTCCCCGCGCATCCATTTCATGGATTGCGGCGGCAAAACCACTGCCTTTTTGTCGCAATTTTTTGTGTAAACAGCAATTTTTGCAGCAAGTTTAACACATGGAACCGGTTTACTTATGTAATGGAAAGCATCTTGCTAACCATTCACTGTGAAAGCTTTGTTTATGTTACAGAAAGCATTTTACGAGCCATCTACAGTGCAAGGTTTACTTATGTTATAGAAAACATCTTGCAAGCCATCCACCGTGAAAGCTTTGCTTACAGTACAGAAAACATCTTGCAAGCCATCCACCGTGAAAGCTTTGCTTACATTACAGAAAACATCTTGCAAGCCATCCACTGTGAACGCTTTTCTTATGTTACGTAACACGCCCTGCATGTCAACCACTGTGAAAGCTTTGCTCATGTTACGTAACACGCCCTGCATGTCAACCACTGTGAAAGCTTTGCTCATGTTACAGAAAGTATCATGCGTGCCATCCACTGTGAAAGCTTTGCTAACGTTGCAGAAAGCATCTTGCATGCCATCCACTGGGAAACCTCTGCTTTTGTTACAGAAGCAATTTAGCGGCCATCCACTGTGAAATCTCTGCTTAGGTTACAGAAAGCGTCTTGCAAGCCATCCACTGTGAACGCTTTGCTAATGTTGCAGAAAGCATCTTGCAAGCTACCCACTGTGAACGCTCTGCTTAGGTTACAGAAAGTGGCTTGTAAGCCATCTACTGTGAAAGCTCTGTTAATGTTGCAGAAAGCATCTTGCAAGCTAACCACTGTGAAAGCTCTGCTTAGGTTACAGAAAGCATCTTGCGAGCCATCTACTGTGAAAGCTCTGCTTAGGTTACAGAAAGCGTCTTGAGAGGCATCTACTGTGAAAGCTCTGCTTAGGTTACAGAAAGCATCTTGCGAGCCATCTACTGTGAAAGCTCTGCTAATGTTGCAGAAAGCGTCTTGCAAGCTGCACACTGTGAAAGCTTTGCTAATGTTGCAGAACGTGTCTTGCAAGCTGCACACTTTGAAAGCTTTGCTAATGTTGCAGAAAGCGTCTTGCAAGCTGCACACTGTGAAAGCTTTGCTAATGTTGCAGAACGTGTCTTGCAAGCTGCACACTGTGAAAGCTTTGCTAATGTTGCAGAAAGCATCTTGCAAGCTACCCACTGTGAAAGCTCTGCTTAGGTTACGGAAAGCGTCTTGCGAGCCATCTATGTGAAAGCTCTGCTTAGGTTACAGAAACTGTCTTGCGAGCCATCCACTGTGAAAGCTTTGCTAATGTTGCAGAAAGCATCTTTCAAGCTTCCCACTGTGAATGCTCTGCTTAGGTTACAGAAAGCGTCTTGTGAGCCATATACTGTGAAAGCTCTGCTAATGTTGCAGAAAGCGTATTGCAAGCTACCCACTGTGAACGCTCTGCTTAGGTTACAGAAAGCGTCTTTTAAGACATTTACTGTGAAAGCTCTGCTAATGTTGCAGAAAGCGTCTTGCAAGCTGCACACTGTGAAAGCTTTTCTAATGTTGCAGAAAGCGTCTTGCAAGCTACCCACTGTGAAAGCTCTGCTTAGGTTACGGAAAGCGTCTTGCGAGCCATCTACTGTGAAAGCTCTGCTTAGGTTACAGAAAGCGTCTTGCAAGCTATCTACTGTGAAGCTGGTGCTTATGGTACAGAAAACAACCTGCATGCCATTGTGAAACGTCTGTTTTTGTTACAGAAGGATCTTTCAAAACCAACCACTGTGAAAGCTTTGCTTATGTTACAAGAAACCTCTTCTAAGCTATCCACAGTAAAAGGTGTGCTTAAGTTACAGAAAGCATCTTGGAAGCCATCCACTATGAAATTAATGAGTATGTTAAAGAAAGCACCCTGCATGCCACCCACTGTGAAAGCTTTACTTAGGTTACAGAAAGCATCTTGCAAGTCATCCACTGTGAAAGCTTAGCTTAGTTTACACAAAGCACACTTGTCCTATTCACGGTGAAAGCTCTACTTATGTTACAGAAAGCACTCTGCATGCCTTCCACTGTGAAAGCTTTGCTTAGATTATAGAAAGCAATTTGCAAGCAAGCCAATGTGAAACTTGTGCTCATGTTACAGAACGTACTCTGCATACCATGCACTGTGAAAGCTTTGCTTATGTTGCACATCTTGCAAGCCAACCAATGTGAAAGCTTTTCTCGTTTTGCAGAAAGCATCTTGCAAGCCACCCACTGTGAAAGCTCTGCCTATGCTACAACATCCACTGTGAAAACTCTGCTTAGGTTACAGAATGCAATGCGCAAGCCATCTATCCACTGTGAAAGTTTTGCTTATGTTGCTCATCTTGCAAGCCATTCATCAGGGGTGTTGCTAGGTCTGGAAAAGATCTGGAGATAAGCTAATGCCGGGACTGTTGGGACTTGGGGCTAGATACCTTTTTGGTTGTAGTCCCTGAGCTTTTATCCAGGGCTACAACCAAAAGACCTGGGGCTATAGCCCCCTCAGACCCTAGCAACGCCTATGCAGCATCCACTGTGAAAGCTTTGCTTATTTTGCACATCTTGCAAGCCATCCACTGTGAAAGCTTTTCTCGTCTTGCAGAAAGCAATTTGCAAGCAAGCCTCTGTGAAACCTGTGCTTATGTTACAGAAAGTACTCTGCATACCATCCACTGCGAACGCTTTGCTTATGTTGCACATCTTGCAAGCCATCGAATGTGAAACTGCTTAGATTACAGAAAGCAGTTTGCAAGCAAGCCACTGTGAAACCTGTGCTTATGTTAGAGAACGTACTCTGCATACCATCCACTGTGAAAGCTTGGCTTATGTTGCACATCTTGCAAGCCATCCACTGTGAAAGCTTTTCTCGTCTTGCAGAAAGCATCTTGTGAGCAATCCACTGTGAAAGCTTTGCTTATGTTACAGAAAGTACTCTGCAAGCCACCCACTGTGAAAGCTTTTCTCGTCTTGCAGAAAGCATCTTGCAAACCACCCACTGTGAAAGCTCTGCTTACGTTACAGAAAGCAATTTGCAAGCAAGCCAATGTGAAACCTGTGCTTATGTTACAGAAAGTACTCTGCAAGCCATCCACTGTGAAAGCTTTTCTCGTCTTACAGAAAGCATCTTGTGAGCAATCCACTGTGAAAGCTTTGCTTATGTTACAGACAGTACTCTGCATACCATCCACTGTGAAATCTATGCTTATGCTATAACATCCACTGTGAAAACTGTTACAGAATGTGTGCCCGACCCTGGTCCCATTATGAGTTGCACGCTTACTTCTCTGCAGCGTTGCTTCAGTAGACTGTACCCAGCATCTCTGATTTAATTTCTGAAGAGAGATTACTACCCAATTAGCAGCAGCCTGGCCAGTAGGCGTACTCAAAATGTTGCAAATTCTGCCTGGAGATGTGCTTTTTCTTTGTGTGCATTGAAACGGACAACATCGCCTACAAACGACATATTAATTGCTGTGTTAAAAATGCAGGCGATATCGTGATATGCCGATGCTTGTGGACACAGTCCTGTTTGTTAGGTTATACCCGTGGTGCACACCAGTGTAGTTTAAATCATTAATTAGGCAAGATTGCATCTTAATCAGTCTTTAACTTCCTACGCCAGTGTGTAATTGGCAGACTGGCACCACCAAATAGCAGCTGCAAGGTGGTCCCGTGCCACGAGGACCATCTCCTCTCCCTTTAATCGACAGCACTTTGCATTCTACAAGGCGAAGGCGTATGGAAAATGCATAACTACAAGCCCCAGAATGCTAAATAATGTAGGCTAAAAATCCAGGACTGGAAGAAGGTGTCTCGTGTGGCAAAGGGCTAATTTGCAGCTATGCTGCAGGGTTGTCCAACTCCAGGCCCCCGAGGGCCTGAATCCATGTGGGGTTTTCAGGATATCCCTCATTAATATTTATGAGGAAAAACTTGCAAACATTTAGATTCATTGTATGCAAATGTACCTCATGAATATTAATGAGGGGTATCCTGAAAACCCTACATGGATCCGGCCCTCGAGGCCTGGAGTTGGACAACCCTGCAGGAACATCTGCTGCTGTACACATTAATGAATGTAATCAAATCCACTATACTGTAATTACACTTCTATAATAAATATAATGAGAATACCTGCAGTTTTGCATCTCAGTAATGTTACATAACCAGGAAAGAAATAACCCTACAAGGAATCCTCGAGCAATCTGCTGTATTTACAGGTACTTTTAGCTTCCCTGGTCTCCATTGTGACCCCAGGTAGGCCTCACCCTTGTACTATTGGTGTCTCACAGAACATTTTCTGCCCTAAATTGAAAAGTAACTAGTGCCGAGAGGCCCCAAGCCTGCATTTGAGCACTATGTCAAACCTCACATTACCTGCAGTAAGTGAACAGCGGTTAGTTATGAACTTTCATCTTCATTGGATATTTTGCTCTAAATGAAACCTTGAAGCAGATGTGAGAGGATCAAAAAATAGTCCATAGGCGCTCCCCTGCGAGAACAAACACGGCTCATTGACCAGTTCTATGGGAAGGTACCCACCCGACAGTCCGCAGCCACACTTTAGCTCACTGTACCTTTCACAGATGGGAAACATCAATTTGCATATCAGTCTTTGTCCCGCCCACATGGGCAGTCTTGCACCGAAATGCTATGACAATTCGTTTCTGAACAAGAGTACCAACAGCAACCCCAATGCACGTGTTTCAGCCTTGTTGGGCCTCATCAGTGAGGTGGTGCTGTACCTCTTTGAGCACAGTGAGCAAGGGGTCCACGCCTGGATGACCCTAGGAAACCTAGGGGGACTAAACCTAAGTCCCTTAAAAAATAAAAAAATAGTCCATGGGCGCCCCTCTGCGAGAACAAACATGGCCCTTTGACCTGTACTATGGGAAGGTACTCCCTCGAGTGTCCGCAGCCACACTTTAGCTCACTGTACCTTTCACAGATGGGAAATATTCATTTGCGCCCATGACTCATTTTTTGATTTTTTCAAGGGCTTTAGGATTAGTCAAAATAAGTGTCCTCGGGTCATCCAAATGTGGACTGCCTGCTCACCGTGCTCTGAGAGGGACAGTTCCACCTCACTGATGAGGCACAACAAGGCTGAAACACGTGTATGGGGTTGCTGTTGGTACTCTGGTTCAGAAGGGAATTGCCATAGCATTTCAGTGCTGGACTGCACATGTGGGCGGGACAAAGACTGATGTGCAAATAGATATTTCCATCTGTGAAAGGTACATTGAGCTAAAATGTGGCTGCGGACTCTAGAGTGGGTACCATCCCATTGAACAGGCCATTTTTGCCGTGTTTGCTCTCATAGAAGGGCGCCCATGACTAATTTCAAATGTGAGAGGATAGCGTGTCCCAGTGAGCGAAATTATGGTTATTCCCATACTTGGTTCATGCTCAGTGTAGCTAGAAAAACTCTCCCTCCCACTTCACTGTGGAGAAGAGAGGCTTTCAGAGGAGCTGGTGCAGAATGTAGAGCAAATATCTCACCAAAGAGTTGAGACCTGTAATGCCTTCATTTATTGGCCCATTTTTCAGGGCTTCCTGATTGACACTCATTGTCGCAAAAATCTGCACCAATCAGTTTCATCTGTTTATGCAAAATATGTCAACTCTGGACCATACCCTTTGTATCCCGTTGGGGTATGTTTGGAAGGAACAGACATCTTCGCACCAACTCATTGCAAGGTCGATGGCCGCCCTCTC
Source organism: Ambystoma mexicanum (assembly GCF_040938575.1). Lineage (NCBI taxonomy): Eukaryota > Metazoa > Chordata > Amphibia > Caudata > Ambystomatidae > Ambystoma > Ambystoma mexicanum. The sequence continues at coordinate 917,681,459 of NC_090931.1, forward strand.
CAAGGCTGCTCACTCTGTCTCAACCCTCCTCCTATATGCTTTCAGCAGAGTTCCACCCCTCCACTTTGAACCTGCTCCATGTCCCCCAATCCTCACCAAAAATGTTGTTTCCCTTTCACAGAGTTCAGTACCCCACTGCACATACCCAATGGGCCGTGCAAGGCCAATAGCATTTTGCTTCTCCAGCCTTGCATGACCCACTGGGCATGCAGGCTAGGGTATTGCAGGGTTGAATGTGCTTCGGGAGATTTCCTCTGCCACCCAGCTCCAGCTCCACCGCTCACGTGCAGCAACCAGGAATCCCTCTCTGATTTCTGATTAATGCTGCTCAGGAGGTGAAGGGCCATCATGGGAGCCTGAGCAGAGTGGAGTGTCTGGACTGGGGCTGCAGAAAAAATATACGCATGCATGTATGTGTGCGTGGCTGCATTTGAATAAATGAGTGTATGTTTGGGTGCATGCATGAATTAAAAAGTGCATGTTGTAAAAGGAAGCATGTGAATGAGAGAGTGTATGTTGTATGTGTGTGTAGGTGAAAGAGTGTAGGAATGCTGCATGAGTGCGCAGATGAATGTGTATGAATGTGTGTGCTTGTTTGTGTGCCAGGGATCAGCCACTGATTTGGGGCGATAGCAGGATTACATTTGTACAGTGGCAGGAAGTCTGGACACATGGGTGTTGCTAGGTCTAAAAAAGATCTGGGGATACTTTAATGTTGAGATTGTCAGGACCCAGGGCTAGCCAGCCTTTTGGTTGTAGTCCCTCAGATTATATCCGGGACTACAACCAAAAGACCCGGGCCTATAGCCCCCTAGGCCCCCCCTAGCAACGCCTCTGTCTGGACATATTTTCTTACTGTGGCATGACATTTTTTACTGGTTTCACAGGTAAAGCCAGCATGTAGAGTGCTGTTATGAGGCTAGACTGGCCTACATTGGTGCAGCCAGTCAAGTTATATTTTCCTACTATGGCATGGCATTTTTGTATTGGGCATCAAGGGTAAATCAAACACAATAAGTGTTATGAAGTGGCTAGACTGGTCATCATTGGTGCAGGCAGTCTGGTTATATTTATTTATACTGCAGAATGACATTTTTACTGGGTATCAAGGGTAAGGCAATCATGATTTGTATTTGTATTTATTGACTTTGTATAGCTCGTTTACACCGAAGGCGCATGAAGAGTGTTGTTATGAGGCTAAGTGTTATTATGTGGCTAGACTGGCCTAAATTGGTGTAGCAGTCTGAATATATTAGCTCACTGTGGCATAGTATTTGTACTCAGGATCAAGGACAAAGCAAAAATGATATGTTATAAGGTGGCAAGGTTGCCTTGCATTAGTGCAACCTACGTAGATATGCTTTCTGACTGTGTTATGTAATTGTTTCTAAGATAAGTGTTATTACAGGGCTAGACTGGCCTATATTTGTACAGCCAGTGGGATATATTTTCTTAGTGCGGCACAGCATTTATTTGTTGTCATGAAGGGTAAAGACAACACAATGAGTTTCCTTGCACGGATGTACTGGCCTGCATTGCTGCAAGCAGGCTGGACATGATTCCTTACTGTGGCATGGCTTTATTAACTGGCATCAAGGGCAAAGCAGATGTGATGAGTGTTCTTAAACTGCCAAGCTGGCCCATGTTGGTGCACCCAGTCTGCACATGTTTTGTTGCTGTGCCATAGCTTTTACTGGCATCAAGAGCAAAGCAAACATGGTGAGTGTGTTTACTGGCCATACTAACCTACATTGGTGTAGCCAGTCTGGTCATGTTTTCTTACTGTGGCATGGCATTATTTACTGGCAAAAATAAAAGTGTTCTTATATGGCCATACTACCCTATATTGGTGCAGTCAGCATGGACATGTTTTCTTTCTGTGGTATGGCATTTCTTTTTTACTGACATCAAGGGTAAAGCCAACATGATGATTGTTTGTATTTGACCATATTTGTCTACATTGGTGCATCCAGTCTGTAGATGTAGCGTGTCTTATTGTAGCATGGCATTGTTTACTTGCATCAAGGCTAAAGGAAACACAATGAGTATTCCTACTTGGCCATTTCAGCCTACATTGGTGTATCCATTCTGGACAGCTATGGTTTTTGGCGGTAACCTAGCCAGAACAAAACTCCATCCCTCATATAACCCTTCACAATAAAAAATCCCCAAATTCAAGTTCTAAACAAGGTCAAAACTTTTGGAATTATGTTAGAAGCATCCCTGGGATCAGAAGTCCAACCCAATACGTCAAAAAAACCTGCTCATACAATCTTCGCTTACTAAAAGCCATTAGACCATATCTATCCGAAGAAAATAGTGCAACGATCGCAAGAGCTACCATCTTATCACGCCTTGACTACGGCAATGCGCTCATTCTAGGGTTTAACAAACAATGCTACCATAGCTACCAAGTTTTACAAAACAATGCAGTAAGAATCATCAACCAGAAAACCAGAAACCAGCACATCAGCGAAGCGAGGAAAGAACTGCATTGGCTAAAAATTGAAGAAAGGGTCCTTAAATCTCTTACACTGACAGACAGATGCATTTTTGGTAAAGCCCCTGCATATCTTAAATCCAAAATCATTCCATAAGTGCCTATCAGAAAGCTAAGATCGGCGGATCAGGACTTGATCGCTGTGGCCTCATTCAGACACAAAAACAGGGCAGGTAAATCCTTCCTCGTATCAGTGGCTGGCATATGGAACAATCTCCCAGTTCAGCTAAGGCTGGAATCAAACTACAATCGTTTTCGAAAACTATTGAAAACACACATCTTTAAGTAAAACCTATAATCCAATCCTTTTTGCGCTTTTATTATTTTAATGTCCTGTGTTATATGTTCAGCCTTTCCTTCTGTCCTTCGTGTTCATGTCTCTGCGCCCCGAAGCTTGCGAGCTACCGGCCCAATACAAATAAGTAAATAAATAAATAAATAAATAAATAAAATGCTTTTGTACTGTGGCATGGAATCATTTGCTGTCAAAGCCAACAGGAGTTTTTTTCTTATATGGTAGTAGTGACATATATTCATGCAGCTTGCAATGACATTTACTGACACAGCCAGCATGAAAATGTTCTTTTATACTGGCATGCACTGGGTGCGAGGCATCATGAAAAGGAGTTGAAAAATGCTCCTTTGCATTGTTGGTGTATTTTATCAATTAGATTTTTCATGTCTTATCCTACAAAACCATTTGCTGTGTGGCCTTTCACCAAATTTTTCACTCGGAGAGTGCTTTAAAATTAACCATGTTAACAATTTTTTCTAAATATTCTCCTCTTGGTTGGTTTGAACTATGGCGCTGAATTTTGTCAATCCCCCAAATTTGTGGGGCACAGTTACGCCCAGGGGAGTTGCTAGGTCTGGAAAAGACCCGGGGCTAAGCTGATGTCGGGGCTGTTGGGACTGGGGGCTAGCTAGTCTTTTGGCTGTAGCTCCTGAGATCCTATCCGGGGCTACAACCAAAAGATCAGGGGCTATAGCCCCCTTACCCCTCCCCTAGCAACACCCATGGTTACGCCCCTCCAGTTAAAAATAATCACCAACGCCAAATGCTTCTCAGGCCGATACAGTGAATAGAATTAATTTGGGTAATAGCAACGCCTGTTGGGGGCGCTGTTGTGTGATGTTCTGAGGGAGTCGCGTGTTATGGTCGTTCTGCTCCAACCAGGGCTGGCAGCGTGATTAATGGGACCATCCCGAGGTGAAACCTGATAAACAAAGGCAGGAAAAACGTGCAATCCCCAGGTGGTGGTTGGAGACAGCACTGCAGGAGGCGAGGACGGCACTGGTGGGAAAGTAGGGTAGAGTGTGCTGATAACCCAGGTACAGGGTTTGTGACTCCCCGAGGACCCCTACATTGTATACTATGACACTTGACTCCCGGTGTGCTGAGGAGCTGTCAAACCGCTGGTGAGTACCAGTCCGGGCTTTGGTGTGCAACAGGGATCGGCTCCCACCCTACAGTGGGTAGGACACTGAGCGGCCGAGACCCATTAGGGGAAGGAGAACAATTGCCTCTCCCTCACACCGCCATAACACGCAGAGATAGGGGGTGAAAGGTGACCAAGAAGGAAAACTTTGGGTGCCCAGCAGTGTCCAGGGGGAGGTGTACCGCAATGGGGCAAGATAAGCCGGAGACGCCCAGTGGTGGGGCCTTAGTACTGACCATCAGGGATCATTATGAAAAAAGACTAGGTGAAGCAGGGCGGCAGGAGGCATGATGGCCAACCCCACATTGACATGTTCACAGTGAGTGGGCCTGTGCTTCAAAAGGCAACAAGGGTGAACATAGCTGCGCCAGAGATAGAGGACACGCCCAGAGGTGGCTGCACAGCGCAAGATCTAATGACCACCATTAAGGAAGTGACCACAATGCTGGAAAAGAAAATAGACGCAGTGTGCTTAGATCTGGGCCTACTGAACCAGGCCCTTCCCAAGATCTATGCAGAATTGGAGAGGCAGAAAGAAGGATTTCAGATCTGGTGGACATCACGACTCCATTACAAGCAGAGGTTCAGACCCCAGCCCAGATAACAAAGGTACTGGTGGCCAGGATGGATGAGGCGGAAGAGCGGGTATGAAGGAACAACATTTGCATCAATGGATTGCAGGAGAAGAAAGAGGGCCCCTCCATGGAGCTCTACCTGGAAAGATGGATCAAAGAGTGGACTGGACAGAGTGGTCTCTCCAATTTGTTCTCCATCGAAAGGGTCCACCGGGTACCCAGCAGAATCCCACCTCCAGGGACCCCCCACAGACAAGTTGTAGCATGGCTTCTGAATTCCAGGGACTAAGACTTTATTCTACAAGTGGCCAGCAAGAGAGGGGTGATGGAAGTGGATGGGGCAAGGGTGGCGATCTTCCCAGACTTTATCAGAACGGTCCAGAAAGCCAGGCAATCGTATGACACTGTCAAGTGGCAGCTGAGGGTAAGCAGGATAACATACTCAATGGTGTTCCCAGCCACCCTTTGGGTGATTGGCCCACGGGGTTGAGTTTCTTCAGGAGCCCCACTCAGGCCTAGGACTGGACTGAGATTATAAGTTCGATGGGGGAAAGCAGCTGAAAAGACTTGCAGAAGGGAAAGAATGGGGCAGACGAGGCTGTGGATCAAGAACAGCTGACAGGTTCGGCATCAAGTTGAGTTCACAGATATATTTGTAGCGAGGCAAACCGAGCACGAGGTCATGGCACACACGGGCATGAGTGGGCACCACCCCTTGTATCTGCCACCGATTACACCTCAGAATGGGCAGCGGAACACTAAGGCAAGGAAGGCTGCACTGAATTGGAGCAGTGCGACTGGGTGAATGCACCCCCAAGTTAGGTCTGGCAAAGCCCCAGGGGCACAAGCTGCTATACTTCTGTTCTTTGGGACCCAAAGAGGTTTGAAGTTAGGGAGGAAGTATAGGGTGGGGGAGTTGTGGACGGGACTTGGGGGGATGGTGGGGAATGTTGTTGCAATGTTGAGTTATTCGGCAGAACACAAGTTAGGGGGTGACCGATTCAAGATAAGCAAAAGGCGGCCTTTGAGGCCCTGGTGCCTCCCTTGGGATGGGTCAAAAGTTTGAAAGTGGGTCATGGGGGATGAACAGAAAAGGGTGCTCAAATGCCTTACATGGAATGTAAATGGCCTGGTGGATAAAATGAAAAGAGGGCTGGTGCCCAAATACTTCAATAGGAATAAAATCGATATTGCCCTACTGCAGGAGACACACCTGATGGGTACTTCCTATGGGGTACTGGGGGTGGCCATCTTGTTTAGGCGCTCCATAGCGCTGGAAGTGGCGGTAGTCAAAAAGGATACAGGTGGCCGCTATGTGATGGTTGGGAGGGAATGCGGGGGGTGGGTGGGAAGCCTAACTCTTATATGTATATATGCACTGTCTTCCCCAAAAATGTACTTCCTAACTGGAAATACAGGGTCTATTGACAAAATATGGAGCGGCCATCATTCTACTGGGGGGAGACTTCAATGGCGTCATGTGCAGGGAGAAGGATAGGTCTACTCGGGGAGAGGGGGAATAACCACACACCTGCAAGCAGCACAGGGCGTGCAATGTTTGCTGAGGCAAACGGCCTGGTGGACATATAGAGGGACCTACATCCAGGGGACATCGGTTTCTCCTTTTAGTCTGTGGCACATAGCACATTATCCTGAATTGATTATTTCTTTCTTCCTAGTACGGGATCTGGGAGGGTTGTCGATGTGGAATACTTACAGAGAGGCATCTCGGATAATGCTCTGTTAACCATTACGGTGATGGGTAAAGAACCGAAAGGGTAAGGGGAATGGAGGTTGAATGCTTACTACCGGGGAGACCAAGATGTAATGGGTGGGCTGAGTGAGGGGACGGACGATTTCTTTGCCCAAAATGAAGGTACAGTGGAGAGCAAATCCACCCTATGTGAGGCATATAGAACAGTGCTAAGGGGCCGCGCCATGCTAGAGATTGGCAAGCAGCGTAAGAACAGGTGCGCAGCGCTGCTGGAACTGGAACGGACTATCAAGGAGAAGGAAGGGAAACACGGCAGGGAGAACTCTCACAGTTCCAAGAGGGAGCTGCTGCACGGCACTCTGAGGTGTAGGGCGGTGGCCATGGACAATGGGCCGCGCCATGCTGGAGATTGGCAAGCAGCGTAAGAACAGGTGCGCAGCGCTGCTGGAACTGGAACGGACTATCAAGGAGAAGGAAGGGAAACACGGCAGGGAGAACTCTCACAGTTCCAAGAGGGAGCTGCTGCACGGCACTCTGAGGTGTAGGGCGGTGGCCATGGACAAGGTGCCGAGCCACGGTATATGAGACAGGAGATAAGGCCGGAAGACTGCTAGCGTGGCTAGGGAAATGGGAAGAAAGGTCACAGGCAGAGGGGGGATTGCAAAGTGGGATAGCAGATTGTAGAAGAGTTTGCAGACTATTATCGACAGCTATACCAAGACAGAGGGGGACCTAACAGGGAAGAAATGCAGGAGTACCTGGAAAGGATTCTGTCATGATGCCTTCCCCCGGGGATCCAGACATCCTGGGCTCCAAGATGGTGAAGTCAAAACTTTTTTATTTAATCGACTGGAAAGGTTACGGACCACAGGAAAGGTCTTGGGAACCTAGTGACCACGTGCATGCACCTCGATTGGTGAAAATATTCCACCGAAATTTCCCAGACAAACCAAAACCACGGGGAAGAACAACTTTAGGAGGGGCCTTGGGGGGGAGTGCTGTCATGATGCCTACCCCCGGGGATCCAGACCAGGTCCAGCAACCCTGGAAGCAGGCATCAAGTTATTTTGGGCAAGCCCAAAAACCCCTGCTAGCACCAGGTTCATATGGAGAGTCAGTTCTGGAGCCATAGGCGCCAGGCTCATAGAGTAGAACTTACCTGATGCAGACCATGCTGCAAGCTTACCTGATGCAGACCATGCTGCAAGAGCTCCAAGGCAAATGAGGCTTGGAAGGGACTATTTTACCTAGGGACTATTTTTTACTAGGGCGTGGCTGGGGAGGAATACTTACCTGGGACTACTTTGGGGGCTATTTAAACCACGCCCAAAGAGCAGCACATGCTTCGTGTTATTCTGCATTCAGCAGCGTAACGCTCACCGTGCTTGCAAGTCTGCATCCAGCCTTCTGCCACGCCCGCCTCGAGTTTGGAGCTCCGAGAAAAAGGGAGAAAGAAGGAGAAAAGGTTATAACAAGAGCAATACATTTGATCCTTACCTGAATTCCCGATCCATCGCGCCTTCGAGTTGGAAGAAAGAAGTTATTTTATGCGCATCGCCTCGCCTGCTGCAGCACCGCGCTGAACTCACCGGCCTTCGCAGCATCTTCACATTCCACCGCATCCTCCTGCATGTTCCCGCCGCATTCCGGTACCTAAGGAGTAGACAAGAACAGCAAGGTGAGCCAAGGGAATACACAGAGGAATATTAGTAACCCCCCCATAGACTTACCTGATTTTACCACCGGGGGTACAATTCCTCTTCACGGGTCGGCGCAGCTTCCACTGCATCTCCGCCGAACCCCGGCCCCTAAGGGGAAACAAAAGTACAGCAAGGTGAAACAAAGGGACTATCAAGGGGAACCCTCCTCACCACATTAGACTTACCTGATTTTACCGCCGGAGGTATTATTCCCCGAGACTTCATACTTTCTCTCAGTGCCTGAATAAGGGAGAAAGCAACAGGTTACATATTGACATTATTTATCGAACTGTGTTAGAAATACAAATCCTTACCAGAATATTACCGGTTGCCACGAGGAACTCTTCACTAGGGTCAAGCTGCAATCTGCAAGGAATCGGACAAGAGTGAAAGTCAGGCATTTGAATTCTTCCGAACTACATACTTTTCGGAGTCAATATTGTTCTGGAACTTACCAATTCCTTCGAGCCAGTAAAGCAACTGGTTATCAACGCGCCCCTGCGCACTATGCAGGATGGAGAGCTCATCTTTTCAAACCATCAGAAGAATATTCCTACGGGCCAAGCAAACGAAGCTAGGTGGGCCAGTCCAGTCAGTCATCGCGGCCCTACGCGTCACATTGGTGCAGACCGCAGCTGTCCAGTTCAGATCGACGCCTCTGTGGGAGCCAGGTGAGCGTAACAGAACACGAAGCCTACCCACAAATTCCAACCCGGGCGTTATGGATACCTCAGAGACTGACCAATTGGCCCAATTACTAGGGGAATTGAGGGCTGAAGTGCATTCCGCCCGTCAAGAAACCAATGCTCTTAGGAGAGAACTGATTTTGTCAAAGGAGCGAACTGATGACCTTGCTAGGCAACTATTGCAAAGCCAGGCTGGACAAGCACCCCTACCTGGTTCTGGGGGAAATCCAGCTCCTGTGTTATCGGGTAACCCTGTGCAAATAAACCTACCAGGAAATATTCCATTAGCTCCACCCGAACGCTTTGCCGGAGATCCCAAAAGGTTTGACGTGTTTATGAACCAATGCCGCTTGCACTTTTTATGCCTACCTGGGACCTTCCCAAACGATCAAGCCAAGGTAGCCTTTGTATTGTCATATCTCAGCGGCAGTGCAGCTGATTGGTCAATTCCACTGGTTACTCAGGATGACCCAATTCTTCGGGATTTTCAGGGCTTTCAAACGAGCATGGAAAGACGATTTGGCCGGCACTTCCAAGGACAGGCCCTGGATAATGAACTTTTGTCCCTACGTCAGGGTAACCAGGACCTTCTATCCTACATCGCGACCTTTAATAGGTTGATAATGGAAACTGGATGGCCGGAGGTAAAACGAATCACGTTATTTCATCGAGGGCTTCGAGGAGAACTCAAGGATGTCTTGGGTCAAGTCGTGAACCCACCTCAAGACTGCGCTGAATATATTGACTTAGTGGTCCAGTTAGATAACAGACTTCAGAACAGAAAGGCTGATCGAGCCAAGTTTGAGAATTGGGTGTTGGTCAAAACCCACGCTAACCCCAAAGGAGCAGATGCTTCAGAACCCATGCAAATCGGAGGCGTTAAAGGACCCTTAACCCAGAAGGAAAGAGAAAGGAGACGTCAAATGCAATTGTGTCTATATTGTGGAATTTCTGGGCATTTTCTACGGGATTGCCCTGTAAAACCACCCAAGAAGGTGGTAGGAGTTGCTGATAAAAGTTATATGGAGTCAGACTCGGGAAACGACCACGCCCGACAAGCGTAGAGGTCGGCTTGCCGAGCTTGAAGAAGGATTCTCAGACCTTGCATTTCATCATACCAATGGTCCTCATAGATCCAGGGCAGCCATCGCGTATGCACGCAGTAAGGGCATACATTGATAGCGGGGCCATAGGAAACTATGTGGACTATGAATTGGCTTCCAGGATGAATCTACCTCTCTGCCGAAAAACCACCTCAGATGTCATCGCCACAGTCGATGGAACTGAAATTGCCTCTGGGCCTGTAACTCATTCCACCGCAGAGATGACACTATTAGGTCAGGATGGGCATCGAGAGACTATTGTGTTTGATCTAATCAAAGCCCCACAGTTCCAAATAATACTGGGGATACCTTGGTTGGAAACACATAATCCTTGTATTGATTGGCGAGAGAAGAGAATAACCTTCCCGGATTGTGCACAAACCTGTTACCCAAAGAAAAATCAGAACGCAGGCCTGGCCACAGTAACCACAGCAGTCATGCAACCACCTCCAGAATACCAAGAATTCCAGGATGTCTTCCAAAAAGAACAGGCAAACACCTTACCTCCTCACAGATCGTACGATTGTCAAATCGATCTCATACCCGGTGCACAACCCCCTTGTAGCAGGATTTATGCCCTTACGGAACCTGAGAACCTTCACCTACGACAATACTAAGACCAGTACCTTGCCAATGGCTTTATTCGCCCATCCAAGTCCCCTGCATCTTCAGCTTTGTTCTTCGTGCCCGAAAAGGAAGATGACCTCAGAACGTGCATAGACTACCGTGCATTGAACCAGATAACTGTTAAGAACCGATACCCATTGCCTCTGATCCCTGAACTACTAGACCAAGTGAAGGACGCTTGTATATACACTAAATTAGATCTCCGGGGGGCATACCATCTGGTACGTGTAAAAGAGGGCGACAAATGGAAGACTGCTTTTCGCACTAAGTATGGGTTATTCGAATACCAGGTGATGCCTTTCGGGTTGTGCAATGCACCAGCAGCCTTCCAATACTTCATGAACGATGTCCTTCATGAACTTATTGACGTTTGCGTTGTCGTATATATCGATGATATTCTAGTATACTCCTCTTCAGAATCTGACCATGTGAAGCACGTCCGAGCAGTCCTTGAGAAATTGCGCCAGCACAAACTATATGCAAAACTAGAAAAATGTGTTTTTCATGCCACAGAAGTTGAATTCCTTGGGTTTATCCTGACCCCAAAGGGAGTCCGAATGGACTCACGAAAGGTGGACGCAATCCTTAAGTGGCCATCACCAAGTTCAGTTAAAGGAGTACAAAGCATGCTCGGCTTTGCCAATTTCTACCGCAGATTCATCCCAGATTTTTCACATGTCGCACATCCCATCACAGCACTCTTGCGAAAAAATAAACGCTTTATGTGGACTGAAGAAGCTGAAAATGCCTTCCAAGAGCTGAAAGCGAAATTCACGTCTGCACCTGTATTAAAGCACCCGCGCCCTGACCTTCCATACATAGTGGAAACTGATGCATCCAGTCTAGCCATGGGAGCTGTCCTGTCTCAAAAGGACCCTGAAACTGGCCAGCTTCACCCAGTAGCATTTTGGTCCAGAAAGTTCTCGGCACCCGAGTTAAACTATGCGGTTACCGACAAGGAGTTATAAGCCATTAAATCCGCCTTCAAGGCTTGGCGGCACTATCTTCTCGGTGCCAGGCATACCATTACTGTGATCACTGATCACCGGAACTTACAGTATTTAAAAACAGCCAAGGCCCAATCGTCACGTCAACTCCGATGGGCATTGTTCTTTGCCGAGTTCGATTTCGTGGTAACCTATCGACCAGGTTGTAAGAATGGTAAAGCAGACGCCTTATCCCAAATGGGGATGGGAGAGGCAGAAGTGAACCCAGAACCAGTACCTATAATTTCCGAACAAAGGATTCTTGGCATGACTACTCTACAGACACTAGAGGACATTCAGGTAAAGATCCAGCAACTCTTTGATCCTACAGCCCTGCAGGACTGGGTAAAGAAAGGCCCGGACTACTCTGTCACCAATGATCTGCCTTATTACCAAGGGAGGCTATTTCTGCCACACAAGGAACTACAAGAGCTAGTCATTTCCCGTTATCATGATACCCTAATGGAGGGGCACCCAGGTATTGCAAAAACTGAAGCTAAAATTAAAAGACAATTCTGGTGGCCCACCTGGCGAAAGGATATTAAATCATTTGTGATGTCTTGTGGCATTTGCGCCCAAAACAAAAGTCAAAAGAAAAAAACAGCTGGACTCTTACAACCTTTAGACATTCCGCCTGCACCATGGCATACCTTATCGTTAGACTTTATTACTGATCTACCTCCTTGTAATGGATTTAACACCATTCTAGTTATTGTGGATCTTTTTTCCAAGATGGCCCACGTTATTCCTTTAAAAGGATTACCTTCAGCCTCAATCCTGGCCAAAGAATTCCTCAAACATTGGGCCTCATTACACGGACGGCGGTAAGGGTTAACGGTCACCGTTAATGGTACCGGTGACCGTTAACCCTTACCGCCTTACTACGAGGTCCCTTTGCGGGTTGGAGACTTTAACACCTGCTTTTTGCAGGCGTTAAAAACCAACCCACAAAGGCAAAATAAAGCTAATGATCTCACAGGACCCCAGAGTTTTTTGTCTTGTGGATGGCATGGGATGGCGGGCGAAGCAATCTGGCCAGAGGAAGGGCAATGGTGATTTTGCCACATGGCCCAAGAGCAGTTTTTGATCTATTAAAGCAAATCAATCTTGTTAGTCGATCTGGTAAATCAGGAAAGTCACTATTTGGTGAGAGTTACCAGCGTGCTCCTGCTGCTCGAGATGGCAATGGAGTTTACTGCTGGTGGGGGCCAAAGCTCCCTGTTTAACATGATGTGCGTAGTTTTTCAATTAGGACGTAAACCAAGTAAAAGCTGTCGCCTAACTCCAGTGACCAGAGCTAGGCAGTCATGTAGTATTCATTTGTCACTGTTATCAATTGCTGCAATGTGGTTTAGTAGTGTAAGAGCACCACTGTGGACTATATCTCGTCGGTCAAGAGCTCCTCTTTGATAGAGTGTTCATAGCTCATTGACATGTTTGGGGCACTGATTGCAAGTCTATCAGCAGGTCGCCAGGCGTGAGGATAGTTGTATGATGACTACTGTTTCCAAGGCTTTTCCTCTTGAGTTTAGTTCGTATGATTTCTGGAAAGAGCAATGCCTTCATGACTTTGGTGATGAAGATGGCCAGTACTGTAAGGCCAAGGTTGGTTACCCTTGACTTGCCATTGTCCTATTGGGGAGATTATTTCTTAATTGAGGATTTCTTCTTTTTTTAATAATATATTTTTTTAGTTTTTGGATATCAGAAAACAACAAAAAAGAACAATGGGCCGCATTACGAGGAGGGCGGTAAGGGGTTAAGGGCACCGGTAAAGGTGCCAGAGCCGTTAACCCCTTACCGCCCTATTACGAGGTCCGCTCGCAAGACCCTCTAAGGACGCCTGGTTTTAACAGACGTCCTTAGCGGGTCCTGCGAGTGGCCCAGCTTGCTAACAACGGGCACGTCATTAACGGGCCCGTTGTTAGGATGCTCCCCATTCCCATTGAGCGCTATGGGAGCTCAAATGGGAATGGGGATGGTCCGGGTCCGGGTTCCTTGAATGGGGAAATACCGCACCCTCCAAGGTCAGAATGGCCCGATATTTCCCCATTCAGGGGACCCGGGTCTGGGGGTAGCCAGGCCCTTATTAAGGGCATGGCTACCTCCAAACTCGTAATGAGGCCCAATGTATGTACATTAGATATAAAACTTTGGTGAAATTAGCGCCTCCAGTTCGGATTAGGCATCTTAATGGAGAGCTTTTCATATGCTAAAGAAAACATAATTAGCCATTCACTTCCCACTTGTTCCACATCTTCACAAATTTGTGAGGGCACTACGCGCGTATTCTATAAATTCTGTTTTCCATTCACATACATTCATCAACATCCCGTTTCCATTCAGACAGTCAGAGCACATTTCATAGCTACCTTCCTCATTGCAATCATGACAACCATTGATAGAAACAATGTCATATCTGGAAAGGGGTTTGACAGATAGCATATCCAGTAAAACCATTTTAGATCCATTCCCCACAACATGACCAAAAATTGTTGTCAAATTACTTAATACCAGAGTCAAGATTCTTTGAAACTTCGGGCATTGACAAATCAAATGGTAAAAGGTGCATGCAGCCTGTTTGCATCTTAAACATTGATCACCTGGAGCTCACCCACATTTAGCAAGAAGGCCTCTTGGATAGTATATATAGTATATATGTGGAGGATCAATCGGAATTTTGCAGTGATAGCTGCATCTTGGGGGAACATCAGAGCTTCTTGCAAAGCTTTTGGATTGATAGAGCCCATATTAGTTTCTCACTTGATTTCAGTTTAGATAGAAGAAAAGAGGCAAAGTAGAGGAAAGCTTGGTATAGGGTCGAAATTGATTGATTTTTGGGTAATGAATTCCTCATTTGAATTTACCTCCACTGGGGATTTGAGTGGGAGATTATAGTTATCAAGGAACTGCACTTGCTCAGGATCCTGGAATGGTATCAGTCTGCCGTCAATACCATGTCATGCAATTACACAATATTATTATCTATCCAACTCTTAAAGGTGTAAAGCATATTGATTGTGGGTAAGTGTCTGTTGTACCAAAGTGGTGTCGTATTTGTAGCCTTACATTATGGCCTCTGCTCGAGCTTGGGTGATCACCCTAGAGATGGTCAGCAAACAATTAAACCCCCTTGCCCTGAATAGTACCTGCAGAGGAGATAAGTTGCCCATCCAGGCCACTTCTGTTTTAATGTGTGGTGTGTTTGGGTTCCATTGATTTATTATTATTGATGTCGATTTCTAAAGCCAGGTGGAATTCAATGCAGGGTGTGGTGCTGCCCGGACAGACTGTGATCTTGAAGGTAGACAAATTGATGGTTCAGTTGTGTTACTGTTTTCTTTCAGGTGGTTGACTTTTTTTAGAAGGACATCACATTGTCATAAAGGTGGTGGGAAGGAGGCGGGCAGATATAATAATTACAATTGTTTATATTTCTCCCTTAAATGTGTGCCAAAGACCACATTCCTGTGCACTACTGATGATTCATTGTGTGCAGTGGATGATGCTCCAATCTTTTGATTGATCTTAGATTTACTCAGCTTAAAACATGCTAATGTAGAGCACAGTGTAAGAAGAGTGGGATGCAGGAGATTAGGAGACTGAGTTGAAGGCACCTCGTTAGCAACAGAAGCAGAAGGTTCGACCAGGGCCATTTTTGGCTGATTACATCTCAGCTATGGAATCCTGTAGTGCTGGCCCATATTGCTTACCATGCCTCCTTGACCTCTGTAACGCCTTCCAGCGTCACACCCATTGTGATAATATTCCTCTCTGTGATCAGATTGGACAAAGGCTTCCTGCCATCTTGCAGAATGCCTCCCTGGAATCCAGGATCTGGTAGAAGCCAATTGGCTGGCCTTAAATACCAGGAACCCCAAATTCATACTCACTGGTGGACCTGGCAAGATGCTAAAAAATGTCATGATGCATATTTTGGGTATTCTCCCTTTGGGTATTACTGTAGACTTTGATGAATGTAGTGTCGGTTGGCAAGTGTATTGGTGGATGCTAAAAAGTGACATGTTCAGAACCATTCGTTTTTATAGATACATATCTTATTGACGTTGCCAAATCTTAGGAAGCAAACTATCAGACATAGGAAAGCACTTAACAATCTTGTGTTTCTCACCAATATGTCCCTAAACTGCTGATTCGCTGTTGGAAGCACAATCTAGGACAGTGAAAGGTTTTCCGGCTGGTGGATTTCTTTAGTGCCTTAACCCTATTGCTGGCTAACTGTGGAATTTGGGTATCATTGTGAGCGTTGTCTCTGGAGTGACAGGTCAATGCACCTGGCGATGGTGCTCTTGCAACAGATGTACCGCCTGCTACACATTGGTGTCTCCTCCACACTGCATCACTTTTCTGAACCCTGCTATGAGAGAGAGGGCTGTTACATGTTCCATAGATGCAGGAGGACAAGATGAACGACTCGTCAATACACCTCAAAAAGAGCAGACTGCAGCCCACCTGGCATCAAGGTTGATAAGCAACCAATCAGCGCCCTGCACCAGGCATTTAAAGGCCCTACACCACAAAGCGCATAATAGTTTCTTTTTCTTATATAATGCTATTACGAAATTGTAAAAAATGATTAATTCAGCTATATACAATAAAAACATTTCTTTTTAAA
This sequence comes from Ambystoma mexicanum, assembly GCF_040938575.1. Taxonomy (NCBI): domain Eukaryota; kingdom Metazoa; phylum Chordata; class Amphibia; order Caudata; family Ambystomatidae; genus Ambystoma; species Ambystoma mexicanum. Next base: position 917,697,425 of record NC_090931.1, read on the forward strand.
GCGCATAATGCAGCTTGCTAAACAATTAAACAGCACCTTGAATCCGTCACTAAAGGCGCTAGATCAAAAAGTGCAGAACGCAAACTTACTGTTCGCAAATGCGCTCAACAGGTAAGCAGAAGCACCCATGCGCACATAAGAATAAAACATCTGCAGAGCCAAAGGTTAAAGGTCTCTGACAAAGACACTACAACAGGTGCCTAAACAGCTGAGATATGGATTTCTTAATTTCTTAATTTCCAAATTGTGTACCTTTCAATATTTCCAATAGACATATTACTGATGTTAAAAATGAGTTCAAGTCTTCTAGACAGGAATATATTTTAGTGAGCAGTAGACTGGGCGAGAATCCGAGTGGGACAGAAGTAAGCTAAGTAAGCTCTTTTTTAAATATTCAGATTAGATCAAAGTTGACTATTGTTTTCATTTTGGACATTCATTTTTCATTTCTCAAAAGAAGAGTGTGAGTTTGATGGAAATGTGCTATCATTTGCAAACACACTTAAATATATATATATATACATATATATATATATATATATATATATATATATATATCGAAGGGAAAGAAAACAAAAAAGAAAAGCTGTTCACAGCTTTTTAGGCGGCACTCTTCTCCCAAATAAAAATGCACCAGATGCAAAGAAGGATCTCCATCATACGTCCTTTATTTTGCCTTGAAAAACACGGTGGACAAGCAGTTTCAGGAGAGAACAAACAATTACGCGTTTCACCCTACCGGGCTTCGTCGGATTGTTATAATATATATATATTAAATTCTATATTGCAACTTAGCGAGAGTGTGCGGATGTGGGTGCGTGTGTATGGATGAAGAACACACCTGGAAAGCAGAGTGACTTCATCACTTCAAACCTGTCAGATTGTTCCAGGTCCACCACATGTAACTCATTCAGTCCTGTTTTTCTCAATGGAAAAAGACAAACTACAGGTCCCAGAATGCAAAGAAAAAACAGACTCTGGAGCTCAGCACTATTTACCAAAGGGGTCATGTCTCAATGCGCAAAGTTCACGCATGACTTCTGTCTGTCAAAACAAGAACAGGTTTATGTTGAAATCTCTTTTGGCCGGTTCTAATATCCCAATGACGTTTTCTGCACCCCCAAATGCTCGATCTATATAAGACAAAATAGCACAAATCCTGGAGCATGTTAGACATGTGAGCGGTCCCTACGAATGCTAGACATTTTTAGGTGTGTAATGAATGCCTGCCGAGCCCGTGGGGTTTCCCATTTGCATCTCCAATGCCCAGAATCGGAGATTACGTTATAAAATGCATACAGCACATTTGAATTGAATTGCACTAATTTGCACGGTACTCATTTCCTCCCTCAATAATACATTTACCCCAAAATCATAAGTTACCAACACTGACCGACAATGCAGGAATGAGGGAACGTAAATACAGTGTGGAAAACTGTGATCATAGAAATGTACTTCCAGGCTCACTTTCCACCTGCAAACAAAAAAGGTCTTCAAGTTAAAAAAAGAAAAACAGCTAATTTCGATGATTTAAGAGAACGCCATAGGTTTAAAATTGCACTACAAATGCAACCACTCAAGGGTTAATTGCTTGTGTTTGAAATTGGGGAAGCCTGCAGATTGCAAGTTCAAATTCCTGCAGGGCCGACCTTCATACTTGAGAGGTCGATAAATTGAGTGATATTAAATTGGCTGAAAATGAACAGCTGATAATCATATAACCTGATGTAGTAGCTGTGCGTGTAAGGGTTAATTATCAATATGTACTGTGCCTCAAGGCTTAAATTGTCGTTTCCCTATTTATCAAGATGGCGGCTAGTTTTGGACTCCTCGCTGAGAGCTGTGTGCTGCTCCCATTGCACCATATGTTCTAGTAGGGACTGAGGAGCCTTCCAGGGCCTCTTCCTTGATTCAGGGCTCTGGTGTGATCCAAACAAAGCGTGCAGTGTGTGACACAACCTTAAATAAAGCAGAGCATACAACTTTGGCCCTTACTCATGGAATTATAGGTGCAGAAAATCGGGACTTGGTGTGCCATTCTGCATGCAAAACTCTGATCATCGATTCATGGAAACGACTGCACAGGACATTTCTGGGACTTGTGTGAACTTCGCGCAGGTCTGGCACTCCTCGCTGAGTGTGGGTTGGGCCTGCGCATCGTCCAAAATAGGGAGTGGAACATGCAAAATGAGGAAGAACACGCCCACGACAGCTCAGAACAAATCGCATTTATGGATTTGACGGCGCAACCTCAAGTCGGGGAAATGACCATGCAAAACTCCCAGTCTAACCGCCACCCTAAGGCAGGCGTACAGACACCTGCGCATAGGAATCACTGCGCAGAGGTAAGATCACATGTTGGATTTAGGGATGTGTGCATGCAGCTGGAGTTCTGATTGAACTTAGGGGTGCGCGTAAGCAGTGTAGCTGGGTCCAGGCACAGTTTACAGGGGTTCGCACGCAGATTTACAATGAAATTACTCGAGCTACGGAACATGGTGCACATGTTGTCTGGGTGCTGTGTATAGTTATGGGGGACCCTACGCAGTGTCTCCAGGGTATTGGCTTGGTTGCGGGGGTCCCCACGCAGGATTACCGTGGTGCATGAGTTCACGCCCGAGGACCGTGCATAGGTTGGTATTAGTGGCTACATTTTCTTTGCGGGGGGCGTGTCAGGGACGTTGCGGTCATGACTTGCACCTAGGGTTACTTAGTGGGAAGGATTCCATGAATACACGGATTGCGCACAGATGCCTCATGCGCGAGGGCTCACGCAAAGTCCTACTCGCCGCGCAAACTTTGCGGGGTCTATACACACTTTTCTATGAATCGGCCCTTTGTTACAAACTGGCATGGGACAGGCAAGAGTTATAGTACACATGATCCACTGAAACTAGAACTCTAATTAAATAAGAAGAATATTAACACCTCAAGGATGTGTATGTTCCATTCCCTCTTATCTGCAGTGCTCTGGAGTAAAATAAACCATCAGTAGTTCCGATCTTGGGCACCACGGAGAGATAGGGTGTAGCAAGCGAGGCGTAGCCGAGGTTAGCGGGTATGGATTACAGATTCCTAGGAACAGGAAACGGGGCAGAGTAAGAGAAGATCATTCTGCATTTCTTACAGCCAAAGGTTGGCTTTAAGCAGATGAACCGAACAGCAGCAGATATTCTGTCCACTGAGCTGCGGCTTTGCGGCGGACGGGGGGGAGGCTCTCTGGTGAGAAGCAGGAGACAGCATTGCTTTCAGGGCCATGGCCATGCGAGCAAGTGGCTATCCCACCCAGACCACAAGCATGCATATTTATTTCATCCATATTCCACACCACATGTATGTCAACACATGATTGTATATGAGAAAAAATGGGCAAACAAGTTGCAGCCTTGTTACTTGACCTTAGAGCAGCCTCTGTATGTATTTCTCTTTTTATTGCCTGAAAGAAGCATTTCACTGAAACATGTTACACTCTTTGTGCTAAAAATATTCCTAAAATGTAGCTGATAATCGCCCCCTCCAGCTGTATTGTTTGGCCCGAGGTTTCGCCTAGCCATTCAACAAGATTCCTGCAATAGAGGCCACGATTCCCGCAGTTTACACAGTCATTTACATTTTCAGTATTCCCCAAAGCTTTTGGCAGATAGTTGGCCAAGACTTTCCTTTGCATTATGGGACTTGTAGTCTTGCATGCATAACGGGCAATTCAAGAGCACCACATTATTTGTTCCTGGAAAAGCAGCAAAAGAATGGACTGTGACATGTTGTGATTGTAAATTGTATCGCGATGGGAGGTAATTTCGAATAACTTCTGTACCATAACCCTGACCATCTCTGATATATTTTGAAGTTTGTTCCTGTCCTCTGGGAAGGGAGGGTAAAGCTACCTATTTTCTCCTCACCATACCCTTAATGTGACCCAGTAGCATGGCTTTACTGCAAATAGAAAAGACTTGCCATGATTGAAGCCTTGTTTCCAGTTGAAACATGTAACAAGATATACAATTAGGGGCTTCATTACAGTACAGTGCTATATGTAAAATGTTCTTTTATTGAGTAGGTGTCTGGGTATTCAGCTACCCAAAACCTGACACTCGGATACAGGAAATGCATTGGTAAGTTAGTGGGACTGGCTAAGGCCTTAGGGCAGGGGTTTGCAACCTGTGCCTCTCCAGCTGTTTTGACTTCAAGTCCCATGAGCCCTGGCTAGCATGGTCAATGGTAATGGCTCAGGCTAGCATGGTCAATGGTGATGGCTCATGGGAGTTGTAGTCTAAAACATCGGGAGAGCCAAAGGTTGCACACCTCTGCTGTAGAATGTCATCAGTCTAAACTCTTATAATTATCCAATTCGATCCCACCTAGGCAACTAGTGTACATGAGGGAATTGGTGATACTTCTTTGAGGTAGTTTTTCCATTGGGTAAAATGGTCAAGTTCAACTTTCCAGGTGACAAAAACAGCTTTCCTTTAATTTTACGTCCCAACTTGCAGTTGATATAAAAACACATCCCACTGCAGCCATTAAAAGCGAGGGTGTCTTGCATAATCATTGCCTCATAGCAACGTGTGTAAACACACGCCCTCACTTTGAGTTTCCACCCCACCCGTCCTCACACCAGAGGCCCTTTCCAGCTGTTAGCACACCTGCGATACTAGAGCCATCAATTGTACTTTGCATTTGTGTTACATCCAAAGTGCCTAGGAAGGGCTTCTTGGTATTGTGCTTCAACCAAGCAGTATGTTAAGATGTTAGCCATTTTAGCTCATAACAGTTTACATTTCAAGAAAAGAAGAGGTATGCTGAAGGGTTTGATCAGCTGACAAGACTCATCACTTTGTTTCTGAAGTCCCTGTCCATTCACCCACACTATTAATACTCAGGTTATGAAGCTTGAACAAGGAACGTTAAGCTTGAGTGCAATAGGCCCGCATGCACCGTGCACCATCACGTCCCTGCTCACCTTTATGAAAGTTCTTTAATTAACTCTTAATTATACAAATGAGTCAATGAGCAATACCAAATAATTTTTAATACAGTCTTCTGGCATTGATAGTTGACAATGGTCAAGGTGGAAGTGATGGCCGGGCCCACTAGATGGCCAATGTTTGTCTTTTTTACAATTATTTTCCTCTTTAACTTTTGATGTTGTCAAATGTCCCCTTTTTTTGCATCAAATGTAATGATGTTGTAGGAGAGGGGCTTAAGAACAGTGTGTGGACTAACCAATGCAGCAGCAGGACGACCGATGCCACAGGACCACATTTGTGCAGTGAGTGTTCAACATTGGTCTTGTACAATTGTTGTCAATTGGAAGGTAGTCACCTACATTCAAGAAACTAAGATAAGACAGAAGTACACTGGCGAGAGGTTTGAACCCAGCTCCCATGGCTGCTCAATGCAAGAACTTCCTTGTAACCAACCTCTTACTTGTTTAATTATGTACTCAGCCAATCTGTTTTAAAAATAATAGCACATATTTTAATGAACACGTGTGTTTTAATTGTAGGGCATGCCAAGTCATATTAGTTTACATTACAAAAAATAAACAGTGGAGCTTAAGCTGATCACTTTGTTTGCAAATGGCCTTTCTGTTCCTGTAAACTGCCACCCCTCCGGTTCGGAGCTCGTACAGGTGTGTATAAGCTTAAACACTGCATGGTTGGTCGCTCTGTGCCAGGGATGGCATTACGTGGATTGACTTCAGGACTGTAGATAATGAGAGCTATTGGGTTCGGTTGAAACCTTGTGCTGGGGCATGACGGGTTGTGTCTGGGGCCACACTTTGTTGAGAGTACAGAGATGCAGTTTGTTTTCCTTCACGTGTACTGAAAATGAGGGCGGGGGAGAGGAAATGTGTATAAGGTCTCCGAGATGCAGGGCACTGCACCATGGCAAAGGGCACATGGTGTGCCAGCTGAGATTCTAAATGTGGATGACAAGTACTAGAGGATGCCAGTGCCTCCATGTTTCAAAAGGTTCTCTGCACTCTGGCAATTAGGGCTGCATGTTTCCACAGACCCTCAGACATATCACATGCCTTGGACTCCCACGGGCCTTGCTCAGACACTGCTAATAAGAAATATGTGTTTTTATGAGAGACCTGCTGCCACACATTTTGCTATGTTGAACCTCTGCAAAGAACAGATGTTATTGTTACATTTATCAACATTGGAAGGGTGAAAGAGTGAACTGGCCCTCGTATGATATTCAGATGACAGCGTAACCCTGTGATCATTTGAAAATGCAACTATTCGACGATGAAATAATGTACTTCAAAAAAAATCCTGTTGATTATTTTAAACAACAACAAACAAGACAGCTCCAAGAACTCCTCTGAGCAAAGGAAATAGTACATAATATGACAGCATATTACACATCATCATACCAATTAAATAATGTACGTATTCATATTATTTAGGTCATGCAGCAGTGTAACATTTGAAACTGAAAAATAAACGTGTAATGCCATTAAAAGTGCAATGTTCAGAGTAAACACATTGTTTAATTACAATTTCCATAATACCAAACACAATACATACAATTCCAATGAAATGCCATATATATACAAACACATATAAAGATAACTTGCGTTCTCAATCGCATCCAGGGCAAAGACATTGTTAACTTACTCTTTGCTTAGATGGCCCATTGTAGTCCTAAGGAAGTCACTAATTGTCCTTTACGAATCACCGTCATTTGATGTCTTCAATAAATATGCCAGTTGTGTCATATTATTTTCGTGGGATGGTAACCTAATGAGCACAGATCACAACAGCGAATCCTTCTGGCTGTTGCATCTGCAACTCAGGCCTTTGGCAAATAATAATCACAATAATAATGACTAAACGTATATAATATATTTATTATAAAACTGAATAGTCACACCACACAGATAACAGGTGCTTAATGTTACTCATTTGATGATCCGTGGAAGGGTGAAAGGCTGAGTGGACAAGGAGGGGCTCAAACTGATACACTTCAGGTTACACACAGATCTCTGCAGCAGCTGCATTAGCACAGTGTGCTGTCTGACTGGCTTACCAGGTGTGCTCGAATGCTTACATGCGCCCCTTCTGAAAATGCCCTAGTTTCCTAAATTACCCCTAGAGGAAGCACTGACATTTTAGGCTGGTTTGGACTGTAACTGCAAGCCATGTGATCAGCATCTAAAATGCTACTGTCACAAATGACAGTCCACGGAATGTAAGCCTTAGCTTAATCATGCAGCCAAGCTGTAATAAATCTCTCAGGTGTCCCTCCCCCACCCCAGCTCAGCTGAGAGCCATTCAGCAGACAGCAGCCCCCATCATCGAAGGTGGAAGGACATCTTACCCTCAAACAGTGGAACTTGCTACCTCTAGTAGCTGGCGTCATCTTCATGTTAGTCTATACCACATACAGTGTAGTGACAGCGAGAGCATCCTCCATCTACCCGGCCCACAAAATCTCCACATCTCGGAAGGTCAACCAACACACAAAGCTAAGACATCATCAGCCCGGAAAATTAAAAATGCAGAAAGAAGAAATACAGAAAGCATTCTTATGCATGTCAGGGCCACTCTGTCATTCATAGCTTTCAAGTTGGAATTGAAAACTCTATTCATCCAAGAATCTCTCGACTTCCAGTGATCGCAGAATAATGACCACATGCTCAACCTACCTGCCTTTTCGTGAACTTCCCTTCTCCATCACTGCATCCTCTCGCCCCAGCCTCTGGTACTGTACAGTGCTCAGTTGCTTCACAGCTGGTTTTGTGCTATAGAGAACTCATTACATACATACAAGTCTTTCAATAATGTACAATTCGATCTCTAAATTGTCTTTCAAAAGCACTCAGTTGGGGAGGAGGGGGCTCTAATTACACGGCACAGCCATAAATCCATATATTGAAGTTGCTTAATTTCCAAGGATATGTTCTTTAAACATCTGTTTAAATACTATACGTCTGAAGTGATTTAACTGACACACTGAAGGATAGATTCAAACTCTAGCATAACGTCAATTAGCACCCGGGGCGGGGCGCGTTGCTAATCAGGTTCTGCGGATCGTGGGCTGAAATCTCTGATCTCAGCCCGTGTTCCATAGAACCCGCAGGCTACCTCCCCCGCCACGGGCCGCCATCTTCCCCCACCCTCGTTTTTTTTCTTTTTAATTTTCCAAATGCCCTCCCCTGCTCCACTTATCTTATTGTTGTGGCAACGACACCAGCAGCTGATCTCCTCCCTTTTCTGACTGCAATGGTAATAGAAGAGGGGTTCCGTACTTAGCACCACCTTCCACAACCATGGTGGCCATTTTGGATCAGTATTTTCATTCATTGAACGGGACGTGTCTGGCGTCCTGTTCAATGAATGAAAATACTTTTTATTAGCACACAGGGTTACCGCTTTGGTAACCCGGGGTGCTAATGGCATTAACACCCCGATCCAAGGGCTAGATTGGGGGCAATGGGCCGCAGCCCTTGTTAACCGGCCTTGTTTCGTTAGGGCCATTAACTTGGGCTGCTGGGCTGTTACCCCTGTTCCAGCCCTTGGAACGGGATGTTATGGCCACATGAAAAGTTTTAGGACGTCTGGTACTCATCATCTCTCCTTTGGGATAGCACACTGTTTGATTGAACTCTATAAAGGCTTGGCATTCATCCATGGAGGGTATTTTAGAAAGGTATCTCAGTCAAACTCCCACACATAAATAGGGGTTTAACGTAGAAAGCAGGGCTTTCGATTAGCAGACGGAAGTTTATAATCCTAACCCAGAATGATTAGGCTGTCCTACTGCAACCTCATTCAAGCAGCCTAAGGCACCAAACAATTACTACACATTCCTTCCTATTCCAACACCCTAGGGGAGGGAGCGGCAACCTTTGGCTCTCCAGGTGGTTTGGACTACAAAGCCCACCAGTCCCCAGCATATTCAATGGTGAGGGATCATGGGAGTCATAGTGCGAAACTTCTGGGAAGCAGCGGGTTTCAGACCCCTGCCCTAGGGCATGATGGATAGAAAGGAGTAAACCAAAGCTGAAGTGATATTTGAGGACTGAGGATTTCCTTTAACAAGTGCACCCATGCGTGTGGTTAAACCCGTGCCTAACTTCCGCTCAAACTAAAAGAACTGCCGCATTGCCTGCACGCGCTAAACTTAAAAGGAAATATGAAACAAAAAAAAGCTTTGGGTTTTCGGTAGTCCAGGTTTTTCGTGAGTAACATTATGAGAAACCTTCCTTATTCCGTCACACCATCCATATGGTAATTTGTATGAATGTATACTTCAAAAATGAAAAACAAATGAGTGTTAAGAAAGTTAATATATGTAATATTCATATTCATTGTTATTGACAGAAAATATTTGTTTTGCTGCAGCATGTGTTGAGACAGCTGTAAACATACATTGAGTGTGCAAACCTTCAATTAAACATATAAAGAAACATAATCTAGCACATGAGCCAAGCCAAGACATACTGCGTGCTGGCGTGCCTTGTCCAGGTTAACACTTATTAACTGGCTACATACATCATGCATAAGAAAAACACACATTCCAAGAGACAAAAAGAAATAAGTCCCACGAATAATTCGAAAATCTGGTAGAAAGAACATAATGGAAGCAGAAAGTAATCAGAAGTAATTGTTAGTGATTAGAGTGGTAGGTCCTATTGTTTTTATTTATAGTCTTAGTTGCAATTTAACCAATCTTTCAAATTATTTCCGGTTAAAACGCAATTGATGAACACTGTGATTAACTTAGTTTTAATTGAGATGTACTTATTGACCATATGCATTCTTAACAGTATCGAAAGAAAATGCAGCACTCCTTGATTAACCCAGTGGTAGCCAATGGTAACGAGGACACCAATATTTCCAACTGGACTTTTAGATTACAAACATCTAGATAGAAAATTGGGTCCAGGGGAATAAAGAGCATGATTTGGTAGTAGTTAAGGATGCCTAGTACGACAATATGTGCTTGGGTATGTTCGGATTGTTTATAATGCTTAAACATGTTAATGTAATGTTGGATGCTAGCCATGTATTGCAGAAAGATGACACCAACTTTACTAATAAGATCTGCTAAGTTGGGGATGGTTAATGTTGAGATGAGTTGGGGTCAAGGGGTACCCTATGGAACATCTCAAGTGAGGGCAGTGGGCAGAGGAAAATCAACCCTCCTTAACACTGATCTTCCGTCTAATTAGGAGAATCATTTCAGTGTGGGGAGACATATGGCCAACTATTCCATTGTGTCAATGACTATTCTGTGGCCAACCCGCAGAGAATGCAAGCAAATCGAGAAGGGTCACATTACTCTAATTTGATACTTTGAGCATTGCCAGACACTTCAGAGATGGACGCTTCTCTGCCACTCAGTGGAAAGGAGGGGACGGGAAGGCCATGAGACTCAGCAATATTCTGAAGATGGCTGGTGCCATTCGATTTGAGTAGCATAGGTATGAGAGGGGGGTGAAGATGGTGGAGGACCAAGGGTCCAGGGAAGGTTCATTCACTAGATGATGAATGTTTGCAGCGATAGTCCAAGGATCCCCGAATGAGTGTGCATTAAGAGATTCCAGAGAGTAGTCTAAGCCATTGCACGGATGCTAAATTAGAGTGGAAGACGTCAAGAGTCGGGTCATGATCCCACGATCATACCATATGTTTTAATCATAGCTCTTGCATTCTTTCTGTCCTTGAGGGAAGCTCAAAGACCATCTTTGTAGTGTATCCCACTAGCACCAAAGCCACCGGAATGAGTCCACAGTGGGTACGAGCCGCAGAAACAATTTAGTTCACAATGTGTGCTTAACAAGCTTGCACATAAATACATGAAAGACTGAATTAAGTTGCTATGCTCTCCCGCCAGGATCTGTAACTATGCAAAGTACAGTCAGGCGTCCTTCAACTGGCTAAAGAGGCATCCTGTATCAACGGTAATTCTAGCACCAGAAACAAATGCAAACATCTGTTCAAAACTATGAAAAGTCTCATTTCGCCATAAGCATAGAGACGAATGTAATGCTACATAAGAGGCGCGCAGACAACCTTTATACTGTCTTCTCATATCAAATTCCCCGTGTAAGATTTCTGCGACGGATTTTGGGAAACAGGAAAGATCTCTAATTATCGTTGACCAAATTATTGCTACATCATCTACTTCAACCTCACCTCCTTAGTACTTCCTCTGCCATCTTCCTTCCATTTATCTTTTCGTATCATTAAACAATTGTATTGAAATGAGTGCGGACCAAGTGTACGAGGAGCGATTTGGCTACAGCACCCTATTGTCAGTGTTCAATGACTTACGACCTCATAGTTCCTGCATGAAGTAGGCGCCTCGTCTCTCTTTCACTAGCGGCTGATGGTGGCAAAATGCCACAGGAAGTATTCTGGGAGATATCGACTCCATCAACATTGCATGCAGTAGGTCGATTGACCAATCATCCAGCCCCTTGAAAAACTCTGAGGGGTGCTCTTCCAGAACTGGGACCTTTCTACTGTTCAGACTCACTACGCGGACCTTCTCGTGGCGGATGGGCTCCCTCAGCATTGGAATGTCGCTCTCCTCCAGGTGAGGACGTCATCTCTTTCAAAAACGTGTTTGTGGCTGAACCTTCAAACACGTTTTCAGGTGTGTAAAGATTTCTGCAAAGGTTTGTGTACTCCTCATTAGTTTTTCCCGAGACACATGGAATATCCCCTGAAGTCACCCGTACAGCCAGTACCGCTCTCTTACTCTCCATACACCTCAGGCAGTGTGCAAGCAGCCTACCACTTCTCTCCTCTTTTTCAAAGTAGTCTCCTCAGAGTCTGAAAGGGGTGCATTCCACCCTGCCACTCAACATTCTGTTTTATTCAAATTTCAGTCTCTTGTGTTCTCTTCTGCTTTCACAGGGTGACTGCATTCTGAGCAGCTCCTCTGCACACGTGACATCCTTCACCAGCTCCTCAACCTGGTTTTTCATTTCCTCCCTCTTGTAGCTCATAAGGGAAATCAAGTAGCCACGTACGTGGCATATGAATGCCTCCCACAACGTGGAGTCACTCACTTCCTTGTGCCGATCACTCTTCACAAATTCTTCTATCACCTTATTTACTTGGTCCTTGATCTTCTCATTCTGAAGATTGGAGCTGTTGAGGGGCCTGTTAAAGGAGCGGGTCTGGGAGTGACTCGTGGCCATATCCAGAGTCGAAGGTGCCTTATCTGAAATCAGTATCTTCCCAATTTGGCTTCTAAGCCCATGTTATTGCCCGAGGCAAAGCCGAAGAGCATAAGTTGGAGAAGGGTCATGATCAAAAGTGATCATGACCCCTCTCAAGGTCTATAAGTCTGCTAGCACATGAAGTTGTGCAACTAAAAAAGAAAATGAATGGTGATAGGCTTCTGCTCCACACTGGTTCGTATAACGCGCAGATTGACCAATGAGAACACTCTGAACATTCCAAGGGTTACACTATGGATTGGTAGTGGACTCTAAAGTTGGGGCACTGAACTTCAGAACTACTATCTCTGCAACTTACACATCTGCATAGTGAGTACAGAGATGGCTGTAGTTGGATTGAAAGTCTATGCAAGGGGACTTGGGTGAGACTTACTTTGCAAAGGAAATGCGGACCATTTCCAGTCGAGCCTGTGTAGGTTAGATATACATCCCTGGAGTTCTTTCTACTCATTAGGAGACCGTGAGGATATTTAAGAAGGTGGGGCGACAGCATCTTGCTCTGTGCCATACGATGAACCAACGAGCAGTGTTTTAACTCTTCTGTGGTATTTCACGCCAGGAAGGCACGTTATAAATGACTTATCATATCATATATCATATCATATGTAAAGCAGGCTTTCTGGTTGTACAGTATACAAAGAATTGTAACAAAATAGCTATTCTTTTACATATCTGTCTGCCCAAGCTGCTTTCCGGTTGTTGGTAGTATAGAGGAGGATGTATCTACGCAGTCTTATTTGTCGAGTGGCTCCGTTTTTCAGCTCAATGGCCTGTGCCTGTATGCCGAAAACATAAGGCATGTTAAGTTAGGTTTTTGATACATTGGGCCAAGGTCAAATGATGTCTAAAGAGGTTAAAGTGAAAAGGTGAAGAATGGGATTTCAACTTGTGGTGATGCCCCAGAAGGAAGACTTCCATCATAGATTCAGTGTCAGACCTCTTTCCCTCAATAATATCTTCTCGGCAGCTCCGGTCTTCAGCTGCCGAACTTCTCTTGTGGCTGCTGTCTCAGAGGTAGTTATGCCTGTGTAAGACCTCTCAATGACCCTTTGAGCAGGAGCAGGAATATGGGAGGGATATGCCTGAGAGATATCTCATCGGGAAGGAGTAGCCAGAAAGAAGATCGTCTCGAGTTTCCATTACTGTCTTTGGCGAGACAGTAAGGAACTAGAGATTGCGCCTGTAGATACTCAAAGGTACATCAGTGCGGATTCTGTTCATAACCCTGTTAATACACGCAACCGTGCTCGTGCGTGCAGCCTTGTTAAATGTGGCAAACATATGGAGGAGGATGAACGTGGTCACGGATCTCTCATCCAGAATAAGCAGGGTTTTACCCATAAGAAATACCATTGCCACATTTGTGCTGTTGTGAGATGAAAGATGACGTCCTGCTGGGCTCACTTTGGGATTAACCATTTCTATGGGTTATTTTTTTGCATCTAAATTTGAAATTTATGTTAGTATGAAAAGGACACCATTCCTAACCACCAGACAATTGCTGCAAAAATTCCCCCTTCTCTGATACTATGCAACGTTTTTTTTCCTTTTAAGACATTTTAAGCATTGATTTTTTTGTTTAATTCATTTCCAGCGACTCCGTTAACATTATTTCCATGTTTCTTTTTTCACAATTGGTGAACATATCAGTTGAAATAACTGAAACCAGTACCCCTGAGCAGTGATCGAAGTGTACGAAAAGAAGTAGTGGAACTATGTTCCCTGCTGGCCTGCACCCAGTCCCCACAAACCCCATTGCCACAACCCCTCCCACACACAATAGACCCCCCAAACATTTGCACCTGCTGTTTAAGGGAACGTTCAGTGTATTGCACTGAAAGTGAAGGTTTCAACTTCTTCCTACACTTTTATTTAAAAACGAAACCATTCCGGAACGGTTTCTTTTTAAATTAAAAGTATAGGAGCTGTAAAAGGTAATTTAAAAAGTAGAGGAGCACGGCTCCCGACCGCTCCCGCTCACTTGGACCACTGCACCTGAGCCTCTCCGTGCCTTTTGTCACCCACCAGTGCAGTCTTTCTCCTAAGCAGCTCATAATGCAGTCTCCACTAATGCATCACAAGTCACTTAAAAGCTCATTTTCACACGTCTGTGCCCATCTTTGTTTAATATTTCCCCCAATATGATTGACACTCATGAGGGCCCTAGTGCAGTGGCTGCGCCAATGATATGCCTGGCTGACCCTTTAATTGGCTCTCATTCTGTCGCGAATGATTTATTGTTCCCGCGCGCGCATGGGTGCGAGTCTGTGGCTGCGTAGACATGATGTATGGCCTAATGAAGCGGAAAGCTAAAATAGCCTCACACCTCCAATTGTTTAATCATTTCCGGTGACTTATGTGCAGCAGAAAGGGAGCAGCGTTGCACTTTTCCCATCATTCATCAGGGCAAGGTCAGGCAGGTCCACTTGCTTGTGCTGCCTGTTTACACGCGCGCGTCCAATGCGGAAGTGAAGAGAGCAATGATTGGCCCGCCTGGAGATTCTTTTACAACTGGATTTTTTGTTGTTGTTGCTGAAACGCTTGTTTCAAACAAGTGGGTATCACGTATTTATTCACATCTTCTTTTCTCACCTGAGCGCATATGTTCCAGCTCGAGAAAAATCTCCCATATTTGCAATACAGCATTTTAATGGGTCTGGCATGTTTATTGATGTCGTGTTCGTCGACACCGCATTTTAATGAACCAATTCACGATGGTTTCTAAATTTATAAAAGCCGGAATTGGTAAGGTCCCTGGGGAGGTTGGCTAATTTGAGGCATGCATTTTACTGTATGCCCCGGCGTAGTAAACTGCAGACAGACTAATGGATGCACCGTTATACTTTCTACGTTTTTATCACAGCACATTTGGGTATTAAAGATCTCCTTAAGCCAAGACCTCAATATATTGCAGGTCAAGTGTTCAATTTGGTACATAGCCGAATACACCGCTTAGACGAGCTGCCTCTTTATGAAAGCCGCGGGCATGTATCCGGAGCAAAGTGGGGCTGGTCCAGAAATACATTGGTTTCATGTCTTGCTTTTATGCCGCGGTTTACGAATGGCGGGACAGAGGGGAAACTAGGTTACCAGAAGGACAGCTGGTTTCGGCAATTAGCAGCCATGGCATGCTTGAAGGCAGGGTGCAGGAACGAGGTGGTCTCCTGGCGGGCAATTTATCACTGCGCGGGAATGTCTCCAGCAAGGTGACACAGGTTCAGGAGTGGACATAGCTCTCAACTCACACGCTTTTGGCGGGTGTCACCCGCCTTGTAAACAGCTGACTCACCCGCCAAGCCTCCTGCACGCCCATTCATTCCAATGGGCGTCTCACCCGCCAAAAACAAAATCGGGTGTTTTCACCCGCCTTTGCCACACAAATGGTTGAGAGCTATGGGAGTGGATGTAAAACATGGTGGGTTAGTTAAGGACTTGGAAAGGCTGCGTTTGGGCTCGGAACATATGCAAAGTGTGTTTTGTATTGGCAGCACAGTTTGTCTGCCAGAAGGTGTGTGTCGGTGCTTGGTAGGTGGGGCTTGAAGGCAGGAATGGGTTTGGGAGTCATGCCTTTTCTGTGTCCACTGTGTTATGTTGGTCAAGTTCATGTATTCCCATGGTCTTTTATTACATTTCATACAGAGAGCACTTTCGACATTTCCCATTGAAAGCTACCAGGACAAGCAAGGTCTTCTTCAATACAAGACAGTCTTCAATGCCAGACACGCTTTTTAGTTTAGGCTGTTAGGTGGTACTTTAGCGCCACCTATAAGTCAAAGCTATTGCATTAGAGTACAGATAGGGAGAAATGGCAAATGAGGAGGGACACACAGTTGCAGGCGCTGTTTAGTTATTGCCCACCCATTGACTGACCATGGCATACCAATCCCTATGGCCAGACCTACCCAATTCCTGCCCCTCCCTGTTCAAAACACCACCTTATGCTTATGGGAACTCTTTCAGAGAATTAAGCCCTAGCATCAAAGTTGGCGCTGGAAGTGTCTGCCAGTGTTTTCTCAAAGCAGTTTTCTGAGAGTTAATGACTTAATTTGAGTTGTGAACGCACTACTGGTATGATAAAAATGTCTTAAGCAGGTCTGCCTTCAGCCTCTTGATTTATAAGCACTATGCGTGTCCAACAAGCATTGACAAAGCCAACAGTTTTGGCTTGATTATAAGTACTAGGCACTTGCCAGACACTGCTATTAGATGCCCAGGTACTTGCACTATGTTGCACCTACTACCATCAATAGCCAGTTAATACCACTAGGGCAGTATCTGGCAATTGCCTTTTACATTCCTACACAAAAGCGCAAACTGTCGGCATTGTCAATGCTTGTTTTTTCAAAGCAGGACACCTGTCAAAACTGTATGTAAACCCACTCTCTGCCACTACCATCCCTCCCATTTTTGGAAGAATGATGGCTATTTTACTGTGAAAATCGAAAAACACCATCTGATACACCGATGGTTTCAACAACAACCCACCCGATACTCGCCATCACCTCCCCAAGCCATTTTCAGATGGCCTCCATCCCAAGCATTGACATTGATTTCTCAGTCTCAGGACAGCTTTATTTCGGTTACAAAAATACCAAAAGCAGCACAAGATCGACATAGATAAAAATCACATTCTGCAACAGCTCCTGGATATAAAATCATCAATTAAAATCCATTCCATAATTCAGTATAAAATATATAAAATTATTCTTACGTCAAAAACCATCAATATTCAATTCAAATTACATGGACGTAGTTGATAAACACCTCTCGAGGCACTATGCAAGAAAGGACAAGAGGTCAACAGTTCCATTCTAAAATAAAATTGTTTGAAAGCCAGACTCGGTATTAGGCAGTATTCATGGTTTCTTTAGCTAGTCAGTTTCAATGTCTTAGTCTGCCTTCTACGCCAAGCCGAAATCAAGTAATTTGAGGTGGAATGTACTGCCTGGCTGTCAGTGGAGAGGCTACAAAGAGTCATTGCCTCTGTTGTGGTTCTGACCCGCCTCGCTCTAGAAAGGGGTCTAAAGAACCTCTTCCTTAAATCCAAATAACATGGACATATTAAAACAAAGTGCGTAGTGCTTTCAATTGGATTCGACCTATTTTGTCAAGTACATCTCACTCATATTTGGCTGCAAAAGCCTCCTTCTCTGTCAGTTTAGTCTTCCTGTCTATGGTACTATGCCTATTCCAGTACTCACCCAGCCCAACATCATACAGCTCTTTTTTAATATGCTCGAGCCAGGGGAGCGCCCTACCACCCTACTGCATCATGAGGTCAAGAAGAGCCTCTCTATATGTGCCCAGATGTTCAGTCGAACACAGTCTCACCCAGTAGTGTACTGGCCTGGCTTCACATCATTTATCGATACATTGCATATCGGTCTCTAAGTACACTGGGAGGTTGGGTGTGCTAAGAGCTAAGCCAAGGATATTATTCAGGAACTTCTTTTGAACCAGTGCCAGAGTTGAGTACCTAGTGTTCCCCCAGAGGACAGCCCCATAATGGGCAGCTTGTCTTGCTCGGGCCCTACACTCTTTCAGGGATACACTAGCTGCCCGGTTCCCATGTTCACTGGTAAACCTTGCTAAGGCCCCATATACCTAGCCAGTGTCACTCGCACTTTGGCTACTTGCACCTCACAGATGCAATTCCTCTTGAACCTCAAGCACAGGTAATCATAATGATCAACTTGCTCAATAGGCCCCCACTCAATTCTAACCTTAATGTTAGTTTGTCCTTCTGGCAACAGAGAACTTAAATTGAGACAGGAAGAATCGAAATGGGCACTTGCTATAATGGATTGAACAGGACGATGAATATTGGTCCTTTCTGTGACCATAAGACTCATGTGAATTCTAAAGCAAGTAACATCTTAAATGATAAAATCAACTTTAAATCAACTTTGAATCCATTAGTTGGATGAATAAATGACAGGCTCCTCATACATGACTACCATATCATTACTTTTGTGGATAACATTTCTATCTGTAATTATAAATCATAATATAGGATATGTTGATATGGGCAAGTACCTTTGTTATGAGGTATGAGATGGGCAGTTTATAAGTTGAGTTAGGCATTTATTGTTGTGTACACTAGAAATCATTACAATTGGATCCCAAAGCATTGTTCCAAAAAATGCCAAACATTAGTGTTTGAGTCCATTTAGGAAGAGTAATCAATGGTATAAATGGCTGATAGATTCAACTAAGAAGATACTCGCACATTCAAGATGCCCACTGAAACCCAATGGGTTTGCGTGATGACATCATTGCGCATACATAAACAATGGGCGCCATCATGGAACTCTGGTTTTGCTGTGAGGAACCTGAGAAGTTGGACAATCACATCCAGCGCTCCAAATAAGAGGAAAAACATTCTTTAATGATTGTGAAAGATGATATGGAATTTTACAAATGATATGATATTTTATTTGTATCGTGCTCATGCACAAGTGTTTCAGAGCGCGATGAGGCAAGGGAGGGGAACAAGGGAGAACAAAACAATGATCTTACTAGGCCCAGTGACATTGAGAACGCGCAAGTGCAGGGGAGAGGGAAGGGGGGAAAGTGCATGATGGTAAAGATGTAACAGTACTTTACAAATGAACAACACAAAGAAGAGTATTTGCAAATTCCCAAAATGATATGATCAAAAAAGAAATATGAGACCCGTGAAAAAAACAGAATTAACTGCTCAACAGTCAGACTCATCATGTCCATCTTCAAATGTGGAATCATCTGCCAGCAGCAGTCACGTGCAATCTAATAAAGAACAGGGATCAACAGAAAATCTATTAGACAGCCCTTTTCTAGAGGAACAAGATGTCAGAATTTTCAGATATACCCGGCAACTACAGTAGACAGAACACAAAAAGAAGTAAATACTTCAACTTCATCACGTCACACAAAAGAGCGAAAAGGGCGGCCAAAAAACACAGAAGCAGACCAAATAGGCATAATGATAATATCACGCAAGAACAGGGCCTACAACAAGTAGATATCGTTCTCAAGCTTTGCAACATTAGCTCTCTAAGGAACTCAGTTAATGTAGAAATCTACACATTTTGTAGATGCCTCAAATTGAAAAACATTTTTGAGACACAAGTCAATATAGACACCCAACAAGAATCACGATAAGTACCATCAAGATTAACAGTAGACGAGGCAGAAAGAATTATTAACTTGATGAATATAGAGGGAATTAAGGATTAATGCACTTTTGAACAATTTATTTCAGAACAAGACATTGATAACTTTCTAATTGAAGAAAGCAAACTAAAGCTGAAATCAAAATTCATACCACAATTGCCAACAGATAATGCCATCAATCTTTTCGATCAGGCATTAACTAAAGGTATAAATGGCTGATGGATTTGCCTAAGAAGATACACGCGCACTTAAGATGTGAGCCAAAACGCAACATATGATGTCATGGCCACCATCTTGAAGCGCTGGTTTTGCCGCGAGGAACCTGAGAGGTTGGACTATCACATCCAGCGCTCCAAATAAAAGATAACACATTAACTAATGATGGTGAAAGATGATATGGAATTTTACAAATTATATGATATGATATTTTATTTGTATCGCACTCATCCACAAGTGTTTCAGAGCGTGACGAGGCAAGGGAGGCGGACAAGGGAGACCAAAACAAGAAACTTACTGGCCCAGTGACATTGAGAACACGCAAGTGCAGTGGAGAGGGAAGGGGGAAAGTGCATGATGGTAAAGATGTAACAGTTCTTTGAAAAAGAGGACACATCCATTATACATTATATTTTTTCATATGGTTTTAGTAGCCTTGGAATATCACAGATTAAATAGAGAGGCGACTATACACATGAAAAATAAGGATGTGGATTAGGCTGGGTAAAGTTCAGCATAATCCAACACTGATTATGTTTAAGAGTGATGAGAAGCAATTCTCTTGACAGAACTGTAAGGGGTGACCCATTTATCCCATATATTGATCTTTTCTTTTTGATATTTATTATGTTAATACATGTGAGAAAATAACCTCATTATTTGGACATAAATCCTTCTGATGACCCATCCAAATGGTGGAGAAACACGTGTAGAGGTGGACACATTTCAAAAGAAGTTTTCAAAAAAAAGAGGTGAACCTTATAAAGTTTATGTGAATTGAGGTGAACAGAAGAGTTAAGTGGACACTATTAATTTCAAGCATCAATAACATTTTCCTTCTATCATGAACATTTTAAAAAAATACTTGGATATCATATGTATGAAGAATAATGAATTCCATAATACATTGGAAATGCACTTGATTTAATAAATATAAAATTCAATTCATAAATACACAAGATCCTTTTTAAATTTTTCCTTGTGATATATTGGTAGTCACCAATACAATTTGCAAAAATGTGTCTAATTGACACTCTGCCATAAGATAACTACATTACTGTTGGGTGATTTTGAACTTTTGAGCAGGCACAGAAGATGTAGCTATAGACAAGCAACTTGACATCTGAAAGACAGGAATATCGCCCTGAGACCAAGTGAATGCCTGCATTGCAATTTTTCTTTATAATCACAGCTTAATTTCGGGCTGATTAATCCAAAAACGTACCCTACGACAACAATGTTGAACACCTTTGATCAAAGGGATTTGGAAGCTGTAGAACTATTTTTAAATCCAGCAAAAGGTAAAGTCAAAAATGACAAACTAACACCATCCTTGAATTTTTTTTGAGAACCTAGAAAACCTATCAAAGAAGGAACTTTCCAAATGGTGGGAAATTAAAACGCTACATATGTACTTGCAAATTGGACATATATGCATTAATTGAGGATATGTATGTTTCCACTGTTTGAAGATGATGACAAAGAAAGTCTTAAATTAATGTGAACAAATGTTAAAACACATCGCAAGAAATGATTGAAAGAGTTATACAACAATTTGTCAAAATTCATGACCGTACACTTAAAGAAATCAAATCTCTAGAGGATGAAATAAAAGCACTACATTTACCTGAAATCACTTTAAAAATGTTTACATCAGAAATCAAATTGAAGAAACAGAACACAATTTGGGAGATGAACAAGATTATAAAAACAAGAGTATTTACACATTCCCAAAATTATATGATCAAAAAAGAAATATGAGACCTGTGAAAAAAACAGAATTAACTGCTCAACAGTCAGACTCATGTTTGTTTGTTTGTTTATTTATTTATATTGCGCACCAGACCCAGGGGTATTCGGGCGCGAAGGCAGAAAGAGGGTTGTCCAACTTAGGTTACATGTTTCAAATAAACAGGGAGTACAGCTACGGTTACAATGCTGTAGACATGTAGTGTCAAAAAATCATAGAAATATGTACAGATGGTTTACAAAAATGCAGATGTGGCAGATAAATAGAGCAGAGCAAATATACAAAATATACATGACATCCCAAAAGACAATAGAGCAAAGTTAAGCATCATGATCTTTTAGCCATTGGATCAGATTGGATCTGAATTGCTGGTAAGGAAGATCTTCCCTTAGAGCAGTTGGAAGGGAGTTCCACAATTGTGCCGCTTTAACAGCAAAGCTACTCCCGTCAGATTTAGTAAGCTTAAATCTGGGTACTAACAAAAGGTTAGAGTTAGCTTTTCGTAAGGGGCGAGAGGCTGTTTGTCTGGTGAATCTGTCTACAAGGTATTGCGGGCTGCATGGTTAAGGCATTTGTGTGTAAGGGAGGCTGTTTTGAGGAGGATTTTGTCTTTAGTGGAAATCCAGTTGGTAGATCTCCTAAGATCTGATATGTGGGCATCTTTAGGGAAGTTTAGGGCGGCTCCCAGGGCATTATTTT
This sequence comes from Ambystoma mexicanum, assembly GCF_040938575.1. Lineage (NCBI taxonomy): Eukaryota > Metazoa > Chordata > Amphibia > Caudata > Ambystomatidae > Ambystoma > Ambystoma mexicanum. The sequence continues at coordinate 917,719,456 of NC_090931.1, forward strand.
GCAGTGTCTGAATTTTGGAGGTGATGTATTTGTTGCTGCCTATGTAGAGGGCGTTGCAGTAATCTAGTTTTCGACAGGATTAATTCTTTTGCTAGAATGACACAATTATTAGGTGAAAGGAAGGGCTTGGCTGCTCTAATTAGCTTACAGGTATAGGAGGTGGCCATCTTCAAATGTGGAATCATCTGCCAGCAGCAGTCACGTGCAATCTAATAAAGAACAGGGATCAACAGAAAATCTATCAGACTGCCCTTTTCTAGAGGAACAAGATGTCTGAATATTCAGATATACCCGGCAACTACAGTAGACAGAACACAAAAAGAAGTAAATACTTCAACTTCATCACGTCACACAAAAGAGTGAAAAGGGCGGCCAAAAAACACAGAAGCAGACCAAATAGGCATAATGACAAGATCACGTAAGAACAGGGCCTACAACAAGTAGATATCGTTCTCAAGCTTTGCAACATTAGCTCTCTAAGGAACTCAGTTAATGTAGAAATCTACACATTTTGTAGATGCCTCAAATTGAAAAACATTTTTGAGACACAAGTCAATATAGAAACCAAACAAGAATCATGATAAGTACCATCAAGATTAACAGTAGATGTGGCAGAAAGAATTATTATTACCTTGATGAACATAGAGGGAATTGAAGATAAATGCACTTTTGAACAATTTATTTCCGAAGAAGACATGGATAACTTTCTAATTGAAGAAAGCAAACTAAAGCTGAAATAAAAATTCATACCACAATTGCCAGCAGATAATGCCATCAATCTTTTCAATCAGGCAGTAATTAAAGGTATAAATGGCTGAAGAATTTGCCTAAGAAGATACTCGCACACTTAAGATGTGAGCCGAAACGCAACAGATGATGTCATGGGCGCCAGCTTGGAACGCTGGTTTTGCCGCAAGGAACCTGTGAGGTTGGACTATCGCATCCAGCGCTCCAAATAAAAGGTAAAATATTCTCTAATGGTGAACGATGACATTGCTAAGGATGTGGTTGCCACCACAACAACTGCCAAAGGTGAGATCCCTGCCTTATCTGACTCTGGGCCTCCACCCTATAAAATGAATGCGCTACTTTTAGACATGACCGCCGTGCTTGAGAAGAACAGGCGTGAGCGGCAGGAACTGAAGCTTGCTACCTCAACATTTACTTTGAATATGCTCCAGATGATCTAGTGGCAGGTAATACCGGCAGTCACTCCCATGCACGCGCTGCTCCACCTAAACACAATAGGGAAACCAATGCTACAACCCAACCCACTGCTCTGCCCTCGGTGGCTCTGCCACCTACTAAATCAGACACCCACCTGCTATATGTCAACATTTCAGAAAATGTACCCGCGCAGGCACCAAAGGTGTCCAGAACCTCAGCCCACAGCCCATCTGCCACCAACCCCTTAACAAACTCACAGGCACATCTCAAAACGGCACTACTTAAAGCGAGATCACTTGTCTGCCACGCTAATCAGATTGCCGATTACATACTGGAATCACAGATTGGCATACTAGCAATTACTGAAAACTGGCTCCAGGAATTGGCAACTCTCGCCGCACTTGCAGGCACCACAAATCGATATAAGATATTACGCATGGACATGGATGGGTCCAGGGGGTGGGGCCATACTAATCTATAAAGAGCACCTAAAAATCCATAGCACAACCATATCTGACCTTGACCACTGAGAATCTATGATGGTTAAACTAAGTATCAATGCCACATCCACTATTAGCATATTAATCCTGAATAGGACACCGATAAAAACAGCGGACATCAAGGAGCAATTGACGGCTATCCTAGATGCCTCTCTGATGTCTTCCTCTCTGGGCAGATAACCCATCGGACCACAATGCTGTGTCTCTGCTAAATATGCTTGATGCATCAGGTTTCTCGCAAAATGTTAAAACCCCCACACCCAGTGGAGGTCCAGTGCATAATTTGTAAGAAAAGAAGTGCCAGGGCCTAAAACGTTTCCAGGACGCTTGTGACACTGCGGGCAGGCAGCTCCCCACCATTGCACCCACCACCCAGAGCCTCTCTCCACAGTGTCAACACATTTAGGGTTAAGGCTTGCATCGTCATTACTTCATACTCAATAAGAATTTGAGACAATGGGCCTCCTTACGAGTCTGGCGGTAACTGAGGCGGTAAAACCACCTGGTTACCGCCAGACTCGTATTACCATTCCGCCTCTGTGATTCCCGGAAATACTGGGACATTACAACCCCGGTGTCCCGGGAATTCTGGAGGCAGAATGGGGATCATGGAAACACCGGCACCATCTCGTGATTGTGCTGGTGTTTCCTCGTCCGCCTGCAGGCGGGCGGTGGTAAACCCGCCAGGTCAGACCTGGCGGGAACGCCACCTCCCGCCTGCAGGACTCGGGATCGGGCGGTCCGGAATTACCAGTGGTGGCGGGTTTACCGCCACTGTTATTTCCGGACTGCCCGACCTGTAATGAGGCCCTATAAGTGCTGGCGCTCAGAAAGGAGTGCCAGGGCTCAGCCCTGGCAAACACAGAAGGGGAAAGCAAAGAACCCTGGCAAATTAAGCACTCCCTCAGTCAGAAGAAGGGGAATGCAAAGAATTCTGGCAAATTAAGCACTCCCGCAGTCAGAAGAAGGGGAAAGCAAAGAACCCTGGCAAATTAAGCACTCCCTCAGTCAGAAGAAAGGGAAAGCAAAGAACTCTGGCCAATTAAGCACTCCCTCATTCAGAAGAAGGGGAAAGCAAAGAACCATAGCAAATTAAGCACTCCCTCAGTCAGAAGAAGGGGAAAGCAAAGAACCCTGCCAAATTAAGCACTCCCTCAGTCAGAAGAAGGGGAAGCAAAGAACCCTGGCAAATTAAGCACTCCCTCAGTCAGAAGAAGGAGAAAGAAAAGAACCCTGGCAAATTAAGCACTTCCGCAGTCAGAAGAAGGAGAAAGCAAAAAACCCTGGCAAATTAAGCACTCCTTCAGTCAGAAGAAGGGTAAAGCAAAGATTCATGGCAAATTAAGCACTCCCTCAGTCAGAAGAAGGGGAAGCAAAGAAACCTGGCAAATTAAGCACTCCCTCAGTCAGAAGAAGGGGAAGCAAAGAACCCTGGCAGGATTTGTCGACCCCCTAATAAAAACACACCGGCTTGGAATTAACATTTCTTTTCACTTTTTCATTTTCGATCTGTGAAACGGACTAGCACATTTAAAAAATAGTCTTTGCTTTGATGGCCACTTCAGGGTCAGTCATGACCACATTCATTGTGGGTCCTTTGGGCCTGCCACAAGTAAACACACGCCTGTTGTGAATCGGGGATAGCATGCAATCCTGTGGATTTGTGAAATGGCTCTCAAAGCAAACGCCTTGCTGTGGTATCTTCACTTTGCTGCTTTTCTGTTGGCATTTTGTAAAACCTACGGATTAAAAAACTATTCATCTAATGTTATGTTAAGTGATGACATTGTTCTTTAGGTCCTTGTGCGTGTTACCGTAAAAACGAATACACATGTTGGTAATACGGAAACTCTTTAAAATGAAGTTGTAACAGTATCATAATTTTACAACACTGATTACATCACCCATGACATTGTCAACCTGGGAGGCGGTAAATGCTTGCATTTTGCATGTGCACAGCCTGGACTTCACAAGTTTGAATCCTGTAGCCGTTCATACATTCAAGTTCGATCAATTGGATTGTAGCAGTTTGAAGCAGGATGAATACAGCATGAACACTACATATAAGAACACACATTAATGGCATAAACTGTAATCAGGCCATCTTGCTTAGGGAAGTCGCAGAGGAAAGAGGTCACACTTTTTTGTTCCATCCAGGAGAGGCCTTTGCTTTTTCAAGGTCAATGCTTCGAGGGGCTTACCTACCTGTTAAGGGCTCCGGGGAGGCCGGGCCCCGCTCCTGCATACACACACCAAATGCACACGGAGTCAGCTTAAGAGTAAAGGTAACTGGCGACCTGGAAGCCGCTCCCCCTTTTTATTGAGGCATTTCACATGATCACAGCCGTCCCTGTGGGAGACGTGCTGTGATCACTCAATCAACCACACGTGACAGCACGGATGCATGCTTTAGTCACAACATCCCATGGCAAGGGCAGGAAGACAAAATCTCAACAAACTTTTATAACATTGAAATGACTCAGCTCCCAAGCTCATCTGCGCAGGTAGCCCTGGCCCCTCGCACTCCTGCACTGGCGGGCACGGGGCTTCGTCGCCCTCTTCTTCTGTATTTTCCGCTCTGTCGCCGATAGTTTGCTTGCGGGTGGTCTTGGCACCTGCTCTGATGGTAAGAACATGTCTTCGAATTCATAGTCATACAGAACTGAGGCTACCACATCGTCCTCGTTTCTGTGCTCTCTTACATCCTCCTACAGCCAGTTTGCGTCCTCCGCGATGAGTGCCATGTTGGTTGCTATTTTGGCCCCCCTGTTTCTCCATGGCTCAGGCTCGCTGGCCCCAGTAATTGACACCCAGGAGGTCTTGCAGAAGTTGGCATAATGTCCTGCCTTGTGGCACCTACCACACTGCCGCCCCACCACCAGACACGGCCCTACATGTGGCAACCTTCCTCCACAGAATTCACACAGTCTCTGGGGTGCCTCATCCTAGCCCTTCTTTTGCGTGGCTCTGCCCCTGGCCCCTGTCACTGGGGCAGCCTTCTTTCTCGGGTCCTGACGGCATGTAACTCCTCCGCTTGCATCCCTTTCATAGCCAACTCCATTTGGGTCGAACGCACCTCAGTCAGCTCTTGGGCTCGTGCCAGCTCGAGAAATCGCGCCAGAGGAATTCTTAGTTCCTTCAGAAGCTGGGTGTGCAACTTGTTGGAACAGCATTTTTGGATTATCTGGCCCCCGCACCACAGGGAGCACATACGCAGGTACTTTTACACCCTCAACGCCAGTTGTTAAGAGCTCCGGTGAGTCTGGGTCCTACTCCTGTATACACACAACAAATGCACACAGAGTCAGCTTAAGAGTAAAGGTCTCTGGCGACCTGGTTGCCGCTCCCCCTTTTTATTGAGGTATTTCACGTGATCACAGTCGTCTCTGTGGGATTCGTGCTGTGATCACTCAATCAACAACACGTGACAGCACGGATCCATGCTTTAGTCATAACACTACCCACATGTTACTAAGTCATCATACCTGGGGGAAAAGTGCTCACTGCCCTTTGTCTGGAGGCATAAAAGATAATTGCAATAGAGGAGAAAGTCAGGAAGTCTATTCTTTTCTCTGAAATTGTCTTACCCTGATGGCATGAGAGCAAGAGTGTGGAATCCCCCGCCACTATTTTATAGAACAAACCATCAGGAGACAGCGGGCACACGCTGCTGCACTCCAGTGAAGAGGTGGAATTGAGAGGTCTGTAGCTTGTAAACGTACTGCATTATGATTGTTCAAAGAAAAGTAAAACAGCCCAGGATAACATCAGAAATAACTTAAGTAATGTAACTTGTGTGCCAGCAGTAGCGAGGTCGAAAGAAGCATCTCATCAGGAGAAATATATGTTCTCTTTTGAATCCGTCTCTCTTGATACTATGACAGCAACGCTTAGGAATATGAGGCCTACCACATGCTATGGAGAAACACTCCCATCCAAAATTATATTGGACAATAGTGATCTGTTTGTTCCTTTTTTGACTTGTTTTGTCAATGCTACCTTTGCGAGGAATAAAGTACACGACATACTAAAAAAAAGTGTGTCGGTTACACCGCTCATCAAAAAGCTTGGTTTGGACCATAAAACATATACCAATTATAGGTCCATAACTAATGTTCCTTTTCTTTTAAGAAAAACTACCTTGCAGCTGCAGCAATATTTAGAAAGAAATCTTACATTATAGACAGTCAGGCGTTAGATCATCACACGGTACTCAGAGTGCCCTGCTAGACCTCCAAACAGAGATGCTAAAACTCATGCATAAAAGCAACTTGGGGATGCTGATTCTGCTAGACCTATCAGCAGCCTTCGATCTTGTGTACTCTTAAAAGCTTCTGGAGAGACTGAGTAGTGTGGGAAATTGTTCGAAGAATGCGACTTGCTGGCTTAGATCTTTTTTAAGTAATCAGAGGTCTAGGATTGTCTGGGGAGATGTGTTCTCCGGGCTGGAACTGCTGGAATGTGGAGTACCGCAAGTTGCTTGCATTTCACCGACCTTGTTTAATGTTTTTTTGCCACCCATTATGTGACCTCCAGGATTCCCTTGGAGTCTGCTTCAAAATAATTTCGGCTGACACTCAGCTCCTTATGGAGCTGGGTGGCAACTACGAAATAGACGCGGAAAGAATCTCTACAGTCTATGGAGCAAATCAGAATTGCATGGCAACCAATGGAATGTGCCTGAACGGAGATAAAACCAAGCTTTTGATCTTTGGTTCTCCTCCAGCCCGTGCCAAACTTCAGGCCGAATATGCAGGTTTTGATGTCGAGAAACACTATATCAAAGCAGCTAATAAAGTAGAAACACTGGGGATAGCTCTTGAACCTTCATTGAGTATGTCGACCCATATTAACAGGGTGATAGGCAATGCCCAATACCATCTTAGACTGCTGAGATTGGTGAAGCCTTATGTTTCTGATATTAATTGCTGCATGCTAGTTCGTGCTATTATAACGCCCAGGATTGATTATTGTAGTGCCCTATTAATCGGGGAAAATAAGGGCTGTATAATAAACTTCAAGTACTTCAAAATGATGCGGTTCAGATAGTGAAGAATGTTGCTACACACAAGCCCATTGAGGCACACAGGAGGGAGATACATTGGCTCCCTGTGAAGGCTAGAATTCGCTTTAAGACCCTTACGATTGTCCACAAATGTCTCTAAGGTCAAGCTCCTGGTACATCAAAGAATGTATTACTGTAAAATACTTGCTAGAACCACTTGGTCTGCCGATACTATACCAATGGTTTGCCCCAAGAGCAATCGGGTTAAAGGGAATGGTTGTTCATTCCCAGTGCAAGCTGCCCAAGAATGGAATAAACCTCTGGTTATACTATGTACTACTAAAGACCCCCTGACGTTTAGGAAACAACTGAAAATCGCTTTGTTTGAATGAAAATCTTTTGGTCCTTGCTACAGCTTCTTCTCTTGATTACGTCCTGATGCCTGCGGGCTCCGGCCCCATACAAATAAATAACCATATAAATAAATATATAAATACATTAGAAGGCAGGGCACACAGGCTCTTTCTTGTGATATTTATATTAGTGGTTGTGCACATTTGGGAGTGTTGCTGTGAATTGTACAGTTTAGCACTAGCCGCAAAAGAGACAGTGCAGGGTGAACGGCGTGTACTATCTAGCTTCATGTCAACCCCCCTTCCCACTCTGTGTATTCATTTATGTTCCCAATGCATTAACTGGAGAAGTCAAGCATATAATGTGGATCAGTAATAATGGGAATAATTTCCTAGTAATAATATCATCAGTATTTGTATTTATATGCATTTATTATGGCTTTCATTCCCTGACAGGAGAGCAGAGGTGGCCTTTAAAGACCCGCCAGCCCATTCTCGGGCAGACCCGAGCGAAGGCCCGAGCTGTGGGCCATTAAAGGACATGTCTGCCTGACTGGCACGGCATGAAAGCCATTCGCACCCGGGGTTCGTCCTGGGTGCAAATCACGTTCACAGTTTTTCATCGGGAGTTCTGCACTGCCTGCACAGCCGATCTCCTGATGAAAAATGAAAAAGGGACTACGTCCCTTTTCCATGTCTGTGTCTGTGGCAGCATCCAGATGGGAGAAGTGCTGGGACCGGAAAGTAATGGATCCGTTCCTGCATGTAAGTGGAGGGGTTGGCTAGGGGAATCGGGTCACTTGGTGGGGGAGGGGGGTGGTGGCAACAGGGAGAGTGGCAGCCGGGGAAGAGACTCAGGTGGCTGGGACAGCGCACTGGGATTGTGTATTCTCGCCCATTGTTCCAGCCACCTGATTGGCCGAGCGCACTTCCCCAGGTGCGAATTGTGTTTATTTGAAGAGCATGGATATCTATTTCGAACAGAAATTACTTACCATAACACATTTACAGTTGACTGAAGCATTCCCACGAAGGGTGCCTGTACAATAGCATAAAGATGAGAACAAGTAGTAAACCAGTTTATGATGATGTAAATATATCAGGACATATACCAGGGACAAAACAAAACAAACAGGAACACAATCTTTATAAGAAAACCGGTGACTTTCAAAGTTAACAACCTTAAGGGGCAAGTGCTTCAAACTACAGAGGAGTACTAATTAAATATACAAAATTGCATTATCGAGTCTCAATGGAGGCATTGGTGGGGTCAGGTAGGGAGGATAGGGGAGAGGCCAGTTGGAGCTTCCTATTTAGGAAGTAAGTGAAGTTTAAGCGGGGCATCAAAGAGATCCGTGGTTGCGCTGGCTTTGATTGCTATGAGCAGTGGGTTCCAGTGGAGCGGGCGAGTAGGGAGAAAGAGCAGAACCGAAAGGAGACACAGGAAGGGTATGAGACTGTGAGGTTGAGTGCAGTTTTGGATCGGAGTGAACAAGATGGTGAGTAAAATGAGCTACAATCAGACAGGTACTGAGGAGCAAGACCATTGGTAGTTTTATGGACTAGGAGATGAAACCTGAAAGGAGCATGAAGAGCCAAACAGCATGTTGTTTGTAGGTAGAAGTGAGGGAGGATCTCGCTAGGTTGCAGAGAGTGCAGGTAGCTAAGTTGAGGACTTTGTCTAGAGGGAGGGATGAGTAGAGAGAAAGACCAAGAAGTAGGGAGTGCAGGTAGCAAATTTGAGGGCTTTGTCTAGAGGGAGGGAGGAGTAGAGAAGTAGGCCAAGAAGTAGGGAGTGCAGGTAGCAAAGTTGAGGGCTTTGTCTAGAGGGAGGAAGTAGTACAGAGGTAGGCCAAGAAGTAGGCTTGAACTGTAGTCTAGTTTGCTGAGACAACAGTGGAGATTAGAGTTTTGTAGCGTGGTTAGTAAGCAAAGGATGACTTTCCTTATGTTGGGGAGGTTAATACAAGCAGCAGAGGCAGTGGTATTGATGAATTATTGCAGTCGTAGGTCGCTATCATATAGGGGACCAAGATTGCAAGCCTTAGCTGAGGGAGCAAGAAGGCCAGGTGGGAAGGAGATAGGGTAGGGTAGGGATTGAATGGGAAGCTAGGATAAAGATGACTGTTTTTGAAGAGCTAAGCATTAGGCGGCGGAGAGCCATCCAGTGACAATTTGTAGTGAGACAGTTCCTAATCTGTTTAGAGATGGCTGGGGTGCAGGAGGGAAAAGTGTCAAATATTTGATTGCCATCCGCAAATTGGTGATGAGTCTTCCTAGAGCATAGAAATAGAGGGTGAAGAGCAGAGGTCCAAGGGCTGATCCTTGGGGGCCATGGACAGGGAAAGGTGTGGGGTTAGTGATTTGCGAGGAGTTCCAAGAGATTCCAAAGGATCGACCTTCCAGGTTGGAGGCGATCCAGGCAAGAGAAGATTTGCAAAATTCAAGGTCCTGGAGAGTGAGTGGTTCACACTGTCAAAACTGGCAGATAGGTCCACCAGGATGAGTATAGTAGAGAGTTTGGAGTGGTGAACATTTGAGAGAAAGTTGGAGAGATGCAGGAGAACAGTCTTGTGGAGTGATTCCTACAGAAGTTAGATTAAAGTGGATCTCCAAGGCCATTATCCTCAAGATACTGAGTGATCCAGTCGAACACCACCCACTCAAGAAAGTTTGAATAATGGTGAAGAAGAGAAACTGAGTGATAGTCTTCTGTGGCATTTGGGTCGGCAGAGGGTTTGTTCAATAAGGGTAAGACAGTTGCAGATTTGAATGAGGCAGGGAAGAGTTGAGCGGAGAAAGGGAGCTCAAAGAGATAAGGGTAAGTGATTCAGATTATGGTTTTGACTATTTGGTGAGCCAGAGGATCGCTAAGAGTGCAAGATGGGTTGACACTGCGAGGGATAGGTGCTAATTCTATCAGAGATGTAGTGGAGAAGTAGTCAAGCATAGAAGAAGTTGGGGGAGAGATGGTTGATAGAAGGAGGCTTAGGGAGTGAGTGAGAGGAGGGCTGTGAGTGTCACAAACTATAGAGATTTTAGAGGAAACGAAGTGAGCAAAGTCATTAGCAGAAAGGGAGTAGGCAATAGATATTGGCTTTGGGGGTGTGAGCAAAGATTGGAGGGTAGATAACAGTTTGTGAGGGTGATTGAGAAGGGAGGAGATTAGGTAAGTGAAGTAGGAGGATTTGGGCGGGTGCAGTACAGAGGTTAGGGCAACAAGGAAACATTTGTGGAGCAGGGAAAGTGTCCGTAATTTGCACCAGCATTGGAGGTCATGGCGCATGTTTGTTTTGAGGATCTAAATTTCAGTGGTGATCCAAGCCTGAAGACGGGGACAGGTGTGAATGTGAAAGCAGGATAGTTGGACAAATGGAATCATAAGTGCATAGTGAAAGTCAGAGAAAGCACAGACAATGGAAGAGGCATGAGCAGGGGAAAACAAAGTGAGAGAGGTCCTCACATCATCACGATAAGGGGAAAAAGAGTCCAGCCTGAATTTCCTCTTATTCATTGATGAGAGCGGAGATGAGGAGTAGAAGGTGGAGGTACCAAGATGTTAAAGTGAACAATGGCTTGATCAGAGGGTCGACCTAATGCAAGTATACTTTTAAAATAATTTAGGACTCACAATGACCTTGATCCATGCCTTTCCCCCTTTCTGTCTTCTTCTGCGCCCTGATGCCTGCGGACTCTGGCGCATTATAAATGGATAAATAAATAAACTTTAGGTTGTCCAACCCAATGCAAGTATACTACAGGTTGACCAACACAAAGGTCAACAAAATATAAGAATAAAGTTAATACAGGGTTGAGGGTTAGGGGCAACGTTAGGATTAGTGTAACAAACATCGTGTGTGGAAGAATATAGGTAAGTTTGGGAAAGGGGTGTAGGGGAAGAAAAGATCACCCTGGGGTAAGCTCCCCGTAGAAAATATGAATACAAATAAAAAAGAAATGGTTGAATTTGAAAAGGTCAATATGTAGAAGTAGACTTTTAGGAGTCATTTTCGATGAGCACGTAACGTAAATGAATGATGTAAAAGCCTTGCATAAGGCTTTTATGCCATTCCTTCACGTTAAGGCTAATTTTCCTGGATTTGTAGGGTGAAGAGGAGGGTCGGACCGCAATTGAATTTCTGCTGCCTCCCTTCCTCTACGCCATACAAAGACTCCAGCATAAAGCCGGCATGGATTGTCATGCTAGCGCAAATGCTTCAGATCTCTATGCACCAGCATAAAGCCGGCAGACCCCATCGGGGTCCATTGTACATGCTGCCTGCCATGCTCGCATGGCTGACAGAATGTAAAATTACAATTAAATGCTGCCAGACATGCTCGCATGCCAAGCAGTGTTTACTTGCAACTGTGAATGCTGTTTACCATGTTTGCATGGTAAGCAGCGTTTTATTGTAACTGTGAGTGCTGCTTGCCATATGAGCATGACAAGCAGTGCTCACAATTAAAAGTAAACGCTGCCTGCCATGTGAACATTCCAGGCAGAGTTTACCCACTTTACAAGGTGGAGTGCAAAAGGTCAGGGCAACTTTTGCCCTGCATATGTGCACTCTGCCATGAAATGACAAAGGTTTGGCAGCGGGCACCAGGTCCCTGCCACCAAATCACTCAATGGAGCAACTTGAGCTCCTTAGTCTATAACAATCTTAAAAATTAGGACGTTGACCTGGAAAGGTGAACTTTTAGCAGTCTCACACAAGGTCAACTCTCAATTGGATGTCAACTTTGGGACATGGGAGTGTAGTAATACATGCAATTTCATGAATAAAGCATGGCGTGGATGGGGGGGAGGCATCTTAATTCATGTATAAGACATCCTCAAACACAACAATGATGACAATAATCAAGTGGAATGATTGATTGATGTCGTGGAATTTGGAAAGTGCTGTTTGGTGTTCACTTGCAGGCTTCTAGCTTTGTGCATTGGGTGTTGGTACAACTTCTCATTATAAACGTCTGTTGTTTAGTAGATTTTCCTTGATTATTATGCTCGATTTTCAATTATGTACGGCTTCTTTTTAGAGCATAACTCTATCATGACGTTTCATCATTGCCACTGTGTGATTGATTCTGAAACTGATACTTTTTTTTCTTGTTTTTACCAATAATTGTAAGGCACGTTTTTGCCACGTCTGATCTTTGTTATTTCGGGCATCAATAATAGGTTTCCTGCGACTACCCTATTATTCGATGTGAATGGCCCACAGTCCATTCATATATTCTGTTGCTTATAACATCAGTTCTGTCATTTAATTACCTATGTTATGGGTCGCAAGTGGCACAGCTTTCTCAAAGAAATGTTCCATTGTAAACGATGCACAGCTCAGCATTGTTTGTTCACACAGCAATGCAGCATTTCGTAATACTGTGTCTTCTTTTTATAACTGAGTTTCTTTTTATAATCCTCATCCAAGCTGCGAGACAAAACCATTTATGTCTGGCGGCGCCACCTGCCAGCATAACCATGACAGATAAACAGATTTCTTCCTCTCGTCTTACCAAAGTGGCAACTGCAGAGGTGTAGGATCCAATAGCTGCGGAAAGTTTATCCTCATCAAGCGTTGGCCTGAGCACCTGGAAGTGACTAACTTCCAGGTGCCTGTTCTCCCTTCACTGCTCTGTTCTCCCCTGTCGGAATCCAGGTGAAGGGGACTCCAAAGTACCGCAGTGAAAGTCCTTTATGTCATCTTAAAGCATGTTCCTTCTTCAACTGGAAACGAGTGTGCTTTGTACTAGTGTTTCTAGCTAGGAGGGGAGGGGCACAGCAGTAGCAGGTCTGGAAGCAGGACCTTCGCAGAGAAGAGCCAGGGTCTTTCAATTCTCTGTTTGCACAGGAGCATCTGAAAATAGAAATGCCTGGGCCAATACCTCCCATAAAGGCTGTTTCTTTGGCCTTCACTGATCTGGGATTTTTCAAACCCCAGTGAGATGAGGAAAATGCACAGGGGACGCTAAAACATCCAGGGAATTCATTTTCCCCACAGGCAAAGTATAGGCAGGAATCCCCAAATTCCTGCCTTATGTCACAACAGCATCTACAGTAAGGTGTATATGTCTTTCCCGTTTGAGCAGCCAGACTATGCAGGGTGAACTCTCCCCCTCTCCATCCAGCATAGGGCCCTTCTGGCAGAAAACGTATCTTGCCTTAAAAACAGGTTTAACAGCCGGCTACAGCCCTTTAAAATACCCCAAGTTTAAAAAGCCTTACCTATAGAAATGGCGATAAACCTGGTAGAGATGGGGTCCCTCTCTCACAAAACAACCTTCCTAGCCACATGAAATGGTTCCAAGATGAAAACATGTTTTTTTTTAAAGGTTTCACCCTTGAATGCTGGACTCCAAAGCCTCAAGTCCAATCAGGTCATGGTGTGAAACCATCTGACTACCCCAACCACCTAGGGAACAGAAACTGGGGCTGGATGGTATATAAAGGGCTCTGTTCCCTTATTTGGTAAAACGGGAGATTGGAAACAGGCATAGAGTATGGAGCAGAGCGGTGAAGAGCAGGAGAGTGGAGTAAGGACAGATTGTTAGGGCATTGTTGCTGTGATAGAAGGGAGGGAGAAGAGAGAAAATGAGAAATAGAAAGCTCAGGAAGGAGTAGGAAAGACCAGGGAGAGGCTGCTGCTTTAGAAGGGGGATAGCAGAAGAGTTTGTTGAAGGAAAAAGGAAAAGAGACGTTCTGGTCCGGGAGCAAACATCTGTCAAGCAAGAGGGCCGAAGAGCAAAGAATCAAACAAAGAGATCCCAAACCAAGAGAAAGAATTGGTCGAATTAAAGGGGTCAAAAGCAAGAGTGGTGGCAGATGGCAAGACTATTAGGGCCTGAGCTGGGTTGTCAGCCAAGGGAAAAGAGCTGGGAATGAAGAGAGACAGGTGGACCTGGGCCATGAGAGCGAGAAAGGGGAGTGCTGATTCAGGTAAGGCTGTAGTCAGAGACCAGATCTACTGGAATTGGCCAGTCCACCAATGACACTAAATAACACTTGGCCGGAGATCCAGAAACATGGACCACTACCCTAAAGACTCCCCAGGGTATCTGAGACCATTGGGCATCCCAGAGCTCGACAGACCAAGAAGGAGACCAAAGCCAGTGAGAGGCTCCTACGAAACCAGAGCTAGAAAGGAAGAGGCGAGTGAGAGGACCCTCCCCCACAGCCAGGCTCAATGAGAGACTGCCCTCGGAAAGGGTGAGTTAGACAATGGCCTGGAAAATACCAAAGACAGATGTGGCAGAACTAGAATGTCAGCCAGCCCGCCAATCACTTCCTAGGAGGGCCCCACATATGCCAGCACCATCACGCATAGCAGTATGGCTGTTGACACCCCACCACTCTAATGAACTGTGTGTGGCTTTTCTGATTTACTTATTTATTAATACAGCGCCATAGCCCGCGGGCATCAGGGCGCACATTTACACAGAGACATTTCAGAGATAAAGGGACAAGAGAACATGAGTGATCAGGGAGAGCTTTTATTCAAATAGTCATGTTTTCGGGTGTTTCCTAAATGCCAGGGTTTTTCTCCCGTGTGCAGTCTCCCAGGAAGAGCATTCCATGGGTGAGCAGCGTGAAAGGGGAAAAGTCTGCCCTTGTCTCTAGTTCTTTCAATGCAAGGGACAGAGAGCAGTTGGGCTGTGCTGGAATGCAGGGATCTGCTGGGTTTGTGTTGCGTCAGTGTTTGTTTTAGGTATTGGCGGGCATTTCCATAAAGACATTTGTGAGTCAATGAGAGAGTTTTAAATTGTATACTTTTTTTCCACTGGTAACCAATGGAGTTCCTTCTGGAATTTGGTAATTAGTTACTTTCTTGAAATGTTGCATATAACTCTGACAGCATCATTCTGGATAATTTGATGTTTGTGCATGCTTTCCCTACATGCTCCACTGAGCAGGGCGTTGCGATAGTCCAGTTGAGGCATTATGATGGCTCTAACCATAATTTCGCATTTATTGTGCGAGACCAACGGATTGATCTGGCGCAGAACCTTTATATGGTAGTGGGAGTTTTTTTTACCACATTATTAACGTGTGCATCAGAGCTACGGGATGCTTCCAGCACAGTATCAGGTGTCTTTACTTTGTCAACAAATGCAATGAGACAGTCATCCACCTTGAAGCTTGTGTATTCCTTACTGAGTTTGCCCCTTGCTTGTTTAGTGCCGAAAATCATGAGCTCGGTACTCGAGCAGTTAAGGCACATCCAGTTGTTGATCGTGCATTCCCTGATGGACAGTGCTTAAAGTGGGCCGGGGCTTGCCGGGGCCGGGCCCCGGCAGTCTCCAAAAAGTGGGACTGAGCCGGGCCCTGCCTGGGCCCCCTTCCAACCGCAACATTGGCAGAATGCATTATCCCGTCGCGGCCGCAGCCGCGACGAGAGATGCGCCTGCCATGAAGTCAGGCGAGCTGACAGAAGTGGCAGCCAGCCACAGCGACGCTGTGACTGGCTGCCACTTCTGTCAGTCATAGTACTGCCTTTGGTGAACCCTCGCGGGAGAGGTCACCAGAGGCAGTTACTGTCCCTTTGTTTCCCCAGGTCGCCGAGGCGTCTTTAACCCTCGGCGAACCTGGGGATTCCTCGACGTTTATAAAAGATGGCTTTGAAAGTACACATTTCAAGCCATCTTTTATAAAGCTTTATAAAAGATGGCTTGAATTGTGTACTTTCAAAGCCATCTTTTATAAACCCGAAATCTTTAAAAAAAAAAGATGGCCTGAAAACTAGGCAAACCGTAGGGTATGCACACAAATATATATAAATGTTATATATTTGTGTGCGTACCTTACTATGGTTTGTGTACTTTGCAAGCCATCTTTTATAAACGTAGAAATATGTTACATATCTCTATGTTTAGAAAAGATGGCTTGCATAGTACACAAACCATAGTAAGGTACGCACACAAATATATAACATTTATATATATTTGTGTGTATACCCTACGATTTGCGTACTTTTTAGGCCACGCCCCTACCACAAGCCACACCCCCAAATGAGGGCCCCACCCTCGATTTCTTACCCCACTTAAAGCCCTGCTGATGGATGTTTAGACAGAGTTTAGATTTGCAGAATCTGTGATTTAGGTAGTTCCCGCTAAGGTTTTTTACTAGTTGGAAATCATCAGTATAGTTAGAGAAGTGTAGGCCCCTATTTTCCAGTTGTTCACATAGTGGCTTGATGTATATGTTAAAAAGTGCCAGTGAAAGGCATGCCCCTTGCAGAACACCATAGTTGATTGGAGCTGGTTCAGAGCATGTGTTTTCCCATTATATTTTGGATTTCCTGTCACTCACGAAGGAGTTTAATAATTCAGTTCTGCTGGTCAGGACGATCGCGCACAGTCTTTGATCTGAAAGGGGCGTTTTTATCTAAAAGTTTGGAGATATGCAATTTGTAGATTTCTGCCAGGTTGCATGGGTGGTCCTGATCGGAGCATATGATATGATAGGTTATTTTTAACGCGGTTAATACCCAGAGGTTTCTAAGCGAGGACTGAGGGATCAAACCTGTGTTGCTCCGTGTTGTCTTGCACGTTGCCCCTGAGCTATCCTCCCGAGACAAAGGCGATCATGATGGATTGATGGCAGTTTTCTAAATCGGCAGCTTTTAGATTATTCAGATTTCTTTTTAGGATTATTTGGGAGGGTCTCAAAAGGGACTGATTTTTTTCGGTACGTTTAACATGCAGACTATGGTAGAGTGGTAGGACCAGATGCATGCTTTGGTTTCGATAGTTCCTATACTGATGTTACGTGTAACCACCCAGTCTAGGTTGTGTCCTTTTATGTGAGTAGGAATTTGGTTTTGGATTAGAATACCCATGTTGGTAGGGTGTTGTTCCAACTCAATAGCATCTTGTCCTTCATGTCCCTTTTCCACTGGTTTAGACCCCCCAGAATAATCGTGGGGCTATTGGGTCGATTGAAGGGGGTTAAAAGATGAATTATCTACTCATTGTCAGAGGGAGAGCGGTAATGTAGTATAAAGTTGACACAATTATTATTATTAGGAGCCATTTTACATGGATAATTTCACATCCTGCACATTCTATGTTTGACTCCAAGAGGTCAAGCTCTTTTTTGCTTCTATTTGCATCCCTTCCCCCCGACCCTTCAAGTGATTTTTGCAGATGATGTTATGTCCCTGGGGAGTTGCTCGGTCTATGCTTGGGCCATGGCCGCTATTCATTTGGTGTTGGAGTTGAAGGAATTTAACCTCATTACAATCATGTACATTCTAGGATTTAGGACCAGGGTCCTATCAGAAGCTCCACCCAGGACTGTGTGAACACTCTTTTACATTTGCACCCAGGGAAGGGCGCAGAGCCAATCAGGTGGCTAGAACAGCAGGCGAGAATACACATTTTCCGCTGTTGCCGGATGGCGCCATTTAAAAAAAAAATGAATGTGGGGACGTAACAGGGAGCTCTCTGTGCTGCCCCCGCCCCAAAAGAAACCCTACCCTGTCCCCTCACTCCCCACTTACCTGCTGGACCGGAGCTTTGTGCTTTGTGCTCTGGTCCTAGTGCTCCACCCGCTCCCGGCCCTCATGTTGCATGCTGGTAGATGTGACTCCAATTGCCAGCATAGCTATACAGAGAACTGGAACAGAAGGAAGTATTCAGTAAAAAGTAATTTGAGTGTCATACTTGCGGATGTGGCTAAAATTGTCAGTCGAAGTCTAAAAAGAACTGAAGAAAATAATAATTTCTGATGTATGCTGGAAGATATGGTTAAAGCTGCCAGCTGCGGTTTAATGAGAACTGGAGAAAGCCATTCATAGTGCATGCTAGCATTTGTGATGCATGAGCATCAGTTCAAGACCAAAGAGAACTGAGAGGTGAAACAATGTATACTGTCTGCTGTTATCCGTGATTCACGATTGCCACTGAGCATCATATCTACATTGGAGAAAAGTTCCCAGTTAATAGTGTCATTGGTGATCTCATATATGATGTCATCACCAGTGCTATCTGTGATGCACATTATGAGACCATGTGCAGTGCAAATGCATGGGGGAAGTCCAGGCTGCATAGATATATGACAATTCATAGGATCTCGCCACTTCTCCCCAGAGGGGAGCCCTTCCCTGTGAGGCTAGGGAGGTGAGCCCGCTATGCAACAATCCCGCTAGGGGTGGCAGAATGCAGAACCTCTCAGGGAGAGACTCCCCTCATGGGGACAAGGACTCCCCTTCCGTGATTGAACTCCCTAATCCCCTTACCTTTCAGATCATGCAATCCTCAAAGTCTTCCAAGAACCAACCTGAGAAGACTGACTGTTAATGTAACACTTCCTCCTTTCCTTATATAAAACATGACACTACCAACATAAGGAGGAACACACAAAGTAATCATGAGTCATCTCTCCAAAGTACTGAGAAGAGGAAGATTGAAAGAGTGATGCGAACTTCTCCTTCTATAAGTATCGACACTACTGAGAAGAGGTGGCCCCAAGGAAGCATAAAGAATATCTCATCAATACAAAAGAGGGACTCTGGCACACCGCTGGGGAGGACCCAGCCACAGACCATAAATAGCAAAAGGGACTCACTGAAGAGGGGAGCCTGTCAACGCCAGGAGGTTCAAACCTGAGAGCTAGGAATCAAGCAGAAGAAGCTGGTCCTCAGTCATGAGGATGTGGTGGAAGGCTTGGATGAAACTCCCTGTCATGGAGCGGAGAACTGACCTAGGCATAAGCTGGAACCAGGCTAACGGTGGCATGACCTCGGGGAGGTGGACTCTTTAACTATGCTGACGCCGAAAAGTCTAATAATAAGCAGAGCCAACGCAGTACAGCAGGGCATTAAGAGAGAGATGCTGATAGCATTCAGCAAGAAGACGTGAGACCAACACCCCGGGAAGAACTGTTGACGTGCCCCCACGAGAAAGAAGATAACAGGAGTCACGGGAGACCTGGTAGGGGTTTGGGCAATTCTAAAGAGCACTTTGGGAGTAATCTCCCTCATCACAGTTATTATCGACAAGGTATCCACTTTGAAGCACTTCTCAGGAGTAATCTTTCTCATCACAGTAACAGTGTTACAAACTTCAAAGTGAAGAGAACATTGGGAGAAATCTCACTTGTTATAGTAACAGTGATAAAGCATTTGCAAGGGAAGAGTGCATCGGGAGTAATCTCCCTCATCACAGTATCAGTGCCAAAACTACCAAAAGTGAGGAGGGCATTAAGAGTAATATTGCTCATCAGAATAATGTAAAGGAAGATTTCAAAAGCAACGAGTGCCTCAGGAGAAATCTCCCTCATCACAACCATCATAAGAGAGACTTTGAGAATCCAGGAGGTTACAAGAGTGATCTCTTTAACAATAGTGCTGTTAAGAATAGTGGAAGAAGACAAGGACACTTTGCGAGTGATCTCCCTTGTTTCATTGCCAAGGAGTAGACCAGGGAGAAACACTAATACACTGCTTTGGACACAGCCATTATTTGTAGTTTGTCTTTCGGCTACTGATTCATCTACTGACTAAATGAAGGGTGGGTGCTGACAATACCCAAGTCTTCTAAATACAAGATCACCAGTTGTATATCAAAGAAAATACCCCAGGGGAAGTGACCGAACAAACATGCACATGTACAACTAATAGGTGACAAATAGGAAGAAATAAACAAACAGAATTTTACTCACATATAGAACCATTCTAAAAATAGAACTAGAAGTTTTGAGTACTTAATTATATTTATTTAGACACATGATCCAGATGCAGGAGACATGATACTCTGAGTCCTGATCAATGCTCGCTCCCTCTCTAAACACAGAACAGGGATTCATGAAATTCTTAGCGAAGGAGAACCAACATGGGTTTGTACAGAGACCTGGTTGGTAGACGACCACACAGTAATAGCACACGAATCCATCCGCAGCAACTTTAAACACATTCAAGTCAACTGGACTGGCAAAAGAGCAGGAGGATTCACTGTGGCACACAAGGAACACCTCCAAGTCTCGACTTCACAGCACACACACTTTGCAGACTGTGAAGGACTACTGATACACCTTACACTGAACCACCACACCAAACTCTCCTTCCTACTTATTTACAGACCAACCTTCTCAAGAATCATCTTAGACGTTCCCTACCCTACCCTTGACATAACCAAAATGATGGATGATATAACCAACCATTTCAGAATTAAAGCACTGAACATACAGCAAGCTGTGCAATGCTGCAATGATATAATCGAATTGGAAGTCAAACCTTAAGCATTGTAATTCAGCCTACAACAGCCTGAACAGTTTTAAACCAATATCTGAACCAGACTTTAAAAAATGGGTGAAACCTAGCAACAAAGCCTAGCTCTCCGGTTGGCCCCTGCTCCCCGAACATCTACAGGAGATCCTTAACAAGGAAACACCAGCTTTCAACTTTACCAAATTAATCTATTGCATGCGTGAAACAGGAATTGTGAAACCACTTCTAAAAACACAGCTGGAGACGCAGAAGTCCCCTCCAAACGTTGTCCAATCTTGAACATACCTCACAAAGCCAAAATTCTAAAGAGCTTTCTATGTATACAGCCACATCGTGGAGCATATAGAATCTAATCCCTTACTAGATCACTCACAAGTCAGTTTTAGACACAGGAGAGGCACGGAATCGGCACTGGTTTCCATTTGGGACGACCTAAAAATATCAACCGGTGACATCAGCACCTGAGCACTTGTAGTCATCAACATTTTTGCAGCTTTTGACACTGTTAACCAATGTACACTAATTTGTAGGATTAAAGAAGCTGGCCTACGTTACACAACTCTACAATGAAGGAGATTGTTGCTAACAAACAGAACAGACCTCACCTGAGTCCCCCACCCCACCAAACAGTGTGAATCCACGACCCATTATCTATGCAGGTGCCCAGGGTTTAAGACTCTCACCGCTCCACTACAACATATGTTTGACCCCTTTGGTGAAGATCATAAAAATCTTACGGGCACAACAGTTACAACCATGCAGATGACGTGTAAATCATATTCACCACCCTCAGCAACCGACCCATGCAAATAAGTGAATGAGTGATGGCCGTCTCCCTAAAACTGAGCCCAGACAAAACAGAAATGATGATAGTTTCACCTCACAATGCACCTGAAATATCTGTGCCATATCCTTTGAAAATGGGTAACTGCCAGTGATCAAGAACCTAGGCATGTTTATGGATGATGGACCCACCTTGAAACCTCACATCAATGCAATAGTCGGAAAGTGCTTCTACCGCCTCTGCTCTTCCTGACAGATTATTCCCTACCTCTTCTTCACGCACAGGCCATCATCGCCATGATTCTTTCAGGAATCGACTATGCAAACAACATTTAACTTGGCTTGCCAGATTATTTGACAGAAAAAACTCAATAGATCCAAAACACAGTAGCGGGACTACTACTCAGACTCAACAGAAGGGAACATATGACACTGGTTGTTAGAGCACTCCATTGTCCAACAATCAAAAAAGGATCCAGTTTAAGCTCTGCTGTTTCACTCAAAGATCACTGAAAGGTCAAAGAACAGAGTTCATCCAACTATTGGAAACCAGAGGATCCTGCAGAGAAAGACACAGAGGCCCTGCATTTTCCACAATGGTGGCCAAACACTTGATCACACTACCAAGTATAAACATCTGGAATGAAGAGACTGACACACAGGTGGCATTCTATTGGCTATCTACTTTTACTAATTTAGAAAAATAAAGAGAACACCCTAACTTTCTCTGTCTTCTAAGAGGGGGATCCCTGCGTCAACCAAAAACACTAAGGAGACTGTCAGGATGTCCAGGATATTAAAAGGACACCGTCTTGTGTCAGGTGCCTACTTCCTTCCCTTACACTTATAACTATACACGTATAACTAAACAAAAGTATTGGCAACGCTTCTTGGCGTAGAAGAATGGCTCCATTCTTCTGTAGAGCAGACTCTGGTTCCAGTGAAACAAGGCACTGTTTCCCGAGGGAATGACTCCCTTCCCGAGGTCACAATCCTTTTCCAAGATGAAAGCAAAGTGCCTAGTAAAAGGCCTTAAAGAAGACTACAAGTTCCTGGTTTAACTCAAAGTTCAAAGTCTCAAAACATCAGCATTCCTTGTTGGCCATGATTATTTATTTTACTGTTGGATGCCTGGAGAGTGCCTCCCCACTCCAGGTGTTCCGATTCTATCCCAGGGGGTATGACTCCCTTCCCCTGATTATTATTCAGACTTCCTTCTGTATGGTATCTATTTTGCAACACCAGAGGTGATATCTTTTCAGCACTAGGAGGTATGCCATTCTTCCCCTGGTTCTTTTCAGGCTTCTCTCAGGGGCAGAGGAAATGCCTCCCTTTCCCCTGACTTTTCTCCAGTTTCATGCAAAACCATGCGGAATGATTCCCCCTCTCCTGGTCTTTCACAGGCTTCTCTGCTGATCGTATAGCAGACCTGGTTCACTATCCTGCCAGGCACCGCTATTGTGTATATAACAAGAGGACATAGGCTACCCCACCTGTCTGGCACTCGCCGGCAGTATTTTACAGTAGAAATTAACCGATCATCTCATTTGATCTGTCCATGAATTAGAGATCACCAAAATTGTATTTACAAATATGACAATTTTATTTTGTAACATATCATTAAAAGCCTACTCAGGCCGTTATACATGTGTTGCCATGTTAACCCCATACATTATGGGTGTTTGTACACATGTGATCATATTACACATTCATATAATAATAATTTGCACAGTGGAAGTTGGTATAGTTAGTGACTTAGAATGTAAACCAAAACATCTGTCTAGTCGACACTTGTGGTGTTTCTGGCAAGAACTGGTGGATTGGGTGTTCTTGTGCCGTCTTCAGGACTGTAAAGTGGACTGGAAGGTGTCACTTGTGTTACCCCGTGGGTGGTGAATCTAAAAGACGGGATAGTGGAAATAAAATCAGTAAAATTGGTGTCTCTCTATAGGATTGTATGTTGCCTATATTGTGTACTGGAAAATATCCTACCTGAGCCAGTGATTATAGTGCCACAGGTTCCGAGAAGAGATACAGTATTCTTCTCAAACGGTGCCTTCTGTGCGCCGTAGATTTCTTACTCCTCAATGTCTAGGCTCTTTCTTTGTTTTTCTAGCTTGTGCAGCTGAAACAAATGAAACAGGGATTCTAACATCCTTGTGGTGTCCACTGGTATGAAGTTATCGCTGACAGTGTGACATCGTTCTTAGAGTATGCGGCCAAAATGCTCGCTGTGCTTTGTAGTTCCAAATGCTGGCAAGCCCATATGGGGCTGTGCTAGTCTGTAATCTAATTTTCATGTATTGGTCACCACTAATAATTTGTGCCTATATTCATGCAAAAGCTGGTGTGAAATATGACTGATAGCGGAACTGATCATTAAAAAGAAACAGCCTTTGTATTTGCGGCGGTCTTACCTGCGACAGCCTCCATGGGTTTCTGTGCTGCGTCAGCGATAGTGTTCCCTATTACGCGCATGCGCTTTTCTGTGATGTGCTTCTGACGCTGTTTGCTAAGCGACTTAGCGCTCGCATGAGGCGCATGAGTAGTATGGTGATGCTACAATGTTTACAGCATACCTGCCTACATTTGAAAATCAAAATTCCTGAGATTTAAGCCCCGCCCACACAAGACTCCGCCCACACGCCCCGCCCACCTTTCAAAAAGGTAAACCCGATTGTTGTAGCCTTCATTTTGCTTACTATAGCATTGGAAATAATTCATTCAATGTTATAGTAAGCAAAGCCGCCGAAATAATGGTGCTTTCAATCCATGTCATTGGATTGAAAGCGCTATTATTGCGGCAGCGGCGCCTTCAGTTTGCTTACTATAGCATTGAATGAATTATTTTCAATGCTATAGTAAGCAAAATGAAGGCTACAATAATAGTGCTTTCAATCCATGTAATTGGATGGAAAGCACTATTATTATGGCGGCGTTGCCACGTTCATTTTGCTTACCACAGCACTGAACATCATTCATTCATTCAATGCTATAGTAAGCAAAATGAATGCGGCGCCGCAGCAGAAATAATGCTGCTTTCTATCGAATGACATGGATTTAAAGCAGCATTATTTCGGCTGCGGCGCCGCCTTCATTTTGCTGAATATAGCACTGAATGAATGATTTTCAGTGCTATGGTAAGTAAAATGAATTGGCACCGCCACCGTAATCATACTGCTTACAATCCAATGACATAGATTGGAAGCACTATTATTATAGTGTTGCAGGCAGTAGGCACGAACATTTTGCGCCGTTTCCGGGTCCCGTCATATTCTCCACCTGATTGGCTGCCGCCGGTAGCCAATCAGGTGGAGAATATGACGGGACCCGGAAAGAATCTCAAAATTCCTGAGATTCAAGGGATTTTTCCGGAGACCCGGAGAAATGCTTAAAATTCCGGAGTCTCCGGAAAAATTCCGGAGGTTAGGCAGGTATGGTTTACAGTCACGTAGTTTAGCGTGTCTGGAGATCTGGAGAATGTACTAGGATGTGACTCGTACTATTCCTGGATCACTTATAACAGAAAACACTTTCTGTTTTATACATTGTACAGTCAATATTCTCTGATACCGTGGAGCTATGGTATCTGGGCTACTAGATGCCGTGATTGTGCGCATGCGTGATAAGTGCCTATGCTCTGTGCAAGCTGTATGTGCTTAGGTCTCACGGGTTGGCTAGAGTAAGGTCAACATTTTTTTGTTTTGCCAATTACAATTTTCAAACACGACAAGTATGCATCTTTTATACAGGCGTACATTCTTTGACCATGTATGACATAGGCCCCCCAGATTAAAAAAGAGGGCCCCATACACCCCATATATATCTCAGAGGTACCGCTATTGTCCATATAACTGTTATACCTTCTTTTCTGTACTTGTGGGTCCCAGACACTTACTTCAGGTGTAATTACTCATTCAAAGTCTCTTTCCCAGGCTTTCCTCTCTGCCCTGTTCTCTAGGGTAATTACACCCTTCTTTATAGGGCCACAGGCCCTTATTCTGTCCCCACCAGCTATACCCGGCAAGCCCCTACTTCCAGGAAGCTTCCGTTCAGGGTCCGGCCAGTCCCAGGACTCAATCTCTTTCGTCCCACGTACTACACATAGGGCCTCATCACGACTTGGGTGGTAACGCCAGCGCTGTTAGCGCTGGCGTTATCTGCCCTACCGCCGAACTCCCCGGCGCTAATAGCGCCGGATCACGAGTTCGGCTGTAATGTCAATCTCCATTCCCCATTGAGCCCATTCGGGAATGCCCCATTCCCCATTGGGCTCAATGGGGAAATTTTGCGCTAATACCGCTGGCAGATTTCCCGCTGGCGGTATGAGCTCGAATTTTCAGCGGATTTCCCCCATTTCAGAGCTGGGGCGAAATCCGCCGAAGTCCTGATTTGGCGGACCCTTAATTCCGGCGGTAATAGCGCTACCGCCGGATTTAAGGGTTACTGTCAAACTCGTGATGAGGCCCTATAGTCTGCTCTAGCTACGGCATCTCTGTAGCTGCTGCCCCCCACTGGCCTGCCTTTCAGATGTGGACCAAATGGTCACTTCTCTTCCTCTGGGATCAGCAAGCCAATATAACAGAAATTATAGAAGAAGGAAGTTCTGCACTATTGCTTTTGTTGGACTTGTCCTCTGCTTTTGAATTGGTCAACCACGACCTACTAGCAGAGAGACTTAGAAAAATAGGTTTATGTTTTCCAGAAGCAGTATCTTGGCTAAAATCCTTCCTGTGCCCTAGTACTGCCTGTGTTGCTAAGGAAACCTCACAGTCTCAGAAGGTGCCTGTTACCTTTGGTGTCCCCCAAGGATCGTGTCTGTCCCCGCTGTTATTCAATATATATATCAAATGCCTGTGTGACGTATTTAAGTCTATGGGCCTCATTACGGGTCAGTCGGTCCGGAAATAACAGTGGCGGTAAACCCGCCGCCCCGTTGTTTCCGGAACCGGCTGATCTCGAGTTCTGCAGGCGGGTGGTGTCATTCCCGCCAGGTCTGACCTGGTGGGTTTAACACCACCCGCCTGCAGGCGGACGTGGAAACACCGGCACCATTACAAGATGGTGCAGGTGTTTCCACTACTCCATCCCCATGGAGTCCTCTGGGACTCCATGGGGATGGGGATTTACCGAATTCCTCCTCCGGAATTACCGGGTCACCGGGATTTTAATGCCCCAGTGATTCCGGAATGGAAATACGAGTCCGGTGGTAACCTGCTGGAATTTCTGGCACGGTTACCGCCAGACTCGTAATGAAGCCCTATGGGTGTGCAATTTGCCAACTCTGCCGATGATACCCAAATAGTTGTTAAACTATCTGGGATCAACGAGGAGGACTTGGTTACTATCAATGAGATATTTGGGGCGATCCAGAAATGGATGGCCCTAAACTCTCTGGCTCTTAATGATAAGAAGACAGAGCTGCTTATCATTAGCACACCTCATAGAATGAAGAACTTGGATACTCGATACAAAGCTTTTGAGATAAATGGCAACACTATCCCGGTGTCCGACTATGTTAAAACTTTGGGAATGTTTTTTGATGCCCATCTCTCCTTTCAGAAGCATGTATCCTATCTTAAATCGTCATGTGCCTTTTTTATACATCTTCTGTGGCAAATCTGTCCTTACATGGAACAGAGCTTCAATTGCAGCAGCCATAGTTAACACCAAGTTAGACTAATGCAATAGGCTCTTCATGGGAACAACCGATGGCAATATCAGGAGACTTCAGGTCATACAGAACGGCACGGCTGGGGCTCTCTGTAGGCTGAGTTGCCAAACACACATTTCAGAATATCTGAAGAAACTACATTGGCTCTCCATAGAACAACGACTTAACTTAAAAGGGTTAGTTATTGTTTTTAAATGCCTCTCAGGGGATGCACTGGACTATCTTAAAGCTAGAATAAAAAAAGCCACATCATAGCGGACTTTGCAATCGAATAATCAGATGTTATTGATGCAACCTCGCACGACCTTGAAGAAACTGGGTAAAGCTAGGTTTACTGCATGGGCCCCTAAAAAGTGGAATTTGATCCCGCTGCAAACAAAACAATGTACGCCATTGCAGCAGTTCAGGAAACCTCTTAAGACATTTCTCTTTGAAGCTTAAGTTCAATAACAAACAACCTCTGACACCTTGAAATGACTTAGTCAGTCACTATGTTTAGTGACTGCTTCTCCCCCCCCCTCTACCACATCGGCCTGTTTATGTTTTTTGTTGTCTGTCTGTGTGCACGCCCTGAGACCTTTTTACATTTATTTAGTTAGTTAGCAGCCTCCTTCCAGTCAGGAGAAGTGTCCTTTCTCTTCCAACCCTTTTTCGATGGCTTTAGCTCCTCACCTTGCATCCCAGTTCCCCAGGTTTCCCTTTGCTGCACCGTCAACCTTCTTGTGGCTCCTTGAGGGTGGGCTGAATACCATTTTCAGTTCTTCTTCCCTTTTTATGTTCCAGTTACTCACAGATTATTCTTATTGACTAGAATGCTGTTTTTGGTTCCGCAGAGCGTTCTTCATGCTCCGCACCTGTTCTTCATCTTGTTACTGATGTTATCATTCTCAACTGGGTTACTTGGGTTCTTCTTCGTCCAAGTCGTCCTTCATGACTGACATAATTAATCCCTACTCTTCCTAATCTAAGTACTTTTTAAAGAGGTTGGATTATCTACTTTACAGAATTACATGGAAGGGTGGCGAACTACGTACCCTGTATAGGGTGGGAGGATGAGGGAGGTTGTGGTATAGTCTGTATATACCATGTTCTCGCTGGATAGTTGTCCCTTGTGCCATCGGGGGGGAGCCCTCCCCATGAGATCCATCCACTGAGTACCACTCCCACAGGGACTATCGGGTAGCGGCCTCACCCCCTGACCTCATGGGAAGGGGTTCCCCCTAGGAGAGAAGGGATGACATCCAGTCTCTGGAGGATAGCTCAGGGGCAACGTGCTCGCCTTGGAAGCAAGACGACACGGAGCAACGCAGGTTCGATCCCCGGGTCTGCGCTTAGAAACCTCTGGGAATTAAGTGCGTTATAAATAACCTATCATATCATATCCAACGATTCGTCACACAAGGCAAATCCACACCCTACAGAAACACTTAAGATTCAGGAAAAGTCTAAAAACCTGGCTTGTCTATGGTTAACACACAGAAAGTTTAACCTAAATCCATCAAGTAATGGGAATGACACAGTTTCACTTTAACAAACAGACACAACCTAAGGGAATGCTGCACCGACTTCTGACTGTCCAATTAAATAAAATGCATGACACTCAAGAAACAATAACAATTAGAAGCCGTCACATCATGGCAATGACAAAACCAACTACGAGAAAGCCCTGACTTCCAGAATGTCTAAACCTCAACACATGACATCTTCATGTACCAACCACTGAAGCTAAACACCTCTCATCATAGTGCTACGAACAGAAAGATCAATGATTTGAAAGCACTACAGAAACCCAGAGAACACCCCCACTTTTTTACTAACCCCAGTCTCTCTCTATCTGTGGCGACAAGGAATGACGAGACTGACCAAGTGGTGCCATAGTGGTTGTTATAGTTTTTTTTTTTTAAATGTAAACCTTTCTGTCCCTAACTCTAATGGGGTTGCACTACCTAGACTAAAGTAACTCAGGTGCCCGTCAGGAACACCGTGAAAGTCTGAATCAAAAAGGCACTGTCCCAATCTAAAAGCTCCTATGCTATTCCTGCCACTACAATAAATAATAAAGTTCTGGTTCTGTTCATGACCTAGGAGTCTTCTCAAAGTAAAAGTTCCACGCTTTTCATAACAAACAAACAGTTCTATGAGATCCTTGTGGGACTAGGAGAATGGCTCCCTTCTTCCAGCTGGTTCCCCAATGTTCTTTATAGTTTTCAACAAAACTTGTAGCTCTTTCAATGAGAGTTTTACACACTCCACTTTCTTTGTACCCTTTTGCTTGCCCCACTTGGATGACGGAGATGCTCCCTGAGTTCCTCTCTACTCTTCAGCACCACTCTCTTGTGGAACTGCCCTGGGAATTGCGATACAAATGGATTTATTATTTCCTCTGCTTGCTCATGATTTACAGTCTCGAATCTCCCTGGCCTCCTCCTAGACTTGTTCCCATTACCTTCTCCCGAAGAACTCGTCACCGTTTTTGCCAGGGGTTGTGGGTCTTCTTCCTCAGCTTGAAAGTCTTCTTTCAAGCTACTTCTGCGGCCTGCTTCTCTCTGCGGCAAATTGTTACTGGTGGTCTCGGAGCCATTGTAGGACCACTCGGTCCACCAACAACAGGTCACACCACCACCAAAGCCTCTGGTGTTCTCCACACATTCACCTACGCGGCTCTTCTGTAGGCTACAGTAGGCAGACTCTGCACCTTTTGTCGGACTGGCTGGTCCACCCACTACAGGTCGTGTCACAACCTTTCCGTCTCTCCGGGTTTACTGTGCTGGTTCCCAACTGACTTGCAAGTTGCTTCTCGGGTATCCCGCTGTTCCTCTCTTTAACTTTGGAGATGTGCCTCGCTGCAGTCTCTTGAAGCCGAAGCTCGACCTTACAGGCTTTGATGCGGCCTTCTCGCTCGGCGGGTTCTCCTTCTGGTTGTACAACAGCTCTTAGCATACCAGAACTGCATGGGCCATTGCCGGACAGCTCAGAAGACGACGAAGAACACAGTCCTTCTTTGCTGTTTAGTTTAAACAGTGGTGGCAGGCCCAGTGTAATATGTCAGTCAAATTGACAGCAGCTGATCAAGCCTTTATCCCGTTCAATTTTAGGATTCTCAATCTCTTTTTCGTTCCTGTACCTATGACATCATGGTGGTTTGATATTTTACAATCACACATAGTTTCAGATGTGAGCTTATGTGTAGAAGGCTCGGGCATTAACATCGGCCTGCGGGGGTTGGAGTTTAAAGGGGTTATGTCTCCCAATCGCATCCTTATCCCCACGAGAGTAGTCCCTCTCCATGAGTTCCTCCCGCATGTTACCACCCATATGGGGACTCTAGGTTAGCGGCCTCACCTCCTTAGCCTCATAGAAAGGGTCTCCCCACCGGGGAAAAGTGGCGCTATCTGAAGGATCACTAGCACACTGAGCTTAAAAACAACCCTCTCCCCAAACGCAAACATGACAAATGTATCCCTCTAACGACACCAAACATACTCAGCCCAACATACGCCCAGATTAGAAGCACATGGCTGACCCTCTGGACCCAAAGCCCGCCATGCCTCCTGCGTTTCACAGAGTTTCCTGCCTATGCAGAGCTCAGAGTATTTCCGATCTGCAATCTGAACTCAAAGCACTGCAATCAATCATTGCATCAAGTGGTGTGTGGTGCTGTCATGATCCACCGCACTCGATCTCTCTGGCAAGCCTGGAGGCTCCGATCGCGGGTCGTGGCAGCCATTTTTTATACCAATATGGCCGCCGATGATCCTGGACAGCAATGAACAGGGTTGAGTGTTTTTTATGACTGCGTTCGTATCAACAAGCCTTGCGTCTCAACCCTCGGCTTGTGCTTGCCTCGCATCTTGCTGGCTTGTACTTCTTAGCTCAGCGCTCCCTGGCTCCTCCCTGTTTCCCCCTCCTGTGTTCCTGGTTCCTGCTGGCTCTCTCTGTCGATCTCCTTGCCCTTGCTGCTCATACACCTTCTTAACCTTCTTCTCCTATGTTTTCCTTGCCTGATCTTCATTCCTCTTACTGAATATTTTTCCTGCTGCGGATCCTGGACCACCTTCATCTCCGGATTACCCACGGACCATCTACAGGTTTTTTTTCCCTCTTTGAGGTTTTTTCCTGGCTTTTGGGTTGTCTCCCCAGGGTCCGGCGTCTGCTTAGTAGTTCATATACTAGGCAGGGTGGCATCAGGGGACGCTCGCCCCTTTCTTCATGAAACCAGGGCCAAGAAGAAAGCTACCAAGGTAAAAGCACTTAAGAAAACCACACAAAAGATCCCACAGGTGAGCCCCGTTCAAAAATCCAAGAATCCTGTTCGGTGCAAATGCTTACAACATAACCGTGCTAATTCATTTGCAGCAGAAAAGGAAATCAAGAATGTGTAATAAACATGTTTTTTACATGAAGGCAGTCCCTCAACTAAGACACACAACACACACCTACATTGATAGTTACATTACATGTTTCAAAGACACAAAACATTAATTGCACACAATATATAAATAAAGACATGTACTAGACATATGTCCATACTTTCTTTTAAATAGTTTGTAAACATAGTTTGTTAACAAAGCAACAATAAATACACTTGTTTGTTGAGGCCTTAGTCTTATATTATATCATAGTACCAAACATATGATTCAGATCATTCTTGCTATGAATTCTGGCTGATATGCAGCATATTTAGCCGTGTAATGTTCCTATAGATTCTTTGCCACACATTCTTGGCTGACTGTCCTTTGCAACAGTTATGACAGCACTTAAAATATTAAGAATGTTTGTAATTCATTTATGTGTAAACCTGGGAAGGGTTTATCATAGAAATGGCTCAGGGGAATGAATTATACAGCTACACCTATCACCTAGTGAAGGCTAACAATACCTAACAAACTAAATAATGTTCCATTCATGTGTGTAGACATATCAATGCACAGGTTGTATCTTAAAACATTTGTAAACTTACTGAAACAGGCCATTAACTTTCATAAATGGGTGCATTTGACTACAGGCTCAACTTTTTTCAATGAGAGCTTGTATTTCTTTATATTTCACGTGCAATACGTTGGTAGCGCCCTCATGAAAATAGAAAAAGGTCTCAGGGCCCATTATATCGGATAAATCATTCAATTACATTTCTGGCTGCCAGTCCCATAATTCTAGAGGAGGTGTTTGGTAAAACATGAGTACATTAAAACTCATGGGGCTAGAGACAACATCTCATGCCAACATTGCGGCTTAGAGGTTCCTAGACAATTACCTCATTTATATACCAAAAGATATTAAATGCAGAGCACCCTAGACTTCTGGCTAGTAATCCGATAATGCAATAGTCGCTGGAGCCGCTCTAAAGCTGTACCTGGGAAACATGAGTACATTAAAACAAACACAGCTAGAGACAGAATCTCATGGCAGCATTGTTGCATTGAAAGGCATAGACAATTCCCTTTACATACACCTATAAGCTATTCCGCCAGAGCGTCTTCCACGTCTGGCTGGCATTCCCTTCGTTTAGAAGTTGCCAGAACTGCTCAGGAATTGTAATCAGGATAAAAAGGCGTACACTGCAGGTAAAAGCAAAATATATCACTTGCTTGATATTGCTTAAGTTATTTTAGACATTCACTAACCACAATATTGCAGATAGGGAGGTATTATCGTCTCTGTCTTGCCGATAACAGTTTTTGATGTGAACAATGTATACCGTCGCTGACCTTCTTGGTTTTGAAGTCAGTAGGCCTCATTACAAGCATGGCAGTCCGAGAACTACGGTACCGGTAAGCATGCCGGTACCGTAGTTCCCGGACCGCCATACTACGAGCTGTGCTCGCGGGCGCCTGTCAGCCCGCCAGGTCTGGCCTGGCGGGCAGAGCGGCACCTGCGAGCACAGCACGTCGGATGCGCCGGCACCATTCTGAATGGTGCCGGTGCATCCGACGTCCCATTCCCATTCAGCCCTATGGGGCCGGATGGGGATGCGAAGGCCCCGTATTGCCTGCACCCGCAAATGGGCAATTACTGGGTCTGCCGAACTCAGCATGACCCAGTTCTTGCCCATTCGCGGGTGCCAGTAAAAATGCTACTCTGGCGGCAGCCGTGCTGGTTTAGCCGGCACAGCTACCGCCAGAGTTGTAATGAGGCTCAGTGTGTGTTTGTGAGACAGATTTTCATCTGCTAGGGGGAATTTTAGGAGCTTTAGTAATGGTTTATGCCATGAAAGATAAATCTGCTGAACAGTCTCACTTTCAGACAGGGCTGTGTTTAAAAGTAATGCTGAAAAAGGCTAAGTGCCTTTTTCATTTGTTATCATGGCAGTCATAGATAACATGTGCATTGCAATAACCAGCCTGCTGGAACCCAAGTTCAAATAGTGAGGGGGCTGCCTTTACCCGCGAGCACCCCTGACCTAAATTATATATGAATGTGTGGTCCCACGGTGTGACAGATTAATATGAGATTAATATCTAAATATAAGTCATGCCTGGTTTGACATGGTGACACCTAAGCCTATACAATTGTCAAGGACAAACTCATTTGCATTTTACTGTCAGCTTGATGGACAGTGACTCTTTCCTGACAGGGCATATGTGTATTCCGTTTATCATCCCGAGAACGCTTGTCACCTTCTCCCGGGAACAGAAAATCTCCCATGGCGCTAACTAGTG
Source organism: Ambystoma mexicanum (assembly GCF_040938575.1). Classification (NCBI taxonomy): domain Eukaryota; kingdom Metazoa; phylum Chordata; class Amphibia; order Caudata; family Ambystomatidae; genus Ambystoma; species Ambystoma mexicanum. The sequence continues at coordinate 917,752,823 of NC_090931.1, forward strand.
CTTTAAATGGGACCCTGGCAGTACAATGGTCATCTTCCAACAGGGTGCTGATTACTGGAGGCGTTTGCATGTAGGTAGACAGAGGGGATGGTGTTAGAGTAACCCAGGCAAAGACTTTCCAGACGAAGAAGGGGTCCGCCACCTTGGGATTTCCTAGGCCCTGTGCCTCTCCCGACTTCCTGCAGACAGAGCACTCTGGGTAACACATCCGAAGGCAAAGGACTCTTGTTACAGCAGCATTGATTGACCCTCTAGAGAAGACTTGGATTGGTCCAATCTACTGTGGGATTTTGCTTTTATAATAGGGGGAGACCCTTCCCTTCAGGAATACATCTTTCGACTACTGAAGAAGAAGGATTCACCCGGAATCTGAGTTGGGGCTACAGTCTGCTCCAAAGTTCTATTCCGTGGATGTGAGGATCCAGGGCATTTCTTTCAACCATCACAGAGCAACATTTGGGTGACTGCTGGCTGGACAAGGCCTCCTACAAGCTGCTACCCAGGAATCTGCTCACCGCAGAAATGCTCTCTGGAAATCTTCCTGGCTGGGATGTGCAGATGATCAATGACTCATCTTTCCCCCATAGACCCTGGACAGGGTCCTCACACAACCAACAAACCATGCAAATGACCCCGAGCTCTCCCTGCATCTCTGAACCACTTCAACGCCACTCCAAGCTGCTGAAAGGGTACCACTTCAAGCATCGAAGAGTTTCACAGTTCCAAAATGTCAGTAATGGATCTGTAATACAATTCCATATGGCACACACATTGTTATATTGCTTCTGAATGGCTATATGAGTATATAAGGGTTTCCTGCATCAAAGATGCATTTTTCTTTGTATTGAACTACATTCAGATTCAAGAAGCAGGGAAAAAAGACTGCTTGCATTTTAGTTCATTTTGCTTAGAAAACATCCCTGAAATAGATGCAACAAGTATTGTGTGGACCTATGCTCTTGCATTGCGTAAAGAAAAGGTGCTTGGGACAAAGCTCCATGCTTTGGCCGTTATAAGAACAGATGTTTGGACTGAGTTTGTAGTTACTATGGAACCTGTTAGAGTTGGGATTACGCATACTGTCTGGAACTACCGGAAACTTTAGAGGTCTTAAACGATTTGTATTCTGGTGTATTTACTGTGACACGTTTAGTTGTGTTGCAGGCTAGATCTTGCCCTGAGAAAAGACCTTAAGGGTCCGAAATGCATTGGCCAATCGTCATCTGCCTGCATATTTGAATACATTATAATTTGTTCACCAGACAAATTATTAGACTAGTCATTTTGTTGTTGTTTTATTATTGTGTTATGGTCAAAAGAAAATTGACCTTTAGCAGAACACCGGCCAACAATGTGAAGGCAGAATATACATGATTAACATGGACTGCATTATTTACACAGCACATTCTCCATGAATATAACATTCAGTTCTATAAAAGCAAGAATAAAAAGAGGGGTTCTTAGCTCAATTAAGGAAATCATTTCAACATACCCCTAGCGTTCTAAGAACTTCAGTGGTCAAAAACGTGTCATTGCCTGCAAACAACCTGTCTCACAAATCATCACGGTAAGCTACTCAACTTGATGTACAGATTGTAGTCACTTTGATTACTTTTGGAAACATTTACATGTTTGAGTTACTATTTGTTATGGCAGTGTTGCCATTAGAGATAGTGCAGTCCTTACTCCGAACACAAGGTCCCGCTCTACTTTACATTATGTGCTCGTTCTCACTGATCTGGGGCTTCTGCCAACACATTCATTTACTTTTTAGAGGAATATTGCTCAACAGTGCATCTTTGTCTAAAGAAGTGGTCTTCATAATGGGGTGGCTGGCCCCCTTAGGGGGACCCTGCAGGTGTCCGGGAGGAAGGAGGGGAGGGTCAGACTCTGCAAAACATTATTAAAATGACTGTTTTTAATACAAAAAGGTTTAAGGTGACTGTTTTAGTAGAAAATATAAGCAATAGAAACTCTGCATATATTTTAAAGAGCCTGGGGCACCCCTGGACATTCTTTGGGGCTTCTAGAGGTGGGGGGGGGGGCAACAGTTGTGTTGAGGGGCCCAGAAACAATATTTTTATTCAAGAGGGGGGAGGCTCGGTATGAAAAAGTGTTAGGCATGATCATAGAAGCTCCCCACTGCAATACACCTCTGGAAAAAGCAACGGAATGCATTTGTAGAAGCCTAGATAAGCTTGATAACGCACATAATGTGTAGTTCTCTATTTATTTAATAAAATTGGCAAGACTACTAATAACACATAGGGAAGCATAACCGATATGGTGCAGTTTCTCTAATGCCTGCTCAGATATATGTGCTGTGGGGACTTTGCTACCAGCCATATTGCTGTATGTGCCTTTTTACATCATGCATAATCATTTTTCTGTGCTTTTGATATATATATATATTTATATATAAAGTATGATAGTCCATTTGAGCCAAGCCACACATTCACAATGCCACCTAGTAGCCATCGCGGGACGCTCACCTCCAGTTCTGAGCCACAACAGCAAGGCATACCCACAATGACTTGTTGCGGCTCAGAACTGGAGGTGAACTTCCGGCGATGGCTACTAGGTGGCTTCGTGGAATGTGTGACTTGGCTCAAATGGACTATCATACAAGAGATATATGATTTTGTGTTATCCTTCTTACTCCTGGAACCACGTTTGTGTAACAAGCATGTTTGCATAAACATTTTAGATTCTTTGATAAACTTCCTTTTCTGCTGCACTGTAAACAAATATTTTTCTATTTAAAAATCCCAATTCTAGTTTGTAGATTGAGTCTATCTATAGGACAAATGAAGGATACTATAATATTCTGATGCACAGAAGATTTTTCTATTTTTTTTCTTTGTTCAAAATTAGTTTTGAAAGTGTGGGTTTGTTAGGCCCCAGCCTTCCTCAGATGGAATTTTCTTTGATTAGTTATTTGTCACTCGAGCCCCCTTTAGGATTTTAAGGCAGTCGCTTATTTTGAAAACTTCTAATTACATGATGTCTTGCTAAAATATTTTGTATGGCCAAAACGACAAAATGGAAAAAGACATGGTTATCAAAATGCCCTTATGAGAGGTATAATTGAAAGCAATTTCCCCGTCCATTCTGTCATTTAACTGGTCCTGAATGTTCCTGTGCTGGTTTCTCATGCTCAATGCTTGGATTGCTGTATCATGTCTGTTCGTTAGATTCCCTTTAGTGGTGTTTCTATTTTATGGCCGTGTTGAAGTGTGGAAAATAGTTAGCAGTTTATCGGCCTTTCCCTTTTTGTCATGAGTGGATAAGCACTAATAACAGGACTCTGCTCGGTGATGTAACCAGAAATGATTTCAGTTGCCTTATTATTCTAGGTGTGCACACAGGGGGGTATCCTTTTGGCTAGCCAACTACTTCTTCTGTGTTTGATAATTTCACAGAGGAGGAGTCAGGAGATCACCCACTACTCCTATGCCAACGACACTCAGATCCTAATCCGTTTAGACCCTGCTCAGTCTGGCTTCAGACCTGGCGGGGGCATGGAGAGTGTTCTGGTCTCTGTCCAGGACTATATGACCAGGCTGGTGGACGCAGTTGGGGTGGGTGCCCTGATTTTGTTAGACCTGTCAGCGGCATTCAGCGCTGTTGACCACTCCATTCTGCTATCCTGTCTTGCCTAGATGGGCATATCTGGGCAAGTACTGGCCCGGTTCACCTCGTTCCTGGCAGATCTTACTCAGACTCCCTCTATGCCCCCTTTTCTTTCTGTCCCTTGTCACCTTGGTTGTGGAGTGCCACAGGGTTCCTCCCTGTCTCTGATTCTATTTAACATTTACATCTGGGCACTTGTGTGTCTCATCCGCTCCTTCGGCGTCAGGTGCTACTCCTATGCTGATGACACTCAGATCCTGATCTGTTTAGACCTTGATTAGGCTGAGATGTTGTCGTGCCTACGGAGGTGCCTGGCGGCCGTGGGGGATTGGATGAGCCACAACTGGCTTAACCTGAATAGAGACAAGACTGAGGTGCTGGTGGTGGGCTGTTCCCCCGATTCCTCACTCTGGGTGTCCTCTTTCTGGCCCTCCTCTCTTGGTCCTCTTCCAGTCCCGGTGGAGAAGGTGAAAAATATGGGTGTTCTCCTGTCGGCATTGCTTTCCATCAAGTAGCAGCCGCCTGTCAAGCTGGTCACTTCCAGCTTTAAGTATTACGGTAAGTGCTTCCCATGATTCCTACCCCTCTCCATCCGCCTGTGGTGCTGCGATGGTACTATCCCGGCTGGATTATTGTAATTCTCTATATCTGGTGCAGCTGAAGGGACTTATTCAGCGACTGCAACGTTTACAAACTTTAGCAGCTTGTGTGGCAACAGGCATGCCCCACGAAGCCCATATTTCTCCAGTGCTTATGATCCTTCACTGGCTTCCGATAGCCCAACGCATTACGTTCAAATCGCTGTGCATCGTATATCAGGTGATGCATGCTCAGGGGGCGGAATTCCTCCAAGCGAAGTTCACTTGCTACCTTCCGAATCGACGACTGCGTTCTGCATCTGCTGATCTGCTTGTTGTGTCTACCTATCGTCGTGTGCGGCTTGGAGGACAAGCCTTTTCCATAGCAGCAGCTGTGCTATGGAATGAGCTCCCGCTGGCCATAAAGAGGTTATCCAATCACCTGGCCTTTAGAAAAGCCGTAAAGACATTTCTGTTCTAGGCGGAGTAGGGTTGTTTTTGGTTATGACCATCTGCCGAGCCCTCTAGTGCCAAGATACCTTAGGGTGACCGTGCACTTTAGAAAGTCATGTAACATTACATAAAATATACACACCATAGGATCTAGTCTATCAAATGTATAATGTCAGAAGCACATACACTTCTGAAATATTCCCTAATTTCTCAGGATGTACCATCAGTTTATATGCCCCGCACTCCTCAGTATTTACAAATGACAGGGGCCAGGTTTAATCTATTCCCCTTTAGAGTATGGCTCCGTTCAGACCTATTTTGCTTGGCTTTATATTTACATAGTAGTTTTTTTTGGCTGTCTCACAGACAGGTGGGCATCCTCTTAAGGACTGGTTCAATTCGTCCCCTCTGGAACAGGTGAGCATCAGTCAGCAAGATGGTGTCAGCTTCCACCACCACAGTCTGGTTCCCTTCTTTCTGTATTTGGGCATGTCTGCTCTCTTGCCCAGGTAGGCCTCGCTTGCAGTGTACTGCTAGTAATCCAAAAATGGGTCTAAAAGAGAAGCAATCTATTCCATTCTCCTTTCTGTTGTTAGAATTTCTCCTTTCTCTCCTTTCTCTCCTTCTGTAAAGCGGCCAGTCAGGGAGTGAGCGAGTGAGTGTCGCTCCGTGACCCAACATGTAAGGGTTTGGACTTTTATAGATCAGAAACCACTCCCTTGAGAGGTGTGTATAATTTCTCTAAACTAATTGTTCACTGGGCATATTAATGAAGAGGGCAGTCTTACGTGAGTAATTTCCAAACCCAGTTTCCCTCACATTTGATGTGATGCCATCTTCGAGATTTCTACATTAAACAATTGTAATTTTCTGGAACTCCATATTCCTCACATGTGATCATGTTACTAATCAGTTCATCAGGTTGCTCTCACTCATGCTAATCAAATGATATTAGCCTGATCTTGGCACAGCATGTGATGTGTGTGTTACAGATGTTTGTCTTTTTTGGTCTGGAACATTTACACAAAATTCCATTCTCACCTCAGAATAATCGGGTCTTCAGCACGTACGTTAGAATATATGAATCACTAATGCATGCTATTTCTCTGTGAAAATATCCACATTTGACTGATTTACATAACGAACATAATGTCAAAAACTAACATCTTAGCTGATAGGGCTTTTCACCATGAACAATTAAAAAAATGTAACTCTCTGTGACATTTAGTTCAAACGTTATAAGCAGAAATATGATTTCCCGTGTCATTTAAACAGTGTATTTTTTTCTTTGCATGTAATGAGATGAATCAAAATCTGGAATGGCATCTCCAGTTCCTGGCTGGCACAGCCACATGGTGTCAGTTCCTTGTGTAGCTCAGGGCTGTGGCACTTATGACTCAGACAGGCCTTGTTGTCCTGGCAAAAGTCCTTTGAAATCCAGTTGCTCAGCTATTTGTTGACCCAAGCCCCCTGCCACTTGAGTGATTGCAGCCACTTAATGTCTTTGTACCAGACATCAACTCTCCAAAGGTGTGAGCCACGTCTTCTTATGAAGACCTTGCTGATGGTGAGATATGATTACTTGCGGAGCAGGACCACCACAGGGAGCCCTTTTAGGCATAACCTCAGTGACAGAAGGGAGTTGTAAATGGGGAGCATTTGCTTCTATTGCGCAGGCCTAGTTATGAGGACAAGGCAACAATCAGCATCATAAAATGTATGTTCGAGCTTCAAAGGCAATGTTGACACTTTTCCCATTGGAAAGCAAGCCATCCCTCTTCCTGTTGCAGTTTTGTGGGGGAAGGAATGCCTCCGGGCATAGTGCTCTTTATAAATGTAAAGATAAATGAATAAATAAGGAATGCCATTTGGCTATCCAGGCCATGTTGCTCTCTTTATTTACAAATGCAGCCCTTGAAAGTAATTTTATTTCCACCACATTTCTTTTACATTTCCACAGCACCGAGCAACAATATAGGATGTTTGCAATCAAACTCTTATCAACATTTATCTCTTTATATTGTTTAATACAGGCTGATTCTCAGTCCTGTAAGGGGAGACGGACACAATGCAGGGCCCAATTCAGTTGTTCATTTTCTTATCAAAGTTGTACTTTTTAGTCCAGATTGGACTGTTTTTCCATTTAAAAAATGTTTTGTTGTATTCTTCCATGTAACTGAAAAGCTTTCTTGTTGTGCCTGTCTTTTACTTTGGACATATGCCCTTGTTATAGGTGGGCTGCTAACATTGCACATTTCTTCGCACGTGTCTTTTTCAAATGCTTTGCACAGTCTGCAGCTCACATTTTAGTTTTTAAATTTGGTGCTTTTCTCTGAAACCTTTTTGGAACCCTTAAAGTGTTTAATTTATTTTCCTGTTGTAAAAGGAAGGGCAAGCACTTCCTTTCACTGAAGGAGTAAAGCTTGTGCATGGGGAACTCCAAAGGGATAAAAAAAAAATTGGGGATCACTGATGCCCACCTGCTCCCCCTTTAAGCAGCATAATGCAGAGGAGGGTCAATAATCACCCTTATTTGCATTAAAAAAAAATTACACATTGCATTATAAAATGTGTATTATAAAAAATGCACACCTTGAATTATATAAATTGTACAGTATCGGATGCATTTCGTCACCTTTACCTTTCAGGTTTTTTTTCATGAGTCATGATGGATGAGGATTTTGACGAGGTCCGAACTTGCCTCTGTGATTAATAAGATTCCTTTTGCACACTTATGATGCAATGACATTTTTGATGCTACTGACACAATGAGATCGCAACATACAGTGCTTCATTTTCACTTTTGCCAGCATAACATGTGTTGCGTAATTTGGAGTGAGGGAAGCCAACTAAACCATAGTAGAAGTAGTTCAAATGTATGAGCACAGGTTAATGATCTTTAGAAACAACCTCCACTAGAAATACCGGCCAATGCATGATGGTCATTCTGAAGCAAGTGTCTTAGTTCTACCGTTCTTATGGGGAACAGGTCCAGAGGAGGTTTGGGTTTCTCTGAATATTCATTGCCGCTGTTGATAGCAGGCTGGTGTATGGCGTGCAGCTCCCTGGCACTGAGAGGACGGAGGGAGTTTGGAAATGAATAATTACACTGGCGAACAGCGCATCTCCGTAGCAGCAATGCACTTTCCTCTAGACACTCAAGGGTGCAGCCATGACACCTAGCAAGCACTGTACAAAAATCCAGTCCTAAAAATGCTCGTAGCGGATTCCTCGAGAGGAGTGGAAACACGAGGAACACAAGAGAAAGCAAAGGGATTTCATCAGAACATTTTTGGTAAAATAGGGAACTAATAAATAAAGCAAAGGTAGATCCAATTAACCATTAACATTATATTTTCAAAACTTAGCATGTGTGGGGCGTGGCTGCGCTGCTTCTTGGCAATTATTGGTGGAAGGTGTGGAGCTAGTGAGGAATCTGCTTCACTTGTGGAGTGGCTGCATAATGTTGCACTGGGTTTATTAGTGGGTTAGTGGAGTATGTGGTGTGAGTTAAGATCACATTTGAATATCCCGTTGCAATTGGCTGCAATTGCCGGGTTGTGCTTTTATATAAATGATGCACAACATTGTATTAATTAGCATCATATTACAAGAAGACAGCGCATTGCATTACAAGATTACATATATTGCAACGATAACTAACCAGCAGTGATTAGCTTTAACACATTTTAACATGTGCAAGGTTATGGTGTGCATGTTAGTGTTAAGTGGATGGGGAGTCAAAATAAGGCACAACCCCATGCAGTCCTTCCACCATTTTAGGTTTCAGAGTGAAGCATGGGCTTCAGTTTCCTTTGCATCTATTCTAGGTATCACAGTAGAATGTTCTCCAATTGCATTGCTCTGAGCTCTGTCATTGGACAGCAATCTATGCGTTTGATTCTTATCATCTCTAAAGACATCAACCATCAACAATTGTCATTGTTATATTATGCTTAAAAGCTTTTATACTGTGCCCATTGACCACTGTAGTGGTCTAAAAGCAACACGGATTATCTGGATGGTAGTGTAGTGTGCCGTCGCCAGGGCTGAACCAGACTGTGGTCTGTGGTGAAAAGGAAATGAGAAAAGAATGAAAAGATAAGAGAAGCAGGACTGGAAGAGAAATGAACAGACAAAGAAATGGAGAGGTACAAGATGGTTGAAGAGGTGTATGCTTGGTGTAGTAGGCGTGTGTAATCATTGGTAGTGGATCAAATGAGTGCTAGACACAAAAAAGTGATAGACCATAGAAGTAGAGTCTTCTTAATCTGATACATTTGGCCAGTAGAGTCATAAATCCACGCCTACCTTCGACTAATATTAAACCTGGAATTAACAGCTAAGAATGCAAGAATTACTACACACAAGTGTTAGTACAAAGAATACACATGGGGAGCATCAATGCATACAACTCTGAGGCACATAAAGGCAAACTCTAGTTAGGAGAAAACAAACAACCTGACCAGAAAAGGACACTAAGATTAGAGTTCATCATCTTGTTCAACAAATGAAGAGTCTATATGTGGCCTGCTCATAGTCCCTGAGGGGATGTTTGCTGCGTAAATTGCCAGAGATATCAGTGTTTGCGCTTAGACCTTTTCATTTCAAAATAAATGTAATAAATCAGCTTTCTGATTCTCCTTTAGCAAGGTGCAAAGTTCATCCTGCTTTCCCTTATCAAAACACCACAGCTAAATGCATCGTAGAAACAACATTTACTAAATGATGGGTGCTCAGAGATTTCAAATAGTAACGGACTTCGGCTGGGCAGGAAGCAGCAAGGGTCACCTGACTGTTGTTTGCGTGGCCCTTCATGTCACCGACTTCATCTCTGCTCTGCCAGCTTGCACTTACTGCAGCAATTGCACGTTGCGGTGCCTCTCGTGGCGCGGCCCACAAGCCTCGCTGACTCTTTGCCTCGCCCCTGATCCATAGAGACCGGTCCGTTATTCTATTTACTCAGTCCCCTGTATTGCTTGGTTTAGCCGCTGTGCCTGTGCTGGGGACAACCCATGCCCCCCACTTTCACCAGCACAGCCTGTTCCTGCCCTTCCATTTGGGCACCACATTTTGTCGCCCCCTGGTGCCCCCTGTATTTTTTCATTTTGTTTTCTTTTCCCAGGGAGACCAGCGTGATCGCCGACTTGTTTGCCACCCTTCTGGCCTTCCCTCCAATGCAGGCGCTGGCACTGGCACTGGGAATAGGCATGCCAGGGGTTCTGTGGTGACATATAGATGACAAATTGACCCGCTCCGCTGGAAGCACTCTCCTGCACAAGTGCATAGTCCCAGGAGCACAGATATGTATATCAGGAGTATCAAAAACCCCCACACAGCTACCAAAATGACCTTCTAAGCAAACCAACTAACCTGTCAAAATGAAATTGAGAAATTGTGCAAACCACGCAGCGAGTCCTTGCATCACATACCATTGGCACAGAATGTCTTAGAGTAGTGTAAATTGCTGACGTCCATCAAAGATTATGTAGAATTTCCATTTCCATTAAAAACAAGGTTTATTCATCATTGGTTTAAAATGTACAGTATAATGATGTATTCCTATTTGTTATTTAAATCAAATCAAAATACTCTTCTAAAATCTTCATTTGCTTTCGGAGGGATTGTCGCAAAAAACATTATTTCCACTTTGACTGCAAATCTATGGGCTTGCCCAGGAAGCAAGGCGAATAATTATAACATGTTCATACAACGATGTCTATTGATATGCTCTATACTTTCATTTCAGAAGATTATCTAAACCTTCTCACCAACAAGATTAATACAACATATTTGAAGGTCTCGTTTACGCAGGACTTGCTTTCCCAATGAAGGGAGCACGCTCTGGGGACAGGTGCACGCACGTTATCTACTGAACACTTCTGCGCAGATCCACGAAGGCCTACGGCCCGATTTAACTACACATGCAGACAGTCGGTAAACGCAGCCCTTTCTCAAGCAGTTCCACGGCCTTTATGCCATTTGCGCGATCTCAGAAGCTGCTGACTTGCTTGAGAGAGATTCATGCGAAATCTGACTTGATCCAGTAAGTGAGGCCTTGATAAGAAGCACCTACACCCCCACTTCACAGCACACTTCAGAGGATTGGGGTTGGAAGCCCATGGCGGAAATGTTCGAGGGAGAAAAGACAGACGTTTTTTTCCCGGAAAGCTTTCGGTCTTTTCTCCCATGAACATTGCAGCCACGGGCTTCCAACCCCAACCCCACCCACACCCACACCCTTGACCCCATCCCTACTTACCTTGCGGTGGCACACTTTGCTGTGTGCTGGCAAATCGCTGTGTCCCTGCAATGCCTGTTCTCTTTCACTTCCGTGATTGGGAAACGACGCCCCAGGGTCCTTTCCTTTTTTGTAATTTTTTTTTTAACTTCGGACGAGATCGGTTTCAGGGAACACCCCCACAACCACCATTCACTGTATAGTGAACAAGGGTGGAGGGGACACCCCCGAAGCCCCCGCATCACTTGCCATCGAATGGGGGATTTGGTCGAACTTTTCAGCCCTTTGGAATTTTCTAACGGCTGAAATTTGGCCAAATCTCCCAGTCAGGCTTTTTCTTTTTGGGCTTATTGGACGTTTCCCACTCCAGACACCTATCCAATGCCCTGTGCAAGATTTTTCGGTGCGCCCCTCTCTGTTCCTACCACCCAACCTTCCACAACATTCTGACAGCACCCGTCAGGGCCTCACTGAACCCTGCCTGAGACTCCTCTCCAACTCAAAGCTGTGTTTGGTTGCCACCTAAATAAAGGGGCGATTTTTCGGTGCGCCCCTCTCTGTCCCTACCACCCAACCTTCCACAACATTCTGACAGCACCCGTCGGGGCCTCACTGAACCCTGCCTGAGACTCCTCTGCAACTCAAAGCTGTGTTTGGTTGCCACCTAAACAAAAGGGCGGGCGATTATTTTTGTTAAACCTATATTTGTCATCAGCAGCCCATTTTTACGAATGTATAGGCAATTAGAACTGCGATGGGACATTTACAAATGAAAGCCCCACACAGCCCCAGTTACCTCCCAAATTTGTCCCTCAAATGCCTATCAAGAACAGCAGGGTTGTTGCTAGGTCTGGAAAAGATCTGGGGCTACACTCGTTTTGGGAGTGTTGGGACTGGGAGCTAGCTAGCCTTTTTAGTCGTAACCCCATAGCTTCTATCCGGGGCTACAACCAAAAGACTCAGCCCCCCCAAGCAACACGCTGAGAACAAGTATCAGCCGAACAACAGAACTGACCCCTTGCTGTTCTTGTAAAGGCTGGTTAAGGGCTGCGCCTGGCGCTGCGTGATCCTGTAATTGACCCTGGGCCAGACCTATACTTAAGTATACATGAAACTGAGCCGGAGGCAAGGTGCCCTTTATTTGCTGTGCGGGGCGTGGGGGGAGTGGGGTGGCAGCCTCTTCCCTTAGTGGACCTTGAGCCGACGCTGCACTTACCATCTCGGGAGGATAGCTCAGGGGCAACACGCTCGCCTTTGAAGAAAGACGGTGCGGAGCAACACGGGGCTGCGCTTAGAGACCTCTGGGCATTAAGCGCGTTATAAGTAACCAATTATAATTCCCAGGGGCGCATAGGCCCTACATATAAGCCCAGCATCTATGAGCAAGCCGGCGCAAGGCATGATGGATGAGTAGGCTGACTCACAATGTTGCTTCTTGGTGTATGACAGAACTGCGCATCCTGGATAGGAGTATTGAAACTAAATCAGCTTTAAAAAACATTTAAGAGAGAATACTTTAAGTGAGGATTTCTGCACCTGAACTCACGCTTCTGAATATCCCGTTGGCATAGTTTGGACTACTTGCAAACTTTGCACTTGTTTAAATGGTCGTTTGCGCTGCATCGCCCTCTCTTATTTGTGCCTGCCTAGGTAGAGGGCACCTCCATCAGCAGGCGGAATTTTCTAAAGAGACGGACATTTGGAAGATAAAACGATGGTTATTTTGTGGCGCTCTACTTCTCAGCGTGTCAGGATGCGTTTCTGTTCCCTAGGATGAAGCACCTGCAGGAAGCGGGGGGGTGGCGGGGGAGGCAGGGGGGAGAGAGTAAAGTCGCGGACTTCGCGGACCAGGTACTCCAGGGATGCGAATGAAGACATCAGTCATATTAACCTCATGTGACAGCGCTGAAAATGCCCTCTAAAAATGAAGCATTGCCTGGCTCCAGCGGAAAGCGGCGCATGCGCCCTGAGAAAGCTAGGAAGGGTGGAAGGGGAAACTGGGGCGGACTGGGAACCGAATATGGCTCTGGAAGAGTTGCCCAAAAAGGCACAATGTCACATCTGGTGAGCCCAACCCTTCTAAGAAGGGTTTCTGGGGGAGTCTTCTCCCACGAGGAAATTTCGAAAATGGGCCCAAATAGTGAAATGTAAATCACTTTTGTCCGTACAAAGGGAATCAAAAATAGGTAAACGTAAACCTAAACTGACATACAGCATTCGTTGAGAGTGCCATTGTCGGCAGAAAATGTATCAAGAATTTGAAAAAAATGAATAAAAAAAGAAATACTTCTTCACTTGAAAGGAGTGTGGGTGATGATGATGTAAGGAAGGGGTACAAAGGGCCAGAGGAGTGGGAAAGAGGTCCATGGTGCAGTGGCCCACGGGAAATCTGTAGAGATGCCCACAGGCCAGTCCAGGGCTGCAGGGAAATGAATTCAGTACTTGCTTGTCAGCACTATGAGGATGCTAGGGCTGAGGAAAACACGCCAAATTGGAGGTGCGGGCCAAAGTCACACTCTGTTGGCTTCAAAGAAGGTGTGGCTTGTGCAGTGTAATTTATTTATTTCTGTGCATTCATTTGGCGCCTATACAGCAGAACGTGCTTCCAGGCGCCACCCCGGATATAAAAGAAGCTCATGCAGGCTGGCTACATTGTGGTACAGGAAGGTCCCACCATCCCAACTTGTTCTAAAACTGGCATGCCACTGTCGATATCAGGTGCGAAGTGGAGGGACAGATAATTGTATGCAGCATTCAGCCCTCGCTAAGCCTGATTGCATTCATGCTGGAATAGGAAGGGGACATTTTCTCAATTCATGCATGCGCCATCTACCTCCCTTGGGGCCAGTGCAAGAGACCTGTGCATCATTTAAAATGTGTGGGTAGTAGAAATAAATAAATACCATTCTGCTCTGTGGGCCCTGAGCAGTAGATGGTAAGGAGCAGTAGATGGTAAGGAGTTTGTAGACTTAGCCCAATCCCCAATTAGTCGTTGTAAGTTTGACACGATTGTAATGATGATGGACCCACAACAGGAACATCTGTAGGTGGTCCACTCTTTGTTGCAGCTGCTAAAGGATTAAACAGAAGCACTCTCCTGGATCAAAGTCCAAACCAAAGACAAGATGGAATGCTAGAATGTTAGAGGTACCATTGAAGTCTATGATGCATATTGTATTGACCGTCTTGTAGTGCAGCAGGTAAAGGCCTTACTCTATGAATTGTGATCCACTATCAGCTTTGAGGAATGGGCTATTTGTTTACTAATGACACGGTTGACCATCACGCATGGGATGGGCTTCTCTGGCACTGTCCTCAAATAGATGACATCCTACTTACCTGGGAGAAACCAGGTGGTACAGGTGAGGTTCCTCAAGTCTGAACACCAGTCTGTCACCTCTAGTGTCCCTCAGGATTCCATTCTCTCTCTGCATAGCTTTAACATCTATGTGGATCCAATGGGCTCACATCTAGATGACATCAACCTCACGATAAACCAGTAGGCAGATGATACACAGTTGCAACTGAAGGTCAAGAAACCACACACGCTCATGCCTTGCAATGATTGAAAGTGAATGAAAAGTGTCTACTTAATACTTAACCCCAACAAGACCAAATTTGTACACCTTGGCCACCCCTCCAAGCAGTAACCCACTCTAGGTTGGCTGGATGAAATGCTCTTGGACTGGTTCAACTCTCCCCTCACCTACGCAGCAAAATCCCCATGTTTTACTGTGGATAGCAATCTATCATTCCAATAACACATTGCGGAAAAAGCTCAAAAGGCTTGGAATCTGATTTCTCTACTCTGTATGATCAAGCCCTTCTTTCTGACCCAGGACATCTGTATGGAGGTGCACGCCCTAGTGATCTTCCAGATCAACAGGGGATAGTGCCCACACTGCAAAGCTCCAGGCTACTTACCTGGCACCCCTCAAACCGGTCCACCCTCCACCAATTGCCTTCTTACTGGCTCTAGGAATTTTGTCCACATTGCTCTCACTGTGTGCAAATTACACTGCCTCCCCAGTGACTGCTTGAATCTGGTTCAAAACCAAAAGCCTCACCTACAAGGCAATCACTGCCAGTATGCAAGCATACCTGACCGCCATATTAGAGAAATCAGGTTGTGCATGGTCATCTCGCAATAAGACCATCACCGGACAGGAATCTAGGCTGCAAGCATACCTGACCGCCATATTAGAGAAATCAGGTTGTGCATGGTCATCTCGCAATAAGACCATCACCGGACAGGAATCTAGGCTGCAAGCATACCTGACCGCCATATTAGAGAAATCAGGTTGTGCATGGTCATCTCGCAATAAGACCATCACTGGACAGGAATCTAGGCTGTCTCGCTAGGAGGAAACTAGGAAGCAGTCCTTCTCATGCTATGCTCCATTCCTCTGGATCGCCTTTCTGATGGCAATTCAGACTGATCCAAGTCACCCTTAGCATAGGAAAGAAATTAAGACCTGGATCTTCGAACAGCACCTCAGTGTAACTTATATTGCGGAACTGTGCAAAAGGACCGAAAAAAAGGTCTGACTTTACCAAAAGTCCGAAAATGCATACCACCAAAGGTTCGAACACCAACAATTCTAACCTTTGGTGGCATGCATTTTAGGTACATAAAAAATACAGTATAGTGAGTGGGGGTTGGTGGGGACAACCCCTCTGCACACCCGGCAAAGGAAAAAAAAAACACCCTGCTCACTATATTGTGTGGTATGATGCAGCCCTGCTGTGCTGGTAAGTAGTTCTCCTCTGGGGAATATGATAACTGTATGCAGGCCCGCTGTGGCGATAAGCTGTTCTCCTCTGGGGACTGTGATGGCTGTCTTAAATTCCATAATGTGCTTCACTGCTCTCTTCTGAAATTGAACTGCATTAGATATTCCTTGAGAATCTTTGATCTCTTCAGCGCCATTCTTGGCAGTGGCTCATCTGGTAATGTCAGCCTTACCAAAGGCCAGTATATTTTGACCATTTCTTTCAGCCTGGGTGTACTTTGGCTATATATGATTACACATGTAATTTGAAGATCTTCATTTTCTCTGTCTCTGGTCTAGGGTGTTAGGAGTATTTCTCATGGGGTAAATATAGCTCTTTTCTGTGAATGATTTAATCGTTTTTTGGGGTAACCCCTGGCTTTCAATATCTGAGTGAGAGAGGCAGCATGTGTCTGGAAATCATTAAGAGAAGAGCAGTTTCTGTGCACCCTCAAATATTGCGCATATGGCAAATTTTCCTTTAGCGGGAGTGGATGGAAGCTGTCGTATTGCAGTAAGGTGTTTCTGTCCATTTCTTTTCTAAAGAAAATACATTGTAGAGTTCCCACCTTTTGGAAAATATTCAAATCTAGAAAGTAGATCTCTTGTGCATTCTAGCTAATTGTGAATTTAATATGGGTGTCCTGTTCATTGACCTAATACCAATATTCATCTAGAGCTGTTGCACTACCTTTCCATATAAAGGTTATATCGTCGATGAATCACTTCCAATTGTGGATATTTTCCCCAAAGGGGTTCGCTGTGGAGCAAATTAATTTCTCCTCGAAGTTTGCCATATAGATTATGGTCAGGTTTGGAGCAAATGTGGCTCCCATTGCGGTGCCATTTACCTGTTGGTGGAATACATCGTTACATTTCGGGAAATTCTTCGTTAGGGCTATTTGGAGAAGCTCGATGATGAATTCTACAGGGACCCTGCTTTGTAAATCATGAGAATTCAATTGCGTGCATGTCCATTCCTGTGCTTCTTCTTGTGGGATGCTGGTATACAAAGCTGTTATATCCACTGTTACCAAAAGGTCCTTAGTAGGGTCAAAGGGTTGTCCCTCAAAACAATGTATTGTGTCCATAGTGTCGCTTAGATATGATCTAGCCCGAATGCTAGAGGCTTTTAGAAAACAGTCTATAAATGTGTTCATGAGTTCCAGGATGGACCCACAACCCGAAACTTTCGCGTGACCCAGGAGATTCTCTGGGTTTTTATGGATTTTGGATATGGCGTAAAACAAGGGGGTTCTGCCGTCTGGGTGGTTTAAATAGTCACATTCCTGCTGTTTAATCCATTTTCTATTCAGCCAAAACTTTGTTGCCTCTAATATCAGTTGTTTTATTATGGGCGTGGGGTCTCTATCTAGAGGCTGGGAGGTATCCAATATGCCAGAGCAGTTCCAGAACCATACTTAGATATTGCTCATTTGTTTGTACTACAATTCCTCCCCCTTTGTCCACAGCTTTGACTGTAAAATCTATGTTTGTGCTTAGTTTCTTAAGGGCATTCCGTTCCAAGTTTGTTAGATTGTTTCTTGTATGTTTTTCTTATTTTAAGGGCCTCCATTTCCTTTAGTACACATCTCTCGAAAGTCACCATCTCCTTAGGAACCTGATTTTCCATGGGGATAAATGTAGATATTTTCCAAAATGCAGTGACTTCAATTCAGTTTCCTGGTCCTGGTCCTTGAAGAATACTTTTAGTCTGATTGTCCTGAAGAAATTCCTCATTTCTGATTCTGTAGTAAACCAGTTGGTTACATTGGTGTGGACAAAAGAGAGTTCCTTTCCTAGTATTGACAGCTCCGCTTTTGTCAGTATTTGACATGATAGATTGAAAACTGGTAGTTCCAGGTGTGTTTCAGAGTGGGAAAAAGAGGGTTTAACAAGTGTGATGGCCACTCAACATAACAAGCGACACCACAGTTGTTCTTTGGAGAAGCACATTGCGAAATAGTTTTGTTCTTAAAATCAATGCAAGACATTTTTCATGTGTTGATTATATTTGAATAAAGTCTCATTCAGGGAACCAACAGTCCTGTTTTGGGGAATTAGAGGGGTAACTTTGTTTTGAGTAACTAAAGATATATTGATTTTCTTCTGTCCTCTGTCTTCATCATTGTGCTCTGGGGACTGTGATGGCTGGATGCAGTCCTGCTATGGTGGTAAGCAGTTCTCCTCTGGAGACTGTGATAACTGGATGCAGCCCTGCTGTGGTGGTAAGCTGTTCTGCTCGGGAACTGTGATGGCTGGATGTAGCCCTGCTGTAGTGGTACGCTGTTTTCCCCTCTGGACTGTGATGGCTGGATGCAGCCCTTCTGTGTTGGTAACCAGTTCTCCTCTGGGGACTGCAATAGCTGGATGCAGCCTTGCTGTGGCGGTAAGCTGTTCTCTGGGGACTGTGATGGCTTGATGCAGCCCTGCCGTGTTGGTAAGCGGTACTCCTCTGGGCACTGCGATGGCTGGATGCAGCCCTGCTGTGTTGATAAGCTGTTCCTCCCTGGGGAATGTGGTGGCTGGATGCAGCCGTGCTGTGGTGGCAATCCGTTCTCCTCTGGGGACTGTGATGGCTAGATGCAGCCCTGCTGTGATGGCAAGCCTTTCTCCACTGGGCACTGCACTGGCTGGATGCAACCCTGCTGTGGTGGTAAGCATTTCTCATCTGCGGACTGCAATGGTTGGATGCAGCCCTGCTGTAGTGGTACGCTGTTCCTCCTTGGGGACTGTGGTGGCTGGATGCAGCACTGCTGCAGTGGTAAGCTTTTCTCCCCTGGGGACAGTGATGGCTGGATACAGCCCTGCTATAGTGGCAAGCTGTTCAACTCTGGGGACTGCACTGGCTGGATGCAGCCCTACTGTGGTGGTAAACAATTCTCATCTGGGTACTTTGATGGCTGGACACCGCTCAGCTGTTGTGGTAAACTGTTCTCCTATGGAGACTGTGATGGATGGATGCAGCCCTTCCATGGTGGTAAGCAGTTTTCCTCTGGGGACTGTGATGGCTGAATGCAGCCCTGCCACGGTGGTAAGCTGTTCTCCTCTGGGGAATGTGATGGGTGAATGCAGCCCTGCTGTGGTAGTAAGCAGTTCTCTTCTGGTGGCTGTGATAGCTTGATGCAGTCCTCCTGTGGTGGTAAACAGTTCTTGCTCTGTAATGGGCTTTAACTGCAGGATGTAGCCCAGCTGTGGTGGCAAGGATTTATCTGGGGACTGTGATGCCTGGGTGCATCCCTGCTCTGGTGGTAAGCAATTATCCCCTGGGGACTGTTAGGGCTCTGTGCAGCCCTGTTTGGGTGGTAAGCAGTTATCCTCTGGGGCAGTGATAATTGGATGCAGCCCTGTTGTGGTGGTAAGATGTTCTGCTCTTGGCACTGTGATGGCTGTATACATCCATGTTGAAGTGTTGAGCAATGGCCATCTGGAGACTGTGATGCCTGGATGTAGTCCTGCTGTGGTGGTAAAGCGTTCCTCTCTGGGGATTGTGATGGCTGGATGCAGCCCTGCTCTGGTGGTAAGCAGTTCTCCTCTGGGTGCAGTGATAGTTGGATGCAGCCCTGTTGTAGTGGTAAGCAGTTCTCCTCTGAGCACTGTGATGGCTGTATACATCCATGTGGAAGTAGTAGGCAATGGTCATCTGGAGACTGTGATGCCTGAATGCAGCCCTGCTGTGGTGGTAAGCATTGCTGCTGTGATGGCTGGATGCGGCCGTGCTGTGGTGGCAAGCAGCTCTAGACATGAGCCCCGCACTGATAGAAGCTATGCAGCTACAACACACTTATTCAAAAATCTTCCAAATGCTGTCGGTTTTACGTTAAAATACTGAAAAAAACCAACGAGACCCAAAATAAGGATTTTCTGGGTTGAATTTCGCGAAAAACATTTTTTTTTTCTTTTTCATTTTTTCAATGTGGAGGGAGAAGACTGCAGCCCCCCATTCTCCTGTCTTATTTTATTGCCTAACCCAAACCCCCATCTATTTTTTTTTACAACAATTCTGTACAAATTCAAACCAAAAAGTTCGTTTTCTGTTTCGTTTTTGCATTCGTTTTTTGGGGGATTACCATGCTGTCAGTATTACATATCTTTTCTATTTCACTAAACTCATATTTCTGGAATGAGCGTAGCATGTTTCATACTAATTAGTGTGTTCTGTTTGATTGCATTCCAAGGTTTAGTCCGGATACGGTACCATTGAAGTGGTCTAACGCATAATTAAGGGCTGTTTTAAAAAAAATCAAACAATGCAATACTGGGCATTATGCAGCATCATATCACTCTGCATACAAAGAAAAATGCAATTTCTGCAAATCCCGAATATAATTGTGAATTATCAGAAGGGCCCGCTGCTTAAATGCATGGCGCATTTGTGTTATTTTCTGCAATTAATGCCTGTGTATTTTGTTACCCTTTCTGGCTAGCGAAAGCCCACTTCCCGGAGTAGAAGAATTCTGCTGCTGTCGGCAGTGATTCGTGGCTACAGCACATGCCTCTGTGACCAGGGCAGGGTGGGCTGAGCGACCGCCCGGGGCGCCATACCCCCCAGGGCACGATTAGCCCCCTGCCACGCCAGCTCGGGGAAGTCTTTCAAGGCCTCTCCCGAGCTGGTTTAGTGAGGGAAGGCGCGGCAGGCGCCCTTTTGCTATTAAATGCACACACGGCGGCGGGCTGCATTTAATAACAATAGTGTGCTGATGCTTTGCATCAGCCCCCTATTCACATGATTACCGCCTCGCTCGACGCGGGAGTGAGGCAGTTTGCATTGTAATAGGAGCCCCCTATTCCAATAATTAGCTCACTGTGAGGCGCTAGGAGGTTGAAAAATAATGTGGCACATCCTGCCTCCCCCCACTGCCAACTGTTAACCAGGGGCGTGCGGGGATGGTGGGGGGTTAGCCAATTCCCCCCGGGCGCTGCTGCCACTAAGGCCGGCCCTGAGTGGCATCGTTGATTAATGCTCATTTCAGGGTTTATGCTTCAACATTCGACTACCTAATTCCAAATACTTAAATCCTTGATTTCTAGATGGCTCTGAATGTAAAATATCTGTGTCTACAAGTCACATACAGGGCCGGCTGCCGCAGCGGGCGCATTTAATAGCAAAAGGGTGCCTGCCGCACCTTCTCTCACTACGCCAGCTCGGGAGAGCCCTTGAAAGGTTCCCCTGTGCCTGCATGGCATGGGACTATTGGTGCCCTGGTGGGGATGGCACCCCGGGCAGTCGCCTGGCCTGTCATGCCCCAAGGCCAGCCCTGGTACCACTGCTGCTTCTTGACAGTTTCTTGGTATTGTGGAACGCTGGCACCGCATGTCATTCTGGGCCCGCAGCGCGCTCTATTGTTTGCTTACTTGTGAACTGATGAGCCTGGTCACCATATCTGCTACGCCAGCTGATGGTTGCCGAGTGAGCTTTGCGGGTGAATATAAGGAAAGTGACTGACAAGTGCACATGTTGCGCTGCAGCTTTGCGTGCCTTTATTTCCAAGTGTTGAAATAATGAAATGTGTTGATAAAACTCATTGGGCCTCATTACACGGAATGCGGTAAACCATGTTGTTATTAGCACCATGGTTGCTGCCGGTACCATACCGGTACCCCCATGGAGAAAAGGGGAATTACCACCCCATTCCAAGGTTGGCGGGGCGGTAATTCCCCCTTTCTCAATGGCCCTTCCCCATTCCCATTTTTGCCCCATAGGGCTCAATGGGAATGTGGAAGGAGCTAATTACGGTACCGTAATTGCGGTACAGTAATTAGCACCAAGGTCCCTTTGCGGGTCCCAACTTTAACGGACGGCTGGTCTACACCAGCCGTTAAGGTCGGGTCCCGCAAAGGGACCTCGTAGTAAGGCGGTAAGGGTTTACCGGTACCGGTGCCCTTACCGGTACCGGTAAACCCTTACCGCCTACCGTGTAATGAGGCCCATTGGATCAGAATTGTTACGGGCCTGGGCTTCTGGCATGAGATGGTTTTACCTTTGATGGTTTCAACACGTGACTGGCTACTCTTTTTTAGTTTGGTCTTTTTAGTTTGTGCATTAGTGCCACCTATAAGCCAACGCTATTGCATTACAGTACAGATAGGGAGAAATGGCTTATGAGGAGGCACACAAAGCTTGTAGGCGTTGTTTGGTTATACGCCCACCCATTGACTGGCCATGCCTATCCCTATGGCCATTCCCACCCAGTTCCTACCCCTCCCTGGCCAAAACCCCTCCTCATGGGAACTATCTGAGCTCACGTTAAGGAACTCGGAGTGCCTGCCAGTTTTTTTTAAGCAGTCTTCTGAAAGTTGATGATTTCATTAGAGCTGTAAACCCAATACTGGTGTGATAAAAATGGCCAGGTCTGCCTTCAGCCTCTCTATTTATAAGCACTATCTATGCGTGCCCTTTACTGAAGTCCCGTTAAACAAAACAACAGTTTTGGCTTGTTTATACGTATTAGGCATTTGCCAGTCACTGCTATTAGATGCCCAGGTGCTTGCACCATTATGCACCTGCTCCCATCAATGGGCAGTTAATGCCACTAAGGCAGTGCCTGGCAAGTGCCTTTCCCATGCCTACACAAAAGCCCAAACTGTTGGCACTGCCAATGCTTGTTTTAGTATTTGACTGCTCTCTTTTGTGGCAGAGAGCGTTCACTAGGAAACACAGAGTCCTATTACAGAACAGGCGGTGCGAATACCGCCAGAAGCTGTCAATTAACGCCAGCATTAACAACATTGTCATTACACAAGGGAAAATACAATTCACCAGTAAAATCTGCAATGCCAGGGTGCCGCGGCTAAATACTGCTGGGGTACAAACACAGCCAATAGTATGAAATCACTGCCCTCAACCCCCACTATAGAAAGGAATACAGATAGGCAGTGGTCTCTTATTTACTGCACAAAATAAGATCAGCTCTGCAGTGTGAATAGTGTGCACTGCGTGAACAATACACACACATGTGATGGTGGTGGAGTGGTTTGCGTTTTAGGAACCACATGGTAAACCTTGACATTTCAATGTCATTTGTTCTTCTGGCGGTAATTATCTGTGGTATTTGTTTTGGTGGTGTATGTGTAGCTGCTATAAACGCAGAAAAATGCGTTCAGTCAGCTGTATTTTACTACCGGTGGTTATTGTACCAGCGGTATTTACCACCAGTAGTAGGTTTCAATCATCGTAAATCTTCAATATTGCCGGAAGTGTTGCCCAGTTTAGAGGTCATTTAATACCAGCAGTACTGTTCTGCAAACAAGCCCACAGTGTCATGCAAATAGTAGGGTCTGGCGGAGCTGTGGAAAATAAGATGGTTTTAAGGCCAGCCCTCAATCTGAGTAGTATTGGAAGATTGCTGTTGGTTCATGTTGAGTCACACTCTGGACTGCACTGGGCAACCTGTGAGTGGATTTCATACCTGGGGATACAGATATTCACTGATCATCCGAGTGTTCTAGATCAAACCTACCTGCAAACCTCCCATGAAGCAGAGCAGTGGAGTAGCTAGGAATTCTGAAAACAGAAGGTTACACAAGTGTAACACTTTGAGCAGTGGCCCTAAATAAGAAAGAATAGGAATAACAAATAATGTGTCTTTCTGGAATTCTATACAATAATTGCGAGACTCACTAAAGGTTTATTTCAGGCACACTTCAGGGGGTGATTTAGTCTGTTCTTAAACACCTCAAATTCACAATGCAGACAAAAACTTCTAAAAAGCATTTAGAGTAGGATAAGCATCAATTTCGTACTATGCATTTTGCTTTTCTCAAGTTGCAGTTATAGCATGTTTATGTCTGCTGTTGCCTCTGTTGTAATCATCAGAGGAAATTCCATCCTGGTGTCCTCGGCCACTTGATAACATCCTTGTGCCTAATAGCTTGTGTACAATGTAGAAATGTTTGACCATAGCACATAAAGTGGCGCTTGGTTTCATTTTGCCACAATGAATGCTTTGTTGTAATGTGTCTATCTTTCCTTTCTTCCTGGCAAGCTGTTCAGGATGTTTGTTTGCATGTATGAGGTCACAAGTGCCCAGAGTACGGGATGCCATGTCAGTGTGCTGCTTTCCCTGGGCTACACTAAATTTTGTAATGCACAGTTATGAACAATCCCAATGGTATGTATTTCGCTATCCTCTGAAGCCTGAAAAGTGTATCCACGCAGGCTTGACATGTGGCCAATTTTGCACCAGACTTGCAGATGAACTGGCCTGCTGTTAAATCTCAGTTTCCAGTTTAATGGTATCCACTACAGAAAGTAATTTGCTTTCCGACTTTGAGAACATTCAGACATGGAATTGCTTATTTTATTATAGCCAATAAGATAGCTATAGGCAGTAAAGTAGCTCAGTGGGTTGTGCGCTCATTGCTGCGATGTGTGTGTGATCTGCAGGTTGCAGGTTCGAATCCTGTCAAGGCCAACTCAGCCTTCAATCCTTCTGAGGTTGAAACATGAGTACCAACACAGGTTGGGTAATATTGTATGTATATTTGTTCTATATAAGGCGCTTATCATTTGGCTTTGGATGTCTGCTTGCATTCACAGTAATTTGGTAACATGGGCCTAGCTATACACACTGATAATAACGATACATATGGTGATCCATTCTTGTATGAAATGCATATCACATTACAGTGATGTCGTAACCATATTTTGTGCAGTGTACTTAGGAACAATGCTATGTGATGCCACTTCCTATTTTGTCAAGGGTGAAAGGTTGTGTTCCATCGCTTCTGGTGATGTCACCTTGGGCTGGGGTCAAATGGCATCAATTCCTGTGATGTCAGAGGTCAAGGGTCGTGTGATGTCACTTCTGCTATCCCTGGCATTTTGGTGAAATGACGTCCCCGAGAGGAAAGTGAAATAAGGACAATGATTGCGCATGAGAGAATGACAGTTAAAGGAAAGTGTGAGTGAAAGCCAGACAAAAGACCGAGTATTCTTAAGGAGAGGCAATGGGCAGTGAAAGGCTCAGAGTGGGAGAGAAAGATGAATCAGAGAAGAGAGGTAGATGTGACTCACAAAGGGAAGGAGAGGAAAGAAAACAGGGTGAGAGCTAAATGGCATTGTCAACAGGGTGGGACAGAGCCCCCTACATCACCCCCACCACTGAAGCCACTGAAGCAGAGGCTCTGTCACCTGCCCAATCTCTATTTTAGCTCGTGTAAACTGGTCAAATGTTTATATTTCTTTTGGGCCTTACAGTACACATTTCACACGCTCAGAGTATCATGGTGTAAACATTATTACATGCGGCACTCAGCATATCATATGAATCTAGTCTGCTCTCTCTCTCTCTCCTACGATCTCCCTTTCTGTTTCTTTCTCTCTCTCACTCCCTCTCTCTCTTTTTCTCTCTTCCTATCTCTCTCATCACTGCTTCCTGCACACTCTTTCTAACTCTGTCTCGCTTTCCCACTCTAGATTTCTGTCTGTTTCTATTCTATGTGGGTGAGAGTTACATTTTAATGTGCATGCTTGATAGAGCCACCCCAGCAGTTGCTGACAGCTGCATGACCGCAGGAAAAAAACAGATAGTTTCGCGGTGTGTGCTTTTTTTGCTCAAGCAGCTAGTAAAAAACAAAGAAAAGACATTATTTATTTGTACTAACATTGTAAAATATCTAATTTTAACATTTTACAATGTTCATTTCTAGTTTGCATTTAAGTCATAAAAAGAATGTTGTACATGTCCTACTGAAGACATTGGTGGAAGGGGACGGGAAGTCGACGGTCCCCGGAAGTTTAATACTGCACTTCAGGGCAAAGGAAACGAACACAGTTTGGTTCTCCAAGAAAAAGACTCTGACACTGGCACCGTCTTGAAGTGAATGTGCTCTCCGTCCCGAATAAGCGCCACTAATTAATGTATTTGGATTACATCCCCACGCCTCTTAGAAGAAGCTATGAGCTTGCAACAGCACACACGATTGTAATTCTGAAACTGTCACAATGTCCTGAAGATGGCTGGTGTATGTGACAGCGACAGACTACCCAGCAGAAACTCGAGTAGACAAGCTTGATATTTCCATTGGACAATCAATGCTTGACAGCTCTGCAAAAATTCAAAAAGGCGAACTATTGTATTATAAATGTATTGTTGATACACGCCAGTACTTTAAAATTACATTGCATTTATGGTCATTATAGCACTTTACACTTTAGGCCGATTTCTTTACCTATTCTTGTTAACATGAACTGTTTTTCCATCAATGTACACAGTATGAATGAAACAGTATGCAAATGATTGTTGGTTAGGTTGAGTGATTGATGTTGAGGTTACATATGTGTGTGTGTGTGCTCACTTTACAGCAATATTCGAGCCATTGATCTGAATTTGTTATGATTTTCTTTTATTCACTATGTCTTCCTATGTATGAATACACTTGTAAAATAAAAGATGTTGAGATAACAATTGAGATTTGTAATTATCTGTAGGGGTTTGGAACATTAGAATGTTCTATAAATGCCATGAGAGGTGGTATACACCCTTAGGTATACACATCTTTTGTGTGCACATACCCTACTGAGCAAATCACATTATCACAGTCTACATTGACCATATATGTTATTTTCTTTTAAACGATTATCATTACAAAACACTTGTGTACAGGTTTTTTATAAATGACTCATCATATCATATCATATCATTCCAAGATGGACAGTCTAGTACATTCCTACTGTTCTCTTCAAAATATATTTTTGATAAAGTGGAAGGAAATAAATAACACCAGCAATGATTGCAGCCTGCTTTGCATAAAACCAAAGAGCATTTTGGGAAGATATCATTGACCAGCCAGAGATCTTGCTATTTGAAACCTATGTCTGTGATGAAAGGTTTGCATGCTTGAATCACCAAATAGAGGATTCACGCTTGGATGTGTGTTTCATAACACTCACTCTAACATTCAAATATTTGTAATATTGAATTGCATATACTCTTGGGGCAGCCTGTGTACTTGGATGTGACAGTGACATCAGCCACCCCTTTTGGGTGTAAAGACTTTCAGAAATAATGTTTCCTTTCCAATGCAAAGCTTGGAAAGGAAACATATGGGGCTCATGGTGTGGATGGTAGTGTGCATGTATAGTTCCCAATGAACAGACAGAAGAGAATAAGATATATAGGATCTTCCATCACATGGAATAAAATGAGTACTCAATGATATCTTGAAAGCTTTTTAGAGATGAGAAAATGGTGATTGTTTGCTCTCTACTATGCGGTTTTATCATTGGGAAGCTGTGATGAATAGAGTAAAGTCTCTTATTGGTGTTTACTGGCAGGTTTCCTCCATATTCATGTGATAACCTCAAAGTTTGGTGGTGAAACTAACTTTTACAATCCTACATTTATTTTAACAAAATCTCTCTCACGAGATTTCAAATCTATATGTACCACTGGGTAGCAATACAGCAAATGTCCTCGATACACAATCTACAGCAATATATTACATTAAGACAAAGGGCCTCGTTATAAGGCTGGCACTCCCATAATGAAGGGGACTGGTACGGGACCGGCCCCCTTAATTCCAGGAGCACCGATTACGAGCTTCCCATCGCATGACCCGGATTGCACACCTGGTAAAACCAGGCATGCTTTCCGTGTCCCGCGAGGGGGAAGAGGGAGGCAATAGCGGGCCAGATGTAATCTGCCCGTTATTACCTCCCTCCCCATTCCCATTGAGCCCTATGGGGGCTCCAATGGGAATGGGGACGGGTTCCTGCAAGGAAGAATTACCGGGTCCTCCTATGTCGGAGTAACCCTGTAAGTCCCCATTGCAGGAACCCGGTAATGGAGCCCGGAACGGAGGCAGCCATGGAGCTAATAGCTCCATGGCCCTCCATTCTCGTAATGTGGCCCAAAATCGTACACATTCTTGTATATTTGAACGTGTACTATATTACAGAGTGTGTCAGGTGTGTGATCAAACTGACCACAAAAGTGATGGGTGGAAGGTTTCGAATGAATCTAAACCACTGGCAATTGCTCTGGGCAACCTTCCACACCACCGTTTTTTAGCCCGTCTGCGCCATTGCAAAAGGGGACCAGCCATGTGCAAATCAGTCAGCAGCTGCCGCCACTGAAGGTAGCAGCCCAGCCCGAACTGCTAGGCCAGGTCCCCTCTGCACAGAAAACCAAGCAAACCCACATGTTTCGGCCTTGTTGGACCTCCTCAGTGAGGTGCAGCCTGGTTCCCTGTGGCGCAGCGAGCAAGGGACGCACGTCTGGGCATACCCTCTCTCACAAGGAGAAACAAACTGACCACAAAAGTGATGGGTGGAAGGTTTCAAATTAATCTAAACCACTGGCAATTGCTCTGGGCGACCTTCCACACCACCGTTTTTTAGCCCGTCTGCACCATTGCAAAAGGGGACCAGCCGTGTGCAAATCAGTCAGCAGCTGCCACCACCGAAGGTAGCAGCACAGCCCGAACTCCTAGGCCAGGTCCCCTCTGCACAGAAAACCAAGCAACCTCAGAGGTGTGTGATCAAGACAGCCTCTGCTATTTTCTGCAACTACAGACAGAGGGGCTGATTCCCAAAATGTTTTTCAATGGGATGTTGTTTCCATCAAAAACACGCTTTGTGAACCAGGTCGTAAGTATAATATCTTGCTGTATTCATTTAATTTCATAAATATCTGCAAGGTAAGTATTTTCTGAGATATACACAGCTAGAAGACAGGGCTCCTGAGGTGATGCAAACTGTCGATGAGGGGGACTCTGTTGGCAAAGGTGGCACCTCTTCTTATTATAACGATTTGTGCCGCCATGAACTTCAGATTCCTGACCGCTTCTTTAGTGAATGGGTTTCCTGGATCTTGACCGTCAACATCTCTCATCGACTCCTCCTCTGGGCTTTTCTGCAACCTACGCGATTCTCTTTCCCTCTGTTCTGACACACTCAGCCGGACACACCTTGAATGCTCTCATCTCTTCAGATATTTCACTCTAATCCATTTACTTCTCCTCTGTGCTGGACTGACCACATCCTTCTTCCTTTTCACAAGAAGATTACTGTCCCCTTGGCAAAGCCCCACCCTGTATTGCCACCTTCCTTTGCGATCATTTGACCTATGAAGCGAGTGTCAGTGGCCATCTTTGTCTCCACTTTCTCTCCCCACCTACTCCTGTGTCTGACTCCCACTCTGACACAGCCCTTTTCATCCTTCACCTTTTTATCGCTAACACTCTGGATATCATTGCCCCTGTCATGAAGATCCGCCTGAAGCCTTCCACCAAGTGTAACTCTTGGTATGACTCTGATCTGGCCGCTCTGAAACGCAAGTGCAAAGTAGCTGAGCGGAAGTAGGGGGCATCGGGCGCACCCTCTGACAATCTGGCCTGATGCCTGCTCCAAAGGCAATACAGACTCTCCATCTTCTCTGAGAAGACAGTCCATATTTAAGCCTGCATCACTGCATCCTCTAACAATGCAACCAAACCTTTCAAAATCTGCAAGGACCTGGGCAATCCTACTGCAGTATCTACCTCTTCTAAACCCACCCAGGCCCTCTGCACGACTCTGGCTTCTCATTTCACCACTAAAATCCAGGACCGCCTGTCTGCACTCCCCTCTTCTTCACCTCTCCCTCCCTCCCACAGGCCCTCCTTGCCTGCACCCCCCTTCCCTCCTTCTCTCCTCCCTCTTTCCTGTAACACTTGATGATGTTTCTAGATAAGTCCAGTCTATGAAAGTCTCATCCAAACAGGTGACCCCCCCTGCTCCTCCAGAACCATTAACAACAAAATATGTTCTCTCGCTCCAGCCTTTCTGTAACCATTCTTTCACCACTGGTTCTTTTCCCTCTCTTGTGCACCCTCTACTAAAAAGGCCTTCTGCCGACTCTACCATTCTGGCAAACTATCACTGCATCTCTATCACCCCTTTCCTGGGCAAACTCCTGGAGAATTTGGCTATCTCCCAGCTAACCCTCCACATTGAATCTGTTGTTTGTCTCCAGGACAATCAGTATGGTTTCAGAGCAGCTAGAGGCACGAAACTGCTCTCCTGAACACCACTGTGAAGATCTGCTGTCGAACCTTGACTCCAGCTCTCCCTCTGTCCTCATTCTCCTTGAACTTTCCTCTGAATTTGACATGGTCAACCACGACATCCTAATTAATCGTCTCCACGAGACCCTGGGTATCATGGATCAGGCCCTGGAGTGGCTGACCTCCTTCTTCTCTGACCAACCCTGCCAGGTTCAGCTTGGGTCCTTTCTCTCTACCACCTCTCTCTCGACTTGTGGTGTTCCCCAGGGCTTTGTCCTCTCACCCTGGCTCTTCAATGTGTATTTGGCCCCCTTTGGGCTTCCTGATCTCTTCCTTTTCATCTAACTTTCAGTGCAGATGACACGCAGCTCTCCTTCAGGCTGCACTCCTCCTCCTCACTCATCCCTGATTGTCTATCCGCTATTCAGGCATGGTGCACCTCTAACGATCTCTGCCCTAATTCCAGTAAGTCTGAGAACCTTCTCATTGGGATCCCTACTCCCACCTTTCCTCTCTCACTCTGGCTGCCCTCCTTGGGCCCTCTCCCCTCACCTTCTTGTGAGGTAAAAAACCTTGGGGTCATCTTCGACTACACTCTCTCCTTCTCTACCCACATCACTGACCTTGCCAAGAAGGCCCATTTCCAGCTACACCTCCTCAGAGGCATTCTCCCTTTTCTCACCTTCCCCCAGAAGCCCAGTGTCTCCAGAGCTCTGGTTCTCTCTAGGCTGGACTACGGCAACAACATCTATCTGAATCTGCCTAACTCTACTCTTCGGCCTCTTCAACTCATCCAGGACAGGACAGCAAGATTTATCTTTGCCCTCAAGCACAGGGATCGCATCTCTCCGGCCCTGAAATCCCTCCACTGGCTACCTGTTGCTGCAAGGATCAAGTCTAAGACCCTCTGCATTGTGCACATGGTTTTTTGGGACTGTGGCCCTCACTATCTTCAACTATCTCTTCCTAAATACTTCTTCTAGAGCCCTCCGCTCGTCTACCTCTTTCTCTGCAGGCCAGTTTCTTCTCCAAGCAGAGAATGGGGGTAACCGGATCTCCTTAAATTCTGGAAGCTTCTCAAGACCTTCCTTATCTCCTCCTCTTTCTTGCTCCCTCTCCCCTGCTACCCTACCCTTGCTCCTTCATCCTTCTGCTGACTGACTGCTTCCTGTCCTCTGAGTCTTACAGTGCACCAGCCCCCCCCTGACCAGTCCCCCTGCACTTGCTGCCTGGGCCACCCTGCACTGCCATCTGGCTTACCTTGCACTACCTGGCTGGATTACTCCCTGTAGTACCAGCCTTCCTTGCACTTAACTCAGAGTCCTGCTGCTCTGGTTGCACTTACACCTGTACCCTCTCTGCAGTACTTCTTGTTGCGCACTTGCACGATCTTAATGACACTAGGCCCAGTAAGATCATTGGTCTTCCCTTTGTTCTCCCTTGCCTGGTTGCGCCTTGAAACATTTATTTATCGGTGCATAATAAATAACAAATCAATCAATGCTGATCCTGTTGACGCATCAGTTCCTCAGCTGCGCGTTAGGGCATGTCTTTCATCTACTGCTAAACAACATCTCACAAGCTGCTGTTTTAGTGTTATTATGCTCTATCCCAGCTCAAAACAGTGTACCACAATCGGGAATCATTTTATTTTCCTACGGATAAAGACGGGGACTGAACCCATGTTTTTCCCTGCTGAGTCCTGGCTCCATATTAGCAGTTTGTCTTTTCTTTGCTGTCCTGCGAGCCGAAGATTTCGATCCCACCTGATCTGCCGAGCATACTATTTTGTAATAATCTTGAAAAGCTGGTCACATGTAATGTTATTTAAGTCAGATGTTTTGGTAGTAAAGCAGTTATACTAGCTCATTAACAGATTCCTTGTGAATCTAAAGACTCTTTACCCCCCACTCATGTGTGACTGGTACACTGAACCCCTATTTCATTGAAATGTGACCTGTGTCTACAATGGGTCATATGAAGCACCTTGAGTCTTGTTTTTCCCTAAATATTTGTAGAATTGGTCTGTATAATTGATTGAATATTTGTAATTGAAAATTGCTGTAGTCTTTACAGCCATTGATCTTTTGTATTTTGTTAATTTCTCATTTTTTTGGCAGCGACACAGAGTTCATTTGTGTTAATTTATATTCCTTGTAAACATCCATACATCTGATGTCAAATGCCTGTGCCATTTTTTTTCAATGCATTAATTTATCACCTAGACACATCAAGAAACATTGTAAAAGAAGCTGCACACCCTTTTGGAAACAAATGTCAAAGCACAGAGCAAAAGGCAGCCACACTTTAATTTGCCTATATACAGAAGAGCTCTTTCACAAGATTGCATTCATATGATGTTACACCCCTGATTGACTAAATCACATTGAGACAAAATGAGCCGACCGAATCATGAGTGGCTATGGGGCGGATGGGATGGACGCCTGACTCACGTACGCAGGTGGGATTGCCTGAACATTAGGAAGTTTTGGGAAGCAGTGGCAAACATATAGGCAAGCTAATAGCTGCTTAAACCTCATAGAAACGTTCATTTTATCTCTTTCTGCACTCCGCCAGAGATGCTGAGTTTCTCCGCAAGGTAGCTGGGTGACTTGAGGGCGACTGCCTTATAGATGAGGCAACACG
This sequence comes from Ambystoma mexicanum, assembly GCF_040938575.1. Classification (NCBI taxonomy): domain Eukaryota; kingdom Metazoa; phylum Chordata; class Amphibia; order Caudata; family Ambystomatidae; genus Ambystoma; species Ambystoma mexicanum. The sequence goes on from NC_090931.1 coordinate 917,785,135, forward strand.
ACTTGAAGGTGATTTGTGCATGCAGTGGGAGACAGTGAAGGTCGAGAAGGGCTGGGGTGATGTAGTCATATCTGCACAGCCCCTTGATGAGGCGTGCAGCCGTGTGTAGAACACTTCTCATGGGCAGACGGGAGGATGGGGGATGCCTTTGAGGAGTGCATTGCCACTATCCAGGTGGGATAGAACCAGTACTTGAACAGTGGATCTAAAGATGTACGGGGGAGGAAGGGTATGACCTTTCGCAGGAGGTATAGCTGATACCAAGCTGTCTGAGTTTTCCTAGCTGTCTGTGTCTTGAAGGAGAGGTGCTTGTCGATTTGGAACCTGAGGTACTTGGCGCAAGAGGTGAGCCCAGGTGTGAACCCCTCAGAGTTCATGGTTGATAGCCAGGTCTGTATGTCTGGGTGTTCGGTGTTGTTGGTGAGGAGTAGGAATATAGCTGGTGTCATCAGCGTATTGGTGGATGTTGTGTGTGGCTAGGAGGGCTCTCAGCAGCTGCATGTATAGATTGAAGATCACTGGGGAGAGGATGGAACCCTACGGGACTCCACAGGTGCTGGGTAGCATTGGCGATCTAGAGGAGTCCATCTTAACAAACTGCTGGCGGTTGGCAAGGTAGGACTTGAACCAGCGTAGGACAAGGTTGCTGATCCCCATGCGCCAATGTAGGATGTCTGTAAGCGCCTGCTGGTCTACTGTGTTGAAAGCTGCCGAGAGGTGCGTGGCCGTCATCAAGGATGTTGAAGGCATTCTCAACCACCTGTATAGTTGCTGTCTCCGTGTTGCATCTGGACCGGGATTAGTAAGTTTGGAGGAGAATGTTGGTGTTGATGTGTTGCTGCAGTTGTGCGGTTACCGCTTTCTCAATGGTCTTACCTAGGAAGGGAAGATGGGTGATGGGGCAATAGTTACCTAGGTTGTCAGGATCCAGAGTGGGTTTCTTTAGTAGAGGGCGGTTTTGTCTTGTTTTTAGGGTCAATGGGAAGGTGCCTTGAGTTAGGGAGCTGTTGATGATATCCTGGTAAGGAAGGGGAGCTTCTGCGGGGAGAGTCTTGAGGATGGATGCTGGGAGGATGTCATCTGTATACAATGTGGCTCTGAGGGCGGCCAGGGTTTCTAACAGGTCCTCTTTCGAGAGTGTCTTGATTGTTGTCCATGGTGGGGAGATTTCACGAGGAGCGACGTGAGTTGCGTCTGTGGATGCAGAGCTGGTGTCTATGTGCTGGCGAATATTGCTGATTTTGTCGATGAAGAAAGTGTTGATGGTGGTAGATTTTTCAATGGAGTGTGGTATGGCAGGGGTTTGACACAGTGCTTGACCAACCACTTTAAACGGGGCTCTGCTTTTGTTGTTGGCTTCTGTTATGATGTTCTGATAGTATGAGATAGAGGCTGTGTTGATGAGTTGTCAGTGGGTTGCTCTGAGTTCTTTGAGGAGTGCGAGGTCAGATGCAGTCCTGAAGCGGCGCCAGGTTTTCCCTTTTTTCCTGATGACTCTTTTGCTGAAGTTGAGTTCTTGTGTGTACCAGTGTGCTGAAGATTTTTGTTTGCAGGTGTATTGTTTAAGAGGTGCGTGTCAGTCAATGGAGGCTGAAAGGGTGGTGTTGAGTGCTTCCAGTAGCAAGTCACAGTTCAGTTAGGGTGTTCGGTCCATAGAAGGTGGAGGTTGCCGATGTCTTCCGTAAGGGCTTCCCCTGGGAAGTTCTTCAAGGACCTGAAGGTTTGTTTGATGGGTTTCTGCAGTGATTGCCTGGGGTGGTGTGCAGGATGTTGAAAGGCAGAGCTAGGTGGTCAGACCAGTCATGCACGATAGGAGAGCTGTAGTGAGGACATTACTTTTCTCGTGTGTTGGGTCTTTCATGTGGTGTGTGAGGCTAAGGCTGTCGAGAAGACAGAGGAAAGTTTCCTTCATCAGTTTGGTGGCCTTGTTGCCTGGGAATGTTGAAGTCACCTAGGAAATTGTTGTTGGCGTGTGTGAGGGACATGGCGGTGACCAGGTCAGTAAAGTCTCCCTTGAAGGCGGTGTTGGGTTTGGGTGGTCTGTAGTTGAAATGTAAGGTTTCTCTGTCTGTCACGGAGAGCGGGAAGTGACAAGAGATGACTTTGAAGGAGCCAATATTGTCGACACGTATGAGTGCACATGTTTGCTGTCCACTATGTGCTTATTACTGTGAACTCGAAAATGAACCATGTGGAATGCGAATGCTTGCGAATTAGAGACTGAGATTGCAGTGTGCATGTTTTAGCACATGGGTGCCCATGTGGATGAGATAATGAGATGGCTGTGTGCACGTTGTAGCATATGAGTGCACATGTGAATGAGATCAGAGTGAGAGAATGAGGGTGCATTGTGCATGTTTTAGCATATGGGAATGCATGTGACAAAGAGAATGAGAGTGCATTGTGTATGGATACACGTGTGAATGTTTATGAATGTGTGTACGTGCAGGTCGGGGAGGATAGCCTCTTATTGCAGGAGCTGGTTGGGGGGGTTCTTTAAGTCCCAAACTGAAAGCATATCTTTGCTTCCTTTATTGGCAAAGCCGGCATACTGAGTGTTGTTACATGGGGGTTGTCACCTACATTGGTGCAGCCAGCAGAGGCATGATTCCTTACAATGGCATGGCATTTTTGCTTGCATTATGTGCAAAGCCAACATGAGTGTTCTTGTGTGGGTATACTGGCCTGCATTAGTGGAGCCAGTAGGCATGTGTTCTTATAGTAGGCATAGCATTTTCACTGGCATTATGTGCAAAGCCAACATGATGATTGTTATTATGTGGCTACGTGGCGATACTGGCCCACATTGGTGCAGCCTGTATTATGGAAATGTTTTCTTACAGTGGGCATATCATTTTTACTGGCATTATGGGCAAAACCAATATGATGAGGGTTCTTATGTGGAGTCCTGGCCTCCACTTGAGCTTCCAGTATGTGCATGTTTTTACAGTGTGTAGCATTCTTACTGGAATTATGGGCAAAGCTAACATGATGAGTGCTCTTACATGAGAATACTGGCCTACAGTGGTGCAGCCAGTGTAAATATGTCTTATTGTTGTGGCATAGAATGTTGTATTGATATTATGGGCAAAGCCAACATGATGCATGTTCTTACCTGGGATGTCCTGGCCTACATTAGTGCAGCCAGTAGGGACATGCTTTTTTTACAGTGCATGGCATTTTTGCTGACATTATGGGCAAAAGGTAACTTGATGAGAAGAAGAAGACTTTTTTTAATTTTGGGATTATAATATTTCCATAACAGATGACAATATGGCATTATGACAAATAAATTATACATTATGCCTGCATCAATAACAAATCCATGGGTACTGATACAAATTCCAACATAGACGAATGCAGATTAAAATGTTAAAAAGATTAAAAACTGTTTGGTTGCAACAAATGTGCTCCCATTGCCAAGGCATGTTTAATGTAAGTATAAGTACTGAGTGCATATTTCATGTGCACAACCGATAAGATTATATACAAGGCTACGGGCACTTGCCTCACACCCAGTTTCTTAATTTGTTCTAAAACTAAGTAAAATTTCCCTCTTCCTTGTATCACTGAACCACTGAACATAGCTCTGTGTGCCCATAGATGATATGTTCCTAGAATAGAAGTGAACACTCCCTTTTTTACGCTCTGTTCCTTCTCTTTGTCTTAAACAGAGGAATTCTTTCATCACTAGTCACGATCTTCATTATTGGGTTACCAGTGATATTATCACTGGCGAAAATATTGAGAGTGACTTGATATTTTTTTTAAAGGCACTAAACGCCCTCTCCAACATTTTTTCGGAATGGTGGAATTATATAAACAAACTTCAGCCGTAGGATATTTGGGGAAAGTGCTGGATAGTTCCTTTAAAAAAATATTGAGTCACCGTCAATGTTTTCACCAGCGATAATATCACTGGATAGCCATTATTTTGCCAGCCTTTCTCATTACAAAATAATCTGCGAAACCAAGAGACTTTAGTGTTGATCTTATGTATTTCAGCCTTAAGGGGGTATTTTGGACATCTGAATCCATGATCTCCTCTACTAACAACCTAGTTAGAGTCAAATTTCGATTCCCCCATAATCGCAACCAATAGACTAGAGGTTGTAAGCGAATGAGATCCTCAATACACATCAGTGCACATTCCTCATGTAGGAGGTTAGCTGGAAACCCTGATACACTCCCATTATGCTTCTCGGAAATTGATTCTCCTTCATTTTTATTGTTTCAGAACCTTGATGATCCCAAATACCTGCACCTTACATAACGAGGGGCACAGACTTTGTTCTGTAGATGTGCACGGTATGGTCCAAGGGGAAGTTGCCTCATTTGCAATATTGACACATTTTTCAATGCTGGGTAAAGTGTGATAAATTAGCTCTGTCACTTTCTGATTTTGATCAATATGTTCCCAGGCTATTGCCTTATGGATTTCACTCTTGCTCGATTTCAGCTCTTCTTGGTGACCCTCCCCAAGTGTAACTTCTCTTCTGCAGTTGATCATTAATATCAGAGGGCCATGATCACTCTCCACCCTGGATGCTATTTTGAAATCCACGATCCAAGACCAGTTCTTAATATCCATTAAAAAACTATCGATAATTGATCCATGTCTTGTGTTTGTAAAAGTATAATTCCCCAGAATATAGCAAGAAAATCTACCATTAGTTGATTGTAATCCAAGCTCCACGAGGCTTGCTAATAATTTCCTGCCTCTTTTATCGGATGTTAGATTAAGTAAAATTGGGTAGAAATGTTAAAGGCAGAGTCTTCCTCTTCTCTTTCTATCGTACACCCCACTCAGTCACCCATTTTCAAATTGAAATCACCACCTATTTAAAACATATTTTTCTGAGGGCTGACTTGGCTGTTCATATTTTTTATTAAATCCAACAGTTTGGCTAGGAGAGCATCTATAACATTGCCACCCTGTGAATTATAGAAGTTTGCTACGTGCCATTTCAATACCTTACCCCATTCTACATCCACAATTAAGAGGGTGTTTGCAGAGAAATATTTGATAGTCTTTTTGTATTTGAATCTCTTTAGAGTATAGGTCACCAAGCCCCGCAGTTTATTTCCCTCCTACTCCGGATAGTATTAACATAAAAGAATACATAGTTACTTAGCTGGAACAGCAAAGTTATCCATGTTTTCTGCAGTAGGAGAGTAACAAATTGGCACAAAAATGCCACCAGGTCAGGATATTTGATTCTATTTTCTAACCCACCGATGTACCATGAAACAATTTTTATGGAATCACGCCCCCTCAATATGTTAGGTTGTTTGCGGCGCAGTGTGTATTACGCACCTGTATATATTATCTTGCCCTTGCTGATAAGATTGAGGACAGAGGCGATCAATTAATTATTTCCTCCCGGTTCCTTTGATTTAGAGTCATCATGTTTGATGGACCCGGTGTGCCACACGCACAAGGAATCTCTGTAACGAGCAAACCATGGGTTGCTTGCTTTTGCACCAGCATCGCCTTTAATGGTGCCAGCCATGTGTTGTATAAATGGCAGATGTTGTGCCTCGAATCTTGGAATACCTCTATGCCTCTGTGTGCTACTGCCTTACTGCAGTTCATTATGCATGAACGAATGTACAAGTTGGACAGTCTAAACCTTATGTTGCAGTCGCCACAATACATACAGTCCGACAAGATTTGGGTGACGGTAAAGATCTTTAAAGATAATTCAGAAACTCCTAGGATTTCCCCAAAGGCCTTAACTAGAAACCTTTTGTAGGAATTCTTGTTTCTATGATTGAGACATTTCAAACAGTTAATAATGTTGTAATCACCCTAACCCGTGAATCCTTCTGATACCACTGGCCCTACAGTGTTGTCTTCTCTTGTTTCCTGAGAAAGCTTTAATTTTGACTGTGCTTACTTCCTCTGATGTGATACTCCATTTGGCTTGGTATTTGGGACTTGAATCACAGCTAGAGGTCCTATTCTGTCATCTAGAAACATTTGCTAAAACCACTGTAGACTGAGCGCTTTTTTCCTCCTGACCCATTCCCATCTAGATGATATCGGCATGAAGCAAATCACCCTGGAATCAACTTTGTTTTTAAAGGTAACATAGCTTGTTCCACTCAGTCGGCCATTTTCCATCCAGGGTTGATATTTCATTTGTTGTTTCGTGTTCGATCACCCCTAATTAGAAGCAGATCACAATTTGGGTTCCATTCTCAGTAATATTCTGACAGCCAACATCAACCCCGGCTGGTCTTTGTTGGCGGTTTGGTATGGTTCTGTGAGCAGTGACCTCTGCTAAATTAAGTGCAACATCCAAGCATTTATTTAGATGGCAATCATTTTTTAATCTTGAAGTTTACAATATGTGGACTTCCTCCTTAAGCTCCACTAAGACTTCATTCATACGGCTCAGCCACATTAGCAACAACTCTAGAGTGCAGGCGATCTATAACATTTATTGACCCTCTTCCTAGCCCTCTACCTAATTTAGTAGATTGTGTAAGCCGTTGTTTAGGGTGAGCATTTGCAGTTTTGGAGTTGGGAACGTCTGCGTGATCAGAAATATGGGACATGTCAGCAACTATTGAAAGGAATTCTCAGCCTGGGGTAGATGTATTTGGGGATGTTGAATCAGTCTGTTGGTTCGATAAGGCTTTCAGCGTAATGTTTTCATTCATGTTTATCAAGTCATTAGTTTCGAGAACATCCATTGGATCTGTGATGATCCTATGAATTGCTGGGATTGTTGCATACTCTGGGCCCAATCGTGGCACATAGACCCTCCTGTGCATGATTAAGGGTTGCTGATAGTTTCCCTGCACCACCCCGCCCCCCATAGGCACTGATACATCAGCGTTGTCTTTGTCGTGATGCAAGCCACTTGTGTCTCTTACACTGCCCACTTTGTCTAGTAAAATCCTGGTCGAGACCTGTGAGGTTGCCCCCTCGATTGGGGTACTACCATTGTTTTGTTGACAATTCTCCATACAGGGACTATCAATTGAGTGCCCTAAAGCTTCCAGCATCGATCTGAAGGTCCAGGAGTAAATTCAGCTGATGTTTGCACTGAGTCGGGCCTCACTCCTGTCTCCTTCAGCTTCTCACTCACATGACCCATCCTTAATATTCCTGCATTACCCATGCACTGTGCCACAGGTGGCACTATGGGCAGAGTTTCTGAGGTTTTCATTTTAATTTCCATTGCTGTTTCTATTTCAGGTTGTACTTCATTTAGCCTATTCAAGGTGTCGTGACGAATCGGGGGATTCAGTCACTTCTCCCCAGGGTGAACCCTTTCCCTGGGAGGATAGGGAAGTGAGCCCACTGCGCAATACCCTTGCTACGGGTAGAGACAAGCGGGACCTCAACGGGAGAGACTCCTGTTAGAAGAAAACATAAACAACAGGCTGATATTTATTTTCACATAGAACCTTTGAGAAAACCTGAAATGAAATAGTTAACTGGTACTGAGACGAAGAAAAACACTGGAGCAGCACAAAGTGCAGGTAGAACAAAGAAGAAGGACTTTGATGTTGCGCCGGGGGAACTGCCACAACAGCGTCCTAAATCTGAGAGGAGGAGACCTGGGAGAGAGAGAAGCCCAGGAGTTTCAAATCAGCTCTGGGAGTGAAGCTGAAGGAAACATGGATGCACGACTTCCGATGGGAGGAAGCTGGCATGCGAACCCTACTGTGTTGCACCCAAGAAAACCTGAAGCGAGAGAAGCCGAAGGAACGGTGCAATGTCCAAAGAGCAACAAAGTAAGAAGCAGTGGGGTGACTGAAATCTAATGAACCTGGGAGTCTCCAAATGATACCCAGATCTCTTACCTGAAGGCACCTCGGAGTGTGCCAAACGAAGAAGAAGCAGAAGAAAACATGAAGCAAGAGAGGCCAAAGGACTGGTGAAGTGTCCAAAGAAGGACAGAGTAAGAAGTGGTGGCATGACCAAAGCCTGGTGGACTTGGGAGTCCCTAAACAATGCCTAGATCACTTACCTGAAGGCAGTGTGGAGCGTGCTGAATGAAGAAGAAGCAAAGAGTCAAGTAGCCAACCTGACGATTACCGAAAAATGTCCCGTCCTGACTGCAGGCCCAGTGATGCTATCTCGGAGACATAAAGGTAACGGGAAGAGCGGAAGCCCCGGGTGGGGGACGAGGAATAATGAATGGAACATTCATACTCATCTCAGTAAAAATCAAGTATTACAAGTATATAAAAAGAGTGAGAATCATTACTGGAACCCTCATTCTCATCCCAGTAAATACCAAGCCAAGTATTGTAGGAGAGTGCGATGCATTGCTCATACACTCATATTCGTCCCATTAAAGACCAAGTATTGGAGAATAGTGAGAAGCATTACTGGAACACTCATACTCGTTCCAGTGAAGACAAAGAGTTGTACTGAGTAAAGACCAAGAGTTGGAAGTGTAAAGGAAGTGTGAGAATTTTAATTGGAACACTCCTATTTGACCTAGTCAAGAAAAGGATTTGACATTGAGTAAAGTGAAAGTCTCAAGTTTAGCTAACAAGGGAAGAACCAAAGTGTTCCAAGGAAAAAGGGAATTAAAAACAAATAAGATCACAAGAAACTAGAATAAAAGGGAGAACCAACATGCGAAAGACACAGTTGAAAAGTTGAAGAGCGCAATATCTGAACTATACAGCTTGATAAAAGTATTTACCTACAAACAATTTACTAAAGTGAACTTGCTGAGAAACCAGCCCACAGGAGAAGGGGCCATTCACCTGTTCCTTAGTTGTTTTTGCAGTTAGGGGCAGGTTAGATAAGTTTGGACAGTGGACAGATCTTCCTTTTGGACTCACTGACAATTGACGAGCACCCTAGTTAGTTTTTGTTAGGTAGGTAAAACCTGTAATTTAGGGAAAGTCAGGAGTTTCCATTTTGTTTTAATAAAGAATAAGAATAATATGGAAGACCAGAGTCCATGTCCTTCTTCTGACTCCCCCAGTGTTCAATGTAGGCATCCTGTCCATTTCTCAACTTCTTAAGACCCACTTAATGTTTGACTGAGTGGACTTTACTATAAGGAAGCGTGCTGTCTTGCTGTTTTACCCTTACATGCATTTGTTTTGCTGTTGAACTTGATGAGTGTTCTTACTTGGGGTGCACCTACAATGGTGCATCAAGTATGGACATGTTTTCTTACTGTGGCATGGCATTTTAGTAACATCATAACCAAAGTCAATATGAAAAATGTTCTTATGTGCGGTTACTGGCGTATATTTGTGCAGTCATTCCGAACATGCTTTCTTACAGTGGCATGATATTTTTACTGGCATTATAGTCAAAGTCAACTTAATGAATGTTCTTATGTGGGGTCTCTGGCCTATATTGGACCAGGCAGTATGGACATGTTTTCGTACTGTAGCATTACATTTTTACTGGTGTTACGGGCAAAGTCATCATGACGATTAGCATACTGGCCTACATAGTTGCTGCCAATATGGACATATTTTCTTACACTGTCATGGCATTAAAGGCAAAAGCACTACAATTAAGGTTATGTTTATCAACGGTGGACCCAAATAAACATGTCTTACTTATTCACAGAAACATTATTCATTCAATCTTACACAAAAATAACATAAATTAATCTACATGATAAAATATAATGACAAACCAAAACATCTAAGTGTTGCCACCTTTGTTATATACAACAGAAAAACCAGTGAATAATGATATGCATATATCCAACTTAACATGGACAATTAGATACAAATCCAGACAAATGCCAGGTACATTGACTATATGGTAGACATGAATATATCACATCTATACAATACCTTCCAATATGTTTGTGTCCTTTAATAAATAAATCTGCAGACATTAATCAGGCAAACAAAAAACAATAATGTGTGGAATAATAATAACTGGTGTGCAGGCACTTATATCAAGAATTACTAGGGTTTGTAAACATCTACAGCTATCAAAAGAAACCCATATGGCAAAACTGAATCACACTTTCATTTAACAACTTCCAATAATTGGAACCAAATCTCTTATATATGCTTCTTTTTTTAATAACATTGAATTAATTTCCATTGGGGTTTTGCTTGTCTTACAATTTCATTTAACAACGCCTAGTAAATGGAACCATACCGAATGTATAGCCATCATTTTGAATAGGGTGAAATTAATTTCCATTAGAGTTTGGCATCTCAAACAAATTTGCATAGTAGAATGGGCATTGGGCTTCACAAACCCTACTGTGGTTACCATCTACCGGCCTCCTGGTCAAATCACCTCATTTCTCTCTGAGTGGGCAGACCTCTCCTCCTCCCTCCTGGCCTCTACCACTCAACTCCTCCTCCTCTGGGACCTAAATATACATTTAGACTCTCCTTGCTCCTCCTCTGTACTCTTCTGTGACCTCTGCAACCCCCTCTCCCTGTACATCCCCCCCCTCTGGCCGGACTCACTCTGCAGGGCACACACTCGATGTCTTGATCTCCTCTGACCTCCCCCTCTCCATCCTTCTGACCACTCCTCTCTCCTGGAGCGATCACTCCCTCCTCTCATCTCATCTCTCCCTCTCTTCCCCCCAAGCCAAGCCTACCCCAACACTGCCACCTACCTTCTCGGACATCCGGCCCATGTCAGTTGAGGCTTTTGCGCCACTCCCCCCCCCCCCCTCCACCTTTGGCTGTCTCACATCCTGACACAGCCATGTCTCTGCTCTACTCTTCAATTTCTGATACGCTTGATGCTCTTGCCCCTGTCATAAGGATCTGTTTGAAGTCCAAAGCCAAGTGCAATTCCTGGTATGACTCTGACCTAGCTACACTCAAACGTAAGTGTAGGGCAGCTGAGAGGAAATGGAGGACTTCCTGTTCATCCTCTGACAAACTGGCCTGTCGCCTGCTACAAAGGCAAGACCGACTCTCTGTCCTCATCAAGAAGAGAGTCCACATTCAAGCTCGTGTCTCTGCAGCATCTAACAACTCGGCCGAACTCTTTAAAATCTGCAAGGAGCTGGCCAACCCTGCTGCAGTCTCTACCCCTCCTGTTGCCTTCCAAGCTCTTTGCAATGCCCTTGCCTCTCACTTCATTTAAAAAACCCAGGATATCCTGTACACCCTCTCCACCCACACCCCGCCTCTCCCCTCTCCATCTGTGCTTGCTGACCCTCCTTTAGCCATCCTCCCACCATCCTTCTCGTCCTTTCCTCTTTTCACCCCTGGCGAGGTCGCCAGATAAGTCCGATCTATGAAAGCCTCGTCAAAACAGGATCATCCTTGTTCCTCTAAAACCATCAAGGACCACATTGACACCCTTGCTCCGACCCTTGCTGATTTTTGCAACCACTCCTTTGCCTCGGGATCCTTCCCCTCCTTCCCCTCCCCTCTGAAGCACTCCTTTGTGCATCCTCTTCTCAAGAAACCCACAGCTGATCCTTCTTGTCCAGCTAACTATCGCCCAATTTCCATTACTCCCTTTCTTGGCAAACTCCTGGAAAAGTTGCCCATTTCTCAGTTTAACCTTCATTCCAATTCTGTTGGCTGTCTCCATGATCACCAGTCTGGCTTCAGAGCTGCCAGAAGCACGGAAACTGCACTCCTGAACATCCGTGAAGATCTGCTCTCCAACCTTGACTCTAACATTCCCTCTGTCCTCATCCTCCTTGATCTCTCTTCTGCCTTTGACACTGTCAACCATACCATCCTGCTCAACCATCTCTGTGAAAACCTGGGTATCACTGATCAGGCTCTGGCCTGGCTGACCTCTTTCCTCTCAGATCGACCCTCCCAGGTCCAACTTGGGTCCTTGCTTTCATCTATCTTCCTCTCTACCTGTGGGGTTCCCCAGGGGTCTAACCTCTCACTCTGGCTTTTCAACCAATACGTGGCAACTCTCGCCCACTGCATTGCCACTTTCTGCTCAAATTTCCAGTGCTACGCTGACGACACTAAACTCATTTTCAGGCTGCCCTCTGTCACCTCCTCTCCCTCTCTCATCTCTGATTGCCTAACTGCCATTCAAGATTGGTGTTCTGCCAATGATCTTTGTCTGAATGCCAGCAAGACGGAGATCCTCCTCATCGGCACACCTTCACCATCCTTTCCCCTCACTCTCTGGCCGGCCTCCCTTGGCCCTCCACCTACCCCCACCTGCGAGGCTAAGAACATCGGGGTCATCTTTGACCCCACCCTTTCCTTCTCCGCCCACATCTCTGAGGTCTCGAAAAAGTCAAATTTCCGACTGCACCTCCTCAGAGATACTCTGCCTTTCCTTTCCTCCCCCCAGAAACTCATGGTATTCCAAGCTCTGGTTCTCTCTAGCTTGGACTATTGTAACAGCCTCTTTCTAAATCTATCTGCCTCTACTCTCCGCCCTCTGCAACTAATCCAGAACAGGACTGCGAGACTTGTCCTTGGCCTCAAGCCCTGGGATCGTATCTCTCCAGCTCTGAAATCTCTCCACTGGCTCCCAGTGGATACAAGGATTAAATTCAAAACCCTCTGCATTGACAACCAGGCTTTCTACGGCCTGGGTCCAAAATACCTTCTGCTATCCCTCCGCAAATACCTCCCCTCTCGAGCTCTTCGCTCCTCTACCTCCAACTCCCTCAGGGTCAGTCATTTTTCAAAGAAACGAGCTGGGGGTAGATCTCTGTCTTCGGCTGGGGCCTCCCTCTGGAACAGCCTCCCTGCCACTCTAAAACCTGAGGAGAACCATCTCCAGTTCTGGAAGCACCTCAAGACCTTCCTCTTTTCTTCTGCCTTCGTTCCCCCTCCCCCCTGCTGATCTGTTCTCTCTTGGCACTGTGCACCTGGCCACCCTCTGTCCTTCGGGCCCATGTACCTGCTCACCCTGCCACCCTCTTCGCCCTGCCTTCGGGCCACCCCTTGCCCTGGGTTCTGTATCTGTATCCATACAGCCCCCCCTTTTTCTTCCTGCACTTATCAGACCTACCCTGTCAGCTGCCTTACACCTAGCACTTGCAAATTGCTGGCTGCATTACCACTGTTTGTTGCCTTTATTATTTATTTATTGTTATTTATCTGTTTCTCCTCTGCTTCGCACTTTCCACTTATCGCTCCTTCCATGCACTTTTCCCTCCCCCTCTCCCATGCACTTGCGCGTTCTCAATGTCACTGGGCCTAGTAAGATCGCTGTTTTGTTCTCCCCTGTTCCCCTCCCTTGCCTTGTCGCGCTCTGAAACACTTGTGTACGAGCGCGATATAAATAAAATATCAATCAATCACTGTATCACATAACTATTCTGAACATGGCTTCACAACAGGGATCACAAATGAATTATAAAAATTCTATATAAGGCACTCAATACAGTATATGTTTATGATAAATGGGTCAGGTAATAATAGATCCTTTCTTTTCTCCCATATATTTTATTTCAGAGGACTACTGTCATTCCTGCAGTACAAAAATGGATCGTAAGGAATATAATGATCTAGATATTATGGAAAGGCACTAACCAAATGCAATCTGATATATAGGAATTTTTGAAGGACTAGCTTAATTTTTACATCTGTTGCAGAGACCCAGCATTGTTCCTCCCAAATATATTCTGCACTTCTTGTTGCTCACTCGTTTCCAATGTACTTATTGTTTATCTATAAATCAATTGAAACATTTTGGATCAAGAATAGTGCAGGACATTACTGTGAGAAGCAGTTTCCTTGCACTTACCTAAGCCAACAGATGGATAAGTCTTCTATCCTGGAACATTGACAAAATCTGCTGCATGATATGAGGCTCTGTTATGGTACTTGACAGCACGTAATGCAGTCAGCAGGTAAAGGCGTGATGACATAAGCATGTTGCACGGCAGCCCTTTAAGTTTTTTTTAAATCTGCCTCATGTTGTCATGCTCTCTTATATGATTACACCATGTCGTGTAATGATGTTAGCACGTGAGGGTGTGATGATGTCAACTCGTTTTGTGGTGGCCATTTTGGACTTTTCAAGTTTTCGCTCCTCAGGATTAATTCCGTGTTGCCAAATGCTGCAAAAGACAAAATAAGTGATTCACTTTAAGAGACTCATTTTATAGCATCTGTGCATGACCTAGACCCACCACAAAAAGGGTGCTGCTAATACTTACTATGATAAAATAGATACTCCATAATGGAGCTTCGGCAAAAGATCTTGCATTTCTCCTTGAGTTTTGTTTACAACAGATGATCCTATTAAACACAAATAATGTGTATGCAAAAGAACAAGAAACAGAGTTGTTTACATAGTTTGATTTATAAAAAAAGAACTAAAATGACATACACATTCAAAGATCACGTCATGATGTCTGGTGTAACAGTACCTCAAACAAGAAGGTAGATTCACCCATAACCACTCTTTTTAGGGTGGCATATATATTAATCACCTTATTCCACTCAATGTTTTCATTCAATCCATCAGAACGGCTATTTGCCAGATAAATTAATGTTTGTTCCTGTTTGCCTAGTTTGCTTTCTCTGCTAAATTGATTGCAGTCCTACACCTTTAGAATCACTGTCCATTAGAAGTTGTCAAATTAATGCTCTGCCTCCATAAGATATTTTACCAATGGTGGATGCTGTAATGATGTTGGTTTTAATACAGCTTCGGTGTTGTATTAGCACACTTTTCTTATGGTTTTGCTAAAATAACGTAAACCACAAGGGCATTGAATCGTATATATATATATATAACATTGTTAGTCTCACAATTGGAAAAGTCTAGCTACTACGACTGGTATGGAAGGTATGATAAGTACTTAGGCACTTTTATTTGTGAGTTTGTTTGTTTGTTTGTTATTTATTTGGTAATTTATTTGGTATTGCGCACCGATCCCTTAGGGAACAGGACAAGTATACTTACAGCTTAGTTACAGCATATGCAATGGGTACAGACATACAGGGATATAACTTGCTACCACTTAAGGTTACAGTGAGGGCGTGGTTCTATAGCTCACATATTACATAATTCAGTCAAGTAGTACAGTGGGTAACAAGTACAGTGAGTGTGGTGGATATGCAGAGATATAACTTGCTACCACTTACAGGTTACAATGAAGGCGTGTTGCTATGGGTCAAATATTACATAGTGCAGTCAGGTAGTATAGAAGGTAACAGGTACACAGTGAGTGTGGTAGAACCGTAGGTCAAAACTACCATGAGGCAAGATAGAAGTGGAGCATAGAGGGGGTAGCCAGTATTGGGTACAGTCCTAGTGAGGTAGGGGGTGTTAGCAGTCATTTGTACGTAACCAGTTTAGCATGTTGCGTCCGAATTTAGGGTAAGGTTGTTCAGTTCTAATGTCTGCAGGGAGTGCATTCCAGGAAAGGGCTGCTTTGACCGGCAAGCTGGACCCACCAGCTGTGGTTCGTTTGAATCTAGGAATCTCTAGGAGGTGGGCATTGGCAGATCTGGTTGGGCGTGTAGAGGTTCTCCTGTTAATTCTTTCTGAGAGATATGGTGGTGCTATATTGAGTGTACATATTGACCATTTACCACATGGGTAATGACCCCTTTTCGGATCTAAGCCCTACATATTAGTTATAGTGTTTGGTTTGGCAATGTTATCACAAATATAATTTTTCAGGACAATATTACCAATACTGACACTCTTTTTGAAGGCAAATATCTGAAAATTATGTCCATTGTCTGTTAAATTATTACACGTTTTCTTTACGTTCCTCCAGCACCAACTCTCTGTCAAGTACTTTGCTAAACAGAGAGCGGGCGGTTGATCCCTTCCCTCAGCAGGCTCCCTCCTGTGTAACAGCCTCCCCCTTTTTCTTCATCTTGAGCCAGATCTCTCTCAAATTCCAGAAGCTCCTCAAGACTTTTGTTTTCACCTCTTCCTTCCCTTCCACGCTCCTCTGCTAATCCCACAGTTGCTGATATTTGGTGACCAGGGCACTTATGTGTCCTTTTGTGCCCTGACCTCCCACACCCAACGCCTTCAGCCTCTGCCCGCTCCCAGCACTTGCCTTGCACCCACTGGCCTATGCTACTGCAGGCCTCCACTTACATATTTATTGGCACTGGCCACCCACCTAGGCACTTAAAGCTGCTACCTCCCTAACACTTCCCTCCTGGTACACCTAGCACTTACCCCCACAAACCCCCACTCCCTAGCACTTCTTTCCTGGTACACCTAGCACTTTCCCCATTCCCTCATCTCCTCTCTTCTGTCTGCACTTGCACGTTCTCAATTCTCAGAAGGCCTAGTAGGTTCGCCTCTATCTTTCATGTTTAATTGATTTTCATTCCCATGTTCCCTCCCTGTTGCCCTGTGGGTGCTTTGAAACACAATTTACCTGTATAAGCGCCTTGCAAATGCACAATAAATAAATACATTATTCTTTTTGATGATTTCTTTGATTTTGTAGGACAAATTTGAAAATGTGGTAACACATACAACTTGGTCTGTAGACTTCTGTTTTTGTCTTTGTGTTAATACAGTAGCTTTTTTGTATTATTATGCCTTTTTGCAGAATTGTGCACTCGTTCTTTGAGTATCCTAATGTTAACAACGTATTTGTAGGAATTACGGGCTCTTGGCACACGTCTGGACATTCTAACTATTTCTGTCTATAGGGGCATGTTTTCGTCTTACTATGGCATGACCTTTTTACTGCCATTATGGGCAAAGCCAACATGAGGAGTGTTCTTGCGTGGGGATACTGGCCTACATCGGTGCTGCCAGTATGGACATATTTTCTTGCAGTGCATATCATTTTTATAGGCACTATGGCCAAATAAAACATGAGTGTTCTTATGTGTGTGGGGATACTGGCATACACTGGTGCAGCCATTATGGGCATATTTTCTTACAGTTGCATAGCATTTTTACTCGCATTATTTGCAAAGCCAACATGAGAAGTGTTGTTATGTGGTAATATTAGCCTACATTTGTGTAGCCAATATGGCCATGCTTTTGAACTGTGGCATGGTATTTTTACTGGATTTATGAGTACAGCCAACATGACGAGTGTTCTTACCTAGGTATACTGCTCAACAGTGGATTAGCTCGTATGGGCATATAAGGGAACAGCCTGCATGGAAACTATTTTTTACACTGGTCAAAATTTTCCTGTGCACTGTTGTTGACATGATAGCTATTGTATTTTTTC
The DNA here is from genome assembly GCF_040938575.1 of Ambystoma mexicanum. Lineage (NCBI taxonomy): Eukaryota > Metazoa > Chordata > Amphibia > Caudata > Ambystomatidae > Ambystoma > Ambystoma mexicanum. The sequence continues at coordinate 917,802,228 of NC_090931.1, forward strand.
ATGTGTTACCCTACAGAAATGGATGTTAACTGCAGCTTTTACCCTATTTTAACATAAAGTGTGATGTAAAATGCAGAATTTTTAATCCATTGTTTTGAAACATTTCTTCAGCAGAGGAGAACCCCCCACTAAATCCCCTTTGGTTGGTTGGAGCTCCCTCACTACCCTTGGGCACTCATGCACATTCATGGAAATGTTTACTTCCTTCCAGTTAAAGAATTCACCAGCCGCCAGCGCAATCATCTATTCTGAAAGGCTTGTAATATATGCAGGGTTTTGAACCGCTGGTCGGTGAGCTACGGCCGTATATCAACGGTCTGTGATCTGCAGCAATATCGGCACTTAGCGGATATCCCCTGAACCCCTAATAACAAAGAGAATATTTGGGCTGGCTGTGATGGTGATGTTATATAACAGTGCCCGGATTTCAAACCTTGTTAGAAAGGTCCATGGGAATAATACCCTGCCTGGCGTCCATTTACCGGACACTGTTCTATAACACTATCATTGATGATTATTAAAGACCGAACTCAAAAACGAAACTGAAGCTAATAGTTCAATACTCTGGGGACGCGGCTAAGTAAGGAAATTAGATCAAAATTTTGCACGCGGAACATATGAGCATTATTCAAGGATTGAATTATAATCTCACGACATTTGCCTTGAAGACGACCTGAGGCTGAAACACGCGTCGGCTGTTATCTAGCATGTGAATAAAATAGCAATACTAGGGTGTAGCGCAAATTACCGGCACAATCTGCCCAAATCATCTATTCTATGATATTGCTTTCCATTGTGGCAATTTAGAACAATTAACCACCTTCCCGCCAAAAAAGAGCCATAAAAGAAAGGAATTGATTGTCACATAATTGGAAACAAAATAGCTCCAAACACTGAAACTGCACCATAACCAAAGGAGGACTGCATGGGTGAAAGGTATTAGCTAATGCAGCTCACCACCAAAGGGAACTCACTCCCAAATCACTGCTCAGCTGCAGGTGATTGATGGATCATAGGAAAAAGTCAGCAGGACCCACTTTCAGGAAGCAGCAATAATTAGGAACACGTTTATAAGGTTTCTTGAGATGATGTGAGCGCTTGTTATCAGCCAGGAAGGGACCACTTCCAAAACCTCTACCACTTCATAGACTCGTATGTTTTAGCTGAAGACCAAGGTGGTGACAGGTGTCAAACACAGCTCAGGAAATGTGGAGCTGGTCAGAGGCCGGATGCACAACTGAGCCTGTCCATACAAGATCAGCTGAAATGTAGGATTGAGCCGTAACACATGTTCTCTGGCAGTGGGATCTACTGAGGGTGCACTGCAGACAACCCTTTAACAGCATTTGCCCATCAGTCAATGTATAATGTTTACTGAGGGCGCTGGGAATTGTCAACCTATCAGTGCCTCGCATATGCATGTTTTCGTAAAGTTGCATGAACATTTGAAATCCACATTAGTTGCCATGCACTCTGTACACATTCAGTCCTATTTCCGGAGCCCCGAAGACGTGCCAAACCACCTTCTTGTGCATTTTCCCTACCTGTCAGATCACCTTTGTATACACCTTGCACGCTCCCTACTTGTCAAATTCCCTGTGATTTCCTCCAGGGGTGATGGCCCAGCGTGTGCGGTTTTCTGTCCTGTGTATAGATGTTTCCCTTTGCATTGCAATATTCCAAACCACCAACACATCTCAAACATCAGAGGGAACAATCAATGGCTTCCGGGCCACGACAGAAAAATTCAAAATTCTGAGGATAGCCCACAAATGTATTGCAAACAAGGCGCCAAAATACATTACTAACCTTATTAGCAAAGCTCACTCTAACAAATCGACCCGCTCAGCCTGTTCTAACCTGCTTACCACACCCACGTTCAGAAAACAGAAAGCAGGAGGCTCAAGCTTCCCGGCAATAGCACCCAAACTGTGGAATGCCCTCCCTCCTCAATTTAGAAATGACACCTCCTTCTGGTCATTTAGAAAAAGCCTAAAAAACCTTCTCTTCAGTACCGACCACCTCCAACAGTCACTCAATTTCCTAGATTATCCAACTAACGCCTTTCTAGGAAAAATATTATGTAATCAGGTAATGTAATGCATTAATCTGTAATATGGAGTGTCTTTATCTGCAAAGAATGTGCAACAAATGTGTAACCTTGTAACCTTGGAAACCTGTAACCATATTCTTAAGCAAATTATAGCATTTAGCTGCCTTTGGGCTTTGTGCGCTCTACAAATAAATAAATAAATTAAATTAATAAATAAAATAGCAACTAGGCCACTTTTTGGTAGGTGTGGAGCTGGAAAGTGTAGGAGATTGAGAAGCAAAGGTGTTGTTAAGTGTATTAGTGTGAGGATTTCAAAGGTGGCATCAGGTTCCAAGAGAGCTGATTAATTAAGCCATCTAGAATGGGGCAAGGGCGCGGGAGGGCATGAGTCTGGGATAATGATGCGAGGCAGCGGGACGGTCACTATACCAGCTACTGCTCGAGTCAGCAGGTTTGCCATGCGTTATGCAGCATGGATTATAGCCGGGCTGCATGTGAGTATTCTGACTGGCGACGAAGTAGATGCGAATGCAGGGATATCATCGCGCCCATTCGCTTCTAGACTCTGTCTGATGGCAGAGAGATGTGGACACCTGTTGTAAGGTTGTATGGGGGTGATTACTGTGCAGTGCATTACTTCATATTCAGGTAGCCATTTCGCAGTCTTTGCACATCCTATGGATGGAAAATCGCCGGCAACCTGAAAGTACCCTTTGAACAATACCTTTGGGCAGACTCTCATAAGCAAACACCAAATGATAGAAGCACAGAGGATGCGCTCGTTTTCATCTGCATTTGCATGTGTTTTAGAAATGTGCAGTTCCCCTTATTCTCAAAGGTGGCCTGAACATTTCGGGTGGGGTTTGGGGGCGGGCATCGACAGCCGTACACAAGATGCATTGGCCAGCCGCGTTATGTACTTTAATGTAATGTAGTGTATTGGGAGGAGGGGGTTCCAGGGGGGTCCCCAAGTAAAGGACAAAGGTGAAATGCAAATTAGATAAAAATGAAAAGACAAGAAGAGAAGAGCGCACCATATAAGCGATAAACAGGAAGGGTGATGCGGAGAAACACAAAAAAGGAGGACAATTCATATATTTACTGCATACCTCTGATCTTCAGGCGGTATTCAACTACGAATCATGTAGTATTATCAAAATACCTCCTGTGTCAATATCGTCACAGCATGCAGTGTTTTCCTGGTGCATGGCCCATTATTTCCCGATCACTGTTAGGGTGCTAGGCCATCCAGGACAAGCGGTATCTTAGAAGGTACAACATGCTGCGGACATATAACCCTTCTGCTCTTTGCACCGTGCACCGCATCCATTCCAGCAGGGACAGGGTGGCCCCCGGCATTCTAATGTGCCCCCCCCCCTTGTGAATGTGTGATGCGCATCGCAATGGCTGAGAATGGGCTTTCCATTCCTGGATCATGAAAGTGCGCGCCGGAGTGAGGGATTCTCCGGCCACTCCTCTTCATTCACTGCCCACATGCCCAAGTGGGCCAGTCATGCAGTGCAGGCGTCACTGGTCATGAGACCGCACATTCCTGTTCCACTAGCGGCACCTGCGGAACCTGTGGGCAGCAACACATGTTTACATGAAGCCGCGAGCAAGAGAACGTGGGGGAGGGAGGCTGTGCGAGCATCACTGCAGGTAGAACAGGAAACACATTTACACACTCCGGGAGCACCTGGGGTGACTCATCTGATCACCTTCTTATGTTGACTCATTTTCTGGACGCATAGACACGTGTTACCCCGCCTCACTCAAGGATAGCCTAATCCTGGGCTGTTAAATACCAATCCTGGCTCTGGTACATTACCCTGCTCCATGTTTCTAGTTACTTTCGCTTATCACTGGACACTCTGTCTGATATGATATGATATGACATTAATAACACGCATGTACACAAGTGTTTCTAGGCCTGACACTCTAGTCACACTTCCTTATTGGCTGGTCAATTCACAGTGCCACACTCCTTGGCCATCATGCCTTGTTTGCTGGCAATCATTCCCCACTACCTGGCTACCGTGCCTCGTTTGTGGGCAATCATGCCCCACTACGTGGCCACTGTGCCTCGTTTGCTGGCAATCATTCCCCACTACCTGGCTACCGTGCCTCGTTTGTGGGCAATCATGCCCCACTACGTGGCCACCGTGCCTCGTTTGCTGGCAATCATTCCCCACTACCTGGCTACCGTGCCTCGTTTGCTGGCAATCATGCCCCACTACGTGGCCACCGTGCCTCGTTTGCTGGCAATTAGGCCCCACTACCTGGCAACCATGCCTCGTTTGCTGGCAATCATGCCCAACACCCTGACCACCATGCCTCGTTTGCTGGCAATTATGATCCACTACCTGGCCTCCACGCCTCATTTGCTGGCACAATCATGCCCCACTCCCTAGCCACCATGCCTCACTTGCTGGTCCTCCTGTCCCACCCGTCACCCCCCACCCCCTCATTTGCTGGTTCTCATGCTCCACTCCCACCATGCCACAATTGCTGGTACTCATGGCCCACTCCCTGGCCACCATGCCTCGTTTGCTGGCAATCATGCCCCACTCTCTAGCCACCATGCCTCGCTTGCTGGTCCTCCTGTCTAATCCCCTGGCCACCCCTCCTTATTTGCTGATCCTCATGCTCCCCTCCCACCATGCCACAATTGTTGGTACTCATGCCCCACTCCCTGGCCACCATATCTCATTCATTTTTCATCATGCCTCCTTCACACAACACCCTGCCTTGTTAATGTTTTTAAATATCACACTTTTTAATCATCCCTCTTCTCTCAATGTTCATTCTGCCGCTTTCATTTGTCATTCTTTTTACCTCCCTGGCAGCACTATGCAGGAAGCCTGGAGTAGTATCCTCGGCTGCCACCATAATGCACTTTTTGGTGCCTATATTTGACTTTAAGGTGATGTCTTGGGTCGTCAGATCCTTTTCCAAGACCTCTGCATTTCTGTGGATCGACATGTGAATGGCATGTTCTCTGTTCCAATGTAATCTTTTGAGCAAATGGCTTTGGTTTTTTAAATTTGCCAAGGAGAGAACCACACTAGATGCTATGTGTTTTTATTGCCTTGAAAACAACAGGGAAAGCTTAAAAAGCTAAAGGACACGGTACAACCATGATCATCCTTTTAACCGTTAACAAGGAAACGTATGGTAGCACAACAATGTTTTTTTAGGAAGGCAGGTATTCAAGGTGCATCTTAAGCATGCAAACAAATGGATCAATTAGAGTGCTCACACTCAAACACAGAAAGAGAGAGGGCCACCCGGCTCGGCGTACCTTACCCTAAGGAAGAACACCCTAACCCTGGTGGGGGTGCCCATCCCTGGGTAGTGCGTGGTGTATCGCCTATCTAACAGATATACAGGAGAGTGCTGTCCCTCAACCTTCTATACTAGTGGCAGTGTCTGTAGGCAGACAAAGGTCGTCAAAAAGTGAAAAGGTCTAAAAAATGGTGTTCTCCAGAAGGTTGAGCAGTGTTCAACAAAGCTGTGGGTTAGATCTTGAGGCTGCTCGATCTTAAGCGTGGGTACAACCTGCGAAACAGGTCAACAGTTTATGTTCCATCCAAAGTGTACAACTTTAATAGTGCCCGTAGGTCAACGTGGTTGGGGTGTGAAACAGTACAGCTGGAGAGACCACTGGTGGGTGAAGCAGTAAAACACAGCCAGAGGGCTGGAGGGCTAAAAAAGGGCTCTTATAAAAATATTTAGCTCACTCAGTGGTAATGAGTGTGCTACAGCGAATGATTTTCAGAAAATAGAGTGGCGATAATTCCATTACTGCCACTTTCTTTAGTGGTAATAGAATTACAGCCATGTTTACCACATCACCAAATTCTGAATTCGGAGGTAAAATGGAGGAGTGAATCCTCCATTTTACCTCCAAAATTTGATGGATTTACGACATGATATTACCAGTTATGGTAAATATGCCAAAAAGAAGAGCTTAATACCAACAAGGAAAAATTATGTGAAAACCCGAACGCTGTGAAAATAAAAATTATGAAAAGCCGATTGGATCGAAACAGTAGAACAAAGGAGGAGACATAGAGGTATGAGTTTGGTGCCACCTGAAGCAAGGGCACACAACGAAATCCCAAAATACCTCAAAAAGTTCCCGTCAAAACGAGACACCTGTTTCTAAAGTTTAGACTAAACCTGTTTCAGACCAAAGAGATCCTAAACCGAAGAAAAGGAAGGCAAAAAACAGATAATAGTTGCCGGTTGTGTAACATCGGCATAGAAAATCTGAAACACTTGGTGTTCAATTGTCCCGAACTGCAATCCGAAAGACTGAAAGATTTTGGAGCAGAGATTAACAGAAGAACAACTTGGAGTGGCGAAGAATGGTGGTGTGCGATTTTCGAAGCACGATATAGTAGACTGATATTCGTCGTTACTCTTTTTTTGGAACAGATGAGCAAAAGGCTATAGAACTGAATTCACATGACTAAGCGACATGGACATTGTACTAGAAAAGAAAAAGAGATTACGGACAAATGTTAACATTTTAAAAGTTTGTAATAAACTATATAAAATAAAAAATAAAAATAAAAAATGCCAAAAATCTCCACACAGTCCTATGGACTGTATAAATGTGGATTACCACCACTCGTAATCCCCTGGTAAATCCACAGGATTAATTGACAGTAAACAGTAAACGGTTCTGGTGGTAAATGGGCTGATTTACTACCATTTTATTGCTAAACTTGTAATGAGGCCTCCAGAGTAACTTTCACAACCCGCAAGACAGTGTGGCAGGGTGGTACCAAAAGAGTGGAGGAAACCTCTCCATACCACCCAGTCGTATCCACAGAGGTGGAGCATGATATGCACGCAGGGGATTTGGTTCTCTTCCATTTCTAGCCTTACTGCGCAACGGTTGCTATGCTGGCCAATGCTGAGTGTCAAATTAAGGAAATATTTGACATGGAAGTGATTTTTCTTTTCTCCAGTCCCTGCATCTTCCGGACAATTGTGGCTGTGCAAGATTCAACACAGACCTTCATAAGTTGAACGTCATCACTAATGGTTCTCAGTGAGTAGCTAGGCCCTATTATGAAGGTTATCCCCCTTTACTTTGCCCACAAAACTTCCCCTACACTTACTGAATGTACCTTCACCTCACCAGACATTTACCTTGTCATACATTTACTTCTTCACGCCTTTACTTAGTCTGCATCTTCACTTTGTGAAGGTGGCAATACATGTGGGTAAGGTTACCTAAAGATTTGGGTGGACGGTCAAGGAGTGCATGGGGTTAGAATATAGGGTAAAAAAGAAAGGGGGCGTGGAGCCCCCCCCCCTGTAATGATGAAGTGAATGTTCGGAGAAGTGAAAGACAAGAGAAGTAAATGTGTTGAGAAGTAAATGTGACTAAGTTATTAAGTGAATGATTGATGAAGTGAATGGAGGGGAATTAAAGACATCCTTATGAAACAGCTTGTGATGTTCCTTATTGGACTAAAAAAAACTGTAGAACTTCCTGTGTTTGTGTTAATGTGTTGCAATCAAATCTGATGTAACCAAGGTTTAAAGGCATGCCTACAATTATTTCTATTTTCTGAAAGCATTCATAAATTCACATCATCTAGGAACTGCCCCGCTTGCATCCCAGTTCTCCGACCCGCCATGTACTTTCATGTCCTATCACTTATTTTACATAACACTTCATGCTTGATTCTTCCTGCTTCTAAGTGCTGTAATAATAGCTTTTTTGCCCAATTTCTTGGTACTTAATTAACCTAGCTCGGGAGGTTGAAAGGCTGAGCCGGGATTGAAACATTTGAGCTGTAGGCTGGCCCCAGGCCTGAGGCGAGTTCTTAAATTCGCTGAGCTATCCTTGCTGAAGACAGGCACCTGAAACAGGGCCGCAGGCAGCTAAAATAATACATAATAGACATATGCAAATCTTTGGTCTATCGGTGTGGCTCTGCATCAACCTTCCAGCCCTCACATTCATGTACATTCACAGAGGGTTCTATTAATGCACATAGATACACTTGTGAGAAAGTCTCATCTCCCTCCCTCATTCTCCCTTTAAGGGCGTTTTTTCCTATGGGCTTAAGTACCAAATCCATATATGAAATACATTGGTATTTGTTTTTGTTAATCAAGAAAACGAAGGAAATGCCTCTCTATGCCTAAACATGTGGGGGGGCGTGCCTGCCTCAAAGAAAACTAGTGAACAATCCAAGATGTCCAAAACCAAAAGGTCTGCCACTGTGATGTCTCAAAAGTCTAACTCTGTCCCTAACACTAACAACTTATTTTTATTTATTTATTTATTTGTAACACATTGGCAGCCTGCGGAGATCGTGGCGCACATTCATACAAGAAGACAAACAGGTAAAGACAGGACAAGTACAAAGCCTGCACGTCTGGGGCATCTAACAACTCAGCCAAACTTTTTCAAAATCTGCAAGGAGCTGGGCAATACTGCTGCCGTCTCTACCTCCCCTGTTCCTTCCTAGGCCCTCTGCACAGCCTTGGCTTCTCTTTTCACTACTAAAGCTCAGGACATCCTGTCCACCCTCTCTTCCTCTACCTCCTCTTCCTCATCCTCTACAACTCCTGGCCTGTCTGAGGCCATCTCTCCTCCTCCTTTCCCCTGTTCACACCTGACAATGTTTCTAGACAAATCCAATTTATGAACGTCTCATCAAAGCAGGTTCTCCCCTGCTCATCCAAAACTATCAAGGACCACATTGGCACCCTTGCTCCAGTCTTGGCCGATTTCTGCAATCGCTCCTTTGCCACTGGAACGTTCCCCTCCCCCTTAAGCACACTCTTGTGCACGCTCTTCTAAAGAAGGCGTTGGCAGATCCTTCCTCTCCGGCTAACTATCGCCCGATCTCCATCACTCCTTTCCTGGGAAAACTCTTGGAAAAGCTGGCCATCTCCCAGCCTAATCTACATACTGATTCTGCTGGTTGCCTCCATGACAAGCAGTCTGGCTTCAGAGCTGCCAGAAACACGTAAACTGCTCTCTTGAACACCTGTGAAGACTTGCTCTCCAATCTTGACTCTAATCTCCCTTCTGTACTCATTCTCCTTGATCTAACCTCTGCTTTTGACACAGTCAACCATGCCACACTGCTCAATCATCTCCGGGACAACCTTGGTATTACTGATCAGGCCCTGGCCTGGTTGACCTCCTTTCTCACTGACCAGCCCTCTCAGGTCCATCTGGGGTATTCCCTCCCTTCTATCTCTCTCTCTACTTGTGGTGTTCCCCAGGGGTCTAACCTCTCTTCCTAGCTTGTCAACTACTACCTGGCACATCTTGCCCACCGCATCGCTACTTTCTGCTCCAATTTTCAATGTTATGCGGATGGCACTCAGCTCTCTTTCAGACTCCTGTCAACCACATCTGCTTCTTCTCTCATACCGCAATTCAGGAATGGTGCACTGCCAATGATCTCTGCCTTAATGCCAGTAGGACTGACATCCTCCTCATTGGGACACCCGCTCCCTCCTTTCCTCTCTCTCTCTGGTTGCCAACTCTGGGCCTTCTTCCTGCTCCTTCCGTGAGGCTAAGAACCTTGGTGTCATCTTCGACTCCACCCTCTCCTTCTCTTCTCACATCTCTGACATCTCTAAGAAGTCAAACTATCAGCTGCACCTCCTCAGAGGTATTCTTCCTTTTCTCACTTTCCCCGAAAAGCTCACTTTCTCCAAAGCTCTGATCCTCTCTAGGCTGCACTATTGCAACAGCCTCTTTCTAAATCTTTCTGCCTCTACTATTCAACCTTTACAACTTATCCAGAATAGGACTGCGAGAGTTGTCCTTGGCCTCAAGCCCAGGGATCGTGTCTCTCCAGCTCTGAAATCTCTTCGCTGGCTCCGTGTGGCTGCAAGGATCAAGTTGAAGACTCTCTACATCGTCCACAAGGCTTTCTGTGGCTTGGGACCGCTCTACTTCCAACTTTCTCTTCCAGAACATCTTAATTCTCGAGCTCTCTGCTCATCCACCGCCAACTCTTTGAGGGTCACACGCTTCTCCAAGCAGACAGTTGGGGGCAGATCTATCTCCTCGGCTGGGGCCTCCCTCTGGAACAGCCTCTCTGCCTCTCCCAAACTTGAGCAGAACCACCTCTAGTTCCAGAAGCAACTCCAGACCTTCCTTTTCGCTTCTGCATTCTCTCTTCCTCTGCCCTGCTGATGCACCTGACTGCTATGCGCACTGGCCACCTGGTCACCCTCTGAACTCAGGCCCAGGCTGCTGCATGTCCAGTTGCCGTAGAACTGCCTCCAGGCTCCCCAGCACTTAAGGGTCTGTACCTGCAACCCTACAGTCCCTTCTCTCTGCACTTATGATCCACCTGCTGGCTACACTTGTGAGTTAACTGCACCAGGGCAAGACAGCAATCAGAGAGAGGGCAACCCCTACTCAAAAGAGAAAGGTTTTTAAGCACTGATGGAAGGTTATTTGAATTTGATCCTGTCTTGAGCTCAGTGTGAGGAAGCGCCAGATTTTCGATGCTTTGACTTGGAAGGAACA